>NC_056055.1:42584735-43834735 GCF_016772045.2 Ovis aries | reverse complement strand
GTTCCCCCCACCATCCCCTGCCCGGGTCCCCAAAGCCTCCTCACAGGGGCTGCCTTGGGATCGACTTCCCTCTGAGAGGCCCAGCAGGTTGGGCCTGCTCACCATCTTCAGCTCAGCAACTTCAGGGGAGGAGGGTCAGGGGGATCCTCAGTGGAGCCAGGGAAGAAAGGGAGCCTCCCAGGGCATCCGACGGAAATGAGCCAAGCCCAACTCTCCGGGTCCCCACTCATGCACTCCGGTGACCTTCACGGGGGACTGACTCTGGAGCCCAGGGCTAAGCCACTCCCTCACCCAAAGGCAGCTCAGCCCCACCCCACCAGGGACTCCGCCCGAGTCAGTCATGCTGAGTTCTGTCCCAGACAATTCCTGAGCAAGAGTCCCAAAGGAGGAGACCCCAGAGAGGCCAGTCTTCCATCTGCCGCAAGGCTCTCCAGTCACTGTCCTCTGAGCCCACGAGACCTAGAAGTGGGGGTAGCCTCCGAGCCACGATGCTGCTGGGATTGTCACCCTCAGATCCCACTCCCCTCCTCCAGGACTTTGCTGATTTCCCCAGGCGCCACCTACTGCTGCCTCCCTTGGACTCTTAAGGCTACACTAGCATCGTGGATAAACCACCTCGTGGGTGTCTAAGCCGTGTCCACCTGCCCCAACAGTGCAGTGAGGACTCAGTCTGATTCCCTTCAAAGCAGCCTCTCAGGCAGTGCTTCCATCACACCCAGATCCACCTCTTCCATGCAGCCCTCGGGAGCCCCCAGTCCTCCCCTAAACCTCAGGGCTACCCGACAGGCAGCCCACATGGGGCACCTCAGACCCACCTAGACCTCTTAGCCAGTCTTCCTGGTGCAGCTCTAAGAGCTCACACTAAACCACTAGCTCCCGCCAGCGCCTGATCACCCGTGGCCAGGGCTAGGGTGCTCCTGGGCTCCACCACCTTCTGGGGAGGTCATTACCCATCCTTGCAGGGCTCCATTTTACGGATGAGGAAAATGAGATTCAGTCAACTGATCCACCCTGTAGTCAATCAGTCAGTAGGGTCCAGCCAGGATTCACACTAGGACCAGCAGGTCTCTGGTCCGCCACCATCCTCTAGTCCAGGACCCTCCGTGGATGGGTGTCAGTGCCAGGGTTAGGCACCCAGGGAAACACAGCGATGTGTGGGCGCAGTGACACAGAGACCAACAATCACACTGCAATCCTATCCGTGCACCCAGCACGCCAGAGTAAGCGCTGTAACAAGAACGAAGCACAAGGGCACAGAGGGGGAGGGTGGTGTCCCTCAGGGGCCATTTCCAAAGCTTCCTGGCAAGGGTAGGGTTCCCTTGTCTCCTGAGGGCCATGAAAAAGGACCAGTGGAACCTCCAACTAGAACACCTCAGAGGTGCAGAGAAAAGGGAACCCTCTTGCACTGTTGGTGGGAATGCAAACTGATACAGCCACTATAGAGATCAGAATGGAGATTCCTTAAAAAACTAGAAATAAATCTACCATATAACCCAACAATCCCACTACTGGGCATATACCCCAAGGAAACCATAATTGAAAAAATGCATGCACCCCAGTGATCATGGCAGCACTGTTTACAATAGCTAGAACATTTAAGCAACCTCAATGTCCACTGACAGTGCATGGATAAAGAAGTTGTGGTGCATACACTCAATGGAATATTACTCAGCCATTAAAACGAATGCATGTGACTCAGTTCTAACAAGGTAGATGAACTGATAGCCTATTATGCAGAATAAAGTATCAAAAAGAGAAAGGCAAATATCATATATTAATGCATAGATATGGAATCTAGAGAGATGGTAGGGATGAACCTAACTGCAGGGCAGCAATGGAGACACAGAGACACAGAGAACAGACTTGTGGACACAGCAAGGGAAGGAGAGGGCAGGACAGATTGAGAGAGCAGCGGGGAAACGTATGCATTACCGTATGTAAGATTAGAGAGCCAGTGGAAATTTATTGTATGACTCAGGGAGCTCAAATCCAGTCCTCTGTGACAATCCAGAGGCGGTGGGATGGGGACGGAGGTGGAAGGGACGTTCAGAAGGGAGAGGACCAAATGTATACCTATGGCTGATTCATGTTGATGTCTGGCAGAAATCAACAAAGTATTATAAAGCAATTATCCTCCAATTAAAATTTTATTAATTAATTTTTTTAAAAAAAGAACATCTGGGGAGTGCAGTTTGGTGCTCCATGATGACTACATGGATGGGTAGGATGGGAGGGGAGATTCAAAAGGGAGGGGATATATGAATACATCTAGGTGACTCACTCTGTTGTACAGCAGAAACTAGCAACATTATAAACCAACTATACTCAAATAAACAAAATAAAACAAAAATTTCCTAAAAAAATAAAATAAAAAGAACATCCTCAGGCCTCTCCTGGCTCCATCCAAGCAAGATAGCCCACCCCAGAGGCTCACAGCCAACTGACACTGTCGCCACCCATCACTTCTTCCTCTAACCACTAACAGAAGGCCCAAGCCAGGCCTCTCACCTGATCACAGTGAGCTAAGGCCACAGAGGCCCAGCAGGCGCCCGAGGGACCCACTGCCCCCTAAAAATCGCCCAGCCACCTCCCATTGCAGCCCCCACCCAGCATGAACATGGGTGGGAGGGAGTCTCATGTCACCAAAAGCCATGCAACCATCTCCCATAAACAGGCTCCAGGACAACCCTGCCTGAGCTGCTGATGGCCTTGGAGAAATCACTCCGATCACTCAGTTGTAAAAAGTGAAAGTTGCTCAGTCGTGTCCAACTCTTTGCGACCCCATGGAATTCTCCAGGCCAAGAAGCTACATGTTTGAGTCCAATATCCCAGGTGGTGGGCCAGGAATCTACATGCAATTTCTCAATTTTTTGCTGTCGTTTTTGTTGTTGTTGTTTAGTCACTAAGTTGGGTTCGACTCTTTGCAATCCGATGGGCTGTAACCCGTCAGGCTCCTCTGTCCATGGGATTTACTAGGCAAGAATACTGGAGCAGTTTGCCATCTCCTTCTTCAGGGATCTTCCTGACCCAGGGATTGAACCCACGTCTCTTACGCTTGCTGCATTGGCAGGTGGGCTCTTTACCGCTGAGCCACTGGGGAAGCCCAAATTTAACAGCAGATACTTGTATTTATTGTTATTGTCCTCTGTCCACGGGATTTAAAACCTGAGCAGGTAGGTGTTGCCATCAGTCCAGCATTGTGTAAGAAGAAACCAGGGCTTAGAGCTGAAGCCCCGGAGGAAATCTGAGGAACTTGATGGGCAGGGGAAAAGCAGGACTGAATCCTGGTGTAGACCACCCCTTCACTTGGGGCCGCAGTTTCCCTTGTTGCCAAGTAAGGAGTGGGCTTAGATGATCTCTAAGTTCCCTTCCAACTATAGAAAAGACAAGTTCGCATAAATTTACTCTGTACCCACAGATAAGATGGTTGGATGGCAATGGACATGGGTTTGGGTGGACTCTGGGACTTGGTGATGGACAGGGAGGCCTGGCATGCTGCGGTTCACGGGGTGGCAAAGAGTTGGACACAACTGAGCGACTGAACTGAACTGAACCCACGTATCTGGCAACGCCTGTACCCATGTATCTGGCAATGCCTGCATCAGGTGCCCAAGGCCCTGGAGGCCCCCAGCCTCACCAGGAACACAGAGAGAGTGCCCGCTGACAGCCCAGTCCAGGCCCCTGCCTGCTGCTTCTCCCTGGCCCTGAGGCATGGCCCAGCGGTTGAGAGGGAAGCCACTGCCTGGCCCACCCAGGCCCTTCATCCTCACTTTTATGGCCTCACCCCATGGAGATGAAGCATTTCCTTTCCCTCACTGTTCGCATCACCCCTCGCAACCTCGAGAAGCCTGTGCACCACAACTAGAAAGTAGCCCCGACTTGCCACAACTAGAGGGGGGAGGAACAACTAGAGCACGCAGACGAACAAGGACCCCGCACAGCCAAAAATAAACAAACAGAGACAGTAGCAACTTAGCCCCAAAGATACAAGAGCACCCTCCCCCAAGTCCCTGGGCTCCAAACGGGAGTACCACAGTCTGGAGAGCTCCCAGTTCTGCCCCTCACCACGGCCTTTCCTCAAGATGGTGGTGGGGGCAGCCTAAGACCGCATATAAAAGTGCGGAAGGGTGGGGGGCCGTGCTCCATACAGTCGTATTGGGTGGCAGCCTTATCATCCTGAAGTATCAGTGCAGGACCTGGGGTCTCCCGGGCTGGGCGTCCCAGGCCAGCAAGCTACAGGTGGGTCACACACCTGCCCAGATATTGACCCCTCAGCCTCCTGGGCAGCCAGGCAACGGCCATGACCTTCTGAGCTCCAAGCTGCTCTACTCCATCCTACAGACGTCAAACGACACCACCGTCATCAGTGCGCCTTGATGAGGTCAAGCCTGCTCTAAGCTCACACCTTCCCTTTTCAGATAAGAGATGTAAGGTCTGGAGCAGGGAAGTGACCTGCCCAAGCCCATCAGCTGATCTGTGGCAGAGACTGCGCTGGAATCAGGCTCCCAGCACCCCACTCAGCCTTCCTTCTGCTGCATGCCCCCTACCACGGTCTGCTTGGTTTCTTGGTGGCCGGGTTTCCCTCAGATAGAGCCACCCGTGCACCAACTGGAGGGCTGCTCTGGGCGAAGCAGGGGCAGCAGGGGCAATGAGGGGGAGCCTTGCCCTCACTGTGGGGAGTGGTCCCCAGAGCCCAGGGATCCAGGGTCATGCAGGGCCCAGTTATGTCTGAGCAGCAGGTAAAGGATGCTGATTGAGTGAGCTGCAGACCAGCAATCTCCTCATTTGTCTTGTCAACCTCCTAGTCCCGCAGAATGCCAAATCCATTACAGAAAGATTTTCTGCCAGGAAGACACTTAGTGTCAGTCCAGGAAGCACTGGAGGTCCCAGCTCATGTTGAGGACCTCTGACCTTCAACCTCCAGGGAGCAAGCCAAAGCCATTTCTTCCCTGGAGGTAAATCCAATGGCTCTCGCCCAGGCAGTGGCACCTTAGCTTGGGGTGGGGTGGGGAATGGGTAGGTCAGGTTGCTAGGATTTCCCCATCACAGTACCCACATGCCAACCACCTCCTCAATCTGCTGGGAGACCCCAAGCACTGCCTCCAAAAGAGTGGCCCAAGGTAGTTTTCTATCCAAAACTAATCAAGAGATGTGAGAATCAAACGTCTGTGCTAGGAGGGGCCTCAGTCAGTCCATCAGCCAGTTCAGCCCCTGAGAGATGGGCGAGGCTCATCACAGAGTCATCACAAAGCCATAAACAGAGACAAGATGGGTACCTCAGCTGTCACCCCATTGCAGGGTGTGAGAGTGAGAGCCCAGGGCAGGCCGCTCCATGCAGGGACCATCTGTGAAGTCACCGTTCCATCCACCGCCAGCCCCGCCACTACCAGTGCCCAAAGGCACATCCAAATGGTCAGTCCTTGGCCACTGCCTCCCTTTTCATGGGTCCCAGGATTTCTCCCACCAGGTACATGTGTATCACACCTCTTAATCCCTTCAGTTCAGTTCAGTTCAGTCGCTCAGTCGTGTCTGACTCTTTGTGACCCCAAAGGAGGGTATCAGCCCTAAAGGAGCAAAAATGGGATCCTGGGTAAGCAAAAAAAATAAAGGAGATACGACAGTGGCATGTGGCCCTCCAAACCTAACCCTATCTGACAAAATGTTATTACTTGGCATTGGCTATGCACTGAATTGTGTCCCCACCCTAAATTCATGATGCTGAAGTCTTAAACCCCCAGTGTGACTGTATTTGAAGACAAGGCTCTTAGGAGGGAATTAAGGTTAAATGAGGTCATATGGGTAGGGCCATGATCCAATAGGATTAGTGTCCTCATAAGAAGAGGAAGAGGCCTTTCTTTCTCTTTCTCTCTCTCTCTCTCCCCCCTCTCCTCTTTCTATCTCCCTGCTCCAATCCCCCACATCCTTCCCACTCATCCACACCCCCTACCCTGAGAGGACACAGTGAGAAGGCTGCTGTCTGCAAACCATGAAGGGAGCCCTCTCCAGAAACCAAACCTGCCAGACCTTGACCCTGGACTTCCAGCCTCCAGAACTGTAAGATAACAGACTTCCATCATTTAAGCCATCCAGTCTAGGATATTCTTTTATGGCAGCCCCAGCAGACTGAGACTATTTTTCTCTTTAGAATTAACTTTTCTCCTTAAAGGGGTAACAATGAAAAAAAAGAAAAATTTGGGAAATACTGTCCTGGAGAATTCTTCATTGGAAAGGGCCGAGGGTCTCACTAGAGAGTCTTTCATTTCACAGTCTAGAGTTGTGCTTCTCAACTGGCACTGACTGTGCCCCCCAGGAGACAAGTGGCAGTGTCTGGAGACACACTGGGTTGTCACTTTGAGGGGCTGCTCCTGGCATCCAGTGAGTAGAGGCCAGGGACATGGCTAAATACCATACAGTGCACAGGACAGCTTCTGCCACAGAGAGGATCACCCAGGTCAATGTCAACAGCACTGCTGTTGGTTTAGAGCAAAAGAAACTTCAGAATGTTTCACCTACAGTCACAAAGTGCCTAGAAGCC
Organism: Ovis aries; assembly: GCF_016772045.2. Classification (NCBI taxonomy): domain Eukaryota; kingdom Metazoa; phylum Chordata; class Mammalia; order Artiodactyla; family Bovidae; genus Ovis; species Ovis aries. The sequence goes on along the minus strand of NC_056055.1, from coordinate 43,828,200 downwards.
TGAGATTTGGGGCCCTACACTCACAGGTCCTATTGAGAAAGCCCACCCTGGTCCCCTCTAAGCACGAATGGTGACTCCAGAAAGCGCAACCCGGCCTCCACAGAGTTCCCAAGACCAGAAGGCCCAACCCAGTGCCCAAGCAGCAGTAGGCTGCCCTATGCCCATTGGTCACCCAAAAGCCAGAGGGAACAAAGTCAAGAAGAAAGAACCAAAACACTCACAGGGCTCCTACACACAAACCAAGGCAAGCAAACTGGAGCTCAAATGAGCCTCTCACTCCCTAGGCAGCCTGAGGCAGGAGTGGCCAGGGAGCAGGGGCTCTCCTCAGAGGGATTTCAGAAGCAGAATGCCCAGCGGAGACAAGTATTTCCAAACAGAATGGACAATGGTGACAGGAACACAGGCCACCTCAACTAACAGCTCCCACGAGCCCAGCAGCATGCTGAGCCCTGGTCAACCATTGGTTCATTCTGACCCTACAACCATCCAACAAGGTAGGTGCCCTCCCCTCTTCACCAAAGACCAAACTGAGGCACAGAGAGGCTGAGCAAATTTACCAAAGTAGAACAGCTGGAAAGGACCCAGCCAGGCAAGATGAGTGACAAAATGGGAAAGCAATACCAGGTGTCAGATTCAAGACCTCCTGCACGGCAGGTCATTCTAGGCCATTCCCATAAATGCTTTAGGCCACACACAACCTCGGTGGTGGTGAGGAGAAGGGGGGAAGGTGTCACGGTTTTCTCTTTACAGATGAAGACCCCAAGCTCGGAGGTGTTCAGGGGCTTACTGTCGAGCGGACATCTCACCCAAGCCACAAGGTTCGACCTGCCAGCCCCAGGGGACCTGAGCAGAACTGTCAAGGCCCCAGCACAAGCCCACTCACCTGAGAAGATTGAAGCAAGCCTGAAGATGTCTGAGAGGCGGGCGGTCACCGGCTCATAGGGTGAAGCTTCATAAAACTCCTCGCCTGGAAGAGAGAACCGTGTCAAACCAGGCTCACATCCTGCCCAAAGCGCCGCACACTTCACGTGGGTAAGGTTTTCTCTCCAACCAGAGCGGATCAGACTGCCCAATACAGCTCTCTCATGACTCCCTGCATGCCCCGGCCTCTTCTAAGGACTTCCATACGCTTCTGGAAAGAAGGCACAGGGGAGGTGGAATCCTGATAGCCCCCATGGAAGGCCAGCTATTATACAAATCCCAGGATTTGAAGCCGAAGGACCCTCCAACAGTCATTTAGTACAACTTCCTCATTTCACAGGAGAGGGCTCTGACGTGGCCCAGAGAGGAGAAGCAACCTGCCTGAGATCACACCGCTCCTCATGGCAGACCTAGAGCTACCTGGCCCTGACACTAACATCCTCCCATCACAACAGACTGGCTCTGCCCAGGCTTACTTGGGTGCATGCATCCTCAGTCATGTCTGACTCTTGCGACTCCACGGACTCTAACCCACCAGACTCCTCTAACCATGGGATTCTCCAGACAAGAATACTGGAGTGGGTTGCTGTTTCCTTCTCCAGGGGAACTTCCCAACCCAGGGATTGAGCCCACCTCTCCTCCATTGGTGGGCAGATTCTTTACCACTGAGCCACCTAGGAAGCCCATACCCCAGCTTAAGGGGACAGGATTTCCCCATTGCTTCCCACCATGTCACCGGGAGTGACTGGCTGAGGTCCACTGGACGGAGGCCTGACCAGTGACTCCCGTATGCCTCCCGACCTGTCTTCCCCTCCACCTGCTGCCTCTCCACCAGGCTCTGGGATGCACCAGAGGCTCGTGGATGTGAATGAGTGACAGCAGATAAATGGGGGATGCGTGCCCTGGAGACCCAGCACCACCTCAGCGGGACTCCTGCCCCCTCCGCCAGTGCCTCAGCAGGAAAGGGAAGATCCTCGAGACGGACATGATGGTGAGAAGAAATCAATGGATAATCACTCAGACTGTGTGTGAGGCAGAGGGGGAGGGGGAGAGAGGTGATGACCACAGCCTCACACATTGATTTCCTGTCCACCTGAGGCCCAGAGCCACAGGCAAGCTCACCACCTAAAGAGGAGTCCATGGGGGTGGCACACCTGGGGGCCACCTGCAGGAAGGGGCCGGCCTCCGGGGAGGGGGTCTTGGAATCTGCTTCTTCAGCCAGTCCCCAAAGTTACCCACAGGCTAACCCCTGGCCAGCTCTCTGCTGGTCCAGGGACAAGGCATCTCTCCACTATACTAGGATGACCCCCCCAAAAAAGGGTACAGACCCCCCCAGAGAACATGAAGGAAGAGCATGCCCCCTGAGAAGTGGCCCCACCCTTCACTGTACCTCACAAGAGTACAGTTAGGCCCCGCCCGACCCAGCACACAGGGTGCCTTACACACGGGGGGTGCCCTACACACGGGGGGTGCCCACTAGTACCTGCCTAATCCAAAAATGACTCTTTTGTCCAGGCCTGTCTCCAATCCCACCTCCCCCCGGGGCCTGCAGGGCCGTCTCGGGCTTGCAAGATCTCAGCATCCTCCCCTTTGCCCACCAGCACTGGAGAAACTCCCTGGGGTGGGCATACCAGCCATGCTAGCCGGTGCGAACAAATAACAAGAGAACTTAGGAAGCGCTTTTGTAATAACGATGAGGTTATGTTGTGCCTTCTTCATACTAGCACTATTAGAAGTGCTTTAGATGTACTAGCTCATTTAATCCTCTTAATTTCTCCAGGGGCTAGGCACTATTATTCTCCCTATTTTTCTGATCAGGGACTGGGGCATGGAGATGCTATAGCACTTGACCAAGACACACAGCTGGTGAGTGGCAGAGCTAAGTTTCGAACCCAGGCTGTTGGCTCCAGAGTCCAAGTACTTAACCAGTATGAATACTGCCTCCAAAAATAAAAAGTGTAATCGAAACCAAATTCTTAAACAAGTACTTCCAACCCTGAAGAGTCACTGGAAGGACTGAGGCTAAAGCTCCAAAACACCTGATTCGAAGAGCTGACTCATTGGAAAAGACCCTGGTGCTGGGGAAGACTGAAGGCAAAAGAAGGGGGCAGCAGAGGATAAGATGGTTGGATGGCATCACCAACTCAATGGACATGAGTCTGAGCAAACTCAGGGAAATAGTGATAGACAGGGAAGCCTGGCGTGCTGCAGTCCATGGGATCACAAAGAGTCGGACACATCTGAGCGACTAAACAACTCCCGCATAACTTTTCACAGAGCTGTCTTCTTCTGGCTGGACCACTTCCCCGTAGCAGGGTCTGTCCTTCCCTATAGCATCCGACACAGCACTGTGCCTGGGTACAGATGGACCAGTATGACTGACTGGCCCAGGGGATGGATCTCTGGGGGAAAGGAGCCTCTTCCATGACTGGTTGGGAGGGGCCCATCCTATTTAATCAATTCTCCTTGCCTGCTCCTGCAGCAGAATTCATCATCAGGAAATCTGAGGCTTGCCTGGCAGCAAGACTGAAGTCAAACCCGGGATGTCAGACTCCAGGCCCATGAGCTGGGAAAGGACATGTAGGGAGAACCCTGTGCACTTCACATTTGCAGAACCAGGATGACCCTGAACATCACCATTGCCACTGGAGGTGGCAAGAAGCCTGGTCTCAAGTGCCCTGTGCAACCAACAGTGACATCCCTCCCCTCACCCCCATGTAAATACTGGTGATTACGGGGGCGGTTATGGCAGAGGGGAAGACGAGCCCAAGGCCACGGCTCTCCCCCAGGGCAGTGGTCACTTTTTAGCCACTCAGTTGTGTCCAGCTCTTTGTGACCCCATGGGCTGCAGCACACCAGGCTTCCTTGTCCTACACTGTCTCTCGGAGTTTGCTTAAACTCATGTCCATTGAGTCAATGATGCCATGCAACCATCTCATCCTCTGTCACCCCCATCTCCTCCTGCCCTCAGTCTTTCCCAGCATCAGAGTCTTTTACAATGAGTTGGCTCTTCATGTCAGGTGGCCAAAGTATTGGAGCTTCAGCTTCAACATCAGTCCTTCCAATGAATATTCAGGGTTGATTTCCTTTAGGATAGACTAGTTTGATCTCCATACAGTCCAAAGGGCTCTCAAGAATCTTCTCCAACACCACAGTTCGAAAGCACCAATTCCTTGGCACTCAACCTTCCTTATGGCCCAACTCTCACATCCATACATGACTCCTGGAAAAATCATAGCTTTGACTATAAGGACATTTGTTGGCCAAGTGATGTCTCTGCTTTCCAGGACAGTGGAAAGGGGTCTACTTAGAGGAGTCAGGGGCCTACTTAGAGGAGTCAGGGGCCTGGTCCCACCAGCAGCTTGCTGTGTGCCCTGTGAGGCCTACCACACCTCTCTGCATCTCAGCCTCCTGCTAGAATGATCTCAAGGCCCTTGGCAGTTGGGACTGTCTGAGAGCTTGGCTCCCAGCTCTGCCCACACGTTGAGGTCCTCAGTCCATGCAGTGAGCTCAGCCTCAGGTGGGGAAGTGACAGGTAGGGCCTCTCTCTCAGAGGCAAAAGGTGGGACCAAGTCTCCAGGAATTGCATCCACCAGCAGGGACCCTGGAGAAATGAGAATCTACTTGCAAACCTACCTGAGTCTCTCCACTCCTTGATCCCCTCACCTGCCCAGGCCCAAGTCAGGTTATCACAAATGTTAAGGATCCCTGGGTCAGGAAGATCCCCGGGAGTAGGACATGGCAACCTACTGCAGTATTCTTTCCTGGAGAATCCCATGGATGGAGGAGTCTGGTGGGCTCAGTCCACGGGGTTGCAGAGTTGGACACAACTGAAGTAACAGCGCACGTGCGCACACACACACACACAAACACACACACACACACACACACACACACACACACACACACACACACAAGGAATAGGGAGAAAGTGCCTGCATCTTCCCAGGAGACCACTCTGTCCCAGGAAGACTCTGTCCCTCAGAGGACCACCTGCTGTTATTAATAAAAGGCCTCTGGGTTCCCCAGTCAGCCCTGGACAGAAACCACTGGCCCCAAGGCCCAGGGGAGGGGACTGAGCAGTCTGCACGGGGTAGGGAGCATGGTTCTGAGGAAGGAGAAAAGCAGGGGCCTGCCTTTCTAGAGTGGACCCAAAGAAGGGCCTCCCAGACTATAGGTGCCCACGTGGCTTCCTCAGTGCTCTCACCCGCTGAAGCACACAGTAGGTGTTTAACAGATGTTTGTTGAGTAAATGAACCAACAAACCATCTCAAGCATTGGGATCCAGAGACCCTACAGTCAGAGCCCTCTTGGGTTGAAAGGGCCTTGAAGACATGGCAGAAGGCAGCATAAAATGCATATTATGCTTATTGTTGTCATCAAAACACCTCGCCGCCTGGCTCCAAGCAAGGTCCCCAGTGCGCTGATGTGGTGATGCCAAGGGTGCCAGTCCAATGGGAAGGGTCTCCAGTGGCCCACCCAGCTCTCTAGCCCTAAACTCTTCTATCCTCTCCCTTCCCATTCTGCACCTACAGCAAGCCTACCCACCTTATGCCCAGTCTCCCTTGGGTTGAAACTAAAGGCCGTGGAAAGAAAGCAAAAACCTAAACAAACCAGCTTGTTGAATCGGGGCCTTTACTGTTCTGTGCATGGGGAGAAGGAAATGGCCACCCACTCCAGTATTCTTGCCTGCAAAATCCCAGGGCAGAGGAACCTGGAGGGCTACAGTCCATGGGGTCACGAAAGAGTCCATGGGGTCATGAAAGAGTCAGGCATGACTGAGCAACTAAACAGCAACATGGATTTGTCAGTTTCTCTTATGTGAGTTCTGCAAGAAGTTAAACAACTAAGTCTTATTTGTGATAAGTTTACATTCTGTGCATGGAGTCAGCCTGGGAGGGTAGGGGGAAGCTAGCTCCTGGTCTCACAGAGAACAGAGCGCCCCTCTTTGTGGCTAGTTCCCTCTCTTTGCTAATTTCAAGTTCTAGGACTCCAGGTTGCCAGCAACAGAGAAGTCACCACTCAGTTCATGAGGAATTACTATGTTACTAATGGTGGTAATACTGTTAATAATTCCAAGCCAGTTTATTCCTAATTTCAGAGCAAATTTGAAAACCTCTGAGCCACTGGTCAGGAACCCATCACTATCCAGGCTCCGCCCTGGGCCCAGCTTCCTCCTGCCCCTCCAGCAGCTGGGGCAGGGGAGGCAGGGTGATGACCCTTAGATTCCAGGCTGACACCTCCCCTCCCACAGGGCACAGTTCCACATCACACCCCTCTCTCTTCTTCACCTCAGCCTCTCCATCGCTTCTGTCCTACTTTAGAATTTAAACTACTCGACTCTCTCTTTTTTAAAAAAGTCATCCTTTGTTCTCTATCTTCACATGCTTGCTAAGTGGCTTCAGTCATGTCCAGCTCTTTGCAACCACATGGACTATAGCCTGCCAGGCTCCTCTGTCCATGGGATTCTCCAGGGAAGAATACTGGAGTGGGTTCCCACGCCCTCCTCCAGGGGGTCTTCCTCACCCAGGGATCGAACCCCATGTCTCTTTTGTCTCCGGCATTGTCAGGTGAGTTCTTTACCACTGAGCCACCGGGGGAACCCTCTATATTCACACTAGATTTCAAGAAGTTGTCCAAAGTCATCAATCCCAGTTCCCCAGCTCCCAGGCACCCCCCTAAGCAGGCTTCTGCTCCCAGTGGCCACCCAGGAGCTCACCCCAAGGGCACCAGGGACACTCTCCATCTCTCTCCTGTTGGGCCTGAAGTCTTGGAGGCTGTTGATCCTCCTTCTTTCTGACAGTGAGCTCCTCCCAAGGGGCTCCCTCCCACCTCACCCCCAGAGCCTCTTCATCACCCCTGCAGCCCATCTTTCAATGGCAGTGATCCCAGTAGCTCAGTTCCTAACCTCCTCCCAGTGTGACTGTACCCAATCCCTTGGCCCCAGTTACCACCTGCAGGCTGCTGGTGACTTCTTTTTTATCTTTTATTGTAGTTGATTTACCACATTTTTATTTATTTTTGGCCAAACCCTGCAACATGTGAGATCTCAGTTCCCCAACCAGGGATCAAACCCACACCCCCTGCATTGAAAGGCAGAGTCCTTATCACTTCCAGGAAGTCCCTGCTCATGACTTCTCAATCCTTATGTCCAGTCTCCCTTCCTCACCTGAGCCCCAGCCCTGCACACCCAGCAGTCTATAGGGCCGATGAGGGGCGTATACCCCAAAACAAACGCATATCTCCAGCCCTCCCCTGACTCAACACCTTTGCTGTGACGGGCCCCCTCAGCCACTCAGCTGCCCCAGACAGAAGATGGGGACCCTCCCTGACTCCTCTGGCCTTTCACCAAGACCTGTTGATTCCACCTCCTGGGCAGCTCCTAGATCCTTCTCTCCTACCACTGTCCTCGTTCAGCCGCCATATTCCTGGCCTGCACCACAGCAGTGGCCTCCAAACAGTGTCTCCAATCTGCTCTCCTGTTGGAACCACGTGAACTTTGTCCTGAAGCAGAGATCCTCACATAAAACTTCCTAGGGGTGCTGCCCACCAGATCCAAACCCCTTCCGTCTCTCCTCCTCCAGCCCCACTTCCACCTGCCTCTAGGTGGCAGCAGTGTTAAAGAACCCATCTGTCGTGCAGGAGACAGAAGAGATGAGGGTTCAATCCCTGGGTCAGGAAGACACCCTGGAGGAGGGCATGGCCGCCCACTCCAGTATTTTTGCCTGGAGAATCCCATGGGCAGAGGAGCCTGGTGGGCTAGAGTCAGACACGACTGAAGCAACTTAGCACCACTGAGTTACCTGCATGTCTGTAAGGAAGGTCAGCTAACCTGCATTACATGCCACCCTTTGCCCAAGCTCTGTCCCCCACCTCCCACACTCTCCCCACATGCCTTCACGAAGTAACTGCACCTCACTCTTTAGTCTGAAGGCCGCCTCTTTCAGGAAGGCTCTCTAGATTTCGCCAAAAGGGGTTAGATGCCCTTCTTTGGCTCTTCCAGAGACCCCAGTGCTTTCTGACAGCACTCACTACACCAAACGACTGAAAGTCCCTGACTTATCTGTGTTCCCCCCAGACTAGGAGCTCCACAAAGGCAAATGCTGCCCCAGCTGCTCTCGACTATTAATGCCTGCTAAGTCATTTCAGTCGTGTCCGACTCTGTACGACCCCATGGACTGCAGCCTACCAGGCTCGCCGTCCATGGGAGTTTCCAGGCAAGAGTACTGGAGCGGTAATGCCTAGCAGCCAGAAAACTCTCAGTAAACAGCTGTTGAATTAATAAATGAATGTCTGACCCAGGAGGCCTACAAATCCTCCACACCCTAGTCTGGAGGGGGAGGAAATGGGGGAGGTGGTTAAGAGGCTTACAGGTTTGGCCTTGGACCTTGGAGGAGGGCTTGCCTAGGGCTCTGGGACCTGCTGCCCACGTGCCCTCCAATCCCTGCTGATGATGCCTAGGCCAGGCCAGGGGTCAGGAAGCCACCGGAAGGGCAGGCTTCCTGGAAGCAGGTGGGCGGGAAGGGGGCAGCAGAGAGTGGCAGGGGCTGGTCTGCTCACATGCAAACCTCACAGCTCCGCCCGCACACAGCCAGTACCTTCTCTCTCCTCTGTGCTCTTCTCCATCCACCTGGGCACTCTGGCCTCACCTGCCCTTGTTATCACGACACACAGCCAGCCAGCCATCGTTGGCTCACTCCCCATCCAGACCCCCATCCCCTCTCATTCCACCACCCTGACCCTTTCTCCTCCCTGCCTCCTCCTTGGTCTGTCTCTCCAGCAACATCTGCCCCCTCTAGGTCAGATGGTTGCCTCCTCTGGGTGCTAGGTTGCCCAGGAGGTGGAGAGAGAGACAGCGGGCCAGTCCGGCAGGTTCCCAGGCCCTCCCGCTGAACCCAGGGCCCCGGCCGGCGGCCTTACCCTCGGTCAGCCCCAGGTGGATGCTCCAGTAGATCTGCAAGCACTGCAGCTCCTTCTTCATGCCCCGCTTGCAGCGGCAGTCGTAGAGTGGGCTCTCCTGCAGCACCTCCAAGGCTGCCTGGCACTCCTTGTTGGCCAGCATGGTGTTGCGGTCGCGGCCGGCCAGGCACTGGCGCAGCGTGCGGTAGCGGGAGCTGCAGTTGGATTCGGCCGCGCACAGCTCATTGGCCCGGACACAGTCCACTGGGGGGCGCCAGCCGTGGAGCTCGGGGCCCTGCGGGGAGGAAGGGCTGGCCAAAGAGCGGAGGGTCTCGTCTGGGTGGTGGGGAGGGAAGACAAGCATGAATGAGGGCCGCAGTCTCCGACCCCAGAGGCAGGCCTGGGGGCCCTTCTGGGAGAGTCACACCGGTTCTATTCTGCACAGCGAGGCCGACTCAAGGCTGCCCGCCCCAGCAGGTCAGAGCAAGCGCTGCTAAAGCGGCCCAAGATACCACCATCTCTCCTCAGACCCCAAAGGAGAAAAGTTGTCTTCGGCCCTGGCCCTACATGACCCTTTCCTGGTTCTTTCCACGGCCCTGGGCCCAGAAGCACAGCCCAGAAGAGCCAGAGGCCCCAGCCAGACCACAGACGGTCTAAGATGCCAGGAGTCCAGAGAAGGATCCCACGGCCTCAGCAGAGAGCTGGCAGCTAATGGGCCTCCTAGGGCAGGCCAAGGGAGATCTCAGTTTCAGAGTAGCCAGGCCTCCTGCCAGCAACCTCGGGTCCAAACAGAGGTCTGGCCAAGGAACCAGGTAGGCTGACTGGTTAACTCTCACAGCCTGTTAGGCTCTCAAAGACCAGATCAGTCCCGCATTCCACTCTCAGAAAACTGAGGCCCAAAGAAGCGACGTGACAACTCAAGGTCACACACAGGCTAAAACGGCCCCTCCGACCCCCAGTCTGTCCATTTTGAGTCCCCAGACTTCATAAAGAGACAGGGACAGACAAGCCTGACCCCGTGGTCTGAGGAGAGCTCAGAGGGAAGCACTCCTCTGGGGGACCCGGCCCTCCACACCATCCTGTCCAACAGTGGCCAGAGACAAAATCCACCATGGAGACAAGTTCACCCCAGCCGCCCCGAAAAACGCTGGGGGCCAAGCAACCCCATCCCACCACTCCTACAGACACCTCTGTCTCTGTCTCCTTCTCTCTCTCATTTCTTTTCCTCTTTCTCTCCTCTCCTCCCACCCTTCCTTGATACCCTCTCCCCTCTGTCTCTCCTTCTTTCCCCTCTTTCCAGAAGCCAACTAATAAGTCAGCTGCAAGTGGACCCTGGCCTCGCACATGGCCCTCGCCTCCCCAGCATGGCCTCCAGTGTCCAAACCCACAGTCCTCGGAAGGGAAGGGAAGGGAAGGGAAGGGATCGGGGAAGGAGATACGGAGGGGAAAGGCACAGAGAGGGCCGCTTGGTCCTTCCAAAAGCAAGCTCCCCAAACAGACACCATCCCAGTCCCCTGGTCCCCTCCAAGCCCCTCACTCAGATCCTGCCCCACAAAAAGGCCATGCCAAGGCCCGGAGCCAAGACTAAATTTTCCAAGACCAGAAGAGTGATGGGGGGGCTTCCCCACTCCATTCTGCCCCGAAACATAATAAGATCCTAGGCAGAAATGTCCCCCATCCCCTAATCCCAAAGAATCTCCTCCATTTTGACCCAGAACTCCCACTTCTCACTCCTTTCTCCCAGGAGGCCCTGCTCAGGGAGCAGCTAGCACAGGGAGACAGCGACACCTAGAGGCAATGTGCTGCACTGCAACCCTGTCACTACCCACAGGGCCACCAAGGGGAAAGGCAACTAGGAACGAACTCCTGGCCGGCCAGGCCTATCCCACCAAGAGACCAGGGGGTGGGCCTGGGGTGGAGAAAACCTCAGGGTCCACAACAAAAGACTTTCTTTCTCCAGCTGACCAGACCTCTACCTCAGGACGGGAGGAGCTGACAGTTATGGCCAGGCTTGAGCAAGACCACTAAAGAAACCAGCATGAAATGTGGGCATAGACAGTGAGGCACCTGCCCAGGGTAGGATGGGGAAGCGCCCTCCCGCCCAAGCCCAGGCTGGGGATTTATTGCCAGGCTTCAGCAAATTCCTGGGTCTCTAAGCAGGACTCGGGTGCAACAGGGCCCTCAAGTGTCAGCTCTGTTGACCCGGCCTCACCTGTATCTGCTGTCCCACCTAGCCAACCAGGTAGCCAGCCTGCTGGAGCCTTAGGACTGGTCCAGCCCTGGGCCTTCCACTGACTCTCCTCACCCCAGCATCCCAGCAGGCATCTCCTCTCCCACCTTGGCGTTACCAGAGGCTGCACAGCGGGAGATAAAACAAGAAAGCGGCTTCCTCCCCAGGCTTAAATATCAGCACACTAGCCTAGGGAACTGGGGCAATAAGGACACTTCCTTCCTGCCCTACAGGTGGGTCTACAGCCCCAAGAGACGATCCTTATAGAGTCCTGGGCTCCTGTGCCTAAAGCAAGGGCTTCCCTCTTCCTTTCAGCTCCTGAGCAGAGAATGCTCCATAGGAGGGTCAGTGCATTTTCCAACCAAACTCCCTGACCACCACCTACCCCTGACTCTTCTCGGTGGTGCCATGACCCCCAAAGCCAAGAAGTCCAGCCAGAGAAAGAAATCATGGCAACCTGGTGCCTCTGGCCAAGAATTCTAGGTGAGTAAAGGTTGGAAGGTATTCTGGTGATGTTTCCAAGTTCTAGATCAGGAGAAAACTCGGATCTCGCAAGGAAAGCAGACATGTGGAACAGCTTTTAGAGACACAGCGGGGACTGCGAGACCACACAGACCTACAACCACCCAGGTACATCAAATGCCCCGATGAGAGGGAGAATGCCAGTGGGAGGTGGGCCCTCTGACCAACCCCGGTCCCCACGCCCATCAGTTTCCCCATCTCACTTTCTCTCTGAGTTTGTCAACACTGGAGGTCAGGATGGCTGGGCCAGGAAGGCATGCCCACGCCCACACCTCACTCAGAACCTTGGGAGGAGCACACCAAAGGCCCCTGCTCCTAGGAACATGCTTCACTCTATCCCTGACTGAAAATGCCCACCCCACTTCTCAAGCTCCAGAAAAGCCTCTCCCCAAAGCCAACTTTCCAACCAACTCCCAACTGTGGGCTCCTTGCCAGGCAAGGTCCCTGGGGCTGAAATTTCCTTAACAACCAACATATCCCTAGTTCTCGGCTGGCCTAACCCAGAGCCTTTCACTGTCCTGTGGTCACTCAGCCAACATGCACCCCAGCTGTGAGAAGGGGCTTCTCAAGAGAAAGGAACTGAAAGGATGTGGCCCCCTGCCACTTTTCCTCCTCTCATCCCCACCCCCACCAGGGCCACAGACACCAGAGAGGCCATCTCTGAACAGGACCCCAGGCACAGCTGCATAGGCTCAGGAGAACAGTCTCTCCTCAGGCCCCTCGGCTGGGACCCCCCACCTCTGCAGCCTGGGGGGCTGGACCTGGAGATGACTGAGGGGCCATCGTCCACACCTGGGAGCCCTGCTGGTCTGGGGCGTGTGTGCAGCTCAGGAGCAAGCAGTCTGGCTGCTTTTCCTGAAATACAATTTCCTTTCTTCTTGGCCCTGCTCATTCTTGGCCCCAGAAAGCTGGGTTTTCAAACCAGCCGTAGGAGAAAAGGTCAGCTTTTATAATAGCCCCTTTGGAGTGAGAGGGTTACCGGGAAAGGCTTGCAGGAGCACAGTGGGGCCCAGAGGAACCATCCCAGCCTCCTCCCTCAGCCCCTCCTACCTAAGAACTCTATTGAGAAGAGCCACCTCTGGCTCCCTGAGGCAGGACTGTGAAGGCCACACCCTAGAGCTGGGCCAAGCCCCACAGCCCAAATGCAGGAGGGGGAAAAGGAGGTGGGGCTGGCGAAGGGCCCAGGGCCTGATCAACATGGACTGGACTCGAATCCCTGGTCCTAGTCAAGACGCTTCTTAGGACACCCCTCATGGCTTTCTATGACCTGCACCTAACCCCCTCGTAGGCCTTCCCTCTCCCCTCCTCCAGGAGGGAAAGGGTGCTCTCATGACCCATCTGGGCAGGCTGGCTCACCCTGGCTACACAGCAGGCCAAGGTGTAGGAGCAGCATCCACAATGAAGCAAATGTGTGGTCCTTACACACACACACACACACACACACACACACACACACACACCATTAGCCTGCCCTCTCTCTGGAGTACTTACTGGGGCAGCAGCCTTGCCTGGGACGGTGGCAAGCAGCCTTTCCAACACCCGCTTTTACTCACCTCCACCCCCAAGTATGCTCCCTCTACACCTGCTTCCCAAGCAGCTGAGATTCCCTGCAGCATAAAAAGGGGGCTAGGGATTGGGAATTCTGGGTGGGAAAAAGACAGTCAGGGTTCAGGGGCACCAGGCAGCCCTCCCTCCCTGCCTTTGGGGGAGAGGGCTTCCAGAATGAGCAGCGGTCTTTGTTCAGGCCAGGTTTTCCCCTTAGCTCCCCTCCTTCTTCACCCAAGGAAGCAAACTTTGGCCTCCCTCCCATCTCTTCCCACCAGCTACCAGGTGCCCCCGCCCCAAATGTGGCAAAGACAAGGCGGTGAACTGCGGCTCAAACCCTCCACTCCCGCCCACCTAGATGACTCGGGTCTGCGCGGGAGGGAGGGTACAGGGTGGGGAGAAACTTGAAAAGTGTTCCAGGGAGTGAAGCCGCGGGGAAGGGATTCGGAGAGTGGGAAGCGGGGTGTCTTTTCCAGAGGATGATTGGCAGGAGGGGGTTGGCTGCCAGGACTGCCCCCACAGATGTCCATCCCGGAGCTCCTGGAGAAGCCGGTGCCCTCCACCACGATCGGCTCGAGGAGCCGGAAGGTAGGATGGCAGGATTTTCCTCTCCCCGACCCTGAGCCTCTTCCCTCTCTTCTCTCTTCCAGATCAAGAGTTGGATTTTTTTTTTTCTTAAGTTGCCACAATTTGAACCCTTTATGTTGAGAGAAATGAGCGCTATCACTGCATGTGAGTGAGCGACTATGTCTGCGTTCGTGCGCTCAGGGATGGTCTGGGTGTTCTAAGTCTCCTTCCCAACCCTGTGCGTACGCAGCCAACAGCGGCTCGCGTCCCTCCACCCGCATCCTAGCCGCTGGCCCCGCTCGGTTCCGCCGCGCCCGGGCCCGGCTCGCCCCGCCGCGAGCTCTTCCCACGGGTCGGTCCCCCGCCAGCGCCCCGCTCGCCCCCAAGGTTCCAGGCTGCTCCCCGGCGCCTGCAGGCGCGCGGCCGCGCAGCCCCCCAGGCTCCCGCGGACACACTGTCCTCGCCTCCCGCAGGTACTCACCTAAAAAGAAGAAGAGGCAGAAGGCGTTTGCCAAGATCATGTTAAATAAATCCCACAGTTTTTTCTGTCTTTCTCCCTTGGATAAAAAATAATAACAACAACAATAATAATAGCCAAGCAGTGATAATCAGCCCCAAATCCAATGCGGAGATCCCAGCTAGTCCGCCGGATGAAGATCCTGAGTCCTGCGATTCTCGCCTCTGGCTGGAGGGGGTGGGGGAATGGAGGGCGGTGGGCCGCGTCTCGACGCCCCCCTTGCCCACTAAAATCAACACACGTATCTCTCTGTGTGTGTGTGTGTGTGTGTGTGTGTGCTCTCCAAGCCGACAGCCGGTCCTCAGGTCTGCCCTTCCCTCGGCTCGTCCGGGAAGGCGCGAGTCCCCGCGGGTCCGATTCCCCTGCGCTTCCCGGGAGGGGACTGAGGAGGTGGGGGGAGAGGCGATTTGAGAGTGAAGGGCTGGAAGGAAGTGGCGAGGGTGGGGGTCAGAATAAAACGCAAATAAGAAATCCACCGACGGGTGTCAGCGCCTAGGAACGATCCAGTGGGAGCTTCGAGGACGAGAGACCCGAGTCGCTTCTTTCGCACAAGACGGAGGAAAGATTCAAAAAAATCTTCTCCCGCTAACCCCTGCTCGTGTCACTTTTTTCTAATGGAATTCCAGTGACCGTGTGTGTCTGCGTGCGTGTGTCTTTCTCCTCTCCCTCCCTCTCCTCTCCCTGGCTCTCGCTCTTTGCTCCCGCTCTCCCCGGCTCTACCTCGCTCTCCTCTCCCTCCCCCTTCTCCCTCTCCCTGCTCCTCCCTCCGCCCTCCCCCTTCCCCCTTCGCGGCTCCCTCGCCGCGGCTCTCGCGCCCGCGCCCCTCTCCTCCGCCCGGGGCTCGGCGCTCTGGCTCCCAAGCGCTGGCGGCGCGGGGCGCGGGCGCGCGGCGGAGCAGCGACACTCTGCAGCGGCGGCGGCGACAAGGCGGTGGCGGTGGCGCCGGGGAACGCGAGCCGAGGGGAGAGCTCCGCCGCCGGCTCCCTCTGCTCGGCCGCCCGCCCTTCCCGGGATTGACCTGCAGCTTTGGCCGGAAACTGACCAGCTACCCCGGCCAAGGCTCGGGCTCCAACCCAAACCCACCAAAGCCTCCGCACCTTTCGCTTCCCGAGGCTCCTGCCGCTGCGCGGCAACCCCCACGCCCCCTCCTCTCCCCGCCAGGAGCGGGCTGCGCCCTCCAACCCCCACCGCCCCCGCCCCCGCGCCAGGGCAGCCGGCTCCGGGAGGCCCTGGGGAGGTTCAGCGGAGGCCCGAGGGCTTGGAGTCCGTGGCTCTCGAGCCAACCCGGGGGCGTAGGGGGAAGGGCGCTAGAAAAAAAAAAAAAAAAAAACCGCTGGAGTCCGGGTCTGGGAAGGGGACTGCACCATCCGAAGGGCGTCCTTCGACCCAGGAGCCGAGGCAGAGCGTCTCCCCGAGGACGCAAGGGAGATGAAGGACCCCCTCCATCGCCAACCGCCAGCGTCGCCGCACAGCCTCCTGCCCGGGTCGAGCCCCGCGCCCGCATACACGTGTGCTCTTCATGCGGGGCTCGAGAACTTTCCCCGCACACCCCCGGCGCCCTCGCCTCCCACGCGCCCCGGCGTTGTAGCCCTTCGAGACTCCCCTTCCCCACTTGTCTCCCTCCCCTAGTGCGGGACGCCCAAGCCAGGGCGTCTTGACCACCCCATCCGAGGCCGGCGAACCCTCCCACGAACTGCGCGGGAAGGATCAGGGATGCTGGCTCGCACCCACCCTGGTGGGAGGGCCCCGGGACCGACGCAAGTCTCCGCGCCAAGCTCGGCGGCGAGCTGGGCTCCGGAGAGTTCTCCCGAGGCAGCCGGCAGCTCCCTGCTTCCGAGGCTCCAGGTGGGGCCTCCTCCCCCTTCCGGGATGGGGGCGATTGATCCATCTGTCCACGGGCCGGGCTCACCGGCGTGTTTTAGTCACGGGATTTACAGTAAACGCTCAGAAGCACCAAAAAGGAGGGGCATCTGGCTGGGAAAGGGCTGAAGGAGAAGTATGGTTGCTGACACGTTCTGGCCAGTGGGCGAGAGGCGGTGGGCTTCGGGCACGCGCGGGCAGACCCACGCACACCCGACACCCCAGTTTCACGCGCCCATCTGACACGTTCTCGGCTGCGTTAAAGCTGCCCTGCACCCCTCGGCGCCCTCGCACCCACTCCTGCACGCAGCTCCGCGCGCACCCCGTGTGCCAGGGTGGGGTACACGCAATACCTCGTAAATTTTCCGCGCTACGCAAAACTGGATCTGGGCTGGACCGAAGATGTAGGTGTTAGTGCATTTTAAGATGCATTTTTAAATGAACAAGACTCTGGAGAGGCGTGAATGCTAGAAATGGACCTGGGCTCGAAAGGAGGGGTCACTTACAAAACCGGCGGGCTTCGCAAGTAGAAAAGCTAGAGGGAGCAACTTCCGTCTTGCGGATTTAAGCGGGAACGCGGCTTCTCCAGCCTTGAAATCGCAGAGCTGAGGGTCTTCTCCGAACGCCTCACATTTGCCCCATCCTAGAGCATCAGCCCTCAGTCCGTCCTGTCCCAGGGCCATTGAGTGGTGCCTGCTTGGGGGCGTGGCCCTAGCAGGTGAGCGAACCTGGGCCAGGAAGGCTTGGGGATTGGAGCTGGGGAAAGTACCCGGGGGCTGACCTTCTTGCCATTCTTTCGGGCCTCTCCAGTTCTAAGAAAAGACTAAACACCTTCATTCCTAGAACTGGGGGGTGTAAGGAACCGACTTCATAAAAGTTTAGGTTAAAGGATGAAAACCTGATGAGAATTATACTCTTGAATCAGAAGCTGTGTGTGTGCTTAGTCACTCAGTCGTGTCCGACTCTTTGTGACCCCGTGAGTCACAAAGTCACAGCCCTCCAGGCTCCGCTGTCCCTGGGGATTCTCCAGTCAAGAATACTGGAGTGGGTTGCCATGCCCTCCTCCAGGGATCTTCCCAACCCAGGGATCAAGCCCAGGTCTCCCGCATTGCAGGTGGATTCTTTACCCTCTGAGCCACCGGGGAAGCCCTCAGTGGCTGGAGTCTGGTGTAAATAAATTTCCCCCCTCCCCTCTCCTACTCCCTGGATCTTCTTGCTGCCCAAATGCCCTTTTTTTTTTCCTTTATTTTTTTAATTTAAATTTATTTATTTTAATTGGAGGCTAATTATTTTACAATATTGTATTGGTTTTGCCATACACTCCAACATTTTTGCACCCCCACCTGAGGTTTTCCCTATCCCAAGGGCCCTACTCTAGACTCTGAAATTGCTGTTCGGCACATTGCTCTTCCTCCTCCATCTCAAAAACAATTTCTTTAACTTTCTTTGAACCCTGGCTGGACATTAGAAGGAAAATTCTCTGAAGCATATTTAGGAGCTTTAATGAGAAAGCAGTGATGAACACCCAGGGTGTGCCCACTGATTCCCATGGTGGTGGGAGGGGTATCTGGTAGCAGGAGGTAATGGCTGAGGTCCTTTAGGGACTCCGGGTCACCCAGCCATCGAAAGGACAGTGGACAGTGCCACCAAGCCAGCATTCACCTTGTCGCCATGAGGCCCTCTTTTCCCACCTGTCTATATAAGCATCACTCACTACACCTCACTCTCTGCAGATCCACCCTCAACCTGAGCTGCCCTTAGATATGGCAGCGTACAAGTGTCCCATGATGATAACCCACACATCTCCCATGTGTAAGCACCTCTACCCCATGCCAAGATCTGCAGAGGAAACACAGATGGACATGTGCCACCCATAGGCAATTTAATCTCTCAGAGCCTCAGTTATTTCATCTATAAAATGGGGTTTGGAAAAAAAAAAAAAACTTGAGTTTTCCCTAGTGGTCCAGTGGCTGGGACTCCATGTTCCCAATGCAGGGAGCCCTGGTTCAATCCACATGCTGTGACTGGGACTTGGCAAACCCAAAAAAAAAAAAAATTTTAATTCAAACTGTAGAGACAAGATGAGATATTGTACACAGAGCAGCGAGCTCTAAGAAAGTTGTTCATAAAATGTCACCCCTTTCCTCTGGGATCCAGAAGGATTAGGAACCTATGTATAAGGCATACAAACCTAAGTGGCAAATGAGAAGCAGAGATTAAAAAAACAATGGGGATTCAAGGGAAACAGAGACAAGAAGGTAAGTCTGCCCTGGTGACTCAGTGGTAAAGAATCCACCTGCCAATGCAGGAGACGCAGGTTCGATCCCTGGGTCAGGCAGATCCCCTGGAGATGTAAATGGCAACCCACTTCAGTATTCTTGCCTGGGAAATCCCATGTACAGAGGACTCAGGCCGGCTACAGACCATGGGGTTGCAAAAGAGTCAGACACAACTCGGCAGCTAAACAACAATTGTAGAGGGTCAAGAATAGGAGACCTTGTAAGAGGGAGTCTCAGAGAAAGGAGAGACTCTCAGGAAGCATGAACAGATGTTCTTAAGGTTCATGCATATACATTCCCACACCCTCCAAGACTGTACCTTTCATCAGCCTTTAGGGATCAAGCCCAGTGGCTCGTGAGCTCGTGGGTAGATGAGTCTCCTGCCCACCCAAGACAGCCCCTCCACCATCACAGATATGGGAGCTACAATGTGCAGGGAGAGGGAGAAAGGACACTTGGCTGTTCGTTCCTTTCTGTTTCTTCATCTATCTAGGCCTACTCATCTGGTGGCGTGGATTCTCTGGAGGGTAAGAGCAATAGGCATGTAGAAAGACCAGTGGAAGCAAGGAGGGTTGCCGGCCCACCCTAGGACACACGCATGCGCCCACGCAATCTCATTAATCACATAGCTCAACTGACCAGAGCTGAGCTATTGCCAGCAG
The DNA here is from genome assembly GCF_016772045.2 of Ovis aries. Taxonomy (NCBI): domain Eukaryota; kingdom Metazoa; phylum Chordata; class Mammalia; order Artiodactyla; family Bovidae; genus Ovis; species Ovis aries. The sequence goes on along the minus strand of NC_056055.1, from coordinate 43,809,198 downwards.
AATCTTATCCCTTCTTTTCCTTCTGTGGAGCAAAAAATTCTGAGGATCACATGTCCCAGAGAGAAAATCCAAACAGGAATAAAAAGAAGAAGAAGGTGCCGGGTAAGATACGTCAGAAATCAGGGAGTTGGCAAACGGAGGTGCCCTCAGGCATGGGACAGCAGCTGACCCAGGACTTCCCACAATCCATCAAGCAGCAAGTTTACTGGATTCCCTGCAACAGTGCCAAGGGCTGTGGGAATAGGGCTCTGAGCAGGGCTGCTCCCGCCATGGAAGCCGTGCACAATAGAGTTAGGTCAGGTATCCATGAACAAACTGAGCAACCCAAAGACACACTGGGACCGAATGAGAGAAAGGAAGGGTTAGTACCTGGGAGTTTCGGGAGGACTTGCAGGGAAACAGAGGATTGGAGCTGGGCCTGAAAGAATGGTATAATTTGGAGGAACACAGAGGGAGGCGGTGTTCTGGGGAGGGGACAGCATAGGTCAAGTGCAATGGTAAGAACAGTTCAAGGGGACTTCCATGGTGGTTCAGCGGTTAAGAGTCCGCCTTCCAGTGCACGGGATGAGGGTTCGATCTCTGGTTGGGGAACTAAGATCCCACTTTTTGAGGGGCAACGAAGCCCGTTCACCACCACTAGATCAGCCCTTGCACTACAAGAGAAGCTCACCAGCTGCAACAAAGAGCACTTGCACTCCTACTAAGACCCAACACAGCCAAACAAGAAAGACAGGATTGAGGAAGCGCCCAAGAGTTGGGAGGAGCCAAGAGCGCAGGTGGAGAGGGGCCTGTCAGAGAAGGTCTGGAGGGTCCGATGGGAGGCACAGTAGAGGGCAAGCATTGAAGGCCTCCCTCTTGCTCCCTTAGGAGCCACTGACAATTTTGAGCAAGCCAGTGGCATAAGAACGGTGTTTTAGAAGATTGATCTGACAACTCCGTGAAGGATGGAGACAAGAGACCAGTTAGGAAACGATTTTAACAGTTTCGGCCTGAAATAATAGGGGTCCAAAATAGGAATTGGTGATGAGCCTGGATGGAAGGAAGGGGTTGTCAGGGGCTCTAGAAAGATGAATCAGCAAGATGTAGACCCAGCAGCGGGGGCAAGGAAGAAGGAAATTACCTCCTAGTCACGGTGACCAGCCAGGGGACAGGCCTTGGGAAAGTGACGCTATAGCCCTGACTTCTCAGACTTTGTCACTGGTTATAATAATTAAGGGAGCCAACTTTATGGCAAGATATATGTTGATATCCCTTTAATTTTGATAAAACTCTATGGAGTAGTTACTCTTACTAGCCCCAATTTACAAATGAGACAACTAAAGTCAAAAAAACAAAAACAAAAAAAGGTAATATAACTTGCTTAAGGTCATACTCTAAGTGGCAGAACCAGGATTTGAACTTTGGCAGTTGGGATCCAGGGCCCCACCCTGGTAACCTCTGTGCCCTGAATAAATAAGCAAAGGGGCAGCTCTCCAGACTGTGAATTTTTATGTCACATTTCAGAACATCTTAAATATTCCCTTTCTCACTGCCTTGTCCAGCAGTAGAGTGAAGAAACTGAGAACTGCAATTTCTTTTCTATCTTTCCTGTGCTCTCATCTGGTCTCATACTTGGAGTTCAGGTCTAAAGCCTAGAAAGAATGCTCTCTCACCATGGCACATGCTGCAGTGTCCAGCTCAGTGTCCTGGGCCCAGGTCATGGACATCCATGAGCTTTCTCAGCCCCATTCCAGACCCATCCGCCTCCTAATGGCAGGCTGACCCATTCTCCAACCTTCCCTCCCCACACGGCCACTCCAGGTCCCTGATGCCCAGCCTGGCCAGAGTGAAGTTGTCTGGGGATGGAGACCAGCAGGGATTTAACTAATGCTTCCAATTCCTGAAGAATTAACAGAGCTGCTGAAGCAGGGTGAGTGGGACCGGGCTAGAGGGAAAGAAATACATAGTGCACTCAGGGGCATTGATTTAACTAATTGATTTGTCAGTGTTCCCATGCTTCATCATTCTCTTTCGAGGTAAGCACCCAACAAGAGGTGGGAATCTGGCCTCTCCCTAGGGTCTTCTGAGACCCCTCTGCTGCCCTCCCTCCAACACACACACACTGCCAGCCCCAGGGTAGCCTGTTAGAAGGGGAGGAAGCTGCTGCTACTGCAGGGATGCAGGAATGCAGATGAAGAGTAAGTCAGGCAGGAAGCTGGCAATACCCCCTTCTGTGGATATAGCCTGCCTCACCATTTCACAACTTCTTTCTCCATGATCCTGAAGTCCTTACACCATCCCCGTCTCCCTTTGAGAAGATTCTGCTCCCCTTCCAAGTGAACAAACTCAGGCTTGAAGATGGCCCATGACGTGGCCCAGGTTACAATGCAAGTGGAGGAGCCAGGACTGCAAGGAAAGTGGGGCTGTCCACACCCTGGTCTAGTGAGCTTTCACCTTCAAACAGAGAAACCCAGCAGCCAGCGAGCCAGGGCTCTGCTGCTTTCTCCCACATTAGGAGATGGATTAAAGGGAGACACGTCCTGAAAAATCTGAAACCCAGCACTTCCCCTGCCACCTTCGCATCTCCCCATGGCAGCAGGAGCTGAGCTGGTAAATGTCCCTTCTGATACGCTACTGCCAGCTTGAAATATCCCAGTGACTGTGGAAGCCTCCCCACTGCCCGGGCTACCCTGCGCCCAGCCTGTGCTGGCACCATCGCGGCCACGCCCCAGTGTTGTCCAGGTGCCAGCACTGCACTTGGCAGACCCCCACTGCCTGGAACAACCCCACAGCCTCTCTCCTGAGCACGCCCACCGCCCCCAGCTCTCAGGCGCTGGCTGGCAATCTGCCAGGTTACCCAAGGTCAGAGGCAGAATGCAGGGAGAGGGGCAGTGATTGCTTCCACCAAGCTGTGGGGAGCCGGCTCCTGCTGCCTGGCGCTCCCCAGGAGAGCTCTCAGCCCCAGCGGCCCCCCACAGGGACCATGTCTTTATTTAGCTAAGCCCGGCAATGTGGGTGGAGCCTCAGAGCTGGGTCTGAGATGGACTGTTACTTGGAGGGCCCAGCTCAGTCTCCAGGGACTGAAAGGAGGCTCGAAGGGGCTAGGGACAGAAAGTGGGGACCAGGATGTTCCTCTCTGAGCAGACAAACTATCTTTGGGCCCAGCCTAGAGCTTACCCAATGAGCACATTTGCCTGGGTGCCCACCTCCCTACCCTGACCTCCTGTCCTGGGAACTTCTTTTCCCATAATCCAGAAGGTTCTCACCTTACCCCCACTATTCTCATATATACTAGTGCTTTCTTGCTATCTTCTACCTACTGCTCCCAGGGGGAGGGTTACTGTTTACCCAGAAAGAATGAATTCCAATCATTAGGCTCTTAGGGTTGGGAGGAAACTTCCATGACAATAATAAACAAGTGCCAACAAGTGCATTGCACTCGGCAACTCACAGCTTTCCCCTGTGAAAGCCATCTCAGGCCTCCTGCCCAGCCTCTGAAGTGGGCATTTTTCAGACTACAAAACCCAAAGTCAAGGCACCCAGGGACTTGTCCATGAGTGACTTGTCCATGAGTGACTTGTCAGCGAGGAGCTGACCTATGGCTTGAATCCAGTCCTGATGGATTTCAAAGTCCTGTATTCAGGAAGTATCCCTCCTTGAGGGACAGGGAAGCCTGGCGTGCCGCAGTCCATGGGGTTCCAAAGAATTAGACATGACTTAGCGACTGAACAACAACAACTTGCTTAAAACACTTCAGTAAAATAAAATACTTTTTTTTTTTAAGTTTTTATTTTTTAAATTTTAAAATCTTTAATTCTTACATGCATTCCCAAACATGAACCCCCCTCCCACCTCCCCTCCCCATAACATCTTTCTGGGTCATCCCCATGCACCAGCCCCAAGCATGCTGCATCCTGCGTCAGACATAGACTGGCGATTCAATTCACATGATAGTATACATGTTAGAATGTCATTCTCCCAAATCATCCCACCCTCTCCCTCTCCCTCTGAGTCCAAAAAGTCCGTTATACACATCTGTGTCTCTTTCCCTGTCTTGCATACAGGGTCGTCATTGCCATCTTCCTAAATTCCATATATATGTGTTAGTATACTGTATTGGTGTTTTTCTTTCTGGCTTACTTCAAAATGAAATACTTTTTAATAATAAAAACTAAGACAATGTCACAGAAACACTTGCCGAGACAGGGGACTCTCAGGGCCCCTGTTTCCTGATTCCAGACAGCTCGGATAGTTGAGTTGTTCTTTCGCTTCCCCGTGACTTCACATCCACAAGGATGGGAAGCAAAAGGGAATTTCCCAGAAGTGCCTCAGGCTACACACACTCCTGGACAGCCAGATGCCTATCATTCTCCCTGGCAGCTGGCCTGCCTGGATGCTGTCTGCCCTCAGCAGAGGAGAGCAGGGCCACTCCCATCAAAGCCATCAAGTGCAGCCCCCACCTCCTACTTCACAGTGAAACCATCATGCCAGCAAAGCTGGCTCCATCCAGAATGGGCCATTTCCAGAGGTCTGGTGTCCCGCTGCCTCCCTGTTCCAAGGTGGGTGAGTCCCTGCCCCTTGGAGGGTGTGGAACTGGCAACACTAGGGGATCTGCACTGCTAATAGTGGTGAGAGCTCTGGGATTCTGTAATTTCCCCAGCCCTGGCTTGGTCCCATTTCTTTCTGTTCTTGCCACCTGGCTCCTGGAGCAACACCCCAACTGGCACGTGGAGCATTTTGGAATGAGGGTCTGACTAGGGCTCAAGCTCCAGTTTTGACCTGGGTTTGCTGGCAGCCTCAGAAGAAGTTCAGTACTGTAGCACCGTGAGTTGGCACTCAGGGAGAGCTGGAAGAAAGAACAAAAGGAAAAGGAAGGAAGGCTGAACTATAGGCTATTGCAACCTCTGTCCTCGCCTCCTTCTCCATGCCAATTCCCCAGTCTTCAACCAGAGCACCCCATAGAGTGAGAAAAGTATCCTCAGGTTCCAGCCAACAGCTTTGTCCCCAGCTACACAAGTGACCTTAGGGCCTCTAGAGTGATGCTCCCCCACCCCACCAACTTCACAGGGGAGAAGGAAGATCAAATCAGATGCTGAACAAGGCAGTGCTTGGAAATATACGAGGTGCTTTGCAGATGCAGGCACCATTCTCTCTGTTTGAGGGCAGCCCATCCACCCCCCGGGGAGATATGTGGGGCTACCCTCCCTTCTCCCCGCCCCCACTTCAGGGAGGAGCAGCCCCCATCTCAGGCACTGCTGGGGCAGCTCTTGCTCCTCTAGTGACTAGAAGACAAGATAAAGAGAAACATCCCCATTTTGGCGATGGGAATACTGAGGCTTCCAGAGCTCAGCGCTAAACACATTCTGTCAAAAATGTCATTTTCAATGAACAGGTACATTTAAAATGGTGCATTTTATTTTTTAATTTCTTAAATTATTAAAGTATGTTAATACATTTACTAGCAAATTAGAAAATACAGCACAAAGTTACATATACTTCCACTATATATTAAAGTTATAAAACAGTACCTCTTTAAATGGCATGTTTAAAATGGAAAACCAACAGGGACCTATTGCACAGCACAGGGAGCTCTGGCCAGTGTTATATGGCTACCTGGATGGGAAGGGAATTTGGGAAGAATGGATACATGGATATGCATGGCTGAATCTCTTTGCTGTCCACCTGAAAAGGTCAAAAGCTTGTTAACTGGCTACACCCCAATACAATGTAGAAAGGTTTTTTTAAATGCCCATTTTCATTGTGTATACTCCTCATTGACTCAAAGCTCTCTGAAGACAGGACCTATGTCTTCTTCGCCACAGATCATCAGAGGCTGGAACAGTAAGTGCTTGCTGGATGAATGAATGAATGAGCCAATGATTCCTTTTACCTGACATAACCTTAGCACGAAGGCACAGGCCAGGATCGCTGGCCTGTTCCAAACACTTATCTCCTGTCACTGGACTGATTGGGGTAAATGGCTCGTATATGAATGCTCCTCTTTCCTCCTATTCTGTTCTCTTCTTCTTAGGAACAATTGATAAATCTGACTGGAGGATTTTTTTTTTTTTTTTTTTGCCATTTAAATTCTTTTCATCAAACTAGACTGGCTTATGCCACTAAGTCACTTCAGTAGTGTCCGACTCTTCGTGACTCTATGGACTATATAGCCTGCCAGACTCCTCTTGTCCATGGGATTCTCCATGCAAGAATACAGTAGTGGATTCCAATGCCCTCCTCCTGGGGATCTTCCCAACCCAGGGATCAAACCTGCATCTCTTACACTCTTTGCTTTAAAGTCTAAATCTGCAAAGACTTAGTGCATTGATGGAAGTCGGGCAGGTTAGACTTTCCAGTCTACACAGCAAAATTGTTCAGTCTTAAGACTGAACCTTGTTTCTCCCCCAGCCCCATTCCCCTGAAGTGGGTGACAGAAGCACAGCCCACAGAGAACAGACCACAGTGCTGGGAACACAGGGCTTCCTGATAAAAGAGGTTTCCCCCCTCTCTCTGGCCAAGCCACCACACAGCATGTGGGATCTTCATTCCCCAACCAGGGACCAAACCCACACCCCTTGCATTGGAAGCTCAGAGTCTTAACCACTGGACTGCCAGGAAAGTTTCTGAGCAGAAATTCCTGCCCTCCCAAAGACGGTCAGCACCCCTGGTCAGCTCTGACCCCCTGATGTCCCCATTGCAAGGTGACCCCTGATGAGGGACCCCCATTGTCTATGTTTGCCTTCCACCAAACCCAACTGGTTTCCCATTTCCTCTCAGCAGACTGCAAGGCAGTCTGATAACCCATCCTAAGCCAAGAGAAAACCTGAGTATTTGAAGAGTTGCCACTGTGTCACTGCAGTTCCCAGCACTAGCAAATCTGATAATGATCTGTTTTTTGGTAATCAATCCCAATCAATCAGTCACTGAACTCTTCAATGCCTTCTTCGTTCTCCTCCCTGATGCATATGCATTTTAAAGAAATAAGAACAGAGAGACAGGCTTTAATGCGAGGTAATGGCTCTCTAATAGTAGAAATAAGGCACCACAAGAAAGGAGATTCAAATGAGAAGCCAAGAAGGCGAATCTGCCTGTGTAGCATCTCAGCCGCTCCCCTGTCCTCACCAGAGCACATGCTGTTAATTGATCGAAGCTAAGACTTTTCAACGCAGCACTCCAGGCAGCCACAACCAGTCATTTGAGTTGACTCATGAGTTCCTTTAATCCCCTTGTAAGTGCTGCTCCGCGAATTCTGAATACCCTCTGTTCTAAGATCCGGGGTTCCGGGAGGTACTTGGGAAGCTGCTGTTCAAATCACACTCTGGGCTACCCCCCATATACACCCAGACATACCAGCAGTGTCCCAAGGAGGTGTCCAAAAGGCTTTTCCAAAGACAGAAACCGTCCCATCTGACTAAGGAGGACAGGGAGCAGGCGTGTTGGAGCAGAACTCTCATGCCAAGAAAAACAATCAGCTCCAGTTGGAACCTGATGACTGATTCAAACCAATCCCCGTACAGAAGCGCTTCCAATTCCTGTCAGTCCTGCAGGAGGGGCAGTTCTCCTCGAGGTGCTGCTCACAGCCTCTGTGGGATCCATCACGCTCCTTTCTCCTGCGGTCTGACTCAGGTCGCCAGAGGATGAGAAAGGGCCTCCCTTCCGGCCTCTCCCACAGGAGGAGCCAGGAGTCAGGGAGGCCATGAAGCACGGCTGATGTTGAGTCTGTTGATGAGCGACTGAGGGCGATAAAATGGGCTGCACAGATGCCATGCCAAGCTGGCCATGCCGGCCACAGGGCGGAGGCCATGAGGGCCCTGCGGGGGTGCATCAGCCAGCGGGCCCATGCTCCCCATCCCAGAGCCCTGCCTTCAGGGGTACAGTGAGAGTTTCCTTTGCTGCCTCCTTGCACCCTCTTCCTCCTTCCCAGCTGTTCAAGGAGACATGGAATTGAGTCCTGCTAAGCTCCAGGGTCTTCCCCGATGGGTCAGCGGGTAAAGAATCTGCCTGCAATGCAAGAGACACAAGAGACACGGGTTCGATTCCTGGGTTGGGAAGATCCCCTGAAGGAGGGCATGGCAACCCACTCTAGTACGCTTGCCTGGAAAATCCCACGGACTGAGGAGCCTGGGCAGGCTACAGTCCAAAGGGTCGCACAGAATAGGACACAACTGAGCGACTAAGCATGCAAGCAAGCAAGCTCCTGGTGCCATCCTGCTGGTGAGGGTGCTTCAGACAAGGCTTTTCCCCCAGGGAACCCTTCCCAGTTGCTCTCCTGGACACACTCCTTGGTCCACCCTTCTCCAGTTAGGACACCACCACGTGGGCCTCCTGATTGGCCTTTGGAAATAGGAAATGTTGAGGTAGCAGAATGCCTTACAAGGAACCTGGCCCATACCATCTCATCTGACCCTAAAAAAAAAATGGAAAAACAGTCCATGCAAACAGACAGGTAAGGCTCTGCACTCAGAAGGAGGCTGCCTGGCTCCCCCTCTTACCAGCTGCGTGTCCTTAGGAAAGCCCTTTAACTGTGCCTCCCAAGGGGTCAGTAGTCTTCCCTGCCTCCCTTACACAACCAGTGGTTCATCAGCCATCATGAAAGTACCTACTGTAATAAATACAGACACCAAATCGACAAGGCGCTGCCTCTGTCTTAGATAAGATGGTATCTAAAAGCTTCCAACACAGTTGGGGTAAGCAGATGGACAAACAGATAAGTACAACAGAGTTTGGAAACTACGGTGTTGAACCAGGGTATAGTGGGGAGAGGAGTTGATTGAAAACGGGATATGTATAGAAATGAGGATTTTAGAGCAGACATTGCTTAAAGAAATAGCACTAAGGTCTTACCAGGGAGCATTCCCATATGTGTAATTGTGCCGAGGATCAAAAAAGGTAATAGGTGTGAGCCCACTCAGTAAAAAACTGTAAAAAGCTGTCCAATGCAAGGTGTTAGTTATGCTATTAACGTAAAATGTCAGACCTCAGCCAACCAAGATGAGTTGTATTGGTTACACAAGGTTGTGTGTGTGTGTGTGTTAAGTCATTTCAGTTGTGTCTGACTCTTTGCAACCCCATGGACTGTAGCCCACCTGACTTCTCTGTCCATGGGATTCTCTGGGCAACCAATACAGACTGAGCTGCCATGTCCTCCTCCAGGGGATCTTCCTGACCCAAGGATGGAACCCAAGTCACACAAGGCTATGCTAAAGCAAAAAAAAAAAAAAAAATCTGCAGAGTCCCCAACATTTACACCACTAAAGTTTATCTCTGCATCACACAATATGCTCTGTTGGCAGAGGCTCTGCTCCACACAGTCACTCAAGGATCCAGGCGGGCTGATGGGCCATCATCTTCCATCTCCTGGAATACAAAGCATCCTCAGTCACTATAGCTGGAGTGCAGAGAGCCATCCAGAGTGATAGGTGTCACTTTCACCTACAGCCCATAGGCCAGAACCAATTATGGAGTCCTGTCTAACAGTACGGGGACTTATCGATGTGGGGAAGTGACGGGATGTCTGGTGGGCATCAATGTCTTTATCACATGAGCCACAGAAAACCTCTCTGCATCCTGCAAAACTTGGGTGTTTGGCTAATCAGAAAGTCCTTTAAGGAAATCTGTGTCTGATTCCCTGAGGGCCAAGAAGTCTCAGGAAGATGGTTCTGAACCTGAATTCTTCCTAATTCCAGAGTGACTAGCCATGGCAGAGAACTAAGGGACAACCACAAGATTTAAGTTATGTCTGTGACTCAAATAAACCTAGAGTTAAAAATAATCATAGCTAACTTGTAATGAGCACTTACTAGGTGCTAAGTCCATAACATCTGTGTTGATTCATTTAAGCCTCACAATAACCCAGGGAGGTAAATAGTCCCCGTTGATATATGAAAATAACAGAGAAGTCCAAGTTCTTCACACTCCTCAGTGAGTAAAATAGCAGAGTAGGAAGTTGAATGCCAAACTAGCCCATCTCCAAAAACCATTCACTTTACCACCAAGTTATTCCACAGCAGTCCCCCAAGATCCAGATTTTTCTCTGGGCATATGATATTGGCTAGAGAAGAAAATGGCAGCCCACTCCAGTATTCTTGCCTAGAGAATCCCGTGGACAGGGGAACCTGGGGGGCTGCTGTCCATAGGGTCGCACAGAGTCGGACGTGACTGAATCAACTTAGAATGCATGCGTGCATTGGAGAAGGAAATGGCAACCCACTCCAGTATTCTTGCCTGGAGAATCCCAGGGACAGAGGAGCCTGGTGGGCTGCTGTCTATGGGGTCGCACAGAGTTGGACACGACTGAAACAACTTAGCAGCAGCGGCATGATCTTGGGTAAGTCAGTTCACCTCTCTGAACCTCAACTTTCTCATCTGTAAAATGAGATTAATAGCAATACTTGTCTCATAGAGAGACTTCCCAGGTGGTGCAAGTGGTAACAAACCTGCCTGCCAATGCAGGAGACACAGGAGATATGGGTAATTTGATCCTTAGGTCAAGAAGACCCTCTGGAGGAGGAAAGGGCAACCCACTCCAGTATTCTTACCTGGAGAATCTCATGGACAAAGGAGCCTGGCAGGCTACAGTCCAAATGGTCGCAAAGTCGGACATGACTGAGCGACGAAGCACACACATGCGCTTCTCATAGGATTTTTGAGAAAATCCGAGGATTATCTCCAGGGCCTCCTTGGTGGTCCAGTGGTTAAGACTGTGTGTTCCAAAGAAGTGGGTGGGAGTTTGATCCCTGGTCAGGGAGCTAAGATGCCATACGCCTCATGGCCCCAAAAAAAAAAGAAAAAAGAAAAAAAAAAAAACATAAAAAAGCAGTATTGTAACAAATTCAATAAAGGCTATTTAAATGGTTCCTATAAAAAAAAATCTTAAAAAAAAAAAAGATTACCTCTTAATTATCTTAGAGAAAAAAGAGTTTTTGTCAACTATGGATGGAGGAGCCTGGTAGGCTGCAGTCCAGGGGGTAGTGAAGAGTCGGACAAGACTGAGCGACTTCACTTCCACTTTTCACTTTCATGCACTGGAGAAGGAAATGGCAACCCACTCCAGTGTTCTTGCCTGGAGAATCGTAGGAACAGGGGAGCCTGGTGGGCTGCCGTCTATGGGGTCACATAGAATCGGACACAACTGAAGCGACTTAGCAGCAGCAGCAGCATACACTTCTCTGCTGGTACATGACCAAAAAAATACCTGTGGATTAGACATCCCTTAGGGACCAAGCAAGAGTCTGAAGAAAGATCACACCTGTTGGATGAGGGCAAAGCAGGACAGGTCCCTTATTCCCCCAAGGAGTCTTGCTGACACACTGGAAACAGCCCCAGCCAACTGGCCAACTACACAAGGTGGAGACCTTCCTTGCCTCTTCCACTGGCCCCAGGCTCCCTTTGGCAACTTGGTCACAGCTTCATATTTGTTTATTTTTCCTGCAGAGGTTTTTGCAGTATTTCTCCCAAGTGGGAGAGCTACATCGATAAGTTCCATTGCATCACGAGTGTGATGAAGAACAGAGTGTCTGGCTTGTTGACTGAGGCTTCCAGTCCAGTGCACAAGGCACTGTCTCACACACACGTACTCCCCACCCCTCAATAGTCTGGCCCCTTATGCCCTCACCAGCCCTTTTCCCCTCCTCTAATTCCATTCTGGGCTTCCAAGATAGCTCAGTGGTAAAGAATCCACCTACCAATGCAAAAGAAAGGGGTCCTATCCCTGAGCCGGAAAGATCCCCTGGGGAGGGAAATGGCACCCCACTCCAGCCTTCTTGCCTGGAAAATCCCATGGACAGAGGAGCCTGCTAGGCTACAGTCCATGGGGTCACAAGAGTCAGGCACAACTAACTAAACTACAACCACCACACTTCCATTCTGCCCCAGGACCCCACTCTAGCCTGCTTGGTCCACACTTCCATCTAACCACAGATCCTATTCTTCCCCATCCCAGAACTTTCAGTCCTCCACCACCTCAACACAATCCTTCCACCATCTCCGCCTGTCAGATCCTTCCTGGGTACAAAATTGTCAATAGCGATTATCTCTGGCTGATGAGGTTACAGGTTATCTTTTTCTTTCCAAGATTTGGAACAATGAGCCCATGCTAGTCTTACAGTCAAAAAAGCACAAGGAAGTCATGCTTCAAGACCCTGCCCTCCTGCAAGGCCCCCCTCTACTCTAACACCTAGTTACCTGTCTCCTCTGAAATCCTACAGCTCTCAGCCCTATCACAAATGTCTTTGTACTTGAGTTAGTTGACTGTGTGTAAATGTCTGATCACATCCTGGCGTGCTCAGTCATGTCCAACTCTTGGCCACCCCATGGACTATAGTCCACCAGGCTCCTCTGTCCATGGGATTTCCCAGGCAAGAAGACTGGATTGGGTTGCCATTTCCTCCTTCAGGGGATCCTCCTGATCCAGGGATCAAACCCGTGTCACCTGTGTCCCCTGCATTGGCAGGTAGGTTCTTTACAACTAGCTCCACCCGGGAATGTCGGATACCCGCAACCAAATCGTAAACGCCATGAAAGCAGGGACTCTTCACACACATCTGCCCTCCCCTGCTTAGCCCTTTGCATATAGCTAGGTTCCATGCACATACTGAATTGGGAATGAGACTTGGCGATTACAAGAGTTTCAGGGATGGCCGTGATATGCCTTACTTTGGTTTGGGGGCCGGAAGGTACAGGGGGTGGTGATGTTGGAATCATTGCAAGTTAGAATGCAGGGGTCTTAGAGTTCGTATAACCCAATGGCCTGCATTTATACAGACTCTCTGACATTGAATTTGCCCAGCAATAGAATTTTCTTACTCCCACCACATGAGCAGCCAAACTAAGGCCTGGAGAGGTAAAGCAATTTGGCCCACGAGTCCAGAACCCACATCTCCTGTCACCCAGCCCACGCTTTAACCACTAAACCACAGCTGCCACTCCAAGACCTTATTAATAGCCATTTCTCCCCCAAGTCAGCGGTTGGACATGGCTTGCCAGGTTAATAATTTGTTCATTAGGTGCCTAATGAATTACTTGCTAATTGCTAACTTGATGAACAGCCAGCAGTCCCCATCTGCCTGGAGAAATGGAAGCAAATAACCACAGAAGAGCTGGCCAAGCTCCGGTCTCCGGAGAGCAGGAATTTTCAGCCTGAGAGGATGGTGACCATGGCTCCCAGGGAAGAAGTCTGTGTTGGCCAGTCGCCTGGAATACTGAGAAGTTCCCAGGGAGTTGTACCTTCCAGGTAAGCCAGTACAGACGGGAAACTCTTGTTGGACCGATAAGCTCCCTACAGAAGTTTAGGGCTGCCAGATCATCTTCCAAGACCTCTCTCCACAAAACTTCCCCTAATGATTTTCTTTTTTTTTCAATATTTATTTATTTGGTTGCCCTGGGTCTTAGTTGCAGCATTTGAACTCTTAGTTGCAGCCTGTGGAATCTAGTTCCCTGACCAGGTATTGAACCTGGGCCCCATGCATGGGTAGCACAAAGTCTTAGTCACTGGACCACCACAGCAGTCCCCTTAATGATTTTCTTATATTTTCATTTTCTCTGAACTTCTACCACTTGAAGTCGGTACTATTCAATTTAAACGTCGTCTTGTGTTTTCTCTGAGTGTCAGTCTGGTCTCCCCATCTTGAAGGCAGACACAAGATCGCTATTGGACTCCAAGCCTCCTGAGAATATAAGCCACATCTTTCTTGTTCATCCTTTCATCTCTCATACCAACAGTGCCCAAATTCATAAGTATTTATTAAAGGAATGAATAATTCATACTTTCCTGGATACATCTATAGTGGCTTGCTAAGGCCGCCGTAACAAAATGCCACAGACTGTGTGGCTTCAACAACAGAAATACATTCTCTCACAATTCTGGAGGCTGGAAGTCCGCGATTAAGGTCTTAGCAGGTTGAGGTTCTCCTTGGCTTGCACACGGCCACCTTCTCACTGTGTCCTCGGTGGCCCTTCCTCCGTGTGTGAGCATCCATGGTGTCTTCATCCATGCAAATTTCTTCCTGTAGGACACCCTTACAGGATTTGATTAAGGCCCATTTTAACAACCTCACTTTATTACCTCTTTGGAGACCGTAACTCCAGATACAATCACATTCGGAGAGAATGGAGGGTCAGGATTTCAACATAGAAATTGGGGATGGGCACAATTCTCCATATAACAATTTCCCACCCTGCAATGTATATCTCAGTGCTCCACATGTATTAAAAGCATGGGTACCCAACACCTGCCCCCACCAGCTGCACAGCAGGAGGTAAGCGATGTGGGGCAGGTGAGCAACAAAGCCTTATCTGTATTTACAGCCACTCCGCATGGCTTGTATTACTGCCTGAACCGTGCCTCACATCCCCGCCGTTCATGGAAAAACTGTTCCACGAAACCAGTCCCTGGTGCCCAAAAGGTTGGGGACCACCGTATTAAAGAGTCATGCATGCTAAGTCGCTTCAGTCATGTCTGATTTTTTGCAACCCTATGGACTGTAACCCACCAGGCTCCTCTATCCATGGGGTTTCTCCAGGCAAGAACACTGGAGTGGGTTGCCATGCCCTCCTCCAGGGAATCTTCCCAACCCAGGGATCGAATCAAAGGCTCCAAAGTTGGAGAGGCTTTCCATTTTCTCTGGGGGAAGGGTTCATCTTTGTGACCTGATTCGCAGTCATGCTCAGATCCCAGAAAAACTCCAGGGTGGAATATTTAAGGCAAACCCTCTTGGTCATGTTGGTTCCCAAATCCTTATAGCCCTGTTATTTTTGAAATCACTTTCGAGCAGTACTGAATAGAGATGATGATTTTTCACATTTGCATAGCAATTTTTCTTATCAGAGCACGTTCTCGTTTTATCCCTCCAGCATGGCTGTGAGGGAGGAAGTGGAGGGTTACGATGTCCATCTTACAGACAAAGAATTGAAGTAAGAAGTAATTAATCAGCTTTCCCAAGTCGTGACTTTCACTCCCAGGTCCCTTCCTAGGAACCCCTGTAGGACAGACCTCGGTCATTTCCAGCTCTGTGTCTGAAGACCCAGCGAGGACCAGGCACAAAGGGGCACTCAGGGATGTTTGGCATTAGTGACAATGAGCTGCCATTAGAACCCTGACCCAGCGTGGAAAGAGGCTGACAAATCAGTACTGACTACCACCACCCACCTCCTCCCGAACACCGTCGAGGGCCTAATAGGCAGCCAGCTTTAATGCCTGAGGTTCCCATGCCAGCCTGCTTTTCAGTCAAGACCCCAAAGCCCAAGGTTAAATTGAACATGATTCTGAGAAATAATATATCTATTATCACTTTCACACTGCTCCCAGGGACAATAATGAAAATGTGTTTATGATACAATCACAAAATCATTTCACATATTATTTATTTTTATCCTTTTATGTCACAAGTATTTTTAGAATCTCCCTCTGATACATTGTGGAGTGAAGCAGGGTATACATTTTCCCAAATGCATTATCTCATTTCATCCTCAGAACAAAGCTTAAATGTGGATGAGAAGGATATTATACCCATTTGGCAGAGAAGTAAAGCAAGACAGAGAGGTCAAGTATTTGTCCAAGGTGAACAAGAAGCAGCGGGCCTGACTCACACTGCCTGTCCTTTCCTCAGCATCTCTAGATTGGTGTGGGAGGAAGTCTGAGGAAGCTAAGCAGGAGGGGCTCCTTCTTAGGACAGGTTTGTTGTTTAGCTAAGTTGTGTCTAACTTTTCTGCAACTTCACTGACACTGACTATAGCCTGCCAGGTTCCTCTGTCCGTGAGATTTCCCAGGCTAGAAAACAGAGTGGGTTATCACTTCCTTCTCCATGGGATGTTCCCAACCCAGGGATCAAACCCGAGTCTCTGGCCCTGCAGGTGGATTCTTTACTGCTGAGTCACCTAGGAAGCCCTCTTAGGGCAGGAGGAAAAGAGAAAACCCTGCACCAGCAGATGCCAGATTCTATCTGCAGATGCATCACCTTTGGCACAGAGTTTCTGAACACTTTGTACCTGAATTATTTCAACTGAGGTGCAGACTCTCCAGCCCCACACGGCCCCATCACATCTTACTGCATCAGTCTCCACTGTGCATGGCTATGTTGCCATCCGGATGCTAATGGGTTTCGAGTCTGCAGTCCTCTTTGGTCTGTGAATAGCAGCCTCGCAGTGACCATCCTTGAAAGAAAGAAAGTGAAAGTGAAAGTCACTGAGTCATGTCCGACTCTTTGCAACCTCATGGACTATGCAGGCCATGGAATTCACCAGGCCAGAATACCGGAGTGGGTAGCCATTCCCTCTCCAGGGGATTTTCCCAACCCAGGGATTAAACCCAGGTCTCCCACATTGCAGGAGGATTTTTTGCCAGCTGAGCCTCTTGGGCAGCCCAATGGATATTTGGGATGGAAGAAATCCCAAATGGGATAGTACAAAACAGGGCTCAGGAAAGGGGTGTGGAGTAACAGCCAGTGCAAACTGCCCTCCCCATCCCCCTCAGCCAGCAACAGAATTCTGCCAAGGTCAGCAGACCCTGCACCAGGTGATGGAGTCTGGAGATTTAGGCCCCCAGAGGCTGCTCCCCTACATTCCTGGGCATAACTGGACCACGTTTTCTACCTTCTTTGATCATCCTCCAACACATGGTGTGAAACAGGCAGAATAAACCAGCCATGGTCTCTCGTCAGCTCAGCCAACCAGAAGAAGGTGTGAGCCTCACAATCTCCATAAAAAACCCATACAAGAGGCACACAGCCGTTGACACAATAGTTCCACTGCAGGCTCCCTGCCGGCTTTTTTCTCTGATGAACACAGGTGGTCCAAACCCAAACAGGTCCCCTGCTGCCGAGTATAAGCCTGGACTCCTGGGTAAATGACCTGAAACATACAGTCCTTGTCCACCCGTCCTCACCAGGCATGTCTGTCACTAGCCTGAGTGTGCTCAGCCTCCCAGCCTCTCTCCTCCTCCCCTCATTGGTCTGGAGCTTTAGAGTTGCTCTTTTGTCTCATACGGATGTCCTCTAGCTCTTCAAGCCCTTCCCTTCCTCAAGGAGAGTCCATCCTGGGCCTTTGCTGCCAGCATAGATCAAAATCTGTGACCACATGGTGCCAGCTTTTTGGCATGCTGAGGATGTAAAAAGAATGAGAGGTGGGAGCATGGCAACTCTCAGTAGGATGGAGGGAGAAGGAGGCATCAAAGGAGCTGTCACTCAGAGACCCACTCACAGCAGGACTGTGGCAGTGCCGAGGATCCAGGAGTGTGTTACTTCGAGAGTGGGTTGCACACGCTTGATGGATCTGATGGTGTTGGTGGGAATGTCAGCTACGGAGGCTGAATTCTCTGGGACTCTGTTGCACAAAGAGGAGGCAATGCAGGACGAAGGCCCTGGCTCCTGGAAAGGGGCCCCAGAAAGGAGGTGAGAGATGCACTTAAACACGCCTAGTACTTCTTGTGCCCTGTGTACCAGTCTTGGTGAGACTAGGAGGGTCTTCCAGCAACCAAGCAGTCTCACTGGGGTAGAAGGGAAACCTGGAAAGCAACTTCACTCTCACAGGACATCAGAGGCAGGGGGTTGCCTCTTGATGGCTTTGCAGAAATATTTGACATCTCCACTCTCTACAGAAAACCCATTTTCAAACCCTACTGTCCTGAGAACAGGATGGTGGCTGGACTAGCCTCTCTGGGCCCCCAGGAGAGAGGGGGAGCCGTGTGCATGGAGCAGGACAGATCCAAACCCCCATGCTTGGCCAGGACCAAACATGTACTTGCAGTCACTTCTTTGGAAGCCACCAGGGCCCCTGGGGCGTGTCCTCTGGGTGGCATCTCTCTGTTCTCTCTGCCTCTTGCCTGCAGCCCTGGAACAGAAGCCAGAGCTGGCCTCCCTTGAGGCAGGCTCACAAGTGGTCCACACCTCAGTTAGTGCTACCAGAGGTCCCACCAGAGGCTGGGGGCTGGATCTTCTCTGCAGCTCTGAAACTGAAAATGTTAGTCACTCAGTCTTATCTGACTCTTTTTGACCCCCTGGACTGTAGCTCACCAGGTCCTCTGGCCATGGGACTCTCCAGGCAAGAATACTGGAGTGGGTTGCTATGCCTCTCTCCAGAGGATCTTCCCAACTGAAGGATGGAACCCGCATCTCTCATGTCTCCAGCATTGGCAGGCGGGGTCTTTATCACAAACCCCTTCTAAATTCCCAAGCCACCTTTCCACAGCTCCTAAAGAATGTGGGGCTGGTTTTCCCAGGTGGGATCAGCCAGGCAGTTGCCCCTCCCAGGACTAAATCCCAAAGAATGTCTCCGCTAACCCAACTCTAACCAAACTCATGGGCAGGGCCCAAGAATGTGGAGTGTCCCCTGTCCTCCATCCACCTGGGGTGCTTGGTGGGCTTGAGGAGCAGCCCTTTATAGTCCCAAAGTCCACAGCCCCTCTCCACAGGTTTTTCGAATGCCTGAGACCCTGGGGTCCCCCTGCATACAAAGCCCTCCCCTATGCACACCCCCAAAGGCTGTCCTAAAGAGCTCCACTCTAGGAGTGAAAACGGGGTCTTCCCCTCCACCCCCAGCCCAGGACACTCACTGCAGAGTCCGCCTTAGCTTCCTTTTTTTTTTTAATTAAAAAAAATTAATTATAGATTCACAGGAAGTTATAATTTTAAAAAAATAGGATGACGGGTCTCATAGACCCTTCATGCAGTTTCCCCTCACGGTTACAATGGACACAACTCTCCTGCAGTATCACCAGGAAACTGACGACACCACGAGTGCCTGCAGTCCCCGGCCGTTTTCTCACATGCGACCGCCGCTGCAACCAAGATACAGAGCCATCTGTTGCCACCAAGGCCCCGCCTCTCCTTCCTCTGCCTCGCTCACCCCTGCCCCCATGCTCACCTCCCCAACCCCAGGCTGCCACTAGCGGTTTTCCATCTCTGTTAAGTATCTCACTTCCCGTCTTTGCCCCACTGAGCTAGTGGCCATTGGAAACCACCTCAGAGACAGGGCAGACCCCCGATGAGAAGGCCCAGGACACAAGTGGCCCCGGGAGTCCAGCCTCACCTGGATCCAGGTGTCTCACATACCTGGAGCCTGTGTGCCCCAAACCCGCCTTCACCTGCCTGTGTCGGGCCTTGTCACTCCTGTCCCATTTTGCCTCCATGCCTCTTGCTGCCCTGGACAGGGTCCCTCATCTGTCCGGCACTGGACAGCAGCTGCTCTCTGCTGCCCTCCTCAGGCAGTCTGCTGCTCCGAGTGTCTGGGCCCCGGGATTTTAATTTGAAATTCTCCCAAGTCATGCTTCCCCATACTGTACTGACATAATTCATTTTTATTACCTAAATATAGGGCTTAATATTTTTCCCTGTTAAATTTCATCTTGTTTGTTTCAGGCATCATTTCAGCTTATCAGGATGTTTTCAAAGCCTCAGCTATCTCTCTGGACCTCAATTATCCCTTCTAACTGTCATCTAAAAATTTAATAATGCTGCCCTCTGTGTCTTCACCCACGTCATAGATGAAAGGTTGACTTGAAGCGAGCTCTGTGGCACAATACTAGGAGCCCCCCTTCTAAACTGAGATTTGAGATTTAATCAATCTCCTTAAGGGAACAATTTTTCAGCAACTGTAGGTCCCCCGAAAGTGCATATCAGCTGGACTTCTTTTTTTTCCATTTAGTCACAAAGTTGCCATGAATGACTTTACACTGTCCATTCAAGGGTTGGCCAGCCAAGGTAGCTAAGCCTCATCAGTCTCTCAGTATAAAACATGCTCACACTTCTTTTGTACCCAAGTTATAGCGCCTTTGAGTCTCCACTCACTTCATCAGGAGCCTGATTCCCAAATATGCCCAGGAATACTCAGGATTGTATACATTTATCTAAAACACAGCCCTCCAAATTCTACCTGGCTGTTTTACCTGCAAACAAACCAGAAACTCAGAGGCCAGTTTTGCTCCTCAGCCTTATTTGTGGAGGCAAAGATGGCTTTCTGAGGTCAGTTCAGTTCAGTCGCTCAGTCGTGTCCGACTCTGAGGTCAGATAAAGGACATCAAATCTGCCCAGGACCCAAGTTTTGCATCTGTAATTGGAAGCCTGCTGTTTTCTCCCCGCTCCAAACTTTAAGCTTTTTATTTTGTATTGGAGTGTAGCCAATTAACAATGTTGTGATAGTTTCAGATGAACAGCAAAGGGACTCAGCCATACATATTCATGTATCCATTCTCCACCAAGCCCCCCTCCCTCCCAGGCTGCCACATAACATTGAGTAGAGTTCCCTGTGCTAGACAGTATGTCCTTGTTGGTTGGTCACTTTGAACATAGCAGTGTGTACATGACCATCCCAAACTTCCTAACTGTCTCTTTCCCCCACCCCACCCTGCAACCATAAGTTCATTCTCTAAGTCTGTGAGTCTCTTTCTCTGTTGTAAATAAGGTCACTTGTATCATTTCTTTTTAGATTCCACATATAAGGGATGTCATACAATATATCTCCTGCTTTTTCTGACTTACTTCACTCAGTATGACAATCTTGAGGTCCATTCATGTTGCTGCAAAATGGCATTATTTCATTCCTTTTAATGGCTGAGTAATATCCCATTGTATATATGTACCACATGGAAGCCCGCAGCTTTCCCCCAGACTCACCAGGGCCCCAGGACATTAGGGCTCCAGAACTATCTCCCCCATATCCTGACTGATGTTGCTACAGGCCTGACCCCAGGCCTGTGTCCCCCTTTCCTACTGGTGAGTTTCTACCCGTGGAGCTTTGCTGTTCTTTCCTGCCTGCAGCCATCAAATACATCCATGTGGGCAAGAGGTCCCATTCCCCATCTCTGTGAGGACCCCTCTGCTCAAAACGGAGACATAAGAGAGAGGTACCGTCAACAAGGTTGCCCTCTACCCAAGTTCCACGTCACATGGACAGTAAGGGGAGAAGGGTAACCCCTCATCCAGCACTCTGGGCTGAGCAGAAGCGCCCTGTGCCTCCCTGATGATCAATTTAACAGCTGTCAAGAGGAAAGAAGGTGGGATGATCTGCTTTGTTCTAAGTGAACTCACGCTGGCTTCTAGCAATCACCTTTCTTTTCCAAGAACTCACAAATCATCAATTTCAGGCATCTGTTTCAGAATTTTGCCAAGAATCAACATTGAAATGACTGAATAATCATTTCCGAATCAGGGAAGGTTTCAGGCTAACTGGGCCTGATGAATGAGCACGATCCTTAAGTGCAAACCAAGGCTTCTCCAAGCCCTGTCAGCTGTTCCTCCTCTCTCACTCGCCATCATGATCACATTCACACCCACATGTTCACACACGTACCCAGGAGGCACCCTCCATTGAACTATACTCAGAGGACCCCACAGCCCCTCCAACAAGGACATGCCATCCAGCGCAAAGACACTCAAAGTCAGCATTCCTGATTCTTCCCCATCTTTTCATCTCATTCAGAATGGTCGTCTCCTCTGTCCATCTCCCCCGCCCCTCCCCAGGAGGTAATAGACATCTTCATATGTCTAATTGTAACTATGGCTGAGGAGCTGCGTGATGGCGGGGCAAAGGGAGCCAGGCACGTGGGAAGGTGCTCAGACAGGCTCTGACCCATGCCGCACACACACCTCCATCTGTCAGCAGCCGCCCTCCCTGTGTGGGGAATTGATGGAGCGTTGACTGCCAGTTCACTAACGTCCTTGTCTGCAGACGCTGCAAAGACACGGTTTTCCAAAGAGGAATTCTGAGGCCTAGATGCCAGTCTTCTCAAAATGATAGTAATTAAAGTGGAGAAGGGCAGCACGTCTGGGTCCCTCCTTAACCTGTCATTTCTGGGCTGACGATGGGGATCCATCTTCAAGGTCACTCTGTCCTCCTCCTAGATGACCCCCTTCTTTTCTTCCTGCTCCTCTCACCTCTCCAAGCCAGGCCTCAGACAGCCAAGGGCCCAGCTTTCCCCAATCATCAGTAAGGCCAACCAGGTCCCCTAGAATGAAAGTGTTAGTCGCTCAGTCGTGTCTGACTCTTTGAGGTCCCATGGACTGTAACCCTCCAGGTTCCTCTGTCCATTGGATTCTCCAGGCAAGAATACTGGAGTGGGTAGCCATGCCTTTCTACCCGGGGATCTTTCCAATCCAGGGATCAAATCCGAGTATCCTGTGTCTCCTTTATTGCAAGCAGATTCTTCACTGTCTCATCCACTAGGGAAGCCCTCCCCTAGAATAGCAGGTGCCTTCAAAACTCAGCTCTTGGGAGTTGCTGAGTCTTCTTAGACTGATCATCTAGGACTCATGGAGTCTGGGGCTGGGGCAGAGACAGTGTCAGAGCCGGAAATGACCTCAGCACCATCCAGAACTTCTAATTTCACACAGGAGGAAACTGAGTCTGGGGCTGGGGCAGAGACAGTGTCAGAGCCAGAAATGACCTCAGCACCATCCAGAACTTCTAATTTCACACAGGAGGAAAAGAGAGAAGTAACTCACTTAAGTTCAGTTGAATAGTCACAGAGCAAGAACGAGGGCTCAATTCCCCTGATTCCTGGTTTATGCCACTAACTCAGAGCCATTGACTGAAGGCAGGCACTGTGCTGGGTGTTTTACATAAATTATTTCTAATTTTGAGAAAATGGAGTGATCTGTCCAAGGTTACATATATCAAAAGTGGTAGATGAGAGATTCAAGCTCATTATCCCATTCTTTCTCATAAACAGCCATCAAGGGCAGCCAGAAGCCAGTTTTTGTGGGTTTGTGAACGTATAAGAGTGTGTCTCACGCTCCAATGGGAGAAGTCCTGAAATCTATGACCCAGCTAAGGGATTCCACTGATAACATTCTGTGTCCTTCACAGTAAGGACCGCCTGTGGACAAATGTCACCAAAGGTGGGGTCAGGAAGGACAGATCCACCTGAATACAGGAGACAAGAAAGGATTCAGAGGAGAAAGTACACCTGGAGGTTGACCAAGCTGGAATGTAAGACAGAAACAGGAAGAACCTTGGAATTAGGGAAATCTCAAGGCTTAAAATTCAGCATTCACAAAACCAAGATCATGGCATCTGGTCCCATCATTTCATGGCAAATAGGTAGGGAAAAAACAGAAACCATAGCAGATTTTATTTTCTTGGGCTTCAAAAGCACTGCGAATGGTGGCTGCAGCCATGCAATTAAAAGACTGTTGCTCCTCAGAAGAAAAGCTATGACAAACCTAGACAGCCTATTAAAAACCAGAGACATGACTTTGCCGACAAAGGTCCATATAGTCAAAGCTACGGTTTTTCCAGTAGTCATGTACAGATGTTAGAGTTGGACCATAAAGAAAGCTGAGTGCCAAAGAATTGATGCTTTTGAACTGTGGTGCTGGAGAAGACTCTTGAGAGTCCCTTGGACAGCGAGGAGATCAAACCAGTCAATCCCAAAGGAAATTAACCCTGACTGATGTTGAAGCTGAAGCTCCAATACTTTGGCCACCTGATGCAAAAAGCCAATTCATTGGAAAAGACTCCGATGCTGGGAAAGATTGAAGGCAGGAGGAGATGGGAGTGAAAGAGGATGAGATGGTTGGATGGCATCACCGACTGGATGGACATGAGTTTGAGCAAACTCTGGGAGATAGTGAATGACAGGGAAGCCTGGTGTGCTGCAGTCCACGGGGTCACAAAGAGTCAGATATGACTTAGGGACTGAACACAAGGAGGACCTAGTAAAATTTCAAGTCCCTCTTGGGTATTGCTTATTCACAAAAGAAACAAGGGATGCACATTCCCAATCTAGCTCCCAGATGTCTGCCCACTCCCTCCCCATATTCCATCCCCCACCTCATGAATTTGACAGGAGGATTGATCAGATCTCAGAGGAAGTAATGGGATAATTTTGCTCCTGGGGCACTGGCTCCGTACACTACTTGCCTACCCAAGCTCTTGGGAAGTTAAGAGGTTTTGCAAAGAGAAGTTAGAGGAGAGGCAGTGGAGGGGAGGGAATGGAAAGAGACCAACCCCATCATGGACTTGGGCATAGCCCCCTGAGGCTTTTGTGGGTGGTGGGGCATTGCTTTCTTAGCTCTCCCCATGAGATGAAACAATTGCCGTGTCATTCTCAGTTGAGTTATAACAACTTTCTTACCATTTTTCTTTGCAAAATGAGGCTGATAATGGTATGCACTGCACAGGTTGGTTGTGAGGGTTAAATAAGACGCAAAGTACCTGCTAGAGCGGCTGGCACATAATCAGCCCACAATAAATGTTAGATTTTTATTATTGTTTTTATTTCTAGCCTGATGAAAAATGCATTATTTTTACACTGTTATAAAACTAAGAAAACCACGAGTTAGGTCCTACAAATTTCATTGCCAAGATCATGTACTTTGGACAGTTCTATTACATTTGTGTTATTTAAACAAAAATTTGCCTTCTCGGGCAAGTTCAAAGGAAAGCATTCCCTCTACCAACCCAAGGCGGTGCTTATGCTCATAAAATACAACTTTTTCATTTCAAGGTGATTTCTAACAGCTCCTCATCACAGTATAATTCTGAGGTCAGTGGGACAGGCATTGTTCCATTTCCTTTATTAGATTCTGAAACTCATGGTAAAGGAAGTTTGTTGCTGGACCTAAAGCTTGGTCCCTGGTGCCCTGCTTAGTCTGCAATCCAAAAACATTAAACACGATAACAGCAGAATGCCTGCCTGTCTTCCCCAGCAGTCACCATTTGTGACCTGCCTCTGCCTTTTGCTGAGTCCTGCAGCTGTCCCAGGCTTCTTTCTAACCCAACAGGACCCTCACCTGAGAATGAATGTTTAGAGTCTTGAGGAGTCTGGAATAGTATGCAAAGATGCTAAGACTGCTCTTTTAAAAGGCACATAATACAGAGATGCTTTTCCAAACCACAGGGGGTTCCAGTACCCAGCCCTGCCATCACCAGCTCTACCACCACCCCTACCCCTGCTCACAACTAATCCTTTTCCTTGCCTAGCCTGCTTCCAAAAAGACGGCCAGCCTCACCTTGGTCTTATTGCTTTGACAGGAGTCACAGCTGGTACAAGCTCGGACTGGTCAAAGCCCATATTCCTCCAGGTATCAGAGTTCTTCCAAGTATTAGCTATCTTGAATATCAATGTTTCCCATTACCACTCCCTTGTAGGCTTACTCCCCAGCAGGTTGGCTGACCACCATTCACCAAACATCTAGGGCCATCCTCCAAGTTTTGGCTCAGCCTTCTTTCCTAGAAAGGCTTTTCCTTACTGATCCAGCTTCTGCCCATCTTCATGGATCCTGGTCCAAAGGCTTTCTCTATAGGAAGCCCTCTTAGACTATCCCAGTCCACAGCGTTTACCACTATTTTCTAGCTCCCTAAAGCCGTTAAGGCTTCCCAGGTGGTGCAGTGGTAAAGAACCCATCTGCCAATGCAGAAGACATAGAGATGCCGGTTCAATCCCTGGGTCAGGAAGATCCTCTGGAGAAGGAAATGGCAACCCACTCCAATTCTTGCCTGGAAAATCCCATGAACAGAGGAGCCTGGCAGGGTACGTCTATGGGGCCGCAAAGTGTCAGACACGAGTGAAATGACTTAGCACGAAGCCATTATTGTTAGGCTGCTTTTTTTTTCAAACTGCAAGTTGTATATACTTAAGGGTCATGGAAATCAATTCCACAGGTCACAATGAGTAGTCTTTAATAAAACTGAGTAGAATATAAAATATCAGAATATATTGCCAGTGATAGGTATTGATCCTGGCATGCCCGTGCACATATACATATATATATGTTGCATACAGATGCAATGTAAGATCTGTTTCTCAAGGGAAGGTGCAGATAAGGACTCTGCACTCTGAATGGCCTGGATGTCTGTCCCCTACCTGTGCTCACAGACTCCAGGACCCCTGCAGAGACAACAGCTGGGGGGAAAAAAAAAATTCCTCACCATGAGTTGCAATTGAACCTTTTTGACAAATATTGGGTATGAATGCTTTCCATCCTCAATAGAACCACAAACGTATAATCTGTCCAGCTTCTCCGCCAGAGATGCCAGGACTGGGATTGTTGAGAAGGGAGGAGGAGGAGCCCCCGGAAGCCCTTCCCACCTGGGAGAGAAAGCGTGGGCTGGCAAACTGTCCTCCATGGGGCATGAGTGACCCCATGACATGCTCACGAGAGCAGGTCCTTGTCCCCTCCACTTACCTCTCTCCCCAGCACCTAGAACCAAATAGCAGGAGTTCGAAAATAAGTGTTTGGACTTCCCTGGTGGTCTAGTGGTTAAGAATCCACCTGCCAATGCAGGGTAAGTGGGTTCAACCTCTAGTCTGGGAACTAAGATCCCACATGCCACAGAAGCCCACGCACCGCAACTAGCGAGCCCACACACCGCAACTGCTGAGCCTGTGCTCTAGAGCCCACAAGCTACGCTGCGGAGCCCATGCTCCCTAGAACCCGTGCTCTGCAACAAAAGAAGCCACTGCAATGAGAATCCCTCGCACCACAACTAGAGAGCAGCCCTCACTCACCACAACCAGAGAAAAGCCCACTCACAGCAGTGAAGAGCCCATGTGCTGCAACGAAGGCCCTAAGTGGCCAAAATTAAACAAATAAAAATTTTAAATAAAAAAGTAAGTGTTGATGAATGGGTGTGTAGCTTAGGTGAGATTATTCTGATAACAAAAGATGAATCTCTGTGGCTTACTGTTGGTTGTCTCCCACTTATGCAAAACCCCCTCTGAGTCACTATCCTCCAAGTAAGAGCTCAGAAATCTGAGCTGCTTGCATTACAGCACACTGCCTGCCACCCTGAGGCATGGGTTCCAGGTGACCATGGCAGGAAAGAGAGAACTCAAGGGCTGCACACCACTACACACCCCTTCGCCGCCCAGCCTTTGGCCAAACCTTGTCCCATAGCTCCCACTGAACCGCCAGGAGGATGGGAAGTGCAAAGAAGCACGCAGATGCCTGGTGAGCAGTAAATGTCTCTACCAGGACTCTGGGTGAGCCCTTCGCTTTGCTGCTAGCTACACTTCACTCTGTGTACAAACCTACCCTCTCTGTCTGCCCGGTTATCCATTCCATGGGGCTCTGGGTGTCTGTTCTCAAGTAAACACTGTGCTAACTTCCGGAAATACAGATGACAAAGACAGTACCCCAGTTTGGAAGACCCCTGAAGCAGACCCTGAGCCAGGGATCAAAGCACATGTGACCAGCTTGGGGTGGAGGGGGTGCAGGAAACACCAGCCAGGTATAAGAAAAGGCCCCAAAAGATGCATTTTGTTATGCTGCCTACTTCGTCGGGTGTCTAAGCGCAATCCCATGGAGAAGCTCTGGAAAATAGTGAAAATCACACCTCAAAATGATCCCCATTGGAAGGTTAGGAGTTCAGCTATTTCTCAACCCGTTCCCATAAGTGATGAAATTCTCATCCTCTTGCCGAATTCTTGGTTTTCCAGGCTCTCTTGAACCTAGCTATCACATAACTCCATTCTGGCCAGTGGGAAGAAAAAGCAGATCTGTTGGCAAGGGTTCTGGAGCAGCCTTTGCTCTCTTGAGCCCAAGAACAGATGGATTTACTGCTGGTCCTTCCTCTCCTCTTCCCCTGAATGCAAATGTGATGCCTTAAGTTACTATAGTCATCTTTTGACCATCACAGACTCATTGTCATGTGGGATCATTGTGGTGTGCAGGCTTAGCTCCAAATTAGCAGGAGGACAAGTTAAGCACGGCAGCGTGGAAAGGGAGGAGGGACTTGGAACCCTGACAGCATCGCTGAACAGCCAAACAATGTCTGGCAACAGCCTGTTTTCTCATCATGTGAGAAGTGTAAGGTCCTCTAGACTTAAGCCCCATCTACTCCAGTACCCTCTACTTGCAGCTCAATGCAATCCTAACCAGCCCAAGTGGATGACTTCAGGGAAAGGATCCTTTGCACATGTCTAAGTCACGCCCAGGGCTGGTGGGAGGTTTGATTTGGCTGGAGAATGGCATGTGCATTACAGATTGGAGGGGAAGAGGCTGCAGAAGAAGGTTAAGCACAGAATATCAAATGTCTACGTTACCAGTTAAAGGATTTCAAAGGAGAGGTTTACAGAGCCCCACACAAAGACATGTGATAATCATTTGTGTTTCAGAAAATAACTACAATCAATCATACAAAGGGGGAAGGAATATTAATAGCTTGGAATTCACATACTCAACTATTATATATGAAACAGATATTCTAAGGACTTCCCTGGTGGTCTCATGATTAAGAATCTGCCTTGCAATGCAGGGGACACGGGTTCAATCCCTGATCAGGGAACTAAGATCCCACATCCTGTGGAACAGCTAAGCCTGCACACCACAATGATCCCACATGACAATGAAGATCTGAGTGCAGTAACTAAGGCCCAATGTAGCCAAATAAATACATATCTGAAAAACAAAATAGATAATCTACAGGGCCTACTGTGTAGCACAGGGAACTCTACTCAATATTCTGTAGTAACCTATGCAGGAAAAGAATCTGAAAAAGAATGAATGCCTGTGTAACTGAATCATTTCGCTATACATCTGAAATGAACACAATATTATAAATCAACTCTACTCCAAAATAAAACTAAATTACAAAATTTTAAATCATACAAAGGAAGAAAGCTCACCCCCTTAAAGATACAGATATCTCCTGTGGGTAGCACTCTTCTGCATTCTCAGCAGCCTCTGTCACAGCTGCCACTTAATACTGAATTGAACTGAAATAAAGTTACCTTATTCATTGTCCTGCGACATACACTGCTTGAATCAACTGCTAAAGCTACTCGGGTAGGTTTCAGGCATCTTTCTGGCTCTGCCACTAACCCAGTCTGTGACCCTGGCTGCGTCACTTCTCTCTCCAGGCCTCAACATCCTTACCTACACAGGAAAGTATAGAACTTAGTCACTTTCTCCAATAATGCTGGGTACCTTGACGGACTACATCTGGCAACCAGGACAGGTATCCAGGCTCGCTCCACTTTATTTCCACAGAACGGGCTAGGGAAGTTGGTGGAACAGCTTTACTAAGACCCTTAGCCACCAAGTGCTGAACAGAGAATATAGGCCAATAGCTATGCCATTCAAAACCAGATTTGGTGCGGGGGAAAAAACCTACAGATAGAATATATGTATTTCTATAGGTCTTGGATCCCCACCTGGTTCTTTCTATATAACATGTATGCAAGTTTGGGTGGGAGGCTTTGTTTTTATTCTTCCAACTATTATTTCAAAACCAAAGATGAGGGGAGCAGGGGGACCAAATGTTTTCTCATGTGGCATTCAAATAGTGATCAATGAACCCTAATTTAGGCACATGCCGGGGAGACCCACAAAGATGAAGCATTAGACTTCATGCTCACACACCTCTCAGCCTTCCAGTCCTAAATTATATTTGACATTTAATTAAAAACCCCAAGGCACTGAAGTCAAGAGCTGAACTACTACATTTCTAGAAAAGGAGCCGCTCCTTAGGATGGATTCATTTATCTCCTGTCACCAAAGGCATCAACACCTCCCCATCCCAGCCACCACCCCCAGCCCAGCTCCAACTCACCATAGGGAGGAAATACAATGATGGGAGGAAAGGGACCACCCCTCTGCCTTCCCCTCCTCCCACACTTAACTCCCTTAGACTCTGCACCTGTCAGGACAAAGCTGGTCCTGCCCTGGTGTCAGGTCACCCAGAGTCGACATTCCTTCTGCAGCCCACTCATGCCCCACCCCAAATTTCCCACTCATTTCTTGTCCTAGAGATAGCATTTTTGCCTGCCCAGGGACATGAAGGTTTTCAGCACTGAGCATTTTTCCTTTTCCCCTTCCCCTCCTCTCTATCCAACCTTCTTTCCTGGCTGCAGAATTCATTGAGCACCTCTGCCTCCTAGGGCTGTTCTTAATGTGATGGGGGCACATAGACCCATTAAGACTCAATTCTTGATCTTTTGGAAGAAGCAGCCCAGTGTCTGCACTGGACGGAATGAGACAATGTGTAATTTGTACCAAGGGGGGCTCCAGACAACAGGGGCTTTGTGGGGTGTTTGTTTGTTTGTTAGCTTTTTCTCTCATATTGAAGTATCAATGTTGTGTTGGTTTCAAGTGTACAAAGCTGATTCAGTTATATGCATATACGTGTAACTATTCTTTTTCAAATTCATTTCCCAAATTCAACTTAGGTTGTTACGGAGTATTGAGCAGAGCTTCCTATATTATGCAATAGGTCCTTTGACAACAAAGGTCCATCTTTGACTAAATCTAGTCAAAGCCATGGTGTCTCCAGTAGTCATATACAGATGGAAGGGTTGGACCATAAAGAAGACTGAGCGCCAAAGAATCGATGCTTTTGAACTGTGGTGCTGGAGAAGATTCTTAAGAGTCCCTTGGACTGCAGGGAGATCAAACCAGTCAATCCTAAAGGAAATCAACCTCGAATATTCTTTGGAAGCACTGATGTTGAAGCTGAAGCTCCAATACTCTGGGCACCTGATACGAAGAGCTGACTCACTGGAAAAGACCCTGATGCTGGGAGGATTGAGGGCAGGAGGAGAAGGGGACGACAGAGAGTGAGATGGTTGGATGGCATCATCAGTTGAGCAGATCTGAGTTTGAGCAAACTCGGAGAGATAGTGAAGGACAGGGCAGACTGGCATGCTGCAGTCCATGGGGTCGCAGAGTCAGACACAACTTAGTGACTGAGCAACAACAACAGTAGGTCCTTGTTGGTTTTCCATTTTAAATATAGCAGTGTGTACATGCCCATCCCAAACTCCCTAACTATCCCTTCCCCCCGTCCTTCCTCCCTAACCATAAGTTCTTTCTCTAAGTCCAGACCACAGGGGCTTTGGAGTCAGAGGAAAAGGCGACTCAGGCTGGCAGGAAGGGCTTAATGAAGGAGCTAGGGCTTGTCCTGAATCTCAAATACTGATACCATCTAGGAAGACGGGAGGAAGAAGGGAAGCATTCCAAGCAGAGAGGAGAGCACATGCAAAGGTCTGGAAACAAATAGTGAGAAGGCCTTTCTGCCTAAAGAAGGGGGTCAGTAAAGGCAAGCAGAGAAGCTGGGAGAAGCTGGGTGGGAGAAGTCTGTTGATAAGAGGAAGTGCTGGCATGGGGTCCCTGCAGGGATTCGGCGTTGGAAGAGTACAGCAGGTTGAAACTGTGTGCTGCTTTCCAACTATGCTAGGGACTGGCTATGTACCCTGGGGCAGGCTGCCTCCTGGGATGTTCTTCCCTCTGTGAGCATCACCCTCACCCCTGCTTTCTTCCAACCTGCCTTTGGGGACCAGATCAGCGCCGCATGTCTCTGGACTCTTCTTCCACAGGTTTGAGGTATCAGACCAAATGATGCTTCTCTAAATCATATCCCAGCTTCCCAGGTGGCACAGTGGTAAAGAATCGGACTGCCAATACAGGAGACACAAAAGATGCAGATTCAATCCCTGGGTCAGGAAGATGCCCTGGAGTAGGAAATGGCAACCCACTCCATGGACAGATAAGCCTGGCAGGCTATAATCCATGGGGTCACAAAGCATCAGATATGACTGAACATACATATACACACACACAAATCAGCTCACAAACCCAGCAGAGGATCAGGACACATTAGCAATGATTCAAATGCACAGAAATCTCACTCTGCTAAAAGCAGAGCATTTCATAACCTCTTGAATCATCTCATTCACAATTTCATCCTCAGAAGGTTTAGGAGCTAACAGAGGCAGCAGCCCTCTCAGGCTTAATTCTGATCAACCTAGAAGAAATTACTGAGTAGTGGAAATGATAGAAACCATGGATAGAGACACAGGAACTTAGAGGAAAGTAAACGTGTCTTCTCACTGTTCAGAGCAGCCGAGAAAGAGAACAGTGGTGCAGAGACAGAGACGTGTGTCGAAGACTTTGGGAAGTCTAATTTCCAGTCATTCAGAGAAAAGGTGGCTGCAGTTCTGTGGCCAGAGACTCTAGAGGGGCAGACAGCTCAAGTAAGATGGGTAGCAATTTCTGGAGACAAAATTCTCACTATGTGATTGCAAAATATTCCAGTGGGAAGGGAGGAGAGAGAAAGCTAAAGGACATAATAAGAATTTTAGTTGCACTGGCAGCTTTCTGGCTTCAGCGAGAAAGTAGAATTACGCGGCCCCTCCCTTCTTCTACATCAAGGAGGGTGATCTTTGCCCTGAAAATCCAGTTTTAGCCACATCACTCCCAGCTCTACAAAACTGCATGGCCCCTTCTTTCACTGTGAAAGGCTTGCCCAAAGTGGACAGCCTCAGCTCTGCACCCACTCCCCCGCCACATCCGATGCCCTAGTCAGGGGTCATTAAGATTCAGCCCATATGCCAATCAAAGTTCGTCATCTGTTTTTGTACAGCTCTCAAGCTAAGAATGCTTTTTCATATCTTTTTAATGATGGGGGAAAAATCTAAAATTTTTACTTCATGTTGGTAGGAATGTAAATTGGCACGGCCACTGTGGAGAACAGTATGCAGATTCCTTAAAGAACTAAAAATAGAATTACCATATGATCCAGAAATCCCATTCCTGGGCACATATCCAGAGAAAACTATAATTCGAAAAGACCCGTGCATCCCAATGTTCATAGCAGCACTATTTACAGTAGCCACTACATGGAAGCAACCTGGTGTCCGTCACTGGATGAATGGATAAGGAAGATGCGGTGTGTAGATACCATGGAATATTGTGTGTGTGCTCAGTCACTTCAGTTGTGTCTGACTCCGTGACCCCATGGACTGTAGCCCACCAGGCTCCTCTGTCCATGGGATTCTCCAGGCAAGAATACTGGAGTGGGTCGCCATGCCCTCCTCCAGGGGATCTTCCTGACCCAGTGATTGAAACCACGTCTCCTGCACCTCCAGGTAGATTATTTACCCACTGAGTCACCTGGGAACCACTGCAATGGAATATCACTCAGCCATCAAAATAGAATGAAATAATGCCATCTGCAGCTACATGGATGGACCTAGAGATTATCATATCGTAAGTGGTCAGAAAAAAACAAATATCATGTGGATATCACTTGTATGTTGAATCAAAAAGAAGATGCAAGTTAACTTATTTACAAAACAGAAACAGAAAATAAAACAGACAGAAAATAAAGAAACCAGTTACTTACAATAACCAGAGGGGAAGGGAGAAGGAGGGATAAATTAGGAGTTCGGAATTAGCAGATATACACTACTACTTTATAAAATAAACAAAAAGGACCTACTGTATAGCACAGGAAGCTGTATTCAGTATCCTGTAATAACCTATCATGGACAAGAATCTGAAAAAGAAGATATTTTGGAGAATGGCATTGAAACACATATAATATCATATATAAAATGAATCACCAGTCCAGGTTCGATGCATGATACTGGATGCTTGGGGCTGGTGCACTGGGACGACTCAGAGGGATGGTACAGGGAGGGAGGAGGAAGGGGGGTTCAGGATGGGGAACACGTGTATACCTGTGGTGGATTCATATTGATGTATGGCAAAACCAATACAATATTGTAAAGTAATTAACCTCCAAGGAAAATAAATACATGTATATTAAAAAATAAAAGAAGCAAACCTCGTTTAAAAAAAGCAGATATTTTGTGTGTATATATAATATATAGTTGAATCACTTTACTGTATACCTGAAACTAACACAACCTTGTAAATCAATATTTCATTTTTTAAAAAAGAATTCTACTTTATGACATGTGAAAATAACACGTAATTCAAATTTCAGCGTTCATGAATAAAGTTTATTGGCACACAGTTATACTCATGCAGGTACACACTGCCTCCTCTGCTACAGCTGCCATAACCAAGTACCAGAGATCGGGGGGCTTAACAGAAGACGTTTGTCTCAGAGTTCTGGAGGCTGGAGGGCCAAAACCAAGGCGTCGGCAAGGACAGTTTCCCCAGAGGCCTCTCTTCTTGGCTTGCAGGTGGCTGCCTTCTCCCTGTGCCCTCACGTCGCTTCCCCTCTGAACGTGTCTGTGTCCTGATCTCTTCTTACAAGGACACCAGTCATACTGATCAAGGTCCACCTAGGGATCACCTGTTCAAAGACCCCCATCTCCAATATATTCACATTCTGAGATACTGGGTGTTAGGACTTCAATATATAGATCTGAGAGGATACAACTCAGCCCATAATTCTGCCTATGACTGCTTCTGCACTACAACAGAACTGAACAGTTGTGGCAGAGACCTGAAGGTTCCCAGGTGGCACTGGCAGTAAAGAGCTCGGCTGCCAGTGCAGGAGACATGAGAGACATGGGTTCAAT
Organism: Ovis aries; assembly: GCF_016772045.2. NCBI lineage: Eukaryota > Metazoa > Chordata > Mammalia > Artiodactyla > Bovidae > Ovis > Ovis aries. The sequence goes on along the minus strand of NC_056055.1, from coordinate 43,775,015 downwards.
CCCTGGATCAGAAAGATCCCCTGGAGGAGGGCACAGCAACCCACTCCAATAGTCTTGCCTGGAGAATCCCATGGACAGAGGAGCCTGGCGGGCTACAGTCCACAGAGTCACACGGACCCGGACAGAACTGAAGCGATTTATCACGCATGAGTGCACACAACAGAGACCATGTGGTCCCCAAGACCATTCCAGACAGACTTTTCCTATCTGCGGACTATTTACATTTGGTCTTTTGCAAAAAAAAGTTTGCCAACCTCCCCTAGACAATATGTACTTTAACCTGCCTCTTAAGAAATCTGTATGCAGGCCAGGAAGCAACAGTTAGAACTGGACATGGAACAACAGACTGGTTCCAAATAGGAAAAGGAGTACGTCAAGGCTGTATATTGTCACCCCGCTTATTTAACTTATATGCAGAGTACATCATGAGAAACGCTGGGCTGGAAGAAACACAAGCTGGAATCAAGATTTCTGGGAGAAATATCAATCACCTCAGATATGCAGAGGACACCACCCTTATGGCAGAAAGTGAACAGGAACTAAAAAGCCTCTTGATGAAAGTGAAAGAGGAGAGTGGAAAAGTTGGCTTAAAGCTCAACATTCAGAAAACAAAAATCATGGCATCCGGTCCCATCACTTCATGGGAAATAGATTGGGAAACAGTGGAAACAGTGTCAGACTTTATTTTTGGGGGGGTCCAAAATCACTGCAGATGGTGACTGCAGCCATGAAATTAAAAGACTCTTACTCCTTGGAAGGAAAGTTATGACCAACCTAGATAGCATATTCAAAAGCAGAGACATTATTTTGCCGACTAAGGTCCATCTAGTCAAGGCTATGGTTTTCCAGTAGTCATATATGGATGTGAGAGTTGGACTGTGAAGAAGGCTGAGCACCGAAGAATTGATGCTTTTGAACTGTGGTGTTGGAGAAGACTCTTGAGAGTCGCTTAGACTGCAAGGAGATCCAACCAGTCCATTTTGAAGGAGGTCAGTCCTGGGATTTCTTTGGAAGGAATGATGCTAAAGCTGAAACTCCAGTACTTTGGCCACCTCATGCGAAGAGTTGACTCATTGGAGAAGACTTTGATGCTGGGAGGGATTAGGGGCAGGAGGAGAAGGGGATGACCCAGGATGAAATGGCTGGATGGCATCACTGACTCAATGGACGCGACTCTGAGTGAACTCCGGGAGTTGGTGATGGACAGGGAGGCCTGGCGTGCTGCGATTCATGGGATCACAGAGTCGGACACGACTGAGCAACTGAACTGAACTGAAAGATCCCTCCAACACCATGCCTCCCTTTCTTATTGCAGATCTGAGCTCCCGCTGAAATGTACATGCCCTCTCATTTTCACTGATAAAGCCCTTCCTATTTTTCAAGACATGAGCCCTGGCCATAGCTTTATGTGTGACCACTCCCAGGGGCCTTTGCATTCAAGCTAAAGAAATGAGTTTCTCATAAGACACTTCCAGGTAGTCAGACAGAGTGAATAGAAGAACAGCAGCCCCTCCCACTTTTCACACGTTCCATACGAGGGTGGGTGTGGGGCCAGAGGACTGGCACCAGAGAGTCTCTGGGAGGAACGGGACACACAGCTGGGACTCAGATGTGATGGAGTTGTCATCACTCTGGAAATGGGTGAGTCTGAGGAAGGAGCCTTAGAGACACAAGCGGAAGGAAAAAGTGGCAGAAGATTCTAGGCCAGAGTGCTCTAAAAGTTTGGGTATCAGAGGAGAGAAGAGGGGGAGCTGAAAGAGGAGGAAAGTCAGTGACAGGGACTGGGAAGGGAGCTCGAATAGAGCAGGGGGGCATCACAGCACCTCAGAGACAGGGTCCCGGCAGCACAGTGTCCCAGTGCCCTGAGCGAGAGGCTGGCATTGAAGGGAAGTGGCACGGAGAAATGAGTCATGGGTCTGGGCCCCTCATGTCACATGACAGGTTGCATGACAGGTTAGGTCACCTGAGCACAAGTCTATAAAGGAGACAAAAACATCAGTGGGGAGATTTCTCTGGTAGCCCAGTGACGAAGACACTGCACTCCCACTGCAGGGGGGCCCAGGTTCAATCCCTGTTCAGGGAACTAGATCCCACATGTTACAACTAAGACCTGGCACAGTCAGATAATTTTTCTTAATGTTTTAAATCAGTGGGATAAAGAAGTAAATTAGTACCAAATTACTCAGGTCTCTATACATGGCTTCTTCAGTAAGAAGGTCCCCACTCCCACCAAAATGGACAGGCTTGGGTAGGGATCACCGACACTCCTCTCTGGCACCAACTCCAACTCCACTGAAAAAGAGTGGGATGGGTATTTTACAAAGCCTGTCTGTAGGGTACCATAATGTAAGCTGCTACCCGGATATGTACCAAAGTGGTCCAGGCCCAGGCTCCAGTTCTGCTGAGCATCAGTCTGTGACCTAAGACAGCTGCATCCTTCCCTCAGCCTCAGCATCCTCATCAGAAACACGAAGGGCTGGGTCAGGTCCTTCCAGGCTCTTCCAGCAGTAAATATTCTGGGAGGGGACGCTGAGACAAATTGGGTGGAATGTGTGCCGTGTGGAGGCCTGCCAGGTGTGGGGAGAGTTGGGAGGGGGGCAGGCAAGGGAGAGTACCAGCTGGATGGAACCCAGAAACCTTCACTGTGGCTTATTTGCCTTGAAAGCTTGATAAGGGAGTGATGCAGGGGTGGGCGGGGCGGGGGGGGGGGTGGACAGTGACCTTGCAAACAGGGCACTGGCAGACAGAGGGTGTGCTCAGCCTGCTGTGTGCACAGACACACACTTAGCTGGTACACACTTGTCTTGAATGCACATTCAAGCTGAGAGGGAAGGAAGGGGCTACGGAAGGAGCTACGGAGAAGGAAATGACAGAGGGTGATCAAGAGACCCCGTTCTGTTTCAGTCCTGCCTGAAGCCATGTCACTTTCCCATTTTATAGAAAGAGAAACTGAAGCCTATGGAAGATGGAAGTCCCAGGCACTGACAGTTGTCTGGGTGTGTCTCACTTTGACCAGCAAGCGGGGAAAGAGGGAGGCAGGGAGGAGACTGTGGTGAATGAAGATGGCTCAGATGGAGGGTGCGACGGAAAACACCTCACTCTTTCTAGAAGAGAAAGCCACAAGCAAACAGAGCTCCCATCAGCAGGGAGGAAAGAGGAACATGTTCTCGGCACTGAGGCCTGCGGTCAAATAAATAGATCCACAGCCTCATCTCCTCACTCCCTCGTATCTGTTTCCATGAGCCCAACCTCTGGAAGGACGTTCCTTCCAGCATGACTCAAGTCCTGATCTCTGTACCGCCACTCTTTGTTTGAAGACACTATTCCCTTGACTCCCGGCCATACCCTAGGCCTCACTCATCAACATCCCCCTCCTGAAGACTTCTCAATCCCTGAGACTCAGGCCTATCTTGCTAATTCTGCTCTTTCAGCACCAAGGTATGGAGTCTAAGAGCCGCTGGGGGGTTCAAGTGGGAGAGACCAGCTTTCCTTCTTGTAGACATGCAGGCTGTGTGTTAGTCACCCAGTTGTGTCCAGCTCTCTGTGACCCCCTGGACTGTAGCCCACCAGGCTCCTCTGTCCATGGGATTCTCCAGGCAAGAATACTGGAGTGAGTTGCCATGCCCTCCTCCAGGGGATCTTTCCCACCTAGGGATCAAACCTGCGTCCCTTATGTCTCCTGCATTGGCAGATGGGTGCTTTACCACTAGTATGGAAAGCCCATCAGCCTCCCTGGTGCCCTCATGCGTGGATTCAGCCTGTCCTCCTGGCCAAAGGCAAGAAGCAAGAGACTGAATTTTCTGGCCAGCCCTGCTGCTGTGAGTTCAGTGTGAAGTCTCCCAGAGGGTGATGGGTCCAAACTGCCTTTGGGGAAGTATCTCCCACCAGCCTCCACTGTCTGTCTTGCTCCTTGCACTAAACAGATGAATTCGCGTCTGTATGAGCATCCTGCAGCTGCTGTAACAAATTACCCCAAACTAGGTAGCAAAAACCCCAGAGTAAGAAACAGCAACCCACTCCAGTACTCTTGCCTGGAAAATTCCATGGACAGAGGAACCTGGCAGACTATAGTCCACAGGGTTGCAAAATATCTGACGTGAATGAGCACACACACACAGGGAGCAGAAAACAAAAGACATTTTCTCAGAAGCCAAAAATTCAAGGTGTCAGCAGGGCTGTGTTCCCTCTGAAGGCTCTAGGAGAGAATCTTTCCTCACCTCATCCAGTTTCTGGTGGCTCCTGGCATTCCTCAGCTATGGTAGCATCTCTCCCATCTATGCCTCTGTCTTCACATGGCCCTCTCTGTGTCCCTGTCTCAAATCTCCCTTTCTTGTCCTTTATAAGGACACATCATTGGATTTAGAGCCCATCCTAAATCCAGGTTGACTTTATCTCAAGATTCTTAATTGCAGCTGCAAAGACTCTATTTCTAAATAAGGGCACATTCCTGGATATCGAGGGTTAGGACTTGGACCTATCTCGTAAGACACAATTCATCCCACTATACTGGTGAAATGGCAACCCACTCCAGTATTTTGCCTGGGAAATCCCATGGACAGAGGAGCCTGGCAGTCTACAGTCCATGGGTTGCAAAGAGTCAGACACAACTTAGCGAGTGAACAAGTACCAAAAAAAAAAAAAAAAATGTATACTGGTTCACTGGTGCTTCTCTTGAAAGTGATCCCCTCTACCCAGCTTTGAGGTCCAGAGTCTCCTATGAGTTAGACAAGGCTTCCCATCAGACTTCCCTGGTGACGCAGTGGATGGGAATCTGCCTGCCAATGCGTGAGACGTGGGTTTCATCCCTGGTCCAGGAAGATTCCACATGCTGCACAGCAGCTAAGCCTGTGTACCACAACTACTTAGCTCATGCTCTAGAGCCTGTGAGCTGCAACAACCAAAGCCCATGCACCTAGAGACAGTACTGCACAGCAAGAGAAACCACCGTGATGAGAAGCTCTGCTCACCACAGTTAAGAGTAGCCCCCACTCGCCGCAACTAGAGAAAGCCCACGCAAAGCAACGAAAAACCCAGTGCAGCCTAAAAGAAAGAAAGAATGATCCATCTTCTTAAAAAAAATAGAAGGTTCCCCATCCAACTTACCCAGCTCCATTTCCTACGCTCCCCACAACATGTGCCCACAGCATCCTCTCCCTTTCCTGCTCTGAGTGTCCTCACTCTTATTAATAAACCCCACTCAAGCTGTCCCCCTGCCCGAGCTGTTCCCCCCTCCTCTACCCATCGGGTCCTGCCTCAGAGCCTTTCCCTGCCACCCCAGCCCAGAGGAATGGTGGGGAAGGAAGGACTTGACTCCAAGACCCTGAGCACTGGCTCTGTCAGCAGCTGCTTGAGCTCAGACCGGCCCCTCAGTGTCTCCAGACTTCAGTTTCCCCACTGAAAGTGGAGACGATCCCTCCCTCACAGACTGGTAAGCAGTAAATGGCACAGCACATATAAGAGATTCTGCCAGCCAGTAAATTCCCAGTAAATGTCTGTTCTCTAGTTATTTGATATTCCCTTCTCTGAGTCCAACTCCATTTACAGTCAGCCCTGCTCTTAATGGTCTTGTTCTGTGGGCCTCATCTCCCCAGGTTAGGCTTCTCGAGGAAAGGGATAGGAAGCAGGCCTTTTCCGGGGTCTCTCAAGACACCTGGATAGACTTTAGTCAGAAAGATCCGATGCCTGGGATAAACTCCAAGGAAATGCCCACATGTCGGTATTTCAGGCTGGAGAGGAAGATCCCAGACCCTCTGGTCACCTCCCTGGTCTGCTTACCCCCAGGCCTCTCTTCCCATGGGAGACGCAGGGCCCGCCTGGCTCCTGCAGGCAGCAGCCAGATGGGGGGCAGTAATGGAATGAAAGGCCCTGAGATCAAATTCCGCAGTGATTAAGGTGAGAGGGACAAACTCCAGAGGCCCACTGTTGGTGTAATTAGGGTGAAGAGTGAATCATGGCAGGCTGAGAACCCCGAGGCCAGACAGGCGGGGCCCATCCTGTTCCAGCAGGAGCGGTGTGGTCAGCCAGGCCGAAGGAGACCGCTCTCCATTAGGTCCTGGCAGGGAGGGGCAAGCGGGCTGCTGCTCTGCATCATCTGGGGAGAGCAGCTGAGTGGATGTGACATAATTGAATGAGGCCTCCACGTCCTCCACTCGGAGAAGGGGAATTAGCGGTCCGACCCTCGCCTCTGGAGACCGCCACCCGCTTCATCTGCCTGCATTGCTCCACTCGGTGGCCGCCTACCCAGGGTGGGTGCCAGGAAAAGGCTCTGGCCAGGGCTGTGAGGGGGAAGGAGGGGTTGGGGAGACAGGCAGGGGGAGCGGGCTCAGTCAGGGATGTCCCAGAAGAGGGAGCGGTGGGGAGAGGGAGGCACAGGGTGTTTGCCAGACTGCCAGAGAGATGGTGGGACACAATATCCAGAGCCAGGAGGGAGGAGGGGGATGGAGAGACGGGAGACGGGTGGAGACAGGCAGAGATGGGGAGATGAGAGCAAGATAGGCAGAGAGATAACGTGACAGAGGCCAGAGACGGAGAGAGATGCCGAGCAAAGGAGAGGACGAAAGGGTTAGGTAAAAAGAAGCTTCCTGAGAAAGACCAACTGACGGGTAGCAGGAAGAATGCGCAGACAGGAAGACAGGAGCTCTGTGGAACGCGGGGCTAGGCCCTCTCCTGCAGTAACGACGGCGTTTCTTGCCCCTCTGTGTGCTCTCTGTGGGCCGAGTGCGATTCTAAATGCTCTGCGTGAGACTTCCCTGGTGGTCCAGTGACTTAGACTCCACACTCATAATACAAGGACCCCGGGTTCAATCCCTGGGCAGGGAATTAGATCCAGCATGCCACAACAAAGATTGAAGATCCCACGTGCCACAACTAAGACCAAGCATACCTAAACAAATAAATCTTTTAATGCTCTGCACTACCTCATTTCTATCCTCACCACACACTCTCTTCCAAAGAACCCAGGGTTGGAGAGGACAGGGTAGCTGCCCCAGGGGACCCAGCTAGAAGCCAAGGAACCAGAGCTGAAGCCAGGTCGAGCCTGACATCATTTCCCCCGCCCTTCACCACCACAGCAGTGGGGGTCCTCCGGGGTTCAGCCCCCGGTAAATCTGTTCCAGGCTAGGGCTCCCCAGGCTGGCCAGATTCAGAGGACCTTCTGGTGGCCATGGTGTGGAGTGTGATACAGGGGACTGCGTCTCTTTCACCTTTTCTGATCTCTGTCCCCTGATCCTGAGACCCCTGGTGCTCCCCCGTGCCATTAGTGGATCCCTCACCAACTCTCAACACTGGGGAGTAGGTCTCCCCAGAGTGTGGACAGATATCATTTTAAGGGATGGTCTCTGCCAAGAATGGTTAATTTTAGCAGGACTCGGGGAGAGACACCTGGGGGGCCAGAAAGAGCCCCTGTAATGTCTGTCATCCAGCATGAACTGATTCCTCCTGGAGGGACTCTCCAAGCGCATTCTGGCTCTGTGACCTCTGTCCGTGCATGCATGTTGTCGCTTCAGTTGTCTCCGACTCTTTGTGAGCCTACAGACAGTAGTCCACCAGGCCCCTCTGCCCGTGGGATTCTCCAGGCAAGAATACTGGAGTGGGTTGCCATGCTCTCCTCCAGGAGATCTTCCCGACCCAAGGATTGAACCTGCATCTCTTATGTCTAACCTACACTAGCAGGTGAGTTCTTTACCACTAGTGCCACCTGGGAAGCCCTGACCTCTGTCTAGGTAGGAAGAAAAGGTGTCTGGAGACCTGTTGTTACTTGTTGCCTTTGTGCTCCATCCCCATCCCCACCCCCATGAAAAATTCCCAGCCACAGGCACCAATTTGGAAATCTCTGCCAGGCAGACACACCCAACCTCTCCCCAGAAGCAGAGGCAGCCTTGCTTCTGTCAGGGAGCACTGATCAGAGCACTAACTGCTCCCCCTCCCGGAAGAAGCTCAGCTGTCCTTCCTAGCTGCCCTCTGTCAAGGTTCAGAGGCCTCAGTCTCAGGCAACCCCCACTTGCCTAGATGCTGTGTGCTCTTTGACCCAGCCAGACCACCCTGAGAGCCTCGTGAGGGTCCCCTGCCTCACCCAGCACCTTCCTAGCCCCCCGTGGGGAAGACAGAGGGGGTGCCCATTTCAGCTCACAGACAGCTCTGCCAAGGAGCCCTGGAGGAAGGTGAAAGCCTCTCACCTTCATGGGCAGTAAGTTCCTAACAGCAAAGCTGGGATGCTAGGCTCCCGGGAAGGAGGTGCTGAGCCCTCCTCCCACCTGACTCTGGCCTGCAGGAAGTGGGCTGGCAGAGGAGGCAGGGGGAGGGGCGTGGAGGGAAGGAGGGAAAGGGGAAGAGGTAGGCAAGAAAGAGACTGGAGAAGAGACACTGATGATGGAATTCACAGCTGGAGGAAAGACTTCACCCAAGCCCCTACTTCTACCCAGAAGGACCCAGTTACGTGAAGGGACTCACCCAAGTTCACCCAGCTCATGCCAACATTGGATGGGGTCATCCCATAGCATGCTCATTGTCGGATCCTGATGTACATATGGCTCCAAGAGGAAGTTTAGTTACTGAGGAGCTGGGAGTCTAACTCTGCCCCAGGAACGAAAGCAATGTCCCCTTTCCTGCTGGAAAAGCCTCTGTGGCCTCCCCAGCCGAGGCTGCCTCCCCATCATGCTTACCCCTTGCTGTGTGCTAGCACCCTGTACTCTTCCATGCAGGCTCACACTGCAATCCTCTCCACTTCACAACTACCCTCAGGTGTCAACTACTCTGGGACAAACCTAGATAGCATATTAAAAAGCAGAGACATCACTGTACCAACAAAGGTCCGTCTAGTCAAAGTCCATCTAGTCCATCAAATCAGACTACTGGACTTTCCAGTAGTCATGTATGGATGTGAGAGTTGGACCATAAGGAAGGCTGAGCACAGAAGAATTGATGCTTTTAAATTGTGGTGCAGGGGAAGACTCTAAAGAGTCCCTTGGACTGAAAGGAAATGAAACCACTCAATCCTAAAGGAAACCAACCCTGAATATTCATTGGAAGGACTGATGCTGAAGCTGAAGCTCCAATACTTTGGCCACCTGATGGAAAAATCCAACTCTTTGGAAAAGACCCTGATGCTGGGAAAGATTGAGGACAGGAGGAGAAGGGGATGACAGAGAATGAGATGGTTGGATGGCATTACCAATTCAACGGACATAAGTTTGAGCAAACTCCAGGAGATAGTAAAGGACAGGAAAGCCTGGCATGCTTCAGTCCATGGGGTTGCAAAGAGTCAGACACAACTGAGCTACTGAACAGCTAGGAGGACTTCCTTGAGGCTTCTGGCACTCAGGAACCTCTCCCTGTCCTGTATTTCCATGGCACATTCTGGTACCTCTCTTATGGAGAAAGGAAAGCAACGTTTATTGAGATTTATCTCTACAAATAAAGAAACAGATTCGGAGAACTTAAGTACCTCACCCAAGCTCACACAACTATTAAGTGAATGGTAGAGGCAGAAATAAAATCTACGGCTAACTCTAAAACCGTGTCGTGTTTTGTATTATGCCTGCATGCATGCTAAGTCACTTCAGTCATGTCTGACTCTGCAACCCCATGGACTGTAGCCTGCCAGGCTCCTCTGTTCATGGGATTTTCCAGGCAAGAATACTGGAGTGGGTTGCCGTGCCCTCTTCCAGGGGATCTTCTTGACCCAGGGATCAAACCCATGTCCCCCAAGTTTCCTGCATTGGCAGGCAGTTTCTTTACCACTAACGCCACCTGGGAAGCTTGCTTTGTATTATAGTTGTATATTGCCCATTTGCAGCCTCTTGGGCAGTAAGTTCCTTCATGTTGGAGCTATGTCTTCTTATCTCTGTTTGTCTAACCCCTGGTAGAGTGTTTGGTTTGTAATTGGCACTCCAAATAACCATTTTTAGTATGGGTAGATGAGTGGGTAGATGGATGGATGAGTGAATAGGTGGGTGTATGAATTGAAGGATGGATGAATGGATGAGGGATAGGTGGATGGATGGATGAGTGGATGGATGGATGGATGTCAGAAAAGTATACCATCTCCACCTGAGAAAGCAGAAGTGGCTTGGAAAGTCCAGCTGATCTGCAGAGTGGGGTTTCGGCACTGCCCCAGGGATCATAATCAGCCAGAAGCATTATCTCAAGAGTCTTAAGAAAGAAGTGGTGGTTGGGGTTGCCTCGGAGTCTAAAGGGTGGAGAGTTGCTACACCATCAGGGCAGGAGAGGACCACTTCAGGAGGTGGCAAGGATTCTTAGACCTGAAAACACCAGCACTGAACTGGAATATTCTTACAGATAATGATATCCAACTTCCCATCAGCCCTCCCCTCCTGTTTTGCAGATGAATAAATTGAGACTCAAGGAGAAGAAACGACAAGCAATATCACACAACTCAGGTGATTCCAGACACTCAGTTTCTATAGAAACAAAGAGACTTTATACAAGAGGACAGGCATTTGGGTGAATTAGATGACTTTCAGTCCCATGTCCTGATCACAGGAACCTCTGCTCACAGACTGCGAAGGGACCATGGACAGGTGTGATGTTAGGGAAGTCCCTGGTGACCAGGATGCTAACCACCAAGCCCCAGGGCACTGAAAGGGGACGCATCTCTCTCTGCTGGCATCCTTGCTCAGCCCAAAGGAGGGGGGGCAGAGTAGCCCCCTTAGACTACCATGAGACCCCAAATCTTGATCTGTCTCACCTGCTTCTATTCTCAGAGGCTACTACAACCCCAGGCTGTAGCTTCTTCAGATGGCCCTCACTTCAGTCTCTAGGCAACTGCCCCGGGGGGCCAAGGAACCCCCTCTCAGGGTATGGTTATACTCTGCACTTTGCTCCAGGGGACACAGTCAGTGTGTCTAGACACATCTGCGGCACTTTGTTTGGGCCTCAATAACGTGATTACAAATATCCACTCACCCTCCTATGCCCTGGCGAGCCAGAAAGGAAGGTGAGCATACCGTTCTTACTCCAGGTGGGGAAGCAAGGCGCTGAGTAGCACTGGGCCATCTCTTCAGGCTCACCCAGGAAACAGAGACACAGCCCTGACTTCCAGGCCCCCCAATCCCAGCCCACCCAACTCTGCCTACCCTCTGGCTCTCGGCAAACCTCAGAGGCACAGCCAAGCTGAAAGAAAGTTCTCCCGGAAAGATAATATCTATTCTTTTCCTCCTATATTCCAGGTCCACATCCTCCTATCTTCTTATTTTCATTTCTGAGTGCTCATGGGCTTCCTTGGTGGCTCAGAGGGTAAAGGATTTGCCTGCAATGCAGGAGACACAGGTTCAATCTCTGGGTCGGGAAGATCTCCTGAAGAAAGGAATGGCAACCCACTCCAGTACTCTTGCCTGGAGAATCCCATGGACAGAGGAACCTGGTGGGCTATAGCCCACGAGGTTCCAAAAAGTTGGACAGGACTGAGAGACTGACACACACAGGCCTCTTGAAGGAGCTTCAAGGAATTCCCCAAAAATCTCAGGAAGAGGGGTACATCAGGGGAGGGCAACAGGAGGCACAGGGAGGGAGGCAGCGGGTTTCAGTATAAACCATCAGGGGCTGTAAATGTTAAATGTTGAATAAGAGCCTCTTAGGGGCCACAAGACAGGCCCACCCCCATCCTCCCCATCATTCCCTCCAGCCCTGTCACCCCCCACCCCCTCACCCCCACACTCGAACGTAGCAATAAATTCTTCAGAGACACAGGGGCTGGGTTTTAAGCTCCACGCAAATCTTTGAATCCTCTCGCTCCCTCAGTGAGATGAAGCAGTCACCCTTTCCCCCACCCCCTCCCCCCACTCTTCATCTGGAACCAAATGAGACCCAGAGGCTGAGCACTGGTACCCAGGTCAAATTCGACCTGGGACAGCTCTCTCTCTTCCTCCTCCCGCTTTACCCACTCTGCCCCTCTGCCTTCTAACCTCTCTGCCTCTCCCACTCCTCTGAGGAAAATGTCAACAGAGTCAAGGTTGCAGCCCACGTATCTGATAGGCCCTGGCTGTCAGGGGAGGGTGGGTGGGAAAGGAGATCCACTTGCCTAGCTGACCCAGAACTGATCCAAGGGTCCCCTCAAGAACTCAAGGTCTCGTAGGCAGTGTCCCTCAGGAGAACGTGTGACGGGATTTCTTCCTCTTTTTTGTTTTTCGGCTGTGCTGGGTCTTCACTGACTTGGGCTCCTCTTTGTAGCACTCATTTAGTTGACCCGAGGCCGTGAGATCTTAGTTTCCCAACCAGGGCTGAACCCGCATCCCCTGCATTGGAAGGTGGATTCTTTACCACTGGACCACCAGGGCAGTCGCTGAGACTCAATTTCTAACTCTGCTTCTGCCGCTAACTATGTGACTTCCAGCGGATCTTGTCCCTCTCTGGGCCTCAGTTTCTTTATCTATGTAATGAGGGAGCTCAGGGATTGTTGCTAAGGAGATGAGGGGAGGAGTCAGCAAGGGGACAGCGGGCCCCTCATCTCATCCTGCACCAGGAGCAGCCCTACTCTTGTCTTTTTTATTTGGAAGGCTTCGGGTAGAATTTCACTTGAAAAAAGGTCTGGTGGTCAAAAAAAAATAAAGCTTAAATCCACTGTCCTAGAAATGACCTCTGTGATGCCTTTCTTCTGTCTCATTCTGTGATTCAATCCATTCTCGTATATTTCTTTACAGGCTACTCCAACCTAGACTTCACATATTCTTGTCTGCGGTCCCTACCAGACAGTCATAGTCATCAGACCACATGCTTTGATTTGAATTCAGAAAGTAGAAACCCCCACACCTCTGGCTGGATATATAATACATGAACTCCCAACTTAAGGTTCAGGAAACAGGAGCACCTCCCCCAAAAAAGATAAACAACCCAGCTAAGACCTCTATACCATGTGTAGAGTGAGTGCTTTAGCTAAGAAGGTTTGCAGGGCATCCAGGATACAGAGGTGGCCGGGGGTTCCAAGAGGGGATGACAAGGGGCTCAGAGAATGGGCTAATCAGGCTTCAGGGGAGAGCTGGGAGGTAAGACGCCGAGAGTCGGAAAATGTGTGTTCAGTCACTCAGTCGTGTCCCACTCTTTGCAACTCCATGGACTGTAGCCTACCAGGCTCTTCCGTCTATAGGACTGTCCAGGGAAGCATACTGGAGTGGGTTGCCATTTCCTTCTCCAGGGGATGACCCAAGGATAGAACCCACATCTCCTAAACTGACAGGTGGATTCTTCATCGTTGAGCCCCCTGGCAAACCCCATCAAGAGTTGAGATACCTGGGCTTAACTCTGACTCTGTCACCTACTTGCCTTATGACTAGGACAAGCCCTTTGCATTCTTACCCTCAATTTCGCCATCAGTTTAAATAGCACTTAGGATTCTACCTAGCTCCCTGGGATTCCCCCCTGCACCTGCCCCAGAGGTGGCCTTAGTCATGGTTTTCATAGGAGAAGAGGACAAGGAGGAATCCGAAGTCAGACTAAAACCTACAAATTGGGGTCCAGACACAGAACCTAGGCCTGGCTGTCCTGATTCTGCCTCTGCCCCACCTTGTAAGTCAGGAGGGCAAGAGGAGGGTGGGAAAGAGGAAAGACAGGGTGAAGAGGGACCACATGCCGCCCTCTGCCTCGCCAGGTTTATTAGCCAGCCTGGAGGAGTCCCCACTGCTCAGAAGGAAGAGCGCCTCATGAATATTCAGTCACAAGAGGCCTCATTTGCATCGTCCAAATCCCAAATGCCATGAGGGTCAGCAGTCTCAGTCCTCCCTGGCAGCCCTCCTTGTGAAAGGGGATAGCCTGCCCATCTAACCACCATCACTCCTGCAACCAGCCCCCTCCCTCACCTCCTCTGTCCTGGCCTTCACTGTGTGACCTGGCTCAGGCCCTCCCCAAGGCCCTGGGCATGTGCCAAGACGCTCCACCCCCAAAGACCCTCCACCCCCCAAGCTGAGTAAACAAGGAGATCTGAGCCAGGCAGGTGGGCTGCCAGATCCTGGGAAGGAGGCCAAACAATCCCACAGGACAGGATTAGGTTGTCAAAGCTGTAAGATGAAGATATGTGGGTAGGGGCATACGAGGGACCTGTGACATCACCAGCCTTGGGAGAGGCACAAGGGGTCAGAGGAGGGGGTATGTGGACAGGGGAGGGATAGGTGGTTTTTACCATCATGTAAAGGCATCATCAGGAGAGAGGGATAGGAGAAAGAAGGAAACCATCACACCTAAAATCCTGAGAGCACCGTGCCTGCATCAGCCCTCACCACTCAGGCCTCCTTCAGAATGCAATTTCCATTTAGAACAATCCACAGGTCAAGGATTGGTTAAATAAGTGGTGCCTCATGCATAGCACAGAATATTATATAACCATTAAAAAGAATACAGTATAGGTTTTTTTAAGAAGCCCACAATGGCCAGGATACATTCATAGGTAATATAAGGAAATTGCAGAACCACTCTTAGCAGGGTCCCACCTTTGTAACATAAGTAACTAAGTAGATAGATAAATTAATAAATAATCAAGGTTAGTGGATAAACCAGAAAAACATCTATAAGGACACACAAATGCTATTTCACAGGACTCAGGGAGGATTAAAAGGGGGTATTTTTTACTTTTCATGTTAAATATGTTCAACAGTTCCTTCCTGTTTGAAGCTTGTGTGTCTTACAGGGATGGATTTTATAATCAGGATGAAAAAATTAAATTGGGGGAGGGATGTAAATTTCCCAGGAAAAGGTGATGATCTTGCTGCTACAGGCTGCCTTCTGCAGTGCTAGGAGAACCTGGACCCTGAGATGGCAGAGAGGCTGCAGAGGAGAGGGCATCAGTGGGTGTGGTCCCACCCCTCCCCCACCCCCAAAGTGTCCCGCAGTCCCAGGCTCCAATCTGGCCTTGACCTTGAAATCAGGCTCTGTTTACTTCATTGTGTGTTTGCCCAAGCCTCACTCTCTGGAGAAGCATATTAACTAATTTCTGTAAATTCTTGCCAATTTACAAAGCACTTACACATTTTCATTCATTCATAAATGTTCCTGCGCCTCTCCTGGAAGGCAGGAGCTAGGGGCTAGGCACTGGGGACACAGAGACCAAATAAGCCACATGCCTGGGAGACCTCAATCAGTTTGGGTGCATCACCCTCAGGGCTATGTCACAGGTGTGCTCAGGTGTGTCAGAGTGCAGAGACCCCAGTCCTAGCTAAGCTTTATAGTCAAAGCTATGGTTTTTCCAGTAGTCATGTATGCATGTGAGAGCTGGACAGTGAAAAAGGCTGAGCGCCGAAGAATTGATGCTTTTGAACTGTGGTGTTGGAGAAGATGCTTGAGAGTTCCTCGCACTGCAAGGAGATCAAACCATTCAATCCTAAAGGAAATCAATCCTGAATGTTCATTGGAAGGACTGACACTGAAGCTGAAACTCCAATACTTTGGCCACCTGATGTGAAGAGCCAACTCATTGGAAAAGACCCTGATGCTGGGAAAGACTGAAGGCAGAAGGGGATGACAGAGGATGAGATAGTTGGATGGCATCACCGACTCAATGGACATGAAATTGAGCAAACTCCAGGAGATGGTGAAGGACAGGGAAGCCTGGCATGCTGCAGTCCATGGGGTTGCAAAGAGTCAGACATGACTGAGCAACAAAGCTTAAGGGATGCTAGGGCATTAGCCAGGTGAGGAACAGAGGCACCCCATAAACAAAAGAGCTCTGAGGGCCAGACCTCATCCTAAGAGGCTAGATGCCTCCTCATTTAATACCCATGATGACCCTCATCATCCCTATTCCATGGAAAAGGAGATGAGCATAGGAAACAGGAGAGAGCCTGGGAAGAGGCAGCTTGGGTTCACAGCAACCAAGGTAAGCAGGCCCTGCTGGTCCCACCGAGGCATCCACAGTGCCCTCCCATACCTGCTCCCACCTCTGGGCTCGACTAGATAATTCAGAACCATCCTCTGGAGCCCAGACTCACCAAAGTGTGGTAGCATTTGAAATCCAGGGTCTCCCAGGCTCCCAGTTCTGCCTCCCTTTACCTCCCGCTCTGGGCTCTCTGAGGCCACACCAAGAGGACTACGGTCCGAGGCAGGCAGGTCTCCTGCAGGGCCCTCTGAGCAAACAAGGCTTGTTTGAGTCCCCACCCCTTCGTTCATGGTGTTCCCCTGCCTGAATGCTGTTCCTACACATTCCCACACACAAAGATGCCAATGCTACTCCCACTGAAAAGCCTTCTTCATTTGTTCCAATTGTAACAGAAGGACTCAAGCGATTAATTGTTCTTTAATGACTTCCCTGTCTGGAAGAGTGCAGGCATACCTGTGTGTGCTTGTGCACATGTGTGTGTATAAACGAAGCTGCAGCTCCTTGAGGGCAAAACATGGTCCTTTTCTTCCTGCCTGTGTGTGCTAAGTCGCTTCAGTCGTGTCTGACTTTTCGCAACCCTATGGACCATAGCCCTCTGTCCATGGGGTTCTCCAGTCAAGAATACTGGAGTGGGCTGCCATGCCCTCCTCCAGGGAATCGTCCCCGCCCAGGGAGGGAACCCCAGTCTCTTAGGTCTCCTGCATTGGCCGGCCAGTTCTTTTTCCCTACTGGCACCACCACTGTTCTCGTCTAGAAGCAGGAACTCTCCATCAGCTGCCGTAGGAATTACCATCAACTCCCACCCCGCCCCCAAGCCCCCAGCTACACTCACAGCTGCACGAGCCCCTCCATGTCCTCCAAGGCTGGATGGTGAGGGAGGAGTCAATATGGAGATGCTGAATGGGCCTTGGATGGTGCTTCCCTGGCAGGACCCATCACTTCCTTGTCTGTTGTGCCCCCTCTCTCACCCATGGTCATCTCCCAAACGCAGCTGCCAGTGATGGAGAACTCAGGAGTAGACGTTCGCATTAGCATCTCAGGAACCCAGCCAGGGCTCCAGACCAAGGAAGTAAGTGGTGGCTCCAGGCACCCTAAGCCCCTGGGCCCCCCACCCCAGAAGATGCTGGGTGTCCCTGCCTCCCAACCACCGTGCAGGGAGTAAGGACTGGCTAGGGAGCCCATGCTTCAGGAAAATAACTCAGAGAGGTGACTGGAGTGCCTTTGGGGCCTTAGCTACAAAAGTGGGTCACCATGGGGAGAAAAAGTAGCTTAAAAAAGAAGAAATCTGTTTCTGGAAGCTGGTTTCAGTGCTGGCTTGGAGCTGAGTGTCCCCGGAGGAAGTTCCAGAAATCCCCCGGTTTTCTTCCCCAGCATCTCCTAAGCTACCAGGTCTCCAGTCCTTGGGCCCCAGCAGCCAAAATGAGCTCTAGGTAGAAATGAGGGAAGCCTCTCCTGGCCCACCCACCATCACTGCCACCTCCCCAGGAGCTCCTATCCCCAGCCGGTGGGCCAGAGGCAGCGCTTGGCACCTGCAGCGAGGGTTGTGGGGCTATGTGGGCTGCCTCACTCTGCTTTCTGGGCTGTTTCTAAACTGCTCCACTTCCCATTAAGTAGGACACACCGGGGAGTGATGGCACAGAGCTCTGAGAGGGCCCAGGAGGATGTTCAGACATTCCCCAGGCCAAGGAAAGGCCTCTCGGGGTCAACTAGAGGCAAGGCCCAGAAGGGGAGGAGGGATTGCCCAAGACCACCCCACTAATGAGTGGTAGAGAAGCATTAACAACAGCTGTTCATAGCATAAGAGAGATGGGTTGGAAGCCAGAACCCCCAGGCCCAGTGCAGAGCCATCCCAGACAAGTGACCTCGCTGCTCCAGACCTCAGTCTTTCCATCTCTAAAATGGGAGCAACAATGTCTACTTCATGGGTTACTATGAAAATTGAACAAAATACTTTATGCAAAAGGCTTTTGTGTATAGGACTTAATAATATTCTATACAAATGTCAGGCATTCTTCTTAACTATGGTCCCTTCTGTCAAAGCTCCCCCAGACTGGCCAGATGTTGAGAACTGCTGAACCTGGGATCAGGAGGGCTCCTTATACTAGCCTCTCTCCTTTTGTGCAGAAGAAACAACGCTGTGTTTCTAAGTTTCCACCTGCACAGCCTGCCCTGACCCTGAGATCGTTGTACTCAAAAGTGTGGTTCTGTAGGATTGTCAAGGCATAAGCAACCTCTGACCTCTGACCTCCAACTTTCGAGAATGCCTCTTATGAGAAAAGCAAGAAACAGGTCTCTGTTGGATGCCTGCTGTGGGTCAATCACTTTAGAACTTGCGACACCACTGTCCTAACCATTTTCTTATGGTTACTATTATTATACTAATATTATTGCTACCATTATTGATAATGTTATTACTATTAATATTATCTCTATTATTATTACTCTAATTTTAGATATTTGAGTGACTAGGTTGAGTCAAATTCTGGCCACCTACCACATTCTGGCTGCAGGCTCAGCTCCTGGCCCTCCAACCTGCTCTTTTTCAGCTTTAAGTCGACAGGTGGCTTCATTTTTTTGTTACAGGGCAAAAGCGCAGTCAGGTTCATCACATTCATCCATCCCTAGCACAATGTTAAGACAGCGTCCAGGTAAAGTGAGGTCCCCTCTTGTCCTCCTTTTGTCCCCTCACCCCCGTCCCCACTCCGAGCCCATCTCCCCCACATAGGCACCTGCTCTGATATGTCTGCTGCATGTCCTTAACTATGTATACGTCCCTGTAAATTATGGAACATTGTTAGCAGTATGTGCTTTGAATTTTCATAAATGGTGTTGCGTTATGAATTTTTAGTCTGCATTATACTTTTTTTGGTCAACACTTTTTTAAGACCTATCTTTGCTGTCAGTGACTTGTTAGAGGATGGCAATACTGTGGAGGGCACGCCCATCACAGTCCACTCGTCCATCCCACACTGATGGATGCCAAGGCAGGCCGCCAGCTCCCCTCTGCTGCAAACAGAACATCTATCCTTCTATATCTTTATGACTTTTTATGTCCCTTTATCCATCAATGGAGACCTTCTCTACAACCCATTCCTATGGATAGGATCCTTGGATAATAAGCCATGTATGTGTTAGTCGTCCAGTTGTGTCGGACTCTTTGCCACTCCATGGACTATAGCCCTCCAGGTTCCTCTGTCCATGGGATTCTCCAGGCAAGAATACTCGAGTGGGTGGCCATTCCCTTCTCCGGGGGATCTTCCTGATCCAGGGATTGAACCCAAGTCTCCTGCATTGGCAGGTGGATTCTTTATCATCTGAGCCACCAGGAACACCCCTCAGAAAGCATACGCATAGGCAGTTAAGTAACTTAGTAATGACTGGAGTCAGAATTTGTAAACTGCCTAGAAAGTGAGGTGAAAGTGTTAGTCGCTCAGTCGTGTCTGACTCCTTACAATCCCATGAACTGTAACCCACCAGGTTCTTTCTGTCCATGGGATTTCCCAGGCAAGAATACTGGAGTGGGTTGCCATTCCCTTCTCCAGGGGATCTTCCTGACCCAGGAATCAAGCCTGGGTTTCCTGCATTGCAGGCAGATTCTTTACTGACTAGCCACCAGGAAAGCCCTAAATAGTGCCTAGAACAGTGGCTAAAGCACAGTAAACGCTATATGAGGTGTATTCAATAAAAATAATTAAAGGAATTTCCCTGGTGATCCAGTGGCTAAGACCCTGTGCTCCCAATACAGTGGGTCTGGGTTTGATCCCTGGCCAGGGAACAAGATCCCACATGTCACAACTAAGACTCAGCGCAGCCAAATAAATAAATGTCTTTAAAATAGTAATTACAAAAATAAATAGCACTAAATTACCAGATTGCCTTCCCAAAGAAGGGTACCAGTCTACACTCCTCCCTGCATTTCAGGAGAGACCTTGCTTTTGCCCATCCTTACCAACGCCATGCTTGGTCCAGCTTTCTGACCTGTACCATTGTGGGGCTCAAGGTTACCCCTCCAATTGTTTAAATTTATGTTCCTCTGGTTCCTAGTATTTGAACCTCTCTTTAGATACTTGTGAATCATCTGGCCTCTTTTCAGGGTGGAAGCAGGGTTAGAGATAGGGTCCAACATGAGCCAGGGAGTCAGAGAGTCTCTGGGACCTCCCGTGGTTGAGGTTGACTTCATGCTTTTGAAAAAACAGAAAAAGAGATGAAGAAAGAAGGGGGAGTACTTCCCTGTTGGTGCAGTGGATAAGAATCCGCCTGCAAATGCAGGGGACACAGGCTTGATCCCTGGTCTGGAAAGATCCCACATGCCACAGAGCAGTTAAGCCCGTGGGCCACAATTACTGAGCCCGGAGCCACAACTACTGGGCCCATGTGCAGCAACTACTGGAGCCTGCACGCCTAGAACCTGTACTCAGCCACAAGAGGAGCCACTGCAATGAGACTCTCACATTGCAACTAGAGAGTAGCCCCCGCTCTCTGACACTAGAGAAAAGCCCAAGAGCAGCAACGAAGACCCAGTGCAGCCAAAAATAAAGAGAAATTTAAAAGTAAAATTTTAAAAAGTTAAAATACTTTCAAAAGGGAAGAAGAAAGGGGGGAAGGTGGCTGAAGAGGAAGCAGAGAAAGAGCTCATTGTTTTCTGTGCAGGTGAATTGTGTCAGTCTTTCAGCCAAGGTCCCTCTCGCCCCTGCCAATCGCCCACAGCCCAGTGGCACTTGCCATCGGCGGCTTCAGCATCCCCCAGAGGGCTTGTTAAAGTGCAGCTTTCTGGCCTCATTGCCAGTTTCTGAGTCAGGGGGCCTGGGGTGGGGCTGAGAATTTGCGTCTCTAGTGAGTTCCCAGGGGATGCTGCTGCCGCAGGTCTGGCCCCAACTCTGAGAACCAGGATGCTAGAAGAGCTCGCCACCCCAGCCAGTGTGGCATGGTCACCTTGGACAGAATGCCACCTGCAAAAACACCAACCAAGTCCAACTCTTTGCGACCCCATGGACTGTACCCACCAGGCTCCTCTGTCCAATGAGATTTCCCAAGCAAGAATACTCGCGTGGGTTGTCACTTCCTTCTCCAGGGGATCTTCCCAACCCAGAGACTGAACCCACATCTCCTGCATGGGCAGGCAGATTCTTTCCCACTGAGCCACCTGGGGAACCCCAACCAAGGCTTTGAAAGAACCTAAAAATCCAGCAGGCCACGCAGAGTGGCCCCACCTCCTGCGTGTACTAACGGCAGCTCTCATCTCCAGGGCCCAGACTGGGAGCAAGTGAGTGAGGCCCTGAGGAGTAACGGCCAAGGAGGCACGCACTCTCAAGGCCACAATCTGCTGGGCAACAGCAGAGAGAACTGCAGGTGGAGTCATACCAGCTCCGCCCAATCCAGGCCCAGACCACTCACTGTTCCCCTTGCACTGATATTATAGTAATAACACACTGGATTCTGTCACATTATTCATTTTCATAGGAGCTCATTTGATTCTTGAGACAACTTCCACCCCCATTTGACAGATGGGAACACAGAGGCCGGAAGGGTCCCTGTGGCAAGAAATTCCTTCTCTTGCCCCCTCAGCCAGGCTGACCCTTTGCACCACTGCTGCTGCCCCACATGTTCCACGTCTAAAGGAAGTGACATCAAGCCCCCAGCGAGCACAGCCACCACCAACTGCTGGCAAGAGCATCAAAGGGGCCACGTGACCCCCGTCTCCCTCAGCTCCTCACTGTCTACCATGTCGCCCACCTCCAGCTTCTTATCTGCATCTTCCCTGAGGCTCTTTGAAGGTGGTTTTGGGGTGTGGGGCTGCACCCCCGTGCTGTGCTGTGCTGAGTCACTCAGTGGTGTCCAACTCTTTGCGACCCCATGGACTAGCCCGCCAGGCTCCTCTGTCCATGGGGATTCTCCAGGCAAGAATAGTGGAGTGAGTTGTCATGCCCTCCTCCAGGGGATCTTCCCAACCCAGGGATCGAACCCAGGTCTCCCACATTGCCAGCTAATTCTTTACCATCTGAAGTCAGGCACTTGCCCAACCTCAAAGCCTAAGAAAGAGCCTGCGGTCAGCAACAAAGACATCAATGGTTTAATGGACAGGGGAGCTTACATATCCAGAGCAAGGTCCTGGAGCAACACGTCACGTGTGTGGCAGATGGTGGGCAGGACGTGGCAGCAAGGGAAGAGGGAGATTACTAGTTATAGGGGAATTGGCTCAGTGGTTGCCAGGGAAACCACCAGAGGGGAACACCCCTCACCACCCCTTTGATAAACTATCAGAGTGGAGATAGTTCTGATTTAAAGATTAAAACAATCACTAGCTGGGGCCCGGAGCAAGTACACAGGAACTTACTGATTAAAAGGGAAGGTCATCCAGGTGAGTAGGATGTAGGTGACACAGGGCCTGGTCAAGCAGGGGAGCAACAGAACAGCCATCTGGTGTGACCTGATCAGACACGGGGACTGTGTTCAGATTTCATGGCGAAGGACTCTGATGTTCAAAGAAGTCAAGGGCCTTGTCTGAGACCACAGAGCTAGTTTGCAACTGCTCACACTCTAGACTGACCCACTTCCGTTAACCCAGCCACAGCCCTCCCGCCCTCCTGGTGCCTGACCTCAGATACCCTTCCCTCCTCCTCCTTAGCTGCAGGCCTGTCGTAGCCCAGCCTGCCTCCTCCAGGAACCATTCCATGCCCCCAGTACCTTCCTAGGCTCTCCCAGAAGGCTCTATATTAATCAGAATCCTCCAGAGAAAAAGGAATTGGCTCATGCAGTTGTGGAAGCTGGCAAGTCCAAAATCCAAATGGCTGGAGACTCATGGAAGAGTTAGTTGATGCTACAGCTTGAATCTGAAGGCCATCTCCTGGCAGAATTCTCTCTTCCTCAGGAGACCTCAGTTTGTTTTCTCATGTGGCCTTCAACTGATTAGATGCAGCCCACCACACTACATGGGCTTCCCTTGTAGCTCAGCTGGTAAAAAATCCACCTCCAATGCAGGAGACCCTGGTATGATTCCTGGGTTGGGAAGATCTGCTGGAGAAGGGATAGGCTACCCGCTCCAGTATTCTTGGGCTTCCCTGATGACTCAGCTGGTAAAGAATCTGCCTGCAATGCGGGAGACCTGGGTTTGAACCCTGGGTTGGGAAGATCCCTCCCAGTTCTGTTGCCCCAGCGCACAGTGCTGTTTAGTGACCACGTCCATGGCCTCCATCCCCATCGGCAACTCCCCACGCCCTCCCCTCACTCTCCATAGTGCGTGCTTAATCACTCAGTCATGTCTGACTCTTTGTAACCCTTTGGACTGTAGCCTGCGAGGATCCTCTGTCCATGGGATTCTCCAGGTAAGAACACTGGAGTGGGCTGTCATTTACTCCTCCAGGGGATCCTCTCGACCTAGAGATTAAACCCTCATTTCCTGTGTTTCCTGCACTGCAGGCGGATTCTTCACCAACTGAGCCATCGGGGAAGCAGAACCTAATTCAGCTAATCTGGCAATGACATTGAGCAGAGGGAGTCCAGCCCAACCATGTGGCCCCTGGACTGATCCTGACCACGTTCCACGAAAGCTCTTCTCCTCCCTCCAGCCATCTCTCACACCCCAGGGACTTCCCTTTGTCTCTGGATGTAACAGCCCCTACCACGACTTCCCAGGCTTTCATGGGTAAGACTGAAGGAGAGGCTACAGGGCTGGCTTCCTGGGGAAACTGCTGTGCTAGAAAGGGTAGGACTATACTGGGGGAGCCCAGGGTCCAGTCTGCCCCTGGGGAGCAGGGCTGGGCCATACAACACAAGACCTGTCCTGACCCTCCTACCATCCTCCCTGCAACCTTTTACCTGTGTGACTTCACATAAAGCACATATCAAGCTCTGTTTCATAGCAAAAGAGATGTTACATAAACGAAAATGGCAACCCACTCCAGTGTTCTTGCCTGGAGAATCCCAGGGACGGGGGAGCCTGGTAGGCTGCTGTCTCTGCGGTCGCACAGAGTCGGACACAGCTGAAGCGACTTAGCAGCAGTAGCAGTAGCAGGATAGGGGCAAGGGAACAGAGAGCTCAAAGTGAACGTATGTGCTTTTGTGTGTGCGTGTGCACGAGTGTGTCTGTGAGTGTCTGTGGGTGTGCATACAAATACACCCTGGGTCTTTTATGTTCACATGGGCAGTGAAGCCATCCTCCTCCCATGCGAGCCCTGTCCCACTAAACACACACACACCGGCCCCGTTCAGGCTCCGCATCTCCCTGGCTGAGCCTTGGAGGCTGCTCTACAGAAGCAAAGTTGAGAGCCTGGGAGACAGCCTACAGCCAGGATGGCAGAGGCAGGTTGGGGCTATGATCCCCTCTGGGGCCAGGAGAGCAGAAGTAAGGCTCTTAAGGCCAAAGAGGAGATAGAGCTGAACTTCTTACACCTGCCTAAGAGGGAACCACCAAGGATGGACCTGGATAATAAGAGGCAAATTTCCAGGGCAGAGACCGGGATCAAATTGTCAACATCCGTCGGATCATCAAAAAAGCAAGAGAGTTCCAAAAAAACAACTACCTCTGCTTTATTGACTATACCAAAGCCTTTCACTGTGTAGATCACAACAAACTGTGGAAAATTCTTAAATAGATGGGAATACCAGACCACCTTACCTGTCTCCTGAGAAATCGTATGCAGGTCAAGAAGCAACAGTTAGAATGGGACATGGAACAACAGACTGGTTCCAAATAGGGAAAGGAATACGTCAAGGTTGTACATTGTCACGAGATGCTTACATGCAAATAAGCAGGCCCCTATCTGCATTAAGCACAGTTACATTTTTAACGCCTTGTTTGGCAGAATTCCCTCCCAAATGGAAGGGGGCCAAGGAGCAGCCCACTCCATTCAGCAGAGGGAAAAACTGAGACTCAGCCTCGGAGAGTGTCTGAGTGGGAACCAGGGGGGTGACCCAAACTCAGAGGAAGTCTCGAGCCCCATTCCAAAATCCCTCCCCTCCCAGCCCCCAGGAATCTGCTTGCAGCCGAAGCCCCAGGGTACAGATGCATGTGTGCAAAGCACCCAGGCCCCACCTAGGGACCAAGCCTGCATCAGGTCACTGTCACCTTCAGAGATGGCCCACACCCTGTCTGGGCAGTGTGTTTAAGAAAAGGGTTTTCCTGGTGGCTCAGATAGTAAAGAACCCGCCTACCATGCAGGAGACCCGGGTTCGATCCCTGGGTTGGGAAGATCCCCTGGAGGAGGAAATGGCAACCCACTTGCCTGGAGAATCTTGCCTGGAGAATCCCATGGACAAAAGAGCCTGGAGGGCTACAGTCCATGGGGTCACAAAGAGTCTGACATAACTGAGCAACTATCTCTTTCTGAAGGATAAAGGGACCAGGAAGAGGTTAGGGGAAGGACTAGCATGTTCATGGATATGGAAGGGAAAGAAGACAGGCACAATGAGGAGAAGGGCCCTGGGCAGCATCTGCCTGGCATTCTTGGAGGGGAGCAGAGCAGAAGAGGAAAGAGAAGCAGTAGCCAGCCCACTCACTTGCAGAGCATGGCCTCCAAGAATTTTGAACAAGAAGATCTGGGTCCTAATTCCCCTTCTACAATCGATGTGTGACCTTTGCAAGTCATTTAAGTTACATCTTGGCTTCAATCCCTATAAAGTGGGAACTAATGATTTCAGCTCTGCCTCCTTCACAGGGGAAGCAAGGATCAATTAAGATCCTGGATGTGAATGCCAGGTGGATGGGTGCTGTCAGTATCATTCCTGGCTAGGGAGTCAGCCAGGGAGCTGGGGTCAGAAGGTAAGTGTCCCTCCCACCACTGAAAGGCAGCAGGTGTGCTGGGACACGCTAGGATTCATCCATAACGCTTTCCACCTCTTGAGTCCCTGTACCCAGTGACTTGGAGAGGGGTCAACCCTGAGCAGCTTGGCTTCTGGTCTGGGCTCCGGCACCAGTCACCTGGGAGGCTGTGGGCAAGTCACTCCCCTCACTGGGCCTTAGCTTCACCGTGAGCAGAATGAGGACTTTGAACTGAATGGTCTCTGAGGCACAGCAGGGAAGCCTGCTTCTAATCCGGAACACAGAATCCTGCTGAACCCTAGGCCGGGGGGTGAGAACTCAATTGGAGTTTGATTTTAGCTTTTGCTTCTTTAGCAAGAAATTCTTCTCTGCTCCACATGGAGCAAGGGAAAGCATGTTGACTTCCAGTTCAGAGGAGTGGGTGGCCTTTCTGTTCTAAGAACAGGGTCTT
Organism: Ovis aries; assembly: GCF_016772045.2. Lineage (NCBI taxonomy): Eukaryota > Metazoa > Chordata > Mammalia > Artiodactyla > Bovidae > Ovis > Ovis aries. The sequence goes on along the minus strand of NC_056055.1, from coordinate 43,748,990 downwards.
TCCTGGCCTGGAGAGGTCTCTTCCGGTGACTTAAGTGCAGGGTCCTTTCTGTCTGGCTCTCAAATCCTATCATGGTAGGAAACCTGGAGGATGCAGAATGGGTCTAAAAAAGCAGCTAGCAGGACAGTGAGGAGAAAATGGCTGAAAGGGCCCCGGTCATGGGTTTAAACTGTGGGCCCTGTGGGCTGGAAGAAAAAAAAAAAGCACAGCCTAAAAGCTGAGAATTTTGTTTGATTTGGCCGACTTGCTGAGGAGGTAAGCCTGGGAAGCAGCCTCTCAGATAGCTCTGAGGGACTTCTCTGAAGAGGGAAGGGAGGAGCCAGGATATATAGGACTCTTTGAAAAAAAAAAAAAAAAACAGGTAGTCAGAACAGTAAAAGATTACTGTTAACTAAAGAAAAATCAGACATCTCAAGTTAACGAATTTAGCTCTTTTCTATGTATGAAAAAAGTGAAAGTCATTCTGTCATGTCCAACTCCTTTCGACCCTATGGACTGTGGCCCGCCAGGCTCCTCTGTCCTTGGGATCCTCCAGGCAAGAATACTGGAGTGGGTTGCCATTCCCTGCTCCAAGGGATCTTCCCACCCAGGGATTGAACCCGGGTCTTCTGCACTGCTGGCGGATTTTTTACCGTCTGAGCCACCAGGGAGGCCCTTTCTATGCATGAGGAGATGCAAGAGTCTGGGCTCAATGAAATCATTCCTTTGATTGATTGATTGATTTTATTTAGTTTTGGCTACAATGGGTCTTTTTTTTTTTTTTTTTTTTACTATTTATTTATTTGGCTGCATCAGGTCTTAGTTGCAGCATTCAGGATCTTTAGTTTTGACTCATGGGATCTAGTTCTCTGACCAGGCATCAAACCCCCAGCATTGGGAGTGTAGTCTTAGACACCAGACCAGCAGGGAAGTCTCTGCGATGGGTCTTCATTGCTGCATGTGGCGGGTTTTTTCTCTAGTTGTGGTGAGCAGGGGGGCACAGTCAATCCCTGGTTGGGAAACCAAGATCCTGAATACCACGCAGCCAAAAATAAATAAATAAATAAGTAAGATTAATCTTTAAAAAAAGGAATCAAAGCACCACAAACCAGAACAAAAGGGGATGCCTCTGCATGCAAGTGACTAGGATCCACACTGGCCCCTGGCCTCAAGCAGAGAGGCTCCACCATCACCTTAAGAAGCATTTTTCCACCTTGACACCACTGGCATTTTGGACATTTGGTGTAGGATAAGTCTCTGTTGCAGCAGCTGCCTCATGCATTGCAGGGTTTTAGCAGCATCCAAGGCCTCTCCACCCACTAGAGGCCAATAAGAAGTCTCTAGCTATGATACCAAAAATATCTCCAGACATTGCTAAATCTCCCCTAGGAGGCAACATCTCACCCCGTTAAGAACCACTGCCTAAAAGGTTTAGAGAAGGCAGTGTCCGGAAAAGATACAGGCTATACTTCTGACCATGAGAAAGGCCAGGTTTTCTCTCCCGTCACCTCCCCAGCCCTACCTTACCTAAGAGCAACAAATATAATGAATTTTTTTTCTTTTGGCTGTGTTGGGTCTTTGTTGCGACGCATGCAGACTTCTCTACTTTCGGTGCACAGGCTTAGTTTCCCCATGGCATGTGGCAAATCTGAATCCCTTGCATTGCAAGGTGAATTCTTAACCACTGGACAACCAGGAAAGTTCCTATAATGAATTTCAGAAGGTAAAGAATCTGCCTGCAATGCAGGAGACCCAGGTTCGATCCCTGAGTTGGAAGGATCCCCTGGAGAAGGAAATGACTACCCATTCCAGTATTCTTGCTTAGAGAATCCCATGGACAGAGGAGCTTGGTGGGCTATAGACCAAGGGGTCACAAAGAGTCAGACACAACTGAGCAATGAACACTTTGGGTGGATTAACCCCTAAATGATTCTTGGCGCTTCACAGGTAGTAGAAAGAACCCACCTGCCAATGCAGGAGACATAAGAGATGCCGGTTCAATCCCTGGGTCGGGAAGATCCCCTAGAGGAGGGCACAGCAACCCACTCCAGTATTCTAGCCTGGAGAATCCCCATGGACAGGGGAGCCTGGTGGGCTGCAGTCCATGAGGTTGCAACGAGTAGGACACGAGTATGCAACTTAATACGGCACAGCAAGGTCTTATTAAAAGCATGCTCATCCTTGGTACCAGCATTCACTGCACAGAAGTTTGGAGATTGTGATGGGATCAACTGGTAGAATCCATGAGCCTCAGATGCCAGATGTGTTAGAATCTTATCACTGGGCCAGAAAGGGCAGGAGGGCAATTGAAGGTTTGAAGGAAGGGACTCAGAGGTAGAGTGGGCCCCACCACCATCCCGGGCCCAAATCACAGAATGCAATTTGAGTCCAATCGAGCTCCTATTGATGTCCATGGATCCAGTGAATACACTCACCCAGCAGGAGTCCTCACTGATTGCCAAGGTCCATCTGGGTTTAGGCAGAACCCTAGGCAGTGCTTGGAGGTGCAGAAAACAGTCTTGGCTTCTAGAAGAGGTGGCAGAGAGACAGTGCTCCAATCAATATGACTGGGACTCAAGACAGGCTCCATCCCAGGGGCAGACTGCTTGACCAGTCATGATCAGCAGAGCTCGGAGCAAGGCCAGAGCTCATGGGCACCTGGGAACACCAGGGACTCACCCCCCGCCACACGTGCTGTCAGTGGAGGAGCCGCTAAAGCCTCCCATTGCCGTTGATTCAGCTGTTAGACCCTGTTAGAAGGAAAGGAGCCTGGCTTAGGGAAGCTTCTCTTACACACCTCAGAGCCACACCATCCGTCTCCACACTGCCGTCTTAGGGATCTCCTGGTTGATGAATTGCCCATCCCCCTTGAATGCAGAAATCACAGTAAAGCCCTCCATTGTCACTACATCAAGCTTGACATTTACCGGGTCCAAGGAAAGCCTCCAGCCAGGAAGATTGCAGGATGCGCATGAGGCAGGGTGGAGGGGGAGAAGGGGTGGCAGAAAGAGCTGGACTTTGGACTCTGCCTACCCTGTGATCCATCCCAGCTCAGCTGTGTACAGGCTGTTTTGCCGAAGGCAAGGAACTTATTCTCTCTGAGACTCAAGGTTCTCCTGTCTAAAATGGAAGGAACAGGAGGTGCCGACATCAAAGGACTTTAGGATTAAATGAAATGACATACACGAGGCTTTGGCTCAGTGCCCAACACACGAAAAGTCCTCAGCAAATGCGCTTTCTTCTATGACAGCCCCATGACATTCCAGGAGTGGCCCCCACTATGAAAGCCATCACACTGACACAGGGCACGGGGCTCGGGCTGCAGGACTCAAGAGAGTGCCCGCCCCAGGTGTCTGCATCAGCTTCCAAAACCGCGCACCCAGCACTCGCCTTACAGCTTCAGGGACTCAGAGAGCAGAGGAAGGACCACGGTAAGAGGATCCACTGTTCGTTCATTCACATCACCTGGCATGTGGAAGCCTTCAGTTTCACTTGTCAGGAGCCACGAGCTGTGCACGTGAGACGCTTGAGCAGTACGTCCAGTCAAACTTAGCAGTGGTAGGGCATCAGCTAGGCTCAGGGCTCCACAAGGACCAGTGAGCCTGCCCGCCCCAGTTCTGCCCACCACCACAGGGCACAACCATTGAGGGCCAGAGTGCTTAATCCAGACTACCAGGCTGGTGCCCTTGTTACCAGCAGCAAAGTCAGAGACCTGCAGTGTTAGCCCCTCTGGAAGAAGCCCTGGGGCACAGCTTGGAAAGGAAACATAGGTCTAGCTTTGCATTAGAACAGCCCAACGCCACCCTTATGGCAGAAAGTGAAGAGGAACTAAAGAGCCTCTTGATGAAAGTGAAAGAGGAGAATGAAAAAGCTAGTTTAAAACTCAACACTCAAAAAACAAAGATCATGGCATCCAGTGCCATCACTTCATGGCAAATAAATGGGGAAACAATGGAAACAGTGACACACTTTATTTTCTTGGGCTCCAAAATCACTGCAGATGGTGAAATTAGACTGCAGCCATGAAATTAAAAGACACTTACTCCTTGGAAGAACAGCTATGACCAACCTAGACAGCATATTAAAAACCAAAGACATTACTTTGCCAACAAAAGTCTGTCTAGTCAAAGCTATGGTTTTTCCAGTTGTCATGTATGGATGTGAGAGTTGAACTATAAAGAAAACTGAGTGCTAAAAAATTGATGATTTTGAACTGTGGTGTTGGAGAAGACTCTTGAGAGTCCGTTGGACTGCAAGGAGGTCAAACCAGTCAATCCTAAAGGAAATCAGCCCTGAATATTCATTGGAAGAACTGATGCTGTAGCTGAAACTCCAATATTTTGGCTACCTGATGGGAAGAACTGACTCATTTGAAAAGACCCTGATGCTGGGAAAGATTGAAGGTAGGAGGAGAAGGGGATGACAGAGGATGAGATGGTTGGATAGCATCACCGACTCGATGGACATGAGTTTGAGTAAGCTCTGGGAGTTGGTGATGGACAAGGAAGCCTGGCGTGCTGCAGTCCATGGGGTTGCGACAGCCTCAGAGAGATGGGGATTTTTCTAGTTATTTATTTTTAATTGCATTACAATATTCTGTTGGCTTCTGCCATACATCAACATGAATCAGCCATAGGTATACATATGTCCCCTCCATCTTAAACCTCCCTCCCACCTTCCACCCCACCTCACCCCTCTAGGTTGTCACAGAGCACCAGTTAACTCCCTGCGCCATACAGCAAATTCCCACTGTCTATCTATTTTGCATATGGTAATATATACATTTCCATGTTACTTTCTCCATTCATCCCACCCTCTTCTTCCCCTGCTGTGTCCACAAATCTGTTCTCTGTGTCTGCATCTCCATTGCTGCCCTGCAAATAGGTTCATCTGTACCATCTTTCTAGAGCCCATGCTGCTGCTGCTGCTGCTAAGTCGCTTCAGTCTTGTCCGACTCTTAGCAACCCCATGGACTGCAGCCTGCCAGGCTCCTCCGTCCATGGGATTTTCCAGGCAAGAGTACTGGAGTGGGGTGCCATTGCCTTCTCCCTCTAGAGCCCATATATAGGGGTTAATATATAATAGTTGTTTTCCTCTTTCTGACTTAGTTCACTCTGTATAATAGGCCCTAGATTCATCCACCTCATTAGAACTGACTCAAATGCATTTCTTTTTATGCCTGAATAATATTCCAGTGTGTGTGTGTGTGTGTGTGTGTGTGTGTGTGTGTACCACAGCTTCTTTATTCATTCATCTGCTGATGGACATCTAGGTTGTTTCCATGTCCTAGCTATTGTAAACGGTGCTGCAATGAATATTGGGTGAATATACATGTGTCTTTTTCGATTATGGTTTTCTCAGGGTATATGCCCAGGAGTGGGATTGCTGCATATGGTAGTTTTATTCCTAGTTTTTTAAGGAATCTCCATACTGTGGCTATATCAATTTAAATTTACATGCGTCCTTTTGAAGAAAATCAGCGCCAAGTTACTTTGCACTAGGCATCCAAAGTTACTTTGCACTAGGCAGCCATTGCTTTCTTTCCTCACCTCCTTCTAGCCAACGTCACACTTTATTGATGAATATCTGTGTCCACCACTCAACTGTAAGCTCCATGAGAGCAGAGGCTATAGCCAGTTTGTTCTCTGCCATGTCCCCAGCACCCACTCCCTGTCTGATGGATGAATAATTAAAGACCTTGAGAATACAGACAGTTAAAGGGTCTTTGAAAAGACAAAGCTTGGGATGTCATTAAACTGGTTGATTTGGGACTTCCCTGGTGGTCCAGTGGTTAAGAATCTGCCTACCGATGCAAGGGACACGAGTTCAATCCTTGGTCGGGAAAGATCCCACATGCCATGTGCCACAACTACTGAAGCCCACACACCTAGAGCCTGTGCTCCGCAGCAGGAGAATATACTGCAGAAAGGAGCCCACACATCGCTGTTAGAGAGTAGCCGCTCCTGGCTGCAACCAGAGAAAGCCAGGAGCCACAGCAAAGACCCAGCGCAGCCAAAAATAAATAAATAAATAAATAATCGTTAAAATCGGGTGATCTGGAAACATTTCATGAACTCCGTGGTTATTATTGTCACTGCTAACACCAAATGGTTTGGTGAGACTGTGAAGACCATGGTGCCTTATGACACAGCAGGACCCGCACACACCAGCCCAGCAGTGAGTCAGCTCCACCCTCTTGAGGACCTCGTCCAAACCCGTGTGGAGAGGGCATCCACAGAAATACTGCCAGGGACCCAGAGATTCCCTCATCACTCACTGAGGAACATTTGGATGGAGTTAAGAACCCTAAAACGCAAGGCATGCACTGCCCCTAGAACTCCCCAGGTAACAAGAACTCCAGGTGGAGAACCATATTCTGATACTGGCCTGATTTTGAAATCAATAAAAGATGAACCCTCAAAAGGTGTTCACAAGATCCCACACCTGCACACATCAGGCGTCCTGGGCGAAGAGGAGAGGGACGTGACACTGGCCCTCAGTGCCACCTGCTTAGACTACCCCACAGTCTGCAGCAGCCACTGCTTGCCTCTCCCACCACCAGGCAGCAGCCTTACTATCCAAGATCTGCTTGTTTTCAAAACTAAAGAATACCTTCCAGCCTTCCTGAGGCAAACACATCTCTAGGATGTTTTCCTTCCTTAAAAAGCAACAGTCACAAAAACAGTGTAACTCCTATAACTAAGAAGATGTTCACGGTATTGGACTCGCCATCTTGGGGACACTTCCAGGAATGTCAATTAATTATGGAGCACTAAGTCCACACGGGATATTGTAATAAACAGAATTCACCATTTCTGACCAGCAATGCTCCACCTAACCCCACCCGGGGTTGTGCTCAGCCATGAGATGCCAGCAGGAACTGATAAGCCAATTGCTTTTGACTGGAGAGCAACATCATCTGGGCACAAATTGATAAAGAAGCCCTAGAGATTATCACAAAAGTCAAGAAGCCTTAAAACTAAATCTATGTCCTTGCAATTATAAACCTTTTCTGCAAATCTTTCCCAAGGACGCGCCTTCCTTCTTAATTATGCTACAATGTATGTGTCCCTGAAATGAGAGGCTCTGCTCAGCATTTATGACTATATGCTTATCTTTCAGCCTGAAGATGCATTTTCACATGCTGATGTGCTGAACTGTCTACTCGGCCATGTTCCAGAAAACTGCCCCTGAAAACACCCCAGGAAGGGGAGAGACGACCGCAGAAATGGAGGTACAGATGAGGCATACTGAGGAGTGCAGGCAAGGCACCAGTGCTTCCGAGAGAAATGATGAAAAAGAACCCATTCCCCTAAAGGAGGAATGACCCCTCCCCCAGTTTGAGCAGCAGAACAGACTGGGGGACACTTAGTACAGGAGCAGGTTTGAAGAACTGAGACAGAGAAATGTAATACATGCTCCTGTTTTATGATACTTACAAGCCGATGGGGGAAGGGCAATGCCCAAGGTGTCATGAGTGGTAAAGAACCCGCTTGCCAGTGCCAGAGATGGAAGAGATGAGAGTTTGATCCCTGGGTGAGGAAGATCCCCTGAAGAAGGAAATGACAACCCACTCCAGTACTATTGCCAGGAGAATCCCATGGACAGAGGAGCCTGGCAGGCTACAGTCCATAGGGTCACAAGGAGTCAGATACAACTGAAGCATCTTAGCATGCAATAACCAAGAAATTTACAAGTTAAATATCCAAATGAGCCATGCAGAGCCTGTGCTATAGGAACTCACAAGAGAGTTGACTAGGAGCTTTGGTAGCCAGCAGGGGACCTTACACAGAGTGGAGTTTGGACAGCAGACGACTGGTGTCTCTTAAAGGATTTTTCCAATGGACTGTGAAGGGGGTGATATTAAGGCTCAGAGGAGGCTGGAAAATGACCCCCAAAGCCTTCCAGGGCAGTAGGGAAAGGACAGGCACAGGGCTGGGCAGAGACAGGAGGAAACCGGCAAGGCATACGGAATGAAGGACTGTGAACCCAAACTCTACCGGCAGGGTGACTTTACGGCCTGGTTTGCCTGGTCAGTCCAAGTGTACTTCCACTGTCCCACTGTGCTTAGTAATGGTGCTCCCTTACACCCTCAAAGTGTTAGTTGCTCAGTCATGCCCGACTCTTTGCAACCCCATGGACTGCAGCTCACCAGGTTCCTCTGTCCATGACCTTTTCCAGGCAATGATACTGGAGTGGATTGCCATTTCCTTCTCCAACACCCTCAAAAGTCTCCCAATTTGAATGAAAAATTATACAGTCACCCTCGGGGGAAGGATCTTTGGGCAGTAACCTACTACTGATAGCTCAGGCGGTTAAGAATCTGCTAGCGACGCAGGAGACACAAGTTCGGTTCATGGTCGGGGAAGATTCCACATAGCGTGGGGCAACTAAGCCCGTGCGCCACAACTTCTGAGCCTGTCCTTTGGAGCCTAGGAGTGGCAACAAGAGAAGCCACCGCAAAGAGAAGCCCATGCCCGCAACTACAGAGGAATGCCCGCTCACTGCAACTAGAGAAAAGCCTGTGTAGCTTTTCTCTAATTCTCTCCTTCACTAGGCCTCTAACACACCCTCTAACAGGGACTCTGAGATCATGCAGCTACCACCACCACCCCCACTCAGGGAGCTTTTCCAGCCCAGACACATGCATGTCCTCATTCCCACCAGAAGCCTCCCCATCCTGCAGAACCCAGGCCCATTCTTTCTCCAGTCGCCATCCCCCAGAAATCCTTGGCTTCCCCCAGCAAAGGAAAGTGTTCATTTAAATTGAAAAGATAAAAAGATGTGATCAGAACAAGAGACTCCAGGAGCCTCTGAAAAGATAGCCCACAGACTGGGAGTAGATGGTGGCCATGTGTGCATTCAAGAATGAATTTGTAACCCATGGCTGATTCACGTTGATGTTTGGTAGAAGCCAATGCAATATTGTGCAGTAATTATCCTTCCATTAAAAATAAACAAATTTTTTAAAAAGAAAAAAAATAAGCAGAGTGACAATAATAATAATAAAGAATGAATTTGTAGTCATAAAATATTTTTAAAATCCCTGGGATTTTGCCAGTGGTCCAGTGTCTAAGATGCCATGCTCCCAACACATGGAGCCCAAGTTCAATCCCTAGTCGAGAAACTAGATCCCACGTGCCACAACTAAGCCCAGGGCAGCTGAATAAATTTTTTTAATTAATTAATTTATTTATTTTTGGCTGTGTTGGGTCTTCATTGCTTCGCAGGCTCTTCTCTAGTTGCGGTGTGTGGGCTCTCTTGTTGCAGTCTCCAAGGCTCCAGAGGACAGGCTCAGAAGTCATGGCACATGGACTCTCTAGTTGCCACCCTCCATGTGAAATCTTCCCTGATCATGAACCGAACCCCTGTCTCCTGCACTGCAAGCAGATTCTTTACCACCTGAGCTACCAGGGAAGCCCTACTTGGACAAGTTTCCTCTCCCCTTGATGGTGGCAGAGGAGAAGACAGTTTTCATCCACCAGATTGACAGAGATTAAAAATGTTTGATACAACCCAATATAACAGGTATGACTTTGTTCTGCAACACTCTGGTGCCAGAAATGTCACATTACTCATTTGTCTAAATCCAGCTAAACATGACGACAAGCCCCCACTCTCCAGGATTGGCAAAAAGAAAAAAAAATTCAATCTTAGTCATGATTTGGAGGCCCCTCTCCCTCGTGAAGATCATACTAACTAAAGGCCTGGGGGATGGGGGGTACACATTCAAACAAGAGGGGCCAGAGGTCCCGGACTTCAGCCTGTCGTGGGCACCACTAAGACACCCATTGTCCCAGCCAACATATTCCTTAAAAGGCACCAGCTCCATGCCCTCTGTGCCTGACTTAGAGGTCCCAAGATCACATCACTTAGCTCTGTCTCCTGGTATCTAGAAGCTACCCTATCAGAGGTCCAGCAGCCTGCCAAGTCTTTGTGTATGTCCAGCACAGGTCCCTGGGATGCATGGAGACCTGCCACCCCAACCCCACTCCAGATCACCTCCCCAAACCCTATCAATTCCAAAACAGCATAAGACTGTGGGGTATAAGCCCCTTTAGATGACGACCCTGACATACTATTGGATTTTGAGGAAAACAGCTACCATCGACTGAACTGTCTTCCCCCGCAATACATATATTGAAACTCTAAACCGCCAGTGGGATTTCTGTGACAAGAGGGCTTTTAAAGAGGTAATTAGGGTAAATGAGGATACCCAGGTGGTACAGTGGTAAAGAACCTGCCTACCAATGCAGGAGACACAGGAGACATGGGTTTGATCCCTGGTCAGGAAGAACCCCTGGAGGAGGACATAGCAACCCACTCCAGTATTCTTGCCTGGAGAATCCCATGGACAAAGGAGCCTGGTGGGCTAACATCCATAGGGTCACAGAGAGTCGGACACGACTTAGCAACTGAGGATATAAGGGTCAGGCCCTGATCCAATGGGACTGCTGTCCTTACAAGAAGAGGAAGAGCCACCAGGAAGGTGCACCACAGAGAAAAGGCCACGTGAGGACGCGGTGAGAAGGCAGCCACCTACAAGCCGAGGAGAGGGGCCCTGGGAGAAGCCAACCTTGCCAGCACCTGGATCTGGGATTTCCAGCCCCCAGAACTGTGAAAAATATATTTCTGTTGTCTAAGCTACCCAGTTTGTGGTATTTATGGCAAATCTAGCAGACTAATACAACAGCTAAGCCTGTGCACGTGTGTGTGTGCGTGTGTGTGTGTGTGTGTGTGTGTGTGTGTGAAATAAAAGCAGCAATCCTAGAGTCCAGGCAGGGGATAGTCCTCAGCCTGGGTGGTGGCTTTCATGTCCTGTGGTGGCCTGGCTTTCAATCAGGTCAACCCTTTAGTCTGAGTTAAATGCCCCAGGGACCGGATGAGGGTGTGGGGCAGGATGGAAGCACGGGGCTTTTTATCCACACTGCAGGAGGAAGGTTGGTGTGACCATATTTTTAGCCAATCATCTGGGAAATGTTCCCCGATGATTATTTCTGGGCAATGGGATTATAAAGGGACTGTATTTTCTTTGATGTATCCGTGTTTCCTCAGTTTTCTAGGTGAACACAAATTGCTTCGGCAATAATTGAAAATAGTAAGTTATGAACTTTGAAAATGTCTACCATTCTTCCGGGCCCACGTCCAAAGTCAAAAGCTCCATGTGCTGCATCCCCACAGCCGAATGCATGAGCCTTTTCTGCCCTGAAAGCCTGTGGGAGTCGGGCTTCGCGGCTTCCTCCGTCTGGGCTGCAGTTATTTCTGTGCGTGATTTTGCTGACTGCTAGCCACCCACAGCCACCCACCACCTGCAGCCCCCAAACAGCGCCCTGCCTGCCTCTGTGGTCACTGCAGAGCTCGGCCTGGTCTGGCCATGCTAATCTTAAGCACTTTTTCTTTTTTTTTTAGTTAGGACATAGCTGCTTTATAGGGCTTCCCAGGTGGCATTAGTGGTAAAGAGCCCACCTGCCAATGTAAGCAAATGTAAGAGACTGGATTTGATTCCTGGGTTGAAAGGATCCCCTGGAGGAGGGCATGGCAACACACTCCAGTATTCTTGCCTGGAGAATCCCATAGACAGAGGAGCCTGGTGGGCTACAGTCCATGGCATCGTAAAGAGTTGAACACAACTGAGCAACTAAACAACAACAAACTATAAAATACTGGCCTGTCCAACAAGCTGCCCTTTCCCCACTCCAGCCCCCTCCTCACCGAGTTGTCCCCTGGGAACCGGAAGCCTGGCTGTGACAACAGTCACCTGGGGCCAGGTAGGCCCCAAAATTCAGAGGGAACGTCAAGATCCAGTTGAATTTACTCCCACACGTAACTTCTGATTCCATTCTGAGCCAGCCGCGGCTGCGGAGTAATCGAATTAGGCAAATATTATGGGGAAGAAAATGGGCCTGTAAGTAGCTTAAAGTGATGGAAATGACCTGAAGGTGGCCATGCAAATGGTCTGTATAATATCCTGTAATAACCCTGTCCAGGCAGCCCGAGGAGGCAGGCTTCCAATAATGAGGTGTCTGATTAGAATAATGTTCAGTGGGAGAACGTGTGAGTGTCCGCATAAATCAGTCCTGGAGAGCCTCCCCAATTAGCCAGGAAGAAGACAGACAAGGTGGGCGCCGACACCGCATTGGAGAGGAGGCTGCTGGGCATGCTGCAGAGATGGGGAGAAAATGAATCACCCCAAAACCATCATGACATTTTCCAGCACTCTACAGTTTACTGGGGGCAGGAGGAGAAGGGGACGACAGAGGATGAGATGGCTGGATGGCATCACTGACTCAATGGATGTGAGTCTGAGTGAACTCCGGGAGTTGGTGATGGACAGGGAGGCCTGGCGTGCTGCGATTCATGGGGTCGCAAAGAGTCGGACACAACTGAGCAACTGAACGGAACTGAAATGAACTGAACTGAACTCAGTTTACTATAATATATCAGTACATGTATTTATTGATTGGGGCCATGAAATTAAAAGACACTTACTCCTTGGAAGGAAAGTTATAACCAACCTAGATAGCATATTCAAAAGCAGAGACATTATTTTGCCAACAAAGGTCTGTCTAATCAAGGCTATGGTTTTTCCAGTAGTCATGTATGGATGTGAGAGTTGGACTGTGAAGAAAGCTAAGCACTGAAGAACTGATGCTTTTGTACTGTGGTGTTGGAGAAGACTCTTGAGAGTCCCTTGGACTACAAGGAGATCCAACCAATCCATTCTAAAGGAGATCAGCCCTGGGATTTCTTTGGAAGGAATGATGCTAAAGCTGAAACTCCAGTACTTTGGCCACCTCATGCAAAGAGTTGACTCATTGGAAAAGACTCTGATGTTGGGAGGGATTGGGGGCAGGAGAAGGGGACGATAGAGGATGAGATGTCTAGATGGCATCACCAACTTGACGGACGTGAGTTTGAGTGAACTCCGGGAGTTGGTGATGGACAGGGTGGCCTGGCATGCTGCAATTCATGGGGTCACAAAGAGTCGGACACGACTGAGCGACTGAACTGAACTGAACAGTTTATAAAGCCTTTTCCTGTGCAGTGTTGCACCTGGTCCTCACACACCTGTTCTCAAGACTAAATAAGGTAATGGTATCTTGTGAGATAATTAATGATCTGTTTGGGTCATGGCCTTCACCATGCCAGCACCCAGCATGATGCCTGGCACACAGTAGTTGTCCAATAAACAGAAGCTGGGGACTTCCCTGGTGGTCCAGTGGTGAGTACTCCACACTCCCAATGCAGGAGGCCCAGGTTTGACCCCTAATCAGGGAACTAGATTCCACACACCACAGCTAAAGGTCTCACATGCCACAGGGAAGATTGAAGACCCCATGTGCTGCAACTAAGACCTGGCGCAGTGAAATAAATAAAGATAAGTATTTATTAAAAAAAAAATAAACTGAAGCTATTAAGGATTCCAGAGCACAGAGGTGACAGTTCTCCAATCTGCTTTTCTCCCTATTTGTTTGGGGGACTCTAGGCTTGCATACATCCTCAGGGAGCTTTCTTTCCCTTTCTCTGCTCCCCAGACATTGAGGGGTAGATTAGCATTGCCCTCAGCAGATATCCAATTGAGAGATGTTGGTTTCTGTCTTGGTGTTTCCCAGGTGGCGTAGTGGTAAAGACTACGCCAGCCAGTGCAGAAGATGCAAGAGACGTGGGCTCAGCGGGTTCCACCCTTAGGTCAGGAAGATCCCCTGGAGGAGGAAATGGCTACCCAGTCCAGTATTCTTGCCTGGAGAATCCCATGGACAGGGGAGCCTGGAGGGCTACAGTTCTTGTAGTCGCAAAGAGTCGACACGACTGAGCAACTGAGCATGCACACACAGCTTCTGTCTTAATCCTCCCATCTCCACCCTGGCTGACCAGAAACTAGGCAGGATGCTTCAACAGGCCCCACGAGACACCTCACTCCATTCAGTAACTGGTATAGTCTGCAATGTGGCATTCATTCATTCATATACACTCATATATGATTATTGGGGATCCAATACAGGCCAGGGCCAGGCACCAGGAGGAAGAGAAGAAAATGGAGCAAACCAGCAGCTGTGGGAGCCCAGGCCTGGCAGAGGACATCCAGCCTGTGGCCACGCCCTCTTTCAGGGATACCAGAGGCAAGGGACCACAGCAGGGACAGTCAGAGAGCAGGGCCAAGCCGCAGAGCCTCGGGGAGAAGCACTCCTAGAAGCCTCAGACCTGTGGGCAGCTGTAAGCTTGCCAGGGTTTCCACGCTCACGCCACTGTAGGCCCCACAACTCACTTCTGACAAACAACTCCTTTCTCCCTGTCTCACAGAGGAAGAAAGTGAGGCCCCAAAAATTAAGCCACCTTGCTGAAGATACAGCCAATAAGCAAAAGCTTAGCTTTGACCCAGGGTTTCAGACTCTAAATCTGATCTTTTCCATGTGAACAACTGTAAGCAGTCACTGAACACAGGGGCGCACCCAGAGCCTCACTTTGTAGGTCTGTGTGTGATCACTCACACTTAAATGAGTGCTTGGTGTCCACAAACACAAACCCCATGTGTGGACACAGCTCCACGTGCATGTGCACCAACCCCCCAGCATGGACCTGACCTCTTGGGCTCTGACCTTTTGATGTCACAGTGTAGAAATTTGGGAGAAGTGGTTAAAGGGTCGAAACAGTGCTGGGCTGCATATGAGGCTTCTGCAGAAGTCTAGACCAAGATGGGGAAAACCTGACCTTGTTGTAACCACTCAAAGCTCAAACAAATTTGGAGATTCCTTATAAATAATCCATCATGCATGAACGTGCCACCCGCCTGAATGGGTGAGTGGATGAATGAATGAATGAGTGAGTGTTGCCTCAAGCTTTAGTCGGATCAGACTACTATAGCAGACCTCAGAGATACTGCAGGTTTAGTTCCAGGCAACGACAATAAAGCGAGTATCACAATGAAGCAAGTTACATGAATTTTTTTTTATTTCCCAATGCATTGAAAAGTTGTGTTTACACTACACTATAGTCTATTAAGTGAGCAATAGCATTTTCTCTCTCTCCCTTCTCTCTCTCTATATATATATACACACAAATCTTAATTTTTTAATATTTTAAGGATTTCACTGGTGGTCCAGTGGTTAAGACTCTGAGCTTCCACTGCATGGGGGCTGGGTTTGATCCCTGGTCAGGGAATTAAGATTCCACATGACACTCAGCCAAAAAAAATTTTTTTATTGCTACAAAACGTAAACCCATCACATGAGCCTTTAGTGTGTCATAATCTTTTTGCTGGTGAAAGGTCTTGCCTTGATATTGATGACAGCTGACCGATCACAGCAGTGATTGCTGAAGGCTGGGGTGGTCACGGCAATTTCTTTAAATAAGACAAAAATAAAGTTTTGCAACATCGATTGACACTTCACTTGTAAACTTAGAGGCCATTGTAGGGTTATTAATTGGCCTGATTTTTCAATATTTCTGTATCTCAGGGAAAAGGGAGACTTGAGGAAAAGGAGAGAGACGGGGAAGGGCCAGTCAGTGGAGCAGCCCGAACACAACATTCATTAAGGTCACAATCTTATATGCATGTGGTTTGATGCCCCCAAATGATTACAATACTAACAACAAAGATCACTGATCACAGATCACCATAAAAATATAATACTAATGAAAATATTTGAAATATTTTGAGAATTATCAAAATGTAATACAGACATGAAGTGAGCAAATCCTATGGAAAAAATGGCACCAATGCAGAGTTGCCACAAACCCTCAAGTAGTCAAAAAATTCAATATCTGTAGTAAGTACAATTAAACAAGATATGCATATATAACAAAATACCTTAGGCGGCTTAAGCAATGGACACTTATTGTCCCGTAGTTCTGGAGGCTAGAAGTTTGAGATTAAGGGTGTCAGCAGAGCTGGTTTCCGTGCAGTCTTCTTCCTGGCTTGCAGAGTGTGTCCTTGTTCGGCCTCTCCTATGTTCTCATGTGGTTCAGCAGGTAATGAATCCACCTGCAATACAGGAGCTGCTGCTGCTGCTGCTGCTAAGTCGCTTCAGTCGTGTCCGACTCTGTGCGACCCCATAGATGGCAGCCCACCAGGCTCCCCCGTCTCTGGGATTCTCCAGGCAAGAACACTGGAATGGATTGCCATTTCCTTCTCCAATGCATGAAAGTGAAAAGTGAAAGTGAAGTCGCTCAGTCATGTCCAACTCTTAGGGACCCCATGGACTGCAGCCCACCAGGCTGTTCTGTCCATGGGATTTTCCAAACAAGAGTACTGGAGCGGGGTGACATCGCCTTCTCCGGCAATAAAGGAGACACAGGTTTAATTGCTGGGTCGGGAAGATCCCTTGGAAAAGGAAATGGCAATCCACTCCAGCACTCTTGCCTGAAAAATCCCAGGGACAGAGGAGCCTGGTGGGTTAAAATCCAAAGTGTGGCCAAGAGTCGGACATGACTAAGCATGCATGAAGAGAGAAAGAGAAACAGAGGGAGAGATAGGCAGGGCAATGTGGTGTCTCTTCCTCCTCTTTTTTTATTTTTTAATTTTTCTTACTCTTCTTATAAGAATAGCAGTTCTGTTGAATCAAGGCCCCACTCTTAATATCTCATTTAATAATTCGCAGATGGTAAAGCGGAATCCACCTGCCAGTTCAGGGGATGTGGGTTCGATCCCTGAGTCAGGAAGATCCCCTGGAGGAGGTAATGGCAACCTTCTCCAGTATTAATGCCTGGAGAATCCGATGGACAGAGGGGCGTGGTGGGCTACAGTCCATGGGGTTGCAAAGAGTTGGACATGACTGGGAACACACATGCACTCATGCACCTCCTTAAAAGCCTTCAGTCAATTCAGGCAGTTCAGTCGCTCAGTCGTGTCCAACTCTGCGACCCCATGAATCGCAGCACACCAGGCCTCCCTGTCCATCACCAACTCCCGGCGTTTACTCAAACTCATGTCCATCGAGTTGGTAATGCCATCCAGCCATCTCATCCTCTGTCGTCCCCTTCTTCTCCTGCCCCCAATCCCTCCCAGCATCAGAGTCTTTTCCAATGAGTCAACTCTTCACATGAGGTGGCCAAAGTACTGGAGTTTCAGCTTTATCATTCCTTCCAATGAACACACAGGACTGATCTCCTTCAGAATGGACTGGTTGGATCTCCTTGTAGTCCAAGGGACTCTCAAGAGTCTTCTCCAACACCACAGTTCAAAAGCATCAATTCTTCGGCACTCAGCTTTCTTCACAGTCCAACTCTCACATCCATACATGACCACTGGAAAAACTATAGCCTTGACTAGATGGACCTTTGTTGGCAAAGTAATGTCTCTGCTTTTGAATATGCTATCTAGGTTAGTCATAACTTTCCTTCCAAGGAGTAAACGTCTTTTAATTTCATGGCTGCAATCACCATCTGCAGTGATTTTGGAGCCCCCCAAAATAAAGTCTGACACTGTTTCCACTGTTTCCCCATCTATTCCCCCATGAAGTGATGGGACCAGATGCCATGATTTTTGTTTTCTGAATGTTGAGCTTTAAGCCAACTTTTTCACTCTCCTCTTTCACTTTCATCAAGAGGCTTTTTAGTTCCTCTTCACTTTCTGCCATAAAGGTGGTGTCATCTGCATATCTGAGGTGATTGATATTTCTCCCAGCAATCTTGATTCCAGCTTGTGCTTCATCCAGCCCAGCGTTTATCATGATGTACTCTGCATATAAATTAAATAAGCAGGGTGACAATATCCAGCCTTGACGTACTCCTTTTCCTATTTGGAACCAGTCTGTTGTTCCATGTCCAGTTCTAACTGTTGCTTCCTGACCTGCATATAGGTTTCTCAAGAGGCAGGTCAGGTGGTCTGGTATTCCCATCTCTTTCAGAATTTTCCACAGTTTATTGTGATCCACACAGTCAAAGGCTTTGGCATAGTCAATAAAGCAGAAATAGATGTCTTTCTGGAACTCTCTTACCTCTACATAAAATCACATTGATGGTTAGAGCTTCAGTATAAATTTGGGGAAGACATAGTTGGTCCAGAACACCTCCATACAATGAGCCAGAATCAAGCTCTGGGGTAGAGCACAGAAAGAGCTCCCTGTCACTTCCACCCCAGGAGCACCCCTGCAGGGCCTGGTGGTTGCTTGTCTTGGACAGAGCTGCCTTCTGCAGGTCCGGGGCAAGTGCTCCTAGGGCAGAAAAACTTTCAGAAAACAGGAAGGCTAACATGCAGACTCTTTCCTCATATTCAGGAGCCTTGCCCCTTAGCCCTTCCCCGGTTCTGCAGATGGGGCTGAGAGTACTCATAGTCCAGGAGCAGCAACAAGTAATACAGCCTTCGGAGAAGTGGGTCTGAGAAGGAGAAATGAATATCCACACCTGAGAATCACCTGAACCAAGGCTGAGCTATCAAAGTCTAGCTTGCACAGCTGGAAGGGAGCCTAGAGACAAGCCTACTCAAAGCCCTCTTTTACAGATAGGAAAACTAAGAAAAAGGATTTGCCCAAGCTACAACTGGGCTCCAGATCATGTGCTAATGGCTTTCATGAACCTAAACCCAAACTGTTTCAGAGTGATGTTTCTCATAGCACAGGCTAAGGACCCCCACGGCTGCTTGTTTTAAAGGGAGATTCCTAAACCCCACACTTGGAGAGTCTGTTTCAAAATGTCTGAGATGGACCCAGCATGTTAATCAGCTCCCCAGGTGGAACTGCTGCTGCTGCTGCTGCTGCTAAGTCACTCCAGATGTGTCTGACTCTGTGCGACCCCATAGACGGCAGCCCACCAGGCTCCCCTGTCCCTGTGATTCTCCAGGCAAGAACACTGGAGTGGGTTGCCATTTCCTTCTCCAGTGCATAAAAGTGAAAAGTGAAAGTGAAGTCGCTCAGTCATGTCCAACTCTTAGGGACCCCATGGACTGCAGCCCACCAGGCTCCTCCGTCCATGGGATTTTCCAGGCAAGAACACTGGAGTGGGCTGCCATTGCCTTCTCCGGTCCAGGTGGGACTGGTCCCTTCCAAAACTTGAGAATGAAGCTCCAGAGACAGGTCCGTGGTAGTAATACAGAAGCTCCCCGGTGACACAGGGACAGGAAGAGGCAGAATCGAATGGTGACATGGGCAGGGGGGGGCAGACCCCACCTGTGACCAACACAGAGCTTACAGACAGTTTCACATGGGACAGTGAGGGTGGAAGTGGACCCCGCCCACTCATCAAGGTCAGCCAAGTCCACCCTAGCGATCAAGAGTATGGGTACCACAGCCAAATTGCCCTTAAATCAGAAATACAGGCACATCCTTTTCTCTGGGGAATTTCGGGATTTGGCTCAGAGACTAGTAATAACTAGCCAAGCATGGAAATCTTGATTCTTAACTTAGAAACTCCATGTACATAGAAGCATTTCCTGTCTGAATCTGAAGGGAGAAGCCACAGCACAGACAAGGGAGGGGACAGAGTAGTGTGAGTGCACTTATCAACCGTTTCCTGCACGTGGGAACTGCCTAAATTCTTATTAAAATCTGGAATGTTAGAATATGTTTTTGCGTTTGCATACTGCTTCTTTCAGCCAATCAGAAGTCCCTTCAAATAGCAACCAAGCAGTGCTGGGGTTGCGAGGCCACCTGGTGGTCACAGGAGGAACTGGCTGACTTTTCCTGACTCCCTGATGCGTCATGACTCGCCTTCCTTTTCTCTTTTTTTCTCTTTTATTAGTTCTGTCAGTCGACCCCCTCTCAGATCATCTCTTTCATGCAAATACACACGCATGCTTTTTAATCCCCTTCCTCATATTAAAGTACACCACTTGGAGGTTTTCAAACTCAAATGCCTACAGGGTCTAACCAGAAAATACCTTCATTAAGTGAAGACCTGGTGGGTAAGCACCAGCCTACTGTCACCCTGTGGGAGCTTAATGCTACAAGGCCAGGCTGCTAGGGCTTCCCATTGCCAGAAATCTGGGTATCTTTTAATGACATTTTAACATCCTGGCAGGTAATTCTTTTAAGCTCTGAAATGCTATGGGGATACTGTACTGTGTACCTGAAATTTGTTAAGAGGATATATCTTCAGTGTTCTCATCACATACACAAAAAAGGGTGAACTATGCAAGATAATGAGAATGTTAATTATCTTGATTGCAGTGATTATATTTGTATAATGTGTGCTATACAAAACCCATCAAGCCAAACACCTTAAATGTATACAATTTTTCTTTGTCAATTATGTCTCAACTCTGGGAGTTGGTGATGGACAGTGAGGCCTGGAGTGCTGCAATTCATGGGGTCGCAAAAAGTCAGACACGACTGAGCGACTGAACTGAACTGAAAGATGGAAAAATGAAATTTTAAAAAATAGAAAAGAAATTGCTACGTTGGATAGTATGACACAGGCTCAACAAAACATGCCTGAGCACCAGCAACTTATGACACTGCGATAATTCTTGTCTCCTGTTTACCTCGTCTTCCCCTCCCTCTCCACTTGCCAAACCCTAAAGGTTACCATGACTGTTAGACACGAGAGGATTTTGGCCAATGCTATCTCAAGAAGGTAAAGTGGTGCAGGGGAAATCCTTGAATTCTTCAATGAAGTAAGATGCTTAAAGAACTTGAGTGGGCTTCCCTGGAGGCTCAGTGGTAAAGAACCTGCCTGCCAATGCAGATGTGGATTCAATCCCTGGTCCAGGAAGAGCCCACATGCCACAGAGCAGCTGAGCCCGTGCAGCTACTGATCCTGTGCTCTGCGGCAAGAGAAGCCACGCCAGCGAGAAGCCCAGGCACCACAGTGAAGACTAGCCCCAGCCTGTTGGAAATAGAGAAAAGCCCGTTCAGCAGTGAAGACCCAGCGCGGCCGAAAATAATAAATAAGGAACCTGTGCCATCGGCCTCCGTCCCTCAAGAGAGCCCAGAAGAAGCGTCTGCAGATTCTTCCCAACGCACAGCCATAGGTCTCCTCCTCTACTAAATTAACTGGCTTCCCTCAAGCACCAGCATTCTAGATAAATTAAAAATGAGCTCTTATTCAATGAAATTGTTTTTCTGTTTTGTTTAATTACTAGTATTATGGCAGTATTGTTTTTTACCATTTCCAATGCAAATGCAGTG
Source organism: Ovis aries (assembly GCF_016772045.2). Lineage (NCBI taxonomy): Eukaryota > Metazoa > Chordata > Mammalia > Artiodactyla > Bovidae > Ovis > Ovis aries. The sequence continues at coordinate 43,727,949 of NC_056055.1, read as the reverse complement.
TTTCTGCTTCACCGTGGATTAAGCTGGGTTTTATGCACTAGCCCAGAAAGCCAACCATCACTTAAAAACTACTCCTATGGGAAAATACGTGCCAGTTCCAAAGATCCAAGTTTTACACATCAGCTCTGGGAAGTACAGTCTGTTAACACGCTGAGGGCTGCCTGGAAAAATGTTGTGTTTCGAGGGGTACATTTTGCTTTTCACACTATTCTTACTCGAATCACAGACTGTGAGGGTGAGAAGATCCTTAGAAATCACTTAGTCCACCCCCTCATCTCACAGATGAGAAAAATGTTTACATGTGAGAGAACAGTAAGACGGAGTGACATGCCCCAATTCGCACAGCTAGACACTGACCTGGGTCCCCAGGCTCCCAGTGCAGACGCTACAGCCTTTTCAGATGATGGGAAATACCATGGCCACCAGGCAGCCAAGCAAGAAAGGAAAGGAAATAATAGCGGCCCACGTTTACTGAATACATGGTACATGCCAGACACCATGATAGATGCTCAAGAGCACTTATCTTCCAAAAACCCTATCCAGCGGTACCAAATATTATTTGCAGTACACAGACAGGACTTCAGAGGTTAAGCTGACAGACAGTGCGTAAGTGTCCACGTTGATTGTCATAGTTAATAAGTAACCAGAAATTCAAAAAGCTATGCTCTTAATCAAGGTGCTCCTCCAAGCTGCTCAATTTAATCCACTGCTCCACCCTCTTCTAGCCATCCGGTGTATGTGTGTTTAGTCGCTCAGTCCTGTCTGACTCTGCAACTCTATGGACTATAGCCTGCTAGGCTCCTATGTCCATGGGATTTTCCAGGCAAGAACACTGGAGTGCATTGCCATCTTCTTCTCCAGGGGATCTCTCTAAGCCAGGGGTCGAACCTGCATCTCTTGGGTCTCCTGCATTGGCAGATGGATTCTTTACCACTGAGCCACCTGGGAAGCCCCATCTGGTATATTTGAGACTTCACAACCCCAGAACTGTATCCCCCTTTCCATTTGTAAGAAAGGTGTAGGATTTCCCTGTTGAGAAGTAGTATTAGGAACTTTTATTTCAGGTAATAGTTTAGATGTCCAAAAAAGTCTCCCAATAAAGAGCACCAAAAATATAATGAAATTAATTTCATAAATCCATAGCTGAACTAAGGGAAAAGAAATATCCCTAAAGGTCAAAAATCATTAGAAAGCCCTATCTCAAGAGGTAAGTGCTGATTAAAATCCGGGCTGGGGTGGGGGTTGGGGGTTCAGATAATCCCTGTTGACCTGAAGCTTGGGTTTTAATGGATCAACATGAAAGGGAGTAGCCCAAGAGACAAAATGTGGGTTAAGAAGAGTGGGAGGCAGATGAGAGATGCCATCACAAAGCCAGCATACCTTTGAAGTGCAAAGTGAAAGTTGCTCAGTCGTGTCCAACTCTTTATGACCCCACGGACTATGCAGCCCGTGGAATTCTCCAGGCCAGAATACTGGAGTGGGTAGCCTTTCCCTTCTCCAGGGGATCTTCCCAACCCAGGGATTGAACCCAGGTCTCCCGCATTGCGGGCGGATTCTTTACCAGCCGAGTCACAAGGGAAGCCCAAGAATACTGGAGTGGGTAGCCTATCCCTTCTCCAGCAGATCTACCTGACCCAAGAATCGAACTGGGGTCTCTTGCATTGCACCCTGATCCTTTGCCAACTGAGCTATGAGGGAAGCACACCTTTTCATTCTAAGTAAACCTACCCCGCACCTGACAATGGTCAGGATACCTGCCTGTCTCCGCTCTGGGTGGTCTCCCCTTGTTGTTGTTCAGTTGCTCAGTTGTGTCTGACTCTTTGTAACTCAATGGAATGCAGCACAGCAGGCTTCCCTGTCCTTCACCATCTCCCAGAATTTGCTCAAACTTATGCCACTTGAGTCGATGATGCCATCCAGTCATCTCATCCTCTGTCATCCCCTTGTCTTCCTGCCCTCAATCTTTCCCAGCATCAGGGTCTTTTCCAATGAGTTGGCTCTTTGCATCAAGTAGCCAAAGAATTGGAGCTTCAGCTTCAGCATCAATCCCTCCAATGAATATACAGAGTTATTTCCTTTAGGATTGACTGGCTGGATCTCCTTGCAGTCCAAGGGACTCTCAAGAGTCTTCTCCAGACCACAATTTGAAAGCATCAATTCTTCAGTGGTCATCCTTCTTTATGGTCCAGTTCTCACATCCATATATGACTAATGGAAAAACTATAGCTTTGACTATGTGGACTTTTGTTGGCAAAGTGATGTGTCTGCTTTTTAATATGCTGTCTGGGTTTGTCATAGATTTTCTTCCAAGGAGCAAGTGTCTTTTAATTTCATGACAGCAGTCATTGTCCACAGTGATTTTGGAGCCCAAGAAAATAAAGTCTGCCACTGTTTCCCCTTGTAACTCCTGATCCAAAAATGACCCTGATGTGGATTTAGGGTGAAACTTATAGCAGCTAGGAAGCATCACAACAAAAAAATTATTTTAAAGTGGTTTTGCTGGAAAAAAGCAATCACACAGACTATCTCTAGAGGAACACCATTCAAGCTTACACATCAAAAAATTCCTGAAATAAGCACTACAGAAATGATCTGCACTCTTAAGTTCATTGCAGTATTATTTACAGTAGCCAAGATATAGATACAGCCTTAGTCTCTACTGACAGATGAATGGATAAAGACACAGTGTGTGTATATATACATATACACGTATATATGCACAATGGAATATTACTCAGCCTTAAAAAATAAGATGATCTGCCATTTTGCAATAATATAGATGAACGTGGAGGGTTTTATCCCAAGCAAAATAGAGAAAGACAAATATTGTATGGTATCACTTGCATGTGAGATAAAAAAGAAGTGGGTAAAACTTCACCTTCCAATGCAGGAGGTACAAGATTGGTCCCGATGTGGGTTCAATCCTTGGATTGGGAAGATCCCCTGGAGAAGGCAAAGACTACCCATTCCAGTATTCGGGCCTGGAGAATTCCATGGGCTAAGTCCATGGAGTGTCAAAGACGTGGACACGACTGAGCGACTTTCAGTTTCCCTGGGAACTAAGATCACATATGTTTTGGGGCCAAAAAACCAAAACATAAAGTGGAAGCAATGCTGTAACAAATTCAATAAAGACTTTAAAAACGGTCCGCATAAAAAATCTTAAAAAAAAAGATGGAACTCATAGAAGCAAGTAGCTATGGTGGCTGCCAAGGGCAGGGGAGTCAGCAGTTGGGGAAAGGCTGGTGAAAGAATGAAAGTTTTAAGTTACAAGATGAATAAGTTCTGAGGAGCTAATGTGCAGTTTGGTGATTATAATTAATAATACTGTGTTATGTGTTTGAAACTTGCTAAAAGAGTTGATCTTAAGCATTCTCACAAAAAAAAACAAACAAAAGAAAAGTTAACTGTGAGATGCTGGATGTGTTAATTCACTGGACTCGTTTCACAATGTATACATACATCAGGTCATCACACGTGAAAGTGAAGTTGCTCAGTCGTGTCCGACTCTTTGCAAGCTCATGGACTGTAGCCTACCAGGCTCCTCTGTCCGTGGGATTTTCCAGGCAAGAGTTCTGGAGTGCTTTGCCATTTCCTTCTCCAGGGGATCTTCCCATCCCAGGGATCGAACCCAGGTCTCCCACATTGTAGGTAGATGCTTTACCGTCTGAGCCACCAGGGAAGATCCCACACATCAGATCATCACATTGTACACTTTAAATATATTAAAATTTTACTTGTAAATTACACCTCAATGAAGCTTGGAGAAATAAATTACCTTAGAATCAAAAATTACTGAATACAGGGAAATCCCTGGTGGTCCAATGGTCAAGAATACACCTTCTAAAGCAAGGGGGTGGGAACTAAGACCCGATGTGCCACAGGGCAACTAAGCCTGCACACCATAACCACTGAGCCCGCACATGCTGGGGCCTGCACACCACAGCTAGAGAGAAGTCTGAATGCCATAGCCAAGATCCCTTATGTCGCAACTAAGGCTCGACGCAGCCAAATAAATAAATGGACTGTTTTTTAAATCATACGATACAGCAGAAACCAAGAAGTACCTACAGGGAAAAGCCAAAGAGTGAGAAGTGAACTGGGTCTCAAGGTGCTGATGCCAATCCAGGTGATGAGAACAACAGTCACAACTTACAGTTGAAAGATACTTACCATGAGGTGTGCTCTGTGCTACAAGGACATCTCTGTGTAACCCACTGCTACATGTTCAACCAATCAACCAATGACTGGCTTCGAAATAAGCCTAAAATAGCAAAACTGGAAAGAACATTATCGACTACCTACTCTCATGTTTTTCAAACTGCAAGTCTTGCCGTTTTCATCCAGCTAGATAGATAACTGATAGGTAGGTAGAAACATAGATTATAGAAAAAGGTGCACACATATATATACACAAATGCATATATGTGTATGGATGTGTGTGTGTGTGTGTGTGTGTGTGTGTACGTTTACGTAAGTCAAGGTTCTCGAGAAACAGAATAGGAACTATATAGAAATAGATGGACAGAGAAAAGGAGAGATGACAGATAGATAAACAGATAATAGATAAATAAATCTCTATCCTCATATACACACACAATATGAATATATATACTGGGTCTCAATTTAAAGCATATTTTTTGTTTTACCACAGATCAAGGTTATAAAACAAAAAGGCTAGGAGAGAATTCCCTGGAGGTCCAGGGGTTAGGACTCAGCTCTTCCAGTGCAGAAGGTACAGGTTCAGTCCCCGGTCAGGGAACGAAGATCCCAGAAGCCATGCTGCATGGCCAAAACAGACACAAACAAATAGCGAAAAAAAAAAAGCTAGGAAACAGTGATACAGTCCTAAGCCACCACTTACTTTCATGGAAACTGAAGTCCAGAGAGAGAACAACCACAGTGGCCAGCCTGGCTAGAGCAGCGTCCACACAAGGGCTCCGACTTCCTGTTGCTCCCACTGGCCGCAAGGCAGCACTGGGGGCCCTCACCAGGCATAGCCCTGGGCTGGGAGGCTAACTCGTGCATCCCTTAGAGCCGGAAGCACAGAGCAAGTCTGGCTCTGCCCAAAACGGGGTATTAGGCAGTCACACTTCTGACCACTGGGTGATGCCTCCTCCCTCCCCACTCATTTTGGAAAAATACCTGTGGCCCATCTGCTACCTCTTCCTGACACCTGGTCTCAGGAAAAGAGTTCGTATCTTCCCTCACACAAAGCTGTAAGTCACTCCCATGCTAACTTCTTCCGATCATTTGCTCTTGTGCTAAAGGATTGAAAGTTTAAGCCAAAGACAAGACTTTCTCATCCTGGAGTTTCTCCTTCTCTGCTGGCATCAGCAAGCCAGGAGAGAAGCCCTGAGGGCTCCAGTGGGGGAGAGGGGAACACACTGACCCCTTTGGTACCTGATGACCCACTGTGTGAGAGAAGGGCGGGCCTAAGAGCAAACTCCAGGAGATGGTGATGGACAGGGAAGCCTGGTTTGCTGCAATCCATGGGGTCACAAAGAGTCCAACATGACTAAGTGACTGAAGAAGAGGTGACCAGGGATCAGCATTATTCCTCTCCCCGTGATTCCTCCCGCTGCTCTTCTCTCTGATATGCAGCCCTCTATCCTCCAACCTGTAAGGTTGACAAAGAAATTAACAGATGAGATTACAGAGTTATGAACCTGCTTTTCCAACAGCAAATTTTATCATTCTTGATAAAGTCTGTCCCTTCAAAGCCATAACACTGGGGATGAATTGCTTATTTCAACAATTCATTTCAGGATCTCTGTTTGGAGACTATTAATAATTACCAATTACGCGATGCCTGTTATAGATCAAAAACCACAGCAGGCACTTTACACACTGTAACTTATTAAATCCTGGAAAAGAAGTATTGTCCCCTTTTAAACAAGACAAAGCTAGTTTCATTCTGTCTTCAAACTTCATCGGTGGCCACAAAAACTCTAATCCCCAAGTTTAGTCATCTTTAAATTACTTTAAAGAAAGTGAAGTCGCTCAGTCGTGTCTGACTCTTTGTGACCCCATGGACTGTAGCCTACCAGGCTCCTCCATCCATGGGATTTTCCATGCAAGAGTACTGGAGTAGGTCGCCATTTCCTTCTCCAGGGGATCTTCCTGACCCAGGGATTGAACCCAGGTCTCCTGCACTGCAGGTAGACGCTTTACCGTCTGAGCCACCAGGGAAGTTCAGAAAATGACTTTAGGCTGTTTCCAGAAATCCAGTCTACCCTTGAAATGCAAAGAGTGACCCCCACAGAGAACAGTGTATCACAGGCTCAGTTGGGTTCCTAAAAAAGGAGTTCTAGGAATATGTTGTGTCACAGCAACATCTTTGCCAGAAGGTCACAGCCCAAGATGACTACTCTCATGTCTGAACTAGCGTGTGTGTGTGTGTGTGTGTGTGTGTGTGTGTGTGTTTAATTAGTCAAGGTACTTTTATTTTCTATTAGGTAGCTGATGAACAACATTGTGATAGATTCAGGTGTGATAGATTCAGCAAAGGGTCTCAGCTATTCATACACATGTACACATTCTTCCCTAAACTCCCCTCCCATCCAGGCCACCGCATAACAGTGAGCAGAGTTCCATGTGCTGAACAGTAGGACCTTGTTTGTTATCCATTTTGAATACAGCAGTGTGTACATGTCAGTCCAGAACTCCATAACTATTCCTTCCCCCCAGATCCCAAACTCCCTAACTATCCCTTCCCCCCATTCTTCCAGCAACCAGAAGTTGTTCTCTAAGTCTGTGAACCTGTTTCTGTTTTGTAAATAAGTTCATCTGTATCATTTCTTTTTAGAGCCCACATATGAGTGGTATCAAATGATATTTCTCCTTCTCTGACTTACTTCTCTCAGTATGATACTCTCTAGGTCCATCCATGCTGCTGCAAATGGCATTATTTTGTCCTTTTTAATGGCTGAGTAATATTCCATTGTATACATGCACCCCCATCTTCTATATCCATTCCTCTCTTGATAGACATTTAGGTTAGCCAAGGCATTACTTTAGAGATGTAGGTCCACAACATAGTAAATCAACTATACTTCAATAAAATACGATTAAAATTAAAAATAAAGATGCAAACCATGCTCTAAGAAAAACCTGCCCAAATGTCTGGCCTGGCACTTAGAGAGGGGAGGGAGCAAGCAGAAGGGGTCTCAGGAGCTTCTTGTCCTGACCGATGAGGGGGCGTGGCCACACGTCACCCAGTGCCCACCTGGTGCCCTCTATCCAGTCCTACCCCTTCCTTCTCACCCCACGAGCTGCACTCCTGGTGGCTGCAAACAGCTAGTGACAGAGAGGATGGCTGGTTCTCAGGTGTATGGTTTGGCTGGCCTGAAAGTCCCTCCTGCCCCTTCCCCTACTTATATAAGACCTACCTGGGGGTTCTGAGAAGTTGGCCTTATTTTTCTCCCCCTTCAGCTCCCCTTCCCTCTGACCTGGATGACTGAAGTTTCTCAGCTTTATGTGGGTGTGGGTGCTTTGCAGGTTCACTGTCAAGCTCCCCTTCTGACCAACTCTTCCTCCCCTACCTTCTTTAAAACAGATATTTCTCCAGATAAAACAGACAGATGTCCTATAAACATGGGAAAAGATGCTCAACATCACTGAATTTTAGAGAAATGCAAACTAAAACTACAATCACCTCAGACCAGTCAGAATGGGCATCATGATAAAATCTACAAACAATAAATGCCGGAGAGGATATGGAGAAAAGAGAACCCTCCTACATTGTTGGTGGGAATGTAAACCAATACAGCCATTATGGAGAACAGTATGGAAATTCCTTAAAAAAAAAAAAAAACTGGGAATAAATCTGCCATACAATCCAGAAATCCCAGTATTGGGCATATGCCCTAGGAAACCACAGTTCTAAAAGACACATGTACCTCAATGGTCATTATACCGCTATTTACACGAGCCAGGACACGGAAGCAACCTGGATGCTCATCTGCAGGTGAATGGATAAAGATGTGGTGCACATATACAATGGAATAATGCTCAGCCATATGAAAGAACAAATTTGGATCAGGTCTAGTGAGGTGGAGGAACCTAGAGCCTGTTGTACAGACTGAAGTCAGAAAGAGAAAAACAAATATTGTATATTACCAAATATATATATATGGAATCTAGAAAAATGGTATCGAGGAAACTATTTTTAGGGAAGGAATGGAGACACAGAGGTAGAGAATGGACTTGCGGACACTGGGGGAAGGAGAGAGTGGGACAAATGCAGACATATGCGCAATAACGTGCGTAAAATAGATAGCTGGTGAGCAGTTGCTGTATGACGCGGGGAGTCAAGCCTGGTGTTCTGTGATGATCTAGAGGGATGAGATAGGGAGAGGGGAGGGAGGCTCAAGAAGGAGGGGAGATATATATATATACACACACACATATATATATGTATATACACACAGATATATAATTACGGCTAATTTGCATTGTTGTATAGCAGAAACCAACACAACATTATAAAGCAATTTTCCTCCAATTAAAAAAGAAATTAAAAAAAAGAAATCCTAGAGTTGCCACCCATCAAAGTGACCCTTGGCACAAACACTACGTCCTTTCCTGAGTCCACTTTCTCTCCTATCTTCAAACTTCCAACACCACCCCCTCTCACCTCCCCCCTCAACTGTGATTCTTATTTCTCTGAGAAAAGGGAAGTGACCAGGAGAGGGTTCCGGGGGCTCCCACCACTAGATCTGCTGTTCTGCCTCTCCTCCCAAGACCATGTCCTACCCATCAGCAACATTGCAGTAACCAATGGACCACCGGCTTCTCAAAACACTGGCTTCCCAAGGCTTCCAGGACAACCAGTCCCTGGTGCTTCTCTCAGCTCCACAGCTGCCCTCTCCCTGTTGTCTTTGCTTATCTGTCCTCATAGCCTTTCTGATTGCAGCGCCGCAGAGATCAATCCTTCTCCTTCCTGTCTTTTTTTATAAACACCCACATTCTAAGTGATCTCGTTGTCTCATGGCTTTAAAATGCCATCTAAATGCTGCTAACATTAATTTCTACCTCCAGCCCAGACTCCTCCCCAAGTTTCCGGCTCATTTTTGCATCTGCCCACCCAGCATCTTCACTTGAAAGTCCCATCTTCACCTTAAAGTCCCATCTTCACCTTAACCTACCCCTGATTTTCCCTCCAGACCCACACAGGCTACAACCTTTTCCATCTCCAGAAACCGCAATCCCATCCTCCCAGCAGCTCAGGCCTCAACACCTTGGAGCCCACTGGACATGTCTCTCTCATCACTCATCCAATCAGGATATCTCACTGGATCTACTTTTAAAGAGTATCCAAAATCCAGTCATTTCTCATCATTCACCATCACCTTCCTACCATCACCCTGGTCGACACCAGCATCACCTCATCGGGGTTACTTACTGTTCAGGCTTACTGCTCTGCTTGCCCGAGTCAATTCTCAACACAGCAGTGGGGTGATCTCTTTGAAATTTGTCAGATGACTGACTTCTCCACTCAAAATCGTGCCTTGACACTTAGGCTAAAATACAACATCTTCACCAGCATGGAATCACCAGCCCCCTCAAGACCTGGTGCAACCCCCAACCCCTGCCAACCTCTTACCTTCTTTTCCTGCTTCTTCCTTCCCGGTTACTCTGCTCCAGCCCCACTGGCCTCTGCTGTTCCACCTCTATGCCTGTTGTTCTGTCTGTCACGAACCTTCTTCCCTGTCCTCTTAGCGTGCTAGAGTTTTCTCCTTAGCACTCTCACCACCTGGCAGAACAGCTGTCAGTCTCCCTCTCCTCCACACTGTAGAGCTTCAGCGCTTTCTCCACTTCTGCTCATGGTGTGGTACCCAATACAGTTCTCCTACCCATGCCTCTGGGAAACTCTCTCTGGACCTGCAGCTTCCTCTCCATCCTAGAAGCCACAGCATCTAATACCCGTCCCAGCCCCGCCCAACTCACCCACCCATTTGGCCCTTCCCATTTGTCCTTTTGCCCAGTGCTACCCAGTGGCTCCAGGAGACCAGACACTCCCAGGCAACTTCCGGAACCACAGGGCTTTGCACTCAATAGGATCTCAGTAAACTTTGACTTGGGAGGAGATTTCTGTGATGCTAATTTTGGATCCCTGGGGCTGAGGGTAGAGGAATGGTTGAGTGTCCTTTATAAAACACATCCACCTCGACCCTGGGGCAACTACTGGCCCCAGAGCTGGCTTATCAAAGCCCCTTTTAGACCTCGAGAACACCATGTACTCCTGAAAGCTAAGCAGATCCCTGTTCCTCCACCCAGAAGGAGAAGCAGGGGGCACCTCACAGCCTTCCCACCCACTCTTAATGCATTATTTCCCCACTTGTGGGTTCAAGTTCCACTGCTGACCCTTGGACAGGCATTCAACGGCATTGACCACGTGATGGTTAATCATGTGGTTCTCCTTTTTGATTCTCTTTCAAAGACCCTGTAATGGGAAGAATTGTGTCTCCCAAAAAGACACATCAATGTCCTAACCCTCAGGACCTCAGAGTGTGGCTTGATTTGGAAGTGGGGTTATTGCTGATGTAGTTAGTTAAGATAAGATCATATCGGGACTTCCCTGATGGTCCAGTGATTAAGTCTCTGCTTTGCATTATCGGGGACCCACATTCGATCCCTTGCCAGAGAGCAACTAAGTCGACGAGCCACAAGGAGAAATAAACAAATAAAGAGATGAGATCATACTGAAGGAGGATGGCCCCCGATCCAGCACGGCTGCTGTCCTTGTAAGATGCGCATGGGAGACAGAGGTACTGGGAGGAGGCCACAGGACAACAAAGGCAGAGACAGGAGGGGTGCAGTCACAGACCAAAGGACAGTCAGGGTGGCCAGCCAGCCACCAGCGGCTCTAAGAGGCAAGGGAAGATCCTCCCCTACAGTTTCAGAAGAGAACACAGCCCTGCTGACATCTTGATTTTGAACTTCTGGTCTCCGGAACTGTCAGATGACAAATTTCTGTTTCTTTAAGACACCCATTTTGTGGCAACCCTAGGAAAGTAACACAGATCCTGATTACCTCGAGAAGATCTCATCTGGGCCTAGCAGGGTTGTGATGCCTCTCCAACACTTGCTAATTTTCCTCTTTACAAAGAAAAAACAGGCCTCAGGCTAAGGGCTTTTGGCAGGAAAGGCAGCTAACTAAATTTTAATAACCTTGTTTTGATCTCATTATATTTATTCTGATGATTACCATCTATTTCTGGCAAGTGATAACTGGTTTTCCTTGCACAATAGTAAAACAAAGCTTTGTTTTTAAATAAATAAAGTTGAAAAGGAGTTCATTTAAAGAAAAATAGTATGGCATATTAATAAAAGTGGACTAAAAGTATGACAAAAATAGCAAAGGTAGTGATGGGGGATAAAGACAGTCTCAAAGGAAGCCAGGCCCAGCTCGCCTTTATAGAGCTGCCTGTGGTGTAAAATGACAACACATACAATTAGAATATGACAGAGCAAAATGGTCATCATGTTGTTCTTGTTTTTCTATACCTTTTCTCCATCACACTCCATCCCACCTGCCTCCTTGGTCTTCCCTCATTTAGGGAAAAGGGCCTACATACAGCCAGCCCCGCTCTAGTCACCAAAGAAAACTGATCTGATAAACTTCATCCCACTGAGCTTGGGGGCTTCCCTGGTGGCTCAATGGTAAAGAATGTGTCTACCAACTTATGAGGTGTGGCTTCCATCCCTGGGGTCAGGAAGATCCCCTGGAGGAGAAAATGACATCCCATTCCAGTATTCTTGCTGGGAAAATCCCATAGACAGAGAAGCCTGGTGGGCTACAGTCTAGGGGGTTGCAAAGAAATGACTGAGCACACACACACACACTGAGCTTGGAGTCAAAGGATGTGGGTGACAAGTGATCTGGGGTAAATCCCTCAGCCTTCCCAGACTTCAGCTTCCTCGCTACAAGAGAAAAGTGTTGAAAGAATGTGTTAGTCGGTCAGTCGTGTTGACTCTTTGCCACCCCATGGACCGTAGCAGGCTTCTCTGTCCATAGAATTCTCCAAGCAAGAATACATGGCATGGTGGGTTGCCATGCCCTTCAGCAAGTGATCTTCCTGACACAGGGATAGAACCTGGGTCTCCCACGCTGAAGGCAGACTCTTTACCATCTGAGCCACCAGGGAAGCCCCCTCTACAAGAGAAGATAAAATTGTCTTCAGGCTCTGAATTCTGTGCTTCTGGGATATTAGTGATTTAATGCGTTTCCTCTGTAGGGACCCCTATTTTATTCACAGAATTCCCCAGTGGAGGAATTCCAGGTTTGGGGGGCACATGGAGGAGAAAAATTTTCAGGGCTGTAGGATGGAGCACTTCTAAAGTCCTTTGTCTCTACAGGAGGCTGGCATCACCCACAAATGATGGGCCTACCATCATCTCAGGCCCCTCCTCCTGCTCTATGGGACACGCCCTTCCCCACAGGCCCTCTGCCGACCGCTCTATTAGGAATCAAGAAGTCAAATGTCCAGTAGGTTTGAACGCCACATTTTTTTTCCTAAATGAATGTAAGTCTCATCTGAAGCTTTTGTTCTAAACATGTATTTATTTATTTGGCTGTGCCGGATCTTAGTTGTGGCACGTGGGAGCTTCATGGTGGCCTGCAGGATCTTTGTATCCTAGGCACAGAGGTACTTTGCTGCAGCAAGTGGGATCTTAGTTCCCTGATCAGGGATTGAATCCCTGCCTCCTGCACTGGGAGCATAGAGCCCTAACCACTGGACCAACAGGGAAGTCCCTGAACACTACACCTTTAATTTTTAAAAATAGGTATTCAGTTGCATACGTGTTTGTACAAAGACACACACACAGTTGGGGGCAGGAAAGGGCCAGGGAGAAAAATCAGCTTTGACAACCTAATAAATGTCAATTTCTGAAAGGGGCTGGGTTAGAAGATGAATCTTCACAAGTTTAATTGGAGACATGATGGTCGCACTTTGCGGGGGCAGCCCCACCCCTCTGCCAGATCCCGCCACAGATAGCAAGGCCCTTGCCTCACTCTAATTGACAAGAGGCCTCTGTCTGCTCAGATTTGTTTCTGGGATGTCAGCGATATTATAAAGGGGCGGGGGATGCTCAATGCCCCTCCAAGAGGAGAGAAAAGCAACAGAACATGGGACAGAGCAGCCCTGGGACCATGCCCATGCTGTGCTCCTGAAATGAGACCCAGTAGAAACAAAGGAGCCTCCTGCTGGTGATGTTTATCCCCACCTGGTGGCTAAGCAGCAAAGAATCCGCCTGTCAACGCAGGAGACACAAGAGACACAGCAGGTTCCATCCCAATCCCTCGGAAGGAAATGGAAACCCACTCCAGCATTCTTCCCTGAGAAATTCCATGGACAGAGAAGCCTGGTGGGCTAGAGTCCACAGGGTCACAAAAGAGTCGGACACGACTGAGCAGCTGAGCACAGCATAACAGAAAATCAGGGGTGCCATAGCAGATCCAGTGGCGGTGTTCTAATCCAGGGACAGAGGGAGGAGTCTGTCAGGGGCAGGGGCAGTACTAGGGAGAAGGCATGGAAGCCCAGGGTCTTCTCCCAGGAGGCCATTTCCCATAGTAGTCGAGGGGACCAGTCCACACCACCAGACTGGAGTCAGAGTCCAGCCCCTCCACCACTGCTCCTTGGATACAGTGCTTGACCTTGCGGAGCCTCAGTCTTACCATCTGTAAAATGAAGACAATCACAGTACCCACCTCTGCTTCAAGATGTGAAAGAAGATTGAGGAGAGGATTTTTTTTTAATATTTATTTATTTGTTGTTAGTCACTTAGTCAAGTCCAGCTCTTTGCGACTCAACGGACTATAGCCCTCCACGCTCCTTCTCGAACCAGGAATTGAACCGGGGTCTCCTGTATTACAGGCAGATTCTTTACCATCTGAGCCACCAGGGAAGCTTGAAAAAGTGAAAGTGTTAGTCACTCAGTCACATCCGACAATTTATTTATTTGGCAGTGCTGGGTCTTAGTTGTGGCACGTGGAATCTTAGTTCCCTGACCAGGGATTGAACTCGAGTGCCCTGCATTGGGAACACAGAGTCTTGGCCACTGGACCACCAGGGAAGTCTCTGGGGAGAGGGTTTAAAGGGTTAATACAGGGGGGCTAACCAGATAGTGTGCTTATACCCCTGCCCAGCACATGGGAAGAACTCAACAAGGAAGCTCTTCTCCAGCCCAGCGTGCCTCTCAGCCAGAGCTTTGGAGCCCACACTCCTTGGCCGACTATGGAGCCTTGGCACCACCACCCAAGTGAGCTGCATGTTGCTGGCGTGGGACAGCTTAGCTGTGGCCAACAACCGTCAATCTGATCAATCTGAGCGGGAACCTCAGTCCTCATCACCAACTTCCCAACCCACCATGCCATGCCCACCAATTGCTATCCTCTAAAAGACAAAGGACCACTTATTACCTCAAGACCCCCCACTCCAACTCCTTTTATACCGCCACCCCACTGCAGACTCCAGTCTTAGCTATGCAACCTGGGTCATTTTTATATCAGTAAAACCCAAGTAATAGCCCAAATAACTAGCATGTACACAGTGCTTTAAAGTTTACCAAACCACATTCAATTTCCAGACAGGTATTGTTAACACACTCACATGGTTCAAAAAATTAAAAGTATATGTTTCAGAAGCAAACAACGACTCTCCTTGTTATCCATCCCCTGCCCTACCAGAGGCCAGCCTCACCACCCCTCCATACACACATACAGGTGACCACTGTTCTAAGACCCTCAGAGAGCTTCACAATATGCCTTATACTCAATACAAAGCATTTTCCTCTTTCCTTTTTACAGTTGTATAATGCTCCACCATATGGACCAACCATAGTCTCTTAAAGAGACATCTATGTTGTTTCAATCTTTTCCCATTGCAAATAATACTACAACAAATACCATAAACAGACTTGTTGTACTTACACAAGTATATTTGTAGGCTAAAATTCCCAAAAGTGGAATTGCTGGGTCAGAAGATACGTATATTTATAATGTTGATAGCTACTGCCAGATTGACCTCCATGGAGATTACACACTTCACCTTCCCATGAGAAATATGAGAGGGCTTCCCATGGGGCACTGGTGGTAAAGAACTCGCCTGCCAGCGCAGGAGTTGTAAGATGTAAGGAAATGGCAACCAACTTAGCATGCATGCACAAGAAATATGAGAATGGTTTTTCCTTACAACTTCACCATTTAGAGCATATTATCAAATTTCTGGACCCTTGCCAATCTGATAGGAAAACATTATTTACCAGAGTAATTTTAATTTACATTTCTCTTATTTTGAGTGTGATCGAACATCATTATATACATTTAAGAGCCATTTGTATTTCCTTCCGTTAGATGTATTCTGCTACCCATTTATCTCCTTTGGTCTCCACAACACCCTTATAAGCTGCAGAGGGCAAGTATTAATAAGGTCTACATTTTTTTTAATGATAAAGATCAGGCTCAAAGCATTTAAGATACTGGCGCAAAGCCACAGGCTGGTGTATGGCAAAGCCAAACTCCATCCTGCATTTTTCTCTCATCTGCCTTGCATCACCTCTATGGAACCTGAGATATGTCGCAAGGAAGAGCAGGGGAACAGGAGTCCTGAGACCTGGCTATTCTCCATGGCTGTGAGTCACCTGCTCTGAGCCTTCCCGCCAGAACCTCCACTCCTGGGCGGACTTTCTGTATCTATAAAACCAATATTTGAACTAAATCACCAAGGTCCCTTCCTGGAAATGATTATAGTGAGAAGCACTCCATGAATCTTTTATTATTATTTCTTTTTGAGTGGAAGAAATAAAACCGTTTTCAAACCTCCCAAGATGAGAACTTTCAAAGCATACCTGTTTGTGTGAATCTAGTCTAATCAGACGCGCTGAGAGGTGGCAGGGGAAAGGAGATGGGGGTGTTGGGGTGGGGTGGGGGGGCAGCGCAGCTTCAGGCAGTGTCGGGAAGAAGGAGGGCTACCGCACTGGAGAGCTGGAGATGGCCTGTGCTGAGAGCTGATGGTGAGATTTTCAGGAGTTTTACAACCCGATTGATGTCAGTGATAGCTGAAAGCGGCCAGAGTAGAAATACGCACACCGTGGAAATCAGCAAATGCTACAGATGATAGTATCCTCATCTCCTCCCACCAGGGACGATTGTCTCTACCACCTCACCTCTGCTGGAGGGTCTGCAGTCACAGGCAAGGAGGAGACTGGGCACTTGAATAGAGAAGATTCGTCAGGAGGGTGGAGGGTTCCAATACGGGGGCAAGCGTGTGCAGTGCCTGCACGATGCGCTGCCAGGCAGCAGGTTCACACCCGCCGCCGCACCTCCAGGGCTAAGAGCGTGGACCCTGCGGCACACTGTGGGGGGATCAGATGCCTGCTCCCTGGAGCTAGCCATGTGACCCTGAGTAACAGCTCGGCCTCAGTTTCCTGGTCTGCAATAATCGTGGCTTCTACCTCAAGGGCCGTTGTGCAGATGCACGCGTTCATCCATAGGAGGCGCTTAGAACTGCTCCATCAGCAGTGGCTGCTGTTGGTTTTACTGCGGCTGCTGCGCAAGCGCGCGGGAGGAGCATCCTCGGAGGGAAACCTCCCCATCTGTAGTCGTGGGGCCCTGGGCAGCCCTCTCGTCCCTATATGACATTCCCTTCCCTTCTCTAGAGCTTACTCTGTCCCTTAATCCTGTTGGGTCTGCCCATGAGGAACACAGCTGTCAGAGAACGCCAGCTCTGGGTCCCCTCCTTGCCACGTCTTCCAAGCCCACAATGCCATCTTCAGGGTCCTTCCTTGAGGTGGGGTCCTTTCGGTTGTGAGGCAGCCTTTCCTTAGCTAATCTCACTCTCTGTCTCTTGGCCTGGAGCACCCTTTTCTCCTCCCAAGGATAGTGTACTCCTGCTGCATCACCTCCTCCAGGAAGCCTTCCCTGATGTCTCCTTCCTCTAGTCGGGTGCCTGGTTCTCCAGTGCTGTATCTGTAGCAATCCTCCAGCCCTTCCTATTTCCCAGCACTTTGCCTTGAGTATATGTCCATCTCCCCCACCAAATTCCTTGAGGCAGGAATGTGTAATTTTCTTCTATCGCCTCTTACCTGGTCTTTTATCTAGAAAAGACCCTAGGGGGAGTAATGGAATGAGGGAGGGATACATCCTCCCCTCCCCCCACAACACCATCCCAAGCTTTGACTTTCTATTGCTGAATAACCCCCACTACGCCACAGGGCTACACTGCTCCCTCCAAATCTTAGTGCAACAGAAAAAAAAAAAGGAGAGAGAGAGAAATTACCCAGATTAGGGCTGGGTAATGAGCCATGCCGGGTGAGCAAGCACCATATTCCTCACTAATCTTGGTTTGTCCAGAGCTTGCCAACTCCACAGCCTCCCTCCTCCTGCCAGCTCACAGAATATTTCCAGCTGGTGGTCTGCCAAGGGCCTAGCTCCCCAGGGTCTCTTTCAGTGAGATCCGGGAGCTCTGTGACTCTTGAGGCACTGGGTGGAGGAGGAGGCAGGTAAGCTCAGAGAGCAAGCCTCAGGGCACTTGCACAGCCCTGAGAACAAGATTCTTTACCATCTGAATCACCAGGGAAGCCCATTATTTCTAAAGGTCTCCCTTATAAAATGCAAAGACCTCTAAAAGCGGTCATGCATTTAGTGAAAACTTCAAGGATAATTCTAGCCGGAAAGAGATGAGAGCCAGAAATTTGGCCTGGATAGAGGTATTAGTGTGTCTCTGTGTGTGTTTGCGTTGAGGGTGGGAGACGTATTTTTCCGTGAGTTCAGATATTGATCAAGCACCTGTGAAAAGTCAGTGTTCTTGGTTCTGGGGATACAAAGTGAACCAGAGATGAATATATTTGCCCTTGCAGAGTTTACTTTCTTTTGGTGGGGAGGGAAACAATAAACAAAAAACGAATAAAATGTTTGGAATGTCAGACGCCAGTCTGTGCTATGGGGAAGGAAAAAGTAGAGGAAGAGGAGGATCAAGGTTGGAGGGGGTGCAAGCCTCCTTGTCGGGGGCTTGCTATGAGGGAAGGATGAGCCTCTTGGCCTCTGCAGGTGCTAGGATAGAAGGATACAGAGCAGAAAGTCAGGCCCTCAAATCACACAGCCTATAGCCACACCCTATCTGAAGCCCAGTTCAACTCCCTGATTACTGAGGAAGCTGCATCAGCCACCAGGACCTCTCATGTCCCCCACTGAGGCTCATTTTGGCTTTGTCCTGCTCAGGGCGACTGAGCAGCTGAGCATGCACATACACTGCCACCGGGTACCCTTGAAGATAATAATGACTTACGACTGAATAGAAACACACAATTCCCACTCACTTCTCATGATCTTATTTAAGCTGCCCAACAACCCCACGGAGTCAATGGGTATTACTAACCCTATTTTGTTGTTGTTTAATCACTTAGTTATGTCCCACTGTTGCAACCCCATGGATTGTAACCCACCAGGCTACTCTGGTCATGGGATTTTCCAGGCAACAGTCCTAGCGTGGATTGCCAGTTGCTTCTCTGGGATGCAATTTGCCTAAGGTAGCACAGCTGTCGGGGGCAAGTCCAGAACCTAGTTCTCTTTCCACTCTGCCACAGTGTCTCTTGGAAATCTTTAAGTCACAAAGAAATGACTTCCCTGCAGGGACTGCAGTGAGTAGCATTGGAAGGCAGCTGCCTGGCGCCACCCCACCATGCAGGGAGCTCTGGCAGGTTGTGGAGGGCTTGATTGAGTCCAGCACAGACACATGGGAACTTGCTGACCTTGGGCAAGACTCAAATCTGAACTTCAGTTTCCTCATTTGCAAACTATAAACAACACCCACTTCTTGGAGACCAACAGAGAGAACATGGAATGCCCTGGTTCAAGGAAGCCCTGTGCCCCAGAGAGGCACCATAGTCACAACACCCCCAAACACACCCACACCCACGTGCTTGACACAATGTGGCCTAATGTGACACAGCAGCCTCCACAGCTGACTGTGACTTCCTTAAACAAAACTGTTGTCTTCCTCCTGGGGACTTTCCTGGTGGTCCAATGATTAAGACTTTGCCTTGCAATGTGGAGGATGTGGGTTCAATCCCAGGTCAGGGAACAAAGGTCCCACATGTCCCAGGGTATAGACAAAAATTTAAAAAGCAAATAAATAATAAAATCTATAGTCTTCCTCTCATGATTCCTTTTGTGAAAAGAACTAAGTGGACCAGGCCTACAGCTGCGAGAAGCAGGAAAGACAGCCATGCAGAATAGGGATGGTTTAGACTTGGAGACAGAGGTTCCTAATATCTGCATGAGGGTGAGCCCAACTTGGGACCACGGGAGAGGGAAGAGGTGGCTGGACTGAGGGACAGCTCTGCAGCCAGCTTCCAAGTAAGGGGAAAGTGAAAGTGAAAGTCACTCAGTCGTGTCCAACTCTTTGCAAACCCATGGACTGTATATGTCCGTGGAATTCTCCAGGCCAGAATACTGGAGTGGGTAGCCGTTGCCTTCTTCAGGGGATCTTCCCAACCCAGGAATAGAACTGGGGTCTCCTGCATTGCAGGCAGATTTTTTACCAACTGAGCTGTCAGGGAAACCCAAGTAAGGGGAAGCAGGATTTTACAGCCCGTGCAGGCATCTGCTAATGAAGGACCCCAGTCCATGAAAATTGCCTCCCAGGTGCTGCTTACAGCTGTCTCAGGTGCTGGCTCTCTGTCTTCCGGCACGGATACCACCCCTACTGAGACCACCACGCCTCTGTCTTCTCCTTCTGCACTTTTTAAATACTGAAATGTAGTTGGTTTACAATATTACACTAGTTTCAGGTGTGCAATATAGTAATTCAATATCTTTACAGATCACACTCCATTTAAAGTGAGTTTAAAACATTGGCTCTATCCCTTGTGCTGTACAATATATCCTTGTAACTAATCTACTTTATATATAGCAGCTGGTAACCTTTCAATCCCCTACCCCAATAGGGCCCTGCCCCACTTCCCTCTCCCGACTAATAACCACTCATCTGTTCTCTATATCTGTAAGTCAGTTTTTGTTTTGTTATATTCACTCATTTGTTTCATTTTTTAGATTCCAAATATAAGTGATAGCATAAGGTATTTATCTTTCTCTGTCTGACTTATTTCACTCAGCCTAGTACCTTCCAGGTCCATCCATAATGTTGTAAATGGCAAAAAAAAAAAAAAAAGAAAAGAAAACCTTAAGCCACTGAGCCCTTGGATCTGCTGACAGTGCTTGGCAACCTGTAGCAAAATGAGGAAACTCTCCCTCTCCCTTCTCTGTTTCAGCCTCCACTTTAGAAATGCCTAACCATGCAGCCAGTGCTTTAGGTGAAATCAGGGATGCTGAGAAACAAGTCTTAGAGATAGATGGCTCCACTGTGGTCTCTGTGAATGGTGCTGCCTGCACTTGTACCGTGCACAGCCTGTGCCGTGGTACGTGACGGCCCTGTAGACACTCTACGGTCCTCAAAGCACCCCCTCTCTCTGACAGCTTGTGCTTTATTCCATGGTCAAGCATGTCAGGCTCACCTGAGCCCTCATAAATGGTACCTCCTAGAGTTGTTCATATTGGAGAAGGAATTGGCAACCCACTCCAGTTTCTTGCCTGGAGAATCCCAGGGACGGGGGAGCCCGGTGGGCTGCCGTCTATGGGGTTGCGCAGAGTCGGACACGACTGAAGCGACTTAGCAGCAGCAGCAGCAGCAGAGTTGTTCATTGCTCAACCTGCACAAGCATGCACAGAGATTCTGCAATGCCATCCTCTTCTATAAGGTAAGTCCTCTCCTAAGAGGCTCCTCTGTCCCTCACAGGATGGGACCCATTCTCACCCATTCTCACCAGTTCTCCAGACATTTTTGAATCCCAGCAGTAGGTCCCACTACACATTAAATTAAGTCTTTGAAGCTATATTTTCTACACTCTCTCTTGTCAAAGTCATTTCTGCTTCCTTTCTGTCCTGGAGATTTCCCCAAAACAAAGGACTATAGAGTTAAGGGGGACATTGAAGTTCTTCTAATCCAGCTCTATCATCTTGCACATGGAAGAATAAACCCAGAGAGGGGAAGAGACTTGCCCAGCATCCCACAGCCCACAGCCAGTTAGGGCAGAGCTGGGATTAGAGCCCCTGGCTCAGTGCTCAGCCTGGCATCCTACTTTATAGACAGATGGAGGATAAGGACACAGAGATGCTGAAAAGATACAAGAAAAGATGCCCTGGGGCAAGAAAAAATGCCCCAGGCACCAAGCCCTCTACACCATGGCTGGCCTTACTGCTTTCACCATCAACAAACTCAAAGAGTTTTGTGGGGTTTTTTAATCTTTTTTTAAGGAGGCACGTCTGTCTCGTCTACTGGGAAGAAGCATCCTGCGCTGGGTCAGCCGAAACAGAAGGCAGGACCAGGAGAACTCAGGTTGGCTGTCAGGAGTCTGACAAAGTCTGAAGGTCCAAACGCCCCCCAGAAGGGTGGCCCGAGCTCTGTCTTAGGCTCAGGATGGGCTTGGCTTGTCGGTTCTGTCTGTGCTGGCCCTACGGGACGCACACTGGATGCCTGGCTCTGAGTGACATATCTGACTTCCTACACAATCAACACAAGCCTCCCAGCCTTTGCCCACAAAAGCCTGCTGAATGCTCTATGCCCCTACTCGGCAACTGAGCCCACCCTGCCTGGCCGTGCTCCCCTGATCCCCTTGACCCCTCTTCCAGCACCATCTCCCATCCCAGAGCCAGCCAGGTTCCCACTCCTCCTCAGCCAACATTCCTGGAGAGAACCAGGGCTTTTCTTTCTGGTACTCAGGCATAACCCCAGGTTTGAAACAACCAACCTCCCAGAGCACCCAGCAGCACAGGAACCTGACTTCACCAACCACTCTGCTTTTCAAAAGCTGCAGCTTCTTGATGTTTCTCCATCCCCTGTGACCAGACAGGGTGGTCTTATCCCAGCTGTTGTTCTGGAAGCTACCCTAAATAACTCCTCCATCCACTCCTGTCCCCACTGGAACATCCACTTCCCCACCCACTCTCCACCTCAGTTCATTTCTTCTCTTGTCTGAATCTTCCCCCCCCCCACCCACCCACCCCAATCCTACCTGCCTCTCCACCCTCCGTCAGCCTCTCCCCTGCCCTAACCTTATCCTCACTCATGGATCAAGTCTTTTCTGTCTATAGGTGTAACAGAAGCCTGGGCACCAGAAGTGGCAACTGCACCCCATTCTGGAGTTGTCTAGGCAGGAGAGCTGCCCCGAGGATGAGGGTCAAGGATACCATGGGAGAAGGTATGGACCAGGGAGGTAACCAGCAGAAAATTAACAAAAACAGCCTCAGTCTAAGCAGTTTGCTGTTGTTGTTCAGTCCATGGACTGCAGCAGGCCAGGCTTCCTTGTCCTTCACTATCTCCCAGAGTTTACTCAAACTTATGTCCACTGAGTTGGTGATGCCATCCAGCCATCTCATCCTCTATTGCCTTCTTCTCCTGCCCTCAGTCTTTCCCAGATTCAGTCTTTTCCAATGAGTTGGCTCTTCGCATCAGGAGGCCAAAGTATTAGAGCTTCAGCTTCAGCATCAATCCTTCCAGTGAATAGTCAGAGTTGATTTCCTTTAGGATTGACTGGTTTGATCTCCTTGCTGTCCCAGGGACTCTCAAGAGTCTTCTCCAAGCCCCACATTTCAAAGGCAAGTCTAAGCTATACTCCCCTTGAGTAATCTGGGCCTCTGGCTCATACCCCTGGGCATTTGCTTGAGGACTTGCCACAGTGACACTGGAGAAGGAAAGAAAGCCTTGCTCAGAAATAATAGAGTAGGGGACTCAGGAGTCCCCTCTCCTTTGTCCCTCCCCATCCACCTAAAAGGCCAAACATGATCTCCCTGTGGGTGTCGCCAGTGTCAACAGTAATTGTTTGTTCCTGTGGCTTAAGCACAACCATAAACAAATTCTAATAAAATGTAAATACATCTGAGAGGTATTTAAAAATTAACTTGGCCTCAGTTTCTTTAAGTGGAAGATAAGGACTCAGGCTTAAGAGGAGAGCTAAGGCCCTTTTCTGGCTCAGACATTCTGGCCCTAGAAGTGTCAGCAGACAGGGGTTTCTCAGCTCCGTACTCCACTTGCACCCCTTGTCCCAGCATCCCAGGGTCCTGGCTTTGGGGGAGTAAGGCTGCAGCATGGAGAGGTAGCCCAGGAAGACAGGGGCAGAAATAGGGAGAAACCGTCAGTTCAGGGTTCTAGTCAGAGTCTGGTCTGCCAAGAAGTGATATAGAGAGCCGACTTGCAGACACCGTGAGGGAAGGAGAGGGTGGGACGATTGAGAGAGTAGCATGAAAACATACACATTGCCATATGTAACTCAAGTATTCTGACCTGGAGAATTCCAGAGACAGAGGAGCCTGGCGGGCTGTAGTCCATGGGACCCAAACACCACCATATGTAAAATACACCATATGTAAGACAGATAGCCAGTGAGAATTTACCGTATGACGCAAGGAGCTCAAACCGGTTGCTCTGAGACAACCCAGAGGGTTGGGATGGGGTGAGAGGTGGGAGTGAGGTTCAGGAGGGAGGGGACGTATGTATACCTATGGCTGATTTATGTTGATGCATGGCAGAAACCAACATAATATGGTAAAGCAATTATCTTCCAATTAAAAATAAATAAATTTAAGTAATAAAAAAAGTGTGTCCCACGCCCAAGGCCTGTCCGCGCCTCCTGCACCTGTAGGCCTGGCTGCCAGCTTGCACAGCACCAGCCAGCCCACGACTCCAGACTCAGGCCAGGCCTCTCCCCTTCAGCGCTCCTTCCTGCCACCACAGGGACCTCCTTCTCCATTCCCAGGCCGGCTCCTTCCACACTCTCTCTCCCAAGAATGGTTAGTGGGTCCCGCAAAGACCTGCCCCAGGGCAAATGCATTTTAAAAGAGGTCTGGGGAGTTCCCTGGTGGCCAATTGGTTAGAAGTTCGGGCTTTCAGGCTTTCACTGCTATGACCAGGGTTCAATCCCCGTTCAGGGAACTAACTGACATCCCGCCAGCCTCACAGCCGAAATAATAAATTCAAAAATAAAATGAAAAATTGAAACATAAAATTTCCATTGTTGCTATTGTTCAGTCGTTCAGTCGTGTCCTATTCTTTGCAACCCCCATGGACTGCAGCACACAAGGCTTTCTTGTCCTTCACTGTCTCCCAGTGTTTGCTCAAATTATGTGCATCGAGACGGTGATGCCATCCAACCATCTCGTCCTCTGTCATCCCCTTCTCCTCCTGTGTTCAATTTTTCCCAGCATCAGGTTCTTTTCCAATAAAAATAAATAAATAAAAGAGCCTTGCTGGGAGAGGTTTGGGGAAGAGGAATTGGACCAAAACACTGATGATAGGCTTCCTGGAGTTCATGAAGGAAACTTTCTGGAGGGGGAGTCCTCCCAGGGCTCCACAAACCATTTGTGTCCACCCCCAACCCCAAGTAAAGTGGACTTCATTTATTCTTTCCATCCTGAAATAGTTAATCTGCGCCTACCTCATGCCCAGAAGTGCATTAGGTAATGGGAGTACAAGGATGAATTAAGTTAAGAATGAATCCTGGAACTTCCCTAGTGGACCAGTGACTAAGAATTTGTGTTCCCAATACAGGGGGCCCAGGTTCGATCCCTTGTCGGAGAACTAGATCCCGCATGTCAAAACTAAAAGATCCAGCATGCTGCGACTAAGACCCAGAGCAGCCAAATAAACTTAAGAAAAAAAGAAAAGAAATGAATCCTGCCCTTAGCACATTTGTAGTCCAGTGGGAGAGACCACGGACCTTCTTCCTGCCTACCCCCTGCCAGCCTCCTCCTGCTCCCGCAGGGCAGTGGCCCCGGGGTTGTGTGATCACAACATGCTTGCCCCTTGGCAGGCTGTGCTAACTGGCCCCCCAGGTGCTTCCACCCAGCTGAAGCCTGCCCCCACACCCAGGTGTGCCAGCTGCCAGGCCACAGCGGGGATGGAGCAACTCAGATGGGGGGAGGCCATCTCCCCTGTGGCTCCTGCCCTCCACCTTGCCTCAAGCCAAAGGCCTTCTAGTCTAGGAAGAAATTTCCCCCCAAGCGCTTCCATTTCTGGGCTTCACAGCGCAGGCCAACCCTGTTCTGCCCAGGTGGATGGAGCCCGCCGACTAGGAACCACCTAGCCAGGGGCTGTAAGGCTTTTGATGTTGTTCCTTGCCCTCTCCTCGAATGCTCTTCTGTTTTTCTTCCTTCTCATCAGAATCCCAGCCAGGTCCTCCTATGTCCATGAAGCCTGAGTTCACCCCAAAGCTAAACAACTCAGCTTCTCTGGGCCTCCAGCCTCTGGCTTATGAAACGACATCTCTGCCTACACCTGTCAGAGCCCCTGGGAGGGAAAAGAAGGTCGTAGAGAAGACAGAGCTCTGTAATCCTGGCACCAATCTAGGACTGTGTATCCATCCATTCAGTCTTCACAAGAAGCTTCTGAGAAACATACTCTCTCCATTTTACAGATGTGGAAACAGGTGCACAGAGAAGTCGCCTGAAGATACACAGCCAGCAGGAGGAGTGTCAGAATCCGAATGCAGGTTATCTGCCTGCCATGTGGGAGACCTGGGTTTGATACCTGGGTCGGGAAGATCCCCTGAAGGAGGGCATAGCAACCCACTCCAGTATTCTTGCCTGGACAATCCCATGGACAGAGGTGCCTGGTGGGCTACAGTCCACAGGGTCGCAAAGAGTTGGACACGACTGATGGACTAACACTTTCACTTTCACACACACTTTACAGGCTACAGTATGTCTGCCTAATCAACTACACCTAACTGCCCCCAGAGCACTTTATAAATAAGGGAAAGCTGTACAAACTCAAGAACATTATTATTACCCAAAAGCTGTAGTCCCCTCAGGCACACCTCAGGCACCACCAGCCCTCTCTGATCAGACACCGAAGCCCAAGGCTGAGCCAGTCCCAGGCTGCAGGTCTCAGAATTACTTAACAGCTATGGGCTCCAGCTCCCCAACAGATCCCTCAGACCCTGCTTCTCCCTCCCTAACCTTCCGGCCACCTCTGGCCCAGAGATCCAGGGTCTAGTGTCAGAAAGAGGACTCTCTCAACTTGGTGCTCTGTGACAATCTACAGGGGTGATATGGGGTGGGAGATGAAAGGAGGTTCAAGAGAAAGGGGACCTAGGTATACCCATGGCTGATTCATGTTGATGTATGCAGAAACCAACACAACATTGTAAACCAATTATCCTCCAATTAAAAATAAATACATTGTAGAATAATAATAATAAATAGAAAAGAAGAGGGCTGGCAGGGAGTACAGAGGAAAAAGGCAGGCCTGGCTGGAGATAGATGGTCTTGCTCTGCACTGGCTGGCATGGGATGGGCCTGGGAGCTGAGGAGTGAGGCAGGCCAGCGACATGCAGCCCCGCCCATCAGGGGAGAAGCCCACCGGATGCCTAATCAGATGAGACACCCCTTCCCAGATCCCCCTCACACCTCTGTCTTCCCCTCCCAGCTCACTGGTCTCCCTCCCCTCTCTTCCCAACCCCTCCCTCCCTAAGATCTCCAGCTGCCCCTGCTGACTTTATAAATGGCCCTGGCAGGAGGTGGGCACCTTGGCTAATTGAATCAGCGCCCACGAGGCAGGAGGCTGGTTAGCATCACTGCTGAAAGGTGGTGGCAGCAACAGCTTGAGTGCAGCCAGCAGGGAGGAGGCTGAGAGAGCAGAGAGGCCTCAACAATCTGGGTCTCGGTTTATTCTGAAGCTCCAGGGTGGGAATTCACCAGAGGACCTTGGTCACCCCAGCATAGCCTGGGAGCAGGCTTATGGGATGGACCGGAAGTCAACAAGTGCATGCATACACACAGACACACACACCCCCCACATATTGGTCCTACGCTCTGGGGGGGCGGGGGGGGGGTGGGCGGGAAGGGAGGCAAAGAGGAAAACAAAGAAACAGGAATGCTATGGAATATTTGTCTGTGTGTGCACACAGTTACACCTATCTATGTTTACATCTCTATGTATGCTAGGCTCTCTGTCTGACTCTTTGTGACCCCATGGACACGGACTGTAGCCCATCAGGTTCCTCTGTCCATGGGACTTTACAGGCAAGAATACTGGAGTGGGTTGCCATTTTCTTATCCAGGGGATCTTCCCAACCCCAGGGATGGAACCCAGGTCTCCTGAATAGAGGTTGGATTCTTTACAGATGGAGCCCCCAGGGAAGGCCACTCTCACCCGCCCTGATGTTGCCTCTGCATAGCACACTTAGCAAATAAAAGCAGTCTCTAAGTGCCTTGGTCAGGGCAGAACATCTCGTGGCATTGGCAGCTGTCACAGAGCTGTCTCTTGGTCTTACATTGATTGCCCTGTCCCCTTCAAGACCAAGCTGTTTCCTCATCTATGAATTTGCTCCTTGACAACAGGCTGCTAGAAGAATACTTTAAGAAGGGCTTCACCTCTGTGTTTCTGTTTGCAGAGATTCATCCCTGAGGCTCACGCCTGCATGAAGCCATTCCTGCACAACCACTCTGTTCAGGAGCCACGCAGGTGCAGAGCAGGGCTGGTCCATGGTGGCAACTAGGGAACAAGGCCCAAGTCCAAGGTGATGGTGCCACTGGGGATGGGCTGGCCCGGCTCTCTGGAGGACCTGCCCCATCTGGTCACATCTGAGAGAGACCCCGTGGGCTTAGTCAGCATCTTCAGGACTCACGTGGCCCCTCCCACTTCCCCAAATGCTCTGCTCCCCTGCCCCCACCAGCTCTCACCCCATCTTTCCCCAGGGCCCCAATCTACCACTTCCCCTTTCGAGCAAAGCTAGCTTCAGAGGGAAAAACTGTGAAGTCCCAGGATCTCAGTAGAGAGGAGAGAGGCCAGGAGAGAAGCAGTTTTCAGCTTGGGGCCCCACACCTCTCAGTGGCTGGGTCCACAGTCCTCCAAGAGAGACTCTGAGGATCTGAAGGGACCAGCTCTGAAATGCAGATCCTTGCAATTATCCCCCCATTCTTCTGGGCAGTAAATCTTGAAGTTCCCTTCTGTAGGACCAAGCCCCCTCACGGGATTAGGGCTTAAGCCCCCAGTGGCCTTTTCCACAGGCTAACACTGCCCCCTGCTGGGCTGAGCTGTGGTGTCTGTCCCAAGTACTCATGGAAATTGAAATAGGTGGGACATCCCTGTTGGCTGAGTTAGTAAAGTATTCTCCTGCCAACGCAGGAGACGCAGGTTTAACCGCTGGGTCGCTGGGTTGGAGAGGAGAAGGAAATGGCAACTCACTCCAGAATTCTTGCCTGGGAAATCCCATGGACAGAGGAGCCTGGCGGACTACAGTCCATGGGGTCATAAGAGTCAGACACAACTTAGGGAGCAAACCACCACCACCATCCTTGCCTGTGAACGCCCAGCTCCCACCCCTCGCCTGGAGAGGGAGCCACGGAAACCTTTAGAGGCATTAGGCCTCCTGCCTCCAGTGTCCTCCGAGGCGGGGATGTGTTGGCAGCCAGGTTAGTCCTTTGGTGCGGCCAGAGTCAAGGTTCCTGGGTGGCTTCCCCCTCTGTCTCAGCCTGCTCACCCATTGCCTCAAATTCCTTTAAAAGGGGGCAAAAGCATGAGCTGAGATCAAAGGTGCCCACAACCCACGTGTGAAGCTGGGCAGCCCATTGGTCTCTGTCTTGCTTCCCTCCCCACTCTGGAGCCCGTTTCCAGCTGCTGCTAGGACCCTTCTAGCTGAATAGAGTAAAATCACGCGTGGGTGCATGGGTGCTATCACTTCAGTCGTATCCAACCCTTTGTGACCCCATGTTCCTCTGTCCCTGGGATTCTCCAAGCAAGAATACTGGAGGGAGTTGTCATGCCCTTCTCCAGAGAGTCAAGCCTTCTTAGCCTAAAACTGTCAGAAACTCAGCTCACCTTCTTCCACAAACCCAAATCTCTCCGCAACACCCCATTTCTCTGTGTTCCACATCCAATGTGACTCCAAGATCCACAAGCCCTGGCTCTACCACAGCATTTGGACCCCCTGCTCTCTGAATTTCCCTTTCCAATTCAGCTCACTGTGGCATCAGTCCATCTTCCAAGTAACCCGGCAGCTTACTGACCTAACACAGAGCTCTATAATATTCTCTGCTTAAAAGCCTTGTCAATGTGATGGCCATGTATTGGTAATTCTTGAAGCTAATTAATGGATTCATGGGGATTTATTACACACTCCTCCCACTTTTGTGTGTGTTTGAAATTTTTTATAATACAAGTTTTAAAAAATAAAGCCTTGTCATTCCTCCTTCCCCTTTAATTAGGTACAAATTCCTGCACAACAGGGTTAGAATCTGCATCTGTCTTCTCAACTAGATTGCCCCATGTCCCCTCCATTCTTGTTTATTTATTTGTTTATTTTTAATTGGAGGATAATTGCTTCACAATATTGTGTTGGTTACTCCCACACATCAACATGAATCAGCCATAAGTATACATACGTCCAGGCTTCCCCGGTGGCTCAGTGGTAAAGAATCTGCCTGCAACACAGGAGACATGGATTTGATCCCTGGGTTGGGAAGACCCCCTGGAGAAGGGAATGGCAACTCACTTAGTATTCTTGCCTGGAGAATCCTATGGAGAGAGGAACCTGGCAGACCACAGTCCATAGGGTCGAAAAGAGTTGGACATGACTGAGTGACTTAGCAGGCAGACAGGCATACATATGCCTCCAGCCTCTTGAATCTCCCTCCTACCTTCCCCTCCATCCTTACAGAACTCTTTCCTGAACATGTACACACCTCCCCCAATGCCTCCACTCACGTTCTTCTACCAGCATCCTCCTTTCATATCCCTTCCCACTCTTGAAGGGCCACCTTAAGTGCCATCTTTGATACGAAGCCTTTCTTGGTCCCCCAGTGAACAGCTATCTCCCCTGACCCCCAGGCCTTGATTCTCCTCTTGTGAAACTTACATCCCCTTTTGTGATAGACATCTGTGTCCTCATCTCAGCCCACCTCTAGACTATAAGCATCATGAGGCGAAGGGAGGCTTTACAAACAGTGCCCTGTAATCCTGCTGAGTTGACCAGTAGCAGAAACATACTGACAGCCCTTTCCATGAAAGCAGGTTCTGATGAAAGGAGACGGCACAGAGCCTGCAGGGAAATACTGGGTTGGAACTTTCGGGCCAACCCTATAGAAACACAAGGGCCAATGCAGAACTTCAGAACAGGAAGGGCTCTCAGAACCCAAATGGAGAAACTCCCTCAATTTACAGACAAGGAGAGTAAGTCTTAGAAAGGCAAGGGATGAGTCCCATTTCTACTCTTGCCTGTCTTCCACTCCAGGTTTACACACACACACAGCTTCCTCACTATTTTGGGGGTGTTGACCCTACCCTAGCAAAGTGTTGAGCATCTTTCCCAGAGTGCCTTGACTTGCGCAGACCTCTATATCTGTGACCAGATGTGGGGTCCCAGCTGATGCCCAGAGAGGCTCCTGCTGCTGGGAGAGGCGGTGTCAGTGGTGACCAGTCGAAGCATCCACCCCCAGCAGGGCCATGCCTGTCCCATCCCCGCCTCCCACACTCTCATGTTGCACAGAAATATTTCTGAAACGTTTAATGCCACAGAGAAGTCCAAAACTGGCAGAAAGCAGCAGCCATCCTCCTGCATGCCTGGGGCCACAGCTGTCCCCTGAAAAGGTGGCCCACACAGACTGAGGAACCAGGGCGATTTGCTGACATCCTTTTGTCCTCTAAATGCCGGAGGTTCCATTTAGGCCAGCGGGGCTGGCAAAAGAAGAGGAAGTGGAGAAGGAGTAGGAGAAGGGCAGTCTCCGCAGGGCACTCTTCCTGCCCTCAGATAGTGACTCAGGCCGCAAGCCCTGAAGGGGACAATTCCTCGGACCAGACTAAAGTGGTTAAGCCGAGGGTTCAAGAAGGAGCAGAGCAGGGCTCCTGGGATGCGGTGGCCAGGAGTCACCAGCAGAAGCTGGAAGAGGGGGCCTGCCTGCCCCTCCAGCTCCTTCTCACTAGCCTCTAACTTTGGCCCCACGTGCATAGGACTCCAGCACTGGCTTCCCTTGGGGATCGCATTTCCTCCACACTCCATCACTTTGGCCCTTTCTTAAGTACAACATTGTCATACTCAGTCCCCTGTGGCCAGCCAGAAGCAGCAAAGTCCTGTCCCACTACGTAGCCATGCTTGAGGCCGCTGGAGTCCCTGTCGTCTGTGGCCTGCCTCCTCCAGGCCTCACCCCGGGGCTCCTGTGGGCTGTCATACAGGGCCGGGGGGGCCATCCCCTCGGGCTCATCATATATGTGGTCGGGTCGTGGGTGTGGGTGATCCTCGATGCTGTCGTACAGAGGGTCGGCTGGAGGCTCGGGAGGAACAGCCAGGATGCTCCTCAAGCTCTTCCCCAGGCTCCGGGCCACTGCATCGAAGGGCACGGCATACTCTCCCTCTGGTCCACGCTGCTGCCGGGGAGCGGGCACCGGGACGGCGGGCGACGGTGGTGGCAGCGAGTCGTGGGGTCGGGCGTAGGGGCTCTCTGGCCGGGGGAGCACCGCAGGGACTGGGACTGGCTGAGTCTGGGGCCCAGGAGAGGTGGCGTTCTTCTGGGCAGAGATGGCCTCTTCCAGGGCCAGGAAGATCTCATTGCCTTGCCTGGTTTCGAACTCAAAGTTGCCCTCTCCTGAGACACAGCGCCGGCCAGCCTCGAAGGAAAAGGTTACCTGGGTGCAGGAGAAAGCCTGTTACTGGGGGGCCAGCTGCTCCTATACCCAGTTTTCAATCACAAACACGTCACCTCCAACTTCCCTCTGGCTGGGGAGGTGCTTGGCCTTCTCCCCAAGCTGCTTCCTCTCCAAGTCTTTTCTTACAAACCCCTCTCCTTTTTCCTTCTTCCTTCCATCCATCAGCGTATGAAGATTGGCACAGAGTTCATCCTCCACACGGCCCGTTACTCCCCACCCAGGTCTTCCTCTTCTTTCCTTCCCTCACCCACCTCCACCTCCATGTGTCCCTCTCCGGGTTTCTCCTCCAGCCCCTGGGCTGGGCTGATTTTCTTCTGCCGGTCTTTATCTCATCTTTTCTCCCTCCTCCATTCTCTCTTCCTTTGAGCGCCCCTCAGCCCTCTCCCTGACACTCTCTTTTCTCTCATAGTTCATCCTTCCTCTGCCCTACCCCTGGCAGCCCCTGCTCACCTTATCCCGCCCAAAGCGCCGGAGGAACCTGTAAGGCCATTCATATAGCTGGGTGCCCGAGTCGGGGCCGCCCCACAACTCCAGGGCACTCTCCCCAACCCGGAGGGTGTAGGATCCCCGGAGCCGGCACCTCTGACTGACTTCTGTGGGTCTCATGGTCACAGCAAACTCCTTTTGGGGGGTCCCTGGGGAGGAGACACAATTCATGGGGAAAACAGCCAACCTTTTTCAATGCTGTGTGTGTGCATGTTCAGTCACTCAGTTGTGTCCGAATCTTTGTGATCCCATGGACTATAACCCGCCATGCTCCTCTGTCCATGGGATTCTCCAGGCAAGAATACTGGAGTGGGTTGCCATTTTCTTCTCCAGGGGATCTTCCTGACCCAGGGATCAAACTTGGGTCTCCGGCGTCTCCAGCATTAGCAGGCGGATTATTCGCCACTGCTCTAAATAAGCAGGCCAGGTCTCCAGGAGAAAAGTATAATCGGTGGCCCCATGACCCTGGTGCCTGTGTTCTGAAGACTTAGCTGCCCTGGGCCAGGTCAGACTTCCCAAGATGCCAGGAACCCCCAACCCCTCCCCCAGGAGACATCGTGCCCTAGCCACGAGCACCCCGACTCCTCCGCGGCCACATCCTTCCTGCTCCCGTCGCCAGAGTCACAGCTTTGTCTCCTCCATCTCATTGCTTGCCCCAACCCAGGTGCCTCCCCATCCCTCCTGCCACACCTGCAGGTGCTACCCCACCTCCCCAGCTCTCCCTGCCTACCCACCCTCTGCCGAGGCCACGGGGGGTTGGGGGCCCCTCCGAGGGGTGGAGCCTGGATGCACCCCTTGCCCTGTGTCTTCCTGCTCCCCCCAGGCAGCTCCCAGAGCGCTAGACAAGAGGACAGGAGGGGGACTGCCTTGTCAGCAGAAAGCTCCCTTGCTGCAGGACACCTTAGATCCACAGAAGGGAAACCATCCTTTTTACAGACGATTGCTCAGGACCCATTAAGGGAGAACGTCAGACGAGCACTTTCACCTGGGTCCCTCAGCCAGGCCTGGATCAGAAGGAGAAGGCCAAGGGTGAAGGGCTGACATTTAAGGCAGGCCAGCCTCCCCAACCTTGGGCCTGGCCGGAAGCGATGCGGAGTGGCTGATAAGGGGCTGGCTGGGGCCAGGGGCAACCACAAGGCAGGAAGACTGGGCCGGCTGCCGGCCAGCTCTCACCTCCTCCCCACCACGCCCTGGAGAGAGCAGCCAGGGGAGAAGCGGGGGGCCCCCTCACCTGCGGTCGCGCTGCTGTACAATTCATTTTCCTCCATGCGGGGCCGGCCACCCTTCCCCTCCAGCCCTGACAGCTCCTTCCGCTGACCCTGGGGAGAAGGCCCAACGTTCACCACCATCGCCATCTCCAGCCCCACCTCTGGCCACCCTAAGCTTTCTTGCAAAATGCACTCAATCTGCCGCCCCTACCGCTCCCATCTTTATTCTGAATTGGGATCCACACCCCACCAAAGAACCACCCTCAGCATCCTGACCTTGACTCCCACAACACCTGCCCTCAGCAGGCACCCGGTGCCCCACATCTTCTCTGCAGCCCTGGACGACTCACGGGGAAGGCCAGGAGGCAGATGGCCTGTATCCAGTCGCCACGCTCGGCGGTGGGGGCGGCCAGCAGATACAGGCGTTCCGTGGTCTCCAGGAAGAAGGTGCTGGTGTCCCGAGGGCTGCTGGCCTCCCCGCTGGCCTCGGACACCCGCAGGCAGTCATTGAGGCGGATCACCCTCCGGGGGGCCTCTCCCCGGCGCGACTTCTCCGAGCCCTCCTGGAGCTCCAACCGGGCCAATGCACAGCCTGAACCTCCATACAGTGCAGCCCCGAACCGGCGCCATTTCTGGCCCCAGATGGAGAGATGGTGACCAGCGGGGAGAGGAGGACCCCAGGGGGAGATGTAGGGGAAGATCACAGGAAACCCAAGGAGGCAGAGGGCTTCACACAGGCCTTAAGAGTTAGTATGTGTTGAAGATGCACCCCAAGTGACCCAGAAAGAGGCCTCCAGTGACAGCAGGGAGGAAGCCGGAGGCAAGAAAAAAAGAAAAGGCACAGGGGTGAGCCCCATGAAGACAACTGCAGGGAGACTGGGTAAGCTCAAAGCAGGGAATCCCAGGTGAGAGGCAGAAAGCCTGTGAGTCCTAAAGCCCAGAGGAGGTGAGGAGGGCAGCCTGAGAGCCCAGACTGGGGAGCTCCTCTTTCTGCATGAGGCCCCACAGAAGGCCCTGTCCCCAGGAACTTGCTGGCTCTCCTGAAGCTTCTTCACTCGTGCCCTGAGGCCACGAGAGGGACAGAGAGAGAGAGAGAGAGAGAGAGAGGAACCCTGGGGTGGGTCCCCTGAGGGAAGGAGGACTTCCCTATTCAAAGAGGCCGAAAGAATGAAAAGGAGTTTAGACACAATGGGCCCTGGCTCCCAGAGACCCCTGCTCAAGTTCAAAAGCAGCCAAACGCAGCCCACTGGGCAGGAAAAGAGGAAGGAACCTCCACGGCCATCCCGAATTATCCCCTCCACTGTGCAGTCCAGTCCCTCCCAATGTGTCCCGGTGAGGAGAAGTCGCCACAGAACAAGAGAGAGTCAGAGTCCTCTGGTATCCCCTCCTCCTGGGGTCACGGCTGTCAGCAAAGGCCATGATGTGGAGGCTGCTCAAGGGAGCAAGCGGCTGCTAAGGAACAAGCCCTCCCAAGCTTGTGTTCCGCACCCAGTGTGGTAGATGGCAGTCTCCATCACCCCATAAGGGTTTTGGAACATTCCAGGGCCTCCTCTCCTCTCCGGGGAGTCTCTAGCACCCCACCCTCCGCCACCTCTCAGCCCAGCCCCAGGCCAACAGTGCTCTTCCTACCTTCCCAAAAGTCTGCTGCTGCTGGAGGTACAGGAAGCCCTGCTTCACCACCACGCCCTCCATCCTCGCAGCATCCCGGGGCCCCTGAGCTCCAGCTCTCCCCTTCCACTCCCACCCTCTGTCGCTCCTCTCTGCCCTAGGTTCCCCCTTCTCTCAAGTTCATTTCCTCTCTGCCTAGAGTTTTCTGCACTATTCTCGGCTGCTTGATGACGACAGGCCGATAGGCCCTGTGGTTTCTTGCTCTGTGTGTGTGTGTGTGTTTTCTTTTTGACGAGTGGGTTTCACATTCAAGCTTCCTGCATTTTCAGCGAGTAAGAGAGAATTTCCAAAAAACCCAACTCTAGTGTTTCACTGAACGCAGCTCAGGGACAGAGGCCTGAGGCATGTGAGCGGGGGAAGTCAACAACACAGGGTGGCTGACCCTCTGGAACAGAGACCCAGAAACAAAAATTTGACTGTAAAACCAGGAGCTGAAGGCTCCACCATGCTCAGGCTGGATGGTTAGCATGATGGAGCTAGGAGAGACCTGAGAAATCAACCAGCCCAACATCCTCATTTAAAAATGAGGAGACCGAGGCTCAAGGAAGGGCTGAGGACAGGTTCAGGGCTACCAAACCGGAAACCAGGTCTCTCAGCTCAGCAAGAGCTGAGCCACACGGGCACACTGGACACATTAGCCTCAGTACTTTCATACACTCTGCTGAAATGGTTTCCCTCTGTGGGGACACTCCCTGTGCCCCACAATGACACACACACCCACCACCTCCTGAGCTTCTAGAAACATGAATGTCTCCACACTGAAGCGAGCTACAGTCCCCAAGCACGTCTCAACTGTCGGAGTCCACCTTCTTTTCAGCCTTTGTGAACATTATAAAGACACTTGAATTCTATCTGGAGGTTATCTTTTAAGTTACAATAGCAAACTCTCACATTAAAAAAAAAAAGTTTCATAGTTATCAAATGTGCTTCACAGTTACCAAAGGTTCCAGGTCCACACAGTCTCCAGACATACTTTCTACCCTTGGAAGAAGGAAGGGCAGGCGTGAACCCACCTGTTTGCAAGTCTCCTAAAGTCACAAGGCCAGAGGAGGAAGCACCAGGGTAACTGATCTTTTAATTAACAGTCTTTTTATTGCTGGCCTCAAGGATGCTGCGAGGACAGGGAAGCCTGGTGGGCTGCAGTCCATGGGGTCAGAGTGAGACACGACTGAGTGACTGAACAAAAACAACAGCTGGCGCTGGTGGAAAAGAACCCGCCTGCCAGTTCAGGAGAAAAAAGAGCCATGAGTTGGATCCCTGGGTCCAGAAGATTCCCCTGGAGGAGGGCATGGCAACCCACTCCAGTATTCTTGCCTGGAAAATTCCATGGACAGAAGAGCCTGGTGGCCTAGAGTCCATGGGACCGCAAGAGTCAGACACAACTGAAGCAGCTTGGCACGCAAACAAAGTCTAGACTCCGTGCAAGTAGATACATGGCTTAGGGGAAATTTAAGTGCCTCAGAGACTATCTAACTTTGGGCCAAATGGTTTAGAGAAGCAATCTGACAGAGGCATGGTGCGGAAATATTGGGAAAACCAGAGAATTAGACTAGCACTCTTGGGGTAACCCCATAATGGGTGTTTATGTAACTGAGCCATTTCCTCTACCGCAGGGGTTTGGTCGTCTTGGGAAGAGCAGAGCAGTGCACTGCTCAGACCTTCTGCTGTACATGCCATGTGCTTTACCAAAACAGCTCAAAACATGAGTATCATGGGCTCTGGGAGGAGAGAACTGAGACACAGAAAGCTCATGACACTCAGTCCAGCTGCCTGGATTTGAACAGGTGGATCCAGAAACCAAAGGGGAACCAAGGATGATGGTGAGGGGGGAAAATGCCTTGAGAAGGGGTTAAGAGTATGGAAGTAGGTGGCTTATTCCATCTCTCTGGGCTTCCCTGGTGGCTCAGTGGTAAAGAATTCACCTACCAATGAAGGAGACATGAGTTGGATCCCTGGAGTAGGAAATGCAACCCACTCCAGTATAACTTGCCTGGAGAATTCCATGGACAGAGGACCCTGGCAAGCTACAGTCCACAGGGTTGCAAAAGAGTCAGACTTGACTTAGTGACTGAACAACAACAATTCCATTTCTCCAGCCCCTTAGGGGAGGCAACATTACTTAGGGGCTGCATGGACTGTGGATGATTCAGCATCTCCTTAGGGAGTGAGAAAAGAAGGGCTTCTAAGGCCATCCTGGGGGCTGTCAGAGTAGTGCCTTTCAAACGCTAATGTGCAAACCTGGTTAAAACTGCAGATTCAGATGCAGTAGGCCTGGCATAAGACCTGAGATGCTGAAGTCGCTGGTGGGTGGACCGGACCTGACTGAGTAGCCAGACAACAAAGGATCCTCCCCTCCACCTCTCTGATCTCCTTCCCTGAAGGTCAACTGGACGCATTCCACTCAGAACCACAGGGGGGAGCCTGAGCTTGCCAGATTACCAGGAAACTATTTAATCCCTGGTGGCTCAGACCCTAAGGAATCGGTCTGCAATGCAGGAAACCTGGGTTCGATCCCTGGGCTGGGAAGATCCCCTGGAGGAGGGCATGGCAATCCACTCCAGTATTCTAGTCTGGAGAATCCCCATGGACAGAGGAACCTGGCGGACTGTAGGCCATGGGGTCGCAAGGAGTCAGACGCGACAGAGCGACTAAACAGCACGCATTTAACCCCAGAGGCCTGAGCCCCAGGAATCTTGGATACCCCGCCCCCACCCCATGCCATCCCTTGCCTATGGGAGTAGGAACAGTTATTTTCCTGTGGCTGTTTGCGGCAGGCGTGAACTCAGAGCAACCCCCACTTTTCCTAGCAGGACTTGTGTGTGGGGACCCTGCAGAGAAAGTACTAACCCCAGTATTTTCTGCCTGGCCGCAGGCAAACTCTATAAGCAGGGACCCAAAAGGACACAACAGAAGGGCAAAGAGCCAGAGGCCCTTAGATGACCCAGGCACCAAAGATAAGGCATGAGTGGAGGGCCGGGTGCCCCTAGACTCCTTTTTGCTTTTATTGGCAATAAAGGAACACCTTGCACCTCATTTGTGCTTCAGTATAAGCCACAGGATCCTTCCCTTTACAATGGTTTCTCTCAGCTGGAGTTAGGAACAGATCTGGAGATCAGGGCTCCAAGAATTTGGCAACTTTTTGTTACTATTCTCACCAGTGTTTAGCAACTAAATCTCTAATACAAAAGGACTTGGGGAGCTAGAAAGGAAGGAGCAGAAGAGACTGATTCCTTGGGCAGCTTTAAAGATTAGGCAACCCCCAGAGGATGAATGGCTGCGGAGGACCGGAGGGTGAGAGCTACCTCAAGGGCAGCTCTGGACAGCAGAGAAGCAACGGCAAAGAAGCTATAGAATGGTGGGCAGGGAGTTGGCGGGGGCCGGAGAATGATGGAGAATAAGTTGTGGGGGGCAGAATTCAGTTCAGTTGCTCAGTTGTGTCCGACTCTTTGCAACCCCATGGACTGCAGCACACCAGGCCTCCCTGTCCTCAGAGTGGTGGGGGGGAGGGTGTTCATAAAAGCAATCCTGCCTTCTCCCACCCGAGTTGTTCCTGTCAGCGGGGGAGGAAGGATCTGTCTCTTGAGTTTTTTTCCTAGCCCTCACTCTCCATTAAGTATATCATTATTAACATAATAATATTACTTAACATTGGCATAACACTCCTTAATGTTCAAACTCCTTAATGTTCTCCTGAGAGCCCCAAATGCACCCTAGGATGAGACTGAGATTGGAAGAATTTAGGTTAAAAGTTATTTTTTTGAGCATCTCCTCTGTGCAGAGGTAGGAGGGACAGAGCATAAAGAAGACATTTGCTGTTGTCGTTCAGTTAATCAGTCTTGTCCAACTCTTTGTGACCCCACAGACTGCAGCACGCCAGGCTTCCCTGTCCTTCACTATTTTCCGGAGCTTGCTCAGTCTCATATCCATCAAGTCGGTGATGCCATCCAACCATCTCGTCCTCTGTTGTCCCCTTCCCTGTTTTCATTGTGGTTCCCTTCTCTTTTTAAAAACATTTCTTTACTTGGCTGTGCCAGGTCTTATTGTGGCAGGATCTTGGATCTTTGTTACGACATACAAGATCTCTAGTTGCAGCATGCAAACTCTTAGCTGTGGCATGTGGGTACTCGTTCCCTGACCAGGGATCAAACCCAGGCCCCCTGCAGTGGGAGGATGGATCAGTCACTGGACCGCTGTTACCGAGTCCAAGCTCACTCTGCTTGCCACGCGACAGGCCAATGAATCCGAGAGACGAGGTGCTGAGACAAGGAATACGACTTTATTTGGGGAGCTGGCTGATTGAGGAAAGGTGCCTCAAAACAACCATCATGTCCAGGTCTGGGTGCCAAGTTCTTTAATAGATCACAGAGAAAGCAATGAGGAACTAAAGTCAAGAGACAGATTAGAGGGAAAGGCAGTGGGGTAGTAAAGATGTTTGGGTCTTCCGTCTTGTAAAACACCTCCAAGGGAATTGGCCAGCCTTGGGAAACGGTTTTGTGCTCATGCTCAGTCATGTCTGACTCTTTGCGTTCCCATGGACTGGAGCCCATCAGGCTCCTATGTCCATGGGATTTTCCAGGCAAGAATACTGGAGTGGGTTGCCATTTCCTTCTCCGGGGGATCTTCCTGTCTCAGGGATAGAACTCCCAAGTCGCCTGCATTGGAGGCTGATGCTTTACCACTGCACCACCTCTTGGAGATGCTTTGCAAGCCTTAGGAAGGGATGTGTTCATCTCTTCTATTCACAGGTGGGCAGGGACAGATTAGCTCTCAATGAGCTGAAAAAAGGCACTTTAGTTTACACTCAAGCAGAGGGGCAGGGTCCTCTGAGGCAAGCTATTAAGTATGATTATAATAACAAAAGCAACAAAAAGCAAGTCAAAGAAAGTTTCCAACATGGACTCAGTGGGCTTCTCTGCAACACCACCAGGGAAGTTCTTGCGTTTTCTTTCTAGCTGGAGACTCAGATGATGAAAAAACTAAATACATAAATAGCTTCAAACAGACCGTGATCAGTGCTGTTAAGTATGACAGTGATGGGGGGAGGGGACAACTTTCTATAGGACTGGTGAAAAAAGCCTCTCTGAGGAGATAACAATTGAACTAAGACATCAGTGATAAGAGGAAACCAGCCACTTAAAGATCTAAGGGGAAAACACTGCAGGCAGAAGTTCCTTCAAGGGCAAAGGCCCCTAGGCAGGAATAGCTGGACGTGAAGAACTGCAAGAAGGGCAGAATGACCAGAGCATCGCAAGCCAGAGGGGACCGGGGACAGATGGTCCTATCACATGGCCTTTCAGGCTACAGGAAAGATTCCGAATGTATTCTAAATGTAATGGGAGGCTGCTTGAGGATTTTAAAGCAGGGATGTGAATGATCTGATTTATGATATTAAAAGGGTGTTCTGCAGCTGTCAGGAACGTGGGTTGTCAAGGGGCAAGATCAGAAGCAAAGAAAGCAAGGATTCTATTATCTGAGCCCAGCAGAAAACTGATTGTGGTCTGGATCAGGGTGTTAGTAATGATGAAGATTAGCGGCCAGATTTGGGTGTGTACTGGACTTGCTATGGACTGGCTATGAGGGACTGTTGAAACACTAGATTATCATTTACTGAAAAAGGGGAAGATAGAGGGAGAGAAACAGGTGTGGGGAGGGTTGTTGGTGGGGGAGGATTTGGGTCTGACCCCACAGGGAGCTGTTATTTCTACTCCATCAGGCAAGTAGGGAATTGGAAGACTACCCCATTGCAATCATCACTCCAAGAAGACATCAAGGAAGCACCTAACCCACCACCCTTGCTCTGTACGCTCCAGGAACTAAGAACTGGATACTGAAATGTTGGAAAACAAAAACAGAAAAATCCCACATCTCAAAGGCTAGACTTGTCAGAAGCAACAGTCAAAAGCTCTGTCTCCATAGATTTCTCTGAGTGAATCTAATTGGCAGTGAAGCTAAAGGCAAAGGAGAAAAGGAAAGACACCCATCTGAATGCAGAATTCCAAAGAATAGCAAGGAGAGATAAGAAAGCCTTCCTCAGTGATCAGTGCAAAGAAATAGAGGAAAACAACAGAATGGGAAAGACTAGAGATCTCTTCAAGAAAATTAAAGATATCAAGAGAACATTTCATGCAAAGATGGGTACAACAAAGGACAGAAATGGTATGGACCTAACAGAAGCAAAAGATACTAAGAAGAGGTGACAAGAATACACAGAAGAACTATACAATAAAGATCTTCATGACCCAGTCAACCATGATGGTGTAATCACTCACCTAGAGTCAGACATCCTGGAATGTGAAGTCAAGCGGGCCTTAGGAAGTATCACTATGAACAAAGCTAGTGGAGGTGATGGAATTCCAGTTGAGCTATTTCAAATCCAAAAAGATGATGCTGTGAAAGTGCTGCACTTACTATGCCAGCAAATTTGGAAAACTCAGCAGTGGCCACAGGACTGGAAAAGGTCAGTTTTCATTCAAATCCCAAGGAAAGGCAATGCCAAAGAATGTTCAAACTACTGCACAATTGGACTCATCTCACACGCTAACAAAGTAATGCTCAAAATTCTCCAAGCCAGGCTCCAACAATGTGTGAACCGTGAACTTCCAGATGTTCAAGCTGGTTTTAGAAAAGGGAGAGGAACCAGAGATCAAATTGCTAACATCCACTGGATCATTGAAAAAGCAAGAGAGCTCCAGAAAAACATCTACTTTTGCTTTATTGACTATGTAAAAGCCTTTGACACTGTGGATCACAACAAACTATGGAAAATTCTTAAAGAGATGGAAATACCAGACCACCTTACCCACCTCCTGAGAAATCTGTATCCAGGTCAGGAAGCAACAGTTAGAACTGGACATGGGAAAACAGACTGGTTCCAAATCAGGAAAGGAGTACGACAAGGTTGTATATTGTCATCCTGCTTATTTAACTTATATGCAGAGTACATCACGCAAAATGCTGGACTTGATAAAGTACAAGCTGGAATCAAGATTGTCAGGAGAAGTATCAATAACCTCAGACATGCAGATGACATCATCCTTATGGCAGAAAGTGAGGAAGAACTAAAGAGCCTCTTGATGAAAGTGAAAGAGGAGAGTGAAAAAGTTGGCTTAGAGCTCAACATTCAGAAAACAAAGATCATGGCATCCAGTCCCATCACTTCATAGCAAACAGATGGGGAAACAATGGAAACAGTGACACACTTTATTTCCTTGGGCTCCAAAATCGCTGCAGATGGTGACTGCAACCATGAAATTAAAAGCTGCTTGCTCTTTGGAAGAAAAGCTATGACCAACCTAGACAGCATATTAAAAAGCAGAGACATTACTTTGCTGACAAAGGTCTGTCTAGTCAAGCTATGTTTTTCCAGTAGTCATGTATGGATGTGAGAGTTGGACTATAAAGAAAGCTGAGTGCTGAAGAACTGATGCTTTCCTGGTATTGGAGGAGACTCGTGCGAGTCCCTTGGACTGCAAGGAGGTCAAATCAGTCAATCCTAAAGGAAATCAGTCCTGAATATTCACTGGAAGGACTGATGCTGAAGCTGAAACTCTTAATACTTTGGCCACCTGATGTGAAGAACTGATTCACTGGAAAAGACCCTGATGCTGGGAAAGATTGAAGGCAGAAGGATAAGGGGACAACGCAGGATAAGATGGTTGGATGGCATCACTCACTCCATGGACCTGAGTTTGAAAGCAAGCCCTGAGAGTTGGCGATGGACAGGGAAGCCTGGGGTGCTGCAGTCCATGGGGTTGCAAAGAGTCCTACAAGACTGGGCGACTGAACTTAACTGAGCTTAACTTGCATCGAGAACCCTGGCTGCAAGGAAGTCTGGGTAATGTAGTTTTTAGGTGTCCTACCTCTGCGAATGAGGAAGACACACTCGGAGGAGGATGAAGGTTGAAATGAATGCTGAGCACCAGTCCTCCTGATCCTTAACCGAAAGTGTGTGTGTCATTCACTACTAACATACAACCTATACTCTCAGAATTCAGATAAAATTTAATCTGGGGACCATGACTGGAAGCCAGAGTGGGATCTAATGGAAAACAGGATATATCTTCCCTAGTGGGAAAGACTGGAATTGGTCTCAGCAGGCAAGGCCTTACCTGACCTCACCCAGAGGGATGACTTTTCCACTCAAGACTGAGCCCAGGGGTCT
Source organism: Ovis aries (assembly GCF_016772045.2). NCBI lineage: Eukaryota > Metazoa > Chordata > Mammalia > Artiodactyla > Bovidae > Ovis > Ovis aries. Next base: position 43,684,726 of record NC_056055.1, on the reverse strand, counting down.
TAAAATCCCTTTATCTTTCCCCACCAGCACCTCCCGCAGCTTCTTACCACTCTCAGGAGGCAGCCTAGACAGCTGATTAAGATGACAATTTATTGGGGAAGGTCGGAACCGTGCCTTCTGCGTGTATCCATCATTACCATTACTTGGCGGTTATTTCCATGAACGTTTAGCGTGGAGAAGAGGATGGAAATGGAAACAAGGAGATTTGGGTTGCTGGTAAAACGTAGGATCAGAGAGCAACGACCCCTGTCCACTGGAGTAGAAATCCAGAAGGACACAAATTCGTCGGCAGTGGAAAGTAAAGAATAATGCAGGCGTCCTCAGTGGGCGGTGGGCGCACCGGAAGAACCCCCGGGGGTATGGTGTGGTGTGGTGTTACAGCAGTGGCCCGGCCGCAGCCGGGTGAGGGGCGTCGGGGCACGACGTGAGGACACTTTTGAAGGGAGGAATCCTTCAGGTGCAGGGGTCTGGGCGGGGACAGGTCCTGGTCCCTCCGGGAGCCCTCGCCAAGCCGATGAGCTAAGGCAGCGCCACCTCCCGCTGCCGCTCTCGCCGGCCCGCCGGAGCGAGCGCGGCCCCTTTAAAAATCATGTAAACAAAGCTTTGTTCCCCCGGCCCCCTCCCCTCGCGCCCCCTAGTCTGCTCCCTCCTCCACCCGCCTCCCGCGTCTCCGGGCCGCTGACGTTGCCGCGCCTTTACGCCGTCCCAACGGCGCTGCGCATTCTCCAACCGCGGCCCCTGCCGCCCGGGCCTGCGCAGCCGGGCGGCGCTACGCCGCGAGCGCAGCGCGACGAGCCCCCAGCGCGCAGGCGCAGCGGCGACGGCGGCGGCGGCGGCGGCCCGGCCGAGGTGCGCGTTGGGGGGGAGGGGGGGCCGCAGAGGAGCATGAATGGAGCAAAATGGCGGATCATGTGCAGGTGAGAGGAGCTGCGGGGGAGGGGGCGGCCGCGGAGAGTGGGGACTGGGGGCGCGCGCGGCCCGAGGGGCTCGGGCAGGGTCGGGGCTCGCCGGGCCCGCGCCGCCGCCACTCGGGGCTCCGGAGACGCCGCCCCGTCCCGGAGCCCTGGGGCCTTTCCCGCCTCCCGGGCCGGGGGCCTCCTCCATCCCCTCCCACCCGGTCCCACGCCTCTCGCGCGGGGTTGCAGATTCAGGGATCCGCGCCCCGGCCGGCACAGCCTACATCGCTTATCAGTGACTGTCCTCACTCCGGAGGGAGGCCTCCCGCAAGTCCTCAGTCCCCCCCAAGACGGGGGCGGTAGGGAGACCCCTTGCCGACTGTGTCCTGAGGGGCACTTCCCCGTCACACTCGCCGGCCCTAAACAGATAACAAAAAGAATACCTCGCACTGATCAATCTCGCCCTACTGAGTCTTTCCCGCCGCCTTCCTTTTCTCGCCCCCGAACATGAGACCCCCTCCCTCCTGCCTCCTTCCTCGCTCCCACGGATTCGCCCACCAGTCCTCCACTCCTGATGGCACAGCCTGCAGGGCCGAGCTCCCTGATCCTCCAAAATGGGTGCTCAGGCCTGGGCCCGCCCTCCCTCCGGTCCCCCTATCCCCAGTGAAGGAGTTGAGTGCCCACACCTCCTCTGAAACGCGGGGTGGAGGGGGTGTGTCTGAATCGAGAGTTGCAACATTGGGTGCAGACGTTTGCTCTGGAGGGTCCCCATGGGGCTGCAGAGCTGCCCCGTGTGTGCTTTGGGCCCAGGCCACTTTTTTTCAAAGACATGGCACAGGCCCTAGGAAGAGACAAACCCTTAACCGCTCCTAAAAGTAGCTCGAGGAGTCAGGGTTATTTCTTGCAAACTCGATAAAGTTTTTCCTTTCTGTGCCTTAGATCCTGTAATTTTATGACACAATTATTGTTACAGTTATATTGTCAGAAACTTTTGGATTTTCTAGGTAACTGCACGGGTTTTGTGTTGTGGGAAGTAGAAAGTAGAGAGTATAGCAAGTGTGTCTCCTTATTTTGCATATTGTATAGTTATCATTCCTCAAGTAAAAAGGAGAATCTTCTCACGTTTTGTCTACAAGGAACTGGGGTGGTGTGACTTCTGTCAGTTTCTTTGGGAGACAAGGGACTAAATAAATTCTTAGGCCAGGGATCAGTAGACTAAATCTCTGAAGGGGGAAGCACAAGCTATCAGGATAGAATTATATAGAAAATTGTAACCACTGATGAAGGACCACAGTTTTGTATTTGAAACCCAGTATCAGTAGCGTGATTCAGAAGTAGCAGTAAGACTTGATACAAGGTGATAATAATAATACTGTAGTTCCTTGAGTTTTATAGCAACCATTTCTAAGAAGCATGTAGGATTTTTATGTGATTTTTTTTTTTTTTTAATTCTTCCATCCTAAAAGAGTAGCCAGGCATTAACTAACTACTTCTGTCATTTTGAGGAAACCAAAGCATAGAACTGATGTTAGATTTATTTAGGAAGTGGATTGGAGGCTTCTGACTTTGGGTCCCATGCTCTTATCTACTGGGGAAATAAAAAAATAGTGTCAGAGAGCATTCCAGAATATGGTTTGAATAGATAGCCTTTCTGACGATGCTTTGGAAGACAGGAAGTTCATGTACTTTTATGAATATACATCTGTCTTATCTCTTGCAGAGAAGTTTCTCTTCCTGTGATCTCTCCCACATTTTGAATCAAAAAGGTGGTCATTCCTCACTAGAGGAACGTCAGGATGAGTTCAAGTGGTCTTCATAGCACTTAGCTCTCAAAGGAGGGTCTGCCTTAGTAAGGCGTTGGTTTTTTTTCCCACTCACCCCAACATAAAAATCTACCAAAGTAAGAACTTACTAACTTTTCAAAACAAAGAGGAGGAGGCCAGTTCAGTGCTTCATTTGATTTCAGAGAGTTATAGTATGTTACTCTCTAATAGTGGTCTTTTTAACAACCAGATAAGTCTGTGAAGGAGTTTTTTCTCTTTATGCTTTTGTTTGTTAGACCACTAGATTACTTTTAGTTTTGGATACTTGGAGTCTTAAACATGTACTTTATTGTAGCAGAAAACCTTCTCAAGAAAAAGATAAATTCTCCCCTGTGTGGAATGAGTAAATAAATGAAAAGATTAAGGACAAATCTGAAGTGCTTTGAGGGGCAGTATTTTTCTCAAAACACTATTGGAATATGAAGTTTAAAAAAGTCTTATCACTGATTCAAAGCAGTGATTATTTGAAAGCTTCATGTGTAGTTCTAAATAGTTGAGTCATTATGTAGCTAGTGCTTTCCTGAACCACCAGGGTGAGCAGTTCTGTATTGTTGTTTTTTCTATTGACACTAAGTGTCATATGATTCTTAGGCTGGAGTCCTGAGCATCTCTTCTGATAAGTCTTTAATGGAAGTCACAAAGCAATAGTAATGGAAAATTACAATATTTGATTTGTCTTTTAGCTCTGTTGATGTCAGTAGTCAAGTCTCTTCAGAAGAGAGGCTTGTAAGAACCTTCTCGTTGTGATAAGTTTCTTACTCTTGGTATTAGAGGACCTTATCTAACACCCACCAAGGAGGCAGTGATTGTTAAAAAATCAAACTCATTTGTATTTATCTTCATAAAATGAATGGTCCTCCTTCCGTTTTTAAAAAACACTAAGTTAGATGAAGATAATGAGGATTTGGAATTTTCACTTGCTGGCTAGTTACTGTAAAGAGATGAAAGTTAGCTTAGTGTACAGTGGTAACAGAAAAGTTAAGAGGGATCATCAGATGTTAGTTTTAATAATGCTAGCTGGTATCCAGGTTCTTGAGAGAAAAAGGAAAATGTATATGATATAACTGGATATTAAGTATATTATTTAACATATAAGTCTATGTAAATATGGGGCTTCCCTATAGCTCAGATGGTAAAGAATCCTTCTGCAATGCAGGAGACCCTGGTTCAATCCCTGGGTCAGGAAGATTCCCTGGAGAAGGAAATGGCAGCTCACTCCAGTATTCTTGCCTGGAGAATCCCATGGACAGAGGAGCCTGGTGGGCTACAGTCCATGGGGGTCGCAGAGAGTTGGACACGACTAACATGCATGTAAATATATTAAATGAATGATAATTCTGGGGTTTTGTTGGATTTATTCTGTTGTTATCCCGGGTCTTACTCAGACTCTTACAGTGTTATTCACTGGTCTCTGCATTATGACTGAGTAATAACAGAAAATACAGTTTTCACATCGTCATATTTGTTTAAATATTGACCACCACTGTAACTCTAGGGGTCAAGAAGAATCATTAAAACTGGCAGGTTAAAATTTAACAGAGTGCAAAAGTTTAACCCGTTTAGAGGAAAAGATAGTTGTCTTTTTAGCTTTTAAAAACATGCAAGGAAACATGAAGGACTATGGGTGATTTATTTTGAGAAGAGAATTCTGTACAACTTTGGGGAATTTTAAAGGGGGAAAAATAGATACTTTTGTAATTTTCTTTCAGTTAAACTGATACCGTAAGGGCTTAATGTGCCCAAAGGCCTTCGCTGTGCTGGGAACTGCAGAGGATTGGGGACTGGAAAAGACACTGGAGCCAGCCTGCTGAAGTGTCAAATTCTGATACTGTCTCGGGCAAGCTTCAGGAGTACAAGTGGGTAGAAGGACTAATACGTTGATTGCAAAACGTGCTACTTTTCTGTTGGATCATATGAAATAGCTACACATTCCCTCTCACCCCAGCTGCCTCTCCTGTGGATTTATACAAATAATATGTCTGTATTAGACGGACACCTTTTTATGTACTTGATAATTCTGACAATGTTATTACCTCTTGTGAGAAAAGCCTTCAGAAGAATTAAGGGTTGTCTACATCCATGTGATATCATTCAAACACACAATAAAACAAAATATTTCTGTAATGGAATCTCTAATTTAGATGGAGGTAGGAAAAAGGAGCATTAAGAAGATCCCTGTTCTGTATCTTACAGATAAATTAACTTCCATTTGATCCCAAATTTGATGTTCATAACCACCAGCTGTATTTTCTTTCTTCTTGATTGGGTTTGGAACACGATATTGTACCACAGCCCTTCTCGAGGTGAAAGTTGCCAATTTAAACCGATAAGCTGATGTGTCTGTAGGTACAACTTCCAAGGCTACTTTGCTCACTTTCGTATATGTAAGGAAGAGAGTATTTAGATATTGCATCATATCTTTTTTTTTCTTCTTTTAAACACCAAATATATATTATCTCACAGATATTCTCAGAGTCAGGAATCCGGGAGCATCTTGACTAGATGGTTCTAGTTGAGGGTCTGGTTGTCAGGCTGTCTGCTGGGGCTGTGGTTCATCTCCAGGCTTAACTCAGGATGGAGAACCTGTTTGCACGCTCACCCACACTCTCATTGGCGGCGTTAGTTCCTTAGTCTCAGGAGGGTGGGTGGGGGCCACAGTGCCTCACTGGCTGTCGTCTGGAGGTTTCAGCTCTTCAGCACGCTAGCCCTTCCTAGGATGTAATTTTTAAGGACTTCTTTTTTTTTACATATGTAATGATGTCTGCTGCGTATAAGTGTCCCATCTTTGTTACGTGTTTGTTTTTTTTTTTTTTAATTTCATTGAAATATTCCTTCAGACAGATACAAAAATCATAATTTTTCAGCCTGATGAATTTTCACAGAGTGTACACTCTTATAACCAACACCCAAATCCACGATGTTTTCAGTGCCTCAGAAGTCCCTCTGATGGCCCTCTCTACAACTACCCACACATCCTTCCTCCGGAGGGTAATTACTGTCCTGTCATTTGATTTTTAAGTATGCTTTTAGGAGTCCAGCTGCAGAATGCCTATCCATGAGAACTTGAACTTCAAAGCCAGGGGAGAAGCAGCATAGAACACTGGTTCTTCAGTTTTGGGGGGACTTTGTTTAAGAATGTAATGGAAGCTGTGTGCTCTCTAGGGAAGTAAAGTGTATCTATGTAAAAATTTGCCTACAATTTCAAGCTATTTGAGTACTTTAGAACTTGAGTTTAAAGATATATTCCTTTTTAGATGAAACATCTATCGTATTTTATTGAGAAACTGATTTATAAGTCTTTCTCAAGCTAGCTCAGGGTCTCAGTGTATATTCCTGGAGAGTTACATGCAGGTTGAATTTTTAAATTACTGAATTTTTGAGGATGATGAAAAACAATGAATGACTGTTACGCATTTAATGTCCTGCCTTACACACATGCAAGAAAGTACAAGATGTGATGTCCTATTTTCAGGGGCCTTGCATGGTAATTAGATACTAAACCTGGGTTGAGTTGTGAATTTGTAGTGAGACATTGTTTTTGTCAACATATCCCTGAATGAAGGAACTGTTGCTTCCATCACCTTTGCCCGATTCCAGTACATCTGAGTTTGCGCCTCACACTGAAAGTGAGTGACTCGTGGTGGCAGGAAATTTTCAGTGAAATGAGATTGGTACCCAGGAGTCCATATCAAAGTCTGTGGAAAGGAGAGGAAATTTCAAAAATTGAGTCTTAAGTGTATCTGATATTTGCCTCCATGGCTCCTTACCCCTTCATACGTGTTTGTGCACACACACACACAGAGACACACATGCACACACTCATGCATGGAAAGGACACACTTGAGAGAGGGCAGCATTGGAAACTTCATGCTGGCATTGATTGGACTTTTAGCTTCTAACCATTTTACATGATTTCATTTAATGCTTACAGCAACTCTGCACAGTAGGTATTATAGAGATCATAGTGATGTTCCTTGAAATAGGAATGAGGAGACCTGGTATCTGTAGAAGACTAGAGAGCTATTGGAAGATTTAGGTTACAGTGTGGTTGTGGTTCTTGCACACCTTACTGGTGGGGGACCTTGGTTGAGGGTAAGCAAAAGGGTGATACAAACGTTTATAGAGTGTCTGTTATGTGCCAGCACCACGCTAAGCCCCTTGATATGTGTTATGCCATTTAATTGGGCAACTCATTTAGTCTCCTTGAACCTGAATTAGGTGCTCTCTTAAGTCCCTTACAGACTTCCCTGGTGGCTCAGATGGAAAGAATTTGCCTGCAATGCAGGAGACCCGGGTTCGATCCCTGGGTCAGGAAGATCCCCTGGAGAAGGGATTGGCAACCCACTCCAGTAGTCTTACCTGGAGAACTCCATGGACAAAGGAGCCTGTTGGCTACAGTCCACAGGTTGACAAAGTCTGACACAACTGAGCAACTGGCACTTAAGTCCCTTACAGGCTTCCCAGGTGGCACTAATGGTAAAGAATTCGCCTGCCAACGCAGGAGGGGCAAGAGACACAGATTCATTCGATCCCTGGGTTTAGAGGATCCCTTGGAGGAGGAACTGACAACCCACTCCAGTATTCTTACCTGAAAAATCCCATGGACAGAGGAGGCAGGGGGTGGGGGAGAGTTGGGGGGGCATAGTCCATGGGGTTACAAAGAGTCAAACACGGCTGAGCACGCGCACACACACTTAAGTCCCTTATACTTTCAGCATTCTGCTAGGGTTTCTAGTTGTCATCCTTACCATTCCCTACCAGATAAAGCACCATCTTCTCAATTCATATGCACTGTCATAAGTTTTCCTAAGATATTTATGTAATACTTATATTTCCATTTCATCTATCTTAAATATCCCTTCATCTTCCCCACCTACCAATTTTTGTTGGGGAATGTGAGGACCAAATCTGTAGCGTGTCTCACAAATTGAGCCCTGTTATACCCCAGATAATAAGTAAAGAGCTCTCTTAAGCAGTAAGCAGTGAAGGACATTTTCTGTGGTGCCAAGAATTAACATTATTAGTCAGATGTTGATGCTTGTAAAAAATGATTATCACTTAAAGTCCCTGGGTTTAAGCCTCTCAGAGAAAAGCAGTCAAATGCTTTCCTATAAATACTTGGGAAAACAATTAGATTAATTGAATATTCCTGGACTACATCAGGAAGTTGTGATCCTATAGCTCTGGTGGCCTTTTAATTTTTAAGTGCACGAATCTATGTTGCTCACAAAATCTGATCTCATTTCTAGTTTGTATGATAAATTATGATACTTAAAGTGTGTAGTTTCTAAAAGAATTGAGAGTTATGCTAGACATATTCCCTAATATCGGAGTCAAGTATGTGGTTAAAAGGGGTGTATTTAAGGTCAGAAATGGGAAAAGCAGAGTTTTCTAAAGGATTTTTTTCAAGCCTATTTAGTAATATTTGCAGAGTTTTGGAAAAGTGAAAGTGAAGTCACTCAGTTGTGTCTGAGTCTTTGCGACCCCATGGACTTAGCTTACCAGGCTCCTCCATCCATGAGATTTTCCAGGCAAGAGTACTGAAGTGGGTTGCCATTTCCTTCTCCAGGGGATCTTCCCAACCTGGGGATTGAACCTGGGTCTCCTGCATTGCAGACAGATGCTTTACTGTCTGAGCCACCAGGGAACCCTGGTGTTTTGAAAACATGTGTCTTAAGATTAGCAAATGATTTCAAATCTCAGTTTTTTCAACCAACTCATCTCCACTAACTCCTGAATTTTGGTATTACTTCTCTCTTCCAAAGCACATTGTCTGAAGTCAAGCGTGACATTTAATTTGACTCTAGAAACCTATAACATTGTTTGCTTTGAGAAGAATCTGGGGAGCCATGTTTGTATTTCACATATCTATACTCAGTTAAAAAATAAAACTATCCCAGCTTTGACCAATGTATAGCCATAGGTTATTTAAAATATTTTTTATTTTTTGTTAGTAGGTGATGTTTTAATCATTATTTTGCCTTTGTTCCATCTGACAGGTCCCTGAAAGTTCTTGTCAAAAACTAGCCTAGAGTTTTTTGTTTTTAACCTAGAATTTAAAAGAAGGAATAAAACTTAACTAGAAAATGGGACCTTGTTTTCTTTCCTCTTAATGTTTTGAATTGATAATGTCATTCCAGAGTTGAGCAAGTTTCTTCTAGTCTTCATAGACATATATTTGTTATACAGCAAATATTTTCAAACAAACTGAATCTGAGCGACAGGGTTTTTTATTGTTTTGTTATTGTTCTTAAGTAAGGATAGTATTTCAGAGGTATTACAAATGGAAACTTGTTTTAACATAAAGGATTATTTACTAATTCTTGGAATCCTACATTTTAGTCTGACTTATCATATATGTTCCAAACAGAGAGATCAGAGTGTATGAACAGGAAAGGTTTTCAATTCACAGAATTCCTAAAACTTGTCTGTTTAAAGCTCTTTGATATAAGTAACTACTTATGTGCCCTACAGGTCCCATCTACAGTGATGGTGTGAGACGCCAGGCTAACTTAACCTGTCCCCTGCTTACCCATCTCCTCAAGTCAAACAGCACTTAAGAAAGTGAATAGAACAGTTCACAGAGATTGCTGTGTGTAAATCTGATGCCAGTGGAACCAAGACTTGTTTTAAATCACCTTTATATATACAAGAAACAGCATCCATTTAAAGTGTACAAGTTGACATATACATAACTTTGACTGCTTTACCACAATTAAAATACAAAACATTTCCTCCTAACTGCAGTCTGCCCCTCCCTCAGCCTTTAGTTCTTGACAGCCCTCATCTGCTTTCTGTCACTGTAGATTAGTTTGTATTCCCGGAATTTTATGCAATGCATGTACTATGTACTCTTTGGGTTTTGATTTGTTGTACTCAACCAGTGATTGTGAGTTTCACTCCGTTTGTCCCACAGTATCAGTAGCTGGTTACTTTTTATTGCTCGGTAGTATTTCATGGTACGAACGTGCCACCTTGTCTATCCCTTCACCCCTCTGTGGTATGGGGGTGGTTTTCCAGTTTTTAGTCTCTGAATAAAGGGCGTATAAATAGTCATATGGCAGTCTCTGTATAGACATAAATTTTCTCTTACATACTTGGAGTAGGGTTTCGGAGTCCTGTGGTATGTTTAACCTTTTAAAGAAACTGCTGAAGTGATTGTAGCATTTTACTTTCTCACCAGCAGGTGTAATAGTTCCAAGGACTCCATATCTTCACCAGCCTTTGGTTTTGCCATTCTTGTGTGATCTTATTGTAGTTTTAGTTGGCATTTCCTTGATGACTAACAGTGTTGTGTATCTCTTCTTGTGCTTACTGACCTTTCCTGTATCTTGGAGGCTTGCAAGCCAGGCTGGTGGTTTGGCTCCACAACCTGTTTTTGTACAGCCTGAAAACTAAGAACAGTTTTTGCATTCTTAAATTGTTGAAAAAAATCTAAAAGAACAATAATAATAATGTTTCATGACACATGATAATTACATGAAATTCTGATTTCTATGTTCATAAATAAAAGTTGTATTGGAACACAGCCACATGAACTCCTTTCCAAATTGTGTATTGGCCACTTCTGTGTTACACTGTTAGAGGTGGATAGTTGCAACAGAGACCATTTGGCCTCCTGGCCCACAAAGTCTAAAATAGTTACTCTCTGGTCTTCTGCAGAAGTTTGCAGATTCCTGGGGGTGTGTCCCCCCAGATCTATTGCCTAACCCTTCAGTGGGGAGAGGGCTAGCCCAGAATGGGTCTAACCCAAGCCCAATTTGACAGGAACCAGATCAAACTGGATACATTTTGTCGACACTGGCATTTATTGCTGCACTGTTCAGAATGCTAACTACTAGCCACATTTTGCTATTTTAAAGTAAAAATTAAGTTCTTCATTCAGCTGATCACATTTCAAGTGCCCAGTAGTCACATGGTGGCTGCCATACTCTACAGTGCAGTTACAACATCTTTCCATCATCATGGACACTTCTCTAGGACCGTGCTACTCTGGAATAAGAAAAGCTCGCCACAGAACCAAAGAGATTGGCCGCAGAAGTGGAACGTAGGTTATAGAACTGCTTTCCTGTATGCCTACGAAAATAAACTGAATCCTCATTTTCCCAAGTATGTGAATGCAAGCAGACATGTTTAAGAATTTATTTAACATTACAGTTCATGCTCTGAGCCTGTGATATGTTTGTTCCCTTACTTAGCCAAGGGAATGAGAGGAAGCAGTCAAATCATTAAAGAAATTCAGAATTTTACTGACAGAAAGTAGTGTCTTAGAGACTTTTTTAAAGTACCCTAAATGTATTCTTTCCCAAAGCACTTTGCAGAAACAAGCCTTCTAAAACCCCCCTGTATTTGTAACCATTTTACAGATAAAATGGAGGGAGAATATTGAGGAAGGTATTAAGCAATTATATCACTTATTCAAGATGCTAACCCTTACAGAGAGCAGACTTATGGACACAGTGGGCAGGAGAGGATGGGACGAGTTGACCGTAGCATTGAAATAAGTACATTTCCTTGTGTAAAATCGATAGCCAGTGGAAATCTGGTGTATGACACAGGGAGGTTAACCCTGTGCTCTGTGACAAGGGGTGGGATGGGGTGGGAGGTGGGAAGGAGGCTCAAGAGGGAAGGGATATATGTATACATATAACTCATTCGCTTTGTTTTGTTTTATATCAGAAACTAAACAACATTGTAGAGCAATTATCCTCCAATTAAAAAAAATTTTAAAGATGCTGAGTCTTGATATGCTAGCAGTTCTGGTTCCCTTTAGTTACTAATTTTAAAATATTATTGACCTTAACGTTTTTCATAATTATAGTGTTACCTTTGAAAATAACCCAGAAATATTAGAAATTAAAATGGTTGAAACAACCTGTTTTAAGATTGTATTTTAAGATTTTCCTTCATATCAGTGAAAACTTGTTTTGTGGTTCAGCTCTTGGGGACAGACATAACCAATTTTAAATAAAGAAGTGGAGCTCAGTAAATCCATTTTCAAATAGTCATCCTCTTCTTTAGGAAAAAATATGTAATTACTATAGGCTTGCCAGTGGCTCAGTGGGAAAGAATCCACCTGCAAGGCAGGAGACATGGGTTTGACCTGTGGATCGGAAGGAGCCCCTGGAGACGGAAATGGCAACCCTCTCCATTATTCTTGCCTGGGAAATCCAGTGGACAGAGAAGGCTGGCAGGCGATAGCCCATGGGGTCGCAAATGAGTCCGACACAGCGTGGCGACTAAGCAACAGACAACAGCAGTGCATTTATTATAGTGGACGAGTTATCTTGTTCTTAACATAAAATAGAAGTGTTCATAAATTTTTAGTGACTAGGCAGCCATGTCAGTATAATCCGCCCTGGAAATAAATGCTTTGCTGCACCAGCTAACAGAAAGTAGAAAGTGGGCATTCTCGTGATGTTCTTGTATGTAGATGTAAGGAGATGTGTAGTGAGGGCGGTACGGCATCAGTGCTCAAGGACCTGAATAACTAGAAATGTATACCAATACATTCCCAGTGGCGCTAGTGGTAAAGAACCTACCTGCCAACGCAGGAGGCGTAAGAGATGTGGGTTTGATTGCTGGGTCGGGAAGATCCCCTGGAGGAGGGCATGGCAACCCACTCCAGTGTTTTTGCCTGGAGAATCCCATGGACAGGAGCCTGGTGGGATATAGTCCATGGGGTCACGACGAGTCGGACATGACTGAGTGACTTAGCATGCACAGACACAAGGACTGTAGTGTGAGACAGATGTCAGTCTTCCCCTGGAGAGCCAGGAGAGGCTTCTTAACCTGATGAATGCTTAAGCCAGATCTAAAAAGACATGGTCTCCTCCCAGTTGGTAAGAGTATACCAGGCAGAGGGAATACCATAAGAAAAGATATATATGCACACACATACATGCCTACACATACATACGTATGTATTTATGCATACATATATATGTATCTATATATACATATATATATTCATGGAACACTCCAAGAAAGTCCAAGAAAGTGAAAGCAGTGAAAAATTGCTGCTGTATAGGGAATAAAGAGCAGCTAAGTGAGAAATGAGACTCTAATGGTAGAAGAGACCAGAGGTGAAGAGCCTGTTAGATCTTAGTAAGGAATTTGTGCAGTGGATGTGTAGTTGAAAGTTGTTAAGTAGAAGTGACAGAATAATCACATCACTGTGGTGATGGTATAGAAAATTGATTGGAGGTAGGCAGTGCAGCAGATGAAGCAGCAGACGATGTAAGAAATAATTGGGACTTGAACTAACGTAAGTTAGCTGCGAGGATGGAGAATAGAAAATTGATGTTAAGGAGGTTACACTGTGGGGTTTGGTTAACAGTTGAATGTATAAAGTGAGAAGGCAGGCTTCCACTGGAGAAGGCGATGGCACCCCACTCCAGTACTCTTGCCTGGAAAATCCCATGGACGGAGGAGCCTGGTAGGCTGCAGTCCATGGGGTTGTGAAGAGTTGGACATGACTGAGCAACTTCACTTTGACATTTCACGTTCATGCATTGGAGAAGGAAATGGCAACCCACTCCAGTATTCTTGCCTAGAGAATCCCAGGGATGGGGGAGCCTGGTGGGCTGCCCTCTACGGGGTCGCACAGAGTCGGACATGACTGAAGCGACTTAGCAGCAGCAGCAGGCTTCCGCATTTCTGGGCAGCAAAGTTGATAGTGAATGAATGAACAAGATGTTGAAAAGATGGTAAGGTTAGTCTTAAATATGCAGATTTTGAAGTGCTGGTGAACGTTTGAGTGGAGATTTGTCCAGTAGGCATTTCTTTACCTGTTATCAGCTTGTTTGGAACTCATGTTTTTATAGTGAAGGTCATAGCCTTCTGATGTAAATATGTAAAGTGTTAGCTGCTCATGATACACACATATCATATTTTTTACCAAGTCTTAACAACAACTGTAAAACTTGAGTGAAACTCTGGTATTTTATTCGTTTGTTTCCTGAAACAGCCTCAGATTGTGTTACCAGAGGCAGGAATAAAATGCTTTTGACAGTCGGCTGGGAAATGGATGTGTGCGCATGCCTGTGTACTCAGCTGCTCAGTCATGTCTGACTCTTTGGGACCCCAGAGACTATAGCCTCCCAGGCTCCTCTGTCCATGAGATTTCCCAGGCAAGAGTGCTGGGGTGGGCTGCCTTTTCTGCCTCCAAGGGATCTTCCCAACCCAGGGATCAAACCCATGCCTCTTGCTTGTCTTGCATGGGCAGGTGGGTTCCTTACCATTGTCCCCGCCCCACCTAGGAAGTCTGAAATTGACATACATGCAGTAAAAAAGAGGTCATATTTAAAAGTTTGAGTAAAACTTACAGTGTTGACAGCGCTGGCCATCAGTATCTCTTAAAAATTTCTTTATTGTTAAAGCAATTAAAACTAAATCTGCTTGATCTTGAACTAAATTTATAACCCTTGGTCTCTTTTGTCTTCCCATCCTATTTTTATTTTTTGGAAAACCAGATTAGTTTTTTTCCCCTCAAACACTAGTTATCTCCCATCATAACTAGTGTTTGAGGGGTATCCAGAAAAGACTTCTTTTTTTAAAACTCATTATTTCTTCTAAATCTGTTTCCCAACTTGCCTGGTCTTCCTTGTTGGCTGACTTGAGTTCTTGGATTTTTTTGGTAGGTCATATAATAGTGTAAACTTAAGGCAAATTGATATTTTACAGACCTGTTAAGGGAAAAATTCCAAAGAATCAGAAAACTGACATGTATGGGCATGTATACCAAAGCTTAAGAGACATTTGCTTAAAACTCTTTTTTTACTTTTTCTATCAGAAGGTAAATACAGAACAACTCTAAATTCTAGCTTCTCTGAATCAAAGTTTAGGGTTCTAAAATTAAGTGTTTGTGATTACCTTTATCTTTTTCCCTTTAATAGTCTGTTTTGAGGGCTTCCTTGGTTGCTCAGCTGGTAAAGAATCTGCCTGCACTGTGGGAGACCTGGGTTCGATTCCCTGGGTTGGGAAGATCCCCTGGAGAAAGGAAAGGCTACCCACTGTAGTATTCTGTCCTAGAGAATTCCATGGACTGTACTCGCAAAAAGTTGGACACAACTGAGCGACTTTCACTTTGATCTCCTTACACTTTTTGGTGGAGTCTTCTAAAGGAGTACATATAGTATTTGGGCTTTTCTCATGGGAAAAGAGATAAGGAGAGTTGAGAGACTTTCTTCTGAATGTTTAGGCCAGTAAAAGCTCTGTTCTCTATGCCTTTCTTAAATCTTTCTTTCTTACTTACAAGCTTTTAAACATTTTTTAACAATAGTTAGAATGCTATTCAGTAGGCCAGAGGAGATACTATCTTAGTATCTCAGAATGTTAAATCTCAGCAAGGCTCAGAAATTACAGGCTGTTCATTCTTGATATGGACAGACTGTTCATTCTCCATGTCTGTTAATAGTGAAGTGACATTCACTCAGTTGTGTCCAGCTCTTTGAGACCCCATGGATGTAGCCCGCCAGGCTCCTCTGTCCATGGAATTCTCCAGGCAAGGATAGTGGAGTGGGTTGTCATTTCCTTCTCCAGGGGATCTTCCTGACCCAGGAGTCAAACCTGAGTCTCCTGCATTGCCAGCAGATTTTCTAAAACATACAAATGAGGGAATACAAGGAAAGTTGGCCTATATACATAGTATATGGAATATTTGATATATGCATTGACTTCTTTTAAAGATCAAAGATGCATTTCTGTAGGACAAGAAAGTATTAATTGGCATGTGCTATAGTGTCTTAAGGGATTCCCTGGTGGCTCAGACGGTAAATGAATCTGCCTGCCATTTGGGAGACCTGAGTTTGATCCGTGTGTCTGAAAGATACCCTGGAGAAGGAAATGGCCACTCACTCTAGTATTCTTGCCTGGAAAATCCCGTGGACAGAGGAGCCTGGTGGGCTACAGTCCATAGGGTCGCAGAGAGTCCGACACAGTTGAGCAAATGCACTTTCACGATAGTGTCTTACTTTACTGCCACAGTTACAGGAGTACATGACATTCCCAGGTTTTAGGAAACTGTTGAAATGTCTTTTTACAATGCTACCATTATTACTGTTGTTTAATAGATGATGTGCTGTTTTGAAAATTCCTGTAATTGAAGGATTCAGGGTTATATAAATCATGAGTACCCCAATCACATGTGCAGGTTTAAGACTGGAATACCATCCTGACCCCTGTGTTTAAATAGACAATTATTTTAATGATGTACAATAGTAGCTTGCTTCCTATTTAATATTACATTTTATTTAAGAAAGCATTTTAAAGCCAGTTAAACATGTCTCCACCAAATACTGTTTTTGTTAAGCTACAACTGAGTGTTTATAATGTTTCATTTATGAATGCAGTAATTGTACTAGATACCCATGGTAAGGAGAATAATACTGTTACCAGTTCATGAAATGGGATCAGAATCACATAAAATTTTTAAAAATTTACATGCCCTCTTTTTCAAGGATAGTTATTATGTGTGTGTGTATATATATATATATATATATATATATGGATGATAATGCAAGGATTTTAACTGTTCTGACCATTAAAATCTTAATTTTGTTATACAACTAGCAGAATTAAAGAAAAATTACAAGTCAACCTGCTTAAGGAAGGTTTATTAGACAAGAATAAGTTTAGACAAGAAAATGGTTTTTCACATTATGTATTTCCTTTCTATGGAGCAAACACTATGCTAAATACTAGAGAAAAACCAGAAGGAAAAAAAAAAAGGCACAATAACTTGCTCAGAGATAGCTACTCAGAAATTGTGCCCGTAGATCTATATTTACAATTTGTGATAAGTGATATGAAGGGAAAGAGCATGTATTGAAATCTTTGGAGAGTGATTTCTTATTTTTATTATTGAGTGGAGATAGCAAGGAAAGGAAGGGAACAGTGTACCAGACAAAAAGAAGCGGCACATTTAAAGGCCCTGAGGTCAGCAAAACCTCCTCTCACAGCACTAGAAGAGACCATCCTGTCTGTAGCTTAGTGAGCCAGGGAAGATGAAGCTACAGAGATTAGCAGGTTGTAGCATATGATGAATCACTTTGCCGGTATTCAAATCAGATTTTCAGAGATTTAAATGATTTATTAAAATGCTCATTCTAGACAGAAAAACAGCAAAATTCTGTAAAGCAATTATCCTTCAATAAAAAATTAATTATTAAAAAATGCTCATTCTGTAAATTAAAAGAGCACAGAGTGAAACTTTGTGTAGTGTTCCAATTCTCATTTTCAGTTGCAAGGAATGACGCTGTAATATAGCAAGAAGAAGGAAGAACATCACAAAGGAGATCATGATTACCTCTGAATTTTTTTTTCCTTCCTTTGTTTTCAGTTTGGCGATTAGTTAGCAGTATGAGAAATGATATGACTAAAATAGGCATATTTGTGTTAGTAAATGAGGACTGTCTTTTGAATAAAATACCTTTTCCCCCAAGGTAATTTGTTTTCTCTAAGGACTATAGTAGTTGTGTATATGGTAAACGTTATGTTTTGGTATATTGTATGTATGTGTGTGTATATACCTTATGTGTTATATATATGTTACATTTTACCTTTAGTTCGTACTAGCTGGAACATTTATTCTGGTATTAGTCAAATATCAACTGTTTCCCTCAAGAATAGTAAATGTCCTTTGGTAAAATGATTCTATTCTGAATATATTGCTATTTACCTAAAAAAGTAAAAACTCAAGACTTTTTAATGTATATTTTATCTGTTGAAATTCACTTGGGGATAAGTATCTCACTTCATTTTCCCCGCGTGGATTTTCTCAGCCTGTTTGTTGCATAGTGCACTCAGCTCTTCTCCTCTGATCTGTATTGCCGTGGCTCTAACTTCTTTGGGTGCTGTCTGTTCCAGTGGTCTATTCTCTGTCCCTCTAGCTATACCATACTGTCTTAATCCATGTAGTTTTATAGTGAATTTGGATCTCTGCTAAGGCGAGTGCTCCCAAGCTTGTTCTTCCTCAAAGTAGTCTCCATCATTCTTGGCCCTTTTTCTCTTCTGTATGAATTTTAGTATTTAGGAGAGGGAAGGAGCTTTCCTGTTTTTCTTTCTTCCCCTCTCCTCCCTCCCTTCATGTCTCTGTTTTGTAGAACAACTTAAATAAGATTGATATTAGTGCTTAAATGTTTGGTAGCATTTACCATGAATGTTTCTGGAGGTGGCACAGTAGATCTTTTCAGGTTTTCGTTTCCTTCTTGAGTCATTTTTGGCAAGGTGTAATTTTCTAAAAATTTTCATTTTATTAGAGTTTTCTAATAAATTGACATAATTCCATAGAACTGTTACTTTTTTATTTCTGTACTGTCTTTCCAAGTGGGTTTACTCTTTTTCTTACATGTGCATCTTTCAGTAATTGTTTCAGCAATTTGAAAAGAGAAACTCAGTCTGCTTTTGTCTGAAAATGTTTTTATTTAGCCCTCAATTTTGAAAGATATTGTAGCTGGATATAGAAATACAGTACTGCCACTTTGTCTCACCCATTGAAGAGGTTATTCCTTTGTCTTCCGTCTGTTGTTGCCAGGTATTCTGTCAGTCTCTTTATCATTTCTTTAGTAAACTTACTAGATGTTTTGGCTGGGACATAATAGTCTGTAACAGTCCCAGTTTTTTGCTCCTATTGTCTTGGGGTCCCATCTGGTTTAACATTTGTCTCAGGAAAAAAAAGAAAGTGCCCCAGTTTGGAAAATAAATCATGTGGTCACTCTTAAGATCTCTTTGTTTTCCTACAAAGTGGGGTGGGTTGATATTTATTGATTCTGTTTGGTGTATATTTCTTGAAATTATGGATTTCTAGTTTTCATCAGTTCTGGAAAATTCTCTGAATATTGCCTTTTGCATTCTGTATCTTCCATTCTGGAAACTGTTTTAGACATATGTTGGATCATCTTGTTCTGTCTCCTGTATGTCTTAACCGTCCATATCTCATGTCTTCTATTTTCTAGTCCGTATAATTTCCACAGATTTCTCTTTTAGTTCACTAATTAGTTCTTTAGCTGTGATTATTCAGCTGTTTAACTCACCTACTAAAGCTTTTGGTTTAATTAGCTTTTATTTTCCAAAGTTTTCTTTAGTAGGGTGCCATTGCCTTCTCTTATTCAAATCTGCCTCTTTTGTTCATAGTGTCTTATTCTCTTAAGGTTTTGATTATTTCAGCATCTGTACTCATTCTGTTATGTTATCTCATGAATTTCTTAGAGGTTTAATTTAATTTGTTAGTTTACTGATTTTTGCTCTCTTCATATTGTTTTCATTAGATTATGAGATAAACTAGAATAGATTTGTCTGTGGTCTGGATTGGAGGTGCCCTCTAGTGGAGAGGTTTTGTATTTAACTCCACCTGGTAGGAAGTGTCCTTGGCTCAAGGTCAATTTATATGTTAGTTTCTTGACCTGAAATTTCCTGAGCCAGAGTTTGACACCACTCTTTGGTTACAGATTCTCAGGGAATTTCTTTTTTTCCCCTTTAGCCAGAGTCCAGATTAAGATAGACATGCTTCCTTATTGTCTTCCTTTGTGTTGGGCAGATTTTTAACTCACTTTTTTTTTTTTTTAAATCCATCTTTCTGAGACATTTTATATATTAGTATGAATCAAGAATCCGTGGGGGCTCATTTCCAGCTCCAACCCAGTGCAGGCCCAAAATGTCTCTTGGCCTTGTATAGAAGTCACAATGTAAACCCCTAGATTACCAAAACTGACTCCCGTCATCTGCACTGGGACAGTCACAGGTTATCTTTTATGCTTACTTCTTTGAATTTCTTTTATGCTTGCTTCTGTCTTAGTTTTTGGAACTCCTTGATTTCCCCTACTCCTTAGTTACCACAGCCATGCATTTAAAGTTACTTTTGTCTTAAAATATTTAAATAGCAACTCTAGATGTTTGTGTCAGGAAGGTTGGAAGCTAACTAGTTGACCATATTGTTGCAGCCAGAAGTATGAACCTCATTTATAAAGTATTTTCAGATGAGCCATTTCTTTTGATTTTTATGTCAAGGTACAAGCTTCCTCCACGCAAGCAAAATAATTGGAAATTGTGCTTTTTGCCCAAAGTCAGAATCAGTGAGAGCCAGGATTAAAACTCTAATATTAAGCTTCAAGTATAGATTTCTTGTTAGTATTCTTTCTTTTCCACTAACTACAAATAGGATCAGGTCATGTATTTATTGGTATGTATATTTTTTACTAAATAACTTGGTTTTTTGCTTCGTTAGGATTTAAAAAGGAATTTATTTTTTCAGGCAGTATGGTAGAGTGGAAAGAACATTGGATTTGAAGCAGCACCTAAATTTTAATTCATTTAATGACAGTGTAACTTTGGGCAGATAATTTTAATCATCGAAGCTTTAGTTTTCTTACTGTTATCTGGGGTACTGAGAAAGTGAAAGTGTTAAGTTACTCAGCCGTGTCTGACTCTTTGTGACCCCATGGCCCTCAGTCCTTGGAATTCTCCAAGCAAGAATACTGGAGTGGGTAGCCGTTTACTTCTCCAGGGGATCTTCCCAACCCAGAGATCAAACCCAGGTCTCTTGCATGTACTGTCTGAGCCACCACTTCCCCTGATTAAATCCGGGGCCCCTCCAGTACCCCTACAGTCCTTACAAGGAGTGTGTATGGACAGGATCTTTCTCTCTCCAAGTCCTGCAAACCCCAGGGACTCGGTCTGTTTTCATTTTTATTCCATTTTCATGTCTGTCTGTTGCCCCCATCTTTTCTGTTCATTAGAGCTTTCTTTTTCCAAACATTTTTATGCACTATATCCCCCTGAAACAGTGCTGTAGGACCTTTTCCCCCCTAACAGCTTTACCCCTAATCACTACTCAAAGACTGACCAGGAATAACTGTTAACATAACATTATATGAAAGTGAAAATGTTAGTTGCTCGGTTGTATCTTGACTCCTTTCGACCCCATGGACTGTAGCCCATCAGGCTCCTCTGTCAGTGGAATTCTCCAGGCAAGAATCCTGGAGTGGGTAGCTGTGCCCTTCTCCAGAGGATCCTCCTGACCCAGGGATCCTACCAGCATCTCTTGTCTTTTATTCATGTAATTCTATTTAATAGCCAATGTGAAACACTCATTGCTCTTTAGGTAGAATTTTCAGTTTTTTCATTTGAAAAGAGGGAATAACATCTGCTTCATATTGGGTGGTTTTGAGGATGAAAAGAGGGTTAAGGGGTCAGTGTTGACTGGTGAATTAGTCTACTTGCTACCTACATAAGCACCTTGCTACTGCATCCCAGCTTTAGCAAAAGAGAAAACTTACTCTGTCATCAGCCTTGATAGAGTCAGGGTCACTCTTGATAGACTCAGGCTTTGACTGATTGATTCTGTGAGTTTTTATTCTTAAAAAGGAATGATATACTGCCATTTGCAGCAACTTGGGTGGACCTAGAGAATATTGTACTTAGGGAAATAAGTAGATAAAGTGAAATACTATATGATATCATTCATATGTGGAAACTAATGTATAATACAAATGAATGTATATGCAAAACAGAACCAGACTCATAGATCCAGAAAATAAACTCGTGGTTACCAGAGGGGAAGGACAATTAGGAGTATGGGATTAGCAGATACAAACTACTGTATATAAAACATAAGTAACAAGGGTATATTTTATAGCAAGGGAATTATAGCCATTATCTTGTAATAACCTATAGTGAAGTATAACCCACAGAAATAGTGAATCACTGTGCACTACACCTGAAACCAACACAATGTTGTAAATCGACTGTACTTAAATTTTTAAAAATCATTAAAAAGGAAAAGGATTTTTTTTTTTTTAGGAATAATTTTTTAAGAAAAAAAATTTCCTAATTTCAAGGTAATAAATGTGAAAAACTAGAAAAAAATTTTAGATCATCTGTAGTCCCAGTCTAGATATAAATGCTTAACATTTTGTTATATTTCATCCAGTTGTAAATTTGTAAAATTGGAATGCTATATTTGTAAAATTAATGCTATATTGCATTAAAAATGTATTTTCCTACTTAAAAAAAAACCAATCTGTGAGTTTCAAAGTTTTATTCTATTGCCTCAGACAGTAAAAAATCCTTCTGCAATGTGGGAGACCTGAGTTTGATCCCTGGGTTGGGAAGGTCTCTGGAGAAAGGCATGGCAACCCATTCCAGTATTCTTTCATGGAGAATCCCCATGGACAAAGGAGCCTGGCAGGCTACAGGCCATGGGGTCACAAAGAGATGGACATGACTGACCAACTAAGCACATAGCACAGCACAATAAGAGCTCAAAAAATTGTAAACTTGCATATTTTCTGAATTTTTCAATACGGTGAGAAAAATGTTAGAGTGATATATATCTATGTATAAAGTTATTTGTAGATTATAAATTACCACCATGAAGCTTATACAGATTAGTTTTGGTTGAATAAGTGAATTTTATTTGGGTTTATTAAATGTATTTCCAAAGTACACTTGTTGTTAAACTATTTATTTGCTTTCTAAAACATCTTGATCTGTTGGCAGAAGTGCTTTTGATCTCTTTACTACCAGAATTAAAACTCTTGTGTAATAGGAAAGACTTGTGTCTGATACTTTGCTGCCTACTCCACAGGACCTGAGCTTAGTATACTTTTCAAGTTGTGCCTGTCAAGTTCCTTAACCTTCAGAAGTTCTTAGCTGTTTCCTTCATATTCCCATCGCTGTGCCTCTTACTGCAGGGTTCCTGTGTAAAACAGCCTACTGATTGTCAGAAAAGATACTCCTTTTTGAATTTATTAATTACTAAAAGGCTCTAAAATCATTGGAAGTTTTTGACTAGTGACTCTGTTTAGTTGTAAAGGATCAAGCAGAAACTGAAGTACCCTGGAACAACATGGAAACCTGCATTTCTGTTTCTCAGTGCCTGATTTTTGGTATCTTTGTTTTTTTCTTAAAGCAGTGTGTATTTGTTGAGCAGCTACTGTGTTCCAATTGGTATTCAGTTTTTGCAAGTAGAAATGTTATATGGATAAATGAGAATCTTATGGATAAATGAAAATCTTGAAAGGTCTTAGGTTAATTTATAAAGAAGATAGAAAATCTGTATTAAGTTCCCATATTTATTAAATGTTTTATTAGTGAAGTTTCAGAGAAATGTTTATGAGTCTTACATATAAGTTTTTCTAAAACTTTTTTCATATATAGCCCTTTTTAAAAGGACAAATGGTGTCTCACCAATCCCCTGTATTAATTTAAAATAGGTCAATACATCTATTTTTACTTGGTTTAATGTAACAGATATGAATAAACATAAAGCTAGACATAAACTTCACAGGGTTGCCACTCTTGTGTTAGGTGCTCAGTTGTGTCCAACTCTTTGCGACTCTGCAGGACTGTAGCCTGCCAGACTCCTCTGTCTATGGAATAGAAGAATACCAGGCAAGAATACTGGAGTGGGTTGCCATTCCTTTCTCCAGGGGATACTCCCAAACTAGGGATCGAACCTGAGTTCCCAGCATTGCAGGCAGATTCTTTACTGTCTGAGCCATCGGGGAAACCCTTATGCAACTATAAACACATTTTATCTTAGGAATTACAAAAGATAAAACCCATCATTTTGAAAATATTTAATTCAGTGGCTTCCAGTTTATCCACAGTGTTGTGTGAGCATCAGCCACTATCTAACTCTGGAACATTTTCATCACCCCAAACAGAAACCCTAACCCATTAAGAAATTTCTATCTAAGTTCAGGAGAAGGAAATGGCAACCCACTCCAGTATTCCTGCCTGGAGAATCCCATGGATGGAGGAGCCTGATAGGCTACAGTCCATGGGGTCACAAAGAGTCGGACACGACTGAGTGACTTCACTTTGACTTTCACCAAAAAGAAATATAGTCTCCTATTCACTTCCTGCAGGTCCTTCTTTAGGACATCTGCATGTCTAGTCACTTTTTATGTAGTCATGTAGGACCTATAGCCTTATTTCCCAATTTTAGAAATAGAATTTTTTTATATGTAGGTTTCCTGTCTAAAATTTTAACATTCTATTCATCTTGTTTTTGCTAATTTGATACCACTACTGCTTCTAGAAATTTCATTTCTTTGTTGCTTATTTGTATAACTTTGAAATAAATCTCTCACTCCTTAGACTAGAAGAGTAGACCTCCATGAATGTCATCTCCCCTTTCATAAGTGAATTCTAACTTGTCAGTAAAATATTTTATGTTCATTTAATGCTTAAGTGAAGCTGTTGAGTTGATAAAATCTTTACTACATTTGGAAAACCAGTGCAGTGATTTTTATTTTTGTAATTTTGGTGGTGGTATATTATCTCTGCAGTTAAGTCTTCTGATGAAGGTTCCATATATCAGTTCTAAAATGAAAATAAAAGTATTATTATTCATAAAAAAAAAAAAAAGAAATTTCTATCTAAGTTCTGAGTTCAGCCAGTCTATTGTGTGCCGTGTGATGACCCAGTTCTCCCTATATTTTTCTTCAGAGGAAAAATGTACTGTAACTTGGCCTTCAGTTGATAGAATGCATCATTTACGTATTAAGTCTGCCTGCCTCTTTTTTATTAGCCCTCAATTATTCAAGAATAACTGCTTGGCCCAAGTATATCCCTGAGTAGGTACGTGAGCACCAAAATTGTGAAGTAGTACTTGATACTAAGGTGATTAGCCAGATGATCCAAATTAGGCTTGTATTATTTTATGAACAATCACACAAGGGAAAACGGATCACTCAAATTCTCATCTAGAATATATAGTCTCACTGAGACTATACCTGAGGATCCCAAATTGAGGAACACTGAAAGTCTTGTGTATACTTAATGAGAATGAGAAGCATGGGCATTTACCATCTCTTATACTTGAAAAATTTTTAAGGTAATTACTCTGTAGTGTGGGAAAAAATGTCTTTTTGGGAAAATCTTTTTCCTCTCTCATTTTGGTGAAAAGAAGCTATTTATTAACATAATTTTGTTCACAGGGAGCATGAAAAGGCTTTCTTCCTTTTAGAGACCAAATCATGACATCCCTTATGCACCAAGCTAATGAGATTGAATTTTATTCTGAAAACCAAGAAGTCATTGAAGAATTTTTCAAAATATAGTTAGCAAAACATTTCCTGATCCCTTAAATTTTGTCTGAACTTAACCTTGGCATTTCTGTGAAGAAAATCGCATTTTTAAATCTACCCTGAATTTTGTCATGTGTTTGAGAACTGATTACAGTTATCAGCCTTTTCGACTGTTTTTGCTTATGCAGACGGACCTTTTCAGGTGTAAAGCTAGTCTTTCACTTAACCTAAAACTATAGTTAAATTTAGCCTTGGGTGGCCAAAATGTGCTGTTTAGAAATTTGGCAGAGAAGTTAATCAGTTCAGTTTAGTTGCTCATTCGTATCCGACTCTTTGCGACCCCATGAACCACAGCCCACCAGGCCTCCCTGTCCATCACCAATTCCTGGAGTCCCATGTCCATTGAGTCGGTGATGCCATCCAACCATCTCATTCTCTGTCTTCCCCTTCTCCTCCTGCCCTCAATCTTTCCCAGCATCATGGTCTTTTCAGATGAGTCAGCTCTTCACATCAGGTGGCCAGAATATTGGATTTTCAGCTTCAACATCAGTCCTTCCAATGAACACCCAGGACTGATCTCCTTTAGGATGGACTGGTTGGATCTCCTTGCAGTCCAAAAGCCTCTCAAGAGTTTTCTCCAACACCACAGTTCAAAAGCATCAATTCTTTGGCACTCAGCCCTCTTTATAGTTCAACTCTCACATTGATACATGACCACTGGAGAAACCATAGCCTTGACTAGACGGACCTTTGTTGGCAAAGTAATGTCTCTGCTTTTTAATATGCTGTCTAGGTTGGTCATAACTTTCCTTCCAAGGAGTAAGCATCTTTTAATTTCATGAGAAGTTAATCAGGTATGTTTAAATCCACTAGTTCTTTTTTTAAATTAATTTTATTGGGAGTATAGTTGCTTTACAGTGTTGTGTTTTTGCTGTACTATGAAGTGAATCAGCTATATGCTTATATATTATCCCCTGTTTTTTGGATTTCCTTCCCATTTAGATCACCATAAATTCATTCATTCTTAATGGTATTTTTAAAGTAACAATGAGAGAATAGCACTGAAGCATGTATATTATCATATGTGAAATAGATCGCCAGTCCAGGTTCAATGCATGAGACAGGGTGCTCAGGGCTGGTGCACTGGGATGACCCTGAGGGATGGGATGGAGAGGTAGGTGGGAGTGGGGTTCAGGATGGGGAACACATGTACACCCATGGCTGATTCATGTCAGTGTATGGCAAAAGCCACTACAATATTGTAAAATAATTAGCTTCCAGTTAAATAAATTAATTTTAAAAAATAATTGGATACCTTAGAGGGTGGTAGGAAACCAATTCATTATCTTAAATACTGGTAAAGGAATCGAGTATTACCCCTGACTTTTCTAAGTGCACTGAGCCAATAGATAACCAATTAGTAGGGGTAGAATGACTTTATGATGGAGTGGCAGACCGGAAGTTGAGAAGTAGCAGAACGAAGTGACAACTACATTGCTGTTCAGTTTAGTTCAGTTGCTCAGTCGTGTCCGACTCTTTGGACCCCATGGACTGCAGCACGCCAGGCCTCCCTGTCCATCACCAACTCCCAGAGTTTACTCAAACTCTTGTCCATTGAGTCAGTCATGTCATCCAACCATCTCATCCTCTGTCGTCCCCTTTTCCTTTCGCCTTCAATCTTTCCCAGCATCAGGGTCTTTTCAAATGAGTCAGCTCTTCAGATCAGGTGGCCAAAGTATTGGAGTTTCAGCTTCAGCATCTTTCCTTCCAATGAATAATCAGGACTGATTTCCTTTAGGATGGACTGGTTGGATCTGCTTCCAGTCCAAGCGACTCTTGAGAGTCTTCTCCAGCACCACAGTTCAAAAGCATGAATTCTTCAGCACTCAGCTTTCTTCACAGTCCAACTCTCGCATCCATACATGACCACTGGAAAAACTGTAACCTTGACTAGACGGACCTTTGTTGGCAAAGTAATGTCTCTGTTTTTTTAATATGCTCTCTAGGTTGGTCATAACTTTTCTTCTGAAGAGTAAGCGTCTTTTTATTTCATGGCTGCAGTCACCATCTGCAGTGATTTTGGAGCCCCCCGAAATAAAGTCTGCCGCTGTTTCTGTTTCTCCATCTATTTGCCTAAGTGACAGGACCAGATGCCGTGATCTTTGTTTTCTGAATGTTGAGCTTTAAGCCAACTTTTTCATTCTCCTTCACCCTCATCAAGAGGCTCTTTAGTTCTTCACTTTCTGCCATAAGGGTGGTGTCATCTGTATATCTGAGGTTATTGATATTTTTCCCAGCATTCTATATTCCAGCTTGTGCTTCCTCCTGCCCAGCGTTTCTCATGATGTACTCTGCATACAAGTTAAATAAGCAGGGTGACAATATACAGCCTTGACGTACTCCTTTTCCTATTTGGAACCATGTCCAGTTCCAGTTGTTCCATGTCCAGTTCTAACTGTTTCTTCCTGACCTGCATACAGATTTCTCAAGAGGCAAGTCAGGTGATCTAGTATTCCCATCTCTTTCAGAAGTTTCCATAGTTTATTGTGATCCACACAGTCAGAGGCTTTGGTATAGTAAATACAGCAGAAATAGATGTTTTTCTGGAACTCTCTTGCTTTTTCAATGATCCAGTGGATGTTGGTAATTTGGTTCCTCTCCCTTTTCTAAAACCAGCTTGAACATCTGGAAGTTCACGGTTCACACATTGTTGGAGCCTGGCTTGGAGAATTTTGAGCATTACTTTGTTAGCGTGTGAGATGAGTGCAATTGTGCGGTAGTTTGAGCATTCTTTGGCATTGTCTTTCTTTGGGATTGGAATGAAAACTGACCTTTTCCAGTCCTGTGGCCACTGCTGAGTTTTCCAAATTTACTGGCATATTGAGTGTAGCACTTGCACAGCATCGTCTTTCAGGATTTGAAATAGCTCAACTGGAATTCCATCACCTCCACTAGCTTTGTAGTGATGCTTCCTAAGGCCCACTTGACTTCACATTCCAGGATGTCTGGCTCTAGGTGAGTGATCACACCATCGTGATTATCTGGGTTGTGAAGATCTTGTACATGGAGTTATTTACAGGCCAAGATGATTGATTTCCTGATGATCTTTTTGTAAGCATCATGAACAGAATATATTAAGACAAGGTGGCAAGAATATAGCAGAGAACTATATTAAAAAGACCTGCATGACCCAGATAATCATGATGGTGCAATCACTCATCTAGAGCCAGACATCCTGGAATGCAGAGTCAAATGGGCCTTAGGAAGCATCACTACAAACAAAGCTAGTGGCCATGATGATATTCCAGTTGAGCTATTTCAAATCCTAAAAGATGATGCTGTGAAGGTGCTGCCTTCAGTATGCCAGCAAATTTGGAAAACTCAGTAGTGGCCACAGGACTGGAAGAGGTCAGTTTTCATTCCAATCCCAAAGAAAGGCCATGTCAAAGAATGCTCAAACTGCCATAAAAACAGTTGCACTCATCACACACACTAGCAAAGTAATGCTCAAAATTTCTTCAAGCCAGGCTTCAACAGTATGTGAACCATGAACATCCAGATGTTCGAGCTGGTTTTAGAAAAGGCAGAGGGAACCAGAGATCAAATTGCCAACATCCGTTGGATCATTGAAAAAGTGAGAGAGTTCCAGAAAAACATCTGTTTCTGCTGTATTGACTATGCCAAAGCCTTTGACTATGTGGATCACAACAAACTGGAAAATTCTGAAACAGATGGGAATACCAGACCACCTGACCTGCCTCCTGAGAAATCTGTGTGCAGGTCAAGAAACAACAGTTAGAACTAGACATGGAACAACAGACTGGTTCCAAATCAGGAAAGGAGTACGTCAAGGCTGTATATTGTCACCCTGCTTATTTAACTTGTATGCAGAGTACATCATGGGAAATGCTGGGCTGGATGAAGAATAAACTGGAATCATGATTGCAGGGAAAAATATCAATAACCTCAGATATGAAGATGGCATCACCCTTATTGCAGAAAGCAAAGAGCTAAAGGGCCTCTTGATGAAAGTGAAAGAGGAGAGTGAAAAAGTTGGCATAAAGCTCAACATTCAGAAAACGAAGATCATGGCATCCAGTCCCATCACTTCATGGCAAATAGATGGGGAAACAATGGCAGCAGTGACAGAGTTTATTTTGGGGGGCTCCAAAATCACTGCAGATGGTGATTGCAGCCATGAAATTAAAAGATGCTTGCTCCTTGGAAGAAAAGCTATGACCAGCCTAGACAGCATATTCAAAAGCAGAGACATTACTTTGCCAACAAAGGTCCATCTAGTCAAGGCTATGGTTTTTCCAGTGGTCATATATGGATGTGAGAGTTGGACTGTGAAGAAAGCTGAGCGCTGAAGAATTGATGCTTTTGAACTGTGTTGTTGGAGAAGACTCTTGAGAATTCCTTGGATAGCAAGTAGATCCAACCGGTCCATCCTAAAGGAAATCAGTCCTGAATATTCATTGGAAGAACTGATGCTGAAGCCGAAACTCCAATACTTTGGCCAGCTGATGGGAAGAAACTAACTCGTTTGAAAAGCCCCTGATGCTGAAAGCAGGAGGAGAAGGGGACGACAGAGGATGAGATGGTTGGATGGCATCACCGACACAATGGACATGAGTTTGAGTAAGCTCCTGGAGTTGGTGATGGACAGGGAAATCTAGCGTGCTGCAGTCCATGAGGTCACAAAGAGTCGGACATGGCTGAGCAACTGAACTGAACTGAGAATCACTTTATAAATGTATTCCAACTAATAAATTAAAAAAATTATAGAATTTAAAATGTCACCATTCTATAATCCCCACTGACAGTGGCAGTAAACATCACTGGTTCCTAACATCACAAAAGAGAGATAATGAGGCATTATGTGCCTCCTATAGTCTTGCCAAAGGGGGACAGAACCTGAGTCTAATCCAGTCTCAGGATCCATATGTCAGTTTTTCGGAAATACCAAGGAAGAGGAACATGCTGAACTGCACCAAGAGTATGCATTTGGCAAAACCCAGGAACTCTAGGTTCCTGATCTATAGTACAGCTGGGTTCTTCAATAGATAACATTATATGTAAATGAAAGGGAAGCTGGAGAACCCTATCAATTACCAAAGACTTAGAAGACACTTGGTTTTTTTTCTAAATGGGCAAAACTAACCTTTAGTATGTAGGGAAGCTCATGATAGAAAGCAAATGGCAAAGGAATGATTAATATAAAAGCAGGATAATGGTTACATACAGCAGGAGAAGGAAGGTGTGATGGGGATGGGACTTCTGGGGTGGTTTAAAGTTCTAATTCTGGGCTTGCCTGGTGTTCACCTTAGAATAGTTTATAGGTCATCATTGCAGTGTTGGAGAAAATGGACAAGTAGCAAATAGTAGCCCTAAGTATTTCTTGATAAATAAGGTAAATGAGGTAGTTTGTAAGTCCCGCTCTATGTAAAGTGGAGCAGGACTTCCCAAAGTGATGCTTCTATCAACTGCAGGAGCAGTTGTCAGATAGTTTGGTCTGGGGACCTCTTTACCCTAGGATTGTTGAGGACTACGAAGAGCTTTTATTTAGATGATTTATATTTACCAGAAATTAAAGCAAAATTAGAAATTTTAAAAACATTAGAAATTAATTTTTTTAAGTTAGAAATTAAAGCAAAATTTTTAGATTGTGTATTCATTTAATGTAATAATTATAACCCATTATAAGCATTTAAGATTTTAAGCATAATTGACATATATTAATTTCAAGTGTACAGCATAATAAAACATGGTATATTCTGTGAAATAATTGCCATGATTAAGTCTAGTTAGCATCTGCCACCATATACAAACTAGAAGTTTGTGCCTTTTGACTCCCTGTACCCATTTCACCCACACCAGCCTCTGGCAACCACTGATGACATTCTCTGAATCTATGAGCTTGGCATTTTGTGTGTTTTTTTCCTTTTTTTTTTTTAGATTCCACATATAAGTGAGATGATACAGTACTTTTCTTTCTCTGACGTATTTCACACAGCTTAATACCCTCGAGGCCTATTCATGTTGTCGAAAATGGAAATACTTCCTTCTTTTTTATAGCTGAGTAGTATTCCATTGTGTGTGTGAGAGTGTGTGTGTATCACATTTTGTAAATAATGCTGCAGAGAACATGAGGGTACATATATCTTTCATGTTAGTGTTTTCATTTTCTTTACGTAAATATCCAGAAGTGGAATTTCTAGATCATATGGTAGTTTATTTTTAATTTTTTGAAGAGCCCCTGTACTGTTCTCCATAGTGATTGTACCAGTTTACATTCTGTCAACAGTACAAAAGGTTTCCCCTTTCTCCTCATCCTCTCCACAACCTCACTTGCTATTTATTGGGTTTTTTTTTTTATAATACCCATTCTAATAGATGTGAGGTAATATGTCATTGTGGTTTTGATTTGCATTTCCCTGCTGATTAGTGAACCCACTCCAGTGTTCTTGCCTAGAGAATCCCAGGGACGAGGGAGCCTGGTGGGCTGCCATCTATGGGGTCACACAGAGTCAGACACGACTGAAGTGACTTAGCAGCAGCAGCTGATTAGTGATGTTGAGCATCTTTTCACATGTTTGTTGATTTCCTGAATATCTTCTTTGGAAAAATGTCTGCTTAGATCCTCTGCATTTTTATATCAGATTTTTGTTGTTGTTGTTGTTGCATTGTTGGAGTTACCGACATTTTTATAAAAAAATGTCCCAATATGCAAAAACTTAGTAAAGTAGCATTGTTCTGTATTTCTTTCTCAGCCTCTTTAATATCTTGCTAAATAGATTTTCATATTTCGGCATTCAGTCTGCTACCGTACATTTCTTTTTGGTTGAAAGTATTAAAAAAAAAATCCAGCCTCACACAGATAAGTAGTTGGAAGAGGAATATTTTAATAACCTTTCCAGATAATTCTAGATATTCTTCTTGGATGGTTTTTTGACAAGTAGAAGTTTCAGGAAGATGAGTTGTAGTGTGCAGTCTGAAACCACATCTGAACTTCCCTTGCTCTCTTAAATGAAAACCCATTGGTATGCAGCCAGAAAGATTTTAGGCATACTTCCTATTTGTCACATGCAATATTTTTTAAAGTGCCCCCAAGGTTAAGATTTCATAAAAAATAATAATTTTTTCTGCTTCCTTCATCAAGGTTGTTGTGAAACTGTCTGTTTTTTTTTCCTCAATAAGTGTGTGGTAGTGAAGAATACAGTGACTGCTATACACTCGGATGCTACTGCCTTGGTTTGTACTAAGTTAGAGCAATTTTATTCACCATTGCCTTTGTGCACCATTTATGCAGATGTCAATACAGTGAAAAAGGTAAATGGTGTCTTAGTGTTACTGTGAAAATAGCTTGGATTCTATAGACCTCCTGAGGGAGTCTCAGTAATCACAGAAAAGTGAAAGTGAAGTTGCTCAGTTGTATCCAACTCTTTGCGATCCCATCGACTATAGCCTACCAGGCTCCTCCGTCCATGGGATTTTGTAGGCAGGAATACTGGAGTGGATTGCCATTTCCTTCACCAGTTAACCAGAGTGGTCCATGAATAATAGTGTGAGGAACACTGAACTAGAAAACTTTGTGGATGTTCACTGGCTGTTATATTCAGCGCTTGTGTTTATGTTTTGAGAAAGATATGAAAATATAACTCCTTGTGTTTTCCAGAATTGGCACACAGTTGTGGCTTTCCCAGTCTTGTTAATAATTAAGTACTTCATAATTTATGGAAGTTCCTTTATGGTTGTCATCAATTGAGCAAAATATTTAGGACTTAAGAGTTAGTATGCTGGCTTTCCAGGTGGCACAGTGGTAAAAAAAACCCACCTGCCAATGCAGGGGACCCAGGTTCAATCCCTGGAAAAGGAAATAACAACCCACTCCAGTATTCTTGCCTGGAGAATGCCATGGACAGAGGAACCTGGTGGGCTACAGTCCGTGGAGCCTCAAAGAGTCAGACATGACTGAGCACACACGCATGTACACATACATGTTAATATGCTACGGTGATTAACTGAGTGTTTCAAATATTCCATTCACATCTTCCTGCAAAATGTATAGGTCCTCTCATTCTTTGGGTTACTGTAACTGAATGCATTTCTTTCACAAGTGTTTATTGCTCTACTGTTTGAAGAAACAAGATTTTTAAGGATATAAAAGCAGATTTTAGGCAACTCCTGGTGGTCCAGTGGTCTTTATTGCCTTCCTTTGAGAGAAACTAAATAGAAAAATCCTGTTTCTTTCCTCCTCTAATGAGGGTAGGACTAGAGAGGAGAGTTCTCCTTTTCTTCCCAAGTTTCACACATTTAAAAGGCATTCTTCTTCTATAATAAAGCAGTTATTTATTTGCAATTTGCTGCATGTTCAACACTGTTAAATTTCATCGGAGGAAGAGTTACAAATACATTAAACAATTAATAAGCAGTATATAATTAAAGTGTAAAAATGTCTGTTGCTTAATTCAAAGTGATACTAATGAGATCAATATCATCTGAATGTTCAGAATGGCTTCGTGAAGGATTTAAGATGCGTCAGTAAGGCTTAGTAGAAAAGGAGATGCCATAGACAGAATATATCTGGATTTCAGCTAAGCTCTGGATAAGATCTTTGAGGATATCCTCATAGACACAGGTAACTGGCTGAAATGTAAACTTAATGCAGTACCAAATATTTGTCAGATAATTAACTAGTTGAATGGTCGTACCCAGGCATGCTAATCAATACATCATTGACAGCTAGGAGCAAGAGTCTCATGGCTCAGGGCTCTGACCGTGGGCTCATCCTGTTCAGTATTTTTATCAGCAACTTAGGTAAGGACATCCATTCAGTATGCATTTAATGACTGTCACCTGTGAGTTGTATAGTCCAACATGCTGTCAAAAATCAAAAAATAAATAACGTATGGTAAGCTTCTGTGTTGGTCCCCGATCCACTGCAGGGACACAGGTTTGATCCCTGGTCAGGGAAGTTCTGCATGCCATGAGGTGTGGCCAAAAAAAACAACAATTGACATATACCCTATCTTTTCCTCTCAATGGGGAGTAAAAGAAATGATCATATAAACAAAGAGCTGTGCTTAGTCACTCACTTGTGTCTGATTCTTTTCGACCCCATGGACTGTAGCCCATCAGGCTCCTGGGTTCACATGGATTCTCCAGGCAAGAA
Organism: Ovis aries; assembly: GCF_016772045.2. NCBI lineage: Eukaryota > Metazoa > Chordata > Mammalia > Artiodactyla > Bovidae > Ovis > Ovis aries. Next base: position 43,650,798 of record NC_056055.1, on the reverse strand, counting down.
TACTGGAGTGAGCTGCCATGCCCTCTTCCAGGGGATCTTCCCAACCCAGGGATCGAACCCAGGTCTCCTGCATTGCAGGCAGATTCGTTACCATCTGAGCCATCAGGGAAGCCCAAAGAGCAACTTGAACAACATTTTAATGGGCTGCTCATATAATTGAGTGAAGGGGTGGATGGTTTGATAATAGGAGTTCAAAAGATCTCAGTAGACTAGAAAAATCCTCCAAACCTGACAAAAATAAGTTTATATAGATAAACCCATGATCCTACATGTAGGTATAGAAAAACTGCATAGCATAAAACAGGCAAGACATGTTTAAACATGTTTGAAAAAGACTCCTGAAATTTCTAGCAGTGTGGCAAAGTACATACATTACTTGAAAATTCTTCTATATAACACTCAGAAATGCTTGGCAAAGTATTAAAATAACTCCTTTTAAAGCACATAGTTGACCTTACCCCCCAAAAGTAAGGAAAATCCCTTGGGAGCAAAAATGAGTAGGAAGATAAGAATAAGTGGATCCTGTTGAATTTGAATAAGCATCGACAAGTTTGCAAGAAAAAAAGGAAATCTCCCAAGTCCTCCACCCCATCAGTTAATTTAAATAAACCCATTCTAACTGAGTGTGAGGAGTGAAGCAGAAGTGGCTCTAGGGTCAAATGCCAAAGCTGAAAAATTTTTGCCTGCTGCGGAGTAAAGGGTTTAAGGCTGAAACTTCCCCATTAATTCAGTTCCCTAGAAAGCAGTTGGAGTTGTTAGCACTCCTTGGCCACTAGCAGAAACAGGAAAACACAGGTATTCAGGATTTCCGCAGTTTCACATCAGCCGGTTGTGAATTTATATTATACTCCCACATGGGAGAACCCCACAAATGAGCATGCATTTATTTAGTTTTGGCTGTGCTGGATCTTTGTTGCTGCTTGGGCTTTTCCATAGGTGCGGCGAGGGGGCCCTACTCTCGAGTTGAGATGGGTGGGTTCTAGAGTGTGCAGGCTCCAGTAGTTGCAATTCCCAGTCTTTAGAGCATAGCCTAAATAGTTGTACACACAAGCTTAGTTGCTCCACGGCATGTGGGGTCTTCCTGGATCGAGGATCAAACCCGTGTCCCCTGCATTGGCATGTGGGTTCTTCACTACAGTCACCAGCAAGCCCCAATAGTGATCTTTTTTTTTCTTTTAAGTGACTATCAGAAATGATGAGGCACATTTGAAAACTCAAGTTGAAGCTAAAAATATAATTGTTGAAATTTTAAACCCAATGAATAATAGGTTAGCATGTTAGAAAGTGAAGAGGAGAGTTAACAAGGATATCTGAAAATGTGGTTCAGAGTGCCGCACAGAGGACAGGAAATGTATAAACTACAAACGGTCAAAAGACATAAGGGGTAGAATATTTAACATACCTAGAAAGAGAGTGGAGGAGAGAAAAGTATTAGAAGAATGTTGACTGAGAAATTTATGGAACAGAAGTTAAAAGTGCTCTGCATATAAAACAAGGTACATTTTTAGAAAATCACACCTGAACATGTAGAAAAGCTACAAATTCCCAGAAAGAAAGCATGACCTACAAAGAAAAATCATGCTGACAGAGACATCTCAACAGCGATCTAGAAGCCAGAAGATAGTACAGAGAGAAATTAATGTCAACTTAGAACTGTGTACACTACAAAGTAATTTCTTAAGAATGAAAACATTCTTAATCCTTTTTAGGTAAAGAAAAACTGAGTTTTTATCAACAGATCTTTACTTAAGGAATGTCTATAAAGGATACATTTAGAGAAGAAGGAAAATACCTTAGAATAAGGGTAGTGAAAAGTAAAAGGGAGCCAAGAAATTGGCACACATAAGTAAATCTAAACTGTAAGAAGTAAGTAATGTCTAATTTTTAGGACTAAAAATACTCAACCAGAAAATCAGCTGTGCTCCAATAAAATTAAAAACTAAGAAGAAGAAAAAGTAAAAATATAAAACCAAGTAGTAGACAATAACATACTGTAATCAGGAGAGAACCGATCATGTTCTAAGGTCATTGTTTTATTCAGGATAGGGGATGAAATATTGCTAAGTTTGGACTTTATTAAGAATCTGTGGTTACTAGTCTTGGAGTGGAAGATGATGGAAATCAGGAACTAGCAAACCAAAAAAATTGTTTAAATCCAAAAATATCAAGGAAGGGAAAAGAAGCAAAGAGAAGAGGGCAAACACAGCAAAGGAAGAGTCCATGATACGTTAGTAATAACAGACATGAAGTAAGTGTTAGTCCCTCAGTCATGTCTGACTTTTTGTGACCCCATTGACTGTAACCCACCAGGCTCCTCTATCCATGGGATTCTCCAGGCAAGAATACTGCAGTGGGTTGCCATTCCCTTCTCCAGGGGATCTTCCTGACCCAGGGATCGAACCTGGGTCTCCAGCATTGCAGGCAGATTCTTTACTCTCTCAGCCACCAGGGAAGCCCAGTATGAAGTAACCTCAAAAGCAAATTTGTCCAAGGGTGTTAAAAATAATAATATAGAAGAGATAAAGCTTGACCACCAAATATACCATGTAAGATAAACACTTCAAGCTGGCTTTTACGTCTAAAGTTAAACCAACATTTAAAAGATAACATAGAAGAAAATGTTTGTGAACTTAGGAAAAAAATCTTTTTAAGGACAAGCAAAACACATAAAGGAAAATAGCAATAAATTGCACTGTATTAGAATTAAGAACTTTTCTTCATCAGAAGACAGCATTAAGAGTAAAAACAAAAAAGAGTGGGAAGAGATATTTATACACATAACTGGCAAGTCTTCAGAGATCAAAATAGTCACTAATAACAAAAGACAGCTGTTAAACTTGTTTGCTTTTCATGAAGAAGCTTCTGAATATATAAAGTAAAAACTGAAAAGCATAGGGCTAATCCACTATTATAGTTAAAAATCACTCAGCCCTGATTGGGCAAGAAGCCAAAAAGAATAAAACTACAGAAGATTTGAACACAAGTAACAGGTTGGATTTGATGGACAGCACATTCTCTTAGCATGCATGAACACACATTCTCCTCAAGCACACATGGGACATCTATAGAAATAAACAAGAACAGAAGAGCTAAAGAGTAAGAAGGTACTGGAAGTGCAGACAAATCAGTGATAGATCTGAAAGCCGGAGCCCGGAAGGTTTGCACTGAGGGGTAATGAAAAGGGGATGGGGTGGATTGGAAGTCAGATGGTTTACCGACATTGTCTCACCCCACTATGTTGATATAAAAGGAAAGTCTGACCCTTAGATAGAAGCAGAACACAAACATTCAAGTACTTTGAAGGCATTTTAAAGTGTTACTTTTATGTACTGGATTGAACCACATAAAACTGCCATTTTTTTGTAGAACAAGAAGGATCGGCTATTGGCATCTTCATATGGCTCAACAAAACACAGTGAGAATCGAGCTTTTCTGTTTTGTTTTTTGTTTGTTTGCTTTTAATTCACCTTCTACAAAAAGACAAGTGTTAGTAGACCAGAATTCAACATCCTATCAAAAACATCTGTGCCAGAGTCTTCCTACATTTATTTAATATCTTACACACTAGAGGATGTCTCAGGCTTTGTTAATGGCACATTCTCAGACAAGAATTAGATGTTGGATTTCAAAGACACCATTTGGCTCCTTGAAGCATCCTTTAAAAAGCCAGTTAGTGTCCTAAAGTATGTGGGTACTGAACATGTGGTCTCATCTGTAGTGAGAGTCATCACCAGGAAATACTTTACTGAGTCTGGGTGCTTTCTATAGCAAATTAGGTATCCTGAGATCAAAATAATTTTCTAAAGGTTTGTTCACCTCTCTGTTCAAAACTCTATGATGCCCTCTGTTTCTGGTTTCTGTTTCACTGTTCAATTATACTTTTTCAGGAAATCTCATAAACTGACACAGTAGTTCCAGAAATTAACGTTATAGAAAAAATTAGTTTATTCTCATTGCAAAGTTTAATTTCCACATTATAATTTACCACTTCCTTCTGTAACACAGATCCTCCTTGGCTTAACCAACTTTTACTCTTTGTGATTGGTTGTTGGTCCAGCAGCCAACAAAGGCCCACCCTGATGTGATCTTTAGCCCCTTGTATGCCCAGAGACAATTGCTACGTAGCTATCTTCTCCAGAATCTGTGTCATTGAATAATATGAAACTGACAAGTAACTTAGACTTGTTCTGTGTGGATACTTCTCCCATTCCTCAGATGAAAGTTACTTTTATGCACTAAATGGACTCAATATGTCAGCAGGTTTGGAAAATTCAGCAGTGGCCACAGGACTGGAAAAAGTCATTCCAGTCCCAAAGAAAGGCAATGCCAAAGAATGCTCAAACTGCCACACAATTGCACTCATCTCACATGCTAGTAAAGTAATGCTCAAAATTCTCAGAGCCAGGCCTCAGCAAGACATGAACCGTGAACTTCCAGATATTCAAGCTGGTTTTAGAAAAGGCAGAGGAACCAGAGATCAAATTGCCAACATCTGCTGGATCATCATAAAAGCAAGAGAGTTCCAGAAAAACATCTGTTTCTGCTTTATTGACTATGCCAAAGCCTTTGACTGTGTGGATCACAATAAATTGTGGAAACTTCTGAAAGAGATGGGGAATACTAGACCACCTGACCTCCCTCTTGAGAAACCTGTATGCAGGTCAGGAAGCAACAGTTAGAACTGGACATGGGAAAACAGACTGGTTCCAAATAGGAAAAGGAGTATATCAGGCTGTATATTGTCATCCTGCTTATTTAACTTATATGCAGAGTACATCATGGGAAATGCCGGCCTAGATGAAGCATAAACTAGAATCAAGAATGCTGGGAGAAATATCAATAACCTCAGATATTCAGATGACACCACCCTTAAGGCAGAAAATGAAGAACTAAAGAGCCTCTTGATGAAAGTGAAAGAGGAGAGTGAAAAAGTTGGCCTAAAGCTCAACATTCAGAAAACTAAGATCATAGCATCCGGTCCCATCACTTCATGGCAAATAGATGGGGAAACAATGGCAGCAATGACAGACTTTATTTTTCTGGGCTCCAAAATCACTGCAGATGGTGATTGCAGCCATGAAATTAAAAGACACTACTCCTTGGAAGGAAAATTATCACCAGCCTAGACAGCATATTAAAAAGCAGAGACATTACTTTGCCAACAAAGGTCCGTCTAGTCAAGGCTGTGGGTTTTCCAATGGTCATGTTTGGATGTGAGAGTTGGACTATAAAGAAAGCTGAGCACCTAAGAATTGATGCTTTTGAACTGTGGTGTTGGAGAAAACTCTTGAGAGTCCCTTGGACTGCAAGGAGATCCAACCAGTCCATCCTAAAGGAGATTAGTCCTGGGTGTTCAATGGAAGGACTAATGTTGAAGCTGAAACTCCAATACTTTGGCCACCTGATGTGAAGTGCTGACTCATTTGAAAAGACCCTGATGCAAGGAAGGATTGAGGGCAGGAGGAGAAGGGGACGACAGAGGATGAGATGGTTGAATGGCATCACCGACACAATGGACATGAGTTTTAGTAAACTCCTGCAGTTGGTGATGGACAGGGAGGCCTGGCATGCTGCGATTCATGGGGTTGCAAAGAATTGGACACAACTGAGTGACTGAACTGAACTGAATTATACCATAATTGGCTAAAAGCAGTGTGATGGGGTGATGGGAACAAGGTGGCAAAAAGGTAGTGTTCATGGAAGTTTTAAAGGCTAAAGGCTCCCTGACGTTTCTTTCTGTCTTGTGACAACCAAGCTGCTGCTGTAACTGCCAGGGGTCAGGTAAAGCTTACTTAATGCCAGCGGCGACCTTTTGGAAAACCGTTCTACCTCAGCCTTTTCAAGTCTCACTCTAATTTGTTGTTGAGTTCTAAACTTTACTGAGCACTGTTGATTATTTTTGAAGGGAAATACAGATAATACTTGTAGTTTGTTGCAGTTTGGGAAGTCTTAAATTTTCTTGGGGAATAGAGGTATCAGTACTTTCTTTTTAACCACCAGAGTAGGAACAGATTAAGTTCTGGAATAAATTTTTTAAGGTCATTTTTACTGGGATCTAGGTTTAGCTAGAAGTTTTTTTAAAAAATCAATCATATTAGGTAGGTAGGTTTGTTTTTTACTTAATTCACAGCCATACCCTGTAATATTTCAGAATCCAGGGCTGAGTGGGTCTAAATTTGTTTCACTTCCTTAGAAGCAGTTTCTTTAATCTTATTTGTTCCACAGGCTTTTTAAGGACATTTTCAAAGAAACGCTTGCCCAAAGATTTAATTAGCATTAGTACCGTTCATTGAGGACTTCCCAGGGGTCTCATGGTAAAGAATTTACCTGCCAGTGCAGAATCAGACATGACTGAGCGTGTACACACACACGTACACACACACACTGCAGAATCGGACATGACTGAGCACACACACCCACACACACACCCCACCCCCGAGAAATGGTAGTGTTTCCCTTTGAAGACTTCATGTGTATCCTCTTACTCATAGTGAATCCTAGTTAGGAATTGTAAGTAGATGTGCTTACCTCTTCAGTCAAATCTCTCACTTTGTAAACATGTTATTTCATTTTTTCCCCTCTCTGTGCATTCTCAGTTGCTCAGTCATGCCTGACTCTTTGCGACCCCATTGACAGTAGCCCACCAGCTGCCTCTGTCCGTGAAATTTTGCAGGCAAAAATACTGGAATGGGTTGTCATTTCCTCTTCCAGAAGATTTTCCCAAGTCTCCTGTGTCTCCCGCATGGGCAGGCGGATTCTTTACCAGTGAGCTACCTGGGCAGCCTTGGCAAATAACAGGCACTCAGATACTTGTTGTAAAACGAATGCTCTGTTTCCTGTATGTAGAATAGAGATGTTCAGGAGTTAGGGACGTTCCAGTGTCACATAAATAGTCTAAAGCAAAGCTGCACATAGACCCCCCAGTTAACTGTAGATGCAGTGACCATAGTAATGGTTACCAGAAACGAGGTAGGGGTGGGGAGGGCAAAATGAAAAAAGGGAATCAACTGTTTGATGACTGGTGGAAACTAAATTGGTAGTGAGCATGCTATAGGGTATACAGAAAGTAGAAATACAGTGGACATGTGAAACTTAAATTATAAACCAGTGTACCTCAATAACAAATTAAAAAAGAACAATTATGTGTATCTTTGTATACTACATCATGCACACACATGCACACACATACCACCAGTTAAAACCTTCCTTTCACTAGCCTGCCATTCTGTCCATTTAGTTAAAATATCCTGTATTTGGTCACACTTGGAGAACCCCATAGCGTATAGGTATGTTATCAGCTGTTTTGTTATTGAGGGTCTCCAGCTACTGCTAATTTTTTTTTCCAGAGCTTCATGTTGTCAGCCCAGTATTTTTGGAAAATTACTTTCAAAGAGTGTTGTTTTTATGGTACTAGAACTTACAATAAGGTCATATGTTAACTCTGAGTATATTTGATTTTATTGAGTTTATTTGAGTATATCGAGTTTGATACAGGTTTGATCCGTGGGATGGGAAGATCCCCTGGAGAAGAGCATGGTAATCCACTGCAGTATTCTTACCTGGAAAATCCCATGGACAGAGGAGGCTGACGGGTTACGGTCCATAGGGTTGCACAGAGTCGGACACGCCTGAAGAGACTTGGCACACGTACCTCTGTTCATGTTGTCGGTGAAAAAGAAGATCCTGTGCTGTGTAAACAACGGGATGATGGAGAAATAATAGTTCGAGATTGGAGTGATTATTAATAACCTAACCCAGGTCCCAGCAAATTTAAACAGAGCACATCAGTACCATCCCCACATTGTTAGAAGCTTTCTCCTTGGTATTAGCGACCTGTAGCAAATGTCACTTCTCTTCTAGAATGTCAAGTGCATTTGGCCTGTTTCTTTTGTAAGAATTTAGCTCAGAAACCACACCAGTTTCGGCTGTGAGAAATGGTGAGATACCTGTAGTCATTTTCTACAGCAAGCTTTTGAATGAAGACTTTAGGGCCGTTCAAAAATAACTATTGGTATGTTGCACACACTAGTTTTTTGTTGTTGCACACTTTGTTATTTGCATATATGGCAACAAATCTGCCAAAATTTACTGTAAACTCTATTCTTCAGGTGTTCTTGTGCTTCTTTTTTTTTTTTAATTTTTAAATGACAAATGCATGGTTAAGCTACAGAAACTTAGAAGACTTTTTCAGTTGTCAACATGTGCCAGAATTGTATTTGTGTTTTTGAAAGGAGGGCAGAACACCAGAGATATTATAAAAAAATAGAGGACCCACAAAGCAAACCAAATCAGTTTTGGTGACCTTTTGCATATAGACATGTATTTAAGTGGTAAGAGACGATTTAGACGAGTAACAGCAAGTTATTTAAGCATGAACATTACTTTGAAATGACCTTATAAATCCAGCTCTTGAGAATTTTTCCTGTATACATCCTCCAGCAAAAGAATATACCAGGTGGATGCAGTGTGGGTTCCATTAATAATTCACATCTGCAGAGAACCACTGTCAATTACATCATCTTTGAATGACAGTGTTATAATGCCTATGTATTAAACTAGGGAATTTTAACCGTTTTATTGTCCTGTCAAGTAGACCAGCAGAGTGAAAGCTAGGATATGAAATGATATGTTTTATTATAAAACATTGATTAGTAAACTAGACAGTATTAAGATAAAATTTGGAGAAGATTGGGACTTTTTAAAAATCGACATTAGATTTGTTTTTAATAGACTATTTTCTAATATACTTTACTTTTTAGAGTAGTTTTAAGTTTGCAGAAAAATCCAGTAGAAGGTACAGAGTTCCCATGTACCTCCTTATCCTCAGCAGTTTGCTCTGTTGCTAACGTCTTCATTGCTGTGCTGTGTTAAAGTTGATTAGCCAACACTGATACTTTATTACTAACTGAAATACACTCTGTGTTGTATGTTCTCTGGGTTTTGACAGATGTGTGAGGTCATGTATTGATCATTAGACTATCATACAGAATAGGTTCACTGCCCTAAACATCCTCTGGCTCTGCCTGTTCCTCATCCCTTCCTCCTCTTCAAACTCTTGGCAACTGCTGTTCTTTTTACTGTTTCTCTAGTTTTGTCTTTGAAATTTGGAATCATAGAGTATGTAGCCTTTTCAGAGTGGCTTCTTTCACTTAATAATAATGCATTTAAGGTCCCTTTGTGCCTTTTTGTGGTTTGATAGCTTATTTACTTTTTAGCAATGATTTAATATCCCATTTTCTGGATATACCACAGTTGGTTTTTCCATGCACTATTGAAGGGCATCACGATTGCTTCCAAGTGTTGGCAGTTTTGAATAAACTTGCTGTGAACACTCATGAGCAGGTTTTTGTGTAGATAAAAGTTTCCAACTCATTTGGGTAAATACTAAACAGCTCAGTTGCTGGATAGTATGGTGAGACTATGTTTAGTTTTGTAAGAAACTACCAAACTGTCATCCACAGTGGCTGTACCGTTTTGCATTCTCATCAGCAATGAATTGAGAGTTCTGTTGCTCCACATCCTTGCCAGCAATCAGTCCGTGTTCAGTGTTTGTTTTTTAGCCATTCTGATAGGTGTGCAGTAGTATCTCACTGTTGTTTTAATTTGCATTTCCCTGATATCATACAGAGTTAAGCATCTTTTCATAGGCTTATTCGCCATCTGTGTATCTTCTTTGGTGAGGTGTCTGTTCAACTCTTTTGCCAGATTTTTAATTGGGTTGTTACTGTAGGGTTTTAAGAGTTCTTTGTATATTTTGGATACTGTTCTCTTCTCAGATACATGTTTTGCAAAGATTTGTCTTCCAGTCTGGCTGATCTTTTTCATTCTATTAAGCAAATTATATTCTCTTTATGACTGCAGTTCCTATCAGCCATGGAGATTGAAACAACTAGTAACATTAAAAGAAGGGGGAAACACTATTCCTAAGTTGCTTGAATAGTCTTCAAGCCAGTTACAATTATTTGGCTGACCTATTAATAAAACAAGTATAGTGCTTGAACCTAAAATTCTTTTTATTTAGTCGTTGTTAAACATAGTAGCGAAGCTTGGTGATTAGGGGCGTCAGATAATTGATGATTGTGTGTCTGATGACTTTCTTTGCTCTCTTATATGGATTTAGTGGCACTTGTAATATTTTGATATGATACTGCATAAAATATCCCCAGTACTCTTTAAGTTTGGATCTTATACCATATTGATATTAAGAACATAAAATTAAAAAAAATAAATGCACACTGGCCCAACAGTCTCTATCTATAGTGTAGCTTAAATAATAAAGAACTCAAAAACATACATTTCTTGGAAACCAGGGCTAAATGAAATGTGAAAGGCTCTCCCATTTTGGCTCCTTTAGCACTTAACCAATAAGCTATTACTTTCTGACCTTTAGAAGTCATTTGTTTGACCATAACTGCTATGTGGTATGTGTATATATATAGATAAACACACACACACACACACACACACACACACACATATATGTGCTCAGTCACCTCAGTCCTGGCTGACTCTTTGCGACCCCGTGGACTGTAGCCTGCCAGGCTCCTCTGTCCATGGGATTTTCCTGGCAAGAATACTGGAGTAGGTTGCCCTGCCCTTCTGTAGGGGATCTTCCCCATCTAGGGATCAAACCTGCGTCTCCTGCATTGGAGGTAAATTCTTTACTGCTGAGCCACTGGGGAAGCCATATTTATACACACATACACATATTGAATTTATAGGGAAAAATACACTATCAGTAGACAGTACCATTCCAGTGTAAGAGTTATGGTTTAACATTCTTAACATGAGTATTGAACTTACAGGATTTTCCCCCTACATAGACCTGCTTTTAAAAATGAAGTTTTAGGGAAATGATAATTAGCAAAAAACTATTTACATGTATGATTGTTTCAAACTGCAAACTTGGGTTCCCACATGGCTGGGTGTTGGCTTACTTTCCTAAGGTGATCAGCTAGGCCTTCAAAATCTACTCTGTTACTCAGCCATTTTTATAGCAGAATACTGTGTTTGGTGTTTTAATACTGTCAGCATGGCAGAATCAAGTTCCATGAAAGGCATTTGAGAAACAAGCAACCTTTTTTGTAAAGGAAGTGAATGTGGCAAAAACCAAGTGTATTCTCCTTTTTCTTAGTAGAACTCCATTTATAAATCATAAAGTTCAAAATTTTTATGCCTAGAGCCTATTACCATTTTTAAATGCTGTCAGTAACCACACTGTGCAGTATTCATTTCAGAGTTATCTTTTATGTTGCACAATAGCTTTTGTGTTTGGAATGTTAGTTTAAAATGATGTCACAGCTCTATAGAAAAATTTTCCAGAGTTTAATGGAGAGTGGTTACTTTGTCAGTTGAGGTCATTTCTGTGAACTTCAACATGGATTTAGGTTAAATCGTAACATGAGAACCCTGTCCTAGATGGCAGCAGCCTTCTTGGTGATGACTTTGTCTGCGTGACTTGTCCCCTAAGCCTCTTAGCTTGACTAAGGCCTCCTTGCTCTCCAAGGCCAACTCTCAGCTGTCATCCCAGGACCTCCCTTCACCATCCTCCCTGAATTCCCTTGATATCACTCTCTGTGTTAGAAGAGTTCCCATCTGCTGCACTCCATGCTTAATGTTTTTTATGGTGTGGTGTGATGCACATTCTTTTAATAGTAAATAGCATAGGTGATAAATTCTTGTGGCCTTAGGTGCCAGAAATAGCTTTGTTCTGCCCTCCCACTTGATTGCTTGTGTACCTGGGTAAACATTCTGTGCTGATCATTGTCCTTCAGAGTCTTGCAGGGACTCCTTGTCTTGTTGGCAAGTGTTGCTTCTGTGCTGCCCAGAGCCATCTGATTGCTGATCATTTATGTGTTTACCTGACTTGGATTTTGTTGGTGTTTTGCATTCTTATCGACCATCTCCTTGCCTCCTGGGCAGCTCACAGAGTCTTCTTCCTCTCAGGCTTCTCAGGTTTCATAGCGGTATGCCTTGGGTATGGCCTGATCTTCACTTAGGCTGGACTTCGGTAGAGCTTTCCTTCTGACATCTGATGTTCTTCAGCTCTAGGAGGTTTTCTTGGATTATTTTGTTGATGTTTCCTCTCCTCTGTTCTCTGTGCCCTCTAGAACTCTTGTTAATTAGATGCTGGACCTCTGGAATCAGGCCTCTGATTTTATCTTTGCTCTCTTATTTTCCATCTTTTGCTCTACTTTTTGAGAGGCTTTAACTTGATTTTCCAACCCTCTTATGGAATATTTTGTCTCTGCCATCATATTTTTAATCCTAAGATCTGTTTTTATATTCTTTGAATATTTCTTTTTTAGAGCACCCTGTTCTTACTCCCAGTTGCAAAATATTTTCTTATCTTTGTCGAGCTTAGTAATACTTTTATCTTTATGTTTTTTCTTTTTTCAAGTTTCCTTTTCCTGCACAGTTTTCTGTTTGTTACAGGATTTTTTTGTGTGTATTTGTTTTGTTTGCTGTTGTTACGAGAGAAACCGAGGCATGTTAAAATTTTTCAAGAGTATATTTGAGCAGAGCATCCAGTCTGGCATATAGAAAGGAGCTCCAAGTCTTGTACAAAATAAAAAGACTTTAGGTGAGAAGGGAGTCATACTAAGCAAAAAACCAAATTAGTTGTTGCAAAGTTGCTTTCCTTTAGGGGAGGGCAGGGGTCTATCCAGCAGATTACCTAACTAGTGCTAATCAGGCAGATCTTGACTGACTGGTTTAAGATTCCATTTTGGGGAGAGCCGAAACTATAATTAAGTCTTAGTTTTTTATCCAACCATAAGCAGCTTCACTTGAGGCCTATTTTGTATTTTAACACTGTCTTCCATGTTAAAGTGCTTCCCTGGTGGCTCAGACTGGGAAGAATCTGCCTGCGATGTGGGAGACCCCAGTTAGATCGCTGGATTGAGAAGATCCCCTGGAGAAGGGAAAGGTTGCCCACTCCAGGATTCCTGCCTGGACAATTCCATGGACCGAGGAGCCTGGCAGGCTACATACAGTCCATGGGGTCGCAGAGTCAGACACAGCTGAGCAACTATCACTGTGCACACTTCCATGTTAAAAGCTTTCTTCAGATTTGTGGTAATCCTTATTTCCTCATAATCAAGATTGAAAGACTACCAAGCTGATTAGAAATGCAAAGTATGGGTGTGAGGCTTGTCTGCTTGAGGCATCACAGTGGGGTAATCCAGTTATGCCATTTGTTGGGTAACCTCTCTATCACTGTATCTTTAGGTATTTCCTTTGTGACTAATGGAATTCTGAGGGGAAGATTTTCCAAACTCCCGTCAAGGGAGTCCAGTCTGGACAGTGGCATTTCTGGGTACAAGGAGCCCGGTACGGGGGCATTCGATGTGTATGTGGCTACTTAATCGACTATCTGGCGCCCACATCCTCAAAGGTGCTTTCGACTGGCTTGGTGTCCCTAGTCCCGAGGCACTGAATAAAGATACCTGGAAGTCTCACTTCTCAAAGATACGTTTACCCTGTTCTTTCTTTGGCCACCGCACTTCACCTTAACATCTGAGCAGGGAGTGTAAAACAGCTTGGTTTCCAGTTCTTTTCACCACTTGCAAGATATTTGGCCTTCTTGTGTCAGTTAAGTCAGTTACTGCTGATTTTTCTGTATTCCGAAATTTTGTCCTGTCTTGTATCATATTTCTTGTGAAATTATGTTTTGTTTTGTTTTTTTAATCCCTTCAGTGTTGTTTTTGTTGGGTTTGGGAAAGGAACAAGATTAAATATGGGATCACTCTGCCATTTTAAGCCAAACCCCCAGGAGGCTTTTTAAGAGTTAGACAGTCATTTATTTTTATTTACTTGGCTGCATCTGGTCTTAATTGTGACATGCGAGATCTTTCGTTGTTTCATGGGGAATCCTTCATTGAGGTGCACGGACTTTCTAGTGCGGTGTGCAAGCTTATTTGCTCTGTGACCTGTGGGATCGTAGTTCCCAGACAAGGGATCAAACCCACACCCGCTGTGTTGCAAGGCCGATTCTTAACCACTGGACCACCAGGGAAGTCCCGACATCCACTTACGGATGACATTTTTATGAAACTTCTGCTGTGTGCTGGACACTGAGGTACGCTTTTGTCCTTTTCATCCACTATGCACATTAGTACTGACTTACTAAAATCACAATAAATAAATAATCAGTATAAATGCCCATGTAAACAAACATTTGAGTTGATTGTACTAGAATTTGAGTGTTATACAGTTATGTAAATTAATAAATACCTCTCTTTGAACAAATGCCTGTAACAATGGCAATATAATTCTATATCTGTGGGGAAATATGTACTGAATACTACCCAGTCTGGAAATGGGTGGAAATACAATTGGTCCTCATTATTTATGGTAGTTTGTTCTGTAAACTCGCTGAGAACACTGAATTAACAAATTGTGAACCGTTTCTCTTGCAGGACATACAGGGTTAAGTTCCTGCCAACCTCTGGTCACATTTTCCTCAACCAACCTTTGTTTTATTTGTATTTCTACTTAGAGACACCTTTCTAAAACACCTTTATCTAACATTTTTTCGCACAACCTTCTTGAGCTTAGGAATACTAGGTAACACTTCAGCACTATGCATGGGGCCATTTTAAACAGCATAATTGGCAACAAAAAGCCCCAAATTGCAAAAAACATGACATTAAGTAAACTACAGGAAAGACACTTTTTAAGTTATGAGAACTAAAGCAAAAACATTACTTTGTTTGACCTCAGCTGAGAAACATGTCAGGCCACTCAAAATTTTCACCATTCTGTTCATGTCCACAAATGACACAGTTGCTGATAGTTTTGACTTGGGGATTACAAATACGTTTAGCAAGTAGATAAATTTGCAAATATGGGACCCGCGAACAGTGAGGAGCAGTTATACAGTACTGGCCAAAAAGTTCATTCAGATTTTTCCGTAAGAAAACTGGAACAAACTTTTTGGCCAGCCCAATGTACCCTGTACCGTAGCCCTGCAAGGCAAGGAAGGCATCTAGAACCCCTCTAGGGCTTCCCTGGTGGTTCAGTGGTAAAGAATCTGCCTGTCAATGCAGGAGGCACAGGTTCGATTCCTGGTCCAGGGAGATTCCACATGCTGGCAATGTGGAATCACTTAGCCTGTGGGCCACGACCACTGCTAGAACGCAGGAGCCACAACTGCTGAAACCCACGTGCCCTAGAGCCTGTGCTCAGCAGCAAAAGAAGCCACCACAGTGAGAAACCCACATGCTGAAACTAGAGAAAACCTGCGCAGCAGCAAAGACCCATCACAGCTGAAAATGGATTAATATAATTAAATTTGTATGTATATATATGTATACACACACAAATGAGGAGGGCATGGCAGCCCACTCCATTATTGTCGCCTGAGGAATTCCATGGACAGAGGAGCCTGGTGGGCTACAGTCCATGGGATCACAAAGAGTCAGACACAACTAGGCACACAGCACATACACATATATATACCTCTGTAGAGGAAATTGTAGATTGTAATGCATGTGCTTTAAAAACCTGTTGTTCTTCACTTTTTAGTAGACTATATTCTATAACAGCAAGTAATAAACTCAATAATTAAGAATGTACATGTATTACTACATTAACTTTTACAGCATTCTTAGATAAATATTTCTACTTAAAAGAAATGAAAACTAGTTTGAAAGATTTGAGTAATTTATTCACACTCCCACAGCTTATAAACAGGGGAGTGGGGATTTGCCTGATATCTGAGGTCTTAACTCAGGTTATACTGAACCTTCACTCAAAAAGGATCCTTGTTCCTGCTGCTAGGTCACTGGTGTTTGTGTTAGAGAGATGTGTGGAAGTGTTAACCTGATTTATTTTTTTGTTAAATTCCCTGTTTTAAAAAGTTTGGCCAGTTGTTTTCAGGATCTTTTAAATTTTAATATTTGCTACCTTTTAAATCTGATTTACTTACATAATTAGAAGAAGCATGGAATTTAGAACTGGCAGTATCTTTGTCAGATTATACACATGAGGAAGCTGAAGCTCCAGGAAATAAACTTGTCCAAAGTCACACTGTTATTTACTAAGTGAAGTGAAAATCTCTCAGTCGTGTCCAACTCTTTGCAACCCCATGGACTATACAGTCCATGGAATTCTCCAGGCCAGAATACTGGAGTGGGTAGCCTTTCCCTTCTTCAGGGGATCTTCCCTACCCAGGGATCAAACCCAGATCTCCCACATTGCAGGCGGATTCTTTACCAGCTGAGCCACAAGGGAAGCCCAAGAATACTGGAATGGGTAGCCTGTCCCTTCTCCAGCGGATCATCCCGACCCAGGAATTGAACCAGGGTCTCCTGCATTGCAGGCAGATTCTTTACCAACTGAGCTATGAGGGAACCCCTCCAAATTGCAAGTTGGCAAGGAGTTAGTACCCCCAAATTAAGTCAGAGTCTCTTATAATACCGTATGCTCATTACTTTTTAATTTTGACATCTGGAAGTGGAATTGCATTACAGCAGGTGGAAGAAACTCCGTCAGGGGCCAGGACTTAGGACCTGCAGTCAGCTAGCGAGAGCCTGCCCCGAGGGAAGCACTGTGCTCTTACTGTCATTTGACTAGTGACACTTGAAAACGCAGGTCCCAGGTAATCAGATCTGCTAGTTTTTTATGGGAAACTAGAAAACCAGATACTATCATGAAACGTTGGCAGCCATATTGAACAGTGTAAGGTGAACAGCCAAAATGTGCATGGGCCAGTGTGAGGCTACCAGTTTGAAATCCGTACTTCAGAGGATTCCGCTTACACTGCAGCATTCGTTCCTCTGCACTCTTAATGACTGTGAGAAGGAACCAGAACTGGTTTCTAGTGACATGTTAAATAAAAGCTCTTGAGTTAAATGTGTAAGTCAATAAGCCAGGCACAGTTAGTCTGGCTGTTTACCTCATGAAATGATTTGTTTACACGTGTTCTAGCTGTGTGTCACCCACAGTGCAAACATCATATGTGTTTATTACAAGTGAGGATTGATTCATATTTTGAAGCTAAGTGTAGAATTTTGCAGTCTCATATGTTAGGAGACATGCTGTCCTTATCTAATGCACGCAAGGCCCTGGCAGCGCGTTATCGCCTACTGAAAGTACGTATTTTATCTTGCTTTATGGCAGTAGACATTACACAGCAACTGCAACCAAAAAGCTTTACTTACTCTCTTAGTCCTCTCAGAAAAAGAATGTCCCTCATGCATCCAAAAATCTTACTTTATTTATTTCCTGAACAAATAATGAGAGTTACAGTTCTAAAAGCAGAAACTGGTATAAAACTAAAGCATTCTAGATCTAATGTGGTTGTCAGTCACAGATGGACTTCTGTTTCATTAGTATAAGAAAGAAAGATGAGGGTAAATATGTGAAGAATTTGGGGAGGACTGTGTTTCATTTTAAAAACTTACTGAAGTATGACGTGTACAGAAAAATTCACAGATTATAAATGTACACTTCAATGGATTTTCTCAAAATGAGTATGCCTCTGTAACGTGTACCCACGTTAAGGAATGAAACATTTATCCATACTACTATTGATGGACATTTGGCTTTCACATTTGGAAACTACTACATTTAGCGCTGGCATGAACATTCCTATTCAAGTGTTTTGGTGAACTAAGCATGTATCTCTGTTGGGTATATATATAGGAGTGGAGTACCTGGGTCATGTGATATTCAAACCGTCAGCATTTATTATGGGTAAGAACAAAATAAAAGTATTGATAGCAATAAGCACTGACATACTTTTTCAGCTTTTAGAATGTATTGCCTATTGCTTTCTTGATTTTATAAATTTGTTTTATGAATTCTGATTGGAAGCAGGATCAGCTATTAATCAATAGTAATATGTTCCTATTGAGAGGAGTTAGTTTATAAAAGATTACCTGTACAATTGTTGGGGGGGGGTTTCCCTGCTTATAAGCAATATCTACTTGTGGTCAAAAATGTAAAACTTAGGGAAATACAGAAAAGGAATTATGAGTCTCGCATAATCTCGTCTCCTAAAGATAATTGTCAGTATGTTTTCATACAGCTTTTCCTTTATGAGTTTGCTAACACGTGTCACAGATGATATATTCTGCACACACTCTTTTTTAGACTCTTTCTCTGTAGGTCATTACAGTGTCTTGAGTGCCTTGCCCTGTGCTATGGTAGATTCTGCTGTGTGTGTGTGTGCTCATGCAGTCGTGTTCAGCTCTTTGCAACCCCACGAACTGTAGCCCACCAGGTTCCTCTGTCTGTGGAATTTTCCAGGCAAGAATTCTGGGATGGGTTGCCATTTCCTCCTTCAGGGAATCTTCTTGACCCAGGGATTGAACCCATGTCTCTTGCGTCTCCTGCATTGGCAGATGGATTCTTACCACTGCACCACCTGGGAAGCTCAGGTTCTCATTAGTTATCCCCTTCTTCCAGTTTATCCACCTCCTGCTTTCCAATCTCATAACCAGAAGTTTTTTATATCTGTGACTCTATTTTTATTATGTAAATAAGTTCATTTGTATCATTTTGTTTTAGATTCCACTTATAAGTCAAATCAGGCAAATTTTGTCTTTCTCTGCCACTTGCTTTTTTGTTATTACTGGATTTTAGGAGTTTTTAAAAACATTATCTATGATGATTGAATATTCATTATTGAATATTCATTATTGACGATAGGAATGCCTTATCAAATAGATAAAAATAAAATGTAATTAGTATATCAAATCAATTTTATTAGCCTTACACTTTTTAAATCATTTCTTTTCTGGCAGGTTAAGTATGCATCTTTTGATTTACCTAACAGTTTTTTCCTAATACACAGAAAACTTCCAACTAAGGAAGATCTAAATTAATGGAGTTCATGAACAGGTTGAAAGTGCTTTGATTTTTGTCAAATTTCAGACATCGTGATCATGAAAATTCAGCTACCAAATTGGTAATTCTGACTGTATACCCTTCATGAGCGCTCCTCTGGATCGAGGGTGTACATCACACTTTGTACTAGAGTGGTTCTTCTGATCATTTCAGCTGGTTTGGGTGGCAGTCAGATCAAGGATGTGCTTTCCAGAGAAGCTAGTCGTCCGAGGCTTGTGGTTGTTTTCTAGTCGTTACTCGGCAATATTAGGAATGTCATCAAATCCTTCCTAAAAACAAGTATCCTGGTCTCTGATTAGAAATCTCCAAGTGGATTTTTTTTTCCCAAGCAGTGAGACTAATTTAAAAATATATACTGTCAGGCTTTTTTTTTTTAAAAAGCAGAATGTGACAAAATAAGTTCCAGGATATGCTTTTTGGGGTTAGTATAACATCTATTGCAGAAACAGAAATCTTCGTTTTCCCAAAAGGTACAGGCAGCTCCTCAGATAAATCATTAATTTTGGAGGCCTGAAGTCTCAACTGATTGTACCTTATATTGAAATGAAAATAATTGAGCTGTGTTTTTCTCTATCCTGGTTAAAAACTGTGTAAAATAACATTATTGCTAAATAATAGGATACATTCTTTTAATACTTTTTAATACCTTCATTGTAACTGAATTGTTGGTGGAATCCAAGTGCTGTAGGTTTGGAGGTTTGATTGTCTTGAGTGTCTTGTACTAAAGTAGTGCTTTTCTAGTTGAAGATTGCTTTCCAGTTTTGTGAAGATTTCACCCAAACATGCTTTCATATTCCAGTGGGACCAGATGGAGGTTTCTCTGAGAATTATCAGTTTGGCAGCCTCAGGAATAGAAAATAGACTTGTTTCTCTGGAGTCTCTTCTGTGACTGAACCGGCATTGTGTAATAGATGTCCTTAATAAGAATTGGTTGAATGGGAGAAGGAACTGCGCCAGGGGGTGAGATGCAGTGGTGCTAAATGTGAAATAACTAGTTTCAATGGCTCATCAAACAATTGTAGGATAAATGGTTTTATTCTGGATCCCCCAGAGAGGTGATTCAAAATGATCTGACTATTAGATTTGCTTGCAAAACATTAGGATCCCAGAGAACATAAATGTAAATGTTTGCTTCCCCTTTCCTTCACTGGGCAACCCAAATAAAATGACTATTCACCCTGTGGTTTTTAGACGTTTCCACTAATTGTTTGGGAAAACAAGATTGTTTCCCATTTGTTCTTTTGGAAACAAAGAAATAAAGCTTTTGTTCTTCTAAATGTTTGTGTAAATGGTCAAATTACTCTTTGGGTTTTTTACGGTCTTGTTTCCTGAGCTGAGAGCTCATTACCAGACTCACCCTGTGGTGTGTTTTTATCTACTACATTAAAACAAATCAAAACAAAGCAACAACCAAAAAGCCCACCATAACCTGCATTTCGGTATTTAGCAGTGAGGAACTTAACTACCAGTGACAGATGCTTAGCCATCGTCATGTGAACGACTTTGTTGTAATAAATGTAAATAAGAGTGGCACCAGGGTGGGGGTTGCTCCTGGAACTGACTGATCAGACTTCAGGGAAAGTAAGTGATGATACCTTAAGCAGCCTGACCGTTTAGGGAGTTCTGTTCAGGATGCTTGTGGTGAGTGGTCGTTATGGAGGCTATGAGGCTGCTGTTGCTTACTGAAACCTCATACCACCCTTTGATGTCTTCTGTGTTAATTATTTTTTAAATAATTTGTTCCCCCTTTAGTTAATCATTTCACAGGAAGGGTAGGGGGTGGAGGTGGAACCCAGTCTGCTGGGTTGAAACAAAAACCTCCTGAAGGAGATTTAATCTCTTGCTTAGGAATGTGGGGATTTATAATTAAACTGATTCATTGGGAGTTTGGCCAGTAGTGGCAGACATAACACTGACTTGCACATATGTCTTATGGAGTATATGTAATTAATTGGCCTTATCCTCTATTCCTTGTGTTTGTTTATAAGCTATATGAAAAAATCAGATTTTACTCAACAGAACTTTCATCACTTGAGATCTGGCTTTGTGAATACAGTTTTCTCTGTGCTTTCAAATTGAGGAAGGTATTAAGTGGGACCCCTGCAAGTCAGAGAGGAACAGATTAAACAGAGTCCCAAGATGTTTTGAAGAGTGGTTTGTTTATTTTGTTCTGCAGTGAAGGTGGTTGTTTTTATTCTTTGGAGGGCTTTTTGAAGTGAGACTGACAATCCGAGTGTCAGCATCTGTCTTTCTTGTTTCCTTTAGGTTAATGTTTGAAATTTATTAATTAGATTGAGTAAAATAGGTATCCTGCCCCTAGGGCTTTCCTTCTTAGTAGAAAAGATGTGATTTTAAAAGTCCCAGCTTAGTGAAGTAAAGTGATAATGAAAAGCCTTGGGCAGACTGGCTGTGTGATATATTTTAGGGTATTTACACAGGTTGATTTGCCTAATTATTATTTTGGTTCTTGTCAGAATTGTCATTTCTAATAGTAGTAGGATCCTTCAAACTAGTTAAACCAGATCTTGCTTGCTGCTGTAGAAGATAAGTTCAAAATTTCTTCTTAAAGTCCACACTGGTCCTTTAAAAACTAGCAGATGTTTGCCCTCCTCTCCAGTCAGTGAAAGGTGATCGTTACATGAACTCTCACTCACTCCTTTCCCCTTCGCTATTAAACACCACACTGAGTGGAAGTGAATTTGTGTCCCTTTGGGGTTTTAACCAAAGCACACACCCATCCCCTTCCTGCCTCCCTGGAACTGGTTCAAGATTTGGAAAGTAGGGTTTGTTTGGGGGCGTTTCCCGTGTCTTATCTCTGACTGAGCACATGCTCAGGTTGAATTTATTTTGACCCTGCGCTTTAAATTTGGAACCAAAGCAAGAGGTTAAAGTGCAACAGAAGAGAGTCTGCTGAACTTTAGACATGAGGGACCCGGGGAGGAAGGTGCGTACTTGCATTCTGAAACTTAGAGGTTGGCCATCTTTGCGTGTACACATAATTGTAAGCTGATAGCTACAGGCAAAAGAAGAATATTTCAACCTATGAAAAGATCTGTGTGACGCTTACATTGTGTGTTTATGTGCTTAATTTTACAGTTACGACTTTTGTAATCACAGTTTTGAAATTGATGCCTGAGCAAGTAAATTCTGCATTTTTCTTTGAAAACATTTTGGAAAAGCTTAGGATAGGTATTTGCAAGGAAAAAATATATTGTTTTTGTCTGAACTTTAAGCAAATGACTGAAAAAGTATATAGATTTTAGGCATTCTGTCATTTTGTCTTCTAAAGCATCAAATGAAGAGGGCTATAAGTGGTTATTTTTAGATAAAGGTCACCCAGATTCTCCTCCACATTGAGAAGCAAGTCTCTCTTCATTGATTATTATTTATCTTCATCTTGTAATTTCAAGCGCAGTATGTGTATAGTCGACTTATGTATGTAGTAGACTGGACTGATTTCTTTTTAACTGATCTTTTCCAGAGCCTGGCCCAACTAGAGAATCTGTGCAAACAGCTGTATGAAACAACAGATACGACCACTCGACTTCAGGCAGAGAAAGCCTTGGTTGAATTCACCAACAGCCCCGATTGCCTGAGCAAGTGCCAGCTACTCCTTGAAAGAGGAAGTGTACGTAAGATTTGAAAAATCCTAAAGGGGAGCAGGTTTAGGAAGATATATTCTGGTTCTAAGTTTAGGGGTGGATTGCGATAACTTCTGTTCCTTGATTCTTCTAGGTACCTCTGCCTTCTTAATTTTCACTTTTAAAACAAACCAGACCTGCCACACTAGCAAAAAAGGCCTTCAGAGTCATCAGGAAAATCTCACTGAGCGTATATTTTTGTCCTATAATTTTTATTCTTGAATCAAATTTCTGTGGCTCCTTTTCTGTTTTTTTACACTTATGTATCACTTCACACCTTTTACAAAGAAGACAGGGCTATATATAAATGGCCTTTCTTATCCACAAAATTCATGTCACCTTCTAAGATCCCTAGTCTGCTCTGTTTTTCCTCCCCTGTACCACAGCTGCTGCTTTTTGTCTTAGATGTGCAGGGGGGGAATTTTCCTTCACAGTGGAAATGACAGGAAGTTAGAGTGTTTAAAATGAAATTAGAACCTCTTCCGGCTTAAAAATGGCATGCAGTGATCAAAATAATGCTTTCATGAGACATGATTTGATTAAGTTAATATTTTTGGCAGGATGGAGGTCTTAGGAAGGACAAGCATCCATCCAGGGTATCATGAAAGGGCATCAAGAGAGTTTAGAATCCCAGCTAGACCAGCAGCCAACACTCTGCCAGAGATGGGAAGGAAGTGTGAAAATGAGGAAGGCCATTAATTTGTTGAGAGTATAGAATTCTCAATGGCTTCATTTTAAAATTTGCATTAATAGTGTTAGAGAATTTATGCAGTAAATAGAACAGACTACAGTTGGCTAAGTGATATCCTTAGTAGCTAAAGAAGCTGACTCTTTTCCCAAGTGTCTGAAGGTTAAAGCATCATGGTCAAAGATTGGGTTGTGCTCTGTTCTGTTTTCGCATATAGTATTTTTATATTTCTTTTCCATCACTTGGTTCTGGTATTGAACAGTTTAGATTCGTACTGTGGGAGATTCACAACTAGCTCTCATCTGACTGCCACTGAAGCCCCATGGTGTCATTTGTGACACTGTTAACTCCAGTTCCTCACACTGATAGTCAGCAGGCTGGAGTAAAACAGGGTTGGTGCAATACTAAAAGACTTAATTACAGTGGATTCTTCCTCTTTAATCTCTGTCGACTTCTTAATGATTTAGCATTTGATGGTATGATGTAATGCCTGTGGATAGCCTCTATGGATAGCCTACTGCCCTGAGGACTTATAGTTCGACCCTTGATTAAATCATTTTGGTGATTCTGAGTCTGTCCCAGTTATGTGATGTTATATGTAACACAGCTGCACAGAGGAATTCAAATCTGCGCATGGCTCCTTTTTATACATTATGATCAGATTGAATACTCTGCTTCTCCATAAGGTTAAAATTCATTAAAATCTACACTTGAGAATATGGTAATGCTGTTCCTTTGCTTAGGGCATAGTTTTTTCTTTCTCATAAATAATTGTTATGAATTTACTACTAAAACCAGCATATACATTCCCCAAAGCAGTAGCTGATTGATAGATGTACTGATGGTAAGATACAATTTGGGGATTAACTACATAGCATAAGGCGGTGGTTCCTTCTAATACTACTTCTACGTTTTTTTTTTTTCTTCTTTCTAATGCTATACTATAGGAATATTATGAGTTGAAACTTTTTTAAACATTGTTACAACAAGGCTACTGAAGAAGATTTCTAGATTTAAATGAAAGAAGAGATTTGTCTTCTGTGGAGCTTAATATCTTTCTGTAAAGATCTCCTCTAACTTCTCCCCCCTCAAAATGATACAGATACTTGTATTAGATTCAGTTTGATCAGGCATTCACTTTATCCTTCCCTTTATTCATGACTGAAGTCAGCTTAATGAGCACAGATGATGAATGGGCTCATTTTTCCTTAGTTTGAGACCCTTAAAAGTCCAGAGGATCAAATGTAGCAAAGCTGATTAATTTTCTTAAATCTGAACTCAGATCTCCAAGTTAAAAACTCTGACTAACTTAATGAAACTGAATCCTAAGCCCTTTCCCCCTTTCTTTTCACAGTCATCTTACTCCCAGTTACTGGCAGCTACATGCCTTACAAAGCTTGTATCACGCACAAATAACCCTCTACCATTGGAACAACGGATAGATATTCGTGAGTAGAAAGTTGTCTTTTCTCTCTTAGTTTGTTTAGTGATGTTCTAGTAATAGTTACATTTATGTTGCTTGTTTGATAATGTTCTGAAGTTGCTAGGCATACAGAATATCTAGAATATAGTTTCTTTCCAGAATTGGGCTTAAAAATGAAGAAGGCCCAATATAATTGCTCCTAGATAAAGCCCAAGTTAGCCGTTTTGTTTTCAGAAAGTTTCTTTTACCTGGTCTTCACCATCACTGGTAACTAAGAAAAACATTGCTGAAGATTTTGAATCCTGTGCCAACCATGCTATTTAACCATCAAGAGGTAGATTCAAGGCTCCCTTACTTCAGGTTCTTCGTTGTGACTCGTATACAATTCTGAGCTGAAAAGTTTGGTGGTTTAGTCGCTAAGTCGTATCCGACTCTTGCAACCCCATGGACTATAGCCTGCCAGGCTTCTCTCTCTATGGGATTCTCCAGGCAAGAATACTGGAGTGGGTTGCCATTTCTTTCTCCAGGGGATCTTCCTGACCCAGGAATTAAACCAGGGTCTCCTGCATTGCAGGCAGATGATTTACCTACTGAGTGATGAGGGAAGCCATCATAGTTGGAAAGTTTAGTGAATCTTAAATTTAAAGTCCTGTTTCTCAATAGTGTGAATAATTAAGGAAGTTTAGGGCAAAGAGTCTAGATTTACCACTTCTTAGACAGGAAACAACGCACACCCTTCCCTGGCGGAGCCACCTCCGATGTAGACTGTTTCTGTTTTATAGGGAACTATGTACTCAACTATCTTGCCACTCGGCCAAAGCTGGCCACTTTTGTGACGCAAGCACTTATCCAGTTATATGCCAGGATCACAAAGTTGGGCTGGTTTGACTGTCAGAAGGATGACTACGTCTTCAGAAATGCAATCACTGATGTCACAAGGTTTTTACAGGTATGATGTATATATTCGATGAAATAGAAAGAAGTGAAGCAGTATACGCTTAACTTAGATATTGATCTGCAAATGGAATTGTTTGGTACATTTTCTTCTGTATCTTTTTAATTCTTAATGTCTTGGTTTTACATGTTTACATGTCAGCACAAACCCTACTTCATTCTTTCTATTGCTTACATACTATTCCAGTTTAAAACATTATAATTCATTTAACTCTTCTAGGTGAGTATTTAGTTAGTCTTTAGTTAGTCTTTAGTTAGTTACCAGTCTATATCTAGACTGGTAAATAAATACTTTGGTAAATATTCCTTGTGTATGTGTGTTTGTGTGTTTATACTTTGAGCTAGTGTGTTTATCGTGTGAATTCCTAGGCTTTGAATTATTCAGTGAGAAGACTATGTGTATTTTGGATTTACATGGATATTTCCAAATTACCCTCAAAAAAAGTTATTCCCTCCAACAGTTAATATTTCTGTTTCTCTGTACGTCCACCCTGTGAGATCAGCTTTCTTGTTTTTCCAGTTTCATAGGTAGAAAGAATTAGTAGCTCAGCATTTGAGTAATGAATGAGACAAATTTTCATATGCTCATTTACTACTTATTTTTGCTTTTTGTGAACTTCCTATTTATGTACATTTTTTAAATCAATTCTTTGCCCTTTTTTGTATACAGCCTTTCATATAAATTATATCTTACACATTCATTTGTCTTTTATCTCAAATGTGATTTGCTAATTTCTCTTCCTGCAGTATGTATAGAGTAAAGCTTGTAGATATTTTTAATGTACAAAAGGTTTCAATTTTGATGCAGTCAGATTTAGCAGTCTATCAGTTAGATTTTGTGTCCTGCAAAGCAGCAGTTTTAAAATACCAATTTCTCATACCTTGTCTAGGCAGTTTAAGTATGACTGCATTCCAGATGCTGAAATCAAGCTGCACAGGCCAACTCTTTCTGCCTTACCTTTTTTTTTTTAAACCAGGATAGTGTTGAATACTGCATCATTGGTGTCACGATTTTATCACAGCTAACCAATGAAATTAATCAAGTAAGTGCTACAGCCTTCCTCATTGAAGTAAGTGCCATATTTTTACTTAGTATTGGTGTTTTCTGCCTGTGTGTGGGATGATCTATTTTGGCAGTTGTGTGCTTTTGCGGTAAGTGATTAATGCCCTTTTGAAACAAAATAGTTCCATGGGGTTTTCCTCTGTGAGTGAAGTCCGGATGCCCTTCCATCTCCAGAATATTTTTTCTCTCATCTCAGCTTTCCTCAGTGGTTATTAATGTTTAGTGTTAGAGAAGAGCACAATGATCCTAAGTCAAAACTTAGGAAACCAGCATCATTGGTGTGCTCTTTTTGCTGTATAAGTTAATGTATTTATAATCGTTCAAAAATCAGTTCTTATTTGCCTTTATTAAAGATTTTGCTGATAATCTTTTCAGAATGCACAAAACATTCTGCTAAATATCAAATAATTTTTTTAAATAGTCATCGATGTCACAGATTACTACAGAGGAAACACCAGTGGCTTTCTTTTGCTCTGGCTATAATATTTTTTAGTCATTTACTTTTGTATCCGGCCAAAATGTTACAATTATTGAACAGGCCTGAATGAATTGTAACAGCTCACCCTTCAGCTGTCAGCTATTAATTACATTGGCATCACTGTTGCTATTGCTCATACTTATGCAGACATTTTAATTAACCCTGAGAAATTTAACTGTGAGTTGGTATTTTAAATACGCTAGCTTAGAGCCTATTAAAATCTGGAGTCCATATTGTGTTCTCTGTCACATGCAATCGCCACTATGATTGGTAATTATTAAAATAATAATTTATACTTGTGAGTGATTTCTGTGTGGCAGACACTGTTCTAAGCACTTATATTAATTTTATTCTCACAGTAGTCCTATGAGATAGAGACTCTGGTTATGCTATTTTCTAGATAAGGAAACTAAAGCGCATAAAGATTAAATAATTTGCCTGTGGTATCACAGTTACCAGGCCACAAACAGTTTATGAATTCAGACCCACATAGGCTTATTGCAGAGCCTATGCTCTTAATTTGCTTATTTAACCACTCCTGTCCTTGTAGTAACTGGAATAGGAAATGGCAACCCACTACAGTGTTCTTGCCTGGAAAACTCCACGGACAGAGGAGCCTGGCAGGCTATAGTCCATGGGGTCGCAAAGAGTCGGACACAATTGAACACACACACAAATACACACCTTTGTAATAAGAGAGCATGCATTATGTACAGATTGTGGGGTTAATGCTCTTCCTTTGGAAACTTGGCTCCACAAAATCCATCATTGTTGGTATTTTAGAATCTTTTCAAAATTTTGTATTTATCTTTCTTAAGAAAGCAATAGAAATGTGTGTGATGTACTTAAGATGTAATTCTCTGGATTATGATCTGTGTAACAGATTGTATACGGCATCTGGTATATAATCTAGCGATACCTTTTTATCCAAGACATTTGTAACACAGTGACACTGAGGCTAAAATCAGAATATTTTGAACTCTGTGCAACTGACTTTTCTATTGTGTGGGGGTTTTTTTGCTTTAGATTTAAATTAGAAAGCATATTTCTGTTACCATTCCAATTTGAACTTAGAAATAAAATTGGGGGGTGGAGGTTCCATAATGTGCCAAAAGGACGATGAGCTCTCTCCTGCATAAGTTGATCAGTATATAGCAGTGACTTACGCTTACAGTAAGTGGTTGGACTAAATACTGTTGGCAGCCTTGAAATTCCTTTATCGCTCTTATTGAGTACGTACTATGTGTCAGCTATAGAGGACATATGAAAGAAGTAAGAGGTTTAATCCCTGACCACAGAAACCTTTAAAATATGACTGAAAAGACAAGGACAGGGGAGTGAGAGACCAGTACAGCCCCTTGGTTGAAGCCCTCACTTCTGTGGAATAGACTGCTTGTTGAAATAGGTGAGAAAAGAGAGTATTACAGGCTATTGCCATTTATCTTAAGTTCATGGCTGTAGTAACTTCGGCTCTGACTGGATTATTTAGCAAAATCCAAGCCTTGCGACTGTCTGTTTTTGAGACTCAGCCTCAAAAGAGCATGATGATAATAATTATTAACAGAGTCTTGCAACAGGTTGTTAAATATTACCTCCCTAAGTGCAGAGGACATGGAAACCTTGCAGTGGAGTCACTGTAACTTTCTTTCTATCTTCCCTCTGTAAATGGTAGAGACATGATATCCTGTGTAGCTGTTAACTGCTTATCATCATCCTCATTCTCTCACTAGATAGAGTTTAACAGTAACTTAAATCTTTAAAACGTATTTTGTTATTTTTGTTGATCTTATTGAAAAATCCTTCTACTTTATTTGAAGTCTACATGAAAAATTTTTTCTTTGCAGTTAATTTTAAAACTTGTGTTGGTTTGTTTTTCTGCACAGGCAGACACCACCCATCCTTTAACCAAGCACAGAAAAATAGCCTCTTCTTTCCGAGATTCATCATTATTCGATATCTTCACACTTTCGTGCAATTTACTAAAGCAGGTGAGATTGTATGTTGGTACCTGCTTCCCGGTTCCTTTTGAAAGAATCAGAGTAAGTGGGGACTTGTTAGATGTCAGCTCTTCACTGACCCGTGAGAGCTTATGCATCTCTCACATAATATATATGTCCGAGATGTTGATGACCTTCCAGTCTGAGAGAGAATTATTTCCTGATTTCACATCTGTTCCCCTAGGTAAGGAGCAGAAAGCGAACACTTATCCCATGCTCCTATTTTAAAGAAACTAGTTTGCCACGAAACTTGAGGTTTTTGTTGTTTGGTCTTTTTAATATCCATATAAGACCTTCTATATGGAGTTAAAGCATCTTCCTTTTATGGTGTTTGATTCTCAGTGCTCTGAACACAGGCTCAGACTACATTGCTAGCACATTAAAACTAGGCTGGTTCCCCTGTCCCCAGCTGAGTTACAGGCAGCAAATAAACAAGCAACATCTGTAAGGAAAAGCATATTTTGAATTTTTAATATCCATTTAGATTTCCTAACCTGAAGGGGTAGACAGTATCACCGAACGAAATTAACTGTTTTAAAATAGAAAGTTGGTATTTCGATTCGTTTATTGATAGACTTGAACTAAGGAAGAAATGTTAACCTGTAAATTGTACACATTTATAGCTGTGTTTGGATGTTTTGTCCATACAGAAAGCCAAATGGAACTACCCTCTGCTTTTATGTTCATTTGGGGTTTTTGTTTGTTTTATTGTTCTTGTTCTCATTTTCCAGTGTGTCTCAATTGTAATATAAGAAGCAAGGTTGGATTTTTCTTTTGTCCCAATTAATGATGTCCATCCATCTTTTCCTTCAGCTACCTAGTTTCACTTCAGAATTCCCCAAAAGTCCTCAGTTTGGGCAAGCTGCCTTGTAAAAACTCTTGTACCCTCTGGAGGGGGAAAAAGCTTGTGAGAAAACAGCATTGAATCCTCTTCTGATACTGATGCTATCAGAAACGAACCAGCCAGTCCCTGAGGTCACAACTGGTAGAAACTTGAATCTCATAGTCACCATAGCTCTGGGCCATTATTGAGCTGTAGGCAGGTACACTGCTGATGAATAAATAAAAGCATCTAACATGCAGATGAAGTAAGCATTCATCCCATATTGCTTCAAAATTATCTGCGGCCATGATGTCTGCAGCATGTAAAGAGTAAATGTCAAAGAGGGAGTGTGTTTAAATACTAGCTTCATGTTTTTATGAACATGAAACATGTTTTAATAGTAAATAAGGAGCTAGGAGTTTCATGGTGAAGGAAGGACTTTAAAGGTAATAGAAGTGCTGCATCTCCTGGCAGAGAACCACCACTCGACTGTGCTGAACCACCTCCTTTTCTGGCTCAGCAGCCTCCTTGTAAGTCTGGTAGCAAGCTTGGAAGAAAGGAGGGACTGTTTGGGGCTCATTATGTGGTCATTTTTACAGGCTTCTGGAAAGAATCTGAACTTGAATGATGAAAGTCAGCATGGCTTGCTGATGCAACTGCTCAAGCTCACTCATAACTGCCTAAACTTTGATTTCATCGGCACTTCCACCGATGAGTCCTCAGATGACCTGTGCACGGTACAGATCCCCACCAGCTGGAGATCAGGTAACACGGCCACACCCTCGCACCATGCTGCTGCTCCCCTCTACCTGGAGTCAGCAGAGTGGGCTCAGGATCCACTGGCAGATCCCCTGCTTGCTCTTAGAGAAAACTTGGGAGGTTGGTGTGGGTCTTTATAAAGTTAGGGAGCTGCATTTGGGAGGATCCCCCAGCTGGGGCAAACTCTTGTTTATCCAGTTTCTGATGGGTGTGAGTTTGACCTTACATTTTTCACCTAGAGACTTCTGCTTTCTTACTCATTTGAGAGAATTTCTAGCTTTAAAAACAAAGAACCTGTGCATGTGCTTGGTATTGTGTGCCTAAAAGATAAAAATTCTTGCTATGAAGAGTCCTGCTTGTCTTATGTTGTTTGAGAATCAGAAAAAATGAATCCATTTCTTAGAGGAACTAAAAACTAATGCTTTTGTGAAAAAAGAAAGGAAAACAAAAAGCCCCCATTAGTTTGTCACTTTCAAAGGAAATAAACATTCTGTAAGATAAGAAAGCAAGAAGATAACGCTCCCCAATGACTGGAGTGCACCGGCCCCAGTGTGCAGACGATTCAGTAATGTGCTCTTTTCTCTTTCAGCGTTCTTAGATTCTTCAACTCTGCAGCTGTTTTTTGACCTCTATCATTCCATCCCTCCTTCATTTTCACCTCTGGTGAGTCAGGACTACAGTTTCTCTTTCTGGAATGTAGCAGTGGTGAATGAGCCTTATGTTCATTATGTTGTACAAAATCATAGCAGTAAAGTTTTTTCCTAGAAATACTAGGGTTAGTTATCTAGCCTGTTGAGATAAAGCTCGTCAGTTAAAGGTTCTCACTATAAAGTCTTCATTCCTTTTAAACTGTTCCCGTCTAATGACAGATTGCTGCAGGTGTCAAGTTCTTTTGGTCCCCTTTGTGTCTGACTTTGTACTGTACCTCGAATTGCCACAGGCTAGAGTGTGGGGAATTCATCTTATATGATCTAGTAGAAGATTGTCAAGACTGAGATTTCTGAAACTCCCTCAGGCCTATGTTATATAAGTGATCAATAGAAGCTGTATTGGAAAGGCAGATTTGCATACTTGTCCGTAATAAAATTTGAAAGCTCTTGGGAATGCTGCATTTCTCCTTTAAAGTAATAATTAACCTCAAATCCCAAAATTCATTTGGGTCCTGAAAAGTCAGTGGTCTGATACTTCAGATTGCTGGTGTAAAATGTTGTTGTGCCAAACGTACAGAGAAAGTAAAGAGAAAGTAAAGGAACGTCAGTAGGTGTTTTGCACAGTGTTTCTGCGTAGACTGCTTCCCTGGTCGTCATGTCACTTTTCCAAATTAATGCGGACCTTCGCTTTAGCAGAAACATGAGTTTGTGTTGCTTGTATTGGTACATTTGCTTCTGCTGTTGGTCAACAGAGGTCCACCTCCCGGAGTGGAAACTAGAGAGGAGAAGGGCAGAAAATAGATCGAGAGGGGCTAACAGAATGCAGATTTCTAGCGCAATGGGGAAAGGGGAAAATGTTT
Source organism: Ovis aries (assembly GCF_016772045.2). NCBI lineage: Eukaryota > Metazoa > Chordata > Mammalia > Artiodactyla > Bovidae > Ovis > Ovis aries. The sequence continues at coordinate 43,618,607 of NC_056055.1, read as the reverse complement.
TCATCATAAAACCTGTTTGCTTCTGAGCATAGCTCTGACTTGGTTATTTCATGATAGCACCACATAGGAAAGCCTGATTAGCAAAAAAGGCCTTAATAAAACAGGAAAAACAAAAAAAAAAACCCCTATGTCTATAGCATTGTTTACTGTCAGTTGCTTGGTATTTTCAAGTTTAAGTATGTATCTTAAACACAAAGAAGCCTAGGGGTGGTTGAAAAACAATACCTATATGAATTTCCAAACTGGATTTATCTAGTTGTTATGCTCACTGAGGGTCTAATGCCCTTTATTTTTCTTTAAATAAAGCTGTTTCAGATATCCTCAACTATACCCTCCTGGATCTTTTTTTTTATATCATTATAATGATAGCAGAGGGTGACAGAACAGAGAAGAAGAATATTTATAGCAAGGGAAAGAGTAATGAAAAGAGCTATACCATCTTTTCTGCTCATTTGTGTTTTGGTTGTTCCCTGCTCTAGGTATTATCCTGCTTAGTACAGATTGCCTCAGTTAGAAGATCCCTATTCAACAATGCAGAGAGGGCCAAGTTTCTCTCTCACCTTGTTGATGGTGTTAAACGAATACTGGAAAACCCACAGGTATGATTTTTGAGAATTTAATTTTATTTTATGTGTATGTGTGTATAAGCATGTATGATTAGTATATACCTCTCTGTTATAATGCAAAAGCTCAATCTAGAGGTCACACATAGCAAAAACCCTAGAAAACAGTTCAATCAGTTATCCTTCAGAAGATTTCAGTGAATGTCTGTACATAGATTTTTAACATTTACCCAGAAAAGGAGCTTGTCCCTAGATTCAGGAATGTTGAAATTATTGAAAGGGCCGCTTTGAAGGAAAATAAGGAGAGAGCTAGTCATTTTGTGTGTTTTTTGTTTTTGTTTCCATGATTTTGAATGTAAATTATTTACCTAAGTGAATAGAGCTACTTTTAGCTAGGAAGGGAGATTTCTCATTCAAATATTATTCATTCCATAACTCAGTTGTCCGTCTTGTCTTTTTCAGTCTGAAAGATTCAGCTAATATCTCCTTTTTTTAAGTATCACTTCCCCACACTAGGAAATATCATAAATAAGACCCATTCACTTAAATATACTTGGTTCTGGGACTCCTGTGGCAGTCCAGTGGTTAAGACTGCATGCCTTCACTGCAGAGGGCATAATAAGTTCGATCGGGGTCGGGGAACTAAGATCTCTCATGCCCTGTGGCGTGGCCAAAAAAAAAAGAAAAGGAAAAAAAACATTAATCAATTCTTTCCTTTTTAAAAAATCATTTTTTCTATTAGCAAATTGTATGAAGTCACCTGCCACAGGCCAAAGCAGAACAAAACCTGCCCCCCTTCTCTAATGTAGGAGAACATGTGTAAGGAAACAAATACACTGGTGTAGTGTGCGAATAAAAGTGTCTGATATAAGTAGATAACAAGATACATAAACATACTAATACAGTGAGTTTGTTGTCATGATAGCGGTGTAATAAAATACATGAAATATTTGTGTAACTTTGCCATTCTATTTGTGCTTAATGATAAATTAGACAGCTGTGAAAATGAAAATTTCATTGCTTTTCATTCGATCAGTGGGAAGCAAACAGGCCTGTTAAATCTAAGATTGTGCCCCTTTCTGCCATTAATCAACATTACAGCCCTGGCAAGTAGTATGGTCCTTCTGGGCTTCTGTTTCAGACTCTGCCGATTGAGGCCAATAACCCCATCTTCCAACATGATTATTGTGAACAGATGAGATAATAGATGCAATAGTCCCCTTTAAAAGTGACTTTTTAAAAAATTGTTACTTAATCATACAAATGTGTCGTTCAGAATGATGGCCAGCATCTCAGAAGTTAAAGCACATCTCCCACCGCCTCCCCGTCCCCCGTGCCATCCCAGATGTCCTTTGGGAAGCAGTTTAATGAATCATGTTTTACATTTTCTTTTCCTTCCTGTACTGTCACCAGAGTTTGTCAGACCCAAACAATTACCATGAGTTTTGCAGACTACTGGCCCGCTTGAAGAGTAACTATCAACTGGGAGAATTAGTGAAGGTGGAAAACTACCCCGAAGTCATCCGATTGATAGCTAACTTCACGGTGACCAGCCTGCAGGTTTGTCATAGATTGCTTGCCTCTTTCTTCCTAAACATTGGAACCTCTTTTCTTACTTGTTGGTTTTATTTAACCTTGTGGCATTACAGAGTGTGGTTAGGAGAACATGAGGGAATCGTAAGAATAACACTTAGATTCAAGGCTGGGAGGATTCTTTCATAGTCCCCTTAAAACAAACAGGCAGAATGAAGGGAGACTCAGCACCCTCTCTTTCTTAGCCATATGTAGGCAGTGGTTCTTTAAAGTGATGGCTTGCATCAGAATCATCCAGAGAGCTTGATGAGAAATGCAAGTGCTTGGGTCCTATTCCCATCATTTCTGATTCACTCGATCTAGGGGGGAACCTTGGCACCTCTATTTCTAACAAGCTTCCTACGAGACTATCTTGCATACTAATGTCTGAGAACCACTTCCTCAACCAGCTCAGGACAGCTCTTCTCACTGGACGATTGGTCTCTGAAATACCAGTAAACACGTTAGACTGGTTGCTGTACATAGAACAAAGCCCATTAAAGTTTATCCTTTTTTTTTTTTTTTAAAGCATATTCTTCATGTCAAGTGGCTTGAGACTAATATACTATGTACACAAATGAGAGCTAACATCTGATTCTACTGGATCCCTTTGCTGTGTCCATCCAGCCACAATTCTTTCTTTCTCCTCTTCCTTCCTTTTAGAGCATCTGTCTCTTTTGATGCTTCTGGGACCTCTAGGAGGTCACATCAGAACATCTTAAGAGATACTAAATTTCAGATTGGACCTCTAGGAGATACGGTGGTAACAGAGGCCTGCTCTCTTGGTTTTCTTTAGCATTGGGAATTTGCCCCGAATAGCGTGCACTATCTCCTGAGCCTTTGGCAGCGGCTGGCAGCCTCCGTGCCATATGTGAAAGCCACCGAGCCCCACATGCTGGAGACGTATACTCCTGAGGTCACCAAAGCCTACATCACATCCCGTCTGGAATCTGTGCACATCATACTCAGGTAAGGAAATGGGCAGCCTCCCTTTTTCCCTACATGTGTGTCAGACTTGCAAGGGACCCGACACCCAGTTGGTAGGCGCATCCTTGATATGAATCTTACTGGAGCTAACACCAGACTGGGTATTTTTTCCTGTCAGTACAACAGCTGATGAGAGCATAATGTCTGAAAGAAGAGTCTTTTTCTCTTTAACATCCTATTCATGACTGTCCCTTCTTCACCCACCATAGCAGCATCTTGGAATACAAAGCATATCTACTGATTTTCGTTAAACATGAGAGAAGCATTTCTAAGCTGTAGACGACAACAGTTATAACATGTAACATGTAGGTGCTTAATGTGAACTTCTCAAGAAATAAGTGGATAAATAAACCGTGCTATCCAGAGCTTACTAGAAGATGTAAGAGTCCCAGGCAGCTGGCCACGGATTGCATTACCCTGACACATGGGTTCTGTCTTCTTGACTGCCAGCTGGACCAGAACTCTATAGTAAAGAAATGTCAGAGTCTTTCAGAAATGACCTACATAAGATACAGTTATTCTTGGTGTAGAGACCTTTCTTATATGTGTTTTCATTGGCTGTTTCTCAGGAGAATTTACCCAAACTCTGAAGGTCTGGTTGTTTTTTCATTTTTAAGTTGCATTCATAATTTGCTCAAATGAAGTAAATGTGTCATAATAATTATAGTCTCAGTTGTGTATGACTTGAGTCATTTCAGAATCTGGGTATTGGTGAAGCCTGCTGAAAAGCATTGTTCTGTTAGTGGCATAGTTTTTATTCCTAAGGACTCAGCAGGTTTCAGGCAGGCCATGTTGGGGAGCGGGGACATGTATGGGCTCTGGGCCCAGTTACTCAGCTAATAGCTGTGTGCTCTTGGACCAGATTATAATGGGGATTAAATTACTGTGTCCTGGCCTAGTGTATGGACCATGGTTAACACACAGCTCTGAGCTGCCCATTGTAGTAGCAGTGATGCTGCTGGATTGTCGTATAACCATGTAACAGTAGACAGCTTATGATATGATAAGGTTTTTAAGTCTGGGAAACCAGTGGATACGACAAGACATGGTATAGATCCACAGTGCCTTGTGTGCAGTTCTGAAACTTAAGATGTGAATGTTTAATTTTCTCATAAGTTTGACACAAAACTCATTTGATGGCAAAACTTGACCTGTGCTGATACGAGACCACTTAATCTCAGGTGGCGCCAGTGGTAAAGAATCTGCAGTTCAATCCCTGGGTCGGGAAGATTCCCTGGAAGAGAGTATAGCAACCCATTCTAGTATTCTTGCTAGGAGAATCCCATGGACAGAGGAGCCTGGCAGCCTACAGTCCATGGGGTTGCACAAGAGTCAGACACAATTGAAGCGACTTAGCACACACACATAGTAGTGTTCTTAAAAAATTTTATTTACTGTGACTCTTCGTAATACTTATATATTTTGATGCAGGAATATTGTATATGACATGCCACGGCCCATGGAGGGTTCATGTTACATGTAGAAGCATCTGAAGATTTCTGAATTCCAAAAGCCATCTGATCACAGAACAAGTGGCCTCACAGCAGGGATAGGCTACTTGTAGTCTTCGAGTTTACTATAGTCAGGAACAAACGAGAGGCTGAGAGCTGGGAGCTTTCAGGGTTGAGAAGCATAGGACTGGGAAAATCACTGCAGACAAATGTTACGGGGCTAGGGATTGAAAGATACTTCAGGAGACTGATGCTTGGGTGAGACCCCTGCCTTCAGCCTGTTCTTACCTTCCTTGGTAAAAAGTTGTGTTGGGATATGGGCCTCTACGGCAGCACATGGTGGCAGAATGGAGGAGGAGCGCTGCTGTGACAGGGAAGTCAGCAACATACTTTAAGAGGGCTCCTTCCTTCTTCTGTTGGGAGTAGAGATGGACTGGAAGATCCCCTGGAGGATACGGGTCTGGTCCAGCAGCAGTTGGACCAGCTGTCTACCATCGGGCGCTGTGAATACGAGAAGACGTGTGCGCTGCTCGTGCAGTTGTTTGACCAGTCTGCCCAGTCCTACCAGGAGCTGCTCCAGAGTGCCAGCGCCAGCCCCATGGACATCGCAGTGCAGGAAGGTAAGTGGACACCCAACTGCCGTCAGCACCCTTTCACTCATTGTCACCTCCCTTTCACCTCTCCCCTTCAGAAAACTTTCCGTCCTCAGTTAGCTTCATATAAACGAGAATATTTGATAATAGTGCCATGGGGAACTAGGGAAGAGCGACTGAAGTCCTGTCTGTAGTGGATGTGTTTAAGGAACTACTGCATTCTAAAACTAATGACCCTGTCTGATAGGGGAGCCTTGGTTATCTAATGAGTTTTGCCCTTGGTATCACCCTTACTAAAGCAGAGGAGTAGCTGTTCTCTGAAGGAACAGTCTGACTTCAGGGCCTTTTCGCTTCCTTAAGATTAAGAGAGTCCACAGTAAGAAGTGAACCTCACAGTGAGGAATTTCTTCTTGCAGTGACGACTGGAGGTGACACTAATGGGCCTTCTTCCTGTTGCAGGAAGGCTGACGTGGCTGGTTTACATCATTGGTGCCGTGATTGGTGGCCGGGTCTCTTTTGCCAGCACCGATGAGCAGGATGCTATGGACGGCGAGCTTGTCTGTCGGTAAGTGCTCGCACGGAGGCATCCCGTTTCACTGCTCTGACCCTCCCACCCCCTTTTGGGTCCTGAGACCACGGGAATTTGACATGCTTCTGTTAGTGCTGTTCTTCCCATTTACAAAGTATAATTTATGAAGCTGATTGCCAGTGAAAATGAAAAACTGTTACAGGTCCAGATTCCAAAGTTTTTATAAATACAGCACCAGCCATGCCTACAATCTTTACTAAAAAACCATCTGCAGTAATTCAGCTAGAAAATAAATTGTGGATATAGAATTAAGAGTATAAGTAGGATACAGAGTGGAGAGTAGCTTTTAGTTCTGTTTAAGTGCAGTATCTCAGAGTTAATGAAAATGTGGATGCTTTTGCCTTGCCTAATAGTCTGATACGAAGTCTAATAGGAAACTTTGGGTCTTCAAATTTCCCTAAAGATGAATTACAGAATTTCTATAGCCTTTCAGATGTCTTGACATACCCTTTTCCATCTACAGGATTTCAAGTTATTTTGTGTCTGTGTGATTCTCATCTTACTAAAAACCTGTAAATGAGCATTTAGTGATTTCTGAAAGTCTACTTACCGTTGAAATAAAAAGACAGGATTTTTAAAAATCTTTTTAAACCTCTGCAGCAGAGATTCTCAGACCTTTTTCTTCAGGACTCTTTACCATCTTAAAAAGTATAGAGGTCCTCAAAGAACTTGTGCATGTGAGCTATATCTATCAATATTTAACTATATTTTTCAGAAGAAATGAATGAGAAGAGTAGCTTTGTTTTAATGTCTGGCACAGTGAAAGTCAGCTGGGTTCTCCTCTCTTCTTCTGCGTTCAGACTGTAGTGATATCACACGGCTTATAGCCTCTGGAAAAACCCCACTGCACCCTCCTGTGAGAGTGCTAGTGAAAGGGCAAATAATGTTTTAGTATTTTTATGAAGGGCTTTCCAGGTGACTGATAGTAGAGAATCCACCCCACAAGCAGGAGACTTGGGTTCAATCCTTGGGTGGCGAGGATCCCCTGGAGGAGGAAATGGTAAGCCACTCCAGTATTCTTGCTTGGGAAATCCCACGGACAAGGGATCCTGGCAGGCTATAGTCCATGGGGTTGATAAAGAGTCAGACACGAGTGAGCAACTAAATAACAATTTTTATGAATATGGTTTGTGACCTTGCCAAGGAACTGCTACCCTGAAGGGTTCTAAAGTTGCAGATGCTCTCCTTAGACATCTTAGAGTTTATTGGTCCCTAGACATTTCAGTCCATAATTTTTATTCTTATGCTGAAAATCCCCATTTTTCTCTTTCCACCCCCACCTTATTTATCAGATGCTCATCTGCCCTGATTGAACAAAGATTTAATAAAGATGAAATCCAGTACCTTTCTGATTCTGTAGCCTTGTGTAATACTGTGTGTGTGTCATAACATAAATTGAGTTTAGACAATTTCTCGTATACTGGTTCTCAACTTGAGTGTTCCAAAACAGTGACTGAGTCCAGTGCACTCATGATATCACAAAATGTTCAATAGTTTGTTACCTATTTTCACATTATCAAAATGTCAGATGACTCACTTATAATAACATCATTCTTACTCATCCAGCAACCACTGACTTGCATTCCAATATGCTTTCTTTTCGGGGAATGGGTGCAGGTGAAAGGGATGAAGTCACAGGTAGCATATCAGCTCTTGGTCCCTGGAAGTGTTCCCTGCCTGTGGGCATCGTCCTTCATGTGTCTCCTTTCCTTTTATGGCTCCGTGAGAAAAAAGATTGAGAGCCACTGGCTTAGTCCTGTCACCATCATTTTATAGCTGTGGAACTGGGGCTAAGAAAATAAAATTGCTGTACTTGAGTTCTCATGGAAGTCTCAGGGATGACCATTACCCTAGTACTAGTATTTTTCCCCACTATTTTTTAGCAGTTATGAGTTCTGCCTCCATCTATAGAATCTCAGGGGACTGGAAGTTTTAAATATCTAGTCATTCATATTTCTTGGCTGTGGTTCCTGAGCCGCCGAAGGGGAGAATTTTGTTCCCTAGTGGAGCTTAGAGCCTGCAGAGAAAGCCTTTCCAATAGGATGATAGGTGAGGGGAGGGGGCCTATGCCTGTTTTCAGGGAGGTTGGTTTTTGTGGTGACCAGGATATCCTGCTGTTGAGAGAATCATTGCTTTTCCTCCTCCAGGGTGCTCCAGCTGATGAACCTAACAGACTCTCGCTTGGCTCAGGCGGGTAACGAGAAACTAGAATTGGCCATGCTGAGCTTTTTTGAACAGTTTCGTAAGATCTACATTGGGGACCAGGTGCAGAAATCCTCTAAGGTAACACACTCTGAGTTGGATCCATTCAGTGCTCACTTCTGCTTGTGGAGTTTCTGAGTAAAAGAAATGGCTGTTAACAGTTTAGATACAGTCTCCAACATCAGAATAATCCAAATAGTTCCTCTTGGTCTGTAGAATTTTGGGAGACTCCTCAAAGACTCCTGAAAGAGTAGAAGTCAGCTAGATTCTCCTCTCGGCTTTGCATTCAGTCTTCATGTACTTCATGTGCTTAATAAATGAGCAGTCACGACATCCATTGGTCTCCCCTAAATTGGCATTCTTGGTCCCTATGTATATGAATTGGATGTTCAAAACAGCAGAAGGTTTTGACAGTCTTTTTATCATTTTAAGGTTGAAGATAACATGTACCCAGTATTTAGTAGTACTCAGAAACTAGCTCATTCTGTCAGTAAAGAGTTCCCCAGGATTGTTGTTCATATTCTTCTTATGGTTTTAACCTCCTGCATGAGGACAGAAACAGTACTGGGATATGGTTTTTCTTATCTGTATTTTCTGGTTACTTTCTCTTCCCCAAACACACCACCAGCTGTACCGCCGACTCTCAGAGGTTCTGGGCCTGAATGACGAGACCATGGTCCTCAGTGTCTTCATAGGAAAAATGTAAGTGTTCTGGCTCGCCCTCAGCAAGAGCCCCTTGCAGTCCTGCTGCAGCTGTAAAATGTGATCTTGGCATTGTGCTGCCAGTGCCTTGGTATTCCAGCATTGATCGTTTGCGTCAGAAACTTGTGCATTTGAGTGTGTGACAAGCTGTGCTTAGAGATACGGCCCGGCCCCAGAGCATTCCAGGCTTGAACAGGCAAGGATTTCATTATGTCCATGTGGCATCTCATCGGCAGCCTCTGAAATCACGGGGAACCTGTTGGGGCAAACCTGTTGTGACATTAGCAAAACAGACCTTCCTCCCCAGCCTCTCTCCAGGTCACCCTCCTGCCCAGAGGCCCCGAGCCCGCTTTTGTTTTCTGATGGCTGATTGCTATTAGGTGTGCCCCCAGGAGGGGAGCCCCAATCTAATTAAAACGGGCTTACTCTTCTCAGGAACCTTTACACCTTTTCAGAGTCTTGAATCGCAAAAATCAAGTGCTGTTATTTGAATTATCTTCAAAGTTGGAGCTCCTGATTGGCCCTTTTTGGTTCTTTTCTTTTTTTTTTTTAGTTATGTCGCTTTGTTTACATTTCCCCCTTTTTTAGGAGCTCAATTTATCAACGCACACAGTAGTAGCCAAATAAATATATCACCCAGGGCTGTGTGCAGTGCGCCATTTTGGCTCCTTCCAACCATCCTGGACCTAAACACTCATATCCGTGAGCTGGTTAATCACTTAAGACGAAAAAAGCAAAGGGGGTCTAAAGGACTCTGCCAGCCAAGAATCCAGAAGCAAGGGCTACTAGAATTCTGCAGCTGACAGTGGATGGTGCAGTTGCAGAATTGCATACGTCTGCATGTTATCACTGCCGCAGAAATCTCTTGCCCTTGCTGCAGAAATCAGCCCTGGAGTGCCCCAGAATTCCAAGGGCCTGGGTATGGGCCAGTGTAGCTTTGGAACCAAGTAGTGAAGATTATCTGAAGGATAATTTTTCTAGTCAACCAAATGTAAGTACGGAGATTTTATACCCATTTTTTGTGGTTGTGATGTCTGTGAATTGTTGATGCAGGTGTGTGGTGACTCGTGATGGATGATTTTCTTCTCCCAACTCTCCAGAGCACCAGGCATATCAAAAGTGTCTCCTGCTTTTTCTTTTCTTTTTGTCCTCCAGCATCACCAACCTGAAGTACTGGGGCCGTTGTGAACCAATCACCTCCAAGACACTACAGCTTCTCAATGACCTCTCCATTGGATATCCTTTTCTAAGCTGGCTTCTGGGTGAAACAGGGACCATGGTGTTACACAGTCTGAGAAATCAGGGCCTCTTCCATTTCTACCTTAATTTAGCTTTATATATACCTAAGTATGGGCTTCCCAGATGGTACTAGTGGTAAAGAACCCCCCTGGAGGAGGACATGGCAACCCACTCCAGTATTCTTGCCTGGAGAATCCCATGAACAGAGAAGTCTGGCAGACTACAGTCCATAGGGTTGCAAAGAGTAACTGAAGCAGTTTAGCACACACACATACTTAAATATTTCCCATTCTCCTCAGAACCAAAGGCGATACCCACATACAATTCAGGACTAATTCCAGACCTTAAAAGTGAGCCAGCTGACAAACTAATTGTCTTGTTGTTAAGTCACTTAATTGTGTCATACTCTTTTGTGACCTCATGGACTGTAGCCCACCAAGCTCCTCTGAAATAGTCTCCCAAAGATTTATTCCTGGCTATCTCCCAGATCTACAAATCCCCAACAGGTCTTTCTGATAGGTACACACTCTTTGAAGCCAAGGTTTTAGGATAGGTAGCAGTGAAGTCCGTCTGGATTTTTCTATCAGCTTATAGGTAGAAGCAGCCTGATCGTAAACTTTGCAATAAAAGTAGTGGCTACACACCCTCTTGACTTGGATTCAGTCTGCTGTAAAGGTTGAATTGCTCCAAAACAGCTTATCACACCAGGGGTCTACAAGAGAAGTAAACCCTATAAAAATTATTTGGATGACTTTTTTCATACAGAGCTAGTCTCATTCTCAATGCATAGGAGAGAGGTTTATTCACACCTACAGTGGGTGCCGTACACAGGCTTTAGGGCTTAATTCTCTTTCAGAAGCCCCGTTGAGAAAAGCTTCTCTAGGATATCATGATTCTTAAGGGAAACTGCTGGGTTAGCTATTTTCTTACACACAGACTTCAAGATGGGTATTCTTTCACCTATCATTTAAAATGCTATTTAGAAGAGAATACCTTTTCCCCCCCATTTGGCAGTGTCATATTCAAATGGTTAAGACAAATAGGCTATCCAGGCATGGGATTCATAGTAAAGAAAGAAACTGCTCTCGCCCAGAAGGTGCCCATTATGCAGCAGAGATCTTCCTTTGCATCACACTTTCCTTGACCCTCTTCCTTTGTCCTTACATACAGTAGTGTGAGGAAGCTAGTGAAGCTGAGTGCGGTACAGTTCATGCTGAACAATCACACGGTGAGTGGTTGAGCCCCTTTCCTGGTCCTGCTCTCCAGCCACCTCCCCGCCCACATCCTCTCAGCAGTGGACATGTTCACAGTGAGCTCTGTGGTGCTCAGTCCTTCACACTGCCAGGCGATGCTTAGTGTCATCAGAGCTACTCTTTCGGATCCAGATAATCTGAGTTATGGTGAAGTCACTGACTATTGGAGAAGGCAGTGGCACCCCACTCCAGTACTCTTGCCTGGAAAATCCCATGGGTGAAGGAGCCTGGTAGGCTGCAGTCCATGGGGTTGCTGAGTTGGACACAACTGAGCAACTTGACTTTCACTTTTCACTTTCATGCATATGAGAAGGAAATGACAACCCACTCCAGTGTTCATGCCTGGAGAATCCTAGGGACGGGGGAGCCTGGTGAGCTGCTGTCTATGGGGTCGCACAGAATCGGACATGACTGAAGCAACTTAGCAGCAGCAGCAGCAGCACCAACTATTACTCTTACTAAAATAACTTGGTTGTAGATAACAATAGCAGTTTAAAAAAAATTTTTTAATACTCCTCATTTACCATTAAGGAATGATGATATGGCCATTGGCTTCAAAGGGCTCAGTAATTCTAAAATTACTGGCTTGCATTCTGCCTCTAACCCTGTGTTTTTATTTTTGTAACTTGTTTTCTTTTTTTCAATAGAGCGAGCACTTTTCATTTTTGGGTATTAACAATCAGTCCAACCTGACAGACATGCGGTGTCGAACTACTTTCTACACAGCACTTGGGCGTCTCCTCATGGTGGATTTAGGTACTGCAATAAATCCTAGTGGCTAGTGAAGTAATTTGGCATTGTTCTCAATTTTTACTCGAGGATAGAAAACTTAAGTGTTGGAAGAAGTCTTTGCTGTTGTTTCAAAAATATCTGAAATTACAGTTGGATTTCACCAAGAACAGATTGTGGTATCATGATCCCTGTAACTGGAAGAGAATTACAGTATGTGTCTGAAGTTTTCATCTGATAGGTTTTAAAATTCTATTCATGATTCTCATCTGTAAGATAAAGGAATTGAGAATTGAGATTCCTAAATGCATCTCATTGGCCAGATAATCCCTCCTGCCACATTGAGGTGCAGCCCACCTGAGACGGCCAGCATTCCTCAGCACCCACTTCCCTGGCATGGACGAACCAGGAGAGCTTATGTATCTTTCTAGCTCTGGTTGTGATATTAGCAGTTTGGGCTCAGCTTACAACCTGAAGCTTAATAGTATCATAATTTTTAGCTATTTAGGTTTAATCCTACTAAACTTACGAGGTAAAACCTTCTATGTTTATGAAGGATTACTTAAAAAGGGAGGGGAGTAATAAAAAAGAAACTCCTCTACGTGCACCTAATTCAGGTTCAGGTCTCATCTAGTTTTCATACACCAGACTTGGTCATTTCTCATCAGAATCTTTGATATTGAACCTCAGTATTAAAAAATTGGGGCATTCCTGAGTTAGATGATTTCTGCTGTGATGATTTTTCTAGTTTAAAAAATTATCTCTGTACATAATTTTATTCTGAGATTACTACTAGTACCTACTGGGATAATCAAGGACTGCTCTGAATTATCCCTGGGTCTGTACTTCCTTTATAGCAACTTACTTTTCACGCATACCACAGCCTTGCACGTTTTGTATTGAGGTCACAGCCCAGGTTATTTTCCTTACAGGAGAGGATGAAGACCAGTACGAGCAGTTCATGCTGCCTCTCACAGCGGCGTTTGAGGCTGTGGCCCAGATGTTCAGCACTAACAGTTTCAACGAACAAGAGGCAAAGGTAAGTCCTTCACCCACTGACTGATCAGCTTCTGGTTAAGGGCTAGTCCCTGAGAGAGACTGGATTGGATAGCACTGCAGAAAATAGTGTTTTATCTATAGATTTTTCTACTGATACAGCTCTTTATTCAGTCTCTTGGATTCCTGGGATTTTTAAATAGAAGAACCAACATAAACTTTATAAACTTTATTTTTATGTTAAAGTGTTTATGTTCTTAAACAGTTCTTAGGATTTTTTATCTTTAAGTTTTCACATGTATTAGCATAATGTTAATATGTTTTCTCATTGCCTTTTTAATCTCTGAAGTATATTTGGTCATGTCTCCTTTTCATTTTTAATACTGCTTATTAGTGCTTTCTTTCGTTTTTCTAGATGTCTTGCCAGAGATTTGTTAGTTTATTAGTCTGCTCATGGCACACAAAAGAATTCTTTATTTTTTCTTTTTCTTTGTTTTATTTCTGTTTTATCTGTGTTTGCTGTTTCATTCATTTCTGCTCTTAATCTTTATCTTCATACCTTTTACTTGAATCTATTCTGTGGTTGCCACTTCACTTTTCAATCTCTTCTTTCCTAATACAGTCATTTAAAACTGTAAATGTCTCTCTAGGTGTATTATTTCATAAATGTTGTTTTGTTTTGTTTTTTTAATTAGTGTAAAAGAAAAACTTATAACACAGTTCAGCCATTTTTAAGTGGTTTAGTAGCAGTAAGTTTTCACATTGTTTTGAAACAGGTCTCCGGAATCCACAAGCTATGATATATAGCATCTTTCGTTATCATTCAGCTTTTTGCATTTTATTTCCATTAAGATTTCATATTTGACCCATGAGTCATTTAGAAGGGTTTGTAAATTTCCATATAAATGGAATTTTAAAGTTACCTTCAGTTATTGATTTCTAGCTGTCAGAATAGCCGTCTTTTTTTTTTTTTTGCTTTCCTTCTCTTCTTGTTTCTTGCACACTTGTACTCTTTACCTATAGATCTCTGTACCAAAACCAGAAACAGTGGACTATTAATATTTGTAGGACTTTTCTGTAGTGTTCATGACTCTAATAATGAGCTTTAGAGCCACCAAATAGCCCAGTGTTATTGCCCTCTAAAATGCCATACTTTACCTGACATTATAAAATTCTCCTTTTTTATCTCTAGAAAGCCTCTGGGTGTTCTCTTTTCAAATTAACAAGGAAGTCAGAGAGCAACGCCAGTTACCAAACTCTATCCTCCTTACTCCGGTGTACTACAGTCTGAGATGGGTACTACTATCAAGGATAACAGGGATAGCAGCCCCTTCCCCATCACATTAGTTCTGTACAAAACAAGTAAAATTAATGAAAGAACCACCTTGGCCATGAACTACAACCATCACTATATCTTTGTCATGTCTCATGTAACAAGCCCATGTCTTAGACTTAAAGTGGAGCTTATGGTATCAGTTTAGGAACAGAGCTGTAAGCAGACCATTAACAAAAATGCAGACTTTTTTTACAAACGAGTCAGGACACCCAGTGTACCTACTGGTGGCTGTTAGCTTTTGGAAAGTGGTTTCATTGCTCTTCAGGGCCCACTAGTAATATTCTGTTGAGAAAGAGAGCTTTGGATTTGGAATCTTGGTGTCCTAACCCTGGTTCTTTTGCTGCCTTCCGGCAGGACTGTAAACAAATTATTGACCTCACTGGGTCACAGGCTCTTAGTATTAGTGCTTTATAGGTCCAAGATCCGATACATCAGTCTTCTTTCTAGATAGCCCAACCAAAAGGCAAATAGTCTTGCAGACTTCTATCTTGCTCCTGGCGGGGTCTGTATTTGCATTCCTGTGGCACTGATACCTTTGTAACTAGATGTGGTACCAGACCTTTAGGGATATGACTCTTCTCCATCTTCTTGTATGTGCTTTTTTGCCTTTTTCTCCCCCACCTCTTCTTCAATAAGCTTTTTTGCTTTTCCATTTTTTATATACAATTTATCATATTAATGTCTTAAAATCTTATCATCCTCTGTTTTTGCTATGATGGGCCAGGAAACTATCCCTTTCTCTGGATATGAAAAGCATCCAAAACTAGTTTTCCAGAAGAGATTGCACTTCTCTCTCCACTATGGGAGAGATTGAGTCAGAATACTGCGAAGGAGTATTTGTTGAATGATGGGAGAAGGAAGATGAAATTCCCATCGGGTGGTGATAGGTTTGGTGTTTCTTCTGTCTTAACATACTTTTGCTTTCTGCCACAGCGAACTCTAGTTGGCCTTGTAAGAGACCTGAGAGGAATAGCTTTTGCCTTCAATGCCAAGACCAGCTTCATGATGCTGTTCGAATGGATGTATCCTAGCTCAAGCTGGGAGTGCACCTCCACAAGCTTTACCTGGAGGGTGAATGGGTGATGGAGTCATTGGAGAAGGTGGGAGGAAGGAATTGTGAGGCTGAGAAGGTGAAGAGTTACCCAAAAGGCAGCCATGTCTTTGGAGTTCTCATTCCTCAGTGATCCAATGACATGAAGCTGCCTGGTCATTGAGATTGAGAAGTGAGTGAGGTGGGGCTCCTCGGTTTCTATTTGGGGTTCCAATTATAAATCCCTTTGAAATTATTGCATGTGAATTTTGCTACACTTAGAAAAGAGACTTTTCAATCTACTAATAAGACAGCTGTACTAGGAGTTAGAAAGGCTAAGCTTGCTAACTTCATAACCTGTAACAAAGCACTTAACATCTAAGTGCCTCCATTTCCTCAAACAGTTATGTCCAGTTATGCTTCCCTGTCACCTCACAGAGGTGATAAGAGGACAGATAACAGGATGAAATGCATTGTGCTTCTCAGAAGAAAGGCATTATGTAAGTTAAAGTGTGTCTTTGGATGCCTTTTGCAAGGTAAAGGACACACAGTTGCTCTAGAACCTTCTGTTCAGAAAGACGCTAAGATTAGCAAGCAGGAGACAGGAAATCAGAGAACTGTAATTTGGCAGGTTGTGCCTGACCAGTGTTGAGAAATTCTGTACCTTTCTGTATTCAGAATTCTTCCTTAGCTTTTCACTTACAGCTACCCCTCCTACATGCCCATCCTGCAGCGGGCCATTGAGCTGTGGTACCATGACCCAGCCTGTACTACACCTGTGCTCAAGCTGATGGCCGAACTGGTCCACAACAGGTAAGCAGGGAGATTCTCAAAAGGCCCTGCTGCCCTTCATCTGAGCGGGCCCTACGATTATTCGTTTTACCTAGTGTTTTCAGCAGATTATAGAGGGTACTAAGATTCACTGCTGTCAAACTTTGAAAACCTCTGATAGATTGTGTTCTGTGTGTGTTTGTTTGAAAGAAGGATGTCCCTACCCACACAAACCTATAGCGGCTTGCAGGAAGTAAGTCACTTTTTAAAAAACGCCTCAAGATACCCACTATTAAGTGAATCTGGCAACCAAGAGTCTCAGTTATAAATTTCTTTTTCATTTATTTATTCTTAATTGAAGGATAATTACAATAGGGATCAGACATAAGTATACATAGGTCCCATTATGTATTCATTGTTAGGCAGATGACAGCTGAATCAGTGAAGGTTTATCTTAAATTAAGAAAGATTTCCAAAATACTACATTTTAGATTTGCCCAGCAATTTAGGGGCGTAAAGAAAAGACCACTTCAGCACCTTGACTTCACTAGAACTTCAGCTCTACGTCTGCCTTGCATCTGTCCTGGCACATCTGAGAGAGAGTCATGTTTACAGCTACCTTAGTGAAGAAGTGGGTGATAGTCACGGAAGTTGCAGCCACCTGTGAGGCTTATAGTTAAGACTTACTTATAAAATAAACATTTAAGTACATCTGCTCTTTGCCACTTAGGCACTTTGATATTGATTGTGCCAGACAAAACCTTGTCCACTTAGATGTTACATTCTGGAGGGACGATAGGCAGTAAAACAAGTGTGGAAGATCATTTGAAAAAAGTAAGATAGTAAAACAAGGGAGTCGAAGAAGAGAAGGATTCTCAGAGACAGTAATATAGATGGACCAGAAGCATTCTGGTATTCCCTGCAAGGAGAGGGAAAAAGCAGTCAAAACAGAGAAAAGAACTGCAGTGGCCCGGAGACGGAATGAGCTTGCTGGCTGAAGCCTAGGGAAGGCAGGGAGGCCATGGTGGGCGCCCAGCCAGAGACATCATGCTGCATCTCAGTACAGCAGTAGTGAGGCGTGGTGTGCACTCAGTATGTGGGAAGCTGTGGAGCATGGTAAGCAGGGATGAGAATGATCTCCTGGACATTATTTAAAGGTGTCCTTGCTTCACGTGGATAATGAGACCCTAGGGGCAAGAGTGGAAGCAGAAGGACCTCACAGCTGGCGGGTGGGTTCAGGGCATATCGGAGAGCTAGATCTTGATGGATTCTCTGTGGCGGGGGGGAGAAGAATCAAGAGGACTCGTGTTGGTCTGAGGCCTTACCAGCCATGAGGTCAGCAACCTCATTAAGCAGTAGAGGAGCAAGCCAAGGAGGAGAACTCTGGCCTAGGGGACAGTGAGGAATGCAAAGCTCAGGTTGTTGATGTTGTTTGCCCTCCCGGCTGAACTCCCCAGGTAGCACACTCAGTGCCTTCACAGCTTTTGTTCTTCAGAAGTAGGGACGATGCTTGTGCCCCTCCCGCAGTTGCCACTGAAGCTAGAGAGGTAATATATAATAGATTAAAGTCTGCAGGGCTGTGAGTACAACCGAGCAATGACTGTTCTAGAACCCATACTTTAAATCAAATTGAGAATTTTTTAAAATAATTTTATTTCCAGCTTCATTTCGCTTGTTTCTTTTAAATGTTTTTGGTTTGAGCAGCAGAACTTGAATGTATCATGTTTTTCTTCAAGATACAACAAGCTACATCACTGGTTATCTTGGATTAACTTGGTTATTTCACATTACAATAGGTAGTCTGTGTCTTCACGCAAAAAGTATCACCTAAGGTATTCAGGCAAGAGTGAGTCTTCCAGCAACATATCTCTGACTTTTATCTCCTCTGTGTTATCTGCTCAGATCCCAGCGACTCCAGTTTGATGTCTCATCCCCCAATGGCATCTTACTCTTCAGAGAAACCAGCAAGATGATAACAATGTATGGTAAGCAATTAAGAGGAGCAGTACCCTGGAAGTGAATTCTAGCCCAGTCTCCACTCCGCAGTATGGGTCTCAGGCCAGCCCTGGCTGTATCCAGGAGAGCACTGCCGAGGCATGCTGTGTTGTTCATACACTCATGTTACAGTGCCACCCGGTGCCAAGGACTTTTGGACTAATAGGGTTGAGTTGGTATGTGAACTGTCAGCTACCACATGATTGAATAAATGTGTCTCGTCTACTCAGGCAATCGCATCCTGACACTAGGAGAGGTCCCAAAGGATCAGGTCTACGCACTGAAGCTCAAGGGCATCTCCATCTGTTTCTCCATGCTGAAGGCTGCTCTCAGCGGGAGCTACGTCAATTTTGGAGTCTTCCGTCTCTATGGGGATGATGCCCTGGACAATGCTCTACAGACCTTCATCAAGCTGCTCCTCTCTATCCCCCACAGCGACCTCTTGGTAAGCCCTGAGCTTCATCGTTGACTGAATCTGAGTCCCTCATCACGTCTGTCTTTTTTTTTTTTGGCTGAGGCCATGATTGAATGTTTCTCTGAAGAACTAGAAGCTAGCTGCACTGGGCCTGTCTTCCCATCTGAAGGGCACTAAGCTGTTTATTTCTGATTGTGCTCACACGTGCTGAGGTACACATTGCCTCCACTGACTCTAACCCTGCTTCTCCCACAGGATTACCCCAAGCTCAGCCAGTCTTACTATTCACTACTGGAAGTCCTCACCCAGGACCACATGAACTTTATCGCAAGCCTGGAACCTCATGTCATCATGTATATTCTCTCTTCCATTTCTGAAGGACTTACTGCACTTGGTAAGCACCTGGGTTGGTAGATGGGCTGGTCGATTGGCTTTTACCACCTCACGAAGCAGAAGGGAGAATCTTGCCCCAACAGGATTATTGCTTTGGGGAGTTGACCCTCACACCAGAGTATATAACTCTTGGGAACATTCTCCTCCAGCACATACTTACTGATGCCCTCCTACAGACTAGGCACTAAGGATCTAGTATAGTAATTAGTCCCTGTCCCTTGGGAGCTTTTCATCTGGTAGATGAAATAGACATGTAAACAGATGACTGCCTGTTCCCGCCCTTACCTGTGTAAGCGCAGCAGTGGGGGTGAGTACAGAGTGCTGTGGGAGCACCCCGGAAGAATACCTGAACTCCTGGCCTTGAGGGCATCCTGCAGGGCGCTGAATGGGCATCATCAGGTGAACTGGGGAGGAAGCCTCCTGGCATCAGGAACAGCAAGTACTAGCCCCCAAAGGCAAAGAAGAACCAGGAACTCCAGACGGCAAGAGAGGAGTGAGGCAAAGCTGGGGGGAGAGAGGAGGCAGGGCAGATCTGGAGGTCATGGAGGCTGCCCTTCAGCTGGATCAGGGTGTTTGGATCCTAGCCTTAGGGCAGTGGAAGCAGTGGGGCGTTTAACCCAGTGTGCTCCATAAGTCTTCATCCTATTCCACCTGGCTCTGGTCAACCATTTTGTTACCACACTGCCTGCCAGCCAGCTGTCTTGGTGTGTATGTGTGCAGAGAATAAAATACATTTTTATACTAAGCTGAGCAAAACATAAATAGGAAGAATAAGTCAACTGGAAAATGATCATAATTTATTGCAAATGCAGAGGATGACTTTTGAATTGTCTGCCATGGTGAGTCAGCCACACCTCTGTGCCACTTCCTTGATATGCACTTACCTCCAGCAGGGTGCATAACTGTGTCTAGAACCATCCAGCCAGGTATCAGATCCTGCTTTAGAAGGCTGGTTTTTAGCTTCTTGAAAAACCTTGGCATGCACAGAAGCAGCATGGTTTACTTGTTTAGGCCTGTGGTCTGAGCCTCACCAAGTCAGTGCTGTCTGCAGGCTGCACTGCAATGTCCCCTTTATAAATGCACAGACACCTGCAGCTTTACACCACACACTTCCCCAGAGATGCCAGAGAGAAAAGAAGGTTTCAGCACCCCACTCTTAACAAACTGTAGTGTTGATAGGCTGTACTAAGCTGGGTTCAGTGACATCACCCAGGTAACTTGGAGCACAGGCTCACATCACGTGCTTGGATTGTAATTATTGCTCTTCCAATTACTTGTAGTTACTAGACCTTGAGGCAAGTCACAGAACCTCTACACACTTCTATTTACTCGTTGGTAAAATGGAACACCTACCTCCTGGCGTTCTCAAGAGGATAAAATAGAGATAAAGTCCTTAGCACAGTATCTGGCACAGTAAAAACACTTGCTCTACTGTAAGTTATTTGTTACTTTTTATGAAGCAGAAGACATAAATCCACATCATATGAAGTCAATAATTTCAGTATTATTTCTATTAGCTATTATGACGAGCTCATTTTCAGATTTAGCATTAAACCCTGCTTAAGATAAGGGTGAGAGGTAAACAGACAGCATCCCCACTGGTAGTCTTGGCTACACCGGCCACGTCCCTGGTCCAGCTAGGTGCCTCTGGGGGGTCTAAGCTTGGCATCTCACATTCAGCTGCATCGCCAGTGGCAGCTCAGTACCCCTGCTCCGTTCCATCCCTGCCCTGCTTTCTTCCAGACACCATGGTATGCACAGGTTGCTGCTCCTGCCTGGACCACATCGTGACATACCTCTTCAAGCAGCTTTCACGGAGCACCAAGAAGAGGACGACGCCCCTGACCCAGGAGAGCGACCGCTTCCTGCATATCATGCAGCAGCATCCAGAGATGATCCAGCAGGTGAGGAGTGTGAGGGGCAGGAGGCGGCCTGGGAGAGAGAACCTCTCTGAGAGGGGGAGGCCCAGCAAGATAAGGAACTTCACCAAAATCTCATCTGGTTAATGCTGCCAAGGAGAATTTAAAATGCCTTAAAATGACAGCAGATTTTTTAGTTTGCTGAGGGATCACTGAATGTGGATATAGACAATCTGAAAAAGTCAGGTTTTGAATTTTTCTTCTGAGTGTTACACCAGCCCCCATGCCTTGGGCCTGTCCCATGAGCACGATTCTCCTTCCATGACAGTGACTTTGCTCATGCATTGCTATAAATGAAGCGTGAGTGAGAGTATCCAGCTGTAAAACTTGTACTTCCACTTGCAGAATAGAAGAAGAGTGTAGGACAGAATTCCCGGCAGTCCAGTGGTTAGGACTCCAAGCATTCACTGCTGAGGACGTGGGTTTGATCCCTAGTTGGGAAACTAAGATCCTTGCAAGCCACACTGTGCAGCCAAAAAACTTACATGTTGTTCTACCTTTCAAATAAAGCTCTTGGTTTAACAAAAAGAAAAAAGAGCACATGACAAAAGGAGATAACTGACCACACATGGAGATCAAACCGTATGCCTACCATTATTTAATTTGTATGCAACATATTTTCAAAAGTAAGATTTGCAGAAATATACCAGATAAAAATAGATAAGGAAAAAGGATAAATGGAATAATTTAAAATTTTAGACAATAATATTTTAACCAATCTCATCTTTATCTATGTTTTTCTCTAAGAAATAGTGAACATCCCCAAAATGTTATAAATCTCTCTCTCCTGAGACAAGATCTTGAGAGCTTTAGTGCAGGGTGATTTTGCCTATTACAATCATTTACTTGACCGATCCCGTTACTCACAAAAATGAGGGTTAACTGGAAAGGTCCATTTTTAAATGAATTATCAAACCAATTCCCTAGAAAGGGAATATCTTGTAACTCACCTTATAATAGATTTAAATGAAGTTGCATGAACTATGTGGTTTACTCTCAACAGAAAAGGCTTTCAGCCTAATACACTCCTCTGTCTGGGATCTGTAGTTCTGTTCTGGGTAGCCACACACCAGGTCACTACCTCCACTTCTCCGTTTCCAGATGCTGTCAACGGTGCTGAATATCATCATCTTCGAAGACTGTAGGAACCAGTGGTCTATGTCCCGACCCCTACTCGGCTTGATACTACTTAATGAAAAGGTAGGAGAACCAGCTCCCTGGTGTCCAGGGCACTGTGGGAAAGACAGAAGCACCCCCACAGTGGAGAAAGAGGCCCATTTTCTGAGCATGTCCTATTCATGCGCTAAACAGAACATAATCACTTAAACATTAGAAGTCAGCACCTGTAGCAGTTCAGACAGAAGGGGAAGGATGAGGAAGTGTGACAAGGAAAGAAGCCTCTGGAGATCAGAGCACCTGAGGCCTACGTTTTGAGTTCCAGTTCTGCCATAAACAGACATAAGTAAGTCTAGAGATTCTTATAAAAGAAGAATCTGCATCAGGTGACCCTCATAGCGTTTATCGCTTTAAAATTCTAAATTTTTAAGTAAGATAATGATATACTACAGGTGCTTGCTTGAACTTTAAAAAAAAAAAGTATCCAATTTTGTTTCTTCTAGAACACTCC
Organism: Ovis aries; assembly: GCF_016772045.2. Taxonomy (NCBI): domain Eukaryota; kingdom Metazoa; phylum Chordata; class Mammalia; order Artiodactyla; family Bovidae; genus Ovis; species Ovis aries. The sequence continues at coordinate 43,596,245 of NC_056055.1, read as the reverse complement.
TGTTCTTCAGGTGATGAGGGGCTAGTCAACCTTTCTGCCTCTTCTCTCCTTACCTTCTCTCTTGTCTCTGCCCTGCAGTATTTTTCTGACCTAAGGAACAGTATCGTGAACAGCCAGCCACCAGAGAAGCAGCAGGCTATGCATCTGTGCTTTGAAAACTTGATGGAAGGCATAGAGCGAAACCTTCTAACGAAAAACAGAGACAGGTGAGTGTCGAATGCTCTGCCAAGAAATTCTGGGCAACTGTTAGTTTTCAGATCATTGAAACGTAGGAGACTCCTTCAAAGTCTTCTAGAGGCTGTCTAAAAAGAAGTGCTGCCCAATAGAAAAGCAAGCCACAAAATAATTTAAAATTTTCTAGTTACTGTAAAAAGAAACAATGTTCATTTTAGTATCTTTTATTTATTTAACCCATGTGTCTAAAATAATATGTTAATGTGTAATCAGTATTTTTAAACTGAGAATTTTAACATTCTTTTTATTGTGCTAAGTCTTCAAGATCTTACGTATTTTACAATTAACAGGACATCTCAATTCAGATGCTAAATTTTCATCAGAAATACTTGATTTGTATTTAGATTTCCTAAGATTTACAGTTGACAAAGTAGACTCCCTTACTTAAGTTGTTCCAGACATACTTAGTTGTCCAATAACTGAACTTATGTCAGGTTTTCCTAAATTGATTTTTTAAATTTTCTTTCATTTTAATTAATTTAAAATACAGCTTTTAACTTCAAGTTAATTAAGGTACAATTGGGGGACTGAATTTTAAATGTCTTTTCTTTGCATTCAGTTCCTCGGTTGCTCTGAGCACTGCAAGTGCTGTATAGCCACCTGTGACTAACGGCTACCATACTGGACAGCACAGGTCTCTTGGCATTAAGACATGAGACAGCCTCATTCTTGTCCAGCCCTCATCTCATGAGGGTTACTTCCCATCTGACAAAGATGAGATTGAGATTCCTTTTGTGCTGCCATGAGCCTGAAATGATCCTCAGAGCCCTGGATTTAACCAGATCTTGAGCCTGCCTTAAAGTTGTCAGGGAGAAAGGGGTGCAAAACTAGCCCATCTTCTCCTTAGTCTTAGGACTGAAATTAACTGACCTTAGAACCCATTGCTTCAAACATTCTGCCTCTCAGTAGCCACTTGCTTGCTAGAAACATTTTCGGCAAAGACCTTCCCCTTCCACTCTGCTCCCCCAACTTACATGCTCCTCTCTGTAGGTTCACCCAGAACCTGTCGGCATTCCGTCGAGAAGTCAATGACTCGATGAAGAATTCCACGTATGGAGTGAATAGCAATGATATGATGAGCTGACACCTCCTTGGACTCTACCTGTACAGAGCAGTGTCCCTTTGGTCTGACCCAGGGGGCGAACAATTACAATGGAGAGGGCCTGGCTGATCCTGGCCCCCTCCTCCAGGGGTATGGGGAAAATGGCAAAGGTCAACTAGCTTCTTCCCCAGGGAATAGGGGTGTGTGTGCACTCACTCGGGGGGCAGGGCGCTGCTGGTTCCTGGGGGATCGGGTGGGAAGGGTGGTGGGAGGAGGTAAGGAGATAGAGGCACAAATGTGTGAGTCTCCAGCCCCCCTCCTCCTGGGGCCACCCACGGGGAAAGAACCCCCAGTGTCCTGCCACAACCTGCCTTGTATAAACATGTACATTTTTTCATAACATTTTGAACAAGGTTTATATTGACTCAAGTTTAAAAACAAAGTGTGACTGAAAAATTTTTACAGAGTCTAGTGCACCAATGCTGATGTGAGGGGTTGTGTATGCGAGTGAGGAAAAAATGTGTATTCTGGTGGCCTGAAGCTTTACTGGACAAGGATGTGTGAACGTGCAGAGATATATTTAGTGACACAGTGTAGAGAGGCAAAAAGAAAAAAAAAGTAAAAATTCCAAATGTATATTTTTTCTTATTGCCCTTCCCTTGGCCCCCCAAATTATCACTTCCTGTTACTATATTACCCTTGTTATTAGGAACTCTAAGCCATGCGGAGCACCACCCCTCCTCCCGTCAGCCTAGATGCCGCCCTCGGTTCCTTGGCCTCTTGCAGTGACCGACAACTCCAGCTAAAAGTGTTTGGTGTTCTTAGCTTCATCCTCTTTCCCACTTTGCCGATCCCCCATCCTCAGACATATGCCTCTTGCTTTTAAAAGTCAGATGTAACTCTATAATTTAGGGTTCTTGGTCTCTGTTCAAAGTGGAGACCAGAGAAAAGAAGTTGAGCCAGTGGCTCTCCTGTCGAGCAATTTGGATGAGTCCACCAGAGGCCGTCACGTGTGGCCAATAACTTTTAGTCTTCCCCAGCCCTCGAGGCAGTGTGTGTGGATGTGTGCGTGTGGATATTTATATATGTACCCTGCACTCGTGAATGTATGAACTGGAGGAAGTTACTACAGTGGAGGGGTTCTTAATAACAAGGTCTGCCTAGCATGAAGTATTTAACATTCTCCCACCCCTTTAAAAATATACATTTTTATAAAATGAAAACCATAATAAATGTTTTGAATATTAAAAAAAATTAACCTACAGAGGAAAATTAACGGAGAAAGCTATTTGCCTTGTACTTTTCCCACAACTGTTGCTGCTAGTTGTACGCATCTCTAGTTCAGCTCTCGCCCATGGGACACTCATCAATTAGGTTTTATTTTTATTTTTCTCCTCTACCCCCAGAAACAAGCCTGTTAATTTTTTTTTTTTCCTTCTCCTCTGGCGACTGTGTGGTGAATCCTTTCTTGCGTGATCAGGTTGCGGATAGACTTGTAAGGGTGTTTGCTGCATACAGTGTAAGCATTGTGACCGCCAATAAACTTCAATGGTTTCTACTGACCTGGTTTCAGCAATCAAGTCTAGTGTGTTGGCAGGGACATGTCTCATTCTGAACACGTGAAACATGCATTCCTGAAAGCCAGTGGGTGACAAGGGACCCCTCAACTCTGAAATTAGCTTATTTCTCATTGGATGAAGTCTGAGTCTATGTCTTTTTAAAAGCAGGACTCTTAGTCCATATATTCTCTATATAAAAAATACGCTGGGTCCACAGCTGTAACAAGTGAAACCTCTCTATCTCTTTATGAGTTTCCAGGTAACAACAGGGTACCCAGGAGAGAAGTAGTAATTGCAAAAACCCCAGTTAATGTTCTGACATATGCTCGTGGGCTGGGCGTCACTCATAGACCCTGACAAGTTCAAGGATAAATATTATCCCCCAAAATATCTGGCAGATTTCATGAGCCAGAATTGTCAAATGAAGAACAGAACTGCCGTAAAAGGGACTATTTCTCATCCCCTTTGCTATGTAGGACCCAGATGTAAAAGCATTGAGTTTCCAGGAACATTGAAAAGTATTAAAGTACTACAATATCTTGCTGTACCTTAATGCAGAGTGACATTCAGTAATCACAGGCTCTAGAGAGCCACTCTTGTCCACTAGATATACCTTTGTCTGCTGTTTTGGTCTCTGGTCCAAAGTTATTTCACAGGCCAAAAAAATATATATTCTAATACCTAGAAGGGAAGTAGAATTGATTCACCTTAGTCAAGTCTGTCTCTAAGCCTAATAGAAAATGGCCAGTGTTCATTAATACGCAAAACACTCCAGTCACATGATCCCTTGACCTGGACTTCTAATTCTGCAGTAAATAAGACAAAAAATAACTTTCTCACGGATATTTAAAGATGAAACCCTCTCTCCCAACTATCCTGAAATTCTGACTGATCAGCAGAACCCCGTACCCCTCTCTTTCCTTCCACAAAAACAATTTCAGAGGCAAGAACCTCACTAGAGGTGGTGTCTCCCCAGTGCAGTCCTAAGCCCAGTCCAATCATTACCAAGTGCCACAGTTAAAATCTTCCCCAACCACATCAGACTTTTTAAACAGTGAAGCTGCTCCTTTCTTGATAGTTATAAGAGGGATACCCCCAAAAGAGCCTTTTTTTCCTGATCAATTATCAGCTATTTCACATGAGTCAACCTAATAAATGCAAAAGCCAGTCAGTTATCTTTAAACTTTGATTTCCTCAAGACATCTTGTGGAGCTTTTATTCAGTTGAAAAATGACTTTCTTTCCAGGCTATCCTAGGCATCAAGTCAAATGTCTCTGGACAGTGTTTCCCGACACAAACTTAACCTTACGTTGACAAAAACACCTAGAATCTACTGCAGATCATCAAACTGTATGTATGTATTTGTTTTTGTTGGCTCTGCCAACAAATATGGTTATCCATCTTCACTAAAGTATAATTCAGACAAAAATCAAATTTTAGGTTTTTAGATTTTAAGAAGTACTTTCAGCCAAGTACCAATTTTCTAATGATAAGTGAAAGCCTACTAAGAAGTAATAGTTTTATGTTCTGCAAACTCAAACTTATTAAGAACTTGCTTTTTTTCCTATCAAGTGCTAAAATGTTCTAGTAACTTAGAAAGTTTTAACGAAGAGTGGAAGAAGACCACTTTTCAAAATACCCATGGTTGTGGGGTAAGATGAATTAACTCCAGAGAGCCGAAACACTTCTCTCTATCTTAACTACCACCAGCCAACCCGTCCTCCACCCAAGATTTTTAGCTAGATCTACAGCAACCCACTCCAGTTCTCTTGCCTGGAAAATCCCATGGATGGAGGAGCCTGGTAGGCTGCAGTCCATGGGGTCGCGAAGACTCGGACACAACTGAGCGACTTCACTTTCACAGCAAACCTACATTGCCACATGAAGTGTTACCCAAGTGCTAAAGCAGAAAGGGAAAGCAAAGATGATTACAAGGGAGACTGCAAAAACCATAACCGATAACAAGGGCTGGAAAAAATGTAAATGAGTATTACTTTAAAAGTCCTAGTTCTTTAAACCTTTCATGTTTAAAACATACTCACCAGCCATAATTAATACAACCACCAATCAGGTGAGAGAGAATATCTAAGCAGCTTCTTGCATCAGTAGTGTGTCTCCCGGCTCTATTACATTTATCTTGGGTTTCTTAGATAACCCTGGAATTCACTAGTCAGCCAGTTTGGTTTATTTCAGGATCAATGGGTCACTAAACAAATGAGCTGCCAGATAGTGGGACATCAGATGATCAAAAGGGAGGATGAAATCAAGCCTCAGATATTATCCTCTTCCTCAGAAAACCCTTACGGTTCTCAAGACTGCCTCACCACTGCTGCTGTCTGTTGGCTCATCAGAATCTACTCTAAGCCATATATCTTTTTGAGGGTCAGCAACAGAAAAGGAAACTAAAAAGGAAAAAACATCATTTGCAAGGCAAATTGGTACAAACACCCCAAAACAATGTAGTGAACAATACTTACACAAGCATAGCTATACTTGAAATTCTGCTTAACAATCATGAAGACAGACCACTCAATAAACAGGCATAACAGCACCACCTATATGGGCCAGAACATCCTATTGTTGGGTTACAAATGAATGAAGAGTGTCAAGTGGGAAATCTCCTAACCCCTCCTCAGTTCAGTTCAGTTCAGTTCAGTCGCTCAGTCGTGTCTGACTCTGCGACCCCATGAATCTCAGCACACCAGGCCTCCCTTGTCTACCATCAACTCCTGGAGTTCACTCAAACTCAACGTCCATCGAGTCGGTGATGCCATCCAGCCATCTCATCCTCTATCGTCCCCTTCTCCTCCTGTCCCCAATCCCTCCCAGCATTAGAGTCTTTTCCAATGAGTCAACTATTTGCATGAGGTGACCAAAGTATTGGAGTTTCAGCTTTAGCATCATTCCTTCCAAAGAACACCCAGGGCTGATCTTGCAGTCCAAGGGACTCTCAAGAGTCTTCTCCCAACACCACAGTTCAAAAGCATCAATTCTTCGGTGCTCAGCCTGCTTCACAGTCCAACTCTCACATCCATACATGACCACCAGTAAAACCATAGCCTTGACTAGACGGACCTTAGTTGGCAAAGTAATGTCTCTGCTTTTGAATATGCTATCTAGGTTGGCCATAACTTTCCTTCCAAAGAGTAAGCGTCTTTTAATTTTCTGGCTGCAGTCACCATCTGCAGTGATTTTGGAGCCCCAAAAATAAAGTTTGACACTGTTTCAACTGTTTCCCATCTATTTCCCATGAAGTGATGGGACCAGATGCCATGATCTTTGTTTTCTGAATGTTGAGCTTTAAGCCAACTTTTTCACTCTCCTCTTTCACTTTCATCAAGAGGCTTTAGGGTCTGCCATAAGGGTGGTATCATCTGCATATCTGAGGTGATTGATATTTCTCCCGGCAATCTTGATTCCAGCTTGTGCTTCTTCCAGCCCAGCATTTCTCATGATGTACTCTGCATATAAGTTAAATAAGCAGGGTGACAAGATACAGCCTTGATGTACTCCTTTTCCTATTTGGAACCAGTCTGTTGATTGAACAACAAATTAAAGGAGTTCTATGTATATCTGGATTCAAGGTCTGGAGAACAACCAAACCCAGAATACAAACTGATTAACTGGACAATGGACTTGGCCTTTTGTGAAGATAAAAGGGGCCACACCAGTGTCTGACACTGAAAGGATGGGTGAAGGTAAAAGCATGTCTCCCCTCAGCTCGGAAAGACTGATGGCAGGGCGGTGAAGATAAAGCTCTGCAAGGCTCCATTAGTTCAGCTGGAAAATTAGTGGAAATGAAACCATTCTTTGATCTAAGAATATGACAGGACTTAATCATTTCTATTTAGCAAGAAATCAGTTCCACACCCTTTAGTCTGGGACATGTGTCACAAAACAAGTCATAAACTACCAGTCAAGCTACAAACGTTGCAAGGAAACCCTTCTACTCAGAGGACTGCCACTGCTATCTCTTCCTCCACAGTGTACCTTGTGCCTTTTCCTGGTCTGCAGGGCCCTCTCTTCTCGATGTAAACTTCTTTGTTCTTTACCCACCTTTTCAAACTAAGAGTAGAGCTCTACTTGTAGTCCCCCTCAAGTCTCACGGGATTATCTGAGGCATTGCTAGCCCCACTCCCGCCCTGTCTCAGCAACCAAAACATGTTCCTTACAAGCCGGGCCTGACAGAGAGATTATTATACAGAAGAGATCAAAATGAACGAAGGGATGTGTATCAGGGGCGTGGGAGCGTCTGCAGAACCGGAGAGTGGAGGGTAGTTGGACCTCCTTTGGGTGAAGCCCCTGCGGAGAGATCCCAGGCTGCCTGCGTGGTGCGATTAAGCTCACATCGTTACCATAGGCCTCTCTACCGAAAGGAAAACGGAAGAAGTCTCTGACACAAGCCCTGAGGCTCTGCGAAGTAAAGAGGGAAAGAATTCACCCCTGACCCGGCACGACTTCCCGACAAGGCTCCACGCCCCGGAGGCGGTTCGGTGCTGTCTTTCGGTGCCCACCCCCCTCCCCCCACGCGCCTGCGCACAGAGGCCGGCTCCACAGGCGCGTGCTCTCAGGGCCGCCGCTCACCCCACCTCTGCCTCTCTGCGCAGGCGCAAGTCGTGACTCCCAGCGTCCACTGGCCGCGGTGGCGGCTGGGAGCAGGGCTGGGCTGCTGTATGGTTGCAGAGCGTTCCTCTTAGGGAAGGTCAAAGCTGGGCATTGTACTGGGTAGAGGTATCCACGGTGACAATCACAGAGGCACTGTTCAAGGACTTGATCCCTGGCTGAGAAGAACTCAGTGGAATGGGCAAACAGGCTGAAAAGGATGATTACTGCATGCTGTTTGCTCTGAGATACAAAGGAGAAGCCCCCAAGAAGAGCAGTAACAGAAGCAAGTTCGTCGAAAGAGGGCAAGGGAGAACGTTCAAACAGCGTAAAAATCCTGAAGCACGAAACGCCTTGTACCTTTGTGGGGGCTGCAAAAACATCATGACTGGAGGGAGAGTGCAACCCTAAACAAGTCTGGATGAAGGGTGGAGCACAAGAGGTTGGGATTTGATACTAAAAACCATTAAGTTTGAAAGCAGCCTAGTGACCAATCTTTAACTCACCACTGGTGAGTAAAAGCCTTTAATTCACCGCTAGTGAGGAGCCTGGCATGCTGCAGTCCATGGGCTCACAAAGAGTTGGACAGGACTTAGCGACTGAACAACAAATGAGTAATAAGGAGTTCGAGAGAGGTAGGAAATATTGGGGGTGAGGGGTGGACTCAAGAGGACTTGGGGAGGGTAGAGAAAAGTAGATTGTAGTATGATTCCCTCCAGGATCCAGAGTAGGACAGCAGCTGAGTCAAGGCGGAGGAATCGGGGGACATTATGGGAAAGAGTGCTTGGTGAGCCTGAATGGAACTCTGATCTAAGGAGACTTCCCTGCTTTTACAAGCAGAGCACTTGGAATTCAACAAGAAATTAGAAGAGGAGGGAACAGTACTCAATAAGATACAAACAATCAAATCCAGGAATATGTCAAAAAGCATAATACATCATGAGCAAATAGGACTGGTCCTAGAAATGAAAGGTTGGTTTAAAACATTCAAAAAAATCAGTAAATGTAATTGACCATATAAACAAAGGTGAAGAAGGTGAACCTTCCAGTGAAGAAAAAGCGTAAGAAAAAATTCTCACCAACTAGAATTAGAAACATTTTTAGTATGTAGAAATATGAAATATTTCATAAAATATGAAATCAACTATATACTAAAAGATACACTATCACTAGATGAAATTCTGAAATATATACTATTTGCTATAGCATCCAAAAGTATGAAATACATCAGAATAAGTTTAACAAGATATGTGCTGGATTGGAACACTAAGATCTATAAAACATCACTGAGGAAATTAAAGATCTAAATAAATGAGATTAAAACATGTTCATGGACTGTTGACTCAAAACTGGGATGGCAATTCTCCCCACACTGAACTACATTCTACAGGATCCAAATAAAAATCCCAGAAGGCTTTTTTCTTTATTTAAAGAAACTGGCAAGCTGATTCTAAAATTCATATGAAAATGCAAAGAACCTGGGAGAGCCAAAATATCTGTGAGAAAGATGAGCATTGGCGGGTTCAACTACCTGATTTCAAGGTTTACTATCATGCTACAGTAGTCAAGACAGGATCGTATTGGCACTAGGATAAACAAACCAGTGGAACAGAATAAACTCCAGAAATAGACCAACATATATGGTTAGCTGACTTTTGACAAAAGTGCCAAGGTAATTCAATAGAGAAAGAGCTGTCTTTTCCAGAACTGGTGCTATAAGAATTAAATATTCACTTGAAGAGGGGGCGGGGAATGAACCTCAACCCTTACCTAACACCATGCACAAAAATTAACTTCAAATGGATCACAGATGTAAAAGTAAAAGCTAAGACTACAAGGCTTCCAGAAGGAAACTTAGGAGAAATTTTTCACAACCTTGAGTTAAGAAGCAAAGATTTCTTAAAATATCAAAAGCATGATCCACAAATAAAACTATTTGACTTCAAGCTTTAAAATTTCTGCTCTTCAAAAGATACCATTTGTTTTTTAAATGAAAAGGCAAACCATAGACAGGAGTGAATATGTATGCCTAACACAGTCATCCGAGTATAAAGAACTACAATAAGAATAACTCAATTTAAAAATGAACAAAATAATTGAACATATTTTTTTCAAAAGAAGTTACACAAATAACCCATAAACAATTGAAAAAAATCAACATCTTTTGCTATTGAAGAAATATAAATAAAAACCAGAAGAGATGTCACTATATACATCCACCAGAATGACTAAAATTAAGAAGACTGACAATGCCAAGTGTTGACAAAGATGTAGAGCAACTGGAATTTTCATACATTTCTGGTAGAAATGCAAATTGGTATAGGAAATTTGGAAATAGTTTTACAGTTTCATATAAAATTTAATATACACATACCAAATAACCCAACAATTACACTCCTATGTTTTTATCCTAGAAAAACTAAAACATATTTCCATGCAAAGACTTGCTCTCAAATGGTACAGCATTTTTATTCATAATAATCTAAAACTAGAAACTACCCAAATATTCATCAACAGGTTTATCAGTCAGGGATGTAGCACAGGGAATTGGCTAATGCAGTCATGAGCATTGGCTAGACAAGTCTGAAATCGGTAGGACAGGTTGTCAGGAAGAGCAGGCTGGAAGCTCTAGCAGGAGCTGAAGCTGCAGTCCAGGCAAAACATCTTCAGAGAGACTTCAGTTCTGCTCTTAAGGACTTTCAACTGATTGTACCAGGCCCACCCATGGTATTGAGGCTAATCTTTACCTAAAGGTAACTGTGGATGTAAATCACATCTATAAAATACTCTCATAGGAACTGCCACATAGAAGGTGTCAGCCACACCCTCATTTTGATCAAATAACTGGTTGCAATAACCTAGCTAAACTGACACCTAAAACTGACCAGCAGGTGTCTAGATATACAAATTGTGGAGTACTACTCAACAATAAACAGAAACAAACTACTGATACAGCAACAATATGGATAAATAAATCTCAAACACATTTTGCTCAGCAAAAGAGGGCAAACAAAAATACCCGATATGAATCTGCTTATATGAAATTCTAGAACAGTCAGTACTAATCTACAGTGTCAGAAAGCAGAGAAGTGTCTAATGCCAGTTAGTAAGGGGAGGATATTGACTGCAAAGGGAAACAAGGAAATTTGGAGGAGTAACAGAAATTGTAACTTGCCTGAGGTGATGGCTAGCTGGTGTGTTGGTGGTAGTGTTGTTTAAGCACTCAGTTGTGATCAACTCTTTTGTAACTCCATGGACTCTGGCCCATTAGGCTCTTCTGTCTATGGAATTCTCCAGTCAAGAATACTGGAGTGGGTTTCCATTTCCTTCTCCAGGGGATCTTCCTGACCCACAGATGGAACCCTCGTCTCCTGCATTGGCAGGTGAATTCTTTACCACTGAGCCTGGTGTATACATCTGTGAAAATTCAAATTATATGCTTTAGTTCAGTTCAGTTCAGTCGCTCAGTCGTGTCCAACTCTTTGCGACCCCATGAATCGCAGCATGCCAGGCCTCCCTGTCCATTACCATCTCCCGGAGTTCACTCAGACTCATGTCCATCGAGTCTGTGCTGCCATCCAGCCATCTCATCCTTGGTTGTCCCCTTCTCCTCCTGCCCCCAATCCCTCCCAGCATCAGAGTCTTTTCCAATGAGTCAATTCTTCGCATGAGGTGGCCAAAGTACTAGAGCTTCAGCTTTAGCATCATTCCTTCCAAAGAAATCCCAGGGTTGATCTCCTTCAGAATGGACTGGTTGGATCTCCTTGCAGTCCAAGGGACTCTCGAGAGTCTTCTCCCAACACCACAGTTCAGAAGCATCAGTTCTTCGGCACTCAGCCTTCTTCACAGTCCAACTCTCACATCCATACATGACTACTGGAAAAACCATAGCCTGGACTAGACGGACCTTACTCGGCAAAGTAATGTCTCTGCTTTTGAATATACTATCTAGGTTGGTCATAACTTTTCTTCCAAGGAGTAAGCGTCTTTTAATTTCATGGCTGCAGTCACCATCTGCAGTGATTTTGGAGCCCAAAAAAATAAAGTCTGACACTGTTTCCACTGTTTCCTATCTATTTCCCATGAAGTGATGGGACCGGATGCCATGATCTTCATTTTCTGAATGTTGAGCTTTAAGCCAACTTTTTTGCTCTCCTCTTATGAGTACATTTTTGTATATGAACTATGTCTCAATAAAGTCAGTATTTTTAAAAAATAAGCTCTTTCCTGCACAGTTGAAGCTCCACTCCAATCCGGGTTCCAGAGGGATTCCTCCAGCACCATTTGTGGAAAAGACTATGCTTTTCCTTGACGCCTTTGTTGAAAATCGGTGAAGCTTATATGTAGGTGAGAAGTTTCCAGGATAGAAGTGATGCACAATGAGAGAGGTTCCTTGTTAATTCTGACTCCCAAACAGAGGAATCACTTAGAGGAGGAGGGGGTTAGATGAGTGGCCCTGGAGTCACTGTGCCCCATGGAGCATTGCTCACCGGCTGCGTCTGCTGTCCCCTTCCTCATCCCCACTCCTTCCTGGCCTTGGGAGAAGTGAGCCTTTTGGAAACTGGGCTCTTCATCTTTGGGGACCACAGTCCTGGGGGTCCAGCCCTCTGGGCCTGGGGAGAGGCCCACACTTGGCATGGAGGGAAAGGAAACAAACAGAAAAAGGCAAAGGAAGGGTGAACAAGGCTATGCTTCCTACCAGGTGGCAAAGGGTCTCCACGGAGGGCGCGGGCGGGCTCCCGCCTCAGGCCGCAGTCAGTCCCCATTAGTCAGGACCGCGGTTCTCACGGTGTGGTTCTAGACCCGCAGCATCCACCTCACCTGGGCACCTGTTTAGAAATGCTAGTTTTCTGGATTCCCCCCGTAGGAAACGGTGGAGGTGGGGCCTAGCGCTTGTTATTTTAACAAGCTCTCCAGGTGCTTCTGAGGCGCCAAGGGGAGGAAAGAGTGGAAGAACGGGATGGGGGCTGATTAGACCCCTCCCGTGGCCCCTTCCCAGGCTTCATAACGACCCGCTGTGGGCGGCCGGGCCCTCAGGTGAAGCCGCGATAAGGCCGGAGTAAGGAAGCCCGAGAGGGAAGCGATCCGAGGAGGAGCCGATGAAGTGAGCGGAGTTAGGGACGGTGAGGTGGAGGAGAGGCTGCGAGAGGGCTGAGTCCCATGGTAGGGTGGACCTGAGGCCGGGCACCGAGCCGCCTTCCCCGCGGGTGCCGGGCGCTGCACCTCGGGGCGCTGGGAGGGCCAGCGGGGCAACCCTTCCGCTCGGGGCGCTCCGCGCGGGGTCTCCAGCCGGGGGATTGTAATGGGCCTTTCCTCGGCAGCTGCTCGGCCCCCGCCCGCATCATGAATCGCAGTGCCATCAGTAGCACCTCCGAAAAGGAGACCCTAAGCCTGCTCTGGGGTGAGTGAGGCCCCAGGGTGTCCTCGGAGCAGCGGGTGTCCTGGCGGCAGGGAACGTCTCTGGGGGAAGAGAGAGGGCTGGAGGGAGAGAGAGGACGCCTCTCTGGAGCCCTCCCTCCGCCCTCTGTCTCCCTGTCCCTTCGCAGGCTGTGAGCTAAACCAGGAGAGGCCGACTTGGACCTTCAAACCCCAAAAGGTGGGGAAGCAGGACTGTGCGCTGTTGCTGAGTACGGTGGGTGCCGCTCTTCCGAGGAGCGGGGACGGGGCGGGGGGCAGGGAGGAACTTGGCCAGACACGCAGGAGCAGGCGGCATTGCCTGGTCCCCACACCTGGAGCCAGGCTTCCCTCCTCCGCCCTCGCCCTGGGGGTGAGGACGCTCCCTGTCCCTTTTTCCACCCGCCTCAGATTTCCCTGGGTGAGAAAGCCAAAGAAGAGGTGAACGTCGTGGAGATCCTGCCCTCGGCAAGCCAGGAGGACAAGAAGAGGAGGCCCCTCACCCTGGCCTCGCTTCGGGCCTCGGTCCTCCCCATGGTGAGCTTCCCTGAGGGCCTAGGAAACCCTGGCTCCAGCCCGCGGAGGCCCTGCTCAGGCCTCAGCCCTTGTGTGCAGATGGGCACAAAGGTGGTGTACAGGCTCCTACAGACGTGCAGCTGGTGCCCCAGAGAAATATTTTTTGTTTAGTCGCTAAATCATGTCCCACTCTGTGACCCCATGGACTGTATGTAGCCCATCAGGTTCCTCTGTCCACAGGAATTCCCAGGCAAGAATACTGGAGTGGGTTGCCATTTCCTTCTTCAGGGCGTCTTCCCAACCCAGGGATCAAACTTGTGTCTCCTGCATTGGCAGGCGAATTCTATACCAATGAGCCACCTGGAAAGCCCTAGAGAGGCGTATAGCCCAGCACTAAAAGCCTGGACCCGGGAGCAGGGAGCCAGGTTTCCATCCTAGTCCACTGCATTTTGTAGGGGAGAGGGGAGCGGTGCTCATTGAGCCCTAACCACTGGACAGCCAGGAAACTCTAGTCCACTCTTCGCTAGTTGTGTGACTTTGGGCAAGTTAAATAACTTTTCTTCAAATCCCATTTTTCAACTGTTTACTGCTGGTGACTGTATACTGTTGGTAATTTACACACTGCTTGTGTATCCAGAAATCCTCACTTCTAGTCATTTGAGTTTTCTGTGTAGATCTTTGTGAATAATGGCAGTTTTTGTATTTGTCTTTTTTAATCCAGTACACGGGCTAGGACCTCCAGTATAATAGTGGGTAAAATGATAATGGTAGATATCCTTGTTTCATTCCTTTAAAAAAGGAATGCTTCTCACATTTCTCCATTCAGTATCAAGTATGTGGTAGATACCCTTTGTCAGGTTAAGAAAGTCTCTGTCTAATCCTACTCTATTTTGAAAAATTGACGTTTCTTCTTTTTAATCATGATTGGTTATTGAAAGTGTTTCTATTCATATGATCACGGGCACTCTCCTTTAATCTGTTAATGTGGTAAATTATAGTAATAGAATAATATTAAACCAACTTTGCGTTCCTGAGAAACATTACTGATTGTATTATAAACTTCTAGATTTGCTGTGTTAATAAGACACTTTTTAAAAACTTACATACTCATAAGTGAGCTTGGCGTGTAATAAATTATCTTATTTGGATATCAAAGCATATTAGCCTTATGAACCGAGGCATAAAGTGTTCCCTTCTTCTCTGTGGACAACAGTGATTTGAAGACCAGGATTATCTGCCCTTAAAGATCTGGGAGGTTGATGTGTAAAACTGCCCTTAAACCTATTTTTTTCTCTATCAACAAGATCTCCCTAGATCTATCCATTCCCATAGTTTTTCAGACCACCTATACAAATGAAGACTTGGAAATTTATCCTGTAAACCCAGTCTCTCTTGTGCTCCAGATATTCTGTCCAACTCAATACGTTAACAGTTATCTAATAGTTATCCCTGGTGGGTCAGCCGGTAAAGAATCTGCCTGCAATGCAGGAGACCAGGGTTCAATTCCTGAGTCAGGAAGATCCCCTAGAGAAGGAAATAGCCACCCACTCCACTGTTCTTGCCTGGGAAAATCCCATGGATAGAGGAGCCTAGTGGGCTACAGTCCATGGGGTCGCAAAGAGCTCGGCACAACTGAGCAACTAACACTTCAACAGATATTACAAACTTAACCTACTAAAT
Organism: Ovis aries; assembly: GCF_016772045.2. NCBI lineage: Eukaryota > Metazoa > Chordata > Mammalia > Artiodactyla > Bovidae > Ovis > Ovis aries. The sequence continues at coordinate 43,581,218 of NC_056055.1, read as the reverse complement.
CCAAATTCTTAATTTTTATGTATGACCTCTTCCCCCATCCCCAAATCTGATATCCTCCCAGTAAATAGTTATTTAGAAAACCTTCGAGTAGCCATAGCTAGGACTTCAGAAACTATATTGAATAAAAGTGATGAGAGTGGACATCCTTGTCTTGTTCCTGATCTTGGAGGAAATGCTTCCAGCTTTTCTCCATTGAGTATGATGCTAGCTGTAGGTTCAGAAATGGTATTTTTAATTTTTATTTTATTATTGTTCAGTACTAGCATATGGTTATATAGGTGGCTTTTGTACTAACTGACCTTGCTAAATTTGCATATTAGTCCTAACAGCTCTTTATTAATGCCACCGAATTTGCTATGTTCTTATTCATGTCATCTGTGAATAAAAGCAGTTTAACATCTTCATTTTTTAATCTCTATACCTGGCATTTCTTTTTCTTGTCTTATTTCACTGACTAGGACAGCAAGTACAATGATGAATAAAAGTGGTAAGAGCAGGACTATCCTTGCCTTTTTCCAGAGGGCAAGTATTCAGTATTTTACCATTCAGACAGATAAAAGATTTTTGTAGATACGCTATGTTAGGTTAAACAGTTGTATCAGTCTTTTTCAAGAACCAGATCTTGGCTTCATCAGTCTTTCTCTATTGTTTATCCACTTTTGTATTTAATCTATCTGTTGTTAATTTCTTTCTTCTGCTTATTTTTGTTTTAATTTGATCTTTTTCTAGTTTCTTACAGCATAATCTTATATTATTCATTATGAATCTTATATTATTTTTTAGACCTTTTTTGGATATAAGCATTTCATGTTATGAGTTCCTTCTGAACATCTTTCTGGCTTCATCCTTCCAATTTTGCTAAGAATATTCATTTTAATTTAGTTCAAATTATTTTCTAGTTTTATTCTTCACTCCCTGTGGTACTTAGAAGTATGTTTGCTTTTTAATTTCCAAATAATTAGAGATTTTCCATTATTCATTCTTTACTTGATTTCTATTTTAATTTGACTGTGGTATGAAAATATATATTATTCGATTTCCATCTAAATAGGGTTGTGACTTATTTTATGGCCCCTAATATATTGTCTTGGTGAATATTTTATTTATACTTGAAGAACATGTGTTCTCCTGTGGTTGGGTATATTGCGATGTAAATGTTGATTATTTCATGTTGGTTGATGATTTTGTGTGAGCCTTCTAATCCTTACTCATTTTCTGTCCACTTGCTCTCTTAGTCACTGAAAGAGGAATATTGAAAACTTCAACAATCATTGTATCTTTTCTCTATTTCTCTTATTGATTATCAGTTTTGCTCCATGTATTTTGAAGCTCTTTTGTTAGGTACATCCTAATAAATTCTGTGTTTCTAAGATTATTAAATCCTTTTGGTTAATTGATCCATTTATCATTATGAAATGTTCCCTTTTTCCCTGACAAACATTTTGAGGTCTATTTAGTCTGATTAATATAGTCAGTCTAGCTCTCTTTGTATTAGTGTTTGTGTATTTTTCCTATTCTTTTATTTTGTTATTTTACTGAAACCTCTGCATCTGTATGTATAAATTTGATTTCTTTTCTATAACACATAATTGAGTTTTACCTTTTGTTTTTTTATACTTTGATCATCTGACTTTTAGAGCATTTGCAAACTTTTGAGCATTATTTCTTCGAATATTTTTTTTCTGTTCCATCTCCTCTCTCATCTCTACTGAGGAGTCCAATTATCAATACCTGCCCCACACTTCATTTCACTTTGTCTTAAAGTATTTTTCCTGTGTATTTCATTTTGGATAGTCTTTATTTATTCGATGTCATTTTTCTTTTCATTTGCCATTAATCTCATTAGTGTATTTTCATCTAATTAGATGATAAATCCACAGATCTAAGAAATTCTATGAACCTCAGTGTGTCTTATAATCAAATTGTTCCAAATCAGTGATAAGGAGAAAATCTTAAAAGCAGCCAGAGTTAAAAAAGGCATCTCACGCAGGGGAATGAAGACAAGGATGTGAGTAGATATCTCCAAGTAATGCAAGCTAGAGGACAATGGGAAAATTTTTTCAACTGTTTCATCTTGAATATATCTGTTATTATATTCCTCTTTTTAAAACTCTTATTAGTGCTTATCATCTTTCCTTTTTTTCCTTCGTTTCGATCACTGGGTATCAGCCTTTTTTTGTTTTCAAAGAACAAGCTTTTGATTTTGTTGATGTTTTCTATTGCTTCCTTATTTTCTATTTTATTAATTTCTCTGGTTACCTGATTTTTGGTTTGCTTTGTTCCTTTTTCTTACTACCTGAGTTAGCTATTTAGTCCATTCATGTTCTAGCTTATTTTTTCCAAGTACATTTTGTTTATTTATTTTGAATATTGTAAATTTCCCTCTGAAGATTTTTTAACTGCATCGTTTAATTTGTGTTTTGTTATATTTTCACTATTTTATTTTAAATGTTTTCTGATTTCCATTATGATTCTTTTTTGTTTTGTTGGGTTTTTTCGTTTGTTTTGCCCATGCCTCAAAACTTTCAGGATCTTAGTTCCCTGACCAGAGATCAAACCCACGCCCCCTGCAGTGGAAGCCTGGAGTCTTAACCACTGGACTGCCAGGGAATTCCCCCCAGTTACAATTTCTTATTTGACGCATGAGTTACTTCGAATTTTTAATTCCCAAAGATATGTATATATATACATTCTGTGGTATTTGAAACTTGATTTGTGGCTTACTACAAGGTAGTATTATAGGATTATATGTATGTCCATTAAATCAAGCTTATATAGTCAAACCTATATATATTTTTTCTCCCTAATCTGTTGATTACCAAAAGAACTGTGTTAAAACTTCCTACTGTGATTGTAAAGTTTCAGTAGATTCTTCTCATAATTTTGTTTACTTTGTATATGCTTATTCTTTAATTGAAAAAAATTGTTAGATAATTATAGATTCACATGCATTTATAAGAAAAGATGCTGGGAGATCCCTGCATAGTTTGCCTAGTTTTCTCCAGTGGTAACATTTTACAAAACTGTACTATATCAAAGCCAAGATATTGATGTTGATACAATGCATGGGTATTGTTCTGTACTACTTTATCACCTAAGTTTCTTTTTTAAATTTTATCTGTTATTTTGGCTGCACTGGGTCTTTGTTGCTGCACGGGCTCTTCTCCAGTTGCAGTGAGTGGGGGTTACTCTCTAGTAGTGGTGCACCGGCTTCTCATTGCAGTGGCTTCTCTTGTTGCAGAGAAGCCTAGGGTGCACAGGCTTTACCCTAGGTAGGTCAGTTCTTGGGCTGTAGAGCACAGGTTCAATAGTTGTGGCCCACAGGCTTAGTTGCTCTGCAGCATGTGGGATCTTCCTGGACCAGGGATCGAACCTGTGTCTCCTGCATTGTCAGGAAGGACTCTACCACTAAGTCACCAGGGAAGCCCTCACCTAAGTTTTATATCCACTATCGTAGCCAAGATACAGATATCATAGCCAAGTTTCAACAGCCCAGAGATCCCACATGTTTTCCCTTTGTAACCACTCACCTGTCTCCTGTTTTCCTCACCCACCCTCAAATCCTGGCAACCACCAGTCTGTCCCCCATTTCTAAAATATGGTCATTGAAATATAATCAGACATACGTAACTTCTTAGGAACTGGGTTGGGTACCCCCCCCCCATCCCCACCGCTCAGCATATTCCCTGGAGATTCATTCAAGTTGTGTGAGTGTTTTTTATTGCTGACTGGTATTCCATGGCACAGAAGTACCACAGCTCAACCAGTCATCTGTAGAAAAACTAGTCTGATTCCAGTTTGGGGCTCTTAAACATAAAGCTTCTATGAATGTTTGTATATAGGTTCTTGTATAAGCCTAAGTTTCAATTTTTCCTGGGATAAATGTCCAGGAGTGCAATTGCTGGATCATATAGGGTGGGTGCACATTTAGTTTCTTAAAACTGCCTAATTGTTTTATAAAGTGACTGTACCATTTTGCATTCCTACCAGCAATGCATGAGTGGCTGAGTTTCTCTGCATCCTAACTGACATTCTTGTTGTCACTAGCTCTTATTTTAACCATCCCAATATGTGAGCTTCCCAGGTGGCACTAGTGGTAAGAACCTGCCTGCCAGTGCAGGAGGCATGAGAGACATGGGTTCAGATCCCGGGGTTGGAAAGATCCCCAGGAGAAGGGCATGGCAACTCACTCCAGTATTCTTGCCTGGAGAATCTCATGGATGGAAGAGCTTGGTAGGCTACAGTCCATAAGTTTGCACAGAGTCAGATACAACTGAAGCGACTTAGCATGCAATATGTATGTAATTATGTCTCACTGTGGTTTTAATTTGCATCTCCCTGATGGCTAATGACGTTGAACATCTTTTCATGCAGTTTTTGCCATCTGTATGTTCAGTTAAATGGTCATGTCTTTTGTTCACTTTCTAATTGCATTGTTACTGTTGAGTTTTGCTAATTCTTTACATACTGTAGACCCTAATCATTTGTCAAATACATGGCTTGCAAATATTTTCTCCCCAAGTTATAGCTCTCTTTTCATCCTCTTCACGTGAACTTTTACAGAACAGAAGTTTTTAATTTTGATAGGGTCCATTGTATTAATTTTTCCTTTTATGACTTTTGATGTTAAGTCTAAGAATGCTTTATCTAGTTTGAGATCATGAAGGTTTTCTATGCTTTTTGTCCAAAAGTCTTACAGTTTTACATTTTACACTTTAGTCCATGATCACGGTCACATATGCCATGAGGTTTAGGTGAAGGTTCATTTCTTTGCCTGTGGACGTTCAATTGCTCCAGCTCCATTTGTCAGAAAAGCTTCCTCCATTTCATTGATTTTGCACTTTTGTCAAAAAGGTTGCAAGTATTTGTGTGGATCTATTTCTAGGTCTTATGTTCTCTTGATCTGTGTCTATCCCTCTAATATCACACTGTCTTGATTACTGTACTGTAGTTTAATGTATGTCCAGACTATGTTGATGCATATAATTTACAGGTTTATCTTTCTTGTAAAATTGTTACCTTCCTGTATAATTGTAAATATCTTCCTTATCTAATTCTTTTCTTTATGTGGTGATCTTCTTTATTCCTAAAATGCTCATTGAATTAAAGCCTGTATTGTTGTTGTTGTTGCTCAGTTGCTAAATCATGTCCAATTCTGCCACTCCATGGACTGCAGCATGTCAGGCTTCCCTATCCTTCACTGTCGTCCTGACTTTGCTCAAACTCACGTCCGCTGAGTCAGTGATGTTATCTAATCATCTCATCCTCTGCCACCCCTTCTCCTCTTGTCCTGAATCTTTCCCAGCATCAAGGTCTTTTCCAAAGAGTCGGCTCTTTGCATCAGGTGGTCAGAGTATTGGAGCTTTAGTATCAGTCCTTCCAATCAATAGTCAGTGTTGGTTTCCTTTAGGATTGACTGGTTTAATCTCCATGCTGTGCAAGGGACTCTCAAGAGTCTCCTCCAACACCACAAAGTCTGTATTGTCTGATAATTATTTTGCTTCCCAGGTACCATTAAAACATTGACAATGTGATTCCATTCTTCTGATTTCTGATGTTGCTGTTGAAATCCTCAGTCTGTCTGTCATTTCTTTTTTGAAGATGTGTCCTCTCTTGCTGATGTTAAGATCATTTCTTTGCTCTTATCTGTCATTTCACCATGGTATGTTCAGGTGTGGGTTCATTTTTATGTACCCATTCATGGCTGAGGATCTGTCTTGGATTGTTTCTGAAGAACTCTTAGTTGTTATTTCTTGGGACACTGACTCCATCCTCTCCAGTCCCTAACTTTGATTGGATGTACAATGGACCCTCTCATCTGTCCACCATGTTCGAATCTTCATATTTTATTCGTCTCTCTCTCTCTCTGCTGCATACTAGGTAGTTTCTACCCAGCACTTCTCCAGCTTATCAATTCTATCAGCTGGTTCACTCTGCTTTTTAACCATTTGTTCACTTGATTTCCATGCATATTTAAATTTTTATTTAAATTTATTTTTAATTGGAGGATAATTACTTTATAGTATTGTGTTGGTTTCTGCCATACATTAACATGAATCAGCCATAGGCATACTTCTGTCCCCTCCCTCTTGAACTTCCCTCCCACCTCCCTCCCATTCTACCCCTCTAGGTTGTCACGGAGCACCAGATTTGAGCTCCCTGTGCCTGCACTCCATGGGGTCGCCAGGAGTCGGACACAACTGAGCGACTTCACTTTCACTTTTCTCTTTCATGCATTGAGAATCCCAGGATGGGGCAGCCTGGTGGGCTGCCGTCTATGGGGTCGCATAGAGTCGGACCGACTGAAACAAGTTAGCAGCAGCGATACAGGAAATTCCCGGCCATCTGTTTTGCATATATGGTAATGTAAGTGTCAATGCTGCTCTCTCAACTTGCCCCACCCTCTGCTTCCCCCACTGTGTCCACAGTCTGTTCTGTGTCTCCACCGCTGCCCTGCAGTATTTCAGTGCTTACGTTTTTGATGTCTAGAAGCTGCTTTTGGTTCTTTTTCTTTTCATTAATATCTTGTTCTTATGGTTCTGATTCCTATTTTACATTTACATAAATATATTCCTATTTTATATTTATATTGGTTTTCATCAAACTTATTTCATGTTGCTTAGGTTGTTATTCTCCTTTCTCAGATTCATGACTGTACTAGGCTGCGCCCTTCTGTTTCCCTCTGGTACTTCCAGCAGTGTTGTTCCTTGTGTGTTTTGTAATTTTAGATGGTGAACTCATCTTCTGGTTGGGTTTGGTTCTGTTTTCTGAAAGAATTCTGCATGAAAAGAACTCAGTCTCCTGAAAGACTGCTTTCATTTGCATCTGCTATTTGCCCCAGATATATCACAAGCCTGGGGGTTTTATACAGTTCTCTTAACTTGGCAGTCACCACCAAGTAAATTCAGACTCTGTGTAAGTGACAGGTACAACCGCAGCTCTTAGCTTCTCACAAGAGGCTCTGTTATCTCACATGGGAGTTCTTGCTTCCCTCCTTTGATGGTGGGTCATTCCCGGTTGGATGGGTTGGGGTCCTTCAGTCCACTCTCCTCAATCCATTACTGAGATGTAGCCATTTGAGGGTCCCAGCCTGCATAAGGGGCTGCGTTACAGCTCCCCTCTTGAGCCCAAGCCGTTTGTCTCCTGTCCACATGAGTGTCACAGGCCAAGGACATTTTATTCTTTGGGGGGCTGTGCTGGGTCATCTTTGCTGAGTGCTGGCTTTCTCTAGTTGTGGTGAATGGAGGTGGCTGCTCTTTGCCGTGGTGTTCGGGCTTCTCATTGCAGTGGCTTCTCTTGTTGCCACTGGTGGGCTCTAGAGCACAGGATCAGCATGGGGCTTAGTTGCTCTGTGGCATGTGGGATCTTCCTGGACCAGGGATGGAACCAGTGTCCCTTGCATTGCGAGGTGGATTCTTGGCCACTTGACCACCAAGGAAGACATCTTCCCTTCTGCTGCAGCATCAGCCCCTACAAGGGCTGCTCTTTCTGACCACAGGGAGCCTCTTTTCTGTCTTACTGTTCAGGCAAGCAGTAAAAACATCAAATTACATTTTGTCTACCATTTCTAGGTGTTTGTGGCTGCAGAGTTTGTTTTCACTTATCTGCTCCCTGTCTGAAATAGGAACTCTAATTTCTCTAAGCCTCAACGTCCTTCTCTGTAAAGTAATAGCACCTCCTTTGTGGGCTCCTTGTGAAGATTTACATAAGATAGATGAGGTAAAATGCTTAGCATGGGGCCTGGCACATAGTAAGAACTCAAGGAACTTAAGTATCATTATTGTTACTCTAGAAAATTTGCAAGCTTTGGAAAAGTAGAAAGAAAATCAATACAGTACTGTGCTGTGCTTAGTCACTCAGTCGTGTCCGACTCTTTGTGATCCCATGGACTATAACCTGCCAGGCTCCTCTGTCCATGGAATTCTCCAGAATTCTGGTGGGTAGCCATTCCCTTCTCCAGAGGCTTTTCCCACCTGGTCTCCTGCAGGTGGATTCTTTACTGTATGAGCCATCAGGGGAGCCCGTTAAGCAATAGTGAAACTATAACTTTGCATCTGCTTTTCTCATTCCGTCAGTGCTTTGGTCAGCTTGGCCACAATCACAAAATACTAGAATAAGTGGTTTAAACAGCAGACATTTCTTTCTCACATCTCTGGAGACTAGAAGTCTGAGACGGGGATGCCCACATGGTTGCTTTTTGATCAGGGACCTCCTCCTGGCTTGCAGGTGGCCACCTTCTTTCTGTGTCCTCACACAGCCTAGGGAGAAAGCAAGCTCTCTGGTCTAGCCTTCTAAGGGCACTAATCTCATGATGAGGGCCCCGCCCTTATGACCTCATCCAACCCTGATTACGTCTCAAAGGCTTCATCCCCAGTTACCATCACATTGAGGGTTAGGGGGCTTCAGTGGGAGAATTTGACAGGATGCAGGACAGTCCATGGCTATAAGATTTCTCTGTTTAACAGCTGCCCCCCAGCTTGGAAGCCCACCTATGATCTTGGCAGGAATGAAATGATCAGATCCATGTTCTTCTCTGACAGAGTCCACCTCAGCAGGGAAGGCCAGGGGGTTGGGAGTGCAGAAGGTTTCAGGGAACCCCTGAAGTGTGTGGTGGAGGGGAGGGAATAAATTGAGTATTTCTGCCTGAGGCAACCCCCCCCACTCCATTCCACCCCCCGCACCCCATCTCAGGTGCCAGGTCTCAGTAGCTCGTCCTGTCTCCCCCTCCTCCCCTCACCCTGCCCCTCTTCCTCCCCCTCCTCTGCCTCTCCTTCCCTCCCCGTGCCCCTCCATCTCCCCCTGCAGGTCGTTCTGGGGTTGGAGTTTTCCCCTCCAGTCACGTTCCAGCTCCGGGCTGGCTCTGGACCTGTGTTCCTCTGTGGCCAGGAACATTACAGTAAGTCCAAGCTTGGACCCTAGTAAGGTCTTCGAGTACAGTGTCCAGCACAGGAACAAGGACGTAAGAGGTCCTCAAACACTTGATAGATTCTTGAATGGTTAGAAAGTGTTGCCAAGGCAACAGAATCACCAGCAGCCTGGACCAAAGGCGTGGGCACGGGTCCTAGCCCCGGTTCTCCTTTACCTTCCACCACATCCTCTGTGGACCACGGACCCCTCAGCTGTAACACCAGGGAGGGTGGGGGTATACTTGGTTTCATCTTCCAAGACTAGTTGTAAGGAATGCATGCCATATTCAGCAAAAGCACTGAACATAATTCCTGGTGGCAGCACACATTTAAACATTACCTGCTATGAAGTATTATTGGTCAGTCCCTGAGCTGTGTCTGACTTTTCGTGACCCCATGGACAAAGCCCAGCAGGCTCCTCTGTCCATGAGATTCTCCAGGCAAGAATACTGGAGTGGGTTGCCATTTCCTTCTCTAGGGATCGTCCCAACCCAGGGAGCAAACTCACCTCTCCTGCATTGGCAGGCAGATTCTTTACCACTGAGCCACCTGGGAAGTATTGGGTTGGCCAAAAGTTCCTTCAGGTTTTCTGTTTGCTGTTACGGAAAAACCCAAACGAACTTTTTGGCCAACCCAACATGGAGCTGTAGCAGTGCCATGGTCCCCGGCAGATGGCTGTGCTCGTCAGGTCCCTTTAACTGCCTTCTTCTCTGTCCAGTGGTGCTGCTTTCATCAGGGTTCTCTCCTGCTCCAAACCCCAGGCAGGTTCCGCCTCCCTCAGGATCAGGCCTGAGCTCCTTGGCTGTTGTGTCCCCACCTTCCCCTCCTCCTCTCACATGCTCCTTCCCACATCCCCTTCCTGCCGCCAGAGCTGTACCTCACCCTGTTCCCCCACCCTCCTGCCACGCCCTCAGCCTCACCCACTTGAGCTGCACTTTGTCAGGGAGGCCAGAGAGTGTCTTCGGGAGGCGGGCAGGCAAATGCTTCCCACTCCCAAAACTGGGAGATCTGGGAAGGGGAGCTGGGCAGAGGTCCCAGGTCCCAGGGCCCCGAGGCCCTGCCCCATCTCCCATGCCATCGCTGACATTTCAGATGGATCCTGGGAGGAAGTGGAAGAGGAGGAGGATGACCTGGAGGAGGAGGAAGATGATGATGACGACGATGAAGATATGTTCCTGGAGGAGACGCCCATCAAACAAGTGAAAAGGCTGGCACCCCAGAAGCAGACAAGTGCTGGCAAGGTGAGGGAGGGTTGCCCCAGGGCTCCCCAGAAACCTGGGCAGAGGCTCCAGGCACCCCCTGCCAAATGCTCAGCCCGTCTTCTCTGGCCCTGGCCTCGGCCAGACTCCCCCTAATGCTCGTGTTGGTTTCCAGGAAAAAAAGGTGGAAAAAAAAGACGAGGCAGTAAGGTAACTCTTTCCATCTATTAAATTAACCGACAATTAGTATCTCTTTTAACAGAGATACATAGTGCTTGAAGGAGAATGCTACACGTGTCTGCAGGTGTGTGGTACGCGGGGACACAGTGGGCTGCTACTGTCGGTTGGCAGAGCCTTTTTGAAAGGATTAAGCAGTTCTTCTGATTTCATTCCACTTATGGCAGTTCCTAAAGAACCCCATCTGAAATATGGGGGAAATTATTCCCAGGTGGCTCTGCCTGCCAATGCAGGAGATTCGAGTTCGATCCCTGGGTTGGAAAGATCCCCTGGAGAAGGAAATAGCAACCCACTCCAGTATTCTTGCCTGGGAAATCCCACGGACAGAGGAGTCTGAAAGTCTACAGTCTATGGGGTCACAAAGAGTCCAACACAACTTAGCAACTAAACAACATGTGCACTAAGAAACTTATCACTTCATTATTCTAATAATAGTATAATATGGAAGCATTCTAACATCCATCTGTGTAACAACTGCTTAAACTGTCACGTCTTCTCAATGGAATGCAACATAATGCCCATGAAGAATATAGCAACCTGAAAAGTGTTTATGGAATTCAGAGAACAGGATATTATTTTCATTTTATTTCACATGTTTTCAGAACAAACGAAAAAGTTCTGAATGGAAAAAAAAGTTAATATTGGTAGGAGGTAAAGAATATTATAGGTAGTATATTCTCATCTCTATTCGCTATATTTTGTGCAAGGTGGTTAACATGTTTTATGATGAGAAAGAAATATTTGTGTCTTATACACAAATAAGGCAGATAGAAGTTTAAGAGAAAAAAAAAATCTTGTTTTGAAAAGAGTCAGGAACTTCCATTGAGGATCCAATGGTTAAGACCCCATTCTTCCACTGCAGGGAGCACAGGTTTGATCCCTGGTTGGGGAACTGAGATCCTGCATGCTTTGTGCCACAGCCAAAAAATAATTTTTAAAAATAGAGAGTTGGTTCCTGGCAGGTGACAGGTGGAGAAGTGAACCTCTAAATCACAGTGCCTGCTTCCTGTTAGTGTCCAGGGCTCAACTCTGCAGCCTGGGCTCTAGTACGGGGCCTGGGGCTATGGGCATGGAGCTGAGTCTCTCTCTAATCCATATTCCCGCTCCTTGTCCAACCCCACCCCATTCCAGACACCATCTTAAAGGGAGCCCTGCTGGAAAGTGAGTATTGCTAAGAGGCCGTCCTCCTGGGGAAGTGGGGATGGTCTCTGGGAAGGCGCTAGGATGGGGAGAGGGTGGGACACTGGAGCCTCTCTTCTCTCATATGCCAAATCCACACCCAGACCTAAAAAGCCAGGACGTTAAAAAGAGATGAGGAGCCAGGAGCGCCTGGCTGCAGTGACCAAGGAAGAACCCATGAGACCACCGTGCTGAGTCTGAATGTGATGGACATGATGGAGGGGCAATGCAAGAGCCTCTCACCCCAACTCTCGGTTGCTGCAGGAAAAGCCCTGACTCAGTCACAATAAAGTTTGCTTTGCTAGGACCCTGTTTCTGCGGTGTCTCCCTGTCCTAGCTGGCCGCAATGAGCCCACATGTCCAGCAGAGGGAGGCCTTGTGCCAGCACACCAGGGCATGCCCGCGCCAGCCAGCTATGTTCTGCTCTTTACCTTCCTCTCTTTCCCTGGCATCACCCCCATTCCCACCTTTGGGGGGAGGAACCAAGTGTCTCAGCCCCTTCCCTAGCTTTGAGAGAAGGAACTAGAGCTGGTGTGGGTCTTCCTGCATCCACACTCCCTTCTGGCAGGGCCTGGCTGTCCAAGATATACAACTGAGGGGTGATAGCTGCCTACCCCCACACCCCCCCAACCAGGAAGGGGCCAGCCTGCATCTCAAGAGCCCAGCCTAGACCTGCTCTCCCAAGTCTGCATCCTTTTTGGGGGGAGCTCCTCACAGGGCGAAGGTCTGTGTCAGTCTGTACCTTCAAGGGAACCTCCCAAGTAGGGAGACAGGCAGGCTTCCTGAAGCCTTTAGGTCTCTTCCAGAAGGTGGGCAATGAACACTTTCAACTCCCAGGCTAGCATTCCCTGAGGGCAGCAGCCAGAGCCACAAGAACAGGGCTCAGTAAATTGCTGGCTTGAGGCCAACAGAGGATTGGAAGGGGGGTGAATGACTCATTGCCTGGCTCTAGGCTTCTGCTCCCAGCAGCCTGCAGAGCCACTTTGAGGCCAGGTTCAACCATGGTGACATGCAGGTGGCTGTCCCATTGGGGTCTACTTGTACAACCTCTCTGAGCTTCTCCTTGCCTCTAATCAGCACCCCACTGGCCAGGCTGAAGTGGACCAATGGGGAACTGGCCCTGCCCTCCCTCCCTAGGACCCCCAAGTATGGGTTCCAGGAGGCTGGAGGTCTCTGAACACCTGCATCAGAAAGGCAGGCTTCAGTCTCCCTATTCAGCTTCTCTTGATGCCAGAAAGAGGTAGAGGTGGGCAGGGCTGGCACTTTTTGGGTTCTTTTGGCCGTGCTGGGTGGGTGTTCATTGCTGTACGGACTTTTCCCTGGTTGCAGCCAGTGGAGGCTCCTCTCTAGTTGCCCTGCTCGGGCTTCTCACTGCGGTGGCTTCTCTTGGTGCAGAGCATGGGCCCAAAGGCGCGTATGCTTCAGTAGTTGCGGGTCACAGGTCCTAGAGCACAGGCTCAGTAGTTGTGACACATGGGCTTAGCTGCTCTGCCGCACGTGGGATCTTCCCAGACCAGGAATCAAACCCATGTCCCCGGCATTGGCAGGCAGATTCTTACTCACTGTACTGCCAGGGAAGTCCAGGGCTGGCGTTCTTGCTTCTGCTTTCTACACCCCATGAAGCAGATGTGAGTTTTGTCCTGCCTTCTAACAAGGGAGGACACGGCACTGACCTCAGTCACCCAGAGTGACAAGGGACATCAGGTCTGGCTTCAGGTAGGCAGCTGGCACTGACTGTGGCCTCATGCCACCAAGATATGGGGCGGGCAATACAAATTCCTTCAAGTGGCCCAGGTCTAGTAGAAACAAAGAGCCAACAACGTAATTTCAATGACCGTCGAGCACTGTGGAGGAAGTAGAATAGGCTAATTGCAATGGCGGGGGTAGGCTGTTCAGTTAGATCTGAGAAGGTGCCTCAAAGGAGAGCATGGACAGGAAAGGGATGATGGCTACGTGTGGAGCTGGCAGAAGGACATTCCCAGGAGCAGAGGGTGCAAAGGGCCTGAGGCGGAACAAGCACAGAGATATGGGCAGAAAGAAGGCTGATGTGATTGCGGTGATGACACTGTTCTGGGCACTGCTCTGAGTGCCTTCAATGGATTCATGCCTTTAATCCTCATGACTCTGCCCAGAGGAGGGTATTATTAGCCCCATTTCTCAGATGTGGAAAGTGAGGTACAGAGAGGTTAAACAACTTGCCCCAAAGTCACACAGCCAGGATTCAGGCTCAGATAGTCTGGCCCTGTTTTTAACCACCCTGTGGGTGAGAGGGAGACATGAAAGTTGGAGGGCATTGGGAAGTCTCAAACTGAGAGCAGGGGTTAGAGTTGAGTCCGTGTGTGATCTTCTTGCCCAGGACGGGCAGCTCCAGAGCTCAGTTATAGCAAAGCCTATGTTCCCCTCAGGGCCTTCTTCCCTGCTTCAGCCTCAGGCAAGCGCCACTGTTGTTCTCCTTTCCTCTGACTCAGCCACAGGCAGTCAACAGCTAGACTGCTGATATTTGATTTCCACGTGCTGGCTGGTGGTGGGGATCAAATAGCAAAGATGGGGGGATCTGCACTGGAGCAGAGGCCTTTGCCCTTCACCCTTCCTCGGCCCAACCTCTTCTGTTTGTCAACAGGAAAGGGGTGGGCTGAGGTCGAGCAGGTGGTGACAAGTGGCAGGCCTGCAGGTGGCCGCCTGTCTGCACAAGCTGGGCTGCTAGAGGCAGGCGTGAGACGTCCCCGCTGGGGGGGGTGTTGAACTTGGCACTAGGGGATGGGATTAACCACCAGGGCCCAGGCTACTTCTCACTCCCCTTAGCACCTCCTGCCACCCCCCATAAATGTTAATGAACTCTACCCTTCTGCCCCCTCCCAGCTCCCTCATATCAGGGGAGAAAGTCAAAGTTTAGGTAGACTGAGGATGGACTACATAAGAGGGTCTCTGCCTCTCTCTCCCTCATTCCTGTAGCTCTTGCAGGAAGTGTCCTTCCTCTTAGCTGATGTGATGGATGGTAGTTTTGACATCGTCGCTTGTGGCCATTTCCTTTTGAAAAATTAGGAAGCTGAGACCAGAGAGGTGAAGGAACTTGCCACAGGTCACACAGCCTGGAAGGACCTGGGCCAGGGAAGGAGGATAAAATTCAGAGGCCGGGTCTGAAACAATCCTCACTTGGGGCCCATCACTAGGGTTCCCACGGGGTAAAGAAGCAAACAGAGTCAGAAACCAGGCCTGCAGGTGCAGAATAGGAAGGGATGAAGAGCACGAACAGGCTACCCAGCAGTGCCCCAGAGTCCCTGGCACCAGCCCCCTGGCTGAGCCCCAAGGCCAAGCTTGACAGCGGGCATCTGTTACCATGGAGACCCAGGCTGGGCTGGGGGCTGGCCAGTTAGAGCAGGCCCTTCCCCCACTGACAGGAACCAGGCTCTCTGGCTCAGAGACCTTGGACCTGGATGGAACTCCTCACACCTGCCTCTCCTCACTGCCTTCCATTCCCCGAGCTTACCCCATCACCCCAAGTTTAAGCCTCTCTGCTCTTACCTGTGAGTCCTAGGGAGTGAGGTCAGAAGAAGGTAGCTCTTAATACTCTTCCAGGGAGTAAGAGCAGGTGAGGATGAGGGCATGGCTTCCATAGAGGGAGCCGGCACCAATCATAGTGGAGAGTTAGAATCAGGACGTTGCCATGGGAGAGACAGAGTTTAAATGGGGCCCCTAGTGATGGTGCCAATGTGGAAAATGGAAATAACCAGGGGGACCATTGGTACCTTGTCCCAACTGCGCTGCTAACTAGTTGGGAGACCCTCTCTGGACCTCGCTGGCAAATGAGGAGGTGGGACCAGGTGAAGAATCTCCTAAGATCCCTTCCAGTTTTGACATTCTTTCCGATTGCATCCGGGGCTTCCCAGGTGGCACAATTGGTAAACAGCCCGCCTCCCAACGCAGGAGACGTAAGAGACATGGGTTCCATCCCTGGGTGGGTGGGGGGAAGATCCCCTGGAGGAGAATATGGCAACCCTCTCCAGTAATCCTCTCCAGCCTGGAGAATCTTACGGACCGAGGAGTTGGGCAGGCTACAGTCCGTATGGTCACAAAGAGTTGGGCACGACTGAGGTGACTGAGCATGCAAGCAAACATGCTGACTGCACATAGTTACAAAGATCAGGGCCAGGGCCGAGGCTGCACCCCCCAGGCCAGCTCAGGCTCAACTCACCCTTGAGCTCCCAGCGGGGCACCTGGGGTGGAGCTGGGAGTGAGCATAGAGTTGGACCCGGAGGTGTCCCTGCTTGTTGGTGGGTGGGGAGGGGTGGCAGACAACTTTGTGGATTGTTCCAGCTCAGGAAGGTGAGAAGGAGGCCTGAAGGTGAGAGTTTCTCCCTTTGCCTCATCTCTTTAGGTAAATAAATCCCCAGCCAGCACTTCCCCTTCTCTTCCCAAGCTGGGGGCACTGTGACCTCCAGGGAGCCTAGAGCTGAAGTGTGAGCTTCCCTCAGAGATGCCCCCTAAGCACTAGCCCCCTCCCACCATCAGCCACCTTCTGCAGGGAAGGAACCCTGGTGTAGAGTCCGTCGCTCATCAGCTTCCAGGACCAGGGATATTGGGTCATGTTGAATGGGTGCTGTGCTGGGCCGGGAGGGTATGGACACAGTAGAAAGAATGCACAGTGGAGGAGAAAGAGCAGGGACTTTGGAAACCTGACCACATCATTTGCTAGATGGCTATGTGAATGTGTGTTAGTCGCTCAGTCATGTCTGACTCTGAGACCCCATGAACTGTAGCCCACTGAGCTCTTCTATCCACGGGATTTCCCAAGCAAGAATACTGGAGTGAGTTGCCATTTCCTTCTTCAGGGGATCTTCCCAACCCAGGGATTGAACATGGGTATCCTGCAGTGGAGGCAGATTCTTCACCATTTGAGCCACCAGGGACTAGCTGGGTGATCCTGAACAAATGACCTATCGGTGTGCCTCAGTTTTCTCGCCTGCAGAATGGGGTGATACTTGGCATGGTACCGGGCAGTGGGACCACTGGGAGGTTGCTGGGCACTTTATCCCAGATAGCTGCTGGGGTACGAGAGGAGGAGGCCCCAGGCTCCTCTCAGCTCCCAGAGGCACTAGAGATGGCTGCTGGCCTGAGGGGAATGCCAAGTGGGGCCCAGAAGATATATCTCTGGCTTCTGCTTAAGCGTGACAATATCACTGGGTCCTCCAACATCCTGAGGCATCACTGTGCCCATCTCTCAGAGGAAACCACGGAGACCCAGAGGCAAGCGGCTGATGCCTGCTCTCCTCCAGGGGATCCACCCAAAGCCCCAGCTGAGCGGTCTCCCTGCCCCTGGCTCCCACGCTGGAGCACCCCCTATTTGCTGCTAGTCAGGAGAGCCTTAACCCCTCCTTCCTGGTGGTCAGACAGCAGATAGGGGGAGCAAGGGGTGACAGAGGCAGTGGAAGCGCCTAGCCAAGCCCACCTCCTGCCCCCTGGAGGGAGGTTCCTCCTTTTAAGGCTGCTCCTGGTAATTTACACCCAGAGAGCCAGAATCAGCGACCCCAGGCCTGGACTGATTGATACCTGCAGCTCACCCTTGGGGAGGTGGGCCAGGAGGAGGAGAGAGGAGGGACCCTGTTGTTGAGGTCCTTGAGGGTCTGGAACAACACGGGAGCCTGTCTTCCTGATCCAAAGCCCCCAGCAGCTCCATCCTCTGCGCTTGGGTAGCCCTGCCAGAGGCTGGCAGCGCCCCGCCAGTGGCTGCGCTTTGCAGTCTCACTGGCTGGGAAGGTGGACTCCTCACACCTCAGTCTCCCAATTATACCCTCCTCCCCCTCCCCCCTCCGCCCCTCTCTCCTCCTCCCCTCTCTCTCCTCTTCACTGAAAACCTGTGGCTCGAAGAGACCTTGGCTTCTCTGGGACTCTGCCCCTGGGGACTGCCCACATCTGCTCCTGACTTTGGGGGCAGGAGGGCAAACAGCCCCAAGAAATCTCTCCGGCAATGGGAGCCGCCCGCTTGCTGCCCAACCTCACACTGTAAGTGCACTGCTGTAGGACCCCGCTGTCTTGTTGCCATTTCCAGCCTCAGGGGCAGACTTAATGGTCCCGGGACTGCCACAAGGACCGCAGGGTGGGCACCTGGTGTGCCCTTTGGCTGGCTGTTCCGGCACCCACAACCAGGTCCACCTTGTCTCCCACACAGGTGCCTGCAGCTGCTGATTCTCTGCTGTCAAACTCAGGTAGGTGGGCATCCCCCCGACCCCCACCTAGCTTTTCCCCATCTCTCTCACCCTACCAATGCGGGGGTGGGGTACAGTCTCCTTTCGGTGGACAGAAGCATATCCTGGCCTCTTCCGCGGTGCAGAAGACTCAGGTTTGTGGGGCTGGGATGGCATGGGGTAGGAGATTTGGGGATTGACAGACGTTTTCATTTCAGCCCAGTTCCCCTGGGGTCTCTTCCGCTCCCTCCATCCCTCCACACTGGGTTCCCCCCAAGGCTAAATGCACAGGGGCGGCCAAGCCTGAGGGATGGAGCCCGGCAGTGGTCGGAAGAGGGCAGAGGTGATGGCTCAGGTGAGGCTTGTATCAATACTTGCAAGTTCCCGAGAAAGGACAGGTTTCCATGCAAAACCACCTGTGTGCACCCCGCACCCCACCCCACTCCCACCAACACAGATATCCTGCCAGTCATAGTCCTGGGGGGCATCTCGTGGGCACTCAGAATGCCCAGCCAGGGCGGGCGACTCCTTACCTATAGGGCAATGAGGTCAAGCCCAGAGGTTTGTATGGGACAAGATTCAAGGGTTTGCTTCTCCACAGCCCCCAACCCCAAGTCAGCCTCCCCCCAGCCTCAGCCCCCCGTGCGAGGCTCGGTCCCTTTTTGTGATTCTCCATAAAAGTGCAGCTATTAAAATGCACTGGTCCAGAACCGCTCTGGGAAGACATCGCTTGGCTTTCCCAGGCCAGAGGCCGGCTTCTCTTCATAGCCAGTGGGGACTTTTTTTGAAGGTAAATGCCTTTTCTCTGAGCGAGGGAAAGGGGCTGCCTTTGAAGCGGTGGGGGGGTGGGAGAGAGAGAGACACCCCCCCCTTTTCCTTCCCCCTTTTGCTCTAGCCCCCGTTCCAGGCCTTTTGCTTCACACATCCAGGGAGAGCAAGAAGAAAGCCCCCAGCCCGGCCAGGAGGGGGCTGGGGGTGGGCCCAACCTGTTCAGGAGGGGGAATTAGCACAATGGTGCGGCTGGCCAAGGCGTTTATGGCCTGGCTGAGGCCCCATTCAGGACTCCAGGAAGGTGGCAAAGCTGTCCTTTCCCCCTTGAAGTGCCCCCTCGCCCCCCTTGGTGGGGGGGCCAGCAGGCCGGACCACAGCCATGCTTGAGGAGCCGTCTGACAAGCAGCTGTCTACGGCAGGGGAAGGGGAGGTCCCCCACAACCCCCACCCCGCAGCGGGAACATGAAAGGGACAGGCCAGGTCCCGCGGGGAGAGCGACTTGTGGGCTGTGGGCTGTGGGGGGGCGTGGGGCTGCTTTTGTGCAGGGCTAGAAGGGGGATGGGGAGAGGAGGGGGTTTGGGAGAGGGGGCCCCCGCTCTGCTCCTGACCTGGAACAGACAGACAGGAGGAGGCTGCCCGCCAAGAGGGGCGGAGGGTCTGAACCTGGGCCAGGAGGCTGGGGCTGGGGACGGGCCGGACCCCCTCCCCCTGGCACGGAGGCAGGTCCCCCACCCCAAATGCTGGCCTTAGGTTTTCTCAGGGCCGTGGAGAAGTGGGATGGGCAGACCCTGCTCCCACGGGATGGGGTTGTGGCAACACTCCCAGGCTGTGGGGAGCTGGGGTCCGCCTTGGGCAGTGACACACACACATGAAGGGTTAACCCTGCGCAGGTTCCGCAGGTTCCGCTGTCAGCCTGGAGCTGCTCCCTCACCTCCCACTTCCTCCAAGCTGATACTTCCTACCCCTCCCTCCAGGAGACACAGGCCCCGTACAGATGCTGGGGCTGGGGGGTCTAGCTCTGTCCAGATGGCTGTGATTGAGCTGGGATCAAGGTGGACTCAGGAACCTGGGGCATGGAAAGGCTGCCCCAGCACAGGCCAGCAGGATCCACGTGGAGAAACATTTTAGAGCTAGAGCCAGAGCTGTCACCAGCAGCTGGGAAATGTCATCCAGGTGTGCACCTTGCCAGAGAGTGAGCAGGCAGGAAGTGGTCTGCTTCTTTCCCATTCAGCGCTGCAGATGGATAAGGAGAGACCATGCTGGAGAAGGCACTTGTCCTGGCTTTGTATGGAGCACAATGCATGGTGGCAACAGCCCCTTTCCCCGCTGGGGAAGCAGTGGGAGGCAGCATCACCCCCCGACTGGCCATGAGCCTCTGTGGCTGGGGCAGGTGGCCTCCCAGAACAGCCCCTGGGCCCCCGCTGGTAGTACCTCTCCACTTCTTCCACGAGGGAGGCCGCTCAACCCTAGAGCGGGGAGGAATGCTGGATGGGGCAATGGCTTCTCTGAGGGCCCTGAGCACCCAGGGGGAGTGGCAGAGGAGATGGGCGTGAGCTCAGGAGTTCTTGGTTGGCAGTGTAAAGAGGTGTAAAGAAATGCTTCCAGGGGCCCTGCAGGAGCTACAGATAAGAGTCTCAGTGCCCCCACAGTGGTCCATAGACCAGCTGCTGTGTGTGCACATACATGTGTGAGCGTGCACACATCTATGTGTGCATGTGCTAGGCCTGGGCTGTGCAGAGGACTGGGGAGACATCTGGTCACCCTGGCTAACAGAACCAAGCCCCTGGCATTTTGGAGAAGGGACAAGCTCCCATCCTAGAGGCAGAGCAGGGGTCTGTCACTAACCAGCTGTGTGGCCCCATGCCCCTCCTCCCTAGATTACAGAGATCATATAGCACCAGCTTGAAGCTTCCCTCCAGCTCCCAGGGTCACCATTCCAGACCTGAACTGTGTCCCCAAGTGTCCCTCGAGCCTGGGCAGCTACCGGTCCTCTGCTCCAGGGCAGACGAGGAGCCAAGAGATCATGATGACTGGTTCACACACTGGCCTGGGAAGGGCACGGCCAGGTGCCCCCTTCCCCCACCCCCCCTACTTCACAGGGCAAATGACCTGCCCTCACCACACTCACCTCCGCACCCCTCCCCCGGATAGACCTGCGGTGGTGTCACCCAAAGCAAATTGACACTATTTTTCCCTTGGTAACCGCAAAGGGGGAGAATCACCCGTCTCCTAATTTTAACCAGTACGTGAGGGACCAGGGCGCCATGACTGACCAGCTGAGCCGGCGGCAGATCCGTGAGTACCAGCTCTACAGCCGGACCAGCGGCAAGCACGTGCAGGTCACCGGGCGTCGCATCTCCGCCACCGCCGAGGATGGCAACAAGTTTGGTGAGACCCAGCCCTCATGGGAGGCCATCCCCACACCCCTGTCTGGCCTCACATGATCCAAGGGCCTCCCCATGCCCCTCACCCCCACCCCAAACTCAGAGGTCAGGCCCCCCCGCTGCACCCCTGGGCTGGCAGCCCCAATGGACGGAGGTTTCTCCCCCTCCCCACAGCCAAGCTCATAGTGGAGACAGACACATTCGGAAGCCGGGTGCGCATCAAGGGGGCTGAGAGTGAGAAATACATCTGTATGAATAAGAGGGGCAAGCTCATCGGAAAGGTGAGGCCTGGGGGACAGGGAGTAACAAATGAGTCATCTTCCTGGGGTGAGGGCAGGCCGGGTCCTGCAGCATCCCACCACCCTCTGCCGGGCCCCACCCAGAACTGTGACTTCTCTCACCCCACCATTCAGCCTCTCTCTGATCCCTTTAGTACCTGTGGGTCTAAAAGTCCTCTGAGAACACTGGCTGATCCATAAGGATCCTTGGCTCTGGTTTATGGGGTAATTTCTCAGTATAGTGAGGAAGAATTTTAGCACCTACATCACGTGCCAGCCCTGGTGTTGAGGGCTAAGGGCTGATCAGTGTTGAGAAGGCCAGAAGTTCCCCTCTTAACCCCTGCCCAAGGTAAGTGGAGTCCACAGGCTCCAAGTGGCAAAATTCATACTAACCACTTACTAGTGTAACCGCTAGTCACTCTCTCTGCAATGGTGGGTCCAGAGTTGTGCAGGGAGAATTCCACTTCCTTTTGCATCAGCCCATCCTGCATTCTGATTCTGGCTGTTCTCAAATATTTGCTTATTTTTGTCAAGTCTCAGTCTTCTCATCTGTAAAATGGGCATAGTGTCAAGATTATCTATAGAGCCAGATGGGTGGATGCCTGGTTCTCGACATAGTTGGTGTTTTACATACGTTTACCCCTTCTTTCCATCACACTGTTGCCTATCCTCCCCTCCGCCCAGCAACACCATTCACCCAGATGGAGGACTGTTCTGCTTAATGAGTGCCCACTGAGTGTGCACTGAACTGCATAGTTACCCTGATCATTACCCCCAGCTGGATAAACCAAGGCTCAGTCTGGCTACATACCTTGCTTGAGGTGTACAACTTAAAGGACAAGGTTGTGTTTAAGTTCAGGTCCGACTTCATCAAAGTTTGTTCCTCCCTCCACCTTTGCCTCTCCATCAAGAGTGCCCACCTCACCAGGCAGACATTCTTGGGCTCCCAGTCTCTGTGGTTCCCTCCCTGGTCCTATAACACAGGCCCATGAGGCAGACACGCCACCCAAGGTGGGCAGACAAACTCCCCTTCTCTCCTTCCTACCCCCCCGGCAGCCCAGCGGGAAGAGCAAAGACTGCGTGTTCACCGAGATTGTGCTGGAGAACAATTACACGGCCTTCCAGAATGCCCGGCACGAGGGATGGTTCATGGCCTTCACACGGCAGGGCCGGCCCCGTCAGGCCTCCCGCAGCCGCCAGAACCAGCGAGAAGCTCACTTCATCAAGCGCCTCTACCAGGGCCAGCTGCCTTTCCCCAACCACGCCGAGAGGCAGAAACAGTTCGAGTTCGTGGGCTCGGCCCCCACCCGCCGGACCAAGCGCACGCGGAGGCCACAGCCCCTGACGTAGTCGGGACCGGGGACGCCGCCCCTCGCTCTCGGGCTTTCCCGTTCCCCTCCCTTCCTAATCCAAAGACTGGGCTGGGGTGGGGGCCGGGGAGCCAGAGCCCCCAAGGGGGATGCTGAGGACCACCGAGCATCACAGCCGCACAACCCCCACCCCACCCCCGCTGGAAAGGGGCAGGACTGCCACTAACCAGGGCGGCTCCCCGGGGCCCCACGCTGGAGTCTCCCCTGAGGGTGGGGCGGGCCCCCAGGAAGGAAGGTAGAAAAGTCAGTCTCCCTGAACCGAATGGGAAAGTCAGCGGATTCAAGGTTCCTCAAATTCTCCTCCCCATTTCCCTCAGTCTGCCCCCAGCCTCCGAATTCTTCCTGGCCAGACGGTAGGAAGGGACTTTTGTTTTGGTTTCAGAAAAAAAAAAAAAAAAAAGAGGGAGAAAAAAAAAAAAAAAGAGCGCTGGCCATTCTTCACATTCCACTACCTAGGCCTGCACCCCCAATCCCTCAACTCCCAGCCCCGGAATAAAACCATTTTCTTGCAAACAGGTTATCTGAAGGGGCGCGGGAGAATTGCAAAACTGAACTGGGGACAAACTAGGACAAACTCCTCTCCGAGAGGAGAGGAGGCGAGCGCACAGGCCCGGGCGTGGTGCGACAGGTGGAGGCCGGGCTGGGCCCCGCACGTCCCTGCAGGGGCAGGGGACACGGACAGGGGCAGCCAAGAGGGAGGGATGGCCGGCAGGCTCCGCACCTCCACCCCGCAGGAGGCTGGCGGCCCACGGCGCGCCCCTCCTCCGCGGGCTCGAGTTTCCTGGCTGGCACCGCGCGTCCAGTGCGACCTGCTGGGGCGCAGAAACCCCAATCCTGGGGCCGGCCGGAGCCACCGGGGCCGAGGACGCCTCCAGGGCAGCCGCAGGCGCTGCAGCCTCCTCGCCCGGAGCCAGATTGCTTTTTTCCGGTGAGGAGGTCGGGTGGGGGAGGAGCGCGGAGGGGCAGAAGGGGAGGGAGGACGAGCCCGCGTCCCGAGTGCCCAGGTCCCCGCGGGGGGCAGGGCGGGGGCCGCACCTGGGGGAAAACGCGATTAGAGGCTGTGGCTAGAAAAGGCGGGGTGTTCCGGGCGGCTGGGGCAATCCTCCCCGCCTTCCTCCCAGCCCCGAGCTCCTCTGGTGGGCTTTCCAGACGCCTCCAGGTGTGCATTTGGGGAGTGGAACTAAGAGGCCGTAAAACCCGCCCCTTTCCTCTTTTGCCACGGCTTTTAATCTTGTCAAGGGGGGAGGCCCTTCCTAGCAGTGGCCCCTTCTCTGCTCTTCTCTCGGAACACTCTCTCGGAGCCCTCTCTTCTGCGGATGGACCCCCCCCTCCCCCAGCCTCAATTTCCCTTCCCTTTCTGCGAAAATGTTAAGGGGAGAGGGGGTGTGGATTTTGGAGAGAGAAGAAAGGAGGAAAGACATCCCTTTTTCCCCTCTTCTCCCAACAGTGGCCTAAAAATAAGGAAAGAATGGAAAGTGGTGGGGGGGATGGGGGCTGGTTTAGTCAAAAGGGGAGGTGAGTGGAGTGTGGTCCAAGTGGATGGGGGGGGGGGGATCAGTCACCTCTCCCTGGGTGAGGACTGGAGCCCAGGCTGACACCCCCAACTCCTGGGGAATTTAGACAGCCATAGCCAAGAGGGAGGTCCCCAAGCCATTCTCCCTCCAGCTTGTCATAATTGCTTTTCACTAGGTTGCTTTTTCCTCTCCCCCCGCAATCACAAAGAGTCTTAATCCTGGCGGGGACTGCGGGAAATGTGTAGGGGTCGTTTTCTGCAGGGGAGAGTAGGGAGGGTGGTCTGGAACTACTGCACATAACAGGCGAGTTCAATGGGATTTTCAGGGAAGGGGCAACGCCCCGTAATTACCTGAGGACAAAGGGTTGGGGCCCTAGGTGTGGAAGACTGGACTTGGGGGGCTGAGGGAGGGGGCTGAGAAGGAGGTGTGCTGAGGAGGGGGAGTTCTTACAATCCCTCCGATTTCCGCAGGAATTTGAGACATTCTTTAAAACTCTGGACCATTTCCCCCCAGCCGGGCTCTCAGGCCCACCCCCACCCCTCCCTGGCTGGGGTTAGAGAGAGCTTCAAAGGTGCACGGGGCCCTTTGTCTTGCCTCCCCTTTCTTCTCTGCCTTTCTCCGGCCCCTCCCTCCCTCTCCGTGACCTCCCCAGCTCAGACAGGCCTCTGGGGGCCGGTTCCAGAAAGCCCTCACTGTTTCCTTTCTTGCTTTTTGAGGTGGTGAGACCTGGCGGGGAGGGACAGGGAACGGGGAAGGGTGAGAGAGGAAGGCAGCTGGGGAGGCCTGTGCCACCTCTGACAGTGCCCTAGCCCCACTCCCACCCCAAGCCTGGCCAGTCTCGGCCCCACTTGTGGTCATGGGTCCCCGGCTGGGCCCTAGTAGCCATCTCACCCCACCGTTTCATGCCTCTGCGGAGTGCAGGCTCTGCACCTGGGGTGCCTCTTCATGCTCTGTGGAGATATGGAGAGTGCAGAGAAAAAAAAGTATGTTCAGCTCATTCCCTCCTACCTGGCGGTGATTTCCAAGATGCTAAAAGGAAGAAAGCAAAGGAATGGTCTCTAATAATGGGACCTGGTGTGGGGGCGTGGGGGTGCAGAGGTGGGATTGAAACTATCTGTGACTGTGGCAAGAACTTGAAGGAGAATTCCCCTAGACCTCTGATGGCCGCAGCAGCTCTGGTTGCTTCTGGGTGCCCTTAAGTATTCCAAGCCAGTGTGAGGGTTGGGAATGGACATAGTGGGTTGGAAGACAACCGCTTCAGGGAGGGTGTGGCAGGAGGGGGGCAGTGGCAGCTCACCTCAAATCCTGTGCTCCGTTTAGGATGCCCAAGAACTCTGGCTAAGAATAGCCTACCTATTGATCTCACCTTTTCTGTCCTGTCCTCCAAACAGCCAGCTGAGGCAAGAGGGCAGCTGAGGCAGGAAGTCAGGGCAGAGATCCTCTCATGCTTTAGCCCTCCAAGCAGGCCTCTAACTAGCGTCTGTCTGTTCAGTCCCTCTGACTCCCCTGCCTGGGAAGTCAGTCACCCAGCCCGTCTCACTACCCTGGACACTTGGAAGGACCACCTGTCCTGGAAGCTCTTTCCTCCCTGGCCCACCCTAAACCGTCCTTTCTTCCTTCTCTCTGTCTTAGACTGTTTCTTTCCTGGCCCTGCTTCATAGAAACATGCCCTGAGATTTGTGCCACTCTCTTATTCCCCTGTCTCTGAGAAAACCAGCTTGTCAGCCTTGCGCCCAACTGCTTTCTCCACCAAACTCTGCACCTTGGCTGGACTTCCTGAGGTGCAGAGACACTGAGCTCTGTCTCAATGACTGCAGTGGCTTTCCACGTGGTCTCTCTCCTACACACACATTCCTCAGGACATCACATAGTTTGTTCAACTCGCCTTGCTTTCTCTTACGCCACAGCTCTGCCTCTATCACACCATCTCTAGCAGACTCAGCATGGCTTGCAAGCTCCTGCCCAGTCCTGCCCAGGCGCCCCCTTCAGCCCTATCCTTCAAGAATGCTGGCAAAACTACAACTCTTGCCATCCAACAGGTACACTGGGCCTGTTTTGTTTTTGGCTTTTTTTGGCCATGCCACACAGCTTGTGGGATCTTAGTTCTCTGACCAGGGATCAAACCTTTTCCCTCTGCAGTAGAAGCATAGAGTCCCAACCACTGAATTGCCCAGGAATTCCCCGTGGACCCATCTTTGCTGAAGAGTTTCCCGTTGCCCAGGATACCCTTCGCCAGCATGCTGGCATGTCCAGACCACAGCCATCTCCTCAGCTCCACAGATGCCCTTTACTCCCCCAGGGACGATGGCCATCTCTGCTGTCCCTGGTGCCTCTGGCCACAAACTTGCCCTCGCTTTAGGGCACGTATCATGGCTTTTCCAGAACCGTACTTACTGTGGTCCTAATAAGAGCATAGTCCTGGTTCTGCGGGACAACACGGGACTCTGATGTAGATTTAGTCAGTGTTTGGCTCGCCCGTAATACCCAGCACAGTATGTTTCACAGAGTATTTATTGAAGAAATAAACCAACTGGAGACCCAGAAAGAAGTCCAGCACCTTGTGGTCCCTGAAGGTGGAGGTAGGATGAAAAGTCAGAATCCTGCCTCTAAGCTCCATCCTTAGGTGGACTTGAGCAGGAGTGTCCTAAGCAGTTAATCCAAATCTTTATGTATTTCCTACAACATACAACCGCTGTGTTACTAAAAAGATGGACAGGATAGTGTGTCATCCTCTGTCAAACTCAAGATGCTGGAAATTTAATCGAGGCGGGGGTAGATAAACCTATGGGGCTTCCCAGGTGGCCGGAATGGTAAAGAACCCACCTGCCGGTGCAGGAGATGTAAGAGATGTGGGTTTGATCCCCGGGCTGGGAAGATCCCCTGGAGGAGGTCATGGCAACCCACTCCAGTATTCCTGCCTGAGAAATCCCGTGGACAGAGGAGCCTGGCGGGCTACAGTCTACAAGGTCATAGAGTCGGACTCAACAGAAACAGCTTAGCACATAGGCTATACCTACAAAAAGGCAGTTCTTTTTAAGGACTGTGGGAATCTGTCTCTTACCCCTAATGGATATACCATGGATTGCAAAGCGGCATTTGGTACATTCATGGGAATTCCCTAATGGTTTAGTGATTAAGGAGCAGGGGCGTGGGTTTGATCCCTGGTCAGGGGACTAAGATCTCACATGCCACACTGTGGCAAAAAAAAAAAAAGGTGGTATATCCCCAAAGAGTGAAAGGGGAGGAAATAAAGATACTGATGTGTACTGAACTCCAGAGATGTGCCAGGCAGCACACAAGGCGAGCTCACATTGGAACCCCTCATTTAATGGGTGAGATTATTCCCATGTCATGTGTGGATGGGCTCAGACTCCGAGATGTTAACTCACCCATGCCCGCAGACAGGGAGGAGGACAGTCAGGATTCTCTCCTGTCTGTGACACCTATAGTGCGATGTCCTCCACTCCTTGGCCAGGCACAGTGGCTCCAGGGATGTATACAGGGGGGCGGTGCTGGGAAGAGCTGGGGTTTGCATGATCTTGAAGAATGAACAGGATCTCTGTTAGCAAAGAAGACCCACAAGGGGGAAATATTGAGAGTGAAAACAGCAGGGGAAGAAGGGCTTTGAGACAGGGAAATGTTGAGATTTGTTACAGGGCAAGGAGGAGCTGTGAGCAGTGAATGGGTTTGGCTGGCACTGAAAGTTTGCATTCGGGCAGTAGCAGGAAAGGATTGAGCCACGTTATGGCGATTAGGTCTCTGCTGCGGCAGGAGGAGATGGTGAGGGGCTTTGAGAAGGGAGGTGACCAGGTGCAATTGTGGGGTAAGGGACTGGAGGAGAAGGGCTGGTCTGGGGCAGCCGCTGGAACTAAGGTTCTGGGATCTGACAGTCAGTCCAGTGCTCAGAGATAGGGGATGTATCTTCCAAACTGATGAGAAAGGCTCACTCGGAGGCCTTTGTCTTTCTTTTTGTTCCGCTGGCCCAGTTCTCTGGCACTGTCCCTTAGCCGCCCAGGGGCCCAGCCAGCCTCTCCAGGAGTTAATGTTTAGACCTCTTTGGGCAGGTCATGCAGGGGGCGGGGCAAGGGGTACTGGAGTGAGACCAGAGGAGGGCACAGGCCCCAGGGAAGGGGCAGGCTGCAGGGCCAGCATCCAGTCAGGATAGCTGGCACCAGTGACCTTGCTCGGGAAAGAACCAAGAACTAGGTATCTTGGGCCTGGGACCACCCTCCTGAGAGGGTCAGGAGCCCCCACCCCCTCCTGTGGACTCCAGCACCCATCCTCAAGGCCTTGAGGCACTGCTGAGCCTAAAGGTAAGCTCGCTCCTCCTGTTAGCAGCCTGCTGGGTGCAGCCCAGCGGTGCCCAGGAATCCTGCCCAGGCCCAGCTTACAGGTAACCTGGTGTTCAGGTGTGCTTGCTTCTGGGATTGAAGCTTTTTGCCTCCAGTCTCCTCCCAGCCTGATGGGGTGACCGGCAAGCAAGGGGGAAGACTGGGCCATTCCACCGGCCTTGAGGAGTCTGGGACCTCCGCAAGAGGAGAGGGCTAGAGGCAGAGCAAGTCTCCCCATAGGGCAAGACCAGAGATGAGGGGAGGCAGGTGAGGGAAGGGCCTTCTGGCCTGGCTGTGCCCTCGCAACACACACACACAGACACACACACACATCACATACACACATCAGGATCCCTCAGCAAGGAATGACCTTGACAGCTACCAAGCCTCAGGTCGACAGAGGGAGCCCTAACTCCGCAGTCCCCTTGGCTCCAGGGCTGGCTCTCGGGAGTTTCACCCAAGGTATTGGCCTGCCCCTGGACGGACATTCCTACGGACTGAGGGACAGTGGGAATGGGCCCTTTGGGAATGAAAGAGCTCTCTTCCGAGCTCCGACCTTCCTCTCAGTCAGGGGAATGAGAGAGTCTATGGCTGGGAGGAGGTGCTCAGAGAAAGTGGAGGGGTGGCACCGGAAGACGTCTGAACCCCCTTGGCCTGAGTGCCCAACCCCAGCCACACCCAGGGCCTCTCCTTCCTGCCAGAAGCCGCCCTCTGACCCTTCAACAGAAGCTATCCCTCCCTTGTTCCTACTGTTCTTCCCAACTCCACGCTGTGTTTTCTCCACTGGGGGATGTTGCCCAGTGCCGTCTCCCTCCCCAAGACAGGCCTGTTATCTGGCCCTGAATTAAGGTTCTCCTGAGGCCTCCTCGGAGCCAATCCCAGAGCCTTATAGAAGGAGAGGGAAGGGGAGAGTGGTGGGGCTCTTGAAGCTCCCTCACCCCCACCCCAGCACTGAGGCCCCCTCCCTCTATCACCGAAGAGGAGGCAATAGGAGTCACAGCCGCCTCCTCCCCCCTCCCTGCCGCTGCTGCCTCTTAGGCTGAGCTGGCAGGTTGTCTTGGCAACCGGAGGCGGAGAGGAGATGCGCCGAGGGATGGAGGTATATGTCACCGAGGAAGCCGCTGTGCTCCTGCCCCACGCCCCAGGCCCTTGAAGGTACCAGAGAACCCCCCCATCCCCTCCCCCTCCCCCTGCCCTTTTCCCTCACCCCCCAACTCTCTATCCAGTGTGCTTGTTTCCCTGGGGAATGCTCCACTCCTATCCATTCCTCCTGAGCCACCTCATTCCAGGCCCCTGTCTCCGGCTGTCGTTCCTGGCGACAGCTCATTCCAGCCCTACCTCTGGGGACCCTGGCACCGGAAGGCAAATCTCCTGGAATGGAGTCTGGGGGAGGGGGTGGCACATGGAAACAGAGAAGGAGCCAAAGTAGTGGGAAAAAATGAAAAATTCTAAAGGGCTATCTGGCGTTTGGTCTCCTGGAGTGGGAGATGGAGGCTGTGCAGGACTAGGGTGGGGCCAGGACAATAAGGGTGGTGCTGCAGGGTCAGAAAGCTGAGAGGCCAGGCTGGCTGTCTAGAAAGGCCTGGTTCCCCTCTGCTGGGTGTGTGGCCTGCTCCTGCCACATCACGGGTGCACCTCTTCCGGCAGCATCTCCTGGCCTTTTTCTTATGGTTCCATGGATCCTGTGTTTCTCCCTGTCTCCCCGTTCCGCAGTACATCCAACAGCTAAGCCCAGATTCTTTTCACTCTTCCTCAGCCACTCAGCGACCTGTCGTCTTAATTTCTCCTTTCTGGAGCCCATCCTTCAGGATTCTTTCTTCTCTGTCTCCCACTAACCCAGACACATCTCTCCCTTCCTGTCCCTACCTGTCCTCTCCTGCCCTTCTCTCTTTAGAAAGAAGTTCCAGAGCACACTCTCACCTGTCCCCTCAAGACCCTCCCCCTGTGATTTTTCCATTCTGTTACCCCAGAGCCCCCTCCCCAAAGTCTAGATTTCCCCAACGAAAGCTGATAACATCAGCTGAACGGCTGTGGGCAGTGGTTACCAGGGCAACAGTAAGGACTGCCTAGGTAGGCAAGTGCACAGAGGTGGAGAGGGGGCAGGGCTGGGGCCAGAGTCAGCTGGCAGGGTTCCCTCACCTGCTTCCAGGGGTCACACATGAACCAGACTCTGCGCTGAGCCCAGAGGGAACCAAAAGGCCAATGACAAGGTCCCGGAGTGGGGGGTGGTTTTCCCAGTGTCTCTGTTCCCACAGTTCTACGGAGGGGCCTGGGCATGCCCTGGCAAGAACTTCTCTTTTGCAGACCCTGCCCTGGAGAGAGGATTGTGTCCTTCCCACTAACCACTGCTGTGCTCTGTCCCCCAGAGATTTGGGTTATGGAAGGGCCAACTTGGTCTCTTGTCCTGAGGACCTGGTCTTCTGAATCCTCCCATTCTGTCCTCCCCAGGAGAGGGTTAATCCTTGGGTAACCAATTCTGGCATCCAGCCCACACACTCCTCCCCTTCAGTCATCTCTGGGCTTTCACACCCTTCACATCCCGGCGGGGGTGGGGGGCGGCGGTGTGGAGGGGGAGGCACAGACCCCAGAGGCCTGGCTGGTGGTGGGTGATGAGTGGGAGAGACAGGTGCTTGGAGAAACCAAGTGTTGTCACCCCTTCTGTGATCAGTAGAGCCCCCTCCCCCATCCCCCACACAAGCGCTGGCTGTTTAGGAGGCTCGAGGGGCTGTGTGTGTGAGCATGAGTGTTGCTGGGCAGGGGGTGAGTGTGGGAAAGGGAAAAAGGCCAGCGGCTGGCCGTGTCTGCTTCCGATTCTGCTTCGTCATGATGCCTGGTTAATGCTCCTCTTGTTTGAAATGGATTGAGCTGCAGCGAGCAAGCGAGGTGGAAGAGCCGACACACAAACACACACCCGCAGGCCAGCGGCCACACGCTATCAGCTGGAGGTGGGGAGGGTGCAGGAGTGGGGAGCTGTGGCCCGCCCTGCCGCCGCGTCTGCCTGGCCTGCCCACCCGCGCACACGCCCTCCCGCCTGGCCAGGGATCGAGATCCGGGATCAGCAGAGGAGTAGGGTGGGGGTGAGGGAGTGGGGACCCAGAGGGTAGGTCCCCTCCTTCGCCAGCTCCCCACCCACTCGCCCACCCCAAGCCAGCTTTTATCTGGTTATTTGTACTCCGGGAAAGCACGCTGGGTTCCTGGAAGAGTCTCCTATTACCTGGACTCTGAGCAAAAGCTGCAGCCCCGGATCTGCGTCTGCCCCTGCCGGCTTGGGGCCTCAGAGCATCTGGGCCTCAGTGTCTGGGAAGAGGTAGGTGGCAGGACCCCTGACATCCCCCCCATTCCCCTCCCTGCCTCTCTTCTCCTCTGTGGGCATTTTGGCCATAGCACCTGCCTGGAAGTGAGGTTCTGAGTGGGGGTAGGAGTCCTTGGGGAGGGGTCAGCTGTGGCCCCTTGTTCAGTGGGAGAATGGGCTGGACCCTGAGGCTAGCCGGGTTTGGTCTGATCCACCTCCTTCTGATTTGGGGGGCTGGGGTGAGCCATGGTATCACCAGTATCACCGAGTAGCCCTCTTCACCTAGCTATGCTGGCCAGAAGTCCCAGTGATGGTGGGTTGTGGGGGGTGGGGTGAGTCGCCTGGTTTGGTTGGAGAGCTTTCTGTCTTTGCTGAATGACTGGGAGGGGAGTGGGGGCTGCCGGTCTGCCAGTCTCCTGCCACCTTGCCCCTCTTGAGAGGGGAGTAGTTCACTCAGAGGCCTGAGTGCCATTGGTGTAGGGCCTGCTCCTTGGGGGAGGGGCCCAAGGAGCCCCCTTCCAGCCCTTAGCTGGCCAGGCTAGGTGGCAGGGCGTGGCCACAGGCCTGACTATGGTGCTCTCCGTGTAGGCTGTAGAAATGCTTGAAGGGGAGGTGGGTGCAGGGGAGCTGAGCAGATGCAAAGGCACCCAAGGAGGATCAGAAGCACGCCCTTGCTAGCTCTGCCCCTCCCTCTGCCTGGCAGGCCAGGCTCCCTGCCCTTTACGGGCAGAGTGTTTTCTTCCCAGGGGACTGGGTTGCCAGGATTCGAGTCAGGGGAGCAAGGACAGGTATGGGAAAAGGCAAGCAGTCTTGCTTTGGGAAGGAGGGGACACGGGGAGTGCCCACGGGATGGGTAAGTGGGGGCTCTGTGTGCCTTGCCATGCACATGCTTGGGGAGGGGGTGTCAACCCATGGGGCAGGTGACTGTGAGCCTGGAGAACAGCAGACAGGTGGGGGGTGTGAGCGGGTGTCAGAGGCACCGCATGGCAGCGTGGGGGGGTCCTTGCTGGAAAAGTGGGGGCGTGATCTTGCAAGCAGTGTGTGTTTGCTCTGCACCTGTGTTTCAGCAGGGGCTGCCTGTGTAGGTGAAGTGCCTGTGTCCCTAAGGGGGAGTCTGCGCTCCGTGCTGCCAGCCTTGCCATGGCCACATGTCCAACACCTGAGCCAAATTGTCCACCTGGGGGTGCAGGTCTGAGGAATTCCTCCTTCGGAGCTTATGTGTGTATGTAAAGACCAGAATAGGGATGCCCCCAGGATTCAGGAAACTGAATTTGGGAGGCCATCTCCCTTGCATCTCCCTTGCACCAGCCCTATCCATCCAGCTGGTTAAAGTGACACCACCATCTGCCCACAAGACCAGCTATAAATAGAGGCCAGAGCAGGAACAAGCCGAGGACCAAGCAAACCTGAGGGGCTGGGGGGCATAGAAAGGTGAGCCTCTTCAGAGCTGG
This sequence comes from Ovis aries, assembly GCF_016772045.2. Lineage (NCBI taxonomy): Eukaryota > Metazoa > Chordata > Mammalia > Artiodactyla > Bovidae > Ovis > Ovis aries. Next base: position 43,548,124 of record NC_056055.1, on the reverse strand, counting down.
GGGTGTAGATTGAGGATACAGAAACCCAAGAGAGAGCTAAAAGAAACCGGAAGATGAGATGCATATTTAGGGGAGCGGGGAGGAAGAGGGTGCCTAGGGCCGGGCCCTGCTGTCATCAGAAGTAAGGGGCAGCAGGGCCTTAAGCAGGTTCCCGAGATGGGACTCAGATTTCGGGCCCTCCTGCCCCTGTGTGATGATGCTTCGCCATAGCGTGAGGGGGTGCTGTTGGGGGTTGGCATTAGAGGAACCTCAGCCCTACTCCTAGCAGATAGACCAGGGCTTAAACATGGGGGTGGGGAAGAAGGATAAAAAGAGAGAAGGGGAGTGGAGACTCCAACAGTCTTAAAAAGGTGCAGGCGCAGGCTTGGCACAGGATGTTTCCATGAACCACCAGCCCAGGGTAGGGGAATCTGAGGGGCAACTGTGGGTGTCCCCCCCTACCCAGACACAGACACAGACCCCACCCTCAGGGCCTCCCCTGTAGGGCCAGGCTGCTCTGGCCCACCCTTCCCCTCTCCACCCTGGGATGCTGTTTTGGAAACTGGTGACCTAGCTGGATCCTGCCTTTATTTCTGGCATTGAGTTGTTGCCACAGTAACTGCGGGGGTGGGGCCGGGAGGGGGAGAGGGTAAAAGGGAAACAGAGCCAAGGGAAGAAAGATGAAGAAAGGAAAGAAAAAGGGGATGAAAAGCAGAAAGAGCGGGATGGGACTCAGAAACGGGGTGAAGCAGGCAGGGACACTGTAAATGAAACTGGTGAAAAAGGAGAGGAGTAGAATCGTGCTCACCTGACCCTTAACCTACGGGGACAGCCTGCCCATTGCGTAACCAGTTTACCCGTTTACTGTCTGCACAGCCAGCCTCCAGCCTGGCTTCTCCATGCCCCAGGGCACAGAGCCCGTATGCCAACCCCTTCCCCCAACCCCCAGCCTCTCTGCTCCTTGTCCACAGGCCAGTTCAGCGAGCAGGATTTTAGTGGCTCCGCAGTATAAGGTTAGCGCACGGGACCGCAAATCGCAAGTCCCCATTAAAGTGGGATCTTTGGGGACCCACGGAAAAGAGCATCCATTGGCTTTGATCCGAGATAGACCTGGGTAGGAATTCCAGCTTGACTTTTATGGGGAGGTGCGAGGGTAGGGGCGGGGGTAGTTGGCAAGTCAATCTCTCAGCCCAGCCGTATTCTCATCACCTAATGGGGAGACGTAAACGTGTGTGAAGCTAGAGAGGATGGGTGCAAGTCCCTGGCCCAGAGCGAGTGGTGGTTGGTTTAGAACGCGGGCGGGGGAAAGCTGACTAGAGGATCCAGACCACCGGTCGAGCCTCCATTTCTCAAAGTCCAGGGAGCCGAGGCAGGTTCAGCTCCTACCTGGAACCGGCCCCAGCGAGGATGGGTGGGCGGGCCTTATCACCCAGGCCAAGCGGCTCTAGTTGCTATGGAGACGGGGCGGGCGGTGTGAGGTGGAACCGGGCTGGGGGTTAAGATAAGGCGCAGCTGTACAGCTGGGGGAGGGTGGGGCGGAGATGGAAGGACTGGGAGCAGCGGCGCAGCTGAGATGGCCCTTCCGCCACCTGGGCTGGCCTTCCTCCGCGGCGCTTTCCCTTTCCTCTCATTGAGCCCTCCCTTCCTGCTGCAGCCTGCCCTCTTGGTCTGTACACCGGAGGCAGCCCGGACCTGGGAGTGCACGTGCAAAGACCAGCGGTGTGCACCGGTTGGGAGCAGGCGCGGATCGAGTAGGGGCAGCTAGTGCGGACGCGCAAGGAAACTGGCTTTGGGAGGGGCTACGCGTGGGTGGAGTAAGCGGTTCGCGGGCGTAAAACGTGATTTGAGAGAAGCTGCGAAAACACTCCCTCCGTCCCTCTCTTCCCCTTCGCCTTTCCCTCCCCCCATGCCCCTTACTCCACCGCGAAGCATTTTCTCTGCTGGCTTAATATTTCACTAGTAAGACCTTCACTCCTTCAGGTTAGTCCCGAATTAATATGCCAGGTCCCCGAAAGGGTAAGATATTAACAATTGCCGCAGGGTGCTTTCCAACACACCAGGCGCTGTGGAGAAAGAAGGTGGCTCAGGGCAGAAGGCGAGGAGACCCAGCCCAAGGGATGAGCCGGGCGCTGTGGAGAAGGGGACGGGGCTAGAGCGGGGACATCGTTATTCTGAATCGTTTGAGTGGCTGCGCCTGTAGGACCGTGTTCGTGCAGGGGAGAGTCGGGCGTCTCAGTTCAAGAACTTGTAACCTGTGACCTGGTTCACGGTGGCCCTCTCCCCTCCCTCTCTGGGCAGTGACCACTCTGATGGGCAGTCACTGCCCCACGCTGTAGCCACCCGCAAATGGTGTTCAAGGGAAGGTTGCATGGGCCACCCCCAGTTTCAGCCTGAGGCTCCAGGACCCGTAGAAGCTCTGTTCTCCCAGCTGCTCAGCTGTCCACAGGCCCCACCATGACCCTTACAGTCCTTTCTACTCTCTTCAGCCTCTGCCTAACCCACCTGGGCTTCCCTGGTGGCTCAGATGGTAAAGAATCCTCCTGCAGTGCAGGAGACCAGGGTTGCATCCTTGGGTGGAGAAGATCCCCTGGAGGAGGAAATGACAACCTACTCCAGTATTCTTGCTTGGAGAATCCCATGGACAGAGGAGCCTGGCGGGCTACAGTCCATGGGATCACGAAGAATCTGACACAACTGAGAGACCAACCCTTTAACTTTCAACCCACGTGTTGGGTCTGCATATGCCCTTCTGTCAATTTTCCTGGGAAAATAGAAGCCTCCTGATTGGGATCAGCTCCCTCTAAATGCCCCTAGGTTGCAGTTACCAACTTCCTTTTCTTCTCCTTTCAGAGGAGCCATAATTTCTTTCTCTCTACTCTTCACTCTCCACTGAGAGCCTTTAATCCTCACTCCCCACTGCTTACAAACCTGTTCAAGTCTCCCTTTTCCTGAAAAACCTTCAACCAGGCTCACCTCCTCCATAGTTACTCTCCTGCCTGCCTATCACACTTCTCAGAACTGCCCCTCCCTGGCCTACGCATCCTGGCCACCTGCACCCCTCCACCCTGCACCCCATTACTAACAAGGAGGCTTCATGCTTCCTTTGCAGATGCTCTCAGAGGCTGCCAGGCCTTGACAGCCAAACTGGTGAGCTGTCTCTCCTGTACACACATCTTCCCTTCTCTGGGCGATGGACTCTGGGCTTCTCGACATTCTCTCTTTCTCTTAAAAAAAAAAAAATTATATATATACATTTGGCTGCACTAGGTTTTAGTTGCAGCATGCAGGATCTTTAGCTGTAGAATGTTCCCTGACCAGGAACCCAGCTTTGAGAATGTAGAGTCTTAGCCACCAGACCACTTAGGAAGTTCCTTCATGACATTCTTTCTCAACCCCTCTTTCCCTCCCCAAATGTCTTTCTTTCCAGGTGGCATGGTGGTAAAGCATCAGCCTGCAATGCAGGCAACTTGGGAGTCAGGGCTTCCATCCCTGGGTTGGGAAGATCCCCTGGAAAAGGAAACAGCAACCCACTCCAGTATTCTTGCCTGGAAAATTCCATGGACAGAGGAGCCTGGCGGGTTACAGTCCGTGGGGTTGCAAAGAGTAGGACATGGCTGAGCATCTCTCATATTTATTGCACCTTCACTGTTTATTAGGTCCTTTACAGAAAATACAAAGAATCACTAGGTATACCCCTAGCCCTCGTCTTTGCCCTCCCATCTCCAGATTCTTTTTTTCTTCTAGTCCTCTAGGTACTTCCCAGAATGCTATTTGTGATCTTCTTTCTCCATTGGCAACCTCATGTGCAGACTACCACCTGTAGCTCAAATGGCTCCCAAATTTGTGTTTCCCGCTACTGCCCCCACCTCAATATCAACCTGGCAAGAAGTGAACTGATTGCCTCCCCTTCTCCTGTCACTATCTGCTCCTCCTTTTGGTGGGGTTTCCAGATCCAGTTCTGTTTTGCACATTCTGCCTCTTCGGCCCCAGGCCCAAGTCTAGCGCCTCACCATGCCCTGCCTGGACTGCTGCCATAACTTCCTGGCTGGTCTTTCTGTGGGACCTGAAAATTCATCTCCCAGTCTGCAGCCAGACTCATTTCCCCAAAGCACTGCTTAGATCTATCACTTCTTCATTTTGAAAAAAGTTCCTAAGCATTCCATAGCCCCAGTTGCCCACGGAATACATTCAGAATCCTCTAGTCTAACTCAAGGCATCTACAGTCTGGTCCCCAGCCTCCTGCCCTAAAACTGTCTCAACCTCCTGAGCTCCACAGTTCAGCCATGTTTGCTGTCCCCAGACAGACATAGTGCTTCCCCGTGTCTCCAGTTTCCATCATGCTGCTATCTCTTCCAAGGATCCCTTTTTAGTTTTTGCAGGATCTCCAATTAGTCATCTTTCAAGGCCTGCCTTAAATACCTCCTCTTGAAAGAAAGGATTTTCTTTGGGGCTCAGTCAGCAAAGAATCTGCCTGCAATGCATGAGATGCAGGTTCAATCCCTGGGGAGGGAAGATCCCCTGGAGAAGGAAATGGCAACCGACTCCAGTATTCTTGCTTGGAAAATCCCATGGACAAAGGAGCCTGGTGGGCTACAGTCCATGGGGTAGCAAGAGTCAGACGTGACTTAGCGACTAAAACCACCAACACCTCTAAGAAATTTTTTTTAATTCCCTCCTCTTGATACTCCATTAGGAGTGATTCCTCTCTCCTGTGACCTCTCACAGCCCCTAATACCATCTTTTTTTGTTTTGGCTGCACCTCATAATTTGTGGGATCCTAGTCCCTCAACTAGGGATTGATCCCTGGCCCTCGATAGTGGGAGTACAGAGCTCTAACCATTGTATCACCCCTTATACTATCTTATCTGGCATATGTAACTGTTTGTTTGCATGGGTATTATCTACACACATGGCCTCATTTCTGGAGGGGCAGCTTAGCTTCTTTGACTCATCATTCTATTCTCCATAAGACCACAATGGTCTGTGGTCATTGAAGAGTAGGTGCTCAGAAAGTATTTGGTGAATGGGTGGATAAAACAATACACAACCCGGTGGGTAGGTGGATGTATGTATGTATGGGTAGGTGGATGGGTGGATGGGTGGAAGGGTAGGTGGATGGATGGATGAGTGCTTGCCTCTAGGACTAAGTCAAGTGTATGGCTATTTTGATACTGTCTGTTAACAAGGTAAAGATGAAAGAGGAGTGAGAAGGAGCTAATAACTCTTTGAATATATACTAGAGTTTATTCTGGTCCTCAGACACCTAGTTAAAAACATTACAAAGTAAGTATTAAGAAAGCAAGAGTAAGATGAAGCTCTGGAATGAAGTCTTTCCATGGGCACCAAATACCTAGGGTAACCCTGATGGTCAGAATCTCATCTTAGAAATGCTTGACTCTAAAATTCCAAAAAGACTTAAGAAGTGTGGCAAATGCTAGTCTGTCCACACCGTGAACCTGACACAGTACTGGGAAGGCACTATGAATCATGCCAGTGCTGAAGACACAGTCATTTTCACCTCCACAACGCTGGACAAGTTTTAACCTCTTTGAACCTCAGTTTTCTCACCTGTAAAATAGGTCTACCTTATAAGGTTGTTAGGGGGATGAAACAAAATAATCCTTGTAAAGCGCTTGTCAAAATACCCAGCTTAAAAAAAAAAAATACCCAGCTTGAGTATTCAAATAATAGCTATTATTATTGTAGAAATTAGCAGTCATTCTAGTTGGCAAAAATACATACCAAGCAACATATAATCAAGGACTGAGTTACATGGTCTCTGTTTAAGTTCCACTGGAATTCAGAGTAGAGTTTATCAGTGAGGACTAGAATAAGTGGGAAGGTCTACTAGAGAAGTGTTAAGGATGACCCTTGAAGGATTGGTGGGATCTGGAAGAAGAGAATAGTTCAAGGGCATGCACGAAAGCAGGGGAGTGGGAGTGAGCTGCCTCTGCTCAAGGAGGCAGTTTGGTGGTAGAGAGACAGTGAGAAATAGAATGGCCTGATATAGAATAACAGATAAGACTGGGTGCACCAATTCATGACCTTCTGTGGCAAAGAGTGGCTATAAAAAAGCCATCTAAATTCCTCAGTCCTCAGGGAGATAGACATCATGCTGCCGCTGCTAAGTCACTTCAGTTGTGTCCGACTCTGTGCGATCCCATAGACAGCAGCCCGCCAGGCTCCCCCGTCTCTGGGATTTTCCAGGCAAGAATACTGGAGTGGGTTGCCATTTCCTTCTCCGATGCATGAAAGTGAAAAGTGAAAGTGAAGTCACTCAGTCGTGTCCAACCCTCAGCAACCCCATGGACTGCAGCCTTCCAGGCTCCTCCATCCATGGGGCAAGAGTACTGGAGTGGGGTGCCACTGCCTTCTCTGATAGACATCATAATAGTTAACATTTTACATAGAATTTATATTTCAAACACATCACATGTTATAACTTGCCTAATAATCAAAACAACCCTATAACAGATATTGTGACCATCTTCCAGTTTACAGATGAGAATATGAGTCACAGAAAGGGTAAGTAACTTGCTCAAGGTCACACAGCTTCTGAGTAGCCGAGTCTCCTCTCCCTAGTCACTCCAGTCCAGAGCCCACACTCTTAACCACTACATGATTGCTGCCTCTTCCCTGTACCTTTTGTAGCCATCAGCTTTCTCATCCTGTGGCTTACTGCCAGCAGCTGGAAGACAGTCTCACTGTCACCATCACATTGGAAACTCAGCCAGGCATTAAATGTATGGTTATTATGTGTTTGGTCCAGGGGTGTGTGGGGAGGATGGGAGGATTGCTAAGGGAGTTACCGAGGAGACAGATCTGGGCTGTGCCCAAAGGGGAACTCCTAATCTTTGCAGCAGATAGGACCCAGCTCCCCAGGATCCAGCCCGGAGGCCTTCCTGCCAAACCAGGGGGCTCTGGCTTACAGCAAAGTAGTACCTCAGAGGGCAGCCTCAGCTCAGGCATTCGAAGATGATAGGGAACTGGGATGTGGCCTTGGTCCCCAGGGTGCTTTACCAAATGCCTGCAAGTGAGATTGCCTGTTGTACCGGGACAGGCACAGGGGGCTGTGGCTCCCTCCCTTCTCCACTGGGCAGGGATCCTACCCAGGGCAGTGAGACAGTTCCCAGTCAGTGGCCTGACTGCTTCCCACCAAGTTGCCTTCGCTCTGTCCTTCCCTTCTGCTGTAGCCGTCTCATAGTATTACTAAGACCTTCTGTGTTAAAGCTTTCTGGGGTGGCAGGGGACTTCCCTGTCAGTCCAGGGAAAGTTAAGCCTCTGTGCTTCCAACGCCCAGGGTACATGGGTTCCATTCCCTGGTGGGAGAATTAAGATACTATATGCCATAATATGGGGCAAAAAAATAAAAACAAACAAAAAACCACCACACCTTTCTGGGCTATGAGAGGGTGTGGTACCTCGGATAGTAGGTTAAGAAGGAGAGGGGCAACGGCCCAAGAACAGAGCCAAGGAAAGGTCATGGCAAGGGAGTGAAACCCTGGGCCTGAAACTGACCACAGGCCGGGCAGGGCAGGTGTGAGGAAGAAGGGATGTGGAGACTGCCTTGGGAACGGCTGACCCCTGCCGTCATTTCCTTTCCAACCAGAGAACAATGGCTTAAAAACAAGTGCAGCCCGTCCGCTTTCCCGTCTCGCCGAGGGCCACAGGCGGCTCGCTGTCCCCGAGGGCTGAGCAAATGAGAAAGCCGAAGCCCTGCTCCCCGGAGATAAGCTGAGCCAGAGAGGGCTGTCCTCGCCCCCGCCCTCAGAGATTGCGGGGTCCGACAGCCCTAGCTGGCACGTTCTCCCTCCCCTTCCAGGCCCTGCACTCGGCCAGCAGCCTGGACAGTCACCGAGGGATGAGGGCGCCACAGCCTGGGGGAGCGCCCTCTCTGCTCTCGCGGCCCCGAGCGCGCAGCGCCCAGGAGCCGGACAGAGCCTGACGCCTGCGTCGTCTCCTCTCGCGCACAGGATCCCGAGAGTGATCCGACCGTCCACATCCTTGCTGCATGGAACGACTGCAGAAGGTGCGCGGGGCTGCACCCACGCAGGGGCAGTGGGATGCTGGAGACAGAGGGGCACGCGGTGGGGTCCCGGCTCCCTGCAGAGGGTCAGGTCCGGGAGTCAAGGGTGCCACCTGGTGGTTGCCCATGGCACCGCACCCCGGGGCCCCGGAGGCCTAGGGAAGCCCTCCTCTACCCCAGCCTGCTTGCTCCATCCCGGCCCTGACACCCACACACATTCCCACCTGCCTGCCTTCTCGCTCTCCCCAGCAACCACTTACCTCCCCTGGGAGCGTCAGCTCCTCCCGAGACTCCAGTGTTCCTGGCTCTCCCTCCAGCATCGTGGTGAGTACCCGTTGGCCACCAGCGTCCTCAGGCTGGGAGGAGGGAGGAGTCGGGGACAGGCTGTGTGCTGGGCAGCTACACTCAGACGACGATGGTCCTGCCAGGGTTGGCAAGCAGAGAAAGCCCCAGATCCAGAGAAGATTCCATGCACCCTCTCCTGCTGGTCTGGTCCTGTCTCCTTGTATCCAAAGTGCTAGGTGAAGGACTATCATTGTTTTAAGATCACTCTAGCATCACCGACTGAATGGACATGAGTTTGAGTAAACTCTTGGAGTTGGTGATGGACAGGGAGGCCTGGCATGCTGCAGTCCATGGAGTCCCAAAGAGTCGGACACGACTGAGTGACTGAACTGAAAACCCCTTAGGGACTGCCCTGGTGGCCCAGTCGGTAAAAAAATTTGCCTGCAATGCAGGAGACCCAGGTTCAATTCCTGGGTTAGGAAGATCCCCTGGAGAAGGGAATGGCAACTCACTCCAGTATTCTTGCCTGGAGAATCCCACGGACAGAGGAGCCTGGCGGGTTTCAATCCATGGGGTCACAAAGAGTCAGACACAATTGAGTAACTAACACTTTGACTTTAAACCTTTAGAATGAAAACAATAGAAATGCTAACTTATAGGAGCTGGTCTCTATCATGGCTGCCCATCTTCTTCCTAATAAATTGAAATCGGGCTCATAAGGTCAGTATTCTAGATGAGGCTTTTGGCTCCTCTGTTCCATGGGTACCATTTCCCTTCAGGCCAAGATGGACAATCAAGTGCTGGGCTATAAGGACTTGGCTGCCATCCCCAAGGACAAGGCCATCCTGGACATCGAGAGGCCTGACCTCATGATCTATGAGCCCCATTTTACCTATTCTCTGCTGGAACATGTGGAGCTGCCCAGAAGCCGGGAGGTAAAGGGTGGGAGGGTCCTCTTGGACGGGACTCGGGGCAAGGGCTCCCCCAGCTGCACTAGGTGGGGGGCAGGATCCCTCTCACACTTTCTTTCCTGTAGGCCAGATGCCAAAACAAGAAAGAGAACCTGTGCACAGGAATCACCACTCAGCTGGTGACTGAGTGTTTGTACTACAAAGCAGCTAGAGATGGACTGGCCTCTGGCCGGTTCCAGGTGGAGAGCAGGAGAGGCCACATTTGAGTGGTAGCACCACAGAGTGGGGTCATGCAGGAATGGGGCGCGAGTGGGCAGAAAGTGAACACATTTATGGAAAGCATGCAGAAGCCAGCAGCTCAGAGGCCAAGTTTAGCAGCCTGAACTTGGAGGCCGGAAGTCCTAGCTGAGTGTGACATGTGTGATGGTGTGGTCTCAGTTTCCCCTCCTCCAAAATAGAAGTGATACCTTCGCCCGTCCACCTCACCAGGTAGTAAATGCATGAGATAACTCGGGACAGGTACTTTGCAAACTGTATTGGAGAAGGGGGCTGTGTCATGGCTGAGTGGAGAGAGACGGCCAGGCTCTGGGAGACTTAAATGCCTGGTGAGGGGCCCGACTCCATCCTGGATACTGTGGGTCTTGTCCCTTCCCGTCATTGCTCGGCTCTGGGATCAGGGCCAGAGCCACCTTCAGCTGGCCCTCAGAGCACATGGACGCTGCTCCAGAATCCTCAGCTTCTTCTGCTTCTTCATGGGTCCTCGGGAAAGTTTCAGGACCCTCTTCGGGAAAGAGAGGGTGGAAGGCCAGCCCTGAGAGCTGGCAAGGACTGAGAGAGAAGAGGTGGCCCAGAAATCAGCGGAGCAATTGCAGGATTAGGCATGGGGGAAGAAGTGGCCCACCTGGGGTCCTAGGGAAGAGGGTTTAATCCCACCCTTGTGGCTCTGACCAGCCTCCTCTCCATTCACAGCGCTCGCTGTCACCCAAATCCACATCCCCCCCACCATCCCCAGAGGTGAGTCTGCCCCGCGCCTGACACCGGTCCAGCCCTGCTCTGATGGGGCTAGCCCCTGCCCCATACACATCCAGGCTGGGCTCGGCAGAACCTAGGGGGTGATGGAATCAGTGGACCTTGTCCTGTCACTGGCCAGCTCTGGGTCCATGTGTGTCTGACCCAAGATCTTTTTTAATCCTTTCTCCTGGATCAGGCACCATTAGTAGATCAAGTCCTTGGACAGCCCTCCTCTGCCCTGGGGTTGGGGGCGTGTGGGCTGCTAGGGTGGGAGCACCAAGATAGTGGAAGGGGTGGGGTGGGGGCCTGGGAGCTGCAGGGAACCGCACTTCTGCTCTGCAGGTGTGGGCAGAGAGCCGGTCTCCTGGAACCATCTCTCAGGCTCCAGCCCCCAGAACTGCTGGGACCCCCCGGACCAGCCTGCCCCATTTCCACCATCCTGGTAGGTTTCACTGTCAGCATGGCTACATCCTTGCCCTAAGACCTCTTTTTTTCCTTCAGGAACCCAATTGCATTACTCTCAGTCCCCTATTCTCTGGAGGATATGCACACCACCAGAACTGGCTAATGCTGGAACCCAGGCAGAGCTCCCGGAGAGAGTGGACCTGTTGTATTTTCCCTCCCACCCAGACAGAAAAGTGTGAAACATCCCAATCCCTGAGGGAGGGATGAATTCTAGGATCTCCAGTTCTGTCTTGGCTCTTGGCAGGCCCCTGAGAACTTCCTACCTCCTCCCAATCCATGTCTTCATTCCCTTCTCTGACCCAGCCTTCCCATCATCATCACTGTCATCCCTCCCCATTATCACCACCTCCTTCTCATCCACTGTTGCTCCCTCTCCACAGAGACCACTCGCCCAGATTCCAATATCTACAAGAAGCCCCCCATCTACAAGCAGAGAGGTGAGGGTTCCCCTGACGGACCAGCACCCCTGTTCCCACCAGCTGCTGGGAGGCTGCACTGAGGGTGGGAGGGCCATAGGAGCAGAGATGTTCATAACATGCCCTGTTCTCTTCCTCGTGTATTGCTCTTGTATCCACGATCTTACAGGTGTGAAGAGGGAGACGTGAGCAAGTGGGAAGCTGAGGTGGGAGGTGGCCTGCTGGGCAGGGTATGCCCGGGCTGACCTTGACCTCCCCCCCACCCCTGCAGAGTCCACTGGAGGCAGCCCTCAGAGCAAGCACCCCATTGAGGACCTCATCATCGAGTCCTCCAAGTTCCCCGCAGCCCAGCCTCCCGACCCCAACCAGCCAGCCAAGATCGAAACGGACTATTGGCCATGCCCCCCATCACTGGCTGTTGTGGGTAGGAGAAACTGCTGGAGAGGGGAGAGGGAGGCCCAGACACGGCCTTGTAAGCCCTGCTGAAGCCCCAGGAGCCCACTCCCACCCCCTACATGAACCCAGCATCCGCATCCCTCTCAGTGTAAATGACCCTGATAGTTAGTAATTCATTCACTTTCCGTTCATTTCTTTCACTGCTTAACAGATATTTGTTGAATTTCTGCTGCGTCCCAGGCTCTGTGATGAGAGTTCTGGAAAGAGAAAGAGAAATGAGACGAGGTCTTGGTCCCTGGTGACTTTTAAGTCTCATGAGCATGTGTCTTGCATCTTCACTGCAAGACTAGAAAACATTGCTTTTATTTTAATGATTTGCAGTGTTCCCTTCAAGGTGCAGCCCTAGAGAGATGCGAGTTGAGTGCGTGGTTGATTGACTGATGTGCCTGTTTGCCTGTGTTCCCTAGAGACAGAATGGAGGAAGCGGAAGGCGTCGAGGAGAGGGGCCGAGGAGGAGGAGGAGGAGGAAGATGACGACTCCGGGGAGGAGATGAAGGCTCTCAGGGAGCGGCAGAGAGAGGAACTCAGTAAGGTAGCGTCTGGAGACCCCCGCCCGCCTCCCTATGTCATCCTGGGCTTCCTTCCAACGTGGCGGCTGGAGAGGAGCGAGACCCAAAACTGGAAGCTACCAGCCCTCTCAGAGCCTGGCCTCCGAAGCCACGGGGCATCCTTCCAGTGTCCCGTTCTGATCTGAGTGACTTCATGTCTGAGAAGCATGCTGGTCAGAACATGTGAGGAATTCCCCTTCTTTGCCAGGATGTCAGGCTATGCTTTGACGGGGACACAGGGACTGCATGTCACTGTGGGGGACGCCACTTATGATTAGGACCAAAGGCACAGAAAAGGGTGGCGTGGACAGTGCTAGGCTTCAGCAGCCACAGTAGTTCATGGGATGAGGAGAAAGGAGTGAGCAGACTGCTGGCCTCCAAGCAGAGGGAGGGGGTCCAGGGAGCCAGAGAAAGGCCACTGTTGGTGACATGGGCTTGTGCTCTGGGCACTGTGGCCTGGGATACAGAGGCCCCTGGGGCAGAGGTAGCACCAAGCAGCTCTGACTCTTTGCTCTCAAGGGTGACCAGACCCAGTGCGGCAGAGCTTCCCACAAGAAGGACAGGCTCCATGGGCTCCAGGCTACCAACCAGCCCCTCAGGAGCTCTGTCCCCACTCCTGCCTGTGCTATACCAACTCCAAACCTTTTGGAGATGAGAAACAAGTATCAGGACTTCCCTGGCAGTCCAGTGGTTAAGACTCCATACTTCCAATGCAAGGAGCACGGGTTCAATCCTTGGTCAGTGAACTAAGATCCCAGATGCCATGCAATGCAGTCAAAAAAGTTAAAAACAGAAACAAACAAGTACTGATGCCACCTTGGATCCATCTTCCTTTCTCCTTCCGCAGGTTACTTCCAACTTGGGAAAGATGATCTTGAAAGAAGAGATGGAAAAGTCATTGCCTATTCGGAGGAAAACCCGCTCTCTGCCCGACCGGACACCCTTCCATACTTGTGAGTGTCATCGAGGGGGCTCAGAATCACCTGGCTAGACCATGAATCAAATACTCTGCTGAGTCTGTCACGTGCCCAGCCCTGTGCTACTGTGGGTGTACGAGAGGGAGAAGATTCTGGTGCTGGCCCAGGGTGCTCACACTCTCCTTAGGGCAAGAGCACCAGCTATGGAACAAAATGAGATGACAAAAAATGGCATCAGTTAAAACAGAATTAGCATATTTCATTTAATTCAACAAGCATTTATTGGGTGTCTACCATGTTCTTAGGGCTTCCCTGGTGGCTCAGAATGTAAAGAATCTGCTTGTAATACAGGAGATGCAGGGAATGCAGGTTCTGTCCCAGAGTTGGGAAGATCCCCTGGAGAAAGGAATGGCAACCCACTTCAGTATTCTTGCCTGGGAAGTCCCATGGACAGAGGAGCCTTGTGGCCTACAGTCCATGGGGTCACAAAGCATCGGACGCACCTGAGTGAGCAACTCACACTTCACCATATTCTTGATCCCCGGGGATATAAAGAGTAAAACACTATAGTGCTGCCTTCTGGTAGCTTCAGGGCATGGGGAGAAGTAACATGGAAATGGGTTTTAGCACAGCATAGCAGGTGCTGGGAGATGAGAGCTACATTTGGAGTTCTTTGAAAGGATGCTGACAGGGCCTGGTTCCAGAGTTGGAGTCTTGCAGAATGAGACACAGTGAGTGGGGGAGAAGGGCAGTGAAGATCCCAGGGATGGTGTGGGAGCAAAGGCCAGGAGCAGCAAACATCCAGCCAGCGGAGAGGGCCTCTGGAAATCTGGAACTACACAGCGCAGAGCCTGTGGTGGAGTGGCCAGGGCTTTGGTGCCACAGTGCTCATCACCAGGACTAGCCTGGGCTTCCTTCCAACATGGTGGCTGGAGAGGAGGGGGGCAGATCTGAGAACCCCAAACTGGAAGCTTGAGGCCTCTCACTGCCTGGCCTTGGAAGCTGTAGGGCATCCTTCCAGTGCCTTCTTCTGGTCAGAGCAGGTCATCAGGCCCCCCAGACACAAGGGAGAGGAAAGAGATTCTGCTTCTTGATGAGAGGAACCACCCAAGGGCACACAGGCTCAGAGATGATGTTGCAAGCCATCTTTGAAGACAATCTGCCACCCTTCCCAGTTGTCTGGGTATAAGCTAAAGATTTTCGTAGGCCAGGGAAGAGGGAATGAGTTTGAGAATTATACAGACACAGTCTGTATAGTAATAACCCAGAACTTGAAATTTTTCAATTTTACAATGGTGCAAAAGCAATATGCATTCAGGAGAAACTAACTGTACATCCAGTTTTGAATGTTACCTTTTCTCAGGCTAGTGATGTACAGTATGATGCTTTCTTGACTTTTTTTTTTTTTTTTTTGCCACATTGTACAGCATAGGAGATCAAACCTGTGCCTGTGCCCTCAAGAAGCCCAGAATCTTAGCCACTGGACCACCAGGGAAGTCCCACGGTGCTTTCCTGAGATGCTGGGCAGCATCAGTGAGCCATAGCTCCCAGTCAGTCACACCATCAAGACAGGAAACAACCCGTGCACTTAACAACCCCAGGGGGCTGTTCTGTTTCTCACTTTGAGTACAGTATGCAGTAAACTACATGAGCGATTCAACACTTTATTGTCAAATAGACTTTGTGTTAGAGGATTTTGCCCAGCAGTAGGCTCCTGTAAGTGTTCTGAGCACGTTTAAGGTTGACTGGGCTAAGCTCTGATATTTGGTGGGTTCAGTGTATTAAATGCATTTTTTTTTTCACTGTGATGGGTCTTCATTGCCATGCAGGCTTTCTCTAGTTGCAGCGAGCTTGGGCTAATCTACTTGTGGTGGAAGGGCCTCTCATTGAAGTGGCCTTTCTTACTGTGGAGCACAGGCTCTAGGGTGTGTGGGCTTCAGTAGTTGTGGCACATGGGTTCAGTAGTTGAGGCTCACGGGCTCATTAGTTGTGGCCCATGAGTTCAGTTGCCCCGTAGCATGTGGGAATCTTCCCGGACAAGGGACTGAACTGGAATACCTTGCATTGCAAAGTGTATTCCTA
Source organism: Ovis aries (assembly GCF_016772045.2). NCBI lineage: Eukaryota > Metazoa > Chordata > Mammalia > Artiodactyla > Bovidae > Ovis > Ovis aries. The sequence goes on along the minus strand of NC_056055.1, from coordinate 43,533,028 downwards.
ACCACTGGACCACCAGCAAAGCCCTGTTAAATGCATTTTGACTTGCGATGGTTTATGGGCTCGTGACTCCATCATAAGCTGAGGAAGGTCTGTAGAGGAGTTGGAATCAACAGGAGTGAGTGGCTGATTGGATTTGGGCAGTGAGGGAGGCATGAGTGGGGGGTTTTGCCTTGGGTTCTGGGTAATGACAGACCTGGGGCAGGTGTCAGGGGAAAGGTGAAGACACTGTTTGGGATATGTGGGTCTTAAGTGCATGTAGGTGGGATGCTGAGTTTGACTGAGTTGGAAGCTTGAGGGGTGTGTCAGGGCTCAGGTAGAATCTTCAGCTTTTATGTGGTAATGGGACCATGAGAAAAAATCTCATTGTGTAGACAGAGAGGAGAGGACAGGCACCGAGGGCTTAACAAGGTTCACTGAGGGCTTAAGGGTTTGAGGAGCACTTAACTATGCTCTCTTGGGAGCACTGGCTGGGAAGAAGTGGGGAAAGAGACCCAGTCTTAGGATGCAGGAGGCTGACCTTGAAAGGGTCTGGGACTTGGACCTGGGAGCAGGCCACACGAGAAATTGGGCAAAGAATCAGCCTGCAATGTGGAAGACCTGGGTTTGATCCCTGGTTTGGGAAGATCCCCTGGAGAAGGGAATGGCAGACCACTCCAGTACTCCTGCCTGGAGAATCCCCATGGACTGAGGAGCCTGGCAGGCTACGGTCCATTGGGTTGCAAAGAGTCAGACATGACTGAAGCGACTTAGCCCACATGCACGCAGAGCTCAGGGTGAGGCTCAGTGAGAGTGGTGAAGGTTCAGAACAGTTTCTGCTGGGAATGGGAACTGGGTAGAGGGTTTAGGGTCTGTAGTGATACTCATCCACACGGGGTGGGCTTCCCTGGTGGCTCTGAGCGCCACACAGGGTGGTGCTTCCCATAGCCTGTGGGCTGAAGGGGAGCACAAGGTTGTTGCAGATTAGATTTTTTTGTTTGTTTGTGTTTTAACAAGAGGAGTTTTTTTCTTCATATTAAATGTTTAAAGTATTTAATTTATTTATTTGGCCATGCTGGGTTTTAGCAGCAGCAGGCAGGATCTTCGATTTTCATTGTGGCATGCAGGATCTTTAGTTGCAGCATGTGGGATCTAGTTCCCTGACCAGGGATCGAACCCAGGACTCCTGCATTCGGAGCATGAAGTCTTAGCCACTGGGCCACCAGGGAAGTCCCAGGGTTAGAGTTTTGTAAGGCAGGTGCTGAGGGACTAAGTGCCCAGATGAGCTGCTAAGTGTGGATAGAAGTGTGAAAGTAAAAGTGTTAGTCGCTCAATTGTATCCAACTCTTTGGGACCCCATGCACTGTAACCCACCAGGCTCCTCTGTCCATGGGATTCTCTAGACAAGAATACTGGAGTGGGTTGCCATTCCCTTCTATAGGGGATCTTCCCAACCCAGGGATTGAACCTGGGTCTCCTGCATTGCAGGCAGAGTCTTTACTGTCTGAGCCACCAGGAAAATCCAAAATACTCAAGGTTATATGCCCAGTCACAGGTTGAAGGTCAGGGGAGAGTGGGGGATGCAGATGCTGGAGGCCCCATGAGACTGACCAGCAGCTGTGCCAGCAATGTGGCTGATGGAAAACTTCAAACAAAGAAGGGCGCTGTGACCCCAAAGTGGGATACCCAGGCTTCAATGTCAAGGTGAAGCTGCTATGGACAACAGGATCCAGGAGCTGACCATTGGAAGGGGTTGCCTGCTATGGAGCAGAAGTGAAGGTCACTGGGTTGGGGGACTCAAGGAACTGTTAAGGCTCATATATGGCTGGGACATCCACCTGGTTATCGAAGTGATATTTCAGCTGGATGATATTTCAGTGCGGGTAGGAAGAGTTATGGTAGGCTCTTTTAGAGAATGTAGAATAAATAGTTAAGGCCTGAAGAATGAAGCAGAAAGAGAGAAATGTCCCGGAGGTTGGATTCAGCCCTCATGCTCCACCAGGATTAACTAGTCAGGCAAAATTAGCTCTTTAATGTGCATTTGGCCTTGCAGAGTTGAGTAGCGAAACGCCTGCGTCAGCATCATTGTTGGCATCCCTGAACTTGTATGGGACCAATGGTCACATGATCGAGTAGGTTACAGCATAGCTGATCAGCCTTGACAATTGCAGAATTACGAACAGGCTTGTCATTCTGACTTAATGGTGACAATGAAATTAATGGTCACTAATCGAGAAGTAATTAGGAGTGAAAACCTTATGGCTGAAATTCTACTGGTCCATCAAGGGAGAAGTGCATGCTCCCTATCACTGAGGTGAAGCACTTCAGTAATGAATGAAGGACTTCTCTGGCGGTCCAGTGGCTAAGACTCCACACTCCCAATGCAGGGGCCCCAGGTTCGATCCCTGGTCAGGGAACCAGATCCCACAGGCCACAACTAAAGCCTGGCACAGCTAAATAAATAAATACTATTTAAAAATAATTAATGAGGGTTGTGTAAGCAGACAATTCTCTATATAAAAGTAAGGAGTATCAAGAGGAAAAAAACGAGGTTGCCCTAAACACATTTTATTCTCACAAATTTCCAAATAACATATCTTATAAGAATGTTTGAAGAAAACAATTATTCCTCACAGTTTTGAGCTATCCAGGCTAAACTTTCACGCACACACACACAAAACATGCTGGTCAAAACAATCGCTATGCAATGTCTAGCCTCTGGAGATGAAGGAATTTTGAGATTAGCCCAAACAAGCTTTCTAGGAAACCTGTTACTGAAAACCAATTTTCCTGAATTATAAGATGTAGTTCTTGAATGCTTAGTGATGTTGAAAGTGAAAGTGAAAGTTGCTCAGTCATGTCCCACTCTTTGTGACCCCACAGACTGTAGCCTGCCAGGCTTCTCTATCCATAGCATTTTCCAGGCAAGAGTACTGGAGTGGGTAGCCGCTCTCTTCTTTAGGGCATCGTCCCCACCCAGGGATCAAACCCAGGTCTCCGGCATTGCAGGTGGATTCTTTACCATTTGAGTCACCAGGGAAGCCCTTAGTGACATTATTAGAGGTCTAATTGCAAGTGACATCTGACTTGGGAATGTCAAGTCTAAGCGACTGCGGTGCCATCTAGCAGCTGACAGTGCTGGGAGAATGGCTGCTTCTGTTTTATGACATCAGGCGTTTGAAATTCGATTACTAACATTGCTAAACATAAAACTAATAATTCGATTCTTTTTACTTATTTTAGACTTATTTTTGTATCCCAGAGGTTCATTGTATGATGGTGAGCCTCATCACCTGGGGCTTCCCAGGTGGCGCTAGCGGTAAAGAACCTGTCTGCCAGTGCAGAAGAGATGTGGGTTTGATCCCTGAATCGGGAAGATGCCCTGGAGAAGGGAATGGGAATCCATTCCAGTATTCTTGCCTGGAGAATCCCATGGACAGAGGGGCCTGGCGGGCTATGGTTCACAGGGTCGCAAAGAGTCAGACATGACTTACCTCATCATCTGACTCTGAATTTGAACACTTGGGCCTTTGGCCCAAATGTCTATTTCGTTCACATCCGTTAAAGAGAGGGGAGGCGTTAGGGGCAGTTCAGAACTGCAGCATGCTGTCACCTGCTGCAGGTAACAGGCAGGAGCTGGAAACCAAAAGAGCTCCACTGGGTTCCCCCGATTCCCCTCTCCATGGCCCTGCCCCTGGCAGGGGCGGCCAAGGAATGACCCTCAGGAATGACTGTCAGGCCAAAGGGACTGAATCGGGGCCTCCTGCTCTCTTCCAGCCTTGCACGCAGGAACGTCTAAATCTTCTTCCCTCCCCGCCTATGGCAGGACCACCCTGAGCCGGGTAAGGTCCCAGCATCGAACTCACAGGTTGCTAGGGAAGAGTGGGCATGTGGGGCCGCCTGTGAGGGACAGGGTACTCGGGCAGGGGATGAAAGGGAACGATGCAGTACACTCCCATTTCCTATGATCCTTTTGTGTCCTTTCCAGCTCCAGTCTACAGACTTCAGCCCATCTGGGAGTGAGGCTGAAAGCCCAGGTGAGAGACAGAGCTGACGTGATGCTGGGCAAGGGGCTTGGCAGGCCCCAAGGGGCAGCCTGTGCGTGCGATGTGGGCAGGGCTCTGTGGCTGGAGGTGGGGGAGGCTGAACTGGCAGGTTGGAGGCCTGCTGACCTCAGGCCTCCAGCTGAACCTCAGAGCCACCTCTGAACAGTGACTCTTCTCTCCCGCAGGCCTGCAGGTGAGTGCCCTCTGCAGGGGAACATGTGGACCACGGAAGTCACGGATGGATGGGGAGACTGGCAGTGCTGGGGGAGGGGGTTGTGGGGCCACAGAGTCACCTGATGAGGCCGCAAGAAGCACATGAAAAGGCTGGGGAGGTCTCCTTGCCGCACTCTGGCTCACTGCGGCTTTGGTCTCCCCAGAATGGAGAGGGCCAGAGGGGGAGGATGGACCGGGGGAACTCCCTGCCCTGTGTGCTGGAGCAGAAGGTGAGGGGCAGGGGCAGAGGCAGGGGGTGGTGGGCAGGGGACAGAACTGTCTCTAGCGGGGGAGGGCCAGCTTGGGAGAAGCCAGATAAGTGAATGCACTGAGGGGTCCTTTGGGCTGATGTTGGGAGGGGCAGCACGGAAACTGAATGGCAAGATGGCATGAGACCCCACGACCCCTTCAGGCTGATAAGCGGGCCTGGGGGACGGCAGGGGTAAGGTTGACCACTGTGCGCCTAATCCTAGCCCCTGTCCTCCCAACCCCCAGGTCTATCCTTATGAAATGCTGGTGGTGACCAGTAGGGGGCGCACCAAGTTGCCGCCAGGTGTGGATCGGATGAGGCTGGAGGTATGCAGGGACAATTTGCAGGGTGGGTGAGGGGCTTCCTGCTGGGGAGGACCGCCTCCTGGTCACTCGGCCCAGCCCCGCCTGTGCCTCCTCCCCTAAACTGCCCCCGTGTGTCCCCTCGCAGAGGCACCTGTCAGCAGAAGACTTCTCTAGGGTCTTCTCCATGTCTCCTGAAGAGTTTGGCAAGCTGGCTCTGTGGAAGCGGAACGAGCTCAAGAAAAAGGCCTCTCTCTTCTGATGGCCCCCACCTACTCCATGACTGATCCTCACCCCTGCCGCTTCAGGGCCCTGGAGCTGGGGTCCCAAGACCCCAGAGCATCATCTCTTGGTGGGGGGGAGCAGGGAGATGGCGCAGGGGTGGGGTTGGCTCCGTCATCCAAGTTGAGGGGGAGCAAGAAAGACCTCTGCTGTGTTGGGGTTGTAGAATGTGGACTTTCTTCCCCATAATGAGCTGGGACGGGGGAGGGGGCTCTCCTTCTCTCATCCCTGGTCCTCACAGTACAGGGCAAAAGCAGTGTGGACTCCCTGTGAGTTAACGTTTGCATCCTCTCCCTGCCCCACCCCCACGTGAATGTCCCAGAAGAGAGTGATGAGAAATGAACATGGCACTTAGTGGCCAAGCCTGTCTGCTGGGTGGGGAGATCTCTTGGGCCTGGTAGGAGGTCCCGTGAGGATAGGGAGCAGCCAGGTAGGCAGAGAGCACCCCAGTACCCCGTGTGTACCCAAGCACTCCTCTGAAGCTCACCTGGGACAGGTTCCCCTGCATTTGGGCCTCCCGCCTCTCAGCCTCCAGCAGGGAGGCCACCTGGTCCTCCAGCTCACGCCCTACCCTGCCCTTGTGACCCCCAAGCTTCGAAGCCTCTTGCTCTAGCCCCGTGGCTTCCCCAGAAGCCTGCGGCATAGAGTGGAGATGTCGCCTATACAGACCCCCAGCCCACCACCAGCCTGCAGGCGGGGTTGGCTAGAATGCTGCCTTCTAGCATCCAAGCCTTGGGCGGAACTCATCTCCTTGGATGGGATGAGGAGCCAGGCTGAGAGTCCTGGCCACTGGTTCCGCCCATGCCTGTGCACCCCCCCACCACGCTCTCTAAAGAATGTAATTTATTGGGGCACCCCCAGCTGCTTTCCTCACCTTACTCTCCACCCTACCCTAATCACGCTCCCAGCTTTTCTTCTCTCCAAATACACGTGTATATAATTATATATATATTTTTGCCCGGGTCTGGGTTTTGTTCCTGCCCAGACCCTGAGATCCCTTTCTGCAGTGTGTGTGCATGTGTGTGTGTGTGTGTGTGTGTGTGTGTGTGTGTGTGTGTGTGATCATGCTGGGGGAGGGGGACTCTGCTTGGGATTAAAAGGTTGCAATCGGGCCCCAAATCTATTTGTTCTTTATGAGCTTCCAGATCGGGGCAGGAGGGACAAGTGATGCCAGGCTGAGAAAAGCCATGGAGCAAGGGTTCAAATGAGGGAAGGGGGAAGGCAGAGTTGGAGGAGGGAGAGAGATGGCACACATACTACCCGCCCCCTGTCCTGCCCCAGGAAAGCCGGGGCAGGCTAGCAGTTCCTGTCTGCTTCCTCTCCTTCAGGGGCTGAGCGATGGTGGCATGGACAAGGGAACAGAAAGTCACACTCTGGAGGGTGATATAGAGCCAGCTGGGAAAAAATGCTCTGTCCTCCACTGAAGCCCTAAGTGTAGCCTTTGGCAGTCAAGCTCATCAATAGTCAACATGGTTGTACTCTTCCGGGCCTGTGATACCCACAGTTTAATGGGGAGGCCAAACACCCAGGAAAGGTCAACGGTGTGTGAGTGGGCAGTGAGCTGATTGTCAAGGGTCAGGAGGGAAAAACTGGGGGGTGTTAGTCGTGTCCAACTCTTTGCGGCTCCGTGGACTGTAGCCTGCCAGGCTCTTCTGTCCATGGTGGGATTTTCCAGACAAGAATACTGGAGTGGATTGCCATTTCCTCCTCCAGGGGATCTTCCCGACCCGGGGACTGAACCCACAACTCTTGCATCTCCTGCATTGGCAGGTGGACTCTTTACCACTAGCGCTACCTGGGAAGCTGGGTGAAGAAATGATGGGTGAAATCTAGCAGGAACAAGGGTCAAGCGGAGGCTGAAGGAGAAGGGGTAACTTGGTTGACATGGCAGGACCGTCCAAGGCAACTGGGCAGGGAACAGTCCTGTTTGAGTGGGTGGAGGGGGTGAAGACTGCACTGGAAGATCAGAAAAAGGACTTTGGCTGTGGGTGCTGGTGGGGGCAGGCCCAGATCACCCAGCAGGATCAGAACCTGGGTTTGGGGACCTGAAGAGGTATGCAGTCTAGAGTACCTGGTGAGTTGGAGGAGGGCCCGAGTGTGAACCCAAGACTGTACCTGATACCTGAATCAACTTTCCTGCCCCCCTGAGTTTCTAGGCCCTTAAGCTGAAAAAAAATCAAAGTGGATAACAGTTGCTCAAATGGGAATGATTACTTCTTTTTTTTTTAACTTTTATTTTGTAGAGTATTTATTTATATGTATTTCTTTTTAGCTGCACCATGCGGCATCAAGATCTTGGTTCCCAGACCAGGATGACCAGGGATCAAACCTCAGCCCCCTGCATTGGGGATGTGGAATTTTAACCACTAGACCACCAGGGAAGTCCCTGAGTGATTGCTTTAAATGGTAGGAGTTCTGTGACATTCAAAACGTTGTTTGATCTTCTTAACAAACTCGTGAGGTCAACAACACACATAGGTTGTTTTCACCCTTTTCCAGAATGAGAGAATTGTGGAATAGAGACATTTCATGTGAAGTTTTCTCTAGAGGCTACAAGCAACTAACAAATGCAGACTGGAGACACACATCCCAGTTTCTTCACCACTAAGCTGGGACTTTCCCAGTACAGACAGTTGTCTCTCCAAGGGCAGCAGAGAGAGGAATGGGTATTTAGTGAATGTTTGGAAGGCTTACCGTGTTCTAGCATGATGGACAGGAGCTCCCAGGATGCTTTGCACCAAGAGGTGGGAGGAATGTTTGATCCCAGGGCACTCTGGGAAATGTTTACAGTAGGGGCTCAACTGGACTTGAGGTCCTAAAGGATTTGAGGTTCCCGAGAAATTTAGAGCAGCTCAAAGTGGAGTGTGCGAGCTCAGACTCTCAGTCATTTCCAGCTCTTTGCAACCCCACTGACTGTAGCCCGCCAGGCTCTTCTGTCCATGGGATTCTCCAGGCAAGAATACTGGAGTGTGGTGCCATGCCCTCCTCCAAGGGATCTTCCCAACCCAGGGATTGAACCAAAGTCTCATACCTTCTGCATTAGCAGGCTGATTCTTTACCACCAGCACCACTTGGGAAGCCCTCAAAGTAGCGATCTAAAATAAAACCTAAAATAAAACCTTGGTGATTATATAGTCCAGTGGTTTCCAAACCTTTTTAGTAGCCAGTCTTTTTTTTTTAATTAGATCTTACTATTAGTAATTAGAATACATTTACAAGTGAATTTTATGGTCAATTATTATGAAATCAATCAATGAGAATAAGGAAGCTATTTGATGGATATAAAAAATTTAAGCCAGGGATTATATATGACCACTGCCCTTTCAACAAGTGCAGGACCTAAATTACTCTTATTTTTGGTTGCAAAGTATCAACAAAATCCTGATTCACATAGATTCAGATAAGGAGCTCAGTCATGTCCAACTTGTTTGAGATCCTGTGAACTGTAGCCTACCACGTTCCTCTGTCCATGGGATTTCCCAGGCAAGAATACTGGAGTGGGTTGCCGTTTCCTTCATAGATAAGTAGTTTACATAGATAAATAGTTACAAAATTTTGGTGGTTTAAAAATGCACACAAGAGACTTCTCTGGTGGTCCAATGGTTAAGAATCTGCCTCGCAATGCAAGGAACTCCTAGTTGGGGAACTAAGATTACACATGCCCTGGGTGACTAAGCCTGTGTACCCCAGTGAAAGATCCTGCATGACACAAGGAATATCCATCATGCTACAACCAAGACCCAATGCAGTGAAATAAATAAATAAATAATTTAAAATAATGGCACACACAAATGCGAACAGCCACATTCCTAGTGTTGAGAGATAGCAGCTAAGTCCCGTCTCTTTGAATCTGGGCTTAGTGACTTGCTCTTTCAAGCTGTTTCTTCTGCAACAGCCTTCTACCTTCATTTACATTGACAGAAAAGAAAAAAAAGAAAAGTGAAGTTGCCCAGTCGTGTCCAACTCTTTGCAACCCCGTGGACACCAGGCTCCTCCGTCCATGGGATTATCCAGGCAAGAGTACTGGAGTGGGTTGCCATTTCCTTCTCCAGAGAACTTCCCGACCCAGGGACAGAAGGGGAGGTTTATTCAAACCTCTTCTCAGTAAGGTAAACTGGCAGCAGAATTTAGCTACATCAGTAGGCTCTAGCACATACACAAGTGTGTCCACTGACTTTTATTAGGGCTTTTAAAATTTAAAATTTAAAATTAAATCAAATAAAATATCACGAAGTTCTTATACACTTCCCCTATATCCTACATTTCCTTGAAATATCTTGAAGGGGAAAATAAGTGGATTTAATCTATCCAGCCTGCTTCCTTTACCTACGAGGAAGGAGACCCAGAGAACAATGTTGGACTACACTCTAGATTACTTCTGTTTTAATTTTTTTTAATTTACTTATTTTGGTGGGATCCAAATACTAGCTCAGCCCGGGCTTGGCCGAACTCTAGCCTCTGCATCGCTGCACAGGCTTTTCTCTAGTTGCAGCGAGGGGAGGCTCCTCTCTAGTTATAATGTGTGGGCTTCTCGCTCCAGCGGCTTCTCTCGTTGCTGCAGAACGTAGGCTCTAGGGTGCGTGGGCTGCAGCTGTATCAGTTCCTGGGCTCTAGAGCACAGGCTCAGTAGTTATGGTGCATGGTCTTAGTTACTCTGACATATACGGTATCTTCCTGGACCAGGCATCACACCCTGATCCGAAAATACTAAAGATGATCTTATTTGCAAAGCAGAAATGAACACACAGAGAACAAATGACTGGATACCAAGGGGGGAAAATGGGGGTGGATGATTTGGGAGGTTGTGAATGACATCTATACAATACTATGTATAAAACAGATAACTAATAAGAACCTACTGTATTTAGCACATCGGACTCTACTCAGTGCTCTGTGGTGACCTAAATGGGAAGGAATTCCAAAAAAGGACATTCCAAAAATGTCTCATGCATTGTTGTTGTTGTTCAGTTGCCAAGTTGTGTCCAACTCTTCGCGACCCCAAGGACTGCAACACGCCAGGCTTCCCTGTCCCTCACCATCTCCTAGAGTTTGCCCAAGTTCATGTCCATTGAATTGGTGATGCCATCCAACCATCTCATCCTCTCCTGCATTGGGAGCTGGATTCTTTACCAGTGAGCTACCAGGGAAGCCCTAGATTGCTTCTTAATACACAATACAGGCTTATTTCTTGTCTTTGTTCTTATATTTTATACTTTTTTAGCTTAAAAAGCCTCCTCTCATTTCCCATAGGCTTCTCACCAGGGACCAATTGTAGATGAACTGTTTGAAACATCTATTTTTCCCCCAAGCAGCTGCCAGAGAACTGAGATCCAAATACTAGTGCAGCCTGGGCTCAGGGGAACCCCGGCCTCCCCATGACTTAGTTTGGACTGCAGGCTCCGCTCCACGGCACACAGCCACCTCTGGGCAGGTGCTGCCTCTGGGGCCTCAGTCTCACTGGTGAATGGGGCCCCCAGGGCAGGGCTGGAACAGTGAAGCGCCAGAATCCCACAGCTCCAGGTCCTCAGATCTGTGACAGGGGCTACCCTCTTCCTTCACAGAACCCCTGGTGCCTTACTTTCTCATCAGATGGTGTCAGGGGTCAGCAGGAATACATTCTGAACAGACATCAGCCCTGTAGTCGTGAGGAATATCTTTCCATTCTGGGCAGGTGGAGGGGTGAGGTGGGAAATGGGCTTTGACTCGGCAGAGCTGGCTGCTAGAAAGCCTCCTTCTTAAGGGCCCAGCTTTGGACATTAGGGGAAAGTCTGTTCCTGTTGAAGGTTCTGCCTGTGTGACTCTGGGGTATACTTTTCCAGTGTGGCCCCCCACTTTTCCAGGAGACCCACCATCTGTATCTTTCCTTGGTGTGTCTACAAGGGCAAAATGGGGCCAGTGTGACTTCCTTGACAGGAACTATGGACCAGCACTGTAGCCACTTAAAGTAACAAGCAACAATGAAATTAATTTTTATAATATACTTTGGTTAACTCAATTTACCTAACTGATTGCATTTGAACTTGCAATCAACCTAAAACATCATTGTGTGTGTGTATGTGCCAAGTCACTTCAGTTGTGTCCAAATTTTTGCGACACGATAAACTAACTGTAGCCCTCCAGGCTCCCCTGTCCATGGAATATCTCCAGACAAGAACACTGGAGTGGGTTGCCATGCTCTCCTTCAGGGGATCTTCCCCACCCAGGGACAGAACCTGTGCCTCATATGTCTCCTATATTGGCAAGCAGGTTCTTTACCACTAGTGCCACCTGGGAAGCCCCAAATATCCTGTGACAATTTATTTTTTAATTAAAAAATTTTTTTATTTATTTATTCATTTACGGCTACACTAAATCTTCGATGCTGAGAGGGCTTTTCTGCAGTTGCAGCAAGCAGGGGCAACTCTGTAGTTGCAGTGTGAGGGCTTCTCATTGCAGTGGCTTCAGTGTCGCAGAGCACGGGCTCAGGGGCATGCAGCCTTCCGCAGTTGCAGCCGGTGGGCTCAGTAGTTGTGGCAATGGGCTTAGTTGCTCTGTGGTATGTGGGATCTTCCTATACCAGGCATCAAACCCACGTCTCCTGCATTGGCAGGCGGATTCTTTACCCCGAGCCACCAGGGAAGCCCCGTTAGTGACTATTTTACATTCTTTCCTTTGTCTGACATGTCTTCAGCATGTGTCAGTTAGGAGTAACTCCATAGCCACAAGTGGCCAGTGGCTACTGTGCTGGACCGGGATGGGGGAAGAAGTCACACTGGCCTGGTTCTGCCCTTCTGGACTCAACAGGGGAAGAAACAGTGTCTAACTTGGGGAAGGGGATAGCACACTGAGAAAATCAAGGCCAAGGATTACATAGGCAGAACCCTCAACCAAGCAGGGCTTCCTGGAATGTTCAAAGTTGGGCCCTTTGGCAGGGTGCTTTCTAGTAGCCAGCTCTGCCAGTTCAAAGCCCATTCCCCATCTTCCCCCCCAGCGCTCCCCCCTCACCCAGCCCCCCAGGAATGGAAAGAGATTCTTCATCACAAGGCAGTCAGCCGTTCAGAATGTATGTCTGCTGATCCCTGACATCGTTACGATGGGGGTGGGGGGCGGTAGGCATAATGGGATCCCATGAGGGACATCTAGAGACTTCCAGACCCATGGACCTTCTCATCCCTCATGGGAAAAACGTGCTTGGTCCCACGCGCCCTTCCCTAAGGGTCGTTCGCACGCTGCCTCCGGGCTTCCCCAGGGGCCCCGGCGGACTTGACCTTGTCTTTCTGCTGCCGCGGCGGGCGGCGGGCACCCCCAGCCTCGGGGCCCCTCCTCGCTGCCCCGCCGGGCCACGTCGGCTGCCGGCCTCCTCTCCGACCCCGCGCTGGGCCGGGCGGGGGCTGCGGGGCGGGGCGGCCGGGGCCCCGCCTCCCTCGCTGCGCCTCCGGGTCGCCGCCTGCGCCCGGGAGCTCCGCCGCCGCCCCGGAACCGGGAACCGGGAACCGGGCCGCCGTCATGCTGAGCCGGCTCGGGGCGCTGCTGCAGGAGGCCGTGGGGGCGGTGAGGCCGGAGCGGGGCCGGAAGGGCGGGCGCGGGGCCGGGAGAGGAGCCGGCGGGCGCGCGGGCGGGCGGAGGGCGCAGGCCGCCTCGGGGAAGGGACCCCTACCCGGGCCGCACGGAGCCCCGTCTCGGGCCTCTTCGCTCGCCCGCCGCGCCCCCTCCCGGACCCCTCTTCCCGTTTCCAGTGGCTTCTTTCTTGATCGTCCCTCTTCCTAGCTTTTCTCCAGGTCGCTCCAGCCCCTAACCCTTCTCCCCGAATTGCTTCCTGTTTATTTTCCCTGCTCCCGAAGTCTCCCAATTCCCAAACTCCTCCGTGCCGAGTGCTCCCCTGTCACCCAATAATTTCTTCCCAAAATTCCCCCCAAGTCCCCTCCCCCAGCCTGTGGGCCTTCCTCTTCCCCCGCGCTCCTCCTTCCTGGTCACCTGGCCTTAAAAACTAACTGCCCCTTCCCCTGGTTCCTTGCCTTCCGACGCCTCCAAGACCTCACTCGCGCGGTAGGCCCTCTCACCTTCGACTAGGGAAGTGCAGGCCCCAACTGCCCGAGTCCCCAGGAAGGGTACAGATAACAATCGAAGTGTGTTGGGGGGAGCGGCGCCTAGCCCAGGAAGCAGTCTTATCCTGGGTACAAGTGCCGTTTCCAGAATGTTATCTCAATCCCAGGCCACCGCAAGCCCCGTTGACCTTGAGTCCAGAGGGGCCAGCTCTGGTGGTGCCTGGGGTGGCCAGGGGGGGCAAGGAATTTGTGTTTCTGCCATTTTCTGTTGGGTTTGAAGGCTGGTCAGAGGCGCCCACAGTTCACTCAGCAAGATAAAAGTGCGGGTTTAGATAGGGTAGGCAGGATGCCTTCCAGTCAAAGTAACCCTGCCAAGAATCTGCCTGTGAAGTTAACAATTCTTTTGTCCATAGTCTAAACTCTCCTAATTGATCAGTTGAGTGTATCAAATGTTCTCAGGAGAAACAGCCTTGGGTTCTATCCTTTTCCTTCTCAATGCATGCCTGGGTGCTCAAGCTCTCAGTCCAGTCATTTCCTACTCTTTGTGACCCCATGGACTGAAGCCAGCCAGGCTCCTCTGTCTATGGGATTTTCCAGGCAAGAGTATTGGAGTGGATTGTCATTTCCTTCTCCAGGGGATCTTCCTGGACCAGGGACCGAACCCACATCTCCTGTATTGGCAGGGGGGTTCTTTACTGATGAGCCACCAGGGAAGCCCCACCTCCCCAACACACAGCCCAGATCAGGGCTTATGACTGAGAACAGTCTCAGCCTTAAGCAAACTTGTGGAGAAAGTAAAAAGTTCATGCTTTCTCAGCTCTTTCACCTGCCCCAGGCCTGCCCTGCAGGCACCTCGGGCCATCCTGCCTCCAGAGGGGATTCCAGAACGATCTCTTCTCCCCTCCTCTCTGTCCCCAGTCAAAATAGCTGTCATGTTAGAACATAGTCTGACACTCCTTCATACCTGTCTGGGAAAGCTCCAGACACAAGGTGGGTGAACAGGACAGACAGGACCCTAGCCCTGAGTGAATTTCTAAGGCTTCCTCTGTAGAAATTTCAGTGTCTTGCTGGAGGCGAGTTGGTGGTCACGGGAGATGTTTTTTGGCAGGTGTCCTTAGGCCCCTCAGTATGCAACATATAGTCGATGCCCTAGAAATTTGACGGGTCCCGTGTGACCACCAGGGGAGATGGTGCCCTCTCCCTCCTCAACCCCAAGCTTGAGCACAGATCTTCCCAGGGCTGGGTCACTTGGTTAAAACCCCCAGCAAGTTGCTTAACTCAACTTGACCCAGCAAGTGTTAAGGAGAAAGAGTGCTCTTTCCTGCCCTCTTCTGACAAAATAGAATAGCAATCTTTACAGTTATTTGTAAAAAAAAAAAAAAAATAATATTATCTTTAAAAAGAAATCATTTGGTGCAGTTTCTTTTTTCTGGAGTTACAGTAGCTAACAGTATATTCAGGTAAAGATTATCTAATGGGTTTTTTTTTAGCTTTAACGGTCTGTTTTGGCTAACTTTTGTTCTGTTTCTCCTTTTTTTTCCTGGGTTGTTCTTTTTTCATTTAAGTCCAACTTAAGGCTTTAGGAGACTATAAGTGAATTTTAAGGTTAGATGAGACCCCATCACAGGCTTGTGAGACAATCATAGTGTGGTTAAGGGTCAGAGGGTTTTCCCAGAAAAGGGAACTGTGGGAAGGGCTTAAGGAGGGTTTTTTTTTTTTTTTTTAATGTATTTACTTGTTATTTCTTTGTTTTTATTTTGGGCTGCACTGTGTCCTCGTTGCTGCGTGTGGGCTTTCTCTGGCTTCGGCAAGCGGGCCTATCCTTTGTTGCGGTGCTCGGGCTTCTCACTGCTGTGGCTTCTGCTGTTGCGGAGCACTGGCCCCGGGTGCATGTACTTCAGTAGCTGCAGCCCTTGGTTCAGCAGTTGTGACCCTCGGGTTCTAGGTGCATGGACTCAGTAGCTGTGACGCTGTGGGTTTAGTTGCTCCACGGTATGGGATCTTCTTGAACCAGGGATCGAACCTGTGTCGCCTGCATTGGCAGGCAAATTCTTAACCACTAGACCACCAGGGAAGTCCAGGTTTAAGGAGTTTGCTGAGATATTTTAGTAAGTATCAATGAGTAGTCATTCTGTGCAGAGCCCTTTAGGGACTCTCAGAGAGAGAAAAACAGAACCCTGGCCTTGAGGGAACTCACAGTCTCCTACAGAGATGATTGTTCACCCAACAATAATAGCATCATGTAGACAGTGATAAGATGCAGCCACTCCATATGGTCTGTGTGTTTAGAATGACTGTGGGAGGTGCCACTTCCATAAAGGTCAAGGCCCCCACAGCTGACTCTGAAAGCAGACTGCCCAGGCCGCCAGGGCAAGGGGCAGTATCTCTGATTCAGTGTCATTTCTTCCTCCTCTTGTCATAATGGCCTGCTAAACCTTCATTTTGCATTTGTCTCCTATACACTTACCAGATGACTCTTCTTCAGGAGCTCAGAAGATGTCACTGACCTGCACCCAACTGCCTGCAAAGAAAAAAAAAAAGGGACTTCTTGGTTTTGCCAAGAAGTTTAATGCCCCACACACTCATCCATCCATCCTTTTGCCGGACACACTTTGCAAAGATCGTTCTGCAGGAAACGTCTCTCCTGTGTCTCTTATTGTTGAAATCAGACCAGTTCTTCGGGTTTTAGTTCTCGCATGATCTCAGCATAGCCTCTTCATTTCACTTGTTGGAACGGACCCTTCTTCGCCCAAAGGTCGCTGTCCACCTCTCCTGTGTTCTCACACCACTACTACTTCTTTTATTTGACTGCCCTGGGAAGACCTTTTGATTTTCATTGTTGCATGTGGCATCTTCTGTTTGTGACATGGGGCATCTAGTTCTGAACCAGGGATCAAACCCAGGCCCCATGCATTAGGAGCATGGAGTCTTAGTGACTGTACCAGCCACTGTCTCCCACTATTTCCTGTAGTTGAGTCATTTAGTGCATTGTATATTCTCTTTTCCTGCATGGCACGTTTCTGGAGGACTGGCTCTTAGACATCCTTGTGTGGCTCATAGCATCAGGCGTGGTGTTTCGTACACAGTAGGCATCAATAGATACCTGCTGAGGGAGTTATGGAAGGAGGAGACACCCCGTCCTGTGGTGCAGTAAAGCATGAAGTTAGAGAGAGGTGTGTCCAGGGACCCAGGAGACAGCTTTGTGGAGGCGGTAGCTTTGAGCTGGACCTCACTGGGGACTGCTAGGACCTAAACAGGTGTAGGGGGATATACAGAGTCTCCTAGGCAGAGGAGCAGCTAGAGGAAAGACCATAAGGTAGGGATGTGGGTAGGGACTACTGGAATATGCATTTTTCCCCTGGGAACATTCACTCTGCAAGAAAAGAGAAGAAATGCCCTTTTTGGAGAAGTTTTCAGAGGTAGTGGTTGTTACCAGTTCAAGGTTAGTTCCACCTGGGGCATGGGAATGGAGAGGTTGCTTTAGGAGAAGGGGGAGGTTTGAGGGCTGCTCATGGAAGATCAGAATTCCTTGGGGTGATTGAAGGAGCTGGAGGTGTGGACATGAGCAGAACTGAGAGAAGATAGGGGTGCACACCCTGCACTGTGAACAAAAGATGCAACACGGTATAAGTAAGGTGGGCCTCCCAGGTGGCACAGTGGTAAAGAACCTGCCTGCCAATGCGGGAGACCCAGGTTCAATCCTGAGTCAGGAAGATCCCCTGGAGAGGGAAATAGCAACCCACTCCAGTATGCTTGCCTGGGAAATCCCATGGACAGAGGAGCCTGTCGGGCTATGATCCGTGGGTCACCAGAGTTGGACATGACTTAGTAACTAAAACACCACCATAAGTTAGGCACTTTTTGGTGGATGCAAGCCACATGGCACATGGGATCCTAGTTCCTGATCAGGGATCCAACTGGCTCCCCCTGCATTGGAAGCACAGAGTCTTAACCGCTGGTGTGTGTGTGAAGTCGCTCAGTCGTGTCTGACTCTTTGCGACCCCATGGACTGTAGCCTACCAGGCTCCTCCCTCCATGGGATTCTCCAGGCAAGAATACTGGAGTGGGTTGCCATTTCCTTCTCCAGGGGATCTTCCCGACCTAGGGATTGAACCTGGGTCTCCCACTTAACCACTGGACCCCCAGGGAAATCCCACTTGCTTCATATTCTAACATTACCCACCTAGCTGAATTGAGTTATGGTGGCCTTCAACCCAAATTTTCAGACTCTCAGAGTGAAATGGACCCAAATGCTTTGTCTCTGCCACATTTTCCATTTACATTTTGTTGTTTTGGGGGTGCTTTCCTGTTTTCCTCTACATACCACTATCGTAGCATAACCACGTTGTACCGAAATGATCTGTTTCTGTGTCTGTTTTCTGCACCAACAGTCTTAGCCACTCTGGGGTGGGGGATGATCATGACATGTTTCAGGACCACAACATCTCAAGGAGGGAGGGGGTGTCTGGGGAGAGGACACAGGAGATTATTGGGAGATATGAAGACAATGTGCAGATGTCCTGGAGAAAATGTGTTACTAATTCAGTTTGAGAACCCAGGATCCCAACTGCCTCCTTCAGGGCCCAGCAGCCGTCCAACACTTAGCAGATGGTAGAGTGTCATAGTGGCAGCCACTTAGGTTGTGTCTGCTCTCTCCACAGCGGGAGCCCAGCATTGACTTGCTGGAGGCCTTCGTGGAACACTGGAAGGGCATCACGAACTACTACATCGAAAGCACAGGTGGGGCCTCGTCTCCTTCCATGCAGGGATCCCTGAAGGGTTTGGGGAGTGAGGGGTGGGTGGGGGTCACCCCACAGCTCAGAGATGCAGGTGTCCTGGGGAAGGTGACATCCACTGCCCACTTCAGAGTGGGGGCTGCCTCACCCTGACCTTCCAGGAAGGGACCTGTGTGAGTAGGAGTAGGGACAAGGAGGCTGGGTTTCACTGGCCTGACTCTGCATCCAAGATATTGAACTCCACTTGCCCTTAGCTGGGCAGAGTATCCAGGCCTTCAGTCCCCAGGTACCTGTGCCCAGGGCTTACCGACTAAAGAAAAGAAGTGGAATAAATTCCTCTTTTCCTTGAGCCAATTTAGAGGGCATTTCCCTTGTAGAGACCTGGCACAGGAGGAGAAAAAACCAAGGCACGTAGCGTGCCTGGTCCTTCTCCCCCAGCTGACACTCTAGCTCTGGTTCATCTGGGCCCACCAGGATCACTCACTGAGGGGGCAGCGTCTCATTGGCTGCTTGGTAATCAGTATGCTGGGCTTGGTGGAGATGCACTGGTTGCTAAGTAACCTTCCCTACATTCGTAGCCTTCCACCTCCTAGAGTTCAGACTGGGGATTGACTCCAGTTTTGTTGTTTGTGGTTCAGTTGCTCAGTCCTGTTCTGTCTGACTCTTTGTGACCCCACGGACTGTACCCGGCCAGGCTCCTCTAGAGTTTGCTCAAATTCATGTCCATTGAGTCGGTGATGCTGTCTAACCATCTCATCTA
The DNA here is from genome assembly GCF_016772045.2 of Ovis aries. NCBI lineage: Eukaryota > Metazoa > Chordata > Mammalia > Artiodactyla > Bovidae > Ovis > Ovis aries. Next base: position 43,514,439 of record NC_056055.1, on the reverse strand, counting down.
CTATTGCACCTGCCATCTGCCTACACCTTTCCTAAAGGCTTTACTTCCAGCCTGAGCCAGCCCCCAAAATTAAAAGTGGCCTTAGGACACTCTGAGGGGCCCTCTGAGTGTTCTGTTAGACCAAGGTCCTCAGTCTTGGCACTGGTGACGTCTGGACTGGATCATTCTTTGTTGTAGGAGGTTGGGGGTGGGGTGGGGGTATACCGTATGTTTAGCAGCAACTCTGACCTCTACCCACTAGATGCTGGTAGCACCCCCTCCCCATTGTGATAAGCATAAATGTCTCTCCAAACATTGCCAGATATCCTGGGGAGCAGGGGCAAAATTGCCCCCAGTTAAGAATAATTGCTTTAGGTGGTGCAGTGGTTATGAGTCCTTGCTTCCATAGCAGGGGGCATGGGTTCAATCCCTGGTTAGGGAGATAAGATCCTCATGCTGCACAGCAGCAAAAAAACATCCTGATCCATACCAATAGGTCATTTTATGGGATTAATATAAATGTAAAATATATACTATTTTATATAATCTAAAATAACAAGCAATAGTTTTTAAAAAGAATGCTTTAGATTGACGATCTCTTTTTTCACATTGAGATATAATTGACGTATAACATTATGTTAGTTTCAGGTGTACAACATACTGATTTGATACATGGATATGTTGTGAAATGATCATCACAATAAGGTCTAGTTAACATCTGTCACCACCTATAGCTACACTTTTTTTTTTTCCTGTGATAAGAAATTTTAAGATCTCTGTTAGCAACTTTCAAATATACAATATTATTAACTCTAGTCTCCGTGCTGTGCATTACATCCCCAGGACTCATTTTACATCTTGAATTTTACACCTTTTGGACTGAAGATCTCTTGTCATGGAATCGCAAGCGGAAAACTAGGAAAAGTTCTAGAACTGCCTCACTTCCACCTGGGGCTTCACCTGGCCCAATTCATTAATTACCAGATGGTTTCTGGACCAGAAGTGCAGGGCTGGGTGAGGTGAGGTGCCTTGCTCAAGAGCCTATGCTTTCAAGAAAAGCTAGGGGGTGCTGCAAGGCCAGTCCCAAAGCGCCAGAACTTTCTTTATAAAAATCCTCCACCCTGTGAGACTGACTAAGAGAACTCCACTAACCAGCAGGACCTGGGCATCAGGCAGTGAGTTTGAGTCTGAACCCATGGTCATAAGTGGATTTTTTTTCAGCTTTTTAAAAAAAAAAAGAAAATAGAGTATTGCCTTCCATGAGTATAAAAGAGACATAAATAGGCCCCTGGAGGTTATCTGTTAGGAAGCTGAAGACAGCTTCTAAATTATAACAGAGACCCCTGAGCCCATAGCTTCTCACTCAGGCCCAGAGCTAGCCGGCAGCCCACCAACTGTCCTTCCCCAGAGTTCAGAGAAAAAAATGCTGCTTGCTTTTCTTTAATAAAGTGCTGGCACCTGTACACATGTCCTGTCAGATAGCTATATCCTGGGCTTCATCTAAAAGGTCTTTCATCTTTTTAGCTAGCACATGCTAAGTCAGTTCAGTCATGTCTGACTCTTTTGCAACTCCATGGACTATAGCCAGCCAAGCTACCCTGTCCATGGGATTTTTCAGGCAAGATTACTGGAGTGGGTTGCTATGCCCTCCTCCAGGGGGTCTTCCCGACCCAGGGATCCAACCCATGTCTCAGTCTCCTGCATTGGCAGGCAGGTTCTTTACCACTAGTGCTACCTGGGAAGCTCTTTTTACGGTTAGCTAGAGAGGCATCAACTGTAAACTTCCCTTTGCTCTGGTCTTTGAAGAAAACTTAACCTGGCCTTCTCCAGGCTGTTCTGTCTCCCCGACTACCTCCCCTAGACCCTGTGAGTTGACCCTTTAAGCCACAGTGTCCCTGGACTTCACCCCATTCACCTTGTTTCCTGGATCTCTGTTAGATGAAAACACCCCCGCCAAGAAAACAGATATTCCCTGGCGGCTGAAGCAGATGCTGGATATCCTGGTGTATGAGGAGAAGCAGCAGGCCGCGGCTGGCGAGACGGGGCCTTGCCTGGAGTACCTGCTGCAGCACAAGATCCTGGAGACCCTGTGCACACTGGGCAAGGCCGAGGTGGGCTGGACCTTGGGTGCCTTTGCAAACTTCCGCCTGAGCTGGGGCCCCAGGGATCCAGGTCTTTCTACCTGTGCTCCTCCTAGTGCCCAACCTGTGGCAGGGGGTAGGGGTGGGATTGGGGTGGGGTGGGGTGGGTTGCGGTGTGAGCTCGGTGGGGACGGGATCACTTGGGATGGCTCAGAACAGCCACCACCTTCCCCAGGCTTCAGGCCCTCACTGCTTTGCTTTGGTGGCGTGTTCTCGCTGTCCTTGGGTTGAGGACATGCTCCCTTTCATTCAGTCCGCGTTCGTTCATCAGTGATGTACTGAGGACCAACCATGTACCAGCCGTGGCCTAGGCGCTGGGGACCCGACAGTGATTGAAACAGAGGAAAATTCTAGTCAGGTGCATCAAAGGAGCCCACGGATAGTATGTTCAATAACGATAAGGTTAGGGACAAAAATTAAGGCAGAAAGGGGCAGGACAGCAGCAGGAGGCCAGTTTCCTAGTGTGAGAGGAGGAGGCGCTGGTGGAGAAGGCAGTGAGGGGAGGAGCAGTCCAGGTGGGGGCGTTGCCTCGCCGACTGACTGACAGGCGCTCTGTCCCTGCCCCGCAGTACCCACCTGGCATGCGGCAGCAGGTGCTCCAGTTCTTCAGCAAGGTTCTGGCCCAAGTGCAACACCCACTCCTGCATTACCTCAACGTCCACAGACCCGTGCAGGTGAGGGGCCCAGAAGGTAAGGGGTGTTCGGAGGTGAGGCCTGTGCTTTCAAGCAAAGCTGGTGGGGGTGGGGTTGCTCCAAGGCCAGGCCCAAAGCACCAAAACTTCCTTGACAAAACGCTCCACTTTCTGAGACTCTAAAAGAGCTCCCCCTGCCCCCCGCCCCGTCCCCAGCTTCTCCATCAGGCCCTGGGCACCGTGCTGCAGGACTTGAGTTTGAACCCATGGTCGTGCACAGATTCTGTTCCCTGCTGCCCCATTCTTCCATCTCTTCCCCGCCACCCCATCCCCCTCTTGTCTGTGTCCTGCTCCCCTTCTAGAAACTTCTCCGACTTGGTGGGACAGTTCCTGGATCCCTCACAGAAAAGGAGGAGGTGCAGTTCACCACAGTCCTCTGCTCCAAGATCCAGCAGGACCCAGCCCTGCTCACCTATATCCTAGAAGTGAGTGCCTCTGGGGAGCAGGAGGGGGAGGGCCCAGACCCCAGGGCAAGCCCCCGGTGGCCCTGCTGAGGGGCAGAAGGATGGAGTAGGTACTGAGGAGGCACTTGGCAGGCTTCCCTCCAGCTCTACTCTGAGGCCCCCTTTGGACTCCCAAGGGGCTGTCATGGAGAATGGTCTGCACTGCGGCCTGGCCTTACCCATCCTCCCTTGCAGGGTAAAAAGACTATTGGTAGGAAGGCATCCAGAGAAGCCACCGCCTCTCTGAGAGAGGCAGCCAGTGTCAGGGACAAGGACCGCCCACACAGCAAGGCTCCGGACAGTGGTACCTGTGGGGCCTGGGCCTCAAACACCCAGCTGCCTGCTGAGACCCAGGAGCCAGATGGAGCCATTGGGGAGAGCAGCCTCATTACCACCCTGATTGGCTTGTGCAAGAGCAAGGTGCTGGCAGCCTCCAAGACGCAGGGGGTGGGGACGGGGTGGGTGAGTTGCTGGGAGGTGGGGGATCAGCCACAGGTCTCTGAAGTCCTACCCTTATCCCCAGAAAGGTCGGGTGGCCCTGAAGGCCCGGGAGAACCTGCTGCTCCTGGTAAGTGTGGCGTCCCAGGCGGCCGCCACCTACCTGGTACAGAGCAGCCCTTGTTGTCCTGCCATCGTCGAGCACCTCTGCCAGCTGTACCAGTCCCTGCCCAGCTCCTTGGACCCTGCAGACATTGCTGCTTTAGAGGGCATCAGCTGGAGGTAGGCGCTTAGCCAGGGAAGGCAGGTCTACATTTTCAGCAGCTGGAAGCCCTACCTGGCATCTTCCTGGTAGCCTCTCTTGTTTTCCAAGGGGGATGGGGACCCCTGCTGGCCACCCTCCTCCTGAGGCTATAGCCCATGCCAGGGGCCTTCTCACCCTCCAGGAAAGCATCACTCTGGTTTCTGCCCTCAGGGAAAGTGAAAGTGTTAAGTCACTTCAGTTGTTTCCAACTCTTTGCAACCCCGTGGACTATAGCCTGCCAGGCTCCTCTGTCCATGGGATTCTCCAGGCAAGAATACTGGAGTAGGTTGCCATTTCCTTCTCCAGGAGGTCTTTCCCACCCAGGGATTGAACCCAGGTCTTCTGCACTGTAGGCAGATTCTTTACCTGCTGGTCTGAGCCACCTGTCTGCCCTCAGAGCCCCCAGTAGAACGGCCTTCCGGCAATGGAGGTTCCAAGGCAAAGGGTGAAAGAGCCCACTTCCTGGCTATACCTGAACCAGGCCTCACACACTTCCTTTACTCTTATGCAGGTTACCCAGCGCCCCATCTGATGAGGCTTCCTTCCCCGGCAAGGAGGCCTTGGCTGCCTTTTTGGGCTGGTTTGACTACTGTGACCACCTCATCACAGAGGCACACACGGTGAGCAGAGCGGGTGCTCCGCCCCACCTCCAGCTTCATGCTGCTCTGTTCTGTCTCTACCTGGAGGACCCAGGGGATCTCTTGGGAGCTGGGCAAGGCCCAGGATCAGCAGATCCCCCTCTACTTGTTATGTTAGGCTCTGTACAAGGATACAGCTGTTTCTCAGTGGAAAATTGTCGGTGGTCGGTAAAACGCGTTTTAAGACATGCTCTTTGGCACCCAGGTGGTTTCGGATGCCTTGGCAAAGGCTGTGGCTGAGAAGTTATTTGTGGAAATTCTGCAGCCCCAGCTCCTACATGTGTAAGTTCTATCTAGTTCCTTCCAGGTGTGGCTATGCTCCGGGCGAAATGTCCACCCCACCAAGCCCTTTCCTGTGCTTGAGGCCAGGGACCTCCTTGGCCAGAGTCATGGGGTCAGTGGGCTCCATTGGTCGATGTTCCCCTTCACACACTTGTGACCCAGAGCCATGTGGGCTAACCAAGGCCTGCCACCCTCAGACTCTAGGACCTCAAGTGGAACAGGGAATGAACAGAGAAATACCAGCAGAAGATGCAAGAGAACCAGGAAGGGGTTCTGCGCCTCTGTACCCTGTCCCTCCCTGCTCGTCCTCTGCTGTCCCCTGCCTGGCGTGGCTCAGTGCACTCTCCCCATAGGTCTGAACAGAGCGTCCTGACCTCCACTGCCCTGCTCACAGTCATGCTGCGCCAGCTCCGCTCCCCGGCGCTGCTGCAGGAGGCTGTGGCCTTCCTCCTGGGCATGGACCAGCAGCCTGCAGCCCCTGAGGACAGCCCCCGCACCCTGTGCGCCCACCTCATCAGGCACTGTGACCACCTCTCTGATGAGGTGAGGCGGGCGGCCCTCCTCTTTATTCACCTGCACCCCACCTTGCCCATGGGATTTCCAGAAGCTTCTTCCCATTTTCATTAGTTTTCAAGGTGGTTCTACCTTTGAGGCATTGAAACCCAGCTCCCTCTCACCTCCAAGCAAAGAAAAAGACAGTGACCCAGTGACTGGTAGCTAAACTCTTGTCCCGCAGTAATTTTCTGTGATTACAAACTTACGATGACACTTTTTATTTTTACAAAGTGCTTTTATTATATTCACTTGGCTTGTTGGAAGCTGACAGCCGCTCTGTGAGGTAGGCGAGGCCGGTATTCCATTTTTCAGACATGGAAACTTAAGGTGCAGAGGAGCCAACTGGCTTGCCCGATACCACACCTCAAATTAGTTAATGGAACCGAGACCAGCCAGACTTGTGGTTCTCAGGCCAGCACCCATTTACTCCCCTTGAAACCTGCCACCTGAGCCCCCGGCCAGAGGAGGCAAACCCCCATCCTAGAGGACCTCTTCTCACCTGGGTGAGCAGTTTCCAGGCACCCCTGGAGGCCCGCATGGGGAAAGGGTGTCCCGCTGATTCCTTCTTGCCCCAGATCAGCATCGCCACACTGCGGCTATTTGAGGAGCTACTGCAGAAGCCCCATGAGCAGATTGTCCGGAGCCTGATCCTGTGCTACCTGGAGGGCCGTCCTTACGTGGCCCGTGGCTCGCCTGAGCCCGAAAGCTACGAGGACACCCTGTAAGTGAAACCTGGCGCTGTGGAGGAGGCCTGGGGCCACTCAGAGCCCCTCCCCGGCCCCTGCTGGTTCCTGTGCTCACTGATGCTGCACTTTTCCGCCCGGCACAGAGACCTAGAGGAAGATCCCTACTTCACCGACAGCTTCCTCGACTCTGGCTTTCAGCCCTCCGCAAAGCCTCCCCCGGCCCCTGCCACCAACCCTGATGGCAAGACAGCAGTGACCGAGATTGTCAACAGGTAGGGGCCCATCAGGAAGTCCAACCCACCTGAGCTTTGTTCTGTCTTTGGCCAGAGCCCTGATGGGGCACAGGCTGGGATGGAGTGCTCCCGGGGGCTGGAAATGGAGCAGGGCAGCCCAGGCTGGGCCCTCCTCCCCACATCTAGGGTCCTGTCTCTCAGTTTCCTCTGCCTCGTTCCTGAGGAAGCCAAGACATCGGCCTTCCTGGAGGAGACAGGATACGACACGTACGTCCACGATGCTTATGGACTGGTGAGTGTCGAGGCTTCTGCCCGTGCTCAGTCCTTGCCACTTAGAGTGTGGGGTTAATGCACTCTGCCCCTGTGATCTCCAGCCTAGTGCTCCCAGCTCTGGCCAAGCGCCCGAGCCCCATCTGCCTGTGTGGCTCTCCCAGTCTGCTGGCACCCCTGACCACTGGCGTGTGTTAGTCACTCAGTTGTGTCTGACTCTTTGTGACCCCATGGACTGTAGCCTGCCAGGCTCCTCTGTCCATGGGATTCTCTGGGCAAAAATACTGGAGTGTGTTGCCATTTCCTCCTCGGCCTATGTCCTTGACTCTCCCGCCTCTTTTAGTTCCAGGAGTGCAGCTCCCGAGTGACACCCTGGGGCTGGCCACTGGCTCCCCCACCCCTGGACCCCCATGAACCCGAACAGCCTTTCTTTGAGGGTCCCTTCCTCCAAATGCTGTTTGACCGCATGTCCCGGATTTTAGAACAGGTAGACAGCAGGGCTGGGCCCTAGCCATGGGGTGAGGTCTCCGGAGTCCTTCGGGAGAGCAGGGCCCAGCCCTGGGGGTCCAGCCATCTTCCCTTTTCTGGCTCCACGACCCCCCTCAATCCCCACCTTTCTCCAGCTGGGAAGCCCCGTCTCGCCTCTGCTTCACACGCCCTAACACGTCCTGGCCCTCAGCCCCAGGGAACCCATGATGCACACATCACGTGCGTCTCCAACCCCCGCACACGTTCACACTGGCCAGGCACAATGCTGGGGTGGAGGAGGGCAGGGGGTAAAAATGCTCAGCACCCCTGCCAACCCTTGCTTGTCCACTGCGCTCCCCACAGCCATACAGCCTGAACCTGCAGGTGACCTCAGTCCTGTCCCGGCTTGCCCTCTTCCCCCACCCCCTTATCCACGAGTACCTCCTGGATCCCTACACCAACTTGGCCCCTGGCTGCCGAAGCCTGTTCTCTGTGCTTGTCAGGGTAAGGGCGCCCAGGCCGGGCCAGAGGAAGCATGCCAGTGCTGGGGGCAGGAAGGGAGGGCAATGGGACGGGGGCGGGCTGGGGGCTGCAGGTGTGGGCACCCTTGCCAGCGCCAAGGGATAACCTAGGTACCACCCACCCTCCCATGGTATGACCAGGCCAGGGACCCCATGGCAGGGTCTCTGGTCTCATCAGTCCCCTCTTGTTCCCACTCCAGGTGATCGGGGACTTGATGCAGAGAATTCAGAGGGTTCCCCAGTTCCCAGGCAAACTGCTCCTGGTGCGCAGGCAGCTGATGGGCCAAGTCCCTGGGGAGCAGTAAGTACCCAAGGGAAGCGGGTGCCCAAGGAAGAGCCCTGGGTTGACATGGCGAGGGCTTCCAGGTGGGGGAGGCACCAGGCCAGGGGCAGAGGAGGGCTCATTGCTGAGGCCTGTGGTTCCTCATAGACCCTCAGAGGTGGCTGTCCCTGGGTAGTCCCTCAGATACTGGGATGTCCCACTGGGCACACTCCTCACACTTCCCAGCTGTGACCCCTGTGCTATCTCCCTCAGGCTGGACCACCAGACCTTCCTCCAGGGCGTGGTCGTCCTGGAGGAATTCTGCAAGGAGCTGGCTGCCATTGCTTTCGTCAAGTTCCCCCCACACAGTCCTCACCTGCACCTCTCCAAACCCCGAGAAGGGCATGTCTGAGTCAGGAGGGGAGACTCCCGTTCACGCCTCTGCCCAAGAGCTGCCCCCTGCCTGGCGGTGGTGCTGCCACTGTCCTGGAGCGGGGGCCTGGCCTTGGCTCCATCTCCTCTATATCCCAGGGACTTCCACCTGTGTGGAGGTCTGGCCTTCCACTCTTGGGTTGACTCAAGACCACCTTGGCCCGTTGGCTGCACCAGACTGGATTTCAAGGAGTGGGTCTCTGAGGTACCAGGAACCAAGGAGCCAAGGCGGTGGCTTCCTGGGCAGCATGGTGTCCTTGGGGCCCTCTCTGGGGAGTTGGGTGACAGCCAGGTCCCCCCGAGCCAGAGCCTCCTTTGCTCTGTGCCTGTCACCTGTGTCCATGGGTCTTCTATGGCCAGAGCCAAGACCTGAGACTCAATTATAGGGGCACAATGGGGAGTAAGTCAGTGGCTCTGAGGCTGGTCATGCCCCTAGGCCAGAGAGATGGGGGCACGGCCCTATCTCTGTCCCACTAGGTACCACAGATACTGCTGACACTTGATGTTTTTTCTCCTGCCTTCTCGGTTTAACACTTGGGGAAGGGGCCATGGATGGCAGGGGGAGCCCCTCTTCCAGCTCACCCTCCTAGAGACTGTTGCAAAATTCCAACAGCCTCGTGGCAAATGCCCAAAGCATGTTCCACAGCCAGGCGGGGGCAGCTGCTAATGAGAAGCTTGAAGTAACTGCAGCCAGGGCAGGAGAGGGCCTGGGAAGCCGGGGGGCTGGATGCCAGGCTCCAGCTCCAGCTGGTTTCTCGCTGGCGCCTTCTGAACCCGTCTCGGCAGGTCCACAGCACCTGGGCAGAGGGGCTCAGAGACCCGGGGAGGCCAGGCCTCACCCCAAGCATTCGGCTGGGGTCCTCCACAGAATACTGTTCCCAGCAGAGCCGGAAGGTCCGGGTCCAGGTGAGGCCAGGGTGCCCACTGGCCCGCAGCCTGCCCCCTCGTCCCTCCCCCACCCCCTCTCGACCCCAAGGCCTGGCAGGGTGGGGCTGGGGCACAGGCAGTCCTTTGCGGTGCCGTTCTCCCAGCGTGCCCTCTGCGGCTGGGGCTGCCACCCCACCCGGCCCAAATCTGTCTCGACCTGCAGGAACACACAGGCGGCGCCAGGCATTACCTCACAGCAAACTGCAGTTGCTGGCTTAACTCCTGGGCAAGGAGGAGCAGGCCAGAGCCCCTTTCGCTTCCTTTTCCTGCCCATGCCGCTTCTAGAAGCCGGCCACAGGTTGCCAGGAGGTGACATGAAAGCAGAGGAAACTCAGTGACCTCTACCTCTCCTGCGTTCCTCCAAGCTGGGGAGGATTTACCTGCTGTTCCCGAGGACACCGTGCAAGTCCCTGCGTGTGCCCACGCATGGGCGTTAGCATGGAACGAGGCGGTGAACTGGGTCTGGACTCTTCGACTCAGAAAGAACGTTCAAGCGTCCGGGAGTCAGACCCTCCCCTCCTCAATGCACTTGAACATTCGCACAGTGTCTCCCCAGACAGCATGGCAATAAATGGTGTGGTTGCGTGGTCATGGCTGCCCCATTTTTCTCTGTCCTCCCCGTGTCCTTTTGCCCAGGGCTCCACTGCTCATTCAGGCACATCTTCCTCCCTAAGGAAGACGAATTCAGTTCCTCTCCCAGCACAGGAGCAGAGGGAGGGCAGTGTCTGTGTGGTGGGGGCGGGTGGTAAACGGGCAGGCTCTGGCAGCGCAAATGTGATGTTCCCCCAGCGCCTGCCAGGAACCGGGAAACCGGCCTCTCTTGGGCAGGGAGCTCTATTTCTGCTCGGCCTGCCTACAGCTGAGAGCCGGCAGCTCCAGAGACACTCTAGGGAATGGGCCACCTGGGGCATCCGTGCACAAGTCTCCTTTGCAGGGTTTGTGTTGTGAAAGGTATGACTGCTTTAGTGGTGAACAGTGGGCCTGATTTTTATTTTTTGCAGCACTGTGCAGTGTGTGGGATCTAGTTCCCTGGCCAGGGATGAAACCTGTGCCCCCTGCATTGCGTGTGGATGCCAGGGAAGTCCTGGGCCTCATATTTAAAAAAATCTAGTCCCTGAGTGCGTGGAGATGCTCTGGGGAGGAAGGTCACCAAGAGTCCTCCAGGCAAGGCAAGAGGGAGGGCTGATCAGTGGCTTTCACCTCCTGGCATGTTCCAGTCACTTGGGCTGCTTTTAAAAATACCGATGCCCTGGTCCCACCCTCCATCAGTTAATCAGATCTCTAAGGGCACACCCACAATTGCTCTTTTAAGGCTCTCCAGGTGATTCTAGGGGGTACCTGGGGTTGAAAGTGCTAGAGTTAGGTGCTCAATCGTGTCCGACTCTTTCTGACCCGATGGACTGTAGCCCACCAGGCTCCTCTGTCCATGGGATTCTCCAGGCAAGAATACTGGAGTGGGTTGCCATTCCCTTCTCCAAGAGCTCTTCCCGACCCAGGGATCAAATCCAGGTTTCCTGCATTGCAAGTGGACTCTACTGTCTGAGCCACCAGGGAAGGGTTGAAAACTATTAATAATAGGCTAAATACTGGAAGTAAAGGTCACTGTCCAGTGTGCTTACAGACCAGTGGGTCCCTCAGACACTAAGAGAAGGGATCCAGAATAAAAGGGTTTGATTCCTTCATTTGGAAGAAGTCTTTAGAGGGAACAAGTGGGTTCCTAGCACAGCTCCAGAGGTCAGAAAAACAAGATGGCAGCCAGAGAGGCAGGGCAGGGGCCTCTGAGGTTGTCCTGGTCCTTGGGCGTCAGAGTGGAGTTACTTCAGGAGGGAAACCCAGCCAAGTATTTTCCCTGCTCAGAACCAAAACTGTACATCCAGTGATGCGTGTATAGCAGTCAGTACATATTTCTTCATTTCCTTTGGTTTTCCCTTAAACTTCAGTAAAGTTCTTTAAAAAAAAAATAATAATTTCTACCATGATTCAGCTGAGCTAAGGGGAATGAAGAGAGGGTTTTGGTCTGGCTTTGGGCTGGAGTTGTACCAGGGCAGAGGCAGGAATGAGCCTGGGGGCGGAGCGACGCTGATCCCTCAGAGAAACTCAGGAGAAAAGAGACGGGCAGCTCTCACAGCTCCTCGCCCACCTGAAGCTTCTGGGCATCTCACTGCTCAGACCTTGGAGGGTGTGTGCCCACATCCCACCCGGCAGGCCTGCGTCAAGCTGTGGTGGACAAAGGGAGTCTGCCAGCCGGTCACCTGCTGTCTGGGAAGGCCTGTGTGGTTTCCATGGGATGAGGGGAGGAGCTTCTCTTGATAGCAGTTCCCCCTTCCAGCTCAAGTCCGACCCACAGAAACATATAGGTGGGAATGCAAAGTCAGTAACACTTATTTACTCAGCCAGGGACCCTCTCCCTTGGAATGACCTCCCCCACACCCATTCCATGTTCCAAGTGCCTAGCATCTGGCAAGGGCACAGAAAATGAGGAGATGCCACCTCAGGTCCCGAAGGTCCTCACGTCCCCTTAGGGAGTCCTGCCCTCATTGGAATTTCAGGGCAACTGGGTCCCCGAGCTCTGGACTCCTTGTTCAGCTGAAGGCATTGTCCCTTTGGGTGCTGTGCAGGGACCTGCTCCGTGGTGACAAGAGAGGGCAGTCCCCCTGGGAGCCAGGAGAACTGCTCAGGTCCTCATGCAAGAAGATCTCTGACTGCCACACCCCTGCCCCGCTCCAAAGCAAAAACTTCCTCCAAAGCACGAATGCCTTGCTCCGGCCCACTGACGCCCACCTCCTATCTGTTGATTGGGACGACAGATGAGTCCCGAAGCCGCTGTAAAAGCTGGTTTTGCAGGTCTTCCTCCACCACCTTCCACCAAAAGAAGTTCTCACCCCGAACCTTTGGGGGCTCGTTTTGGAGACCCGGATTCCGAAAAGCCACGGTGACCAGCACGTTCATGCAGATGCCATCCGTTAGGTCTTTGCCCAGGTGTTGCAGTCCAAGCAACCCCTTGGTCTCTACTGCCAAGTGGTGCAGGGTCAGACACTCCTGTAGCAGCCGCAGGACGGCCATCTTGATGCCACCCCTCTGCTCCATGGGAGCGAAGCCACAGGCGGTGACAGGCAAGTGAGGCGTCCCCACTGTGCCCACCAACACCCACACTGTCTGGAAGCTGGTGAAGGTGGCCACAAGTCGCTGGCAGACCAGACTGCAGGGAAGCTCTTGGGGAAGGAGGAGAGGGTGCCTGGCTCGCTGGCGATACTGGGCAGCAAGGTTGACCAGATGAAGAATGTCCTGGGCCCGCAGTGGGGTAGGCAGTGAGGTTCGTGGGTACCAGCCAGCCTGTAGGGACTCTGCATCTGCTTCCTTGGGAGTCTTGAGAATTCCACCTGGTGGAGATGCAGGGGATGTGCTCAGTTGTGTCCAACTCTGCAACCCCACAGACTGTAGCCCACCAGGCTCCTCTGTCCATGGGATTTCCCAAACAAGAATACTGGAGTGGGTTGCCATTTCCTTCTCCAGGGCACAGGGAGGGAGAAAAGGTCTATGTTGAATGAAGTGCTGGGCCTGGTAGAATAAAGGGCCACCCAGGGTTCCAGCTGTGACCCAGGGGGGAGGCCCAGGATCAGGTGTTCAGTCTGGAATCTGGAGATGCCAGGGTTATCCTAGCCAGACTAGGGGCTCATCTCACCTGAGGACAAGCCAGGGGACTGGTATCTACTGCCCTCAGCCCACGCTGCCCACCTGCTGGGCCATACCTGTGGGGCGGGTGAGGAATGCGAAGCGGATCCAGGAGGGGCCCCGCTCCTCCACAGACAGCAACGTCAGAGGCTCACACTGCAGCCCGGCCTCCTCCTTCACCTCCCGCTGCAGCGCCTCCACAATGGTCTCCCCAGGCTCCATCCGCCCCGCAGGAAGGTACCACGACCCACGGCACTCCTTCTTGGCCTCCTGGACCAGTAGCACCTCATCCTGAGGGGGAGAGAGAGGGTCCTCGCCCACCACAGCTGGGATGGGAGCTCCAGGGGGGGCAGCAGAGCCAGCAGCCTTCACTTGCTCTGGGTCCAGCTCCAATCTCAGATATAGTCGCTCAGTACCCACATCCCAGGGGCCACCCTGAAATTGCTGAGTTCTCCAGGGGACTGGCCCTGGGTATGGGGACTGCAGCGGTCTCTGCAGTTCATCTTTCCCTGCATTCAGGTTTCCATTTCAGAAAGGGGTTAAGAATTCTGGTAGCTACTTCAGGGGCTGGAGATTAGGCCTCCAGGGATTGGTTGCCCAGCGTCCTGCACTGATTAGCATCTGCACAAGTCACAGTATATCTCTCACCTCCCCTCACGGTTTACAAACTCTGTGTGGCCTGCTTAGGCTTTGAAACACACCCCAAACCCTCACGCCAAACAACTCCTACCTATGGCTCTGACCCGTTCTAGCTGTTGTTACCGCACCATGTACAGGGATCAACACCAATCGGAGCATCAAACAGGGGGTCAGAGGCCTGGGTGTAAGGAAAAATTGTCCACTTACTGCCCATGGGGCCGAGGGGAAGCCTCTGAAGCACTGGACAGGTTTTTAAGCCCACTCCATGGCGGGCACCGCGCTAGCTTCTGGGGAAAATGGAAGAGGAGTAAGACAGCCTCCTCTCAAGGAACTGAGGCCTGGTGGGATTAAACAGGCTCGTGAACCTCAGTTTCCTCCCTTGTACGTTGGGAGGATCGCAGGGCTGCGCTGCTCAAGGCTCAGATGTTAAGTGTGAAAGTGCTTTGCAAAACTGGGAAGAGCCACACACCAGGAAGCTGTGGCTGTTGCCGGTACGTCCTTTGTTCCCTACCGGGGCTGGCTGCGAGCCCCAGAGACCTGGGCGGTGGGCCCGACGGGCGGACGCTCACCTGCTCGTTGAGGAACACGGCCAGCACCACGTAGCAGACATTCTTCCGCAGCCGCACCGGCGCCGGCGGCTCCCCAGCCGGCCCCGAATCATAGTTCTGCACGAGCAGCCCCCGGCCCCCCAGCACGGCCGTCAGCGCCCCTCTCAGGCCTTCCGAAGCCATAAGGTCCCCCGAGAGGCGGCGGGCCGGGAACCGCAGATCGGCCGAGCCTGGTGGGTTGTACGTGGGTGACGGTGGGGCCCGTCGGCCTCGCCCCCTCCCCCTGAGGACTCGGGTCGGGTGCGCTCGCGAACACGGAAGCGCCCGGCGTGTTGTGGACGCTGATAGGCTGCGCGTCACCGCGGCCGGCTCGGATTGGCTGGCGCGCAAAGGTCACGGCGGGGGCGGAGCCAGTCCATAAAGGGGCTAGGCGCCCAGCCCCGGTGGTGCGGACGCCACACTGCATCTGCCGTTGCATCGGTTCCTCCTCTTTCCCGGCATCTCAGGCCGCCAGCCTCGCTAATTCCTCCGGCGTGCACTTGTCTGCACGGGTTCCGACGGTGACGTCACCTGCCCGCAGGCTGCGGAGCGGCGCAGCAGCCAGCGACGGTGACATCACAAACCCGAAGACGTCACCGGGCCCGCGGCGTGGACCCAGTGTCCAGCACTTGTAAACAAACCACGGCATTGCCCTGAATGACACTTCCCAAATAACCTTATTTCTCTACTGAGAAAGTACTGGCTGTCACGTGGCAGGGAGGACAAGAGCTCCTGCCTTGGAGAAGATTCTGATCTAGTTGGAAAGGTGGACGTAGACAAATAATGGAAAGCCAGCTGACTTATAAGGCGAGTGCTACAGGATTGGTTCAAAAAATTGATTTGGGCATGAGATGCTGCAGGCGCTCAGAGGAGGGAGATTGCAGAGCTGGGATGGTCGAGCTGTGCCTGGCCATGGGAGGCAGAACTTGGAGCAGACGTCAGTGCGCGTAGCCGTCATCAACCTTGTCCCGGCCTCCAGTCCAGCGCATTTCCTAAGCAGGGTCCGGGCCCTCTCCCCTTCAGGGGATGGGTACTGCTCCTTCAACTTTGTTATTACCGCCCCCGCCCCCCCAGCCCCCCCGCCTCCCCTCCGCCCCCCTTTCGCCCCCTGCCCCACGCTCCACCACCGCTGCGTTGGTGGGGTTCTGGTCTGTTGAGAGCAAGGTGTGGGTTGATTTCAGGAGCTCCTTCTTCTCCCCCAGCCTGACCTTTCCTTCTTCCTTTAACCTCTTCTCAGGACTGAGGAGCTCAGTCCCAGTGAGGGCTCCCTTTTCCCTCCTCCTGGCTTTGGTCATGCCCCTTTTTGGGGGGACAGTAGCTTGGTGGAGCTAAGCATTGGACTTGGAGTTGGATGCCCAGCCATTGCTCCCTGGTTGATCCTGTGCCCTAATAGCGTCAGGGACTTGTTTGTGGGTCTGTTTTGTGGGCCTGTTTCCTTGTCTTTCTTGTCATTCAGTTGCTAAGTCATGTCCAACTCTTTGTGAGACACGGACTACAGCACGCTAGGCTTCCCTGTCCTTTACCATCTCCCAGAGTTTGCTCAAACTCATGTCCATTGAGTTGGTGATGCCATCCAGCCATCTCATCCTGTCGTCCCCTCCTCCTGCCCTCAATCTTTCCTAGAATCAGGGTCTTTTCCAGTGAGTTGTCTCTTCACATTAGGTGGCCAAAGTATTGGAGTTTCAGCTTCAGCATCAGTCCTTCCAATAAATGTTCAGGGTTGATTTCCTTTAAGATTGACTGGTTTCATCTTCTTGCTGTCCAAGGGACTTTCAGAAGTCCTCCAACACCACAATTTGAAAGCATCAGTTCTTTGGCATTCAGTTTTTTTTATGGTCTAACACATCCATACATGACTACTGGAAAAACCATAGATTTGACAATATGGACCTTTGTTGGCAAAGTGATGTCTCTGTTTTTTTCTACAATAAGTTGCTAACAGCTCTTCCTTCCCAGGACTACTGTGAAGGTGAGCCATCATGAGAGGAACTCTTTGGACTGTCCAGCATGGGTCACCACCACCAAGCAGCCCAGCAAGGCTCCAGCCTGGGCTCTCCTGGCCACAGCCTTTGTGGCTACCAAAGGCTCACTTATGAAATGTGCCTAAGGGCCACCATGAACTAGACCTTAGTCTGGGGAATTCCAGCCACGCCAGATAAGCCTCCTTAGGCCCTTCTCAAATACTAAACTGACTGCAAGGTCTCTGGAGGCAGGGCACTGGATTAAGCTGTGGGTTATCCCTGGGGGAGCTGCAATCATGTGAGGCACTTGTGAACGCTGCCGCCCCCACCCCAACCAAGACCTCAAACGTTCCAAACAACTGAATTAACAGGGCTGAAATCAGGCTCCCAGGACTGCAAAGCAACTTTTTCACATATTTGCCAGGCACACACGCATGTCTGTGTGTGTTTAGACCTTTATTTTCACATCTGTGAAATGGGGACAGCATTCATCCCAGACTCCCTTCTGCCTCCCAGGGATGATTTGAGAGAGAGTGAGATCATGTCTGGGCAGGGCTCTGAAAGCCTCAGAGGCGGCCTAAGATAAACACCAGACAGCCTAACTGCCTGGAAGAGCAAAGACTGTGGCAAACCGCGGCTCCACTCTCCCCATTATCACTGGGCAAAGCGTTCCTCGCCAGTTGAGTGGACCTAATCACCCCGGTGATGGGAAGCACATGAGAGAAACTTGAAAACCAGCTGTAAACAGTGAAGGGCCCCATGGGTGGAAGGCCCTAGAGGGGGTTGTGCTGTACCATGCTAAGCCACTTCAGTCATGTCTGACTCTTTTTGCGACTCCATGGACTATAGCCTGCCAGGCTCCTCTGTCCATGGGATTCCCCAGATAAGAATGGGGAATGTGTGTGTGTTGCCATGTCCTCCAGCAGGGGATCTTCCTGACCCAGGGGTAGAACCCACCTCTCTTATGTCTCCTGCATCGGCAGGAGGGTTCTTTACCAGGCCTTCCGAGATGCTGAGAAGGACAACAGAAAGTGACTGTCTCCAGGTGTCAGAGGGCACACACCAGATGGAGACAGGAGACAGGAGAGACCCTAAGGCAGAACTGGAAAAGCTGAGGGAGGGAGAGGTGCTGAGATAGAAACCTCTAGAACCTGAAACCAAGGTAGGGCTCCATCAAATGTGCTCTGCGTCCTCCATTCCCACAGAGGCTAGAGCACTGGCTTGTGTGGGTGGCCACATGCAGCCCAGTGAACAGAAGTGGCTGAACTGGTTGGCCCTGCGGTGCAATGCTTCCAGCGCCCACAGGAGCCAGGCTTGGACCAGCCATTTCAGGGCCTGTGGACAAGCATGTGCATGTGAGCACGTGTGCAGAAAGACAGTGTAGGCAACCTCAGAATCGGGCCAGGCAAGCAAGGTGGGGGAAGGGTGTCTATAAAGTTAGAGTTCTTTAAAGGAGCAGCAGCCCTGGCCCTGGACAAAGCAGGAAGGGTGAGGAGGGCAGCAGCCCAGGGCACTGGGAGGAGGAGGCCAGACTTCAACCTGTGCCCTACCACTAGCTTCCCGAGTGACCTCGAGGGAGCCACATCTACCCTCAAGGCCACCTGTAAGGAAAATGAGTGGATCCTCAAACAAAACTGGTGAAAGCCCAATAAAGTCTGTTGCTTAGTTAATAGAGTTGTATCAGTACCAGTTTCTTATATTTTGATCACTGTACCCTGGTTACATGGGCTTCCCAGGTGGTGCTAGTGGTAAAGAACCCACCTGCCAATGTAGGAGATGTTAAGAGACAAGGGTTCGATCCCTGGGTTGGGAAGATCCCCTGGAGGAGGACATGGCAACCCACCCCAGTATTATGCCTAGAGAGGAGCCTGGCGGGCTACCATTCATAGGGTTGCAAAGAGGTGGACACGACTGAAGCAATTTAGTACCACCACCATGGTTATTTACGATGTTACCATGCGAGGAAGCTAGATGAAGGCTAACTGGGAACTTCCTGTAGTATCTCTGCGACTCAACTGGAAACCTCAAATCATTTCAAAATAAAAAGTCTAAAAGAAAAAAAGAGACTTACCACCTTCACTGCCTAGGGCTTGGCTTCAGTCCTTGTTGGGGAACTAAGATCCCACAAGCCACAGAGTACAGCGCCCCCCACCCAGAAAAAAAGCCTAAAAAGTGTATTTGATAAGAAAAAAAGAGAAAGGCAGAGTTGGATATGTACATTCTGATGTCACGTCTGGCTCTGAGGTTGTGAAATCTGGGCCAGTGAGCAGGACTAGAGCAGGTAGACCACAGGATGCTGGGAGAAACAAAGGCCCAAAGGACAGGGCTGGACTGGGGGTGGCCCACTGAGCCTCCTTGAGGAAGAGGGCCACCAAGGGCCCCAGGTTGTTTCAGGGTCAGTCCCCACCTGGACTGGCTTCATTCCCAGGTGAGTCCTGGAACATTTGGTCCACCTTCTGTTCCCTAGGAGCCCGACCCAATATGCCCTCAAGGATGCTACAACGCGCCACGAAAAGGGAGGTGGCAGAGAGGACTGGAAGGGGGAGAGGCCCGGAGAGGGGAGAGGCCCTGTCACGAGGCCTTTCCCATCTTCCCACAGGAAGGACCCCATGTAGGGGGTTCTGGGGTGACATTAGGACACAGCATTACAAGGTGAGATATAGGTAAGGACAGCTCATTCTGTGCCACTTGGAACAAGAGCAGCTGAGAAGTGGCTGTCTGTACTGGAAGGAAGAGGACAGAGGAGACAGCAGCAAGGGCCATCTGCAAAGCCCATTAAGTGTGAAGGCTGTGATATCCATGAGGTAGCTCAAGTCAGGAAACCTGGCTCCAGCCCCAGTGCTGCCAGTAAAATTGCTGTGTGACCTTGGGTGATGCTGTGTGACCTTGGGTGTGACTTAACCCCAGCCTCCCTCTTTCCTCTTCTGTAAAACAGAATTAAATAATATCGACCCCAAAGTTATGATAAAAGGTTTCAATGAGATCAGTTAAAACACTGACACATCAAAGGCAGTAGTTCCTTAATTTTCTCTTCTTTTCCTATCCCAGGAAAAAAAATGAAAATAGCCTAGCCTTGCATACAAGGAAGAAATTGAATTATTTGGAAAAATGGGCAATGTTTATGTAAATCACTGCCAAGCCTAAAATAATACAAGTGACCATTTAAAATAAACTGGCTTCCCTGGTGGCTCAGTGGTAAAGAATCTGGAAGCAATGCAGGAGACTGGGGTTCGATCCCTGGGTCAGAAAGATCTGCTGGAGAAGGGAATGGCAACTCACTCCAGTATTCTTGCTTGGAGAATCCTATGGACAGAGGAGCCTGTGGACTACAGTCCATAGGATGGCAAAGAGTCGGACACAACTGGGCAACTAACACTTTCTTAAAACAAAGGTTAGAGAGCAACCCAGAAAATGATGATGATCAGTGTTAAAGAAAGAAACTTAATGCAAAACACCCCCAATTCAACCATGTGTAAAACAGATCCCTGGAGAAAAAAAAAACTAAAGGAAATACACCAACATAAGAGTGGTTGGATTGAAGGTGAGTAGAGATAAATAGTATACAGGTTTCTTTTTCTTATTTTCTAAAAGTTCTGAAAGTATATTAAATTTATAATAAAAAATTTTATTTCATAAAAAAAATAACATTCCCAGAACCACCGCAGGAACAATTGTAACAAGAGTCAGAGCGTGTTGAGGGTGAGAAATACAAGGAAGAGGGGAGGGATGGAGCCACACCAGAGGGCCCTAGGGGTGGGGAGGGACTGTCAGCTGTCTCCAGCACCAGCCAGTGGGCATGGGGCTGGCCATGGGCACCGACGGCAAAAGGCTGGTCAGGGGCTTTCTGGGGCCAGACTCCCAGAGCTCCAGTTCAGACAGGAAAGATGTTTGGCCTGAAGTTTGCAAGGTGAGTTAGGGCTTCTGGGGCTCTAGTGTCACACAGGGAGATGCCATGCTGCTGTGACGGAGACCTCCGCCTTGCCTGCTGTCAGGAGCATCCTCAAGGTCAGCCCCTCTTTGCTCCTCTGTGGGAGGGAGGGACACAGCGCCCTCCCCCACCCTAAGAAGAGCAGGCAGGGGTGTCTGAGGTCCCTGTCACCACTGCTTCAGCCCCCTCCCACCCTGCTCCAGTTCCAGGTGTCCCCCTCCCTCCCTGTCCACGTGGCCTGCAGGAGCAGGGCCAACCACAAGGCAGCATTCACAAAACAACAGCCTTTAATGGAAATCCAGAAGGAAGGAGGCAGAGGAGGGAGCAGGGATGGGGCCTCACCCATATCTGTCGCACCCTCCGGCCAAGCCTAGATGGTGACCTGAGGCCGTCCCCTCCCCACACTTCACAGCTCTGTGGCAGGAAGGCGGGATGTCAGTGACCCCTTGTCTAGCACACCTGCAGGGAGAAGGGCCTCTGGGAGCCCAGGAGGCTGTGGGTGGTATGAGCAGAGCTCAGACACAGGAGACAGCAGGAGGTGAAGCAGCAACAGAAGGTGTCGCTTAAGCCAGAATGATGTCTGAGGTCCCCCAGGGAAGGGCTGTTTGTCTGCTGGGTTGGGGGCAGGGGTTAGGAGACAATCACCCCCCAGTCTGGGTCTGATACTTGGAGAAGGGCTTAGGGGCAGAGCAAGTGCCAGTATGCAAAGGGCAGGTGTAAGCTTCAGTGGCACTGTGGTTGTTGGCATCAGGGCTCAGGTCAAGGGCAGGGAACGTGGTGCCTGCTTGTGTCCAGAGTGCGGAATTGATCCAAAGTCCCCAAGTTCCCCAGTGCCATTCTCTGCTGAAGCCATGCCTGCCCCTGACCTCCACCCCAGACACCTGGGACCTCCCACCCCTATTTAGCCTCTTGCAATGTTCCCACAGCCACCTTCACTGCTTGGAACACAGCCCAGTCCATCTAGGAGAAAGAGAGAGGACAAGGAGTTTACAGTCATGCCCCTGGGCTCACCCTGCCAAGAAGGCCCTCCCTGGACCCAGCTCTGTTTGATGGCGAAATTGGGCAGCACAACCAGGCTCCTGGCCAGTGTTCCACTCACCTGGGCATAAAGCAAGCGGTGGTCAGTGGGCAGGCTGGGCCCCTGGTGGCAGAGCTGAGCAGAGAGGGCAGAGGTCTCAGGGGACATGAAGTGCTGAGTGACGCTCACTGTGCTTACCAGGCCCTGCACCTGTGCCAGGGAGGAGACAGGTCGGGGGGGCGGTCAATGGAGACTCAGGGTGACGCATCCTGCCCCTCTGATCCCTGAGCTCTACTTCTGGTTAATGAGCCCCACCCAACCAGCTCTCAGAGAGCGGATGTCCTGGATCCAGCAAGGGGCACCACAAAGGGTGTGGCCAAAAGTAGGCCAAAGGGATGCCAGAGATGGTGCAGGCAGAGCAGACATCAAGGGATAAGCTTGATGCCCAGTAAGCTTGATGACTTCAAGACCACAGGATTCTCCTCTTCCCTCCAATGGAGGCATGACTTCCTGTTCTGCCTAGCTCCGCAGGAAAAACAGAGGGTGTAACAGCCTGGGGACTGCTTCTGATACTCTGAGCTCTCTGCAGAGAGCCCCCACTGGCACGCGCTGGGGAAGCACCTGGTGGGGAGCCCCCGCGGGCACCAGCACAGCTTCTCCGGGGGCCTGCAGCAGGGTCCAGCAGCTCACACCCCACTCCTCCCGCAGGCGCCGCCGCAGCCCTGCGTCCAGGTAGCACCTGCCAGGGGTACCAGGCTCCAGGTTTCCTGCCCCAGTGGGGCACACCTCAAAGAAGAGAAGGAGGGATGAGCAAGTGGAGTGGGGGAGAGGCTAGGGTAGGGCTGCAGGAAGATGGGGCGTGGGCTTCCCAAAGGCCAGAGACACAGGTAGGAGCTGTAGAGTCTTGAAGGGCAGGTCGGGGAGGATGTAGAGGTGACGGGGACAGGACCCGGGTACTGGGGCCTGGGGCCGCTTAGGCCAGCAAAGCAGAGATCTGGAAGATCAGAAGGAAGGATTAAGAGTCTGAGGCAGAGGGTCCAAATCTCTGCTTTTCCTGGGGATAGATGGCTTGAATAGCCTCTGTGTCTCTGGCCCTGGGCTCTCTGCTCCCTCCTCCAAAGGTACTCCGTTCTCCAAAACCCAGGAAGACATCCTGGAGAATCGCAACTCATAAACCGTCTATGCCAGGAGCTCTTAACTTGGTGGAGCTCTTAACTTGGTGGAATCCTGGGACATCCTGAACTGCATGCTAAAGTGGGTGAGTAGGTAGCCATATGTCCCTAGGAAGACAATTTGAAGCTTTCATCAGATTCTCCTAAGATCCCAGATCCAGACTCAGAAGTTCTGACTCTCAGTGGATGAACCTAGACTGTCTAGGCTGAGGCCTTTGAAGTAGGCAAAGCTTTGGGGGGCCTTTACCACCCCGCCCCTCTCCAACCAGAGTGGGGACCTCTTGTGCAGACGGGGGCTCATGGAGGCCAGGGGCCAGGGGAACCCAGCCTTGTGCTCCAGGTGCCCACCAGCTCCTTCCAAGCCCTTCAGTTAGGACCTCAGCCATTATCCCTGGGCTCAGGGTTCAGACATCCAAGACCCGGCTGATGAGTCAGGCTGGACCATAGGCTGGACTGTAGGGTAATCCCAGGCAGGTGCCAAGAAGTCCGACCTGGAATCTGAGCAGTGTTTCCCAGGCCTCTCAGTGAGGCTATGCCCCTCCGACCCTCCCCATGAATCATCGGCTTGGCCATTCAGGACTGCCCACATCCGGCCACACCCAGCCCAGACAAGGCCATGTGTGTGTGAAGGCATACTGTGGTCTGCTCCGCTCTGTGTGTTCCAGCCCATGTGAGTCCACCCATCTTTCCGCGCGTGTGGGTAGGGGGGTGGTGATGGACAGCCGCGCTGACACTTGCATGTCTGTGTGTGCGCATGTGCCTGAGCAGGGGTGACCCTTGGTGGGCGTCCCTTCCCTAGGACAATCAGGGCTCCGCTGGACTTTGGAACCACAGGGCCTCGGCCACCTTCTGCTCAACCCCTCCTCTTCTCCTTCCCTGCCCCTTCTCTAGGTCCCATCTCTCCCTCTGCCTACTATGGCTGCCCCCCCTCAGCTGTTCCTTGCTAGCACCCCAAAGGGCACCTCCTCATAAAGTGTGTGGGTTAGTCACTCAATCCTGTCTGACTCTTTGCAATCCCATGGACTGTAGCCTGCCAGGCTCCTCTGTCCGGGTAATTCTCCAGGCAAGAATACTGGAGTGGGTTGCCATTCCCTTCTCCAGGGCATCTTCCCGACCCAGGGACTGAACCCTGGGTTTCCTGCACTGCAGGCAGACGCTTTACCATCCTGAGCCCCCAGGGAAGCCCTACCGAATGTGGTACCTATGACAACTGATGAAGACGATAGACCCAGGGCCCAGCCGGCGGCAGCTCGTGCCTCACTCCATCACCAGGTCCTGCCTCAACCCCCCACTTGCTGTGCACCCCACCACACACCTCTCCTAAGGGCCCCGTCTGCCTCCTCTGCACCTGTCAAGTCCAGCTCACCTGAGGCGAGGGAGCGAGCACACAGGGTACACACAGAGGGAGAGCTCCTGGGGCTGGGAGGGGAAGGGGAGGGGTCCCCGGCTCCCTCCTCACCATCTGGAGAAAGCGGCGGATGCGCTGGGCGTCCTGTGCCCGGAACACATGCCACACGGTGCTGACCTGGCTGCCCGGAGACCACAGCCCCTCCCCGTCCAGGCCTGAGAGGAAATCTGGGAAAGAAAGACAGCTCAGGAGGACCCGGGGCCAGCAGAGACACCACTTCGCCTCAGAAGCTCGTGCCCACCCTGCTTCCAGCTGAGGACGCACCTTTCTGTGTCCGGCGCCAGGCGGGCAGGGGGGCTTCAGCATGTACCAGGACACTGACCAGGTCGGTCACCTCCACACAGAGGTTCTTGGTCCCCAGGTGCCCACGGTGTGGGCTCACACCTGTATGGAGGTGGAGAAAGGCTAGTTGGGAATAGGCCCCAGGACCTTGGCACAGACTCATGGGTTCTTGGGGATGATAGGTAGAGGGGTAGGGACTGGGCAGGAGTGGAGTGGACACTCACCATAGGCTGCCCACAGCTGGGGCTCCAGTGGACGCAGGACAGGGCCAGGAGGGAGGTAGGAAGCCAGGTTGAGTTTCCCATGGCGGGCACAGTACTCTGGGAGTGGGAGGCTGGCAGCCAGGTTCTCTACCCTGTGTTGGGGGGGGAAGGGGGAGGGTAATGTCACACCCAACAGACTCAACTCAGGCACCAGGGACCCTGTCACAGCCCCTGAGACTAGGGTAACGCCCCTAAGGCAAGCACAGAGCACTGAGGATTCCAAGGCCAAACAGGAGATGTGGGGAGGCCCGGGCAGCCCTTGGCACCACATACCTGATGGTGTCCTCGTCCCCCAGAGCTCTGTGCAGTAGGAACACCGAGCCCTCATCTGACTTCGGGCGACCTAGCAGGGAGACAGAACAGCTGTTGGCTCAGGGAGAAACCTCATGGGCCCAGAGGGCCCTGCTCCCATGGTGGTGATAGAGTCTAGTTTCTGCAGGGGGCTCTGCTTCTAGCCTCCCCCAGGTCCACTCTGAGACTCCATGGCCTTGCCCACTGCCACACCCCAGGCTCAGGCTCCCGCCTCTTCCTCCCCATCTGGGATACTCACTCTCAGGCCGGGAGAATCCCTCCCAGAATGTTGCACTGCCCAGGCTGGTGGGCTGGGGAGGCCCAAGGGGGGTCAGTGCCTGCACCTCGCCTCTGAGCACCCCAAGAGCTTCTGACCCCCAAAGGTGGCCCTGAAGTGTCCTCTGAATTCCTGACACCAGCACAGGCTGCAATGGGAAAAGAAAGGGGAACATGGGGAGAATGGAGCGGGTACCCAGTGGGGCCAGACTGTAGCATGTTGTCGGGCACCAGAACGGCATGGGGACCAGCCTTGTTCCCTCTGAGTGACTGACCAGGTCTGCCTTGGCCTCAAGATCAAAGGCCCTGTGTATATTTGGAGGAGGGTGGTCATGCCCAACAGACTCAACCCAGACACCAGTGACCCCATCACAGCCCCCCTGACTAGGGTAACCCCTCAAAGCAAGCACAGAGCACTGAGGATTGCGGGGCCAAAGAGCCAGGAAGCCTCCTTCAGGCCTCTCAGGCAAGGCCGTGAGAGCTGGGAGCCTCACCTGGCCCTGCCTCCAGTGCTCCTGGAAGAGGTGGAAGCCTCGCTGAGGCCTGGGCTCCTGCAGCCACAACAGAGCTCCAGGGGGAGGCAGCCGGGGCCGAACGGGGGAGAGGGGCAGGCCCAGGCCCTTGCGCAGGCCCGGCCCGGCCCGCATTCCCGGCCCTGCCCGCAGCCCCGGCCCCAGGGATTTTTCCTGGATCTTCCGCTCCACGACCTGCGCGATGATGCTGTCCAGGATGTTGGTGATGCGGTCGTCCTGTGGGGAGGGAGGGACAGAGGGGAGGGAGTACTTAGGACCCACCTGAGCCTACAGGGGAGGGTAGCCCAGCTTGGGTCCCGGGCCCCCAGGCCTCCCTTTATGCCCTTGCTCACGCTGGGCAGGGCCGGAGTGACAGGGGCAAAGGCCATGTGTATCCGTTCATGCCCCAGGCAGAGTTTGACAGCGGTGGAGGCAAGCAGTTCACACAGAGAGGGACAAGGCAGGGGCCCTCGGCTGGCACGGTCTTCTGCCGGGGTCTCTGTGGAGTCTGGGGTCTCTGTGAAGGAGGAGAGGGGTGCGGGGCTTCACCTTTCTGTAGAGGTTCCATTGGCCACACACGTGCTTCCCTCATCTCCTGGCTATGCCTGTTCAGCCTTCGCTGGCCTTGCCTATCTCACCTCTGCCCTAGATGCACTCACCTCCCACCAGCTTTCCTGGCAGGGTCTCTAGGGCCTCTCCAAACGAGGGACTCATATCAGGGGTCTGGACAGTAAAGAGCTAGAAGTCTGTCCTAGATTTTACTGAGATTGATTTTCTTTAGATGGAGGAAGGCATGGCACCCCACTCCAGTATTCTTGCCTGGAGAATCCCATGGGCAGAGGGGCCTGGTGGGCTACAGTCCATGGGGTCTCAAAGAGTCAGACACGACTGAACTGACTTCACACACACACACACACACACACACATACACTACACTTTCTTTAGGATGACTTGAGGAGAGAAATGGTGATGGGGATAGGGATGGCTAAAGTAGTTCCAATCTCTCCAGGGGATTCCAACCTGACTCAGCTTCCCCCACACAGTCTGAGTGAGGGGCAGGGGGCTGCTCACCTTCTTTAATGTCCTTGGTCCTGTTGGTATCCCCATTGCAGGAAGGTTGTGGAGTTGGGGGAGTCTTCTCCGTCGGCTCCTTCTGTTAAACCCAGTCACCACCACCCCCCCAATCCAATCAGAGATGTAAAAATGGCAAATGCAACTCAATCCAATTCAACCCCCAAGTATTCACAGTGGACCCCTGTAAGTCCTAAAATGGTGTTTACAAGGAGCAAAATGTCATATGATAGAGCATTAGGTGGAGAAAAGTTGCCCATGGACTCATGCGTGCAGCCGGATCTAAAGTCTATGTAAAAGAGGCTGGAATAAACATGGAGGCAAATGATTGGAAAGAAATATGTCAAAACGACAATGGTGACATTAGAAGCCATTGCTGTTTTCTTATCTATATTTTCCACATTTTCCACAGCTGGAATGTATACAGTATCTAACACACAAAAACCATTCTCTAAACTATTTATTGAATATATGAATTTTACAGTTAAGTACATGAACTTCATAAAAAAAAAAAAGCTGTGAAATGCATATTGAGCACCTGCTCTGTATTAGGTGTGGGGAATACTAAGAAGAGGACTTCCTACGGTGGCTCTGGTGGTAAAGAACCCATCTGAATCAATGCAGGAGACATAAGAGATGTGGGTTCGATCCCAGGGTCAGGAAGATCCCCTGGAGGAGGGTGGCAACCCACTCCAGTATTCTTGCCTGGAGAATCCCATGGACAGAGGAGCCTGGCAGGCTACAGTCCACGGACGGACACAACTGAAACAGGTGAATACGCGTGCGCATACTGAGAAGACGGACGCACACTCTGCCTGCTGGCGCGCTCTCCCAAGCGGAAAGAAGAAACGCTGGCAGTTATACCAAGAACACCCACAAAGAAGGTGGGAGCTCCCGGCAGGCAGAGTGAGGACTTCTGGGGCCTGGGTGGGGGCAGATGCTCGAGCTCACTCCAGGGATCCTGGTCCCCAGGGGAAGAAGAGAAGTGTCCCAACTTCACCCAGCTTCCACGTCCCTCTTCATTCCCACTGAAGGACCAAACCCTGCCGAGGTCAGAGATTTGAAGACACACTGCCTTATCCTGGGCCCCACAGGCTAGCGCCCTATCCCATGCCCTGCTTTCTTACCTGCAGGCCTCCATCCCCAGCAGTCCACACTCGGGCATCAGCTTGGCAGGGGCAGTGCCCCCGAATGTCAAACTTGACCCAGACCTGGTGCATTGCAGCGCTTAATTCTGCCAAAGCTGTAAGGGGTAGAGGGGAGATGGGACTTGCCAGTGACGGCAAACAGGGGGCCACTCCTGCACAGCTTGGCCTCACTCACCAGGAAGACATGGGATAGCGCTGAGGGATATCCACACAGGAAGCTGGCCCCCTGGACCCGCCCTCTGTCCACCCTGCCCCTCCAAGAGAGCTCACCCTGACTGGAGACAAACTGGGTGAGCATCAGGGAACCAGCACTGTGCCCAGCTTCCTGGCCACACTTCTCTGTGGACTGTCCCTGAGAGCCTGTTGGGGTGGGAAGGCAGAAGCTGTGGGTCAGGAAATCAAGGTAACCTCAGGTTAAGGTCAGGGAAGAAGGGCAAGGGCATGATATTTCAATCGGGGACCTTGACAATCTACAAAACACGGGCCTTCTGGGAAACTTGGGTTCCATAGTGACATAAGATCCTCTGCTTGCAGAACACAGAGCCTTTAATATGCTGAGTGCATTGCAAGATGATCGTGTAGAATACGGTGTTCCGAAAGGTTTCTGACCCTGGAACTCTTTTTGGCCATGTCTGTTGGAACACTGGGAAACTTCAAGTGTTGAGGTGGCCGAGTTGAGCCAAGGGAGAGAAAGCTGAGAACCATGAAGACAGCAAGACTTGGAATCAGAAGACCTGACTTTAAATCCTGGACCTAACACTTACTTGTTGTGTGACCTTGGGCAAGTCACTTAACGTGAGTTTTTCTTCCTATCTGGAAAATGGAGGCAATAATATCCACCCCCCAGTGTTGTAAGGTTTAAAAAGGTACAAGCTGAGCAAAGGGAGGGGCAGAGAGTAGGCATGTAACTTCTTTCAAGGGTGGGCTAGAACACAGGCATGGCCCTCTGATCTGGAGAGGAAACTGCCTGGCCCAAGGGGCACTAAGCAGGCTGGGGAGGGAGACTCTTGGGGAGACTCAGCCAAGAAATGGCCTTGAACTCTTTTTTTTTTTTTTTTGGCCCATGCCTTGGGGCATGTAGAATTTTAGTTCCCTGACTGGGGATTGAACCCATGCTCCCTGTAGTGGATGCACAGAGTCTTAACCACTGGACCACCAGGGAAGTCCCTGACCATGAACTTTAAAGCAGCCCTTCCGAGGCCCCCAGCTCCTTTCCTACCTGCTTTCTCCCTGGTGCTCCCAGCACCTGCCATGCGACCACAGGCCACACACAGCCGGTGGCTGCAGCGAGGGCATCTCCAGTGGGTATTGAACAGTCCGTGGTGGCAGTGGCTGCAGCAGCGTGGAAGGCTTGGGTCGTCCTCAGTCCCGACTGGTGCCTGGCCTGCTAACCACAGGAGAGAACAGGGTCAGAGGGGCCTCAAGCCAGTGGCCCCTTTGGGGACCTCATGTGGGAGGGATGCACAGACAGGGGCAGTTTTCACTGAGGGGCTACCCCAAAAGGGAGACAGGCCTCTTGCAGTCACCCTGGATCAATCAACAGCCCCTCTACCACACCACCATCTGCAACCAACCCACCCAGGACAGCTCAGTCAGTATGCCCCTCCAATGCCTGTCCCAGGGCTTCCAGATCCACCCAATACAAACTTTCATCCCTCATCCTCCAGGGCAGTGGGGTCTTCTCAGGGGCATGTGTGCTAAGTCACTCAGTCATGTCTGACTCTTTGTGACCCCCATGGACTGTAGCCCACCAGGCTCCTCTGTCCATGGGATTCTGGAGTGGGTTGGCAAGGATACTGGAGTGGGTTGCCATGCCCTCCTCCAGGGAACCTTCCCAACCCAGGGACTGAACCTGCATCTACTCCATCTCCTGCATTGGCAGGCAGGTTCTTTACCACTAGTGCCACCTGGGAAGACCATTTCCTCAGGGACTCCTCTGTATCTCAGAAGAGGAAACCTTACTCCCTCTCTCACCCAGAGTTTCAGACTAAGCACTTGCTGGCAGGTGGGAGGTCGCTGGTGAGCAGACGTTCATTTACTCATCAGACACACACTTGTCCCATCTCGGACTGGGTGCTGGTAGTTCAAAGCTGGTCAGAACCTGGTGCTTGCCCTCCCAGCACTCACATCACAAGGCGAGAGATGAGCCCACGAACACAGCAGTGATCATGGCATCACGGGGTGGCTGCTAGATTATGAGCGGGACGGAAGGGTGAGGGTGGGGACAGTTGCCCAAACGGGCCCCAAGTGATGAGTAAGTTTTCATTCACCAGGTAGGAAGGGAGGAGAAGGGCATTCCAGACGAGGGATCTGAGGGTGCCAAGGCCCGAGGGAGCAGACAAGCTCAAGTGAGCTGTGCAGACAGTGATGCGGTGTGCCGGGAATCTGGACGGAGGGAGTGGTAGGGTGGACAGGAGCTGGCTGTGAGAGGGGAAGGGGCTGGACTTTCTAGGATAGGAGGGAGCCACCACTGCCTGGATGGGAGGGAAGGTCGAGGGAGAGTGGATGCATATATATGTGCAGCTGAGTCCCATTGCTGTCCACCTGAAACTATCACAACATTGTTACTTGGCTATACCCCAACACAAAATTAAAAAAAGAGGGAACCACCTATGGGCCTCACCCAGGGAGTAACAAGGCCGAGGGTGTGTGTTTTCCAGGATACCATGGAAGGGAGCCTGGAAAAGACCCTGATGCTGGGAAAGACTGAGGGCAGGAGAAGGGGCGACAGAGGATGAGCTGGTTGGATGGCGTCACTGATTCAATGGACATAAGTCTGACCGAACTCGGAAGATGGTGAAGGACAGGGAAGCCTGGCGTGCTGTGGTTCATGGGGTCGCAAAGAGTCAGACATGATTTGGTGACCAAACAACAACAAACAGTAGGGAGAGGCTGGAGCCAGAGGCACTAGCTGAACACCTCGCCGCCTTTGCTGACCTCTAACCTTGGCCCTAATCCTACCAGCCTCCCAGGGCCTGACAGCTGGCCGCCCCGGAAGCCTTCCCTCCTGTGCAAAGCCACAGGGAGCTCCCCCCGCCACCTCCTGGAGCTCTTACAAACACTTGGCATTCAATCTTGTTTCCCTAGCAAGCCCAAAGCTCTAGAAGCGTTGGGCCAGACCAGGTTTTACACCTTCCCAACATCCTCCGCCCAGGCCAGAAACTTCAGAATACAAGTTGACTCAGAGCCTGAGCTGGAAATATGGGCACAGCAAGGCAGGAGCTCCTGAGCTGAGCTGGAGGCACGATGGGCAGGCAGTACTGGCAGGGAAGGAGGCCCCATGAGAAAGCACTGGCCACAGGATCAGGCCCTCGCAGGGTGAATGCCCCATGGGCGCACTCACCTTCCTGGTGCGCCCAGACCAGGGCCTCCCGCTCCCTCCTCAGAACACGGCACAGTCGGTCTCCCAGTGCGCTGAGCAGGTGCTTGGCCAGGCCCACGCTGAGCCCAGCCTCCGGGCCAGACCCTCCTCCCTCCTTGGAGCTGGCTGCCGAGTCCTCCTCCTGTGGCTGCTCCCCTCCCAGCAGCAATCTGGAGACAGGGTGGAGGCAGGTGAGCAGGGAGCCCCCACTGGGAGGGTGCTGGGGGCAGCCAGGGGCAACAGGCTCACCTGGACAGTGGCTGGGAGTAGTGGGCAGGCCCTCCCGTCTCGCCAGCTGCCTGGGCACAGCCTTGGCACTGAGTGATGCCTGCCACAGGAGGCACGCCAGGTGTATCCTGGGGCCCTGGGGCCTGCAGGCTGGCCCCGTCGTCCCGGGGTCCTGAGGAGATATGGCAGCAGGTCGGGCATCTGGGCCTCCTGGGCTTTGGTGAGCCCCAGGCCCTGCCTTAACACCCAGCCCGCCCCCACGTGGGGCCAGCGCAGCTCCTAGGCCCAGGCCTATGAGGCCTGATTCGGAACAAGAGAAGCAGGCCTCCAAAAACTTCAAAAGAGCTGAGCCCTGACACGGACTGATGGGCCACGAGGTGGGCTCTACGATACTAGGGTAGCTGGGGCTCTAGATACAGTTGGTGTAGACTTGGGATGGCTTTGCCTCAGGCTCAGTGATGCCACTGGCTGTGTGAGAGCGTGAAGAGGCAATCCCAACGTGGATGGAGGGCGCTGGAAGGTGAGAAGGCCGCAGAGTTTCAACACAGGCCACAGGTGCAGTAACCCAAGAAGGCGGTGGAGGAGCCAAGAGCTTCCACTGCAGGCAGAGGCCTGGGAGAGTGCAGAAAGCCCCGTGCCAGGTGCAGGGGTGCAAGGCCAGCGAAAGAGTCCTGATTCAGGCCCAGCTTCCAGGAGGCCGAGAAACTGAGGCGGTCCCGAGGAACCGAGGCTGGGTCAGCAGTGCCAGCCTCTGTGAAGGGCACCGTGTGACACAGGGGTCCGAGTCGTGCCCAAGTCCTAACACCAGCAATGTTCACACTGACTTTCCATGATCCAGCTGGCCCAGAGATTTGTCATTTGTTTCTGGGGCAGGACAAGGGGTCCTTCAGGAGAGCCAATTCTCCAATGGGGTTTGTGGCCCAGATAATCACAGAGATGCCTGTTCATTGGGTGCTTACTTATGTGAATGATATGGTTTCATCTCTGCAGCAGTCTTTACGAGGTAGGTGCTGTCTTTATCCCCATTTTATAGATGAAGAAACTGAAGTCCAGAGAGGTGAAGTAACTAGCCCAAGGTCACACAGCACCGAATCAGTCAAGTCAGGACCCAGGTCCTTTGACTCCACGCACTGAACCCTGTCATTATATTCTCACTAGTATGCCATGACTTGGGAGGAGGCACAGGAAAATAGGAGCCACTTGCTGGAAGGCTCTGGCTTGTAGATGCTAAGGGACTCAGTGAACTACCCCATTGAGGTAGACAATGGGGCAGCTGGGTGTAACCCACTCATAAAGGTATACTGACCCCACCTCCCTGGAAAGCCCCTGTCCCAGTGGTGCCCTCCCAAGTAGGGCCACCAGCAGCCCCCGCTTCCACCCCATCTCGGTCCCCTTACCTCTGTGGTCATCACGCTGTTCTGTCTCCGCCTTGTTCCCAAATACTGAGTCCAGCACTTCCTGCCGGCCTCTGGCCCCCTGACCCACACTGCCCGGGAAAGGACCGGTCGGGCGCTTGGCAGCTGGGCTGCTCGCTGTTCCCTGGACCTCGGGGCTGCTTGACCTCTTGCGGGCTGGCAGCTGGGCTGCCGGGCTCTCCTCCTCCCCAGGGCAGCTGTCTGGGCACCCAAACTGCTCAGAGTGTCGAGTAAGCCACGTCTTCTTCAGCTTGGTGTGATGGCTGGGCAGGCAGGCCCTAGGACTGGGGGTCTTATAGGCTTCCTCGCTGGATTCACTGGGCTCACTGGTGGCCCCCTCCAGGTCCTCCTGGCACTGCCCACAAGGGTCATCTCTAGCTGGTGGGTGAGATGAGCAATAGCCTGCCTGGGTGGTAGGAGGTCCAGGAGATGGGCACCTTGTTGCGGCTGATGGCCCCAGCTGGTACCCAAGGCTCCCACCTCCAGGGACAGCCCAGACATTGCCAAGAGTATGAACCAGGCCTGGGGAACAAGTGGGCCACGGGGTCCGGGTCACAGTGTCTGGATGTCCCAGGAGAAGGGGACAAAGGTTCGGATGCCTGCCAACTCCTGTCTCTCCATCCCTCTGGTGGAGAGAAGGGTGTTCCACCTCCCCAGTTCTCTGGAGATGCCCACGAGGGGCTGAGCCCAGCAGCCCAGGTTCCACAGTTGCCAATGGGTCCTTTGCCAGCCTGAGTATGCTTGGATCCTTGTGGTAAAAGCCCTAAAGAGAGGAGAAGGGATTAAGCTAGTGCTGACTTTGCTTCCCAGTGCTTAAAAGGACAAGAACGGGTGTGTACCTGTGTGGCTTTAAGAGTTGTGAAAATACAGAAGAATGTACTGGTTAATAGGCACTGGATCTCTAAATGCCTGCTCCACAGCCTCATAGCCTTGGATATCCCAGATCCTTCCCCAGGATTTCTCAGGTCTCCCCACAATCCAGCAACTAAAGGGTTAATGCCACACACAGTCAAAGGGCTTTCAGGATCTGTTCAGATGGTGTGATACCCTGTACCATACTGGATTCAAAATATTTTACATCTCATCCCCGAGATGACCCTGGAGGCCACTTGGAGGAGAGGTGCCATAGGTACAGGCCATAGGACCACCAGCACATCCCAGAGGACCTTGTCTGCCCCTCCTCCGAGAACAAGACCACACATTCTGAGGCCCCAGTTCCCAGGGTCTCCTTCTGGGTGGACAATGGGTGAGTCAATTCCTGAAATGGCCCAAAGGCCACAGGGTCACTCTTGGGATGGCCACCCTTATGCTCAGGAATCAGGGGGCTGTAGCGAGGCAGGCAGAATGCCAGCGGATGGGTAAACATCACCTAATGAGAAGGCTATGCCCAGAAAAGGAATTGCTTGGTGTTGACTCTGTCTGAGCTGATAGCCTCCTCCCCAACCTGGGTACCACCTTATCTTTTCATCAGAATGGATTGGCAGAGTGGTCTGGCCCTGCCAGTGTTGCCCCTGGGGCCTGTGGAGCTCCCATGTGTGGCCTCAGCCCCAGGTACCCTCTCTGCTCCAACACTCACCTTGCTGCCTAAGCTGAAGGCGGAGGGCACTTTGGGCTGGCCCCCGGAGTACACCCAGGGGTGTGGGGCCAAGGGCCAGTCACATGGATGCTCTGGGGGCAGGCTGGACACTAGGTAGGGTGGCAAGCAGGTGGGCATCCAGAAGGGAGCTCGCTCCAGGATCTTGGTCTCCAGAAGGAAGGGGCAGTGCAAGGGTCGGAAGGCCACAGGGTCACTCTTGGGATGGCCACCATTATGCTCAGGATCCAGGGGGCTGTAGCGAGGCGGGCACGGTGAGCCACAGAATGCCAGTGGATGGGTAAGCATCGCCTCCTTCCAGCGCAGCCCATCCTTGCTGCTTGGCCAGCCAGGCTTCCTCTCTCCATTCCGGGGACCTTCACCCTCCACCAGAGGGAGCGTGTCCTTGGGGCTCTGCGGGAAGCCAGGGGGCAGCCAGGAGCCTGGGGTGCTCAGGACACCCCTCCAGAAGGGAGCGGGCTCTCCCAGGCACAGTGCCGCAGGGCGCAGGCCATCTCGTGGTGGGGTGTCTAGATCCCGTCCTGCAATCCCATTCTCAGGGGCTGTCTTCTCCCAGGCTGGGCTGTCCTTCAGGAAGCTGGGCGGACCCTCCATCACTCTCCTGCCCTCATGGGGTTCTCCCAGAGGGGGTCCCTGGAGCAGAACCATGACGGCATGAGTTGCTTAGAAACATGCTTCAAGCACCCCAGTTCCTGGCACCGCCCTTGCAGCGCCAAGGCACCCCAAACCAGTAAGGCAAGTGCCAACCTACAGCTAGGTTCCATGCTACCTGCCCACATGAGACTCGAAGGACCTGCCTGGGTGGGATGCCCCAGTAGGGGGGAGGTTACCCTTTCCCCCAAGTGCCTGGGACCTGACAGCCCACCTGGGCCAGAGCCCCTTGTCAGAGACTACCATTTCTAGGATGACATGTCCTGGCCTCGCTGAGCCTGGAACTGGTCATGAGCCATGGGGAAGGACAGAGGGTGAGAACCCGAAAGATGAGCTCTGTAGAAGGTGCTGCCCTGGGAGACAAGAAGGTTGGATCCTGGCCCTGATCCAGTCCCCTGCTGTGTGACCTCGGGCAAGTCAGTTCACTCCTCTGGGCCTCAGTGTGCCCTTGTGTCAAACACGGTTGAGAGATGCACAGTTTCGGAAGCCTCTTCCTGCACTGCATCTTTGGTTCCTGGGGTGCTTCCAGGCCACCCCGAGCCCCACCTGGGCTTGTGTGGGTGGGCAGTGCAGGCAGGGCAGGCTGGAGTCATCGGGAAGAACAGGGCTGCTGGCCCGAATCCGTCTCTACACAGAAGCAGCCTCTTAGCGGTGTTTTACAGTTTCTTGGCTCCTGAGGTAGAGCCCAGGACAACTGCTGGGGGCTGGGGTCCCCACCGCTGCCCCAAGGGAAGGAGTGACCCAGTCTGGTAGAGGGGAGTTAGAGGCCTCAGGCCAGATGGGTCTATATACCCCAGTCTAGCCTGCAGTGCAAGGGCGGCTGTGGCCGCTGGTAACTGCAGCCTGGCCGGGGGGAGGGAAGGAGGCGGGGAAAGCAGGCTGGGCCCCAGAGAGAGGCAAAGGAGGGAAAATTGAATGCGCGTGCAAAGGACCAGGATGACAGGTGGTACCAGAGCTGCTGCACTCTCCCAGCAAGGCGGCATGGCCCAGTAGGGGAAGCCCCAGGAAGGAGGCGAGGGAACCCAGGAGAGCCGTGACATAGGGCGCTTGGGTTTTCTGGGGCCACTGCTCTGACACAGTCCAGCCCTGTCGGGCATCCTAACTTTCAGAGGTGTGTGGCCCAGCCCAGAGGAGCAAGCAGAGCTCACTCCCTGCTTGTGGCCGGCTCGGTTCGGAAATGCAGGGCTATGGGCGTCCCCTGCGGCCGGCTCGGTTCGGAAATGCCCGGCTATGGGCGTCCCCAGAAGGCACGGGTCTGGCGCCCGTCTCTGCGCTTACCTGGGCTTCACGGGCCCGGCGCGGCGCGGGCGGCGGCGGTCGTGGTGGCCGACACCGGGCGTCCTCTCCCCATGGGCTGGCTCCGGGGCCTCCTGGCCGGCGGGCGAGGACTCTTTCTCCCGCTCTCTGCTCAGCGCGCTCGCGCTCTCTTTCCCCCGGGGCGGCGGGGGCGCTCTAGGGCCGCAGGCTGGAGGGGTCGGGCTCCGGGATCTGCAAGATGCGGCACACGGCGCGAATCGGCCGCACCAGCTTCTGGGCCGAGGCCGTGGGTTGCGCCATGGGACGCCGAGACTCCGTGCTGCGCCGCGGGGAGGGCCGGGCCGGGGCTAGGGAGCGGGTGCCCCCGGAGGGAGAGAGGGAGCCGGGCCGGGGGGAACGCGCGCCCCGGGTCGGAGATGGCGGAGTTGGGGGGAAAGGCCGGGGGGCCGGGGGGAGGGGGTCGTGCCTGGAAGGGGGGCCGATCCCGCGACCCGGGAGAGAGGCACCAGCGAGGGCGCAGCGCGGAGCGGCGCGGCTAATGGAGGGAGAGCCCAGCGGAGAGGGCAGCAGGACCTCTGATCGCCATCGCCAGACGCGCAACTGAGAGTGGGGAAGCTGCTCCGCCGGTTTCCTCCTCCAGCACCCTGCGGGAAACAGGAGCCCGTGATTCGGCGGCCCCGCCTGGGCCTGCCCCCTCCCGGGCCCCGGGGGCTTCCGCCAACGCCCCGGCGATGCCACCGGCTGCGCACGGGGAGAATGAGCCCTTTGTTCCCCCCTCCCCCCCGCGGCACCCGGGCGCCTGCCGAGAGAGGCTCCCCCGGGGCAGCGTGCCAGCTTCCCAGCCGCCCCACCCTCCCGTGGGCCCGGCCCCGGAGCCTGGCAGGCGGGCAGCACCCCCACTATAGGTGCCAAGCCCGGGAACTGGAGCAAAGGGCGGGAGGGGCCGGACCAGGCCACCGATGGGGCGGGGTGCCCCCAGGGGTGCCAGGGCAGGGCGGCTGGGAGGGGTCAGTGCCAGAGCTGGCAGGGGCAGTCGAGTTCTCACGGGTCAGTGATGGGCGCTCTGACCCACGCCAGCCACCCCGTGCCTGCTGGACCACTGGCTCCTGGTCGTCTCCAGCTCTGGCACACAGGCACACTCGCTGGCCCCACTCTGCCCAGCCTGGTCCTCATCTGGCCAAGCTGCTGTCCACCGTTCCAGACCCAAGCCCCCTTCCAAGGGGGTGTCCTGCACTAGCTGTGCTAGAAGGGTCTAGACTCTATTCTGTTCTTGGTCTAAGGGTCCCAGTTTCACCCGTTGCCCAAAGAAGTGGGACCAGATGCCCTCCCACCCTGTGTTCTGGGGGTCAGCCCCTGGCCTGGGATCCCAGTGTCTCCAGGCCCAGGACTGGAGAGGAGCCCATGGGAGTGGCTCCTGGGAGGGAGCAGAGAGGAGGAGAGGAAATGGGAACGCAAGGCACCCTCCACCCGAGGAAGCATCCCAGCTCCTCTGCGGGGGTGGTTCCAGAGCACAGACACAAACAGACAGATTCAAACACACACAGACAGATTCAGACACACACAGAAACCCACACGCCCAACGGGCGCTTCCCTTCCCCTGGGGCACCCACCACCCACCCCGCACAACTCCCCTGCCTCCTTGTGGAAGCCATCCTTGGCCTGCCT
This sequence comes from Ovis aries, assembly GCF_016772045.2. Classification (NCBI taxonomy): domain Eukaryota; kingdom Metazoa; phylum Chordata; class Mammalia; order Artiodactyla; family Bovidae; genus Ovis; species Ovis aries. The sequence continues at coordinate 43,476,769 of NC_056055.1, read as the reverse complement.
TTACCCAGCCTGGGATATGGGCAGTGCCACCCCACCCACCCCTGGTCCATTGAAGGGATGAGTTCATGGATGTGGCCAGCCTTGTCCCGGGTCACTGCACCATTCCTGGAGAAGGGCGCCATGAAAGGCCTGAAGGGAGCCTTCCTTGAGAGGCCAGAGGGGAGGCAGGGATCCTTGGACCAGCTGAGAAGAGGAGGGGTCCTGAGGAGAGGAGGCTTGAAGGGGTCAGCACCGGGCATGACTTAGGTCATGTTGGCATAGATTCTCCGGCCTTTTGCCTCCCTCCAGAGGCTGGCTGGTAGGGGTTGTTTACATGACTGAGTTGTTAACACTCCCTTCCTCCCCTGGCTCTCCTGAGGGGTGGCCTGGACCTGAGTGTGCCCGGGGGGAAGTGATCACGGAGGGTCTAACCCAGATTGCAGTCCCGAGGCCCCCGAGCCCTATCCTCCCATTCCTAGGCTGGTTCCGGGATGCGGATGGGGGCCGGGGTGTGCCCATGGTCCCCCATTTGTGTCCTCTGGCAGCCGAAGCTTGTGGGAGAGTCCGGGGGAGAGTCCAGGGGGAGAATCCTGCGGCTCGAGGCCTAGAAGAGGCTGGGCTGGCCAGGGTGGGAATCTGGGCTGTCTGGGGCCCCGAGGGCCGGTCACTGTCATGCCCCAAGGGGATGGGGACTGTCCTAGGGGAGTGGAACAGGCACCCATCCCACCCCATTTGCCAGTCTCTCGGGTCCCTGGACTAGACCAGGACTCTCAGGACAGACTCCTAAAAATGCCCAGGGGGTTGTGGGGGGGGAGTGGGGCCAGAAGGAGCCCCTTTCCACCCTCACCAGTTTTCCATCCTGCTCCATAGCCCATGCCACAGGCCCAGAGCCCTTGTAGCCGGCTGTTCTGTGCCTGAGGACAGAGCAGGTCTGAGGAGACACACAAAGACACAAACACAGAAGGAAAGCCACGCAACGTGGGGACACAACACCGGCTCCGGCTCCCTGGACAAAGGCGAGCTGACCAACACCCTCCCCCCACGAGCAGGCCGCTTCTGCCCCGCGCCGACCCCTGGAGAGCACACACACTCACACACACACACTGAGACACACGTTCCCGCTGACACGCGCAGCAGCACTCACAAGCCAGCTGACCTCACGCTGTCCCCAGAGCCCCTTACCTGGGCAAGCACAAGTGCCCCTCGGGCGGAGCAGCCCCCTGCCCAGGGGAGGGCAGCAGGCGGGGGCGGGGGAAGGAGCCCCGGAGAGTCAGGCCAAGCTGCCACTAATCCGGGCGGGGAGAGGGGGGGCACCCACGTCAGAGCGGGGACTGCCGGGTGGAGGGCATCTCAGGACATCCCCTCCCACACACGCGGCCGTCTGGGCACCTAGCCCTGCTTCCCCAGCCCCTCCATCCTTCAGACAGCTGAGGCCGGCCTCCCCCCCAACCCCCCACCCTTGTGGCAACGCCTGGGGCGGGGGCAGGGGGGGAGGGGGAATACCAGGGAGATTTCTCCCAGGACGCTGGGGGAGGGGCGGAGGAAGGGAAGTGTGGAGATGTTTGGGAGCCAGGAGGAAGCCCTGTGGCCATGCCCGCTCCCCTCTGACCCACCCACCCACCCACATCTCTACCTATTTCCTCTTCTACCTCCCCGGTGCCCCTCCCCCCTCAACCTTCCCTCTCCTGCAGTCTAGCCACCCCGTAGAGAAAGCCACCTCATGCTGCCCCAGACTCACTCAGGACCTTCTGCCTAGCAACCCAGCTCTGGTCCCCCACCCTGGGGTTTCCCCAGCAGGGCATCATCCTCTTGCTCAGGCTTCTGCCCCTACCCAGCTACGGGGCATCCCTGATACTCTGCGGGCAGTGGTGGGGTGGGGACAAGGGATGAGTGCCTAAGAGTTGTGTCCTCAACCCTCTCAAGGGTGGGGCCGTGTCAGCCAGGACTCCCCAACTCAGCCTGGGCCCGGGCTGTGTTGAAACAAGAGGCTAACCACGCTGCCTCCGCCCACAGTAACACTGAAAAATGCACCAGTGAGGCCGGGGCACCTGGAGGCCAGAGGTGGGGAAGGGGGACCAGGATCCAGAGGAGCCAAAGAGGCAAGGAGAGAAAGGAGCTGCCTGAAAGGTCCAATGGACTGTGGGCGTGGGAGGGGGGTGCTGTAGGGAGGAGGGAGTAGGAAGATCTGAAAATGAAGGGCCACTAGGGAACTTGGAAGCATTGGGGGGCATCCCTCAGAAGCAGGCCAGGTGGATGGGCAGGCCGGAGTGAGCTCAAACCAAGCAGGGCTGGTACCTGGGCCAAGCAGAGGTATGTGCTTCTAAGGGGACTGGCCTAGGCTCTTTATCTCTGTACCGATGCCCGTGGCAGCAGAACCTGGCCCATCTGTGCTCCAGGCCAGTTGGAATTCTGGCCAGCTCTGATTCTGCCTGGGGAGGCAGTGGGCACACTTGTGGGTAATGGGGATGGGGGTGTGGGCAGGCCAGGGCACAGCCCAACCTTCCCCTAGGGGCCAGGCCAGAGAGGTGGCGGGTTGGGCTAGGAACCCCATGCAGAGGGAAAGGATGCCAGGCAGGTGTCTCAGTGATTCTCAGAGGGAAGCCCAGTCTGCATCCAGTGCTGCAGTCTCAGTACCACACGTGCTGGTCGAGAACTTGGATTTCTCCTTGTCCCTTCCCCTCTGGCCCCAGGAGGTCTTGGAACCCATACAACTGCAGCAGACATTCACCAAACATGTATTACAGAGACTCGGGCATTTTCAAGGCTCTGTGATGGGCACCCAGGAGATTCATAATACAAAAATGAACATACAAGGTTCCCTGGCGTCGAGGAGCTTCTGCTCCCTTGATGCTTGTTCTTTTACCAGCAAACATTTGCTGAAACCTCTCAGGTGTCAGGCCGTATGCTGGGTGCTGTGGGTGAAGACTGGGGTCAGGCATGTTAACAGACTATTAAGGGGTTTCTGGTCCCAGGCTGGGAAAGTCAGGGGAATGTCACAGAGGGGGCAATGCTGAGCTCAGAAATGAGAGAACAAGTATTTTACCATGAACCACAATATGTCACCTGCTCTAACCACTATTTGCTCCAGGACAGGATACAAAAGTAAGATGTAGATCTGTTCATTATGAAGCCACAGTGCAGTGTGGGAGGTGGTCTGGATGAGCAGTCAACCCCAAGGGGACATGGGGAAGACTCACAGAGGGCTTCCTGGAGGAGGTGATGTTTGAGTAAAGTCCAAAGGGTAAATAGGAATAGGACAGAGCACGGGGGGTGGGGGAGGGTGGAGAGGGGGACAGGAAAAGAGCCTGGAGTCATGAGTCCAGATTGATAAGGTGGGGAACAAGAAGCTATTGGCATCTGGATGGGCAGGCAGCAGAGCAGGCAAGGAGCATGCAAGCACAGCCCAGAACAGGGTGAACTGGCCAGAGATCAGGAGCTTCACAAGGGCCTAGAGTCAAGGAAGGCTTTTAGGTGACATCTGATCATGAAGAAACACTGTGACAGCCTGGAAGGAAGACCATAGGAAGCACAGGAGATTCATAGAGCGGAGCAAAGGCCTAGAGGCTGATGCTGGAATGAAAGAGACGCTTCCAGAGACAGAAATAGGAGCAGCGGGGGCAGCCAGGCTAATGGGAAGGCTGGGGCCATCTCTAATTCAGCCCCAGGGCCCTAGTGACCCTGCCACTCATTGTAAGGTGCCATCCGAGGAACAAGGGCAGGCAAAGCCCCACAGCTCCCAGGAAAGCTCCCTTACTGCCACACACTGTCAGCCTCCTGCAGCTGCTCCCTGCTTTGCGTTTTTATTTCATTTTGACAATTTATCACATGCTCCTCTGTTTTGTTCTTTTGGTACGGGGCTGTGGATCCTGCCATTCCACCCCTACCAAAGCAACCTCTGGGCAGACTTGCCTCAGGAGATGGTGCTCTGACCCAGGGGCAGCACAATCGTGGAAAATTGCTTTATTTTTCCAAGTCTCATCCTTCCATCTGTAAAATGGCTATAACTCCCACCTGACAGTCTTGTCAGGAGGATTTAAGGAAATCACCTCTTTAAAATGCACAAGTTCTGGGACACAATCAGTATTTCATCTCTACTAGTTTCCTTCTCCTTTTCTCCCTGGCAAGAAACTTTCTCATTTACTCTCGTTCTGCACAGTGGTTAAGAATCCTGACTCTGGGGTCAGACTACCTGGTTTCCAAGCCCAACTCTGCCACTTACTAGCTGTGTGACCTCAGGCAAATAACTTGCCCTCTCGGTCCCTATTTTCCCTTTTGTGAAATGAAGATTATAATAATAGTAACTGCTCTGTAAAGATTGTTGTGAGGAATAAATTAATACCCGTTGGGGGCTCAGAGCAGCCCCTACTGGGGCAGCCATAGTCTAGATGCTAGCTATTACTAGACTTTGCACCCCAAGTTTCTTGAAACATGCCTGGTACCTGGCAGATGCTCAGTAAAGATTTTTTGAATGAATAAATGAAGAGATAAGGCAACCCCATGATGCAAGGGAACATCAAGATAGGAAATCACTGAACACCAATCTGTGAGGAGCTAAGCCACCCAGCAGATTAAGTACCTCTCCCGAATAAACCCGGATAATCCCCACACCAAGAGTTAATCCACACTCCTCAGGTCACTCTGGGTGACTACCCCATATCCCCTCTTCCCACCTGACACTCTCCCCCATCTCTCGACTTAATCAAAGGTGGGAAAGGACAGCAGGCGTATGGGTGGGAGAGGGGAGCAGCCCTAGGACACTACAATAAGACCAGGGCAGGAGAGGGCAGGGCTGGGCACTGGCTGCCCCAGGGATTAAAGGATGAAGTGGAGCCAGCAGACAGCCTGGGTCGCAGAAGAGATTCGAGGATGGGGCAGGCTGAAGACCAATGACCACAAGTAGCAGGGAGGGCCTTTGGAGGCAGAGCCAGGGTTCTTGATCAGCCCTCCAGCCATCCAGCGGCCAGGCCCCTGCAGGGGCAAGGCTCTGCTCAGCCTCCAAGCCCCGCCCTCCTTGACCTGGAAGCTGAGGGCAAACCAGACTCTGGCAGCTGCTGCCCCCCTCTGGCCACTCCATAGAGGTGCAATGCTCCCACCGTCAACCTGAGGGTTTGCAGACCTAGGCACCCCTGGAGGTGCCCAGAGGCCCGGCAGGCCCTTGGAGGAAATCGGCCTATCCAGGCCTCATCTGGCATAGCTCAAGCTAATCCCCTGTGAGATTATCGTGCTACCTGAGGTCCCTCCCCACCTTCACTCCCACTGGTTTCTACTTCCCGTGAAGGTCTGCTTCCATCTCCTCCTGACTGCTTTGTTAGACTGTCCCCTTCCAGGGCTATCCCCCAACTCTCCTATCTCTGAGGTCCCCAGGAGCTTTCTGTAACAGTATTTTCCACATCACAACTATCTGTCAATGGCCATCTGGCCCTACTGTAGTCTCAGGCCTTTCAGCACTGGTCCTAGGCCGACTGGCCTGTGGCGGGCTGTTTAATAACATGTGCTGTGAGGACAAGGACTACAAACCAGAAGAGATGGAGCACTTTTATGAGTTTATTTATCAAAACTTCCACAAACCCAGCCTCATTCATTAACACAAACCGTACAATGAGCAACCCCCCGCAACCCCACACACACACAGGCCTTCGAAAAGGCTGTCAAGTACTTTAAAGGACAGGAAGGAAGGAACAGAGCTGGGTGACCTTTGTGTTTCATTTTCCAGGGGTCTGGGGAGGGCTCTGGTCCCACATCTGGGAAGGTAGAAGGGCAAGGAAGGCAATAAATAGAACCGTAAGCCCAGCCTGCTTTGGTACATTGTGGGTGCTGCCCTGCACGTGGCCAGGAACCACCAGCAAGAGCCAGGAGGGCCAGGAGGGCTGCTGGTATGGCCAGAGGTCCCTCAGAAGGGCCCCAGCACCCCAAAGGGCAAGAGGTAAGACCCAGCCTGGCTCCGCAGACCCTAGCTGTCCATGTCTGAGGGTGCGGTCTTTTTCCTCGTCCGAACCTTCAGGGAGCGCGAGGTGCCCTGTTGGGGGAGAGGAGGCAGGCACATTGTGAACAGTCGGGGCTGCGGCAGCGGTAAGGACAGCCCCCTTCCCTCGTGCCTGCCTCACCACCGACCTCCCGGGCCAGAGGCTTCCTCTTGATCACACGCAGACTCTGGCTGCGGCCCAGCGGCTTCTCTCGGGGCCGGGCTGGTGGCTGGGGGACCACTTCTGTGTCGGACCAACACTCATTATCAGTGTCACTGTCTCGCAGGCCCCCTGCCCGGTACCCTGTGTGGAGGAGAAGGAGCCAGGAGGCAAAGCTAGGCATTGACAGTCTGAGGGCTGGGGGCAGACTGAGCCAGGCCTTCCTCCGCCCCAGGGGAGGAAACCATTCCTCTCTCTGGGGAACACAGTTTCAGGTCCCTCTGCCCACTCACCGATAGGTGGCCTGTGGCGGGGTACCTGGTCCTCCAGGTAGAGGGGATCCTGGTAGGTGGGGGCGGGGCCGTCAGGGATGGTGCGCAGGTCCTGCATGGAGAAGCTCCGCAGCCTCCCGGCCAGTGCACCCTGACTCTGCAAGGGAGCAGGAGCCGCTGCACCAACTGATGGAGGGGGCAGGGCTTCGGGCAGAAGGGGCCTCAGGCAGGGGAGCTGCCCAGGGAAATCAAGGCTGACCTGTGAGCAATCCCTGGGGCACAGGCCCAAAGGCAACATGGCAACCCTTCTAGTCCTGTGCCGGGGCACCAACAGCAAGGTTGGGCCCAGAGACAAGGAGCAGTGGCTCACAGTCAATGTTAGAGCGAGAAAGTCTGAATTTCAGCTCCATGCTCCCGCCAACACCGCAACCTGTCACCTCTCACCCCGGCTCCCTGGCATGGACAGCTGCTATCCCTTGGCTCCGTGACTGAGAGCTGGACCCGCCCAAAGGGCCCTGGGGGTGGGCGTAGGGCTGTTGGAAGGCTGGGGCCCAGGGCACCTTGGTAGCAGCCTGCACAGCAGCAGAGGCGGCAATGTTGAGGCCCCGCTTCCCAAAGCTGAGCACCGTCTCGTAGCTGCGCTCCTTGGCTTGCACAATATAGGTGTCGATTTCCTGCAGATGATATGTTGGGGAGGAAACCTCAGGCGGACCACCCAGGTCACTCCTGTACGGACCCAGAGAAATCACTGGGAGTCATGCCTCCTGGTCCACCCCATCCACAGAGCAAAGGGCTCCCCACCCACTCACCCATTCCTCCACCTCAATGATCCACCACACTCCAGGCTCCCCACACCATCCCCAAACCAGCTTCCAGCTGATGTTTTACACGCTCCAAAGATCATTCACCTGTGCACCCATTTGATTAGTCCAGAAGAGGAAGAAGGCAAGGCTCTGTCAAGGTCCCACAGTTCAACAGCAGTAGGACTGAGATTAGAGCCCAGATGTCGCCCAGTGTCTCAGGCCCCAAATCCAGGGCTCCTCCCCTCGCACCCACCCCTACGCTGCCCACCCTGCCTCCCCCTGGGGTACCTTCTCATGGCGAGACAAGGATGGGTGGACAAACTTTCGGTAAAGCATGCTGGCCCCCCTGGTGTAGGGCGAAAGCAGCCACAGCACAAACGCCATCTTGATCTCGTAGTAGAAAGGGAACCTGGGAGAGCAGAGGGGCAAGGTCCACCAGGGAGCCAGGCCAGGGAGAGCCAGCCCCTCCCCGCAGCCCACAGAACCCCGGTGCCCGTACCAGGAAATAAAGATGTCCGTGAAGGTCTCCACCGCCATGAAGAGTGCAAAGACGATCCAGTACATCATCCATCGGACCTGGATAGGGTGAGGCGGGGGTAGAGGTCAGGAGCCAGAAGCTGAACCGGCAATACCAACTCCCCTGTCCTGGGCTGACCCAGTCCAGAGATTCCAGAAAGCCCTTCCCACTGCATTCCCCTGGCATTTGGCTGGCCTTACAGAATTGCCTCTGAGAAACTGCCACTCATTCCTGTACCCACCCTCAATCAGCTTCACCACAAGATCTTACAAAGAACCCCAACAGCCCACCCTCCATTCACGCCCATGCTGCTTCAGGATATCCCACCAGATTATACCCCTGAAAAAGAGGGAGCCCAGCTTGGACCCCACACACCTCGCCAAATCCTACCACACCCCCCACCTGGGCTGAGCCCTCCTGCCCACCCCCACACTCACATATTCACGAATGTTCTTGGTCTTCACAGCCTTGTAGGAAGCATAAGCTGGGTACAGCATCCCAAACACCAGCCTGAAGAGCAGCTCCCAAAACAGAGGAGAAGTGTGAGGGGCACCATTCCCCACCCCCTGCCAGGTGGCCGCCTCCCAGGTTCAAGGCGGCAGTACCTGCCCAGTTCTTCCCGCTTGGCTTGCACAACCTGTGCCTGAGTCAGTGCCCTGGAGGCCACCTCCCTACCCTGCTGTTTACAAACACCCCAAGCCTGCTCAGGCCTGCAAAAGTGGCCCATGGGTGCATGATGCAGGGAGAGCACAGGTGGGTGGGAAGCAGGCTCCGGAGCTGTGAGAATACCAGGCTGGACGTGCCGTCAGGCGCAGGGCCATCAGATCCGGCAGGGCCAGGTTGCAGACAGAGCTATTTCAGCCAGGTGCTGGAGTACCGAAAGGTGACAAGTAGGACTGAGTGGGGAGGCTGAGGCCAGGATGGTGAGTCACGTGAATGACTACTCAGTTGGGAAGCGCCCACAACGTGCCACATCTTGTGTCTGCCAAGGGGCTGCTGGCCGGCCTGTGGTCCTCTCTCTCCCACGCACCTGCCTGCAATGTGTGTCTGACTGCAAGGGGTTTCGCCTGGGCGTCAGCCAAGTTGGCTGGAGGGTGGGGGTACCAGCGCGCCCCACCCCCCCACCCCCGCATGCCTTGTGCAGGTTCACAAATCCGTTAACCCCTGCAGTGAATGTTGGAAGGAGGGAAAATGTGTAAGGGAGCTCAGAAAGCCCCCTTTCCACCTGACAGTCCCAGTTTCCACCCCAGGGGCGGGTTGAAACCCAGGGACAGAGGGAGTATTAGAACGGCCATACTCACACCACCAGGCGACAGATCATCCACGACACCATTCTGCAGCCTTGGGAAGGAAGGGAGATCCCTCCAGGAAGACGACCAGAGAGAGGGACGCTTACGCCACGGTGGAGGTGCAGGAACCACAGGGGCACTAGGGTTGCCCCTTTGTGGAGGCGGAGCCTGCCGCTCACTAACTCCTCGGTGCGGAGAGCCTAAAGAAAGGGGAGACGAGCGGGCCGGGGCAGGCACGACCGACTCGGGAGCCGGTACCCGCCAGCGCGCTCCTTTGCCCCGCCGCGCCGCTCTGACAGTTACAGCCCTGACCCGCACTTCCTGCTCCGGAGAACGAAGCGTTCGGCCCTTGCCAGGGGCGCCGCGAGTCCCGGGCCAAGGGTGGCTGGTCGCAGCCTGCGCTCGTGCAGGTCCCGGGAACTCAGTGCGCCGGGCCACCGGCACCGGCTTCGGGGCGGAGTTTGCAACTCACTTGAAAGTTGCACGGAACTGGGCGCTGCCCAACCCCAGGTCTCCGGCGCGGGGCGCAGGCGCAGAGAGGCTCCGAAGGGGGCGGGGCGAGGTCAGCGAGGCGAGAGGCCTGCCTCTTAAAGTGGCGATGCTCAGCCGTCTCGCGGCTGGGGCCCATAGGTTGGAGTAGCCCTCGAAATGGGAAATTTGGAGGTGGGAAGCGGAAACAAAAAGGTGGAGCCGGGGGAGGAAGAAACGAAGGAAATTCGGAGTCTTGACTTTTCGGGGCTCTTTACTGGCTCCCCTCTTTTACCTCGTTTTCCCGCCCTCTGTAAGATGGGAATGGGCGTGAGATGGGTGGAGGTCCCGGGTTAGAGGCTCAGTCGAGAACTAAAGGAGGTTTGGCTGAGCGCCGGCAAATCTCGCTCTTACAAGCACTAGGTCAGGAGATGGATAAGCGCTTCAAAGATGCTGCGGTGACCTAGACGGAAAGCGGAGAGGACTCGGAGGAGAGGGAATCTGAGGGACTCATCACCCCATCCCAACTCACCCTGAAGGGTGGGCTGCAGGAGTTGACTTCTCCCACGTCCCTGGGCAGGCAGATTTGAGAGATTCTGGGTGAAGTCCTCAATCCATCTTCCCCCAAAGTTTGAAATGCCACCTATTTTCGTGAGTCAAGAGCACAGATATCCCTGAGAGCTTTAGTATCAAGAATCGCCACTTTGTAGTGCATTTTTGAGCACAAGGCTTGAACTTTACAAGACCCCTTTTTACCATTTAGGAAGTGGGCTCAGTGGTGGAAAGTAACTTGCTCAAGGGCACCTGATGGTGTTTGACGGTGGACTATAAACAAATGTTTGGCTCAGCCTTCTTTTGAGGGCAGCTCTAAGAAGAGACAGGTAATGGGAAAGCTCCTCTAGGAGGAAGGTATGTATCTGGAAGAAGGTGGGAGGCTAGAAGAGAAGACTTGCAACATTGTAACACATATTTTAGTATATATGCCACTCGACTGAGTGATTGATATATATACGAAAGTGGTAGTCACTCAGTCGTGTCCACCTCTTTGTGACCCCATGGACTGTAGCCACCAGGCTCCTCTGTCCATGGAATTCTCCAGGCAAGAATACTGGAGTGGGTAGCCATTCCCTTCTCCAGGGGATCTTCCTGATCGAGGGATTGAACCTGGGTCTCCCTCATTGCCAGCAGATTCTTTACCATCTGAGCCACCAGGGAAGCCATATATCTATTTCTATAAAAATTTTTGAAAAATCAAAAGAAGGCAATCTTTGCTGCTTCTACAGTTTTGCAGGTGGAGCTGCATTCTTTGTACCTCTTCTGCTAGGTGCCCCATTCCTCCTTCTGGACATGGGGAGCACATCACCCTCCCCCGACCCAGCACAGCCTCTTCACTGCCTCACGGAGCTAAAGTGAGGATGACAGCTGAGCAGCCCAGAGCTGTGGGGGCAATTACTACTTTTTATTACAGCCATAGTTAACCCTCGCCATCTTTCAGAAGGACGGAGTAGCTAATGATGGAGGCCAGGGAAAGGAGGCTTCTTGGGAGTAAATAAACACTCAGTGATTATACAGTCATAATTATGATCATCAGGTTTATTGGTACTGCTGAGTGGGAGAGCTTGCAGTGAAACTGGCCCACAGGAGAAACTCCCCCAAGGCCCTGATGCCTCCTTCTCTCCGCCCCCACCTGCTCATGCTTTTTGGAGCTCCCACCTAGACTGGAGGAACAAGAACCATCCAGGGCTAAGGCACGGGCAAGAAGGTCCTGACCACCATGCAACATTGTAACAAAGGTGAAAAATACCCTTGTCTTCTTGGGGTAGAAGGATGTGATTGATCCTCTGGACAGCTCAGGAGGAGCCGGGTGGGGAAGTGCAGAAAGGGGAAAAGACATCGATTCTTCTGGAAGTAAGGCTGCCTGGGCTGACTGTGTGCATGTGAACCTCTAGCAGCCTTCGGTACTTGCTGCAGATCGGCCTCTCCTCCCCTACCCTCAATGCCTTCCAGAGTCACCTGACCTCAGCATCACAGGGTTCACTTTACCCCCATTCACTGGAGAGGAGCTCCCCTGTGTCCACTCTAAGCCAACCCAACTGGGACTATCTCTCAAAGGGAGACTCTTGGTCCCAGTGACTGTGCTTGGAAAATGTAAGAGACAATATGCCAGAGGTCTGTGGCTCAAAGCAGAGCTCAGCAGGGAGGGGCGTGAGGCTGACAGCTGAGGGGGGTTACCCTCTTGGGCTTTGGCAGAGTGAGTGGACTCTACCTCTCACGCCCTTTGGTCCTGAGCTGTTGACACAGTCACCCGGTTACATTGGGTTGCTAAGCAGCTCTCTGGACATACAGATGACCTGCCCCTGGCAGGTGACCATGCAGGCATACGGTGGATTCCAGCCCTGCCTTGTGCAAAAAGCTGGGCATTCAGGAGGGGGAGTGTCTCTCTTCCCCGGGAGGTGCCCTGGTGGGGGGTGGGGAGCGACAGTCAGAGTGATGTTTATCTTTCTACTGGGTGACAAAATGCCAACATGTCTAGAAGACTAAACCCACTGTCCCTGGCAACCTCTCCCCTGGCAGAGGATGAGACCCCATTTGAAAAAGTAGGACAGGCATTCCCAGGACAGTATGGCTGGGGGACCCAGGAGGTCCTCGTGCTAAGCCAAGAGCACGTGAATGTGGTTTCAGAAGGTGGAAACCCAGACATATCACCTATCGGTTCCCTGTTGTGAGAACTGGGCATCTGAGGCTAAAGGTAAGATGTAGGGTACGGGGGCTCTGTGAAGATACTGAAGGACAGGGAAGCTTGGCGTGCTGCAGTCCATGGGGTCGCAGAGTCGGACGTGACCTAGTGACTAAACAACAACAACAGGGGCTCTGAGACCCAAGACGGGTAGGAATCCTAATCCATAGAAAGCGGGTCTCCTCAAAGATCAGCCTTCTCCCTGCCATTAAACAGTCTTCTGTGAGACACTTGGCTATCTCATAGAGTCCTACAACCAAAAAGTCTTAGCTTTGTGCCAGACACATGATTCTAAGGGTCATACATATATTATTGTTGTTCAGTAGCTCAGTTGTGTCCAACTCTTTGCGACCCCATAGACTGCAGCATGCCAGGCTTCTCTGTCCTTCACCATCTCCCAGAGTTTGCTCAAACTCATGTCTATTGAGTCACTGATGCAATCTAACCATCTCATCCTCTGCCGCCCCCTTCTCCTTTTGCCTTTGATCTTTCTCAGCATCAGGGTCTTTTCCAATGAGTTGGCTCTTCACATCAGATGGCCAAAGTATTGGAGCCTCAGCTTCAGCATCAGTCCTTTCAATGAATATTCAGGGTTGATTTCCTTTAGAATTGACTGGTTTGATCTCTTTGCTGCCCAAGGGACTCTCAAGAGTCTTCTCCAGCACCACAATTCAAAAGCATCAATTCTTTGTTGCTTAACTTTCTTTATGGTCCAACTCTCACATCGGTACAAGACTACTGGAAAAACCATCGTTTTGACTACATGGACCTTTGTCAGCAAAGTGATGGCTCTGCTTTTTAGTATGCTGTCAGGTTTGTCATAGCTTTCCTTCCAAGGAACAAGCATCTTTTAACTTCATGGCTGGAGTCACCATCCACAGTGATTTTGGAGCCCAAGAAAATAAAATCTGTCACTGTTTCCATACATACATCAACATATTATAAATCTAATGCATTCAAATTTCACACTAATCCTGTCAGGTAGGTAGCATGGTTAGCCACATTTTTCAGATGAGGAAACTGAGATTCAGATAGGTGAAGGAACATGCTTGAGACCTCCCAGCTAGTAAGTGGCACAATCAGGATCGGGCAAAGTAGGTTTTATTATCTACTTTACAGAAAGAGACGCTCAGCTGGGGGAAATCAGTCCACTTGCTTGAAATCTCACACCAGGTCTGAGGGTGGCAACCATGATGCATGTTTGTCCAGCAGAGGGGGATGGAGAGGCGACGAACCACTGAGCTTGTCCTTAGCCCTATTGGTTGGACTTGACCTGACCGAGGGACAGACTCTGATCTCAATGGGCCCCAAGACTGTGATCTCCAGGAAGGAACACTTGGCCATGAGTCAGCCCCAGGTCATGGAGACTAGTCACACTGGCCCAGCAGCTGAGTGTCATCAGCGTGAACTCCTGACCCCAGCACCAGCTGACCATGGGATGCTTACTCCTTCCTTAGAGGGAGGGGAGCAGGGAGGAAGGGGGTCTGACATCTGATGCTGGTCCCCTCTAAGCATCAGGGACAGAAAACACAGCTTTGTTCTTAAGGAAATAGGAGCTGCAGATCATCGCTACTGGATACCTGAGAGCCATCAGTGGGGTGGGATTTTTATTTGAAACAAGTGAATCAGATCATTGCCCCCAAGTGCCTCTTGGGGTGGGATCTTGCTACCTGGGGGCCCTCACACCATTTGGGCATAGGGAAGAGCCTCCCCACCACTCTGCGCCTCCCCAACCAATTCTGCATCTCAGAGCCTTCTATTCCCAGTGTACAGCAGAGGGCAGCAGAAGCTTGGCTGTCAGGGGCCGCTTCCTCAGGACCCTCCCTCCCTCCCTCTCTCCCGGCTTGAGACTCAGCTTGCACTGAAAGGCAGTGCTCTTGGGGTGTGTCTCTGTGGTTCAGAGGGGTACCAGGGCCCCCAGGGTGCTCTCCACTCCTGGCACCTGCCCAGATACCTAAGGTGCTTGGCCAGCCCATGGACACACCCAAAGAAGCCCACACAGCACAGGGTCCACGTCCCAAAGGTAGGGCTGAACCCAGAGGGCAGTCAGAGGCAGGGGCAGCTACAGGAAAGAAAAGCAGAAGGCCTTTACCTGGGTGGTCTCCTGTGAGTGAACCAGATTCAGGGTGAGAGAAGGAACCTCCAGTGAGAACAGAGACAGCGCTGGGAAGAAGTCAGGGTCGGCTGTTGTTGTTATTGCTTCAGGCAGAGGGGCTTTGCCCCCCCAGGAAGTCCGGCTGGTACCCAGAGGCTGGTACCACCATTCCCGTCTTATCAGCCATGGGGTGGGCACACCAGGGGGTGAGTGGAGGAGGACCGGTACTATGTGCCCCTCCAGGAAGAGAGGCAAGGTCACGGAGGAGACCCCCTTCAGGCAGCACTGAAGCTGTACATGTGCACACGGAGACGGGCGTGTAGACAGATGTGTGTGCATGTCACTGAAGGAGTGTGTCCATGTCCACATGTGCCCGCAGAGGGCACGTGGCGTGGGAGAGTGTGCCCGGCAGCATGAAGGATGTGGCCACGGGCTGCAATGCGGAGCGTGAGCAGGTAAACAGACACCCGGAGCACCAACAGGAAAGACTAGAGGGTCAGAAGGTGAAGCCGAAGAGCAGGAGGGAGCAGTTCAGCCTCCCTCCCTCCCTCCCAGGACCCCTCCCCAGGCCAGAGCATGAGCAAGGGCGGCCGCGGGCGGGGTCAACAGGCGTCCAGACGTGGGAGGGCACTGGGCGCTGGGTTGCCAGGTGTGCATACAAGTCTTCATGCTGATTCCCGTGAAGATTAAGGGGCATCCCTGGGCTATAGTTCATGGTGCGGCCCATGCTCACTGGGGTGTGTACACGTGAGAGCACGTGTGTGGATGGGCTATGTGTGTCTTCCCACAAGCGCATATGCGGCTCACCTGGAGGCTCCCACCCAGCCTCCGGCGTTGCCTGAGGAACCCCGAGGCCCCCGCAGCTCCCTAGGCACTGAGGTCCACCACCACATGTCGGTACACCAGAGTCTGTCCCTTGAAGCTGGGCGCCAGGAGCAGCTGGGCATCCCCAGCCGGCATGTAGCAGAAAGCCCGGGGGGCCTGCACTGCCAGCTCTTGGAACCGCAAAAACTTCTGCCGCCCTTCATCCCACTGGTAGATCTGTGTGAAGGAGAAGTCGCTGCCTAGTGCCAAGTAGCGGCGGCCGCCCACCAGGAAGGGTTGCAGGGCCAGCGAGCCCCGGGAGGGCAGGGCCTGCACCTCAGAGAAGCGGGTGCCCTCCCAGCGCAGGATCTTGGAGTCACCGATGTAACGGCTGAGGCACAGGTAGCTGTCGCGGCCCGCACGGAAGTGTTTCACTGCCTGGGCATCAGGCACCTGAGTCACCTCACCCTGAGCCACAAACTGCTTCTGGGTGCGACTCCACTGATAGATGACGGGAGCCTGCGAACTGCTGGACACGATCAGACGCGGCTTTCCCTCGCCATCCACGAATTCCAGGTCGGTGTCACGGTGCCAGGGGTGCAGGGCCTGGTGGGAGTAGAAGCCATTCTGGTGCCAGCGGTAGAGGCTGGTGGCACCCGCCTTGGAGCTGTCAGCCACAGCAAAGTACCAGTCACCATCGATGCGGAAGGCCTCGAGGTCATTGGGCTTGCGCACACGCTGAGGGTCAATATCCTGCAGCTTGGTGAAGCGCGTGGTGTTGGGGTCCCAGTGGTAAATGTAAGAACCCCCAAACAGCTGGGCCACCACCACGTACAGCTGGCTGTCCACCACCATCGGCTTGCAGTGCACTGCAGAGGGGGCTGCAGGGCGGAGGGGAGCAGTATTAGGGGGCCCCCACACCACACCCTCAGAAAAGAGGGTCGGGCCCCTCCAAATAAGGCTCTCTGCTACAGCATTCTCTTCCTGCTGCATATCCATCATGTGCTCAATGCGTTCTAATTGTCTCACAGCTAACAATCCATCTCACCGTCACCCTCCCTTTGCCTTTGACCCCAGAGTTCCAATATAAGCTTACACTGAGCACAAAATAGATGTTGCTAGATATTGACCAACTGAATAACCATCATGTCAGTATATTGTGTACAAAGGCTCAGTGGTAAAGAATCACCTGTCAGTGCAGGAGATACAGGTTCTATCTTTAATCCAGGAAGATCCCACAGGCTTCGGAGCAACTAACCCAGTGCACCACAGCTATTAAGCCTGTGCTCTAGAGCCTGGGAGCTGAGACTACTGAGCCTGCCTGTGCTGAGCCCGTCCGTGCCACACCTGCTGAGGTCTGCATGCTCTAGAGCCTGTGCTCCACAGTAAGAGAAGCCACTGCAATGAGAAGCCCATGCAGCAATGAAGACCCAGCACAGCCAAGATTAAAATAAATAAATAAGTAAATATATATATATGATTCAGCTTAGGCATCCCCTCTACCAGGAAACCTTCCCTGATTGCCCAAGGTAGGCCTCTCCTTTGGCCCCCAGAGGATTGTGGTCATATCTTCCTCCTAGCACCTATGTATTATGTGGATGTTATCTGTGTATGTATCAACCCCCCCCCCACCCCTGCCTCGCCAAAGACTAGAAAAGTTCTTCTTATGGACAGAGACCATGTCTCATCTATCCTTCTACCTGTAGGAACTCAAGGAAGAGGAACAACAGAGCCCACCCCACCCTCAGGGCCACAACAGCCAGGCCAGGCCTAGATACCTGGGATTCTATCATAGTCTCGAAGCTGCCTTTCAACGTAGTCCCACTTGAGGATGGTGCAAGCACTGGCTCCTGGCTGGGCCAGAGCCAAATAAAGATCGCTGGAGTAGAGGAAGGGCTCGGCTGACACTGCTGGGAAGGACAGCGTCTGGTACAACACGAAATCTGCAGGGATGAGGGGTTAGGGTTAGGTTAGGGAGAAGGGTTAGGGCTACTCGACTGGCAAGGCAGGGCACCGGGAGCATCCCAGGGGAGACCCAGCCTGATGCCCAAGGGGGGGCATCTCCTACCTGTGGTGATGCAGTCGAACTCACGCAGCGGTAGATCCTGCACCTTGTGCTCTTGGAAGCGGGGTGGGCTGGCGCAGTAGATGGGTGCCACTGTGGTGTTGGTGTGTGCCAGCCACTCCACCAGCCACTTCACCTTGCAGTCACAATTGAGCGAGTTGCCCCGCAGGTCCCTGGATCATGAGGGCGATGGAAGAGGCACAGAGAGGGGCAGGCTCTCAGCTGCTCTGCCCACCCAGGCCCTCTAGGTTTTCAGTAGATGTTGGCAAGGCTGCTGCTGGTTGCTTATGTGGCATCTTTGTGCCAGTTAGAGAGAGGTCCCCCATGGGGTGGGCTCAGCCCTGCAGACATGTGCTTGACCAGGAGAGTACAGGCTGAGTTTCAGCCCCTGCTTGTCTCCTTGGCCAGGTGCCTCTTCCTGTGTATGACTTCCATATCCATCTGTTTCATCCCCGTTCCTCCAAACCTTCCTCAGTCTGGGGCTTTTGTTTTCTTGTAGAAAAACTGATCAATGACTGTGGCTATGCCACTAGACTTTAACACAGATTCAAATCAAACATATGTTTTAAAAGCATATATTCAAAAAGTACACTGTAGGAAGAAGGCTCAAGAGGGAGAAGACATATGTATACTGATTGGTTTCCCAGGGGGCACTAGTGGTAAAGAACCCATCTGAGATGAGGGTTTGATCCCTGAGTGGGGAAGATACACTGGAGGAGGGCATGGCAACCCACTCCAGCATTCTTGCCCAGAGAATCCTATGGACAGAGGAGCCTGGCGGGCTACAATTCATAGGGTGGCAAAGAGTCAGACACGACTGAAGCAACTTGGCATGCACAGAGCTGATTCACGTTGTTGTACAGCAGAAACCAACACATTTTAAAGAAATTATCCTCCATTTAAAAATAGATTAAAAAATAAAATACTTCCCAAATTGGAAAAAATATACACATAATGTCTTGCATGCATTTTAAGAGGGTCCACAAATGCCTTGAAGAACCTCAACTTGAAAGGCTACCAATCTCTGTATAAATCAACCTAGCCTTCTTCCCCGCCCAAACCTAAACCCTCCCAGCCTGTCAAGACCTTAGAATCTTCCAATTCTGGCTCCCACACTGCTCCCTCCAGAGCCACGCCCTTCTGTGCCATTGTCAACAAAAGGTAGAACCCAGGCCTTACAATTCACTCAGGATGTCCAGGGGCCGAAAGATGTCTCTAGGCAGTGTCTGCAGGTTATTGTTGGCCAGTGAGCTGAAAGAGAGACCTCTGGGTCACCTACCTGAAGGTCATGCCCAAGGCCAAAGGCCACAGGAGACAGGGGCTTTGGGCCGGTGTATGAGAGTGATGTACTCACAGGTGTGTCAAAGACTTGAGTCCTCGGAAGGTAAACTTGGATAATGCCCAGATGTCATTGTTCTCAATGAAGCTGGAGAAAACAAGAACTTATTTCAGCTGCCATTCAGCATCCCAGACCACTTCCCCCGACCCCAGCTGCTTCCCTATGGCCCTCCTAGATTCCAGCCCATGGCCCTAAGGCAGGCTTTCATTCTGAATCGGGACATGAAGCCTGTGGTGACAGGGATCCAGGCAGGATGGTTTACGCAGAGGGATGGGTGAAACGACCTTCTGCTCGGGCCCTGCAGTCAGAGGATTCAAGGGCTCTCTTCCCACCTCCCCTCCAGCCCTCCTCTCTCCATCTCTGTTCTCAGCCCTTCTCCTAATTCCCCTTTCCTTCCCACGCACAGGTACTGCAGGTGTGACAGTCCTGTGAAGGCATTGTCTCCAATCAGTGTAAACTTGTTGGAATTGAGTAACCTGCAGAGACAAAGGTGGATTAGTGTTTCCAAGGGCACGCCTGCTATGCCAGCTCCCAGCCAGTTGCTTCACCCCCAAGCCATGCCTCCCACCCTGGGGACCCTAGCAGACAGTCCCGGAGCAGCCAGGGTGGCAAGCCCAGGCGGGAATCTGCTCTGGTCCCAGAAGCTCCCAGAGCCCCCATTTGCTCCTAGGGCATGTCTCTCCTGTCAAGTTGGGTCCTTCCCCACCGCTCTGCCTCCCACCCTCACCCAGCTCACTCCAGTTCCTCTCAGACCGATGGCAACTTTGAGGATAATCACGTTTATCTTTTCTTGTGACTGGGGCTTCACGCATAAATATCTCCCTTTAGAATTCCAGACCCTCCTGTCTTCCCTCCCTTTCAGCTCCAAGCTCTCTTTTCAAACCCTGATCCTTGGGGTCACTTGTCTCTAAGGTGACCTCTCTCACCTGCACTGTCCACCCTCTGGCTCCAGCCCAAACTACCTCACCCAATTCTTTGGGGTCTCCAGAGGACACAAGTCCATTCCTAACCGGGCGCCAAATATCCCCGTCCTTTGCTTTTGCGTGCAACCTGGACCTTCCTTCCCCAAATTGCTGCTGTCTGCGCCCCTCTGGACTCTGCACTGCTTCACTGTTTGCGGCTCTCTCACTGGAGCGAGAGTAAGGGACACCTGCACCTTGACCTCCACAGACAACTTAGGACCACTCTCCTCTCCCCTCCCCCTAGTCTGAGATCCTTCCCTTCCCCTGCCCAACCCTGCCCTTCAGCAAAGCCCTGTCCATACAGGAACTGCAGCAGTGGCAGGTGGGAAAACGCTCCATCCTGGATCTCCGAGAAGGCAGCATTCACCAGCGTCCTGCAAGGTACATCTGAGTGTCAGTAACCAAGGGGAGAATACAGGACTGTGCTGGGATGGCATGAGGTGGACAGGGCAATGTCTTCTGTATACACTCGCCTTGGAAACTCCCCATGTCACCTGGCTCCATCCTCCTCTCCCTCAACCTGAGGCTATTTTCCCCTTCTCACAAGCTCATTATCATCCTTCACTACTGACTCCCTGAGCACCAAGGACCTCGGCCCAAAGAAGGTTCCATTACCCATACCTGCTTCATCATCCAAACACCCACAGTGTGCTGGGTGCTGTTGAGGGATGGAGCACTGGGATGGGGCGGTAGATTAGCATCTTTCCCTCAGGGACCAACCACACAGCCTATCTAGTCCCTGAGGCTGCTTGCTGCAAGTGATAGGCTGGCTGGCCCCGTGCAGAGTGCTGGCGAGACCAGTGGCAGGCGTCCACCAGTGCCAGGGCACGGTAGGGGTGTATCTCCCTTCCACCCTTCCCCCTGCTGCCACCTTCCCCCTCCAAGAGGCCTTCTGTCCTTGGTATGACATCACAGGCAGGGGCCCCCATGCTCATGTAAACAACCCCCTCCCTCCAAGTCCAGCGCCCGCACACAGTAGGTCTCATTAATGCTCATGGTGGTGATGATTCTTTCTTGGCCATAAACACTCTTTTTTCCAGCCATGGCTGCTTTCCCCAGCACGACTGCAGAACTCTCAGCCAGGCTGCTGCCTTTAATCTCCAGTTCCTGAGGACCCCTGGAGCCCTCCTGGTCCTTACACTCTGTAGAGAGGGAGCAGGGGTTCTCCCCAGAGCAGGGTTTTTGCCTTCTTCTTTCCAGCTCCCCCACCCAACCACACCCCAGTCCAGAGCACTCACAGAGAGATGACCTCGGAGGGCAGGTTCCTGGGCACTGCCTTAGAGTCCACGCAGAAGGCAGTGTCCCTAGTGCAGGAGCAACTCGGGGGACAGGGGGGCGTCTTGGGGGGTCTCTTGGCGCCGACTTGCAGCATTAGGCAAAGGCCCAGGGTAGACAGCGCCAGCAGCGGGAGCCCTGAGACCCGCCTGGCCTGCAGCCCCGCCATGCTGCCTGCGAGCTTGCGGCCCCCGCCCCACCGCTCCCGGCCACCCCGTGCGGGCGCTCCCGGGCAGCCGCTGTGACAGCTAGGGCCCCGCTGGCTGTCCTCTGCAGAGCTACTCGTCCGGTCCTCGGGCGCCGGCCGCCGTCCCCGCCCCTGCTCGCTCTCGCGAGCCGAGCACTCGGAGAGATGCAGAGATGCGCGGAGCCGGGGGCCCAGCCAAGGGCTGACAGGTTGGGAGGACGCGGACTGCGGCGGGCGGCGGGGGCGCGCAGGGCGGAACGGGGGAGTCCCTGGTGTGGGGAGGGGAGTAGCCACAGAAAGGAGTGGTTGCGCCCCGGTCAGCCGCTGCGCGCCCTACCGGCGGTCTCAGGGACCATCGGCTTACCGGCCTGGCACCCAAAGCGGCTGGGCGTGTGTGTGTGTGTGTGTGTGTGTGTGTGTGTGTGTATGCGCGCGCGCGCGTGCAAGATCTCCTTGTGAACCTTCACGCGTGCACACTTGTCTCTGCACCGACATGTATTTCCCCGGGGCAGGCATTTCTACGCTTTGGATCTATGTGCCTCTGTGCTTCTATTTTGGCCCCCAGCGGCCTGTAAGCAGAGTTCGTGGGCATGCCATGTGTCATAAGTGACATGTGGGTATCTGTTCACATCTCCAAAGGCTAGTCAACAGAATGTGCCTTTGTGTCTGTGCGAACCTAAACGGGAAATATCACTGGAGCTGGAATGGGAACTTGTGGAAATCCAGAACATTCCTCATGAGGCACAGTCTGTGGTCGTGGGTCCTGGGAACAGCCTTGGGCATTTCCAGTCCAACCCTTGGTTTAACAAAGGAGGAAACTAAAGCCCCAATGCAGAGGAAAGCAGCCAACCTTGTTATCACATCTACTAGCGTGCTGTGTACTCTGTGTACTTAATCGCCTCAACCTTTTGAGGTCTTTGTTATTAATCACCTTTTGCAGATAAGGAAAGTGAGACCTGTAGTACCCAAAAAGAAAGTGACAGCAGGGATTTAAAATGCACTCTGCCTGACTCCTTGGGCTCCCTGGTAGCTCAGCTGGTAAAGAATCCACCTGCAATGCAGGAGACTCTGGTTTGATTCCTGGGCTGGGAAAATCTCCTGGAGAAGAGATAGACTACCCACTCCAGTTTTCTTGTCTGGAGAATCCCAAGGACAGAGGAGCCTGGCAAGCTACAGTCCATGGGGTCACAAAGAGTCGGACACAATGAGTGACGGAGCACACACTACCTGGCTCCAGAGTCAACAATTGTTCCACACAAGGGGTTTTCAAAGTCTGGTCCAGGGAGCCCGGGGTCTGAGGACCTTCCAGGGAGTCTTTGAGGTCAAAACAATTTTCCTAATCATGTTAAGGCATTATTTGCCCCTTTCATTTTCACACTCTTACAGAAGTGCCCTGGAATTTTCCAGAGGTCACAAGACATATCTTCTATGAAATTAAAGAAATTTGCAAAAATGTAAAACAATGACTCCCTGCTCCATAATTTTTTGTTTTGTAAAGTAGTTTCATTACATAATTTATCTTATGTGTGCTACAAAACATTGGTATTCAGTCGCTAAGTGGTGTCTGACTCTTTGCAACCCCATGAAGTGCAGCACGCCAGATTTCCCTGTTCTTCACTACCTACTTGAGTTTGCTCAAACTCATTTGTTAAGGGTTCCTGAAACCAAGAAGTTTGAGAACTGCTGCTCTCTACTAAGTTATTTCCCAAGGGTGTGTGGGCGGGGCGGGGGGTGGTGGGGGTGGGGGGCGGTGGGGGTGGGGGGGGGGGGGGGGGGGGGGGGGGGGAGGATTGTCCCAAGAGCTCACAGATACAGTCAGGTGGAAGGGCTCCCAGTTCAGTGCTCTTTCCATCAGTCCAGAAAGCCAAGATCACTGGGTAGAAGATGCTTCCCCAGCTGTCCCTGGCCTCTGCCAGACAGGGATTCTCTGGTGTGAGTGTAAGTCCATGTTCTCCCAACCAGGGATGCCCCTGCCCTTGGATGCTCACTTGCTACTGCCCATCCAGCTGCCCGTGCTGCCCTCCCCATGCCAGTTTGTGGGAAGACAAGCAGTGGGGGTGGGGAGGGTGGCGTGGGCAGCTGGACAACCATCGCCACCCGTCCCTGGCACGGCTGTGCCCAGCACACAAAGGGCAGAGTGAATCTTGTCCCTCCCCTGCAGCTGAGGGGCCAGAAGGAGGAAAAGAGAAAGCATACACAGGAGTGGCTACCATGGGCTTCTCCATCACCCATGGTTCTTGGAGAGCTTTAACTCAGATACAGACAGAATGGGGGAGTCTGGGTCCTATTCTTAGCCAGTGGGAAGAGGTGCCCTGGGGATGAAGTCCATGATGATAATCATGACGACTGAACTTGCACATCGTGATGTCATTGGATCCTTACAACAACTTGGAGAGAGGAGCAAGATAGGCTGCATTAGTCCCCTTTCACAGATGAACACGTAGGTGCATGCGAAGTTACTTCAGTCGTGTCCGACTCTTTGTGACCCCATGGACTGTAGCCTGCCAGGCTTCTCTGTCCGTGGGATTCTCCAGGCAAGAATACTGAAGTGGATTACCATGCCCTCCTCCAGAGGATCTTCATGACCCAGGAATCCGACCTGCATCTCTTATGTCTCTGGCATTGGCAGGTGGGTTGTTTACCACCTGGGAAGCCCACAGATGAATACACTAAAGGCAAGAAAGGCAGATGACTTATTCATGGTCCCAGAGCTGAGCTGATCAGTGAAGCACTGCGTCTTCTACATACTGAGGGAATAAACTACTGACCCCTCATTAGGAGCCTTGTCTTGTTTGGTGACAGTCTCATTATCACTGAGTAGAGTTACAGGTTGGCTGCATGCATGTGCCTGGCCCTGTGTGAAGCCTCAGGAAGGCATGGTCTCAGGGCTGGTCCCAAGGGCTGGCAGCCTGGTTGGGAAGAAGGGCAACACAAAACACCCACAGAGCTGAAGGGGACAGCAGTGCCTGCTAAGTGGCAGGTGAACGTGCAGGAGGGAAGGGGCGCTGTGGGCTAGGGTGGGAGCACAGA
Source organism: Ovis aries (assembly GCF_016772045.2). NCBI lineage: Eukaryota > Metazoa > Chordata > Mammalia > Artiodactyla > Bovidae > Ovis > Ovis aries. Next base: position 43,452,825 of record NC_056055.1, on the reverse strand, counting down.
GGGGGTGCCACTGGCTCTTGCCTGGTCTTTAAGGGTGGGTGGTATTCAGAGAGGTGAAGAGGCATTGAAGGTACGCTTTCCAGCAAGGAGAAATGGCCTAAATAAAGGCCAAAAAGTGAAAAGCCCAGAGCAGAGGGCTGGGATAGTGTGTGTGTGTGTGGGGGGGGTGGTGAGAGCCCTGCATGCTTAACTGAAGGTCCCTTGCCCCTTTCTGGGAGGAAGAAAAGAGTCCCAAGGCCTTCCATGTCAGTGCCAGCATGTGCATTTCCCTTATGAAATTTGAGAGCACCCTTCCTTCCCCAACTTCCAAAAAGGCAAAAATGAATTAATAAAGAAAGGGATAAAAACAAAGTTGTAAGAACCACAGCCTAAGGGCAGCCGGCAGGGGAGACTTTCCCCAGCAGACAGAGATGCTGGCAAGCTCCAGGCACAGCGCCTGCTCAGAACAAGCCCCACAGCTGGATCTTGCCCCACCCACCCCCAGGATGCCCACAGGGACCCCCGAGATGCTTGCCATTCTCCTTGGTTCTCGCGCTGGCCCACTGCCCATCTGGCTCAGGTCCAGTATGTGTGAGTCAGCCAATCAATCCCAGTGTTGCCAGGACAACTGGGGCGGGAGTGGGGGCCCTGGGGCCAGCAGGGGTGGGCATGGCAGGCGGGCTGTCTCCTGCATCTGGCACCTGCAGCAGCTGAGGCTGCATACAGTCCCCAGAAGGATGCTTCTCCTCCCTCCTTCTTCCTGGACTTCCATCCCTCTCTCTCCCTCCTCCTAGGACACTTGCTGCTAGAGGCTTAGGCAAATATTTAAAGCGGCAGTTGGGGGTGAGGAGGGTGGTGGGAACAAACACTTCTGTCTCTCTCTGCTTTCCGGAGCTTCTCTTCTGGGACTCTCAGCTCAGATGCCATGCCATTGTGCAACCTGGAGGCTAAAGGCTCTCCAGCTGGAGAGGGGGTCCTTGTGGAGACAAGGGAACCTGCCAGGGCTGGAGAGTTGGGGGCCAGCTCGTGACTGAAGGGCAGGGCCAAGGTGGGAAGGGGTGCCCAGCAAGGGACAGAAATTGGGGTGAAGTGTTGGAGTTCAAGTACAAGGAGAATGGGGTGAGGCCAAGAGAGGAGTGAGGTGTGGGGCTCTGACTTACACTCGAGTTAAAGTTCAGAGGTGAAGGCAATGTAGAGACCACTTGGCCCAGCAAGTGGAGGGACCTGGAGAGAAAGGAGGCAGTCATTAATTGATGAGGTTTAGCACTACAAAGCCACAGAGATGACTTTTGGGAAAGAGACAGGAAAGGGGTAGAGAGGAGAAGAAGAAGATCCAGAAGCGGTTCAGATCTGGGTAAGAGCATCCTCAGAGGATAGAAAAAGGAGAGTGTTGAGAGGGTAGGGTGCAAGGCAGCACTAAGCAAGTGGGCTGATTCAAGGACAAAGAGATGGGGACCCCCATCAGACACCACCACCAGCCCTGTGCAAGGCTGTCTGGGCATAACTGTCAGGTGAGGAACTGCTATCAAAAGCCTCCAGCTTGGGACTTCCCTGGTGGTCCACTGGCTAAGACTCCACACTCCCAGTACAGGGGGCCCAGGTCCAATCCTTGATCAAGGAGATAGAGCCTGCTGCCACAATAATGATAAAAGGTCGCAAGTGCCCAGTGCAGCCAAAAAAAAACAAAAAACAAAAAAAACCCTCCAGCTTGATCTCTGAAAATGGTTTGCTCCTTCTTTGATGCAGAAAACCCACAGAAACATGTAAACCCAGAAGTTCAAACATTCGTGTTCACTTTAGGAATATTCATGAAATGGCACAGGCTATCAAGGGTATGTATATCCCTAAGGCCACCAAGTGTTTGAAGGATGTCACTTTACAGAAGCAATGTGTGCTGTGCCCTTGTTCCAATTGTGGAGCTGGTTGATGTGCCCAAGCCAAACAGAGGGGCTAAACATAGATTTGGTGACCCAAAAAGAATGCTTGAGTTTTGCTGCACGTGCTTAAAAATGCAGACAGTAATGCTGAACTGAAGGGTTTCGACGTGGATTCTCTGGTCAACAAGCCCCCAAGATGCTGCACAGGACTTCGCAGAGCTCACAGTCGGATTAACCCCTGCAGGACTCCCCCCGGCACACAGAGATGATCCTGACTGGGAAAAGAGCCAGTTATTCCTAAACGTGCACAGAAACTTGCGCGGAAGAGAAAGCTGTCCCAGAAGAAACTGAAGAAGCAAAAATGTATGGTCTGGAAAATAAATTCAGCATAAAATAATTTCAGGGACTTCCCTGGTGGTCCAGGGGTTAAGAATCCGCCTGCCAATGCAGGGGACACAGATTCAATCCCTGGTCCGGGAAGATCCCACCTGCCCTGGGACAACTGAGCTGGTGTGCCACAATTCCTGAGAACTCACTCTAGAGGCTGTGCTCCGCAACAGAAGTCACTACAGAAGAAGCCTGTGCACGGCAACTAGAGAGTAGCCCCTGCTGGCTGCAGCTAGAGAAAGCCTACAAGCAGCAGTGAAGACCCAGGACAGCAAAAATAAACAAATAAATAAATACAACTTAAAAATAAATGCAAAAATGGTAAAACCAGGTTAAAAAGAAAAAGCCTTCAGCTTACAAACAAGCCCATACAAAGAAAGAAAAACTGCATGTTAGTAAGAATTTATAACTAGAAGGGACAGTTTTCAGAATTTGGGAAAGAATGACCAGGGGCATGTCTGAGGTTAGGTACAAGACATGTGTGAATAGGCAAAGAAGGTACACTTGAATTGAAAATCTGACACTCCCAGGAAATTTATGAACCATTTATGAAACTCTGCACTGATGCCAAAGCACCTCGTGCCTTTGGTACTATCCCTGTGGGTCCACAAGATTTCCCCTTCCTGGAGCTTAGGCTCCAGGGGCAATTTGGAGGCAATTCTGGGAGCAAATCTGTTGGGAAGTGTGGTGGACCCATTGGGTCTGGCCTTTGGTTGCCAAAGAGGTTCAGCCTGGCAGAAGAACAAGAAAAGCCATAAGATGGCAGGGGCAGGTGCCAGCAAGAATGGTAGGCATGCCAGGAAGACACCCACGGTGAGAGGTGCAGATTTCTCAAGGGCAAGGTTGCTCAGCTTACCCAGCTTTGCTTTCCCTGGGGCCAAGAGGACTCACGCGCCAGGGCCAAGGGCCCTGAGGCGCTCTTGCAGCTGGCTTATCTGGCCCTTGGCTCTGAAGGGCCAGGAACAAACAGGCTTCAAAGCTGAGGGCTTGGTTGGCAGACAGGGGCTGGGTCTTTTACCTCTGTCCTGTGTCCATGCTGGCACATATAAGACCCTAGTCATACTCAGAGATGAGGAGGGAAGGTGTCTACAGCAAGATGGATGTGGGCAGCAAAGAGGTCTTGATGGAGAGCCCGCCGGTGAGTCTGATCGTATGTACATGTATGTGTGTGTGTATGTGTGCAACAGTGTATCTGTGTATGATGGGCTCTGCCTCCTCCAACTTCTCCGGGCCTGTTTCCTACCCAAATTCATTCACTCAACTAACCTAGGACTGTGCTAAATTAAGACAGGGACACCAATCACTAAGACAGAGACTCTTGGAGTAGCAGACTCAGCAGCCACTAATTCTCATACAAGGGGCTGTGAGCCATTAAAGGGGTCTGTGGAAAAGACTGTAGAGAGCACTGGGAAAGGAGCCACTACGCGGGAGGTCACAGGAAGCTTTGCAGAGAAACTAACATTTGAGCTGGCTCCAGAGGAACAAGTCAGAGCTCAGCAGGTGGAGAAGGAGGAAGGCATTGCTGGAAGAAGGGATCATACACCTAAAAGCATGGATTTGGAGGGGAACTGGAGGGGATGGGTGTGGCTGGGATGTCAGAGGTGTGGAGGAAACAGCAGCAAGTGAGACTGGTTGAAACAGGCTCTCTTGGATCTGTTCAAGCTAGACCTCACTTCTAAGCATCTATGAGTTTGTTGGAATCCAGGCCCCCTCCTCCAGGAAGCGTCTAACCGGCTCAGCCCTCTTCTGCACATCCATGGCATTCTTTGTTCAGTCCCGGGAGAGACTGGGAGGGTGTCCCGGTTGTGCAGGGAGAAGTGGCATCTTCATGACCTCATACCTGTCTCCTCGCCTGCCCCACATGTCAGGACTACTCAGCAGTCCCCGGGGGCCGGCTCCGCATCCCCTGCTGTCCCGTGAACATCAAACGCCTTCTCATCGTGGTTGTGGTTGTGGTCCTTGTCGTCGTGGTGATCGTAGGAGCCCTGCTCATGGGTCTTCACATGAGCCAGAAACATACAGAGATGGTGAGTAGGCTTGGGATGGGGTGGGCAGTGGATACAGGGCAGGTCAGATAGAGGCCCTGGGATAGAGAGCAAATTGCCCACGGGGAATGAGGGGAGGAGGCAAGTGACGCCTCAGGGAAGGACAGAGGTGGAAACAGGGTGGCAAACTCTGCCTGGGCTTTTTCACCAGCCCCCACCCCACAGTTGGACAATCTGTTCCCTCCAGTGCCTGGTTCCCCTGGGCCTCTCTGAGCTCCCAGGGAAGAAAGAATTGCATTTGAGTAAAGAGGACTGGGGCCTCCCAGGCGGTGCTAGTGGTAGAGAACCCGCCTGCCAATGCAGGAGACATAAGAGATGAGGGCTTCATCTCTTACCGGTCGGGGAAGATCCCCTGGAGGAGGGCATGGCAACCCACTCCAGTAACCTTGCCTGGAGAATCCCATAGACAGAGGAGCCTGGAGGGTTACAGTCCACAGGGTCTCAAAGAGTTGGGCATGACTGAAGTGACTGAGCGCAGCACAGCACAAAGGGAACTGAGGGTGGGCATGAGGTGCAGGGATGAGTGGGGAAAGAGGAATGCCAGGCAGCACGATGCCCTCCTCTAGGTTCTAGAGATGAGCATCGCAGGCCCGGAAGCACAGCAACGCCTGGCCCTGAGTGAGCGTGTGGGAACCACTGCCACTTTCTCCATCGGCTCCACTGGCACTGTGGTGTATGACTACCAGCGGGTGGGTATGCGTGGACCTCTTGACCCCAAGGCTAAGGAACCAGTGATAATTCTGTGCTAGACCTCTTCTGCTTTGGCCTTCCTACAGGTTCATCTCTCCCCACGCCCAGCGCTTTTGCTAAGCGCCAGATTCCAGTACGACTCCTTCCAGTGCCCAGCCTAGAGGGGGATGGCCTAGGACCAGAGTTAGGAGTGAGCTAGGCAGCGGCTTCCGAACTGACCCTCATATGTTCCCATGCCCAGCTCCTGATTGCCTACAAGCCAGCCCCCGGAACCTGCTGCTACATTATGAAGGTGGCTCCGCAGAGCATCCCAAGTCTCGAGGCTCTCACTAGAAAATTGCCGAACTTCCAGGTGGGTGTATGGGTAAGAGGGAGTGGGTTGGTTTTTCCCAGGGCTGCTGGCAGGAGCATTTTAGATGATGATTTTGTCACCTGTAAAATGCTGCTCCTCGTGGACTGCCAGGCGAATGTTCTCCCTGGATCCCCCTGCACCCAACCTTTCCTAGCCAAGTTCCCCATCCCTGCCCCGCAGCCAAGCTGCTGGCTTAGCTGAGCCCACACACCCCCTGGGGGCTCTGACTCCAGCACAACACCTTCTTTACACAGAGACTGCCTGGTACACCTGAGGTCCCATGATAAGGACCATAGGTGAGACAGAAACTGAGTTCCCAGGCTCTAAACCAGATGCTCTTTCCAGGCCAAGCCCCCAGTGCCTTCCTCGAAGCTGGGCCAGGAGCAGGGCCGTGACGCTGGCTCAGCATTCTCTGGGGACCTGGCCTTCCTGGGCAGGACCGTGAGCACCCTGTGTGGCGAGGTGCCCCTGTACTACACTTAGGACTGGTCAGGTGAGCAGGTGTGACCTCCAGGGCACAGGAACAGACGCAGTCCTGACGGTTTGGGCCACCTCTTCACGTCAGCTGACCAGGCACTGGGGGACCCAACAAGATGGGGTCACCTACAGAGCTCCAGGGAGGGAAGGTTCACAAACACCCCCTCCAGTCCTCCCTCACATAATAAACAGTGTTTCTTCGCTTCCCAGGGCCTCAGGAAGCCCCAAAGGGACAGTGGAGATCCAGGAGCAAAGGGTCTTGTGCAGATTGGCAGGAAGTGGATACTGTCGACACCACTGGGACTGGCCCTGGAGAAATGGGAGCTGTGGGGAGAGGTGGGCAGAGGAGAAGCAGTTCCTAGGGCCCAAGGGGGCTCCTACCACCAAAGATTAAAGCATCCTGATTGCAAAATGCGTCTGTCCTCTCACAGCCCGGCTCTTGGTGGGGGCCGACCAGGGGAAGGCTAGAGCCTTGGGGGCGCCAAGCCGGCTTTCGCGTTCTCCCCCATCCCAGGGTAAGGAGACTGGGGAGCAATCCGCGGGCTCCAGGCGCCCTCCAGTGGCGTCTCCCGAGGGAGGGAGCGAGACGGAGACGGCGAAAGACCGAAGGACCGAACTAGAGGGACAGGGACCGAGATGGGCGAGAGCGAGGGTCCGAGAACCCGAGAGAGCGAGAGCCGCAGGCGGGGAAACGCAGTCCGAGACGAGGGGGGGCTAGAGCGGGGCGAAGGCTGCACGATCGACCGGACGGCGTGTCCGGAGGCCCAGGAGGGGGCTCGGGCCGGACACCCCGGGGACCGGCGCCCCCTTCCCGGACCCGCCGCCTCGCGCCCCGCGCCGCCCGAGCCCCCTCCGGGCCTGCCGGCTCCGTGCCCTCCCCGCCTCCGGCTGGCGTGCGTCCCGGCCCGGCCGATCGCCGTCCCGGCCCCGAGGGGGGCCGAGCTCCGGGCGAAAACCCGCCCTCCAGCGAGCTCATTTCCCTAAAGGGGGGGAGAGGGAGGGAGGGAGAGAAGGAAAGAGACGGAAAGAAGGGAAGGGAGAGCGGAGAAGCCGGGCCGGAGAGGGGGCGGGAGACAGGAAGGAGGGAGGGCGAGCAGAGGGAAAGGGAAGAGGTAGGGAGAGCGCGGGGGGAGAGCGGGCGGCCGGGAGCGCCCTCCCCTCGCCGCCAGTCCTCCGCTTCCCCTCTCGCCCGCTCCCGCGTCCGGGCGCGACCCGCCGCCGCCGCCGCCGCCGCCGCCGCTGCCGCCGCGCCCGCCAGCATGCCCGGCGTGGCCCGCCCGCCGCTGCCGCTGCTGCTCTGGCTGCTGCTGCTCGCGCGCCCCGGCCGGCCGCTCGACTTGGCCGATTACACCTATGACCTGGGGGAGGAGGACGACGCAGAGCCCCTCAACTACAAAGACCCCTGCAAGGCGGGTAGGTGCCCCCGACCCCGCTGGCCCCGTCCCCGGGGCGCCAGGGCCGGGTGCGGGCGGCCCGGGGCCCGGAGGGAGGCGCCGGCTGCTTGAGGGTTCGGGGGAGGACAGTCCGGTGTGGGAAGCTGGGAGCTGCCTGGTTGGCAATGCAGTGGGGAACAAAAGAAAGGGAGAGAGTCGGGGGTGGGGGGAAGTTTGGGGGAATTGTAGGGACTGAAGTTTTCCTGCGATTGGTGTGAGCTGCCCAGTGGCTACCTCTGGTGTGACCCCAGGAGGGTTCCTCCCGGGATACCGGGAGGAAACCTGTGGCCAAGGAGGCTTTTCCTTCTACTGGAAACTTTTCCGGCCAAACTCTTGTGTGTGTGCGTGTGTGTGTGTGTGTGTGTGTGTGTGCACACACAGTTTTCCCTTCTGCCAGATCCGGGGCTCCAGCACACTGGTGTTTTCCATCCTGTCTGTCTGGGCTGCCCTAGGGGCTGCACATCTGTCCGGCTGGGTTCAGGGAGGCCTCAGTCTCCAAGCAGCTCTCCTGAGACCTCCCCCCCAACCCAGTCCAAGTGGAAGAAAGTTTTTTTCAAGGGATCCTCTGAGATCATGCCCCCTGGGGATCCCATTTCCCCACTAGCAGCAGCAGCTTACTGAGACCTCAGAGACAGCTGTCAAAAGTCAGAGAAGCCAGCTCAGGACTGGGACTGACTTCTGTCCCCGTGTGCCAGAGGCCCCTGCCAAGGCCAAGTGGTGGTGGAAAGGGGGAAAAACAGAACTCAGATACTGTATATCAGCTCTCTCCATCCTACAGACATTGGAGGTTAATTAGCCCAGGTCAGGGCCCTGGAGGGTGTGTGTGTGTGTATGTGTGTTCTTTGTCCATGAAGACCTGGTGTAACCCCTTCACTCCTGCTGGGCCCAGAGGGATTCCCCCCTGCCCCCCCTACCAGACTGACCAGATGGTCTTGCACTCCAGCCGTTTGCCTGATCGGATGACCCTGAACAGGCTGCCATGGACAAGAGAACACACAGGGCATAAGATATCAGAACCTTTCCTCGACTTCCAGCCTCTGATTTCAGACTGTCTTCAAATAGCCAGGGCCAGGGGAATGACTCGGGGTGCTTGGAATTCTAGACATACCTGTGGGTGGCACGGGGGACTGGGGGTCAGGTTGCTCTGGTTCTGACCCAGGGGACCCCTCTTTGGGTGATGGAGCAGAGCAAACTGCAGGCATAAGGGACCTTCCAGTGGGAGGAAGAGAAGCCAAAGCCTCAGCCCTTCCTCCTTCACCCCAGCTGGGCTGTGAGCAAACCAGATATTAGCCTCCATCTTTCTCACTGGGCTTGGGGTGGACATAAGGCTAAGTGGCTAGAGTGTGGGCTTTGCAGGCAGGCAGACATAGTTCTCAATCCTGGACCCACAACTCATTAGATGTAGCATCTTGGGAACAGCAATTATCTCTGGACTTTGCTTTTCTCACCTGTAAAATGGAACTGATACTACGTTTCTCCATAGACTTGGTGGTAAAGATTAAGTGTGAGAATACATATAAAATACATATTAGAGCTTAACACTCAGGAAGCACTAAATAAATGTTGGTGGCTTACCCCCTGTTTTCTGTGCCTCACACACTTCACTTTTTTTTTTTTTTTTTCCTGAGAAAATAGGCTTGGTTTTCAGGAAAAGAGAATAGCTTCCTAACCCCATCCTGTGTCATTTATTCATTCAACTGCCCTGCATTTGGGCTTCCCGGTGTCTCAGACAGTAAAGAATCTGCCTGCAATGCAGGAGACCTGAGTTCAATCCCTGGGTGCGAAGATCCCCTGGAGACGGGAATGGCTACCCCTCCAGTATTCTTGCCTGGAGAATTCCTTTATGGAAAGGTGCCAGGCCATGGTCTTGATGTTGTGAGAGATAGAATTATAAGCCAGGCTCCCTGCCTTCAAAGAGCTTACAGTCCAAAAGGGGCAAAAGACATCTGTGGATGAACCAACTGCACAAACCAAGATATCTTACGTGCCACCTTGGAGGGAAAGCCCTTAAAGGCCTCAAGGAACCTCTTGCCCCATGGTAGCGGTGCTGGCAGAGAAGGAGTGATCACAGCATGCCGGGAAGGTTTGGGAGATCTTCACGGAGAAAGAGAGCTGGACAAGGCCTTAAAGAATAGGAAGGAAGCCAGGCTGATGTATTTCACTACCAGTTGGAAATTGGAGCGATTTTTTGGAGCAGCGGAGGTTCAGGGCTCCATCCCAGTCTCAGATTTCATGCTGGCTGGGTGGGGCTAGCTGAGTTGGAACTTCAAACGAGGGCTTTGGAGCAAGTTCTCCACTAGGGTGAAGTGAGGCTCGTGGGGAGCTGGGCCAGGCCTAGGGGTGGCCAGGAGAGCCGACAAGGCCAAGACTTGGGGTTGGAGCAGGCTTCCCTCCTTAGTGTGACTGGTACAGCCCTTCCTCCCTCCTGCCTGCCTCCTAAGACCCCATATCAGCACCCTTGGGCCTCAGGTCCCCAGATTCTTTCCTCTGTTTGTGTTAACTTCTGCCTGCTGTTACCTCTTGCCCCAGCTGAGCCCTGACCTCCAGATGCTCGTGGCAGATGGTATCTGTCTTGACTTCCTTTGAATGCACCTGGCTGTACCTGCTTGATGCTCTCCAGCTCCCTTCTCTTCCTTCTCTTTCTTCTGACTGTCAGAGTTCCGGTTACTGTTGGCAGTAAGGACAAAATGAAGACCCTTGAGACCCTGGAGAGGTTCAGGCAAGACCAAAGCAAAGGGCAGGAAGCCAAAATAGCCTGTGTGTGCTCAGAGCTGTTTCCACCAGGCCCTCTTTTTCTCTCCCAGGGAGATTGCGACTCAGCCCTCATTTTTTGTATGCTGGGATGCCAAACCATCAAGGAAATCGTTTCCCAAGATTCCCAGTTCCTTCTGGCTGCCCCAGATGACTCAGGGTTCTGGGAGAGACCATAAAGACAAGAATTGGGACGCAGCTGCTCCATTCAGCAGAGAAGCCCACAGGGATGCTCCTGAGCCAGCAAGGAACTTAATTCTGCCTCAATTGGCAGCTCAGAGATATGCTATGGGGAGGCCAGGTGGTCTAGTAGCTCACCATCCTTATCCCAGGGGCTTTGTAACCCAGATTTGGATTTCACAGGGCCTCAGAGGAGTAGATTATAGGCTCTGGAGGTTGAGAAGCAATTCCTTCTCCTGCCAGACCACTTTCCCCCTCCAGACACGCTGCATGAGTCACCCACCCACCTATACCCCTGCTCCATGAGTCACCTTCTCTTTTCGGTGCCCCAAGGGAGGAGGAAAAGTCTTATAATCTCCCTGGACTCAGGATGAATGGCAAACAGTGGGACTCCCCTGGAAGAAGAAGCTCTCAGAAATTCTAGTTTCTCCAGGGATTTTGGGAGAAGATATTGGGGGAGGAGGTGATGTAGTAGAGTGCATCACTCCTCAGGCCACTAAAGACCTAAGGAGAGCTAAGGGATTCAGCTACTTTCCCTTTCTCCTCTCCTGTCTCCATTTCTAAAGGTGCCCCTCTCCTTCAGTGAGGGGGTGTAGCCTGTGAAATGGAGTGTGCACATACAGTTCTTTGTGTATTTGAAAACACTGGGACTTGCACAGGGAAGCAGTTAGTGTGTTTTTACACATCTGTGGGTGTGTCCCTGCTTTATGGGCAAGTCTATTCATCTGTGCATGTAGGTACTCCTGAGAACATGTGTATGTGCAAATATGCCCCTGTGTGGAAATGTATGCCTGTGATTAAGTACATGCAAACACTTGCAGGGGGGCTTCCAGGTAACACTAGTGGTAAAGAATCTGTCTGCAATGCAGGAGACCCTGGGTTTGATCCCTGGATGGGGAAGATCCCCTGGAGGAGGAAACAGCAACCCACTCCAGTATTCTTGTCTGGGAAAATTCCATGGACAGAGGAGCCTGGTGGGCTACTTATCCATGGCGCCACAAAGAGTCAGATATGACTGAGTGACTAAACACACACACAAACACATGCAGGAGCTTAAGCATGTCCTCCCCCAACTAGAAGCTTGCTAGAAGCCTGCATTTGTGTGATGGGTGGGGCCTGTGTAGGACGCCTGGTACACATGGCTCTTTATCACACCAGCCAGGCTCCTCTCCGTTCTTCCAAAAGAGGAGGCGACTCTGTGGAGTCCCAAGGCCAACTGAAGGATGTGCTCAAAGGATGCAGCTTGATGTCTTTCATCTCCTGCTTGAGGTGGGGGGACTGGCTATGGAGCATTCATAAATGCCCCTGGCTGATTTATAGCCTGAAAACAAAACAAAACATTGGATTCCATGTTGAAAACAACTACTACTCTGACCTTGACCCTTCCTTCTGGGTGAGGAGGGGCTTCCTGGACTCTCCAGAATCCAGTTTCCCTAACTGCCCTGGAGGGCATCGCGCATGGTCAGGGCCTTCAGCTCCTGGCCATAAGGCTCTCCTGCCCACCCCATCAACCCTCCCCCCTCGGTTCCCTCGCATTCCTCAGTCATGACACTCACACCACTGGGTGCTGCTGACAGTGAGTGCTCCACTCCTAGACTAGCCCAGGGCTGCTAGACTAGCCCAGGCCTCTAGCCTAGCCCAGGACTGGTCCTGCCTTCTGCTCAGCTAGCCCTCCACACTGCCTTTCTCCCGCAAGCCAGCACAGTTCTGTGGCCTCTGTACTTGGAATTAAAGGTTCTGCTTCTCAGGGGCTTCACTGAGCCCAGAGGCCTGAGTGGGTGAAAACTGAATGGCCTTGAAAGTAGAGAGCTGACCTTGAGACCACAGGGCTATTATTGGGGTGATGTTAACAGTGGCCATTTAGTGGGTGCTTACTATGCTCCAGGCTTTGGGCTGGATGCTCTCTTTACATGCTTTATTTTGTGCAGTTATCCTGGGAGACAGATTCTTTTATTAGCTCCTTTTTTTTTTTATGTAGGGGGAAACTGAGCTTTAGAAGAGTTTTTGTGACTTGTCAGTGAGAGGGTAGTCAATCAGATTCAAAGCAGATCTGTCTGACTCCAAAGACCTTGTTCTTTGCTGCTGTGTCCGAAGATGAGTTTAAATATCTAGTCACACTGTATCCCTGTGATACCTATGGTTGTGGCTGTGTGAGCCTGCGGGTACAGTGTCTGTGTAGACGTGCAAAGAGAGAAGAGGTGTAGGGGCATTTACACTGGGTGCCTGTGTAAACTTTAGCACATAGGACCCGCCACCACCTCTGTGGGGTGTATCTCCCATCCCATGCCCTTGCTCAGACCACAGCTGAGAAGCACCTTGTATTGCTGTCCCATCAGTTGCTGAGCCAAGGCCACCAAGGGTGATGTTTTCAGTAAGAAAAATTTTCCCATGTGGAGAAAGAAATTCTGGGCCACTTACCAGTTGGTGACCTTGGCCAAGTCGTTTCCCATCTCACATTCAAGTGTTCTGATCTCTCAAGTCAGGGCTGGCGTGAGTGTGCATGCTAAGTCACTTCAGTCGTATCTGACTCTTTGCAACCCCATGGACTGTAGCCTGCCAGTCTCCTCTATCCATGGGAATCTCCAGGCAAGAATACTGAAGTAGGTTGCCATGCCCTCCTTCATGGGATCTTCCCAACCCAGGAGTCAGACCTGGCTCTTGCATTGCAGGCAGATTCTTTACCACTCAGCCACCAGGGAAGGCCCACTCAAGTCAGGGAAGAGGGCTCAAATCTAACCACTAGGTTATTTCTCCACGAGTTTGTAATGGGATGCTCCTTGGCAAGTGTATGGCTGGAGTTTGGCTTATTGGGAATATCCCTGGTGGGCCAGGATTAATGAATTCATTAATGTGAGAGCACTTCATCAACAGGAAAGCAAGCACCAGGCAAATTTCAACAGATATTTACATAAGGTGTCATTATTGCTACTATTACTGGCTTAAAGGGTTTGGAACTTGCTGTTGGTTTGTGTGTGTTGGAGCTTCTGCATGTGTGTTTTAGGACTGTCTCTGATGTGTGTATTTTTTGGTGGATGTGTGTTTCTGAATGAGTATTTTTGTGTATATGTATTTAGAATATGGGGCTTCCCTGGTGGCTCATTAGAAAAGAATCTGCCTTCCAATGCAGGAGGTGGGAGTTTGATCCCTGGGTTGGGAAGATCCCCTGGAGAAGGAAATGGCAACCCATGTCAGTATTCTTGCCTGGGAAATCCCATGGACAGAGGAGCCTGGCGGGCTGCAGTCCATGGGGTCGCAAATGAGTCAGACATGACTTAGCAACTAAACAAACAATTTAGAATGTGGGTTCTACAAGGTGACAAACTTGAGTGCAGTGAGCACTGGACTGGGAATTGGGAGGCCTGAGGCATAAATCCAGCCTTGGTAGTGACTAACAGCATGATCTCCATTAAATCATTGCCCTTCTGGGCCTCAGTTTCTGCATCTATAAAATGGGACACTGGCCTAGACAATTGCTAAAGTCATTCCACATTCTGCCCATCCAGCTCCAGATCACACCTGTCGAAGAGTGAGTGTCTGTTGGCACATGTTTGCATGCCTGACGTATGTCAGCATGACACTTCACTTGAACAAATGTATATTGAGTGCCTCCCACCACCAGAAGGGGTGGTGTGGGTGCTGCTTGTGTGTGCAGGAGTGTCTATGTGACTTTTGTAGCTCTCTTTTGGATGGCACAGGTGTGGATGTTACCGTGAGTCTGGCAGAGCGCTGACGCCTGTGTATGATGCTGTGGTGATGACTAGGGGTGTGTGTGTGTGTGTGTCCACCCAGTGGGCCAGCTGGTGAGGAAAAACCTGTGTGCAAGGCCTCAAGGTTAGAACAGTTTGTGTAATGCTGCCCGCCAGGCCTCTGTAGCACTGGGGATGAGAAACAGATGTCTCTGTGGGTGGGTCTGCGGGAGGCTGCTCTCTGCTCCACCTCCAGCATCGCCTCCTGCCTCCCCCACGGCAGCCCAGCGTGAAACTTGCATCTGAGCACCTTCCAAAGCACTTTCCAAAGGGCTCAGCTCCCCCTGTATTTCTCAGAAAGCAGACTGTTCAGTCCATCCCTCTAGAAACCTCATAAAAAGATGTTCAACATCACTCATTATTAGAGAAACACAAATCAAAACCACAGCGAGGTGTCATCTCACTGCAGTCAGCATGGCCATTGTCAAAAAGTCTACAAACAATAAATGCTGGAGAGGGTGTGAAGGAAAGGGAACCCTTCACTGTTGGTGGGAATGCATACTGGTGCTGCCACTATGGAGAACAGTATGGAGATTCCTTAAAATAAGTTGGGAATAGAATTGCCATATGACCCAGCAATCCCACTGCTGGCTGGGCATACCCCTCAGGAAACCTCTCCCCACAGCAAGAGAAATCAAAATGCCCTGGGGTGGGGGACTCTTTTCCCCCAGATCTTTCTCCCTCCCGAGAGGGGACTTGAGACTCAGAACAGGAATCACTGTTAAACCTTTTCCTCCAAGCCCATCAGGTGTCCTGACTTCCCTACCACACTTTCCTGCTCCCATTTTTATTCATAGGGTCCCCCTCAGTGTAATTGAAATGGCAATTGTAAGCGAATTCCATATGCCCAGCACAATGCCAAGGTTACGGACCCCCAAAGTAGACACTCTGTCCTCTTAATGCCTTTGATTTTGTTGGTAATACCCATCCCTTCCTGGAATTCTCCAGCTCTGTTTTTGTTTACTTGTATATGTTTGAAGGTCAGTTTCCTACAAGCAAGTGGGAAACACTTATGTCTTGATAATCACTGGAGTAGCACCTGGCCCACAGTAGGTGCTTACTGTGTGCTCAGACTCTTTGTGACCCCATGGACTATAGCCCACCAGGCTCCTTTGCCCGTGGGATTCTCCAGGCAAGAATACTGGAGTGGGTTGCCATTTCCTCCTCCAGGGGATTTTCCTGACCCAGGGATCCAACCCCCATCTACATCTCCTGCTTTGCAGGTGGATTCTTTACTGTTGAGACATTACTAGGCATTTGCTAAAGAATGATGGAATATGTGAAATGACTCTGTCTTTGAGAAGTCTGGTGGAGCTGAGCATCAGCTTTGATGAGATTTCAACTGAAAAATGAGCTTGAGTTTCCCAAAAGATCCTCAAAGCTGGCCCCCCACTACTGTTCTTCCTTAGAAGGCATTTGAGGATTACAGTTGCAGTGAGGGCCAGGGGCGGTGGCCACGGGTCAGCCTGTCAGTGCTGCACTGGGGGACTGACTGTCCTTGCCTCTTCTCTTTCCAGCTGCCTTCCTTGGGGACATCGCCCTGGACGAGGAGGACTTGAGGGCCTTCCAAGTGCAGCAGGCTGCGGATCTCAGACAGCGTGCAACCCGCAGGTCTTCCATCAAAGCTGCAGGTACACTGGGTACGGGCCAGCCCTCCTCTGTCCCAGAAACAGGTTCCAGAATTGGAGAAACAGGGAATGCCTCTGTTCTCAGCCAGGCCCTTCCAGGACAGAAGTGGTGAACTTGAATCCAGCATAAGGGCTTGTCTTCTCCTAGTGTATTTGTATCCCTTCCCCAGCGTAGTGGCAAGTGTAGACATACCCAGAAGCTAAGCACCCATGTTGTTTTTGCTTACAGTTTAGGAAGTACTTTCAAAAACATTATCTAACTTGACTGTCCCCAACCACCTTCAAAGGTAGGTCAGGACAACTCCCACTTTACAGACACAGATCTTCCTCACCTTATGACTGGGCTGAAAGTGTCAAAAAGTCAAAGTGTTAGTTGCTCAGTCGTGTCCAACTCTTTGTGACCCCATGGACTGCAGCCCCTCCAGGCTCTTCTGTCCATGGAATTCTCCAGGCAAGAATACTGGAGTGGGTAGACATTCCCTCCTCTAGGGGATCTTCCCGACCCAGGGATCAAACTTGAGTCTCCTGCATTGCTGGCAGATTCTTTATTATCTGAGCCAAGATGCGGTACATCCTAATAAACCCATCACAAATTGAAAATAGCTGAAGTTGAAAATGCTTTTAATACACCTAATCTACTGAACATTGTAGCTCAGCCTAGCCTAGAGTTACAGTCTGCGAGGGCTCCCCTGCTGGCTCAGTGGTAAAGAATCTGCCTGCCGATGCAGGAGACACAGGTTTGACCCCTGATCTAGGTGCTCAGGACACTTACATACACCTATTACTGGGCAAAATCATCTTAACACAAAGCCTATTTTATAATAAAATGATGAATCCCTCATGTAATTATTGAATACTGTCCTGAAAGTAAAAATAGAATGATAGTCTGGGTACAGAATGGTTGCAAATGTGTGGGTTGTTTCCCGGCACGATGGTGTGGCTGGTGGGGAGCTGCAGCCTGCTGCCACTGCCCAGCATCTCAGGAGAGGATACTGCCTATCGCTAGCTCAGGAAACTTAAAATACAAACTTTGAAGTATAGTTTCTCCTGAGTGTGGATCACTTTCGTCCCATCATAAAGCCAAAACACGGTAAGTCAAACCATCATAAATCACAGACTGTCTGTACAGAAACCAAGAATCACAGAGGTAAGGTGACTTGCTCAAGATTCCAGAGCTAGTCAGTGGCGGAACTAGGACAGGAACCCAAGCCTTCACACTCTAAATCCGAAGTTCTTTGCTCAGCCCCACAATCCCTCCTGGCCTCTCCTCCTGCTCCCATTTTGCAAGCCTCTATGCATCCTTCATGGCCCATCTCAAGAGCTTCTCTTGGGAATCTTCCCTGATCGTCTCCCAGGCATGACCAGGCCACCATCTGCTGTGCTCTCTCTGCTCTGGGCTTATACTATTAGCATCTCACAAGTCGAATCACACTGCAATGACTGGTTTATACCTCTCTCTCCCCAACTGGACTCGAAGCTCTTCAAGGTCAGGGGTGGGTCCAAGCACCTCCCAGCCAGCCTGGCACTTGTGAATGGGGGAGGGGAGGGTGGGGTCGAGGCCCTGGGCTCTTTTAGTTCTGTCCAGCCTTCTCACTGCTCTGCAACGTGGTCCTGCTCACAGATAACCCTCCCCTTGCCAAAGTGGGGGATTCTCACTTGGGGCCTGTTCTGGGCACACTCTGGTGGTGTTGGGTAGTTGTCCAGTCTGCATGAGGGAGGATCTTCGCTGGGCAGTCCATGGAGTAAAGGTCAAACTATGCCAGTGAGCAGCTGGCATTGGAGGGTGACCTGGTAGCCTGATAACTGGCAAGGCTTATTTGACCTTAGTGGGGGGACTAGGATACATGGGATAAAGGGAAAGACAAGGGGAAAGCTGAATGGAGATTTGGATCACCTGGACCTGCCCCTTACCATCTGACTTTGGACAAATCTTAGGCTTTAGTTTCTTTATCTGTCAAATGTAGATAGTGACACTTGCCCAGTCCAGCATGAGAGCTACTGTGTCAAATGAGGACCTGTACTTGGGAATATTTAAAGAAGACATTAAGTTCTGTATGCTCCACAATTATGAAGGTTCCCTGGTAGCTCAGGCAGTAAAGAATCTGCCTGAAATGCATGAGACTCAGGTTTGATCCCTGAGTCGGGAAGATCCCCTGGAGGAGGGCACAGCAACCCACTCCAGTATTCTTACCTGGAGAATTCCATGGATAGAGGAGCCTAGTGGGCTCTAGTCCATGGGGTCACATAGAGTCAGACATGATTGAGCGACTAACACTTTCATTAGCTGAGCAGGAATGTTTCCTAGTCTCAGGTTCCCTGTAGGTCCAGGGGAATGAGTACACCGCTGTTCTCTTACTCACTTGTAGTCTATTCTTATTGTTCATGACAGTTACAGTTTATAGTTATAAGGTTATAACTATAACCTTATAGTTAGTTGTTCCATAAAGTCACTGCAAACACTGAATTAGTGAATTCTGAGCCATTACTCCTAGGAGAAATACAAGGTTAAGTTCCTACAAGCCTCTGGTCACATTTTCATCAACTTGTTAACGCATAACCAAGTCATATATGTGTTTCTATTTAAAGACATCTTATTTGCTATATCATTGATTTATTAACACTGAACTCATGGTCAACAGCACTGTAAGTCAAGCCTGAATGAAGATTATCTAACACAGGTATTTTCTGTATATACATCCCAGCCCTCTTGTACCTGGGAGTTAAGGGGGGAGGGTCATTTTAGACAGTGAAATCACCAAGAAAAGGCATAAAAATGCAAAAAAAAAAAAAAGTGGCACTAACTAAATTATGAAGAAGATACTTACCTTCAGAATGAGCTGAAACAGGGAGGCAGCCTGTCCCCTTGTTCAGGCTCAGCCGAGGTCATGTACATTGGGTGACTCAAATTTTTCACTGCTCTGTGCATCACAGCCAGTGACCATGAAAGAGCTGATGGTCTTGATTTGGGGGTTTTACAAATTTTAGTGAGTGGGCAGGTACAGAACCCCTAGACAATGAGGGTCGGTTGTCATTTGCTTCCTCCTGCCCTTCATGCTCTTGCTACCAATGGCTTCCTTTTTCAGTTTCAGGAAACTCCTCTACCCTCAACAGCCAGAACGCTAGTATGAAGCCTCAGAGGAGAAGCCGTGGGAGATGGAAAAGCCGGTCCCGGAGCCGGCGGGCAGCAACGTCCAGACCAGAGCGGGTGTGGCCTGATGGAGTCATCCCCTTTGTCATTGGGGGCAACTTCACTGGTGAGCATGATGTTGGGGGTGGTTGGGGGTGGGGGCCCCCGAGCAGCCTGCACCCCACCCCAGCCTCGGCGCGGCCCCGTCCTGCGCGGTGGGGTGAGTGGTGCCTTCTGCCTGTCTGATGAATGGCTGACTCTTTAGCGGAAGCTGGAGGTGAGCCCACCTGGACACTGTGGCAGCCTGGCCTCCTTTGTCCCCACAGGCAGCCAGAGGGCAGTCTTCCGGCAGGCCATGAGGCACTGGGAGAAGCACACCTGTGTCACCTTCCTGGAGCGCACGGACGAGGACAGCTATATCGTGTTCACCTACCGACCCTGTGGGTGAGCAGGGGCCCCTGGGCGCTGTACCCTCGGCCATCGCCCTAGCCCGTGTTCGGTCCTGGGCACTGCAGCCGTCCCCCCGGGCACGGCCCTGGGTCATCTGTCCCCTCCCGCCATGGGGGCATTTCCCCAGGAGCTGCCCCGGATGTGGCTCAGACCCCAGCACACAGCCCGGGCATCATGCATCACGCGCTCAGGCCCCTCCTCCACCCCTCTGCTCCTTGGCCCCCCTGGCAGCCACGCCCGGCCCCTGAGTGGATGCACTCCCCCAGCTCGGGACCGCCCCCCTGAGCTGGCCCCGCCCTCCAGGTGCTGCTCCTACGTGGGCCGCCGTGGCGGGGGCCCCCAGGCCATCTCCATCGGCAAGAACTGTGACAAGTTTGGCATCGTGGTCCACGAGCTGGGTCACGTCATCGGCTTCTGGCATGAGCACACGCGACCCGACCGAGACCGCCACGTCTCCATCGTGCGGGAGAACATCCAGCCAGGTACAGACCTCTGCTTGCCCCTCCAGGGTCCCTGGTCAGGGTGGGGGCTGCTCCCTTAAGCCATCACCTTTGCTCAACGTGGTATTACAGTCCCAGCTGTGCCTGGGGTCCAAACACTCCCCCTGAAACATCTTCTCTGGGTCAGTGGCAGCTCAGGGACCACAAATCCATTGTCAGATGGGGGCCGGGACAGGTCTAGGTCCTGCACACAGGGCTGCCTGGAGCAGCCAGAACCCATCTGGCCTTCAGGGTGGGGGTTGGGGAGGGGTCGGCCCTTTCTCCGTGCTTCCCCAGGCTTTCTCTTCACTTTTACCGTCTTCAGCTCTCTGCCTATTCTGTCCTCTAAAGGGTTTTTTCTCTCTCCTTTCTCCCGACTATGCTCTCTCTTCCCTCCCTTCCTACTTCCTCCCTCTCCTCCCCTCTTCACTGCTCTCATCTCCCCAGTGGTTCTAGAAATGGGCGCCTCCTTCCTATCGTCCCTTGAGTCATTTCTCCAGCATATCCTCACCCCACCTACACCCTGCTGGACAGACGCTTCTAGGGATTCGTCTCTCCCCAAGGCTTCCCTGGGTCGCTTTTGGACCCCCAGGTAGGGGGTCACCTCTCAAGAGCAGAGGGGACCCCATCCCTGACCCTAAAGAGGTAGCGCTGCAACCCCCACAGACCTGCCCCCTCCCGCCCCCACCCCCTCCCCCTCCCACACTCCCTTCTCCTGGTCTTCACAGGGCAGGAGTATAACTTCCTGAAGATGGAGGTCCAGGAGGTGGAGTCCCTGGGGGAGACCTATGATTTTGACAGTATCATGCACTATGCCCGGAACACATTCTCCAGGTGAGAGATGGGGGCCCCCCTCTTCTGGGGCAGCCCAGCCCTGCCCTCTGTAGACCTCCCACTTTGCACTAGCCTGCCCCACTGGGGTCATCAGTGAGGACAGCAGTGGGCCCCTGGGTGGTTGAGGACCCATGGGTGCTGCCTGCCCTGCTGTTCTCTTCCGCAGTGAATCGGTGGCAGGACTGGGACTCCCAGGGCCTAGGTTCCTCACCTAGTACTGGGCACAGTGGGCCCAGGAGGGTGAAACCCAGCTGCTGCCCAGGCACATGGGATGCCAAGGCCCCGGAGCTGTATCAGCCCAAGGGAGCTGAGTTTTTCCCTCAACCATCTGCCAAAGGGGGCACATTTTTCTGGTGGGTCTGCCTTTTGGTAATTGACTGATCTGTACAAAGGCTGGCTTCTGTCCTGGATCAGCCCCGCTCCCTAACTCATGAGCACATATACACCTACTCTTTATCCTGAGCCCAGGCTTCCTGGTGGCTCAGACAGTAAAGAATCCGCCTGCAGTGGGAAAGACCCGGGTTTGATCCCTGGGTTGGGAAGATCCCCTGGAGAAGGGAATGGTAACCAACTCCAGTATTCTTGCCTGGAGAATCCCATGGACAGAGGAGCCTGATCGGGTACAGTTCAGGGGATATTGCAAAGAGTCAGACAGGACTGAGTGACTAAGCATAGGTTCCCAGAAACCACAGGCAGAACCCCCAGCGGTCTTGGCCCAGTCTCCCCATCCCAGCTTCTCCTTAGCTGAGTATGGGACTCTGCCCCTCCCCCTCCTCAGGCTTTCCCTCACCCGCCACGCCTGGCCTTTCCCATGCCTGGCTCTGCCCTCTTCCTCCATCTCTGCTTTCCCAGACACTGGCCCTTCCCCTCTCCTCGGTCGCTCCTTCTAGACCCTCTCTTCCTGCCTCCAGACCTGAGGGAATAGACCAAGGAAGGGTGGTGAGGTCACCCCAGCCCCCACCCACAGACCACCCATTTCCCACCAGTCCCACCCCAGCTCCTGCTGAGGTCTACCCAGCTGGGTGTGAGTCAGGGGCCCTGGGGAGGTGGAGGGCTGCCTGCTCTGCCTGCATTCTGATCTTCCCAGATGGAAACACCCGGGACCCAGCAGGCAAGAACTGGGGGGACAGGAGACACGATGGGTCAGGAGCTGGAGGGGCTGTTTTGGGGTCTGGTCTGGCCACAGTGAAACCTGCCCTTTGGCCTTGTCCCAGGTGCCATCAGGAAGGAAGAAGGGCTGGCCCTGGGTAGTCCTGGGAGAGGTGTCAGCAGGGCTGATACACACAAGGGGCCTCAGAAGCAGGGCTGAGACATGGCTGACTAGGGGGTCTGAGGTCTCCCAGGGTTGGGAGGTGGGCCAGACAGGGCACGGGTGGGTCCCCAGGGCCTCCTAGGTCTGTGTTCTCGACCTCCCAAGTGTTCCCGGGGCTCCCCCAGGCCCTGTGGCGTGGCTGCCACGGAGCAGAGTGGCAGCTGGTCAGTGGGCAGTGTAATGACAGGGTGAGATGTCTCCACCCGTCCCCGACCCTGCTGAGGAATGTCTGGGCTCTGGCAGGGTCGTGACCTTGGGTGCATGCAGGCGAGCCGCCCTCCTTCCGATCGATTCTCACCCCAGGCTGGGCTTCTCCTCCTCCCCAGGGGCATCTTTCTGGATACCATCGTTCCCAAGTACGAGGTGAATGGGGTGAAGCCCCCCATTGGCCAGAGGACACGACTCAGCAAGGGGGACATTGCCCAGGCACGCAAGCTCTACAAGTGCCCAGGTCAGGGCAGGGATGGGGACGGGACAGGGTGGGGTGGAGGGCAGGCCCTGGGGCCAAGAAGGTTGAAGCTGTGAGACTTAGAAGTCAGAAGCAGCCTGGTTTCTGAGGAGGGGTCACCCAAGTAGGAGCAGTGTTCAAGTTACAGACCCAAACTGGGGCTTGGATCTAGTGGGGAGGTGCTGAGCCACCCACCTTCTGAGGGTCTCTGAGAGTGAGGGGCAGTGGAAGTAGAAAAAGCCAAGGCGGGGCGTGAGGGGGCGGGGGGCATGCGTGCAGAGCAATTCCCAGGAAGTGAGACAGAGTGAGGCCCTCCCAAGGAGCTTGACCTTAACTCTGGAAGGCTTGTTGCCTTGACAACAGGGCATCCCTGGCACTAGGTAGAAAAAGAGGAGAAGGAGGTGGATCTTAAAGGGACAGAACCATCCCAGACTCTTTCCTCTGCTCAACCAGTCTCCTGTCCCGCAAAGGGCACCAGGGCTCAGGACGAGAAGCCAGACGGTTGCGGGGTCTGGGTACCTGCAGCAAGCAATCTGATCATTTCCTTTCCTTGACAGCCTGTGGAGAGACCCTGCAGGACAGTACAGGCAACTTCTCCTCCCCCGAGTACCCCAACGGCTACTCTGCCCACATGCACTGTGTATGGCGTATCTCGGTCACACCTGGGGAGAAGGTAACTGAGCATTACTTCCTCTGCCAGGACCCCCGAGTAGGAGAGCTGAGTCCTTGTGGCTGTGAATGACCTTCCTGGGAAATATACTCATTCACCCCACAGGAGGATTGGAAAGTGTGAAAGTCGCTCAGTCGTGTCCAATTCTTTGTGATCTCATGGGCTGTAGCCCTCCAGGCTCCTCGGTCCATGGAATTCTCCAGGCCAGAATAATGGAGTGGATGGCCATTCCCTGCTCCAGGGGATCTTTCCAACCCAGGAATTGAGCCCATGTCTCTCGCATTGCAGGCAGATTCTTTACCATCTGAGCCACTAGGGAAGCCCAGGAGGATGGGAGGCTTCTACTGATAATTGTATACAAATGCTAACTCGTGAAGAGCATTTACTATGTGCTAAGCATGTTTCTACTTGCTTCTCAGATCCATTCACAGGCTTTTCACGTGGAGTCTGGACCTCTCACCCAATCTTGGGCCTTCCATGTCCTTCATATTTTTATTGCACCCACAGCTTTTCAGGTTTTATTTCCTTTGACTGGAACTTGGTACTTAATGTTCTAGTGCAACCTTGAGCTGGGTTAGATTTTATTATCAGTCACATTGCTTATTCCAACAGGTCTCAAGATCATTTTGAATCAGAATTCCACCATCCACCAGGTAGTCATTCTCACTCTGTCATGAGCTCATTGGATATGCTTGTCTTCTGGGCCTTCCAAACTCAACCTTTGATCAAAATATTGAACAAAACATGAATCAAAGCAGATCCCAAGATCTCCCTCTGAATTGACATTGACCCAGTAATCTGCAGGCTTCAGGCAGAGCTATTCCACTAGCAATGACTACTTTAAGAGTCATTACCAGTCAGCCACAGGTCACCACTGGGTTGACCAACCACAGTAGGAGCCGCTTCTGAGACCAGGCCTGTGTCATCTGTATGTCTTTGACATAGGAAGTGATTAATAAATACCAAATAGGTGGGTGGATTGCCTTAGCAAACATAAGTACTATTTCACCGGTTGGTAAAATCCCTTTTAAAAAGGAAGTAAGATTTGTCTAATGTGTCTTGTTTCCAGTGAACCCAGACTGGCTCCTAGCAATCAAATGTTTCTTTTCTAAATGGTCACAGGCTGTCTATTTTAAATGGTCACGGACCATCTGTTGAATTGGGGATTAACATTGAACTCCATGGTTTGCAATTCCCAGAATTAAACTCCAAACTCTCCTCCCCAAACACTCATACGTACGTTCTCGCACACACCCCTTTTGAAAGTTGGAAAGATTCTGTTCTGACTTCTCAAGATTACAGACACTGATCACATCTGCAAGTTATTTGAATGTCCTCTGATGTCATTTTAAGTCTAGAGACAAAAGCCAATTTAAATAGGCGCTTGCTGACTCTCCTCCTATATTATTGAGCTTCTCTTTCCTTTTCAGATGATGTTTACTTTTTTGTAATTTGAAGATTATCCTTTTTTATGACAAACTTTCATTGAGAGTGGAGTAATTCCCTGTCTCTCTTGCTTAGTTTTCTACCATCGTCCCTCAACAGTGAACCCATCCCTTCCTTGTTCTTCTCCTTGTTCTGAATCTAACTTAAAAATTGCAGTCCTTTTTGCTGTCTTGTACTGACCTTGCCCTGGATTCTTTCATTCCTCTACTGAGGAATTTTGAAATCTTACCACAGATAATAACAACATGTTATGACTACTGAGCATAATGATTGGCCAATCACATGTTAAATTCTTTGTGTTATGTCTTTTAGTTAGCCCCACAACGTTAAAGGCTGGGTGCTAATGTTAGCCTTATTATTATTATTTTTTTGGCTGCACCATGCAGCCTGTGGGATCTTAGTTCCCTGACCAGGGATCAAACTCGAGCCCTTGGAGTAAAAGCACAGAGACCTAACCACCTGACTGCCAGGGAATTCGGGTTGGCTTCATTTTGTATATAAGAAAGCAAACTTAGAAAAACTAACTTGCCCAGGATCTCGTAGAACCTGGATTATGATATCAGAGTCTGCGTTGTAGTACTATGTGTATTCCAAAGCCTATTCCGTTCTTACAACAACTACTTATGTGCCCTTCGGCAACAGTGTTGTCTGGGCACTTTGTGCCTGGCGCTGGGCCTGGCACCGGAGATGGACAGGTGCCCGAGATAGTCCCTGGCCCTGAGGAGCACTGAGAAGGGTAGAGCATCCTTTCTTTCCTGTTTAGGAGATTTGCTTTGTCAGAAGGCATAGGGCAACTTTTGTCAGGACCCACTTCTTCCCTTGCTGCTCTGGGCTGATATGGGCTGGCCCTAGTCTCTAGAGCAGGGGTTCCTAACCTTTTTGGCACAAGGGACTGGTTTCATGGAAGACAGTGTTTCCACAGCCCAGGGTGGGAGGGATGGTTTCAGGATGATTCAAGTGCACTGCATTTATTGTGCTAATGATGGTATTTGTAGCCACTCCCTGGTGCTAGCATCACTGTCTCAGAGCATCGGGCATTAGATTCTCATAAGTGTGCAACCTCTATCCCTCGCGTGCGTAGTTCACAATAGGGTTCGTTCTCCTGTGAAAATTTAATGCCATGGCTGAACTGACAGGAGATAAAGCTCAAGGAATAATGTGAGCAATGCGGAGTAGCTATAAATACAGATGAAACTTCACTCACTTGCCTGCTGTTCACCTCCTACAATATAGCTAACAGGCCATGGACTGGCAATTAGGGTGGGGACCCCTACTCTAGTGGACATGTGGGCTTGCCTTAGAAAAATCTGTGTATGCCTTGAGTCTGCTCCCTCCATAACTCCCACAAGACTCACCATCCTTTTTCAGCAGTGTGCCCAGTGCTCCTGGGAGTAGGCTAGAGATTAAAAAAAAAAAAAAATTCAGATTAACCAAGGCACAATTGGAGAATTCCATGAACAGAGGAGCCTGGCAGGCTACACTCCATTGGGTCACAAGAGTCAGACACGACTAAGTTACTAACACACACACACAAAGTATACCCATGGTCCTGGTTGAAACCATAGAATTATAACTGAATGAAAGATGGAACTGTCGGGGACAGAAACATTTAAAGGCTGGGGAGAATAGAAGAAGATGGCATCATAAAGCTGTCACAGCCACTCCCTGTGGCCAATTATGTGCAAAGTATTGGCATCCTATTTGCATGACCTCTTTATTCCTCACAGCAGTGTCATGATGTAGGTACTGTTATCCCTGTTGGAGAGAGGAGGGTCTCGAGGCTCAAAGGGCAGAAGTAGACCTGGCCAAGTTTGCCCTGGTAGCAGCGGTAGAACCAGCACTCAATTCTAGCTATCTGACTCCAAAGTCTACTCTTTCAACAGTAAACCTTAAATAAATCCAACTGCATTAGCAAATGGACTTTGACATCTTTTTGGCTCCTGAGAGGTTGTTTTTCACTCACCTCCCAGTTCTCAGCTTATTGTCAGCAATGCACGTGATATGTGAATCTTATCTTGTACAATCACGCAAGTCTCGGTGATGTCAAACAGATGAAAGAGCCACTTTGGAGGACTTCTCTGAGGATCCCTAAGCCTTTACGCTGCAAGTGATTAGCAGCTGCCCTGAAGAGTATTTACAGTGTTTCCCAGGCAACAAAGGGAACTCCTTTATGAGCAGGAGAGTGGTTTCAGGACATGAGAATCAATTGTTGCAGAGTAGCCAAGAAGATAAGAGAATACAATGTTTTTTGGATTTGGCGTCTCCACCCTCCTTCCCGTCCCTACTTTCCGACATCCTGACTCTTCCTCAAGGTCCAGCCCAAATTCTGCCTCCTGTCTAAGGCCTTCCCTAACCCCTACTTCCCATTCCCCAGCTGGGCAGAGATGACCCATTTCCTCCCTCCTCTGCAAGGTCTGGGCTGAGTCCACCCCTAAGTCTCTTTTCTTGGGCACTGAAGGGCATGGGGCATCAAGGAGATGTAGGGAAAGTTGATGCTCTTTCTTTGTACAGCTGTTGGGCAGAACTGATTCTTAGGCCTGGGAAGGCCACAGGGAATAGAGGTTAAAGACATAAGTTTAAGGGCCAGAATTTAAGCCTAGGTTTGACTCTCAACTGTGTTCTTTTTTTAAATATATATATTCGTTGTTGTTCAGTTGCTAAGTCATGTCCAACTCTTTGCAATCCCATGAACTGCAGCACACCAGCCTTCCCTGTCCTTCACTATCTCCTGGAGTTTGCTCAAACTGATGTCCATTGAGCCAGTGATGCCATCCTGCCATCTCATCCTCTGTCGCCTCTTCTCTTCCTGCCCTCGGTCTTTCCCAGCATCAGGGTCTTTTCCAGTGAGCTGGCTCTTCACATCAGGAGGCCAAAGTATTGGAGCTTCTGCTTCACCATCAGTCCTTCCAATGAATGTTCAAGGTTGATTTCTTTTAGGATGACTGGTTTGATCTTTCTGTCCAAGGGACTCTCAAGCATCTTCTTTAGCACTACAATTCTAAAATTAATATATATGTTTATTTGTATTTATTTGGCTGTGCCTCGTCTTAGTCTCGGCATGTGGGATCTTTAGTTGTAGCATGTGGGATCTAGTTCCCCAACCAGAAATCGAACCCAGGCACCCTGCTTTGGGAACACAGTGTCTTAGCCACTGGACCATCAGGAAAGTCCCTCAGCTGTGCTCATTACTGGATGTATGATGTTGGGAAAGTTGCTTATGCTCTCTGAGCCTTTGTTTCCCCATCTGTAAAATGGGCCTGGTGATAGCACCTCCCTCACGGGGGGGATAACAAGGGTTAAACAAGTTAATGTACACACGATGTTTATAGGGCACTGCCTAAACATAGTAGGAATTCAGTGTTAGCTGCTAGTATCATTCTGTGTGTGTATGTGTGTATGTGTGTGTGTGTGTGTGTGTGTGTGCTCAGTCATGTCTGACTTCTGTGACCCCATGGACTAGCCTGCCAGGGTCCCTTGTCCCTGAAATTTTCCAGGCAAGAATACTGGAGTGAGTTGCCATTTCCTACTCCAGGAGATCTTCCTGACCCAGTGATCAAACCCATCCTTTCTGCATTGGCAGATGGATTCTTTACCACGGCACCACCTGGGCCATTCTATAGTCCTGATCTATTGAGGCCTGGCGTGCTGCGATTCATGGGGTTGCAAAGAGTCGAACACGACTGAGCGACTGAATTGAACTGAACTGAACTGATTAATGAATACTGCTGCTGCTAAGTCGCTTCAGTCATGTCCAACTCTGTGCGACTCCATAGACGGCAGCCCACTAGGCTCCTCTGTCCCTGGGATTCTCCAGGCAAGAACACTGGAGTGAGTTGCCATTTCCTTCTCCAATGCATGAAAGTGAAAAGTGAAAGTGAAGTCACTCAGTCGTACCCAACTCTTAGCAACCCCATGGACTGCAGCCCACCAGGCTCCTCCGTCCATGGGATTTTCCAGGCAAGAGTACCGGAGGGTGCCTCAATTGCCTCCATCTATTTTCCTGGATTCTGGTGTGGACTATATTGTGACCCAAATATCAGACTATCTAAACTCAACTCTAGGAGTAAAATCCACATATATTGAGTGGCATACACTGCCATACGGATGTGTGACATGTATGTTTGACCCCGGTGTCAGACAAGGTCTTAAATTTTACATGTAATAATTTAATTCCCCTAAACACTATGAGGCAGATACTATTACCATTTGTTGTTGTCATTGTTGTTCAGTCACTAAGTCCTGTCCGATTCCTTTGTGACCCCATGGACTGTAGCCCACCAGGCTCCTCCATCCGTGGGATTTCCTAGGCAAGAATACTGGGGGGGACGGTTGCCATTTCATCCTCCAGGGGAATCTTCCTGACCCATGGATTGAATCCATGTCTTCTGCGTTGGCAGGTGGATTCTTTACTGCTGAGCCACCAGGGAAGCTCACTATTACCATTACCATCTTACAAATAAGGAAACAGGGGAGTTCAATGATGGGCCTAAGATCTGCCTGAGGCCAGCCAACTGGTCTCCGAGGATTGATGTGTTCTCCCAGCTCCTCCCTGAGACCACTCAACACACATGAGGAATACTTCCCACATGCAAGGTTCACCTGGGGACGCTGCACCCCTATCGCATTTTCCCCACAACTCCCCAGTGGAATCCTTATGATCGCCTCCATTTTTCAGACAGTGACAGCGAGGCCCAAAGTCAGGCTCTGGGCCAGAGTCACCAGCTAGGAAGTGGCAGAGCTGGCCAGGTTTTCCTTGGCAAAGGGCAGTGCCCCTGCCATCAGAGCACAGCTGTTTCCGCACGACAGAAGTCGTTACAACTCTTAATTGGACACCTCCGGTCTCAATATAGCCACAGCTGCGCCTCCCTATGAGATGCGCCTGACCGCCAGCCCAGGTCTCTTCCTCCTACTTGTGGTGACCTCTGCTTCCTCTTGCCCGTGGAAGGTTTCGGGTGGGCCTGGTAGGGGTCTGCCAGCCGGGCGTGGTTTCTTTTTTGGGGGCCTGAATGTATCCATCCTGGACAGAGTCACGGTTGTTTCCGGGGAAGAAGGGAAAGTGGCTGCTGTTCTCCATGCAGCTGCTGAGCGGACTTGATTGGCAGGCTCAGAGAAGCCACGTGGAGTAGTGGTTAAGAGAGTAAGTTTAGGAGCCAAGAAGCCCTCACTTGGCCCTCTGCATTCCTTCTTCCATCCAGCCACTCTTTTTTTTTAAGATTGATTTTCTTTGTTGGCCGTGGTGGGCCTTCGTTGCTGCACAGGGGCTTTCTCTAGTTGCAGAGCATGGCTTTTCATTGTGGTGGCTCCTCTTGCTACAGAGCACGGGCTTCAGTAGATGTGGCTCTCGGGCTTAGTGGCTCAGTTACATGTGGAATCTTACCAGACCAGGGATCAAACCCATGTCCCCTGCATTGGCAGGTGGATTCTTAACCGCTGGACCACCAGGGAAGCCCCATCCAGCAACTCTTTAAAAGATATTTTTGTTGTGTGCTAGATATAAAGATAGCATATGCATGTTATTAAAATTTTGAGCAATATAGAAATGCCTCAGGTAAAAAATGAGCTTTATCCTTTGAATGCCACTCCTCAGAGGTAACTAAGCATTGGTAACACTTGGGATGTCCTTCCAGACACTTTTAGTGTGTGTGTGGTCTTCTGTAACTTGCCTTTCATTCAACAATAAATCATGGTCATCGGTCTATGTCAGCACATATATTATCTAGCCCAATCACTTTTGAGGCTGTTTGGCATCCCATCATCTCAATTTAATTATTTAATCACCCCCTGCAAGTCTCTTTTTTATATATAATTTTATTTTTATTTATTTTTGACAGTGCTGGGTCTTCATTGCTGCGCACGGGCTTTTCTCTAGCTACAGCGAGTGGGGGCTGCGCTCTAGTTGCCGTGCATAGGCTTCCCGTTACAATGATTTCCCTCGTTGCAGAGCATGGGTTCGAGGTGTACAGGCTTCAGGTTTGTGGCGTGTGGACTCCGTAGTTGTGGTTCCCCGGCTCTAGAGCATAGACAGAATAGTTGTGGTGACTGGGCTAGGTTGTTCCTCAGCTTGTGGGATCCTCCCAGACCAGGGACCGAACCCACGCTTCCTGCATTGGCAGGATTCTTTATGACCGAGCCCCCAGGGAAGCCCACCCTGCAGGTTTCTTGATGGACGCTGTTCTAAGTTTTCCCAACCTTTCATTACTACCAAAATAAACACCTTGACACTTATATCTTCATACACTTAGGCAAGTTTCTCTGTAGAACAAATTCTAGAAAGCAAAATTCTGGTCAAGAAATGTTTACTAAGCAATGACTATGTGCCATGCACCGAGGATTCCATAATGAATTAAACTTCCTCTGTGGTCACATTTGATCATTTTCTGAAAAGATAAAATATTGGGTAATAAGACACTGCTCTAGAGCAAGAGCTGGAACAGATTTTCGACTTCAGTTTTTCAAATGTCAGGACTTGTCTTTTTATCATGATGATACTCCCAATGATGATTAATCATAATCAACAAGAGTAATATAGTGTACTTTTGAAGGGCTTCCTGGTAGCCTGGTTAGGGTTCTGGGCTCTCACTGCCATGGCCCAGGTTCAATTTCTGGTCAGAGAACTGAGGTCCTGCAAGCTGTATGTGTGAATTCAGTCATGTCCAACTCTTCGTGACCCCATGGACTGTAGCCCACCAGGCTCCTCTGTCTGTGGAATTTTCCAGGCAAGAACATTGGAGTGGATTGCCATACTCTCCTCCAGGGGAATCTTCCCAGGGATTGAACCCGTGTCTCTTATAACCTCTGCCTTGGCAGGCAGGTTCGTTACCGCTAGCACCACCTGGGAAGCCTGTGCAGTGTATCCAAAAAAAAACAAACAAACAAACCCAAAAAAGAGTAATATAGTGTACTCATGTTTTCAAAACATGATCTCACTTGATTACCTCTTGTAATCCCACTTGATCACATCAAAGCAGCAAAATTAATGAAAGCCTCCCCAGTACAAACATATTTAAACTCATGTATGAATCAAAAGAAAAGATAAAAGGTGGACCATGGATTCCAAACTAGGTCAGGATGACATGTGAATAAATGGGGGTGAAAAGCGGTGAAAATAGGATGGACTCAGTAGATTGAAGGTTGTAGTGAATTGGAAGGATTGGGCTCTATGCACAGAGGGAGTGAGTGAGAAAGAATGGGCCACATGGACGGAGAATGGGGTCCTTGGGTTTGAGACTGAGAATGTTAACAAGATTTAGGGCATGATGTATTGGCTGGGAAGGGGCAGAGAGAGGGTGAGAGAGGAGGACAGGGAATGCAGAGGTCAGAAAATGGCAAGGATCATGCAAGTCGATGGTGAAATCATGAGGAGTTCTGACAGGGTTGGTGCTAAAGTGACCATAAGCCAGGAGCTCTTCTTTGACCAGTGGTAGCATTGACCTTGGCTGCAGACAGCAGCTGCCAGCGCCTGCTATGGGATCTTTTTCATTCCAGCCTCTACTCTGTGTGTTAGTCACTCAGTCATGTCTGACTCTCTGCAACCCCATTGACTGTAGCCACCAGGCTCCTCTGTCCATGGAATTTCCCAGGCAAGAATACTGGAGTGGGTTGCCATTCCCTTCTCCAGAGGATCTTCCTGACCTTCCTGACCCAGGGATTGAAACTGGGTCTCCTGCATTGCAGGCAGATTCTTTATCATCTCAGCCATCCTGGAAGCTATGGGATCTTTTTCATTCCAGCCTCCACTCTGTCTGCCTCTTACATTGCAGGGAGCCAGAGGGGAGATGGACTCCCTTGTCCCTTTCTCCTCCAGCAGGGAATCTAGTTTGCACCTAACAGGTGGGCCCCTTGGAGCTTCACATGCTCACTGCACATGCCTTGCAGATGGGCAGGGGGGCATTCTCTGGAGTCCCTGCTTATTGGACTCAGAAAGGATAGCAAGCTTCAGGGCTCGCTCCAGAAACTACTAAGCAAGAAAGTGTGCTTCTCTACCTGTTCATGAGCCCGCCTCCTGGGGAGACTTGGTACTCACCAAGGTGTTAGAGGTCCCTCCAGTATTAGGTGAACATTTGATGAGTTCAAAGGCCGAAATGAGTATGTGCAGAAGGTGCTTAGGGCAGTGCCTATACCCATGAAGGGCTGTGTCAGGGTGAGAGGTCTTTCCTCGTTTTACGTACTAGGTAACTGAGGTTCAGAGAGGTCAAGTGATTTACCCAAGGACTCACAGCAAGAAATGCAGAGATGAGATTCAAACCCAGGCTCAAATGACTGGGTTTTCACTCAGTGATCTTTTTAACATTATGCTTTTTTAAAATGATTTATTTGGCTGCCTCAGGTCTCAGTTCCAGCAGGTGGGATCTTTCACTGTAGCACACAGACTCTCTAGTTGTGGCTTGCAGGCTCAATAGTTGTGGCACACGGTCACAGTTCCTCTGAGGCATGTGGGATCTTAGTTCCCCTGCGTCCCCTTTCATTGCAGGGAGGATTTTTAACCACTGGACCCCAGGGAAGTCCCTCATTAGGTGGGGCTTAATGCATGTCTTATTCTTCTAAGTCCTAACTTCCTTGATAGAGATGTGTGTGTGTGTGTGTGTGTGTGTGTGTATACTCAACTATACTGTATAGTTGAGTATCTCAAACCCATTCACTAGAGGCATACAGACGTGATGGTCTCCTCAGCGGTCAGCATGACCCCCGCTCAGGACCAGCATTTAATAAATATGTGATGACAGGTGACCTCTGCTCTTCCTCTCTGGACCCTGCATTCCCATTCAGACCCCCCAGGACCCAAATACTGTCCTGGGCCCTTCCTATCACCAAGGAGCCCTCTTCCCTCTAAAGATGCTGTAATTTATATTATTTAAGTTGACCACGAGAAGAGCTAGGTTTGTGTAACCCTAAGCAACGGCTCCTTAACTAAGGAGATCAGTAAAATGAGACCCTGGGTTTCAAACATATATTCAGTGAGGTCTTGCATTTTAAGTGAGGCCTGGCCCGGGATGTCTGGGAAGAATGCTGACTAGAACTGGCAGATGGCTGGGGAGGAGGGACATTTCTGTGCCAGGAGCTCCTTTTTGGAACTCTTAACTATTTTTTTTTAATTTATTTTTGGCTTCGCTGGGGTCTTTGTTGCTGAGCACTGGCTTTCTCTCTAGTCGTGGCAAGCGGGGGCTACTCTGTTGTGATGCCCAGGCTTCTCACTGCAGTGGCTTCTCTTGTTCCAGAGCACAGGCTTTAGGGTGGGAAGGCTTCAGTGGTTGCAGCATGCAGACTCAGTAATTGTGGAGCACGAGCTTTTGTTGCTCTGTGGTGTGTGGGATCTTCCCGGACCAGGGATTGAACCCATGTCCCCTGCATTGGCAGGTAGAGTCTTTAATCACTGGACCATCAAGGAAGTTCTAGAACTTTTAACTATTTATAACCCATGGCAGATGGCCTTACAAGGCAGGCAGCGGTCATGGGACTGATGGGTGAGGTCAGCGAAGCATGGGCAGCAGTGTAACCTTCTTCCTCCCCCATTTTGCCAGATCATTTTGAACTTCACGTCCATGGACCTGTACCGTAGCCGCCTGTGCTGGTATGACTACGTGGAGGTCCGAGACGGCTTCTGGAGGAAGGCACCCCTTCGAGGTATGGGCCCCACTCTCGCCTTGCCCACTCCGCAGCCGAATCCTTGGTATAACTACTCACATCACAGCCTGCATCCTCCCTGACACCAACGCCTGGCCAAGGGCAGCACCATGGCGTGGAAGCCAGGAGTCCTGGTGTAGTCAGTGCTGCCAGCTCCATCACGAAGTGTGTGACTTTGGGCAAGTCCCTTCCCTAGTCTGGACCTCATGGAGACCTTGGTATGGGCTTCTGGGCTTCTCGCAATGATGGCTTATCAGTGTACATGGTGGGGAGTCACACCAGGTAACAGAGGGAGATGGACAGGCCTATCTTCTCAGCTCCAGGCTCTCTTGCTCATCTGGGCAATGTCAGAGGCTCTGTTTCTTGTTTGTGAGATGTGGCCTGAGGGTGCCCATGATGTAGCCTGGTGCATCATGGAGGCCTGCATTCCTGGCACAATGGCCCAAACTTGTTTGCACAGCATGCTTTGTCTTGGGGTGGGGCGGTAGGGGTGGGGGAGTGGGTAAGTGGGGGATGAGTGGGTCAGAACCACAGGACAGAAGATCCTGTAATGGACATAGAGCCTGAGGGGCTATCTGAATTTTCCTTCTCCAATCTGGACCTGATCCTAAGTGGCTCAGGACTGCTCATTAGCTGTAGAACTTCTGCCCCGTAGCTTGTGCCTGAAGCAGGCTGACAAGTCCTCACTAACCATCTCTTCCCCCCTCCCCCCAGTTTGTTTCTGATGTTGGCCTATTTCTTATTAGTCACCCAAAGCAGCTGTCTTTATGATACTTCCTGCTATGAAGTGTGAGTGTTTCCAAGATTGCAGTTTCTTTTTCAAAACTTGCATTCCTAGGGCAGCACCTCCCTTCCCCTGCCAAAAGCTGGGAAAACACCCATCTTACTAGGAACACACAAATCATCCCAAGTTGATTCTTGACTATAAAGGATTTCACAGATGGACAGCCTCACCCGCTTACGTGGATTCTGGTCAGGTTTTACATCAAAGAAAGCATTTTCTGCCCAGTTCCTGGATTCAGGGGTTTATTTGGGCTCCTATGGCACCCCCTGCTTTTGAGCAAATGACAACATTTTGTCATAGCCAAAGAAAGCTGTGTTTGCTTTTGGTTATTGCTTGTTAGCATGGATAGCAATTAAGAAAAGATAGGTAACGATGATAATGCTCTTTTTAAAAAGTGTCAATAAATAAAAACAGATATCCTTGGTTATGGGCTTCCCTGGTAACTCAATGGTAAAGAATCCACCTATAGTGCTGGAGATATGTGTTCGATCCCTGGGTTGGGAAGATCCCCTGGAGAAGGGAATGGCACCCGCCTCCAGTATTCTTGCCTAGAGAATCCCATGGACAGAGGGGCCTGGCAGGCTATAGTCCATGGGATCGCAAAGAGTAGGACATAGTGACTAAACAGTAGCACCATTGGTTATGATGAGGAATCTCTTTCCTCCTAGACACAGACTCCTTCCTATCCTTTTCCTCAAGTGCATGAAATCTTCTAGAGTGGCCTCTGGCTCTTTAAGGCCATACTGGACCTTGGATCAGATACAGGCCAACTGGAGTGTGTACGGTCTTGAGAATGTGTGTCAAGGGCAGACCAGGGTCCAGCACCCGCCCGCAGAGATGGGGCGGGCTCCCTGGAATTGCAGCCCTGGAGCAAGAAGGGCAGAGGCCTCGTTCGAGCCTCACTGCCCTCTGTCTGCCCCATCTGTGCAGGCCGCTTCTGTGGGGGCAAACTCCCCGAGCCCATCGTGTCCACCGACAGCCGCCTCTGGGTTGAATTCCGCAGCAGCAGCAACTGGGTCGGGAAGGGCTTCTTTGCGGTCTATGAAGGTACTGAGGCAAGGGGAGAAAGGGGGGTTGGAGGTGGGGGGTCCCTGGACACCCTAGAGCCAGTCCCTCCTGGCACCCCACGGGTAAGGCCAAGGCCCCTTGAGGGAGGAAGCAGAGATCCCAATGGGATTGGCTGGGGCCTGGGACCCTGGGAGGCTAGGGAATGTGGGTGGGACTGGAAGAAGGAAAAAGGAGCTCAGAGCATTCTGACCAACACTCCCCTCTTCCCCACCTTGTCCCTTGTCCCCAAAGCCATCTGCGGGGGAGATGTGAAAAAGGACAATGGCCACATCCAATCGCCCAATTACCCAGATGACTACCGGCCCAGCAAAGTCTGTGTCTGGCGGATCCAGGTGTCCGAGGGCTTCCACGTGGGCCTCACCTTCCAGTCCTTTGAGGTGGGTCAGGGACCCCCCATCCTGAGGGCTTCCAGGGCTTGGGTCTGGGCCACCAGGGCTCCTCTTGCCAATGAGCCCCCCACTGCCTCCCCAGATCGAGCGCCACGACAGCTGCGCCTACGACTACCTGGAGGTGCGGGACGGGCACAGCGAGAGCAGCACGCTCATCGGGCGCTACTGCGGCTACGAGAAGCCCGACGACATCAAGAGCACGTCCAGCCGCCTCTGGCTCAAGTTCGTCTCTGATGGGTCCATTAACAAGGCTGGCTTTGCTGTCAACTTTTTCAAAGGTGCCTCCTTTCCTGCTGCCCCACCATGCCCGCCCTTGTGGCCAACCCATCCTCTTTGGTCCTTCTTTTTCTTAATTTTATTTGCTTGTGGTAAGAACACTTAGTGTGAGAGCTACACTCAGAATACAACTGAGTATACAATTCAGCACAGGTATAGTGCTGTGCAGCTCTGTCAGCTTGACTGAAACTTTTTTAAAAAATGATTTTAAATTTATTTTTTGGCTGCACTGCATGGCATGGCAGATCTTAAGCTCCCCATCCAGGGACTGAACCCAACCCATGCCCCCTCCAGTAAAAACTCGGAGTCTTAACCACTGGGTAAGTGTTATCACTCAGTCATGTCTGACTCTGTGACCCCATGGACTGTAGTCCGCCAGGCTCCTCTGCCCATGGAATTCTCCAGGCAAGCATACTGGAGTGGGTTGCCATGCCCTTCCCCAGGGGATCTTCCTGACCCAGGGATTGAACCCAAATCTCTTGCACTGTAGGCGGATTCTTTACCATCTGAGCCACTGGGCCACCAGGGAGGTCCCTTGGCTGAAAATTTATGTCCTCTGAGTTGTGACTCCCCACGCCCCAGGCCCTGGCACCCACCATTCCACTCTTTAATTTTATGAATTTGACTGTTTTTGATACCTCATGTGAATGGAATCATGTACATTTTAACTTTCTGTGACTGGCTTATTTTAACGTAATGTCCCAAAGGTTCACCCGTGTTGTTGCAGATGGCAGAATTTCCCTCTTTTTAAAGGCTAAATAGTATCCACTGTGTGTCCAGATCAGATTTCCTTAGCCTGATCCATCAGTGGACACCTTAGCTATTGTGAACTGTGCTGCTGTGGCTTCATTCCCACCTCATTCATTCACTCAACACACTCCTAGAGATGTGCAGACCCTGGCTCCCTGTCCTTGAAGTTATGTCCTAACTGGGCAGGAAAGGTTCCAGTGAATAACTACATATGATACCTTGTTGAGTAAATACCACACCTAGGTGAAAGTAGCCAATACATGGTAGGTGCTCGACTGAGAGTTGACGTAATTGAAGAGTTGCTTTAAAGCCCACACGTTTGTGCAGAAGGGGTGTTGGTGAGAGGCAGAGACAAGAAGTGCCATAGCAGCTCAGGAAGGAGGCAAGATAGCGTGGACTTTTTATTCGTGTGATTCTGGGTATTGAGGACATTCTGCCCAAACTTCCTTTCCTTGTTTTAAGCTGGGGACAGCAACAGCCCCTCCATCACAAGCTTCACACAGGGATTGAAGGAGAGATGCAAGAATAGTACTCAGCCAGGGACGGCGCAGGAGGGACACCAGTGAATGAAGGTGGCCACCAGCCCAGCTCCATGGGCTCCATCTGCCCCTTCCTTCAGGGCCCTGCGTTTGGGGCTGTCTTCAGCCGGATGCCCTTGGGAACAAGTGGGGTTCAGAGCAGCCGTGGAAGGCTGGGTGGGGCAGGGAAGCCCTTGTCCTCGGAGCTGAGTGGACAAAGGAAGGTCACAACTGACTTCTTCCCCTTGGAATGGGGCTAGGAGGGGTCGCAGCAGCCTGAGGGACCCTGGGCTTGGCTCTCAAGCAGAGGGCAGGAGGAAGAGGGCCCCGGGTCCCAGACTGGGAGTCACTGACATCCTTGCTTTCTGACTGCAGAGGTGGATGAGTGCTCTCGGCCCAACCGTGGGGGCTGTGAGCAGCGGTGTCTCAACACCTTGGGTAGCTACAAGTGCAGCTGTGACCCTGGGTACGAGCTGGCCCCCGATAAGCGCCGCTGTGAGGGTGAGTGCCCCCAGACCACCCAGGACCCTGTGCCCTATCCCCTTCCAAACCCTCCAGGCCGGGTTTCTTATGCCCCTCAGACAGACCTTTTTCTGGAAAAACTAGGATTCCCTGGCACTTTGGTCACCACTGGTTGATGAGGAATACATTGTATATTTCAGTCCCCCAGAACCCACTGTGACCAGGTGTGATGTACTTTGGGTTTTTGTTTGTTTGTTTGTTTTCATTCTTGTTCTTCTTTTAAATGCTGATCTTGATTGATTTCATCACCCACCAGAAAGTGGTGATCCACCATTTGGCAATTCTCGGACAGGCACTGAGTTTCAGCCTCTCATTATAAATGTTCCTAGGAGGCTAGTGAAACCCTATCTGGCTAACTGACTCCAGCTCAGCCTGATCTTGCTACCGGCTTCTCTCTGCTCACTTCTGAGCAGCTCCTTCTCCCTGCCTCCTGGTCCCCACTCCCCAGCCCTCCCTGCTATCCTTCCAGTCCTCCCTGTCTTCCCCGCCCACTGCCAGTCCCCTCTGCCTCCCTCCCAGCACTTTCTGCCCGCTTGCACTGCCTTTCTGGAGCCCACCCCCAGCCCAAGCAAGTGCCTAGCCTTTTCTCTCACAGAGAAGATAGAAATGACCACACAACTCCTCAACTCCCTCTGCTCTGAAGACACCCCCTCACCCTGCCTCTTCCCCCTCTACCCCAGAGACACCAGACACAAGCCCCCGCCTTGGGCTGGGGAATCCACAAATCCTTCCTTCCTCCTTCATGCACCCCAGCCGGTGTTCATGCCCTTTCTCTAGAGCCGAGACTCCTGGGGGGTGACACTGCCTTCCTTGTGCCCCCAGCTGCCTGTGGCGGATTCCTCACCAAGCTCAATGGCTCCATCACCAGCCCAGGCTGGCCCAAGGAGTACCCCCCTAACAAAAACTGCATCTGGCAGCTGGTGGCGCCCACCCAGTACCGCATTTCCTTGCAGTTCGACTTCTTTGAGACCGAGGGCAATGACGTAAGTGCCCACCCCAGGGGCTGAGGAGACTCAGAGAGGTCCAAGATGTGGGAGCTCGGCTCAGTGCCTGCTTCCTACCCTCTGAAGGAAACACTCCAGGAATGTAGAGATGGAGAGCACCTCAGGGAAGTGGTGGGGCTCAGGGAGGAGGGCCCAGGAGGCCATGGAGCATGTGGCATGTGGGAATGAAGGACATGGAGTCCGGACGCCTTTGGAGAGAGACGGGGCTGGGGGGCTTGTGTGGGGAGCACAGGAGGAACCGACGGGGCGGGGGTGGCACCATTTTTTAATTATTAGATGTGGCCAAAGAGATGTGGGCTTCCCAGGTGGCACTAGTGGCAAAGAACCCGCCTACCCATACAGGAGACACAAGAGATGTGGGTTTGATCCTTGAGCTGGGAAGATCCCCTGGAGGAGGGTATGGCAGCCCACTCCAGTATACTTGCCTGGGAAATCCCATGGACAGAGAAGCCTGGCTGGCTACAGTCTGTGGGGCAGAGTCAGACATGACTGAGCACATACATAGCAAAGGCAAAAGGACCCACAGAACAAGGAGCCTCCCTAGGTGGGGGTGGTCAGGAGTGGCTTCCTGGAGGAGGTGGCCTGGAGCTGTGCTGCCCCACAGGTGTGCAAGTACGATTTTGTGGAGGTGCGCAGTGGACTCACGGCCGACTCCAAGCTGCACGGCAAGTTCTGTGGCTCTGAGAAGCCTGAGGTCATCACCTCCCAGTACAACAACATGCGTGTGGAGTTCAAGTCCGACAATACGGTCTCCAAAAAGGGCTTCAAGGCCCACTTCTTCTCAGGTAACCCTGGACTGCCCCGCTTTGGCCCCCGCCTCCCCTTCTTACTGCCGCTGCACCCCCTGCACTCCCCAGCCCCTCTGGTGCCGGGTGGCACGGTCTGTCCCCTGCTCCCCCCACTAGCCCTCCACCACCAGGCCAGCCCCTTCCTGCCTGAACTCTATTCCTGAGCCCTCAGAGCGGTATGGGAGCCACCCTGAGGCCGGGCAGTACATAGACGTGCAGAACAGAAGGGAGAGGGCACTCCAGGACTTAGGAGCCCCAAAAGAGGGCAAGCCCTGCGAACAGGGAGCGCAGTGAGGTAGACACTGCCCCCCAGGCAGAGGAGGAGGGTGTTTGTGTTGGACTGTGGGGCAGATTATCTGGCAGTGGTTGGATCTTTAATCAGACCCTGCATGTGCCAAGTGGGGTCATACCGGGGGCTTCACAAGAGATGAGGAGCCCCTCCCGTCAACCCCAAAGCCTCCCCCACTCCCCAGGACCCACGGTGGGGGGATTCAGATCCAATCAGCACTTGTCTGTTGAGAGCTGCTGCATGTAAGGCTAGGGGTCAGTCCCTTTGATGGCCCCATCTCCAGGCAGACTCAATGATAGTTAGAGCACCTGCCCAGCCTCTCCGAGCAGACCTCCAGGGATCCCCAGACACCTCTCCTCTGCTTTAGTAACCCCCAGTCCTTCACCTGGGACTAGGCTGGGAGGAGGCTGGTAGTCTTCTGGAGGCAGTAGGACCTGGGACCTGACAGCGTTTAGGGTGGGAGAGAGTTGGGGGGGGGGCATGGACTGGCTGGAGTGGCCCAGGGGTCCTTAGCACACTTAGTGGGCTGGGCATGGGTGGCAGAAAGGCCAGAAGCCCCCGGCCGGGTCCCTGCCACCTTCCTTCTCCCCTCCTCTGCCCAGAGTCCTGCATCCTTGAGCCCCCTGTGGCTGCCCTGCACCCCCGCCTACCCCACTGGATGCCATGCACTGTCCCTGTGCACTGGTTCCCTGCTTGGCACTGCCAGCCACCCTGCTCTGCATACAGTGCCCCCAGCCCTGGCCCCACTGCTGGCTGAGACCACCCCGCAATGCAAATCCCTCTCTTCCCTGGGGACACCCCCAGAACTCCTCAAGGTGCTCACCAGAGGGCCGAGGGGATGTAACATCTATACTCAGAGGTGGGCTTGGCGCCAGAGAAACCATTACCTGCTTACTCTTGTCTCTTCCTGCCCTTCTGTTGCTCTAGTTTTGGGGGGTGGTGGGGGGGACCAGTACTGCATCTGTCAGACCTAGAGCCCAGGGCTCTCCACCCATGGTTGCTGCCCTGCCCTGGCACACCACTGTGTGCACCCCACCCTCAGCCCTGCATAGATGCACGCGCGCACACACACACACACACACGCACACATACACACACATGCACGCACACATGCAGTGCCCTTTTGCACAAGAAACCTGCAGAGGACCCTCGCCACTGGGCATCAAGGTTCAGCCCTCAGGGCCCCCTGGGGCTCCTGACTCTGGCCCCTCAGGAGAGGGGCTGTTTGGACTTTGGGACACCCAGCAAGGAGACCATAAGGCAAGAAGAAGAGAGAGCCTGAAGACCTTCAGTGTGACCCCAGCCACCTTCCGGGGCATTTGGCACTGGAGGGTGAGTGCCATCTCCTTGTCCCAGCCTGTGTCCACCCCTGCTCCTGCCCTTCTTGCAACCTGCATTCTTGGCTCCCAGAAGAGGCCACCCCCACCACCACCATGCCAGAGCCTCGCCCCAGGCACTGTAGCAGGCCCTCCTCGGGGCTCAAGGCTCTCACTGCTGCACTCAGCCACGCTCTCCCACTCAGTTGTTCACTGGGCAAGTATCTCTTTGACCCCTACAATGTGCCAGGCATCATACTTGGTATTTAGGGGAAATACAAGGAAGGTTTGAGGGTCAATTTCAGGAAAATCTTTGCTCATTCCATGGAGCTGCAACCCCTGAAGCTCCCAGCATAGGGTCACCAGTGTGTTCCTCAGTGAACTCCCAGGATGGGTTGTAGGGTGCTAACCACCCCCACATTTTCACAGGGCTTGTGCAAAGGCAGCTTCCACAGGGCCCTCGCTCAGGGTCCCCCATGGTTCTCTAATTTAGGAGACCGGGGGAAGGACTTGGCGACTCCACCTCTTGACCTTGGGTTTTTCTGGATCCTTCTTGGCCTGAGAGGGGATTGGATAAGCAAGGCTACCTGCGAGTCCATGCTCCGGCCCTCAGGCCCTTCTCCCAAGGGAGACCAAGGACAGGGCCCCTGCTGTCACAGATCCCGCCTGGCCATGTGAGTGCCGGCAGGCGTCTTTCGAGCTTGGGGTTCATCTCTGGAATTCTTGTGTTCATCTCACAACCCCCTTCCCTGAATGCCTGCCTCTGTGCCAGGCACCCAGTGCCCAAAATGACTGCAGAGAGACTGGAGAACATGTGTGTGTGACGTACAGCGTGCCTGTGACCATGTGTCTCTCTGTGTATTAGTTTCTGTGTTCATGGGAGTGTGCATGTTCAGACCCACCCGAGCCGGAGCAGCTGGATGTATGAGCCCTCTGCAGGTCGCTGGTCAGCCCAGGGTCTCTGCGTTTGAGTGTGTCTCTGTTTGTACCACGTGCAGGGCCCTGAGGGCAGCTGTCCCCCCTGTGTTTGCACCTGCGTGTGCTTCCTCACATGTGAGGAGTGAGCAACCAGCATCTGTTTTCTTGTGCACATGTGCACAGGTGGCTGATGGCCGATGTGTGTGCATGTGGTGTCTGTGTGAGAGGGGCTGGTGTGTATCCTGTGCACCTGTGTGTGTGTGTCCCTGTGGGTGGGTGTCTCTGCTGCCGGATCAGGAGGACAGTGTGGGGTGAGGGATCCTGTGTCTGTTGCTGTGTTGATGTGAGGGTGTGTCTGTCTGTAACACACTCTGTAGCCACAGCACCAGGAGGACAGAGCCAAGTTCTGGATCAGGCCCCTTCCCATGGCCCGCTCCCCTCTGCCAGACTTCAGTCTCCTTCCCCAGCGTGCGGCCTCTTCCTCACACCCAGGCCTTGTCCCTGCCGCAGGCTTCCTCCCACCCGTCCCCTGTCGCTGTGCCTCGCCCCACCCCGCTGCCCGTCCGTGACCTGGCTGCGCCGGACATGGCCATCCTGCATGTGTGTCCTGCTGCCCCCCCACCCCGCCCCTTGCCCTGCCCATGGACCCCCGCCTCGGAGCCAGGCCTGGTTTTCATGCTCTCCCTCCCTGGCCCCCGCCCTCCACCCCCCGGTCCCTTTTCTCCTTCTCTCTCTCGTTTCAGAAAAGAGGCCAGCTCTGCAGCCCCCCCGGGGACGCCCCCACCAGCTCAAATTCCGAG
Organism: Ovis aries; assembly: GCF_016772045.2. Classification (NCBI taxonomy): domain Eukaryota; kingdom Metazoa; phylum Chordata; class Mammalia; order Artiodactyla; family Bovidae; genus Ovis; species Ovis aries. The sequence goes on along the minus strand of NC_056055.1, from coordinate 43,409,471 downwards.
TGCAGAAAAGAAACCGGACCCCCCAGTGAGGCCAGCCTGGCCTCCCGGACTCTTTGTTACTCAGGAACCTCACCTTGGACGGAATGGGCTGGGGGCTTTGCAGCCGCCCACCCCCACCTCCGCTCGGCCTTGCCGGCCCACCTCCCTCTGGCCGGACAGAACTGGTGCTCTCCTCGCCCCCACCCCCCTCACATGGACAGGGGCCCCTCCTTGCCCCCCGCCCCCTCCCATTTTGATGGTGTCTGTGACATTTCCTGTTGTGAAGTAAAAGAGGGACCCCTGCGTCCTGCTCCTTTCTCTTGCAGTCTGCTTGTCCATGTGTCTGTTTTTCCACTTGTCCGTCTGTCCAGTAAGCAGGTAATGGTAGAGGGCGCCCATGCTGGTCAGCTCCAGACCCCAACCCTCCCTCCGTCCATTTCAACTTTCTCTCCGCACAGCTGGGCCCCCTCAGCTGGCTCTGCATGAGGCAGTGCCCTGGACCCCCACCATCGCCTTGACCTCCGCTCCCTGCCCTGCCTCCCCCAGGGTGGGGAGGATGCCCGGCCAGGCCCCCCACTTCCCTTGGGGTGCCAGTGCCCTTGGCCCTTGCACAGACCGGTCCTCCCTTGCTTGCTCCCCTGCAGACAAGGACGAGTGCTCCAAGGACAACGGCGGCTGCCAGCAGGACTGCGTCAACACCTTCGGCAGCTACGAATGCCAATGTCGCAGTGGCTTCGTCCTCCACGACAACAAGCATGACTGCAAGGAAGGTAAGTGGCCCAAGTGCCCATGGCCAGCTGGCAGCCTGAGAACCAAGACCGTGGAAAGGGCTCAGAGATGCCGTCTCCCTCGGCCTCTGTTTGGACTCAAGTAGCTGAGTGACCTCTGAGGTCACCTCGTTTCGCCTTCCATGCTCCTCCCTCCACCAGCAACATTCAAGACACACACACTTACGGAGGGGAGGGGCTTGCAGCTATCCCCAGGCCCTGTTGTCAAGCTGATCTGGTAACTAGCGCTCCTTCAAATCCATGTTCAGGTGTGTCTCTTTGTTCCAGCCTCCCTCTGTCAGGGAGGTGAGCTGGGATAGTGGTGAAGAGCTGGGCTCTGGAGCCAGGCTGCCTGGCCTAGCCCCACCTCTTAGCCAGCTGTGGGCCCTGAGCCGCTGAATCCCTCCCTCCACACCTGGATTTGCTCGTAGGTGCTGCCTGGTTGGGCGGTGACACTGTGATGTGCTCCGAGAAGTGCCTGGCTCGTAGCAAGCACGATCACGTGTGTCACCATTACTGGTCACGTACTCTGACCCCCAGGGACACCTAGAACAGGGCTGCGGCCTCCCTGACATTGAGGCTCTGCAGAAGCTCAAAAACAGTTCTCGTGTCCTCTCCCATATCACGTGATACCTCCTCTTCGTACACAATACAGCCCTGGCCTGCTCCCTCTGATCAATACCACTGTGGCCCATGCCAGCTGGTGATGCACTGTCCCCAGCTACACAAAGCAGACTCGCCTTTGACCTTAAGTGTCTGTGTGCTCTTGGGCCAGTCCCTCACCCCTCTGAGTTCAGCTGTCTCATGAGGTGGCCCTAAGCTTTCGAGCCCCTGCTTTGAGCACATAGCACAGGGCCTGGCAGATGCCTCTTCCACACCGTCACTGTGTGGACAACCAAGGTGCCAGTAAATAAACTGCCAACTAGAATAAACACTGTTGAAGCACTGAGTAGACACTCCAGAGCTTTTCACCCCCACTTCAGTCTCCCAGATACGGAGTTCACCTGACTCATGGAGCCCCCACATCTTTTAGCTAGGGGGAGGACCTTCTGATGCTGTTTCTAAACTGCATGCCCTCTCTGTGCTCTCAATGAAAATGAAGGTTTTGCTAAGGAACCTTCCACACCAGCGTCAACAAGAGAGCAGGAGCAGGTGTAAAATTCCTGGGAGGGTAGCCTGTGTGTGGCTCTGAGTCACTTGAGAAGCACACATGGTTCCTTACTCAAGTGATGGGCTAGCAACAAATCAGTATTTCCTGACCACCACCCCCGCCCCCCGCAGAGGGTGCAGCACCGTGCAGAGTTCTGTGGGGAATTAAAGATGGGGACCCCTCTGCTCTCGAGGAGACTGCTATCTAGCTGGGAAGAGAAGCAGATGTGGAAATAAATTAGAGGGCGGGGAATACCAGTAAAAGTGGGGAGATAGTGAGTGTGGACAAGGAAAGCTGAGGATGAGTAATAGAAGCAGCTCATAGCTCAAATGTGGAGACCAGCAACTCCACACAGCCCGAGAGGGCCCTGTTCCTCTCTGGACCCTGGCGGCCTTGCATTCATCCTGTGAGCCTCTGACTGCAGGCGCGGCTGTGTAGGCTGCACACCACCCACCCCTTTTTCCTTCTCATCCCAGCAGTGCACTGGCTTTTCCTCAGAGGGACCTGTCAGATTGGATGATAAGGAATAAAGGGCATCAGCATTTCAGTTGGAGTTGTGAGGCTGTGCTTTTCCGAGGCAGAAAGCAGATTGCCATGGATCAAGGAGTCATGAGCAGTGAGAACGTGACATCGCACGTTTTCTTGAAGAAAAGGGAGATACGAGGGATGGTAGTCAGAAGGGAGTGTTGTTTTAGGATGCGCAAAGTATAGGAAGGTTCGTGGGCTGGATGAGCTGGCAGAGAGAGCGAGCGTGGGTAACGTGTGATATAGAGGTCCCCGGATGGTGGGCAGCAGTGAGCTCCAGCTCATGAAGGAAAATCTACTCCTGCCCAGGGTGAGGGGCACCTTCTCTGAGATGAGGCAGGAAGGAAGGTGAGTGGAAAGGTGAGTTTGCAGGTAGGGGTCAGGAAGTTGAAGTTGTTCATATTTGCAGACTCTGCCTTTCCCCAGGAGGCAAGAGGGGAGGTGGTCTGCTGGGAGGGGGAGCTGGGAGTTGAGGAGAGGGCCAAAGGTTTGGAGCCGTAGCTGAGGAGGTGAGAGATTGAGCTGGTGAAGGGTGAGTCCAAAGAATACCAAGCAGTGGGGGCCCAGCCACACTTAGAGACCACAAATGGGGTTTTCCAAGATGGTACAGTTCAAGCATGGCCATTGATGAGCAATCGGGGTGATGGGCCGTGTGGTCCAGCTGATGGAGAAGCAAGGTAAGTAAACCCAGGAGGAAGTATTGGGAGAAACCAGAAGGATCAACACCGTGGAGGTCTCTCTAAAGTTGACAAGGTGTTAAGGGAAATGGGGAGAGGGGTGCGCTGGCACTGAGTGCCCTGGAAGAATGAGAGGTAGCCACCAGCACCAAGAATTTGTGGGTGACGGCAGAGCCTCGTGGGGAAGGAAGTGAGAACTCAGAACTGAGAAGGTCAGGGGAGGTCAGCGTATGGGTGGACCATCCACGGGTTTGCTGACGTCACCTAGGATGGTAGCAGGAGTGGAGTGGAGAGAACTGAGTCAGGTGCCAAAGTCTTCTGTGAACACGGAAGCGTGGCAGGAGATCAGAGGATGGGGGCAGAGGAGGTGTGGCCAGATGGCCTCCAAGGTCCACAGGCTACCTGGGAGGGCTGCTTCCATAGGTGCTGCCAGGCGAGGGCCAGCTTGGAACCAAGCAGCCAGATTTCCCCAGGCTGGATGGCTGAACAGAAAACAAGTCGTGTGAGCCTTCAGCTCATTTCTAAGTGGAAGACAAGAGAAACAAGAAAGGAGTGGGTGGGAGGGAGGAAACGGCTTCCTTCCTTTCTTCATAGGGGCCATTAGAACCCAGGAGTCCCCACTGATCCCCTTCCCTGCCTCACCTCCCCACAGCGGGCTGTGACCACAAGGTGACATCCAGCAGCGGCACCATCACCAGTCCCAACTGGCCTGACAAGTACCCCAGCAAGAAGGAGTGCACCTGGGCCATCTCTAGCACCCCTGGGCACCGGGTCAAGCTGGTAAGGTGCCACTCCCAGGCCTGCTCCTCCATGCCATCTACGCATCACCTACTTCCCATCAGCTCCAAAGCCTCACGTCACTCAGAGCGCCTTAGGCTGGCGACTGGCTGAGCCCACAGGGCCAGCATCCCTGTGGGAACTGCAAGTCTAGCCTGGACAGAGGCCCTTTCCCCAGCATCATGGTGGGGTATACCTGCCATTGCCCCATTCCTAGGTCCTCCCTCTCCCCATCCACCAGCAGCGGCCACTGTCCTGAACTGGGGTCCAGAGGTCTTGGTTTGTTGCCCACGTCTCCTGCCCTTGGCCATATTCCTGATTCTCTGTTCTCCCTCACACCCTCCAGACCTTCATGGAGATGGACATCGAGTCCCAGCCTGAGTGTGCCTATGACCACCTGGAGGTGTATGACGGGCGTGACGCCAAGGCCCCCGTCCTGGGCCGCTTCTGCGGGAGCAAGAAGCCCGAGCCTGTCCTGGCCACGGGCAACCGCATGTTCCTGCGCTTCTACTCTGACAACTCCGTGCAGAGGAAGGGCTTCCAGGCGTCCCACTCCACAGGTGATCCCCGCTGTAGGCCAGGTGCCCTCATGCAGTCATTTGTCCTGAAGGCATCTGCTGATTCTGGTCTCAAATGCAGACTGGGGGCTAGGATGGGGGTATACAAAAAGCTCCTGAAGACAGACAGGCCCAGCCCCTGGCCAGGTGGGGAGACAGCATGTCCTGAAGGCTGCTAAGCTGATTTCTGCCTCAGGACCTTTGCACCAGCAGTTCTCTGGCTTGAAACACCTAAAATCATCTTCCCTGGAATCATTGCTCTACCTCATTATTTGAGACTCAGCTCAAATGCCTCCTCAGTATAGAGACCTTCCTTGCCCATCTAATATAAAGCAATGCCCTCTTCTTTTTTTATATATCATTCAGCTTTATTTTCACCAATGTGCTTATTTTCACCAACTGGAATTATCTTATATATTTGTTTACTTGCTTATTATCTACTCTCCTTGCCCCCCTAGAAGTAAACCTTCACAGAGCAGGAACTTTCTGTCTTGGCCCTGCTGTCTTTGTAGCAACTAGACTAGTTCTTGGCCCCAGTAGGTGCTCAAAAAATATTTACTGAATATTTTTAAAAATATTACTGAAAGCAAAGTAAGCCTTCTGGGCAAAGGAGGGTAAGTCCTGATTTGGGGTATGAAGGTCAGAAAACAGGGCAGTAACAACAAGGGGTAGAGAACCCAGAGATGGGGAGGGAATCTCTGGAGTCCCTAGTGGCAGGACACTTGACTGTGCAGTGGCCCATCCACATCCCACCCCCCAAATCCACTCGTTCATTCATTAACATGCCGCATGTATGTTACAGCATCCTGAGTGTGGGTCAGTCCTTGAGGGATTTGCTCTGCATCTACTCATTCGTTTATTCAACGACTTTTTATGGAGCCCTGGCCCCCTGCAGGGGACTCAGAGGGGCATGGGGAAATGAATCAGCCATGAGCCCTTCACCTTGCCCACCTGGGAACCCGCAGCCTGGGGGTGAGATGGGACCCAGACAGATAATTCCAACAGAAGACAAAACACGATCAGGGCCTTGCTCTGGGTATGAGATGATGGGTCATTGCAGGTGGGAGAGGAGCCCAAGCACAGCCACAACTCCAGATAGCTCTGGGTGTACATAAGTGAATGCAGGTCATGTAGTGGCTAGAACAGTGGGCATGTGATGACAGCAGTCAACTGGGGATGGTGTGGCTGCAGAGAAAGGCTATAGCCTAGTCCTGCGAGGCCTGGGATGTCAGACCAGCCGTGGTCTCTGAGGGCTTGGTAGGCCTCTTGGAGTCTTAAGCTACCTGTTGGGGAGGTCGCAGAACTGATGGGTCGACAGCCTCCCCTCCTTCCCTTCAGCTCAGGCCTGCCCACCTACTTCTCTCCCCTACAACCCCCACCGTGAGCCCAGGTGTCCTGGAGGCCAGAGGACATTCAGAGAAGTTGTACACGGATGGCCTTGCCCTCATCGGCCCCTCCCAGCACAGGGTCACACACTGGAGGCCCGGAACTCCATATGGCTCTCAGAGCTGCTATGTTTGGCCCACAATGTGTTTTTTAAAAACCCGAGCCAACATTTAAAAATTAGGAGTTTTCACATAAAACCCAGATGGACATCTTCTCGCTTAAGAACGGGAGCTCTGGCGTCACAGAGCCCGCATTCTTCCATGACAGCTATGAACTGGAGCAAATTAGCAACGTTGTCTTGCAACAAGTGCACCCTCCCTGGGGCCTCCATGGAGAACGGCCTTTCACCCGCCGTGTCCCCGGGCCTCCGTGGGCATCTTTCCAGAGAAAGAGCAGCAGAGCACTAGTTCCAGGCCAAGTCCTGGGCTGGATCCAAACCCACCTATCTCTAGCCATGTGGCGCTGTCCCAGGGCCTCCATCCGGCCAGGAGGGCTGCACGTGGGGAGGGACAGTGCCTGGGCCACGACTCTGCTCCGGGGCAGCAGCTAACCTTGTGTCCCCCTCCTCCCTCTAGAGTGTGGTGGCCAGGTTCGGGCAGAGGTGAAGACCAAGGACCTTTACTCCCACGCCCAGTTTGGCGACAACAACTACCCAGGGGGAGTGGACTGTGAGTGGGTCATTGTAGCCGAGGAAGGCTATGGTGTGGAGCTGGTGTTCCAGACCTTCGAGGTGGAAGAGGAGAGCGACTGCGGCTATGACTACATGGAGCTCTTCGACGGCTATGACAGCACTGCCCCCAGGCTGGGACGCTACTGTGGCTCAGGGGTGAGGCCCCCACGCTCCTCACCTCTTTCACCCAGTGCAGGGACCCCGTGCCTCTGTAGACGTGTGCAGCAGCCCTTGCCTGGCACTTTGCAGGAGCCAGAGATCCAGCCTGCTGGGTCTCCCAGCTCACAAAGGCCCACCTGGCCCTGGGCCATCCCCACCCAGGAAACCAGGTCATTTCTGGCTGACACTGAGGTTCCTGCAGCCTCTGGGATAGACCCTACCCTGACCCAAGCCTGCTCAGCACCACTTCAGTTGGGTCTCCAAGGCAGTTTGCACTGGAGTTCCCTCTGCCCCCTCATTCCCTTGCCCTGGTCCAGAGGCAGCTGAGCAGGGCCCGGAATGAGGGCAGAGGCTGGGGCAAGAGCCAGGGCCCAGAGCTGAGCTGAGCCGCGCTGGGCAGTTATCCTGGCCGAGCCACAACAATACCCTCATCTCTTCCACTGCCAGTTTCTCTTCTTGGTGACAAGCCAGCTGGTCCCAAAGCATATTGGTGCTGCTGTCCAAGCAGACACTGAGCATCATTTCTTGGTCCATAAAATGGTACTTTCAGAGGCAGTGGGCAAGAATTTTCTTGATGGGGTTTTAACTAAGGTCACAGGAAAACCACAGAGGTGGATTTATTTTCTTCCAGGCAGAGCCTGTGAATTCTTTGGTGTTTTTTTTTTCTTTTCTTTTTTAATCCTCTCTTCCTTCAGAGAATGCCATCTTCCCCTTCCCATTCTACATACCCACACACACTTTGGCACATGTACTCACACTCATATGTACACTCAGACATGCCCTCCTGCCCATCACTTCCTGCTCCCCTGCCTCTCATGGCCGTGCTCTAGGACAGCCTGGGTGCCCCAGAAAGGGTTAATCTTCCCAGGAGCTGCAGCAGCTGCTGGACCCAGCATTGGCCAGTGCAATCTCCCCTTAGGAGCAGAGCTTCAGCCTTTGTCAACTGGCAAAGGCTGGATAGGACTGGGACAGAGCTGGGGGGATGGGGACATGGAGCACACAGCCCCCTTGCCGACCGGGCTCAGCTGCTCTGGATCCCTGGGCTGCCAAGCGAGCGCCCCCTCACCTCTTTGCCCTTTGCATCTCCCTTGACCTGACACCTTCGGGTGAGTCACACACCAAATCGGGTGTCCCCAGGTGGCTTCTTGCAGAGACTGCCATCAGGCTGGAGCCAGCGGGAGGGGACTGGGGAGGGAACCCAGTTCCGTCAAGGCTTCCTGGCATGGTTGCTGGAAATATCCCCAAGGTTCTCGGAAATGATCCTTTCCACGCCTCGAGGGCCAGGGCCTCCGTGTGCTGATGCTCCATGGGCGGCTGCCACTCATCGCTGCACACAGAGGCGAGGAGGGGCTTGCAGGAGCCTCGGAAAGGGCATCACCTGGAGCCCACCATGGCCCGCATCTGAGGAGGGGAGGAGGGGAGAGGCCGAGTCCGGGTCTGGGGACCCAGCTGTCCGGTCTTCTCCAAGAGACAGCTGGATTGCAAGAAGCAGCTGACAAATTACTCCCTTTGCAAATCCCTTTGCAAAACCCTGACACAGGCGTTCTCTTATTTGTCTCCCCTGCCCCCGCCACCTCCACCCACCTTTCTAGACCTGGAGAGCAGAGATCATTTGCTCCTTCCTCTTTGCTTTTGAGGGGAGTGAGGCCCAGAGAGGGGCAGTGCATTGCCTGAGACTTCACAACTAACTAGTTAGGCACTGGGTACAGAATGGAAGTGTGACTCTGAACTTAAGACCAGCCCCCGGTACCTTCCCTACTCCAGTGTGCGTGCTAAGTCGCTTCAGTCATGTCTGACTCTTTGTAATGCCATGGACTGTAGCCTGCCAGGCTCCTCTGTCCATGGGAGTCTCCAGGCAAGAATGCTACAGTGGGTTGCCATGTCTTCCTCTTGGGAGCCTCCCAACCCAGAGATCACACCCATGTCTCTTGCATTGGTGTGCGGATTCTTTACCAGCAGAGTCACCTGGGAAGCCCTCCCTCTACTCCAAATGCCCCGTTAAACTCCAGCTCTTAAGAGTCCTCCTCCTGCTTCAAGGCACTGGGGGAACCTGGTGGGAGTCTGAAGCCACCCGCCTCCCTTATAGCAGGAGAACTTGGGGAGGGAAACAACAGTCCCGGCCCCCGGTGCTCAGCCTCATGCCCACCCCTTTCCTCTAACAGCCTCCTGAGGAGGTGTACTCGGCGGGCGACTCTGTTCTGGTGAAATTCCACTCAGATGACACCATCACCAAAAAAGGCTTCCACCTGCGATACACCAGCACGAAGTTCCAGGACACTCTACACAGCAGAAAGTGACCGCTGCCCTCACACGGCAGGGATGGGAGACCTGCTGCCCTCAGTCACCTGAGATGGACAGCGGGGGGCGGGCAGAAAGTGGGTACCCTGTCCCAGTCCCCCCGCCCCCTGGTGCCAGGACCTGCGGGCTGACGGTCCTGGTGAAGCTGTCCTCCGGAGGTGGGGCACTGGACTCCCACATGAGCTGCTGCTCCACGATCCCTTCCTCCCTCGCCCCCAACCCTGGGAGTGGGGCCAGGGCCAGGGTGCCAGAGCTTGCCCTGAGACACTTGAAGTGGCCATTCCTCCCTGGGGGCCCAGCCCGGTGTGTGAGGACCCGCCCACCTTCGCCGCCCTGTCTCCATGCACCCTATTGTGTATAGCCAGTGGCATATCTTCATTGTAATGTATGTCTCCCACCCCTCCCCCTCCCCTGATTTGGTTTTGTTGGAAGCCCCCACCCCCCCACCCCCGTTTCCTGGGGCGCGAATTTCCGTGCATGTCCCACAGGAGCCACATGCAGCCAGCGGCAGCGGGAGGATGAAGGGGAGGGGGTGGGGGCAACAAGACAGGGCTTCTCTCAGGCCCAGCGGCTGGTCAGCCACACCAGGGCACCCCAGCCAATAAACCGAAAGTGTTACAGCCAGTGTCCTGTGCCAGAGGCTGTCTGGGATGTGGGGGTGGCCGTGGAGGGGGGTGGTGTTGGGCGCACATCTTCCAGATGTGAGTCTGAGGCCTGCGCATAGCCAGGACACCTGGCCTCGCGGGCTGCCCTTCCTGCCTTGATTCCAGGGCCCCTGAGAGTGTGATTTCACACTCAGGCACACACAGATACAGATGCCTTGCACACTTGAGCCTGCAGGCGCCCTTGTACCTCATAACCCTCCCACACAACCCAAGGGGCAGAACGGAATGTTCTGTAAAGCGGCTGTGCAATGGGAAGGGAGGAGGATGTCAACGGGATGATGGCATGTGTCTGTCTAGACATTCTCCACCGGGGTCTTCTGTCTCTGGGTCCGGGTGGTGGGCTCTTCTAGCCCACCATCCGGACCCAGAGTACTATCATCAGCCAGAGCAGATCCATCAGTCAACTCCCAGTACCTTCCTTCCTGAAGGTCAGACCCCCAAGTGCTGGCCCCTTGGGACCATCTCTCTTCAGGGAGACAAGAGCTGGATGCTAGGCAGCCACAGAGCAAACATTCCAGCTCTGGCCCCCTCTCCCGAGGCGACCCATGGCTGTGTCATGTCTGGCCTCTCCTTCCTGCCTCTGCCTTCCCCCTCGCCAGCCAACAGTGAGGTACAGACCTCAGACCTGTCTCCCCGGAGGCCAGCAGGAGAAAAACCACATCCCTGCTCCTTCCTTTCACAGGACCCTCTCTCCCTACTTTCCATGGATCTCACAGGGAAAGAAGACCCAGCTTCCCTGCTTAGACTAGCTACTGCCAGATTCCAGAGCAAGCCAGTGGTCTGCTCCAAGGCCTGGGGCTCCCTGAGGGCCTCCAGTGGGACTGTGGGTCTTTTCCTGGCCCTAGACTTCTCCCTATAGCAGAGTCAGATGTGCCAGATACTAAATCTGGACTCTAGTGGGGGACCCGCCCCTAGGGAACAGTATGGCATGTCGCATCCCATACTGGTCCTTTAAACAATGGGAACCAGACACACAGCTAGTGTCCGATGTGCAAATAGGCTGATGTGACCCCACGATCAGGCTGCAGCCCTCTCTTCTAGTCCTTACTGCAGGTGAGGGAATGGGTGATGGTTGGAGGGCCAGCTAGGTCCCAGGCTGTGATGTCATGGCCACCCCTCCACCTCCTCTGACCAGAATGTTCAGCACAGCCCAGAGGACTATGAACAGAACAGAAAGGCCCCCAAACCATTTGGAGCCGCCCGGGCATCTCATCTGGACATTTTGCCGAACAACCTGGGCTCAGCTCTGTAGCAGAGTTCATTGTCAGTGGTCCCAGCTCTCCTCACCAGTGCCCCTAGGTTGCTTGGAAGCTCAGAGGACCACACTCTTGGTACACAAGCCACATGTGTGAAGGGAGCCAGGATCCTAGCCCAGGTCCAGGCTGCAGGGCAGAGAGTACTCTGTCCTCCCTCCTGGTCAGCACAGCCAGACGCAGGTCAGGACCGACCCACACAGCTGCCTGGGGGACCCATCCCTAGGCTCCATCACTGCCATAGACTCGGACCCTTCTAATGAGCCAGGGGCCTGTGCTGGTTGGGCCCTCCATCTTCCCTGGGCCCCTCTTCCCAGAGGCTACCTCTGGGTAGTGAAGGCTGCTTGGGAGCTGGCAGCAGGCCATTGATATACTTCCAGAACTTAATGAATGATTCTCCAGACCCAGCCCATCCTCACCTTCTGGCTGCTTGCAGGCTTCAAGACTAGATGAACCCCAGTGCAGCTGCCCAACCGTTCAGGTGATTCCACGTCAGAGGACAGAACCCTTCCAACTCCAACTGTCCCCAAGCCCCTGAGTTCCCTCTGAGGTCCCCTGGTCCTGAGTGTGTGGCCAGCAGCAGATTAATTAGAATGATCCTGCCCCAGATGGTGCTCCCAGCCTGGAAACCCAGGTGGAGATAACCCCAAACCCTGGAGCCCCAGGCTCTCCCCTCCGGGTGCACTTCTCTAACCCCTGGAAGACATAGCCAGCCCTGGCCTGGCGGTCAGGAGACCTAGCTCTGCCTTGCTTCGCCCTGTGATGTTGGCCAGTTTGTCCCCTCTCTGGGCCTCTGCTCCCCAGTCTGTCACCTTTCCCCAGTAACCCTTTCTGTCAGGGTGTAGTCTCCAAGAGTCAGGCCCCTGAGGCAGCTGGGAGCTTCCAGGGCCAACCGTTGGCTCAAGTGCAGAAGAAGGAAGGTTGGATGCCCCTCACTGCTCCCTCACTCCTTTTTGCCCCTCTCTTTCCCTTTCCTGCATTCTAACCCCACATGCTTCTCGGTCGGCTGGGAAGTTATAAGCTTGAATGTAACACAGCCAGTTTCTAGACTTCCTGGGCGGTCCAATGGTTAAGACTCTGCGCTTTCGATGCAGGATGTGCAGGTTCAGTCCCTGGTCAGGGAACTAAGATCCCACGTACTGAGAGGCATGGCCAAAAAAAGTTTAAAAATAAGTAAAGTATGATAAAATAAGAACATAGACGATTTTGAATACAAGCTTTCCCATTTGGTGACTGTGTGTCCCCGGGTGAGTCATTTAACTGCTCTGAAACTTGGTTTCTTCATCTTGACCCAAAGGATGATAACACAGAGAGAAAGGAAGAGATACACATTGAAGGGAGCCTGTCAAAGCGCCTAGCAAATAGGCACTCTGTGAATGGGTCTTCTTTTCCCATCATCTGCCGAACAATTCTCCAGTTCCCAGATGATGTGCTTCCTGCGCTAAAAGGAAATGTCTGGGTTCACCAGTCTCCAGTCGTGAGTTAGGAGTTGAGCGCAGAACTGCATCTGTCTGCCAGAAAGGGCAATGCTTATGCTACAGCAGGGCGGGGCTTGCAGGGTGGCAGGCGACATATTTCTAAGCTGGTAGACTTTCTGGGCACCTCCCAAGTCACACCCTGTGCTTGACTGTCCCCACACACAAGGCTGATTCTAGAATCTGTGAAGAGATCTGCTGTCCCAGTTTGCAAAAATAGTAGTGCCTGACTTGGGGAGCAGCTAGATGTTTCTCCCAGAGTCAGGAGGCCCCCAACCCAGGCCCCCCCACCCTGCTGACCAATCTGCTTCTCCTGCTCCAGCTCCCTCCCAGCCTCCCAACTCTCCCCTCCCCCATCCCGGGAACATCTGGTTCCAATCTCTTCCAGATGCTGTGGCCAAGCTGTTTTATGGCCAATCACCTCAGCTCAGCTTCCTGAAGGCCTCCCTCCATTTCGGGGAATGGTCCCTCCTCATCCCCTTCCTTGGAACCCCTACCGCCTCTTTTCCTAACATGGAAAAGAGACGCATGTCAAAGCCAGATGAAACTGTGAGGGTCCTCGGAACTGGTGCCTTCTCTCCCACTTCCTTGGGGGGCCTGTCATCCATCCAGGATTAAAAGAAAGATGCTACTCCGGGGGAAAGGAACAGATAGGGAAGTATGGGTATATGTCTGGGCAGAGGAGACTGCATATGTGTGTGAGTCTGTGTGTGTGTGTATGTGTTTGCATATGCACGTGTGTGTGGTGGAAAGTTAGGAGTGTGTGAGGCCATGTCCATGTGTTGAGCGTGTCTGTATTTGTACCTGCACAGCAAAATACCCCACCTGTAACCTAGAAGTGCCCTTTGGTGGCCAGCCCCCACTGTCCCTCCCTGCCTGCACTGGAGCAGGGCTAACTTGAAGCCCCTCTGCTGGACAGTGGCTGCCTCAGTCTAAGGTTGTCCTTTACCTTGCAGCTCTCTATGGTCACCAAGGCTGTCTTCCATACCCAGCCCAGGGAAGCAGTGTGTGTGCGTGTGTGTGTGCACATGTAGACTTCTCTCCTTCTACCAGGTCAGATTAGAGGGGCACTGATCAAAAAGGACCCCAGGGCAGACGCCAGCAGATGACCTGACCCAGCTCTATTGGACAGGTGCCTGGAGCAATGCCGGAGCGTCAGAGAGTGGCCATCTGGGGAGAAGCAAGAAGAGGCTCTCCAGGGGAAACCTACATGCAACCCCACCCCCACCCTGCTTCACCTGGCTTCTCGATCTTGCGCTAAGAGGACCCTGGAAGCCAACCTCTTCTCCTAAGAAACACACAAAGGATTTACAAAAGGAAGATTGAAGGCTGTCCCTCTTGGGGACACTGAAAACCCCTCACGTCCTGCCCAGAGGTGGAAGGATGGACCCTGGAGGTCACCTTCCCATCCTTAGAACCCTGTGCACACCAAGTCACTTCAGTTGTGTCTGACTCTTTGTGACCCCCATGGACTGTAGCCTGCCAGGCTCCTTTGTCCATGGGATTCTCCAGGCAAGAATACTGCAGTGGGTTACCATGCCCTCCTCCAGGTGATCTTCCCAACCCAGGGATCAAACCCATGTCTCTTATGTCTGCTGCATTGGTGGGAGGGTTCTTTACCACTAGTCCCACCTGGGAAGCCACCCTAGAACCCTGGGCTCCGAATATTCCCCGCTATGCCTTTAAAATAAGCTTCCTTGGCACTTTTGACTCCACAGTGCCCCCTGGTGTGGAACTAGGAGCTAGGCATGGACTTGATAGACCAGAAGCTCTATGGAGACCCTCCCGAAGGCAGCGGTGACAGAGATCTGCCCCATCCCTGTCTTAGAGTCCCAGGGGATTCCTGGCATACACTGGGGAGACAGGGCGGTGAAATAGGAAGATTCTAGCTTCTAAATCAAATCCAGGGCATTGCTACCTACTGGCTGTTAGACACGGGCAAGCCTTTTAACCTCCTTGTGCCTCAGATTCTTCATCTGTTAAATGGGAATCATAGAGGGTGGGGGACTAAAGGAGTTGTGTGTGAAAGCACCTGGCCGGATGCCTGGGCACATAGTAGGCCCTCGGGAAGTGGCATTTACCCTTCAGCTTTCCTTCCTGGTGTAAGGAGGCCAGGACCCAAGCTTTGGATGACACATGTTCATTTAGCCCTGAGCCAAGCAGTGTCACGGAGGTGACTCTAATTTTTCTGGAGCTTTTCCACTCCAGCAGAGGATCATTTTAATAAGTCCATAATAACAGACGCAGAGGTGACTCAGATCCACAAACGAGGAGCCCCACTGGGGACGGGACACTTGGGCTCTGGGGGAGGGGAACTTAGTAGCATGTGGGGCTGATGCAGTCCAGGTGGCTGCAGTGGGAGGGGCTCCAAACAGGGGACCTGTGGACCTGGGTCATGCTTCCAGATTGCTTCAGGTTCTCCCCGAAGAGGCCTCAGTTTTCCCATCTGCAAAGTGCAGAGTAACATCACATTGACCTCCAACGTCCTTCCCAAGCTGAAGATGTGGCTCTGCTTTCAGAGCCCTGGCTCCCACAGTGAGTCCAGAACACCCTTGGAGAGGATTCCAGGTGGCCTGTGCAAGCTCCTCTGTGACTTTACAGCTCGTCCACCCCTCCCCTCCCAGAGCCCAAGGAAAGGCAGGGCTCTCAGGCCATGGTGGTTTATTGATGCAAGCACAGCACAGGTGGGTGTGCCCCCAGCCCAGGGCAGACACAGGGCCGGGGGAGGGCAGCGGGCCACCCCCTCAGCAGAGGAGAAAGGGCCTGGGGCCCACATTCTCTCCTCCATGCACCTCCCACGGCCCCCAGCCCTGATCCAGGCCACAGAGACAGATGACCACACCATTCCCTGTGGCTACAGAAGAGGCCACCAGCTGTCCCATTTGCCCACTCACTGAGATATGGCCTTGTTGGCCTGCTGCCCCCTTCTGTCTTTCATCACAGAAGTCCGCTGTTACTGTGGAGGCTGCTCTTCTTCACCTGACATCCTTCTGCCGCCCCTCAAACAGCTGGATGCATTAGTTGACACCTCTCCTCATCACTCACCGGGTCTGCTCGTCTCCACGGTCCACCCTCACCACTCCCATGACCCGTACAAAAGTAGGAAAAAGGTGAAAACATTGAGCGGCCCAGGAAAGACTTCACCAAGAACTCCCCAGGGAAGGGGCTCTCCGCCAGGAGGCTGGCTTCGCTGTGAGGTGAGGAGCCAACAGTGCCAGGGGGGCGGGGGCGCGAGGTGGGGGTGGCGCGGGGAAGCCACAGTCCAGATGACACACAGGCACAGTGCAGTGGCGGCGCCCCGGCAGAGTGAGCGAGCAAGCGCGCAGCCAGGTGGGGTACCAGGGCCCTGTGGGAACGCCCTCGCTTCCAATTCCACGCCGGGTCCCCTCGGCGTGAGGCCATCCACTCCCAACTGAGGAAGGGGTCCCTCTGGGTCTCAGGGGTCTCTGGCCCCCTCCTCGACCCCAGTGGCTGCCACTGCACACCCCAGCACTCTGAGCAACGGAGAAAGTCCGCTGGGATTTATACCATCTCCGGGCAGAAGAAGGGGAACCCCCCCAGCAGCCAGGTGCCGCCAAAGCCAAGAGAAAGAGGGCCCTTTTCTAGAGGGCAGGTGGAGAAGGAGAGGGACGGCTCTCCCCATGCAGGAAGAGGGTGTTCCGGGGCAAGTAATAACGGGGTGGAGTTGGGGTTGGGCTGGTCACTGCTGTGCAGGAGACTATTTATAGAGGGAGAGGGTGGGGCCTGCAGTAGGACGCCCCCAAGGCCCGGCTCGTGGGGGAGGGGCATTCTGTGATTGGCCCTGAATGGGGTGGGTGGGGCTAAGGAAGAACACGCCCACAGCTCTTGGCTCGCTTCTGGAGGCAGGCAAGCTGCAGGTGGGTCTTGCGAGGGAAGGCTTTCGTGGGAGAACCCTAGGGGGGCAGGTCTCCTGAGATGGAGGCCTGGGATGAGGCAGGAAATAGCAGGGCAGGGAAACCAAAGGAAAGGGGAAGTCTCCAGAAATCCACCCGCCCTCCCCACCAACCTGCTGAGGCTAAGAAGCCTTCCCAATTCGGCCAGGCATGGGTAGGCCATGCCTGCCAAGGGACCACCCTCCGTTGCTTCTAGTGCCCTGGGGAGGGGAAGGGAAGAGGGAGATGGATGGCGTGGAGGGAGCAGGGGGGCAAGGGAGAGAAAGCCAGCTCCCTGCGTTTATGCCACCCATCACCACCCTGCCTGCCATCTCTCCCTAACTCCCTGGCTCCCCAGGAGTCCCTAGCGGCCCACGCTGATGTTGCAGGTCTTGCAGCTGGGGTCTTTCTTGGCGTCAGCGGTGGACAGGCTCATCAGCTGGTGCCCGCTGATCTCCCCCAGGGTGCCCAGGGACAGGTCAACCGGCTCGGTGTAGATGATCTCCAGGATGAGGTCCTGGGCATGGCGGAAGACCAGCTCCCCATCCTCCACGCTGCAGGTCAGGAACTTGTTGCAGGCAATGTCCAGGAGAGGCAGACGGTCGCGGCAGAAGCGGTCCCCCAGGGAACCCTTGGGGGCCAGCACCAGAATGGCGTAGTGGTAGGCCGTGTACATACAGTAGAAGTCCGCAAAGTAGAGGTTGGTGCTGGGGTTGAAAAGGCGCTGGGCGGGGATCTGGAAGCGCCAGCGACCGTAGGGGGAGTCCTGCGGGGGCTGGCCAGTGTTGAACTCCGTATTGCAGCTGAAGAAGACACCGTGGAGCATGCCGCTGGTCGGGGAGCCGTGGCTGCCGCTGTTGTCCTTCAGATAGGGTTGCAGCATGTTCCCGCAGTGGGTCCTGCCCACCGCAGGGGGAAAATGAATGCCAAGAGGAAGAGAAAATGCTTTTGGTTAGCTGGACTGAGGCTTGGCAGCTGTGGTGTGACCAAGAAGGAAGTCAGCCCAGCTCCCAGTTCTCCCACCAGCTACCGCCTCCACCAGTCACAAATAGAACATTCCAGAAGGCAAGAGAAGGGAGGGCCCTAGAGATGGGGCTGATCCAGCCCACTCCTTCATGGAGGAGAGATTTGAACCTGCCACTCCCCAGCTTAAAACCCTTTTGATGGGGCTTGCACAGAAAGCAAGATCAGGAAGATCTGGTCTTTCTGGCCCCACCTCCCACCACCCCCACACCCATAGGTAACACCCTCCAGCCATGCAAGAACCCCACCCCAGGTGTTCCCTGCCTCTGTACCTTTGCAGTGCTCTTCCCTCTGCCTGGACTGCCTTTTCTACCTTTTCCCACCTGGCCTGGCAAACTTCTAACCATCCTGCAAAGTCCAAAACAGGTGTCCCCTCCTTTCTGCTCTAAAACCTTCCAGGGACTTCCCTGGTGGTCCAGTGGTTAAGAATCCGCCTTCCAATGCAGGGGGTGTGGGCTCAATCCCTAGCTGGGGAACTAAAATCCCATGGGCCTTGGGGCAACTAAACCTGTGCACTACAACTAGAGAGTCTGCACACTGCAAAAAAACATCCCACGTGATGCAGCTAAGACCCGAGGTAGCCAAATAAATAAATATTAAAAAACAACAACAACAACAAAACCTTCCAGGAACAGCAAACACTTGTATTCAAAAAAACTTTGACGGCTTACTACGTGCAGGGCACTGAACCTTACTCAGCAATCACACACACTTACTACATTCCATCCGGCTGTACTGGCCCCTTGATAGACTCAGGTTTGCAGGAGCGGGGTTTGGCTACACTCTACAGCATGCAGTGATCTTAGTTCCCTGACCAGGGACTGAACCCTGCAGTGCTATCATGGAGTCTTAACCACTGGACCACCAGAGAAGTCCCTATTCATCTTTATATTCCAGCGTATATGGATGCTCTGCATCTCTCCCTTGCTTGCTGATAGAGGAGCCCAAACCGGGCCAGTGTCCTCCCCACTCACCTACTGCCTCCCTTCTTTAGTACAAACACAGAAGACCCCCTGGGGTCAGGTCAGAATGTCCCACCCCAGCTGACTGCTGTGATAAAAACAGTAACAGTGGCAACTTGCCCTGGCCCAGCCTTAGAAGGACTTGGAGTGGTATCAGGTAGCAAGGAGTGGATGGGCAGTCCCTGGATCTGCTGGCCCTCTGGGCCTCAGTCTCCCCATTTGTAGGCTGAGGGTGTTGGGTCAGATCACCAATTTTCAGACATGTTAAAATACTTCAAACGTTCAAGCAGAACCCCTCTTGTATCCCCCAAGGAAATTACACACAGGCAGGCAGAGGCAACAAACCTGAAGCTGCCCTGGCTGGATGATGGGGCAGGGCTCACCTGGCCTCATCCTCTGAGTTCCTCACTAACCCTTCAGCACCACCCTAGGATGCCCTGAGATCCTTCCCTGGAGCCTCCAGGCTTCCCAGCACACAGTTTGAAGATCACGACCCTTCTTGCTCAGAATCCTCTCACTCTGTGTTCCCCTCATCACCTCCCTTGAGACCAGGGCCTGAACTGGAGGGACAGCTGACATGCAGCCTTGTGTGCATGCGTGCTCAGTCATGTCCAACTCTTTGTGATCCCATGGACTGAAGCCCGCCAGGCTCCTCTGTCCATGGGATTTCCCAGGCAGGGATACTTGAGTGGGTTGCCATTTCCTCCTCCAGGGGACCTTCTTGTCCCAGGGATCAAACCCACGTTTCCTGTGTCTCCTACATTGGCGAGTGAATTCTTTACCACTGCGCCACCTGGAAAACCCAACCTGCAGCCTTAGAGCTCAGCAAAAGGGACTCTCTGAAAGGAGGATTAAACCCAGGACCTCATTCACTGTTAGTGTAGTGCCTCCAGGCAGCCCCATTCTGAAGCCCTTTTCCTCCTCTGGAGCCCAACACCCGCCCAGAACCAGCCTGGGATATAGGGCGGTGGTGAGGACACCACAGGAGGGCCTGGCAACTAACAGGGTGGAGGTGACCTCAGAGGGCCAGGGTAGTGGGCAGAGCCGTGGCAGGAAGTCCAGAGCTGGCCGTACCTGGCATGCTGGAAGTACTCCTTGTGATGGTTGCGGTAGAAGACAGAGAAGCGGAGCATGCGGCCTGCAATCTGCTCAGCCTTCTCCTGTAGCTGGGCCAGGTGCTCCTTGGCATAATCTGAAAGAGTCCAGGTGGGTGAGCTGAGGGCCAGGTGGAGGATCACAGCTTCCCCCTCAGATCACCCATGGCCCACCGTGAATATCAGCCCACCTCTGTCCTCAGGCTGCAAGGGAAACCAGACAGTCACAGCACCTGGGACCAGAAAGGACCACCTGGCCTGGCTGGGAACGTGGGCAGCTGGAGGCTGTCTGTCCTGTTGCCTCAATGCCCTGTGACCAGAGGCTCAGGGTTCTGCATTAGAAAAGGGCAGAGGGCTGCCCAGTTATACAGTCATGTTGAGGGACCCAGAGACTGTAATCCCAGACCATTCTCATGTGAAAAGAGACCAAAAGGCAAAAGACTGAGAGGAAAGAATCTGAGGTCCTTTGGGGAGAGCCCCGCAAATACAGCAAATATGAGCCTGTCCACACCACTATATGGAAGTCAGGTATAGTTTCAGGACAGCAAGGAGATCAAACCAGTCAATCCTAAAGGAAATCAACCCTGAATATTCATTGAAAGGACTGATGCTGAAGCTCCAATACTTTGGCCACCTGATATGAAGAGCGGACTCACTGGAAAAGACTCTGATGCTGGGAAAGATTGGAGGCAGGAGGAGAAAGGGGGGACAGAATGAGATGATTGGATGGCATCACCAACTCAATGGACATGAGTTTGAGAAAACTCAGGGAGATCATGAAGAACAGTGAAGACTGGCATGCTGCTGTTCTCGGGGTTGCAAAAAGTCAGACATGAATTAGCAACTAAACAATAACTGAGGGGGAAACTACAGACAACTGAGGGGAAGGCTTAGCCAAGGGTCAGGGGCAATGACTCTGCCTCAGCATCCCAAGAGAAAGGAGGAAGCCTGGAAACAGGATGGTAAAACTGGACTGGATGGGCCAGGGCCAGAGGCTAGGGCTGTGGGGTCCAGGCAGCGCTGCTGCTCATCTAGACAGCACCTTTGAACGAAGCAGGAAAAGCTGCCCTTTCCTCCTTGCTAACGCGGCCCCGGCCAGGGCGCTGCATTGACAAGAGAAGGAGGATCTGGATTGCAGCCATCCCCAGCTCCCCAGTTTGAATGAACTCTCACTGCATGTAGAGTTCTGGGGTATACCAAGAGACTTTCCCTGCAAGGTGCAGGAGTACCTCCAGAGAGTGGGGTTTTGAAGCCAAGTTACGGGAAAAAACACCACTCAAAAGAGAAAGGCAGGTCACGGAGAGCTGGGGCACAGACCTTGGCAGAGGATGGAGTCAGCAGCCTCTGAGGCCTGAGGCTAAGGATGTTCCTGCCCCTTCCTTGTGACAGAAGAAGATCTGGAGCAATTCTCACGTGGACAACAAAAGAATGGAAGATTGTGGGGCAGATCCTGGGTCACCAGTGACTCAATACGCAGAAGCCCCAGTGTCTGTTCATGTTGGAGTTTGCAAGCTAATAGGTGAGTTTGTGGGACCATTTTCCAAGGCTGAGTGAAAGCTCAAGACAAACAAAATGTGATGGTCTCGCCAAGTGTCCATCAACCAATGATCAACAAACAAAATGTGGTCCATCCACACAATGGGGTGATATTGAGTTTTAAAAAGGAAATAAATTCTGACACATGCTACAACACGGATAAACCTTGAAGACATTTTGCCAAGTGAATAAGCCAGTCACAGAAGTGCGAATACTGTGTGATTCCCTTCATATGAGATACTGGACTGTAGCCAGCCAGGCTCCTCTGTCCATGGGATGCTCCAGGCAAGAATACTGGAGTGGGTTGCCATTCCCTCCTCCAGGGCATCTTCCCAAACTAGGGATTGAACCAGGTCTCCTGCATTGGGAGGCAGATTCTTTACTGTCTGGAGCCACCAGGGAAGTCCCATATGAGATACTGAGAGTTGTCAAATTTACAAAAAAGAGTAAGGTTGGTTTCTGGGGCATTTAATGGGGAGAATTTAAGTTGTTGTTTAAGGCGGCATTATGTTTTGGTTTGGGAAGATGAAAAATTTCTAGACATGGATTGTGTGCCAACATGAACGTACTTAATCCTGCTGGAATGTACATTGAAAAATGGTTAAGGTGGTAAATTTATGTTATATGTGATTTCCCACGCGTATGCTTGCCCCAGGCCAGAGAAGTAACTCCATCGCTTTCCAGAAGTGGTATCGTCAATGCAATTAGCAGTGCTTGCATCTGCCTCCTGCATCAGACTGCAGGCTTTGGGGTGGCAGGAGTGGGTCTCATCCATGGTGTCAGCCAGAGCATGGTGCCTACATATAGCAGGAGTTGCTAAATGCATGCTGGGTTAAGAGGAAGCCCCCTTCTGGCCATCGCTAAATCAGCCAAAGCAGCTGGACTGCAGAACCTCACCCCCAGTGCAGAACTCGACCGTCTCACTCCAGCCAGACACCAGGTACTCCCCGTCGCTCTGCTTCACGGCAGTCTGCACTGCCACACTGTATTCAGTGCGGGGACTCAGGAACCAGTGGCCTCTCACCGTCATAGGCAGTGGCACAGCCTTGGCAACAAGCTTGGTGGGGACATCCTGAGAAGTGAGGTGCAGACAGAGAGCCAAGAGTCAAAGTGGAGGTCACGTCCACCCTTGGCATTCCCCCAGGCCTCCCACTCCCCCGATGGCCACCTTCCTGTTGAAGATAGCCGGAGTCTCAAGGACTCAATGGCTCGGTGCCCTGGGCACCATTTTTTCCTGCAGAAGCAAGCAGTGGCCATTGGGAAGGCTGTACAGACCCTCCCCGGCCTCCACCCCCTTAACCCCGATTCTTCTTCTCTTGGGAACGGAGGAGAAAGGCCACTGGGGTGGAGGCCCGCAAAGTTGAGGGCGGTGAGACCTTCATTTTCGAGGGACACTTCGAGAGCGCTGCACACTGCAGCGCCGTCTCCACGGCAACGGCAAATGCTGAGAAGCCAGGGAGGAAGGGAAAATATGCCTTCTTCTTTGGGGGGAGGAGGGTTAAGGGGGTGGTGTTGAACATTCACGTCACCGTGGCAACTGGCCTGCCAAAAGACACCCAGATTGGAGAGCCAGTTCCAAAGAAAGAGAGGGTGAGTAACCCACACGATGCAGTCGTCGTGGGAACCAGCTCCTTCCCACCTCACTCTTTCCCCTGCCTCGCTGCCAGCTCGCCAGCTCAAGAAGATGGGAGCCTTCCTCCTGCCCACCCCCACACTAGCTCTAACCCAGGGAACCCAGTGAAGGATAGGCCAGAGGGTGAGGGCAGAGAGGATCACGAGGGCCTGCATGCGTGTGAGCTCAGTCACTAAGTCGTGTCCAACTCTTTGCGACCCCATGGACCGTGGCCCTCCAGGCTCCTCTGTCCATGGGATTCTCCAGGCAAGAATACTAGAGTGGATTGCCTTGCCCTCCTCCAGGGGATCTTCCCCACCCAAGGATCGAACCCGCCTCTCTTATGTCTTCTGCATTGGCAGGCAGGTTCTTTACCACTAGCGCCACCTGGAAAAGCGCCCCTCAGGGGCCTGAGGACCAAGCAATGGGCCCCACCCCTGCCCAAGGCCCACCCCATCAACAACAAGGCTGTTTCCTGAGTTAGGGGCTTTGTCAGACCCCTGAGACATCCCCAGGTGTGACGTCTGTGGCCCCACCCTGGCTTCTCCCACCTCGTGTGAAAGTGCCATCACGATGCTGATAGTGCTCTTTCATGGTATGCTGGGCCCAAGTCAAACACCACACAGACAATTACCTCCATGAAGCCTCTCACAAGCTGGCATTATTATTATTATTATTATTGTGCCCTTTTTACCGGGGGAAGAGAGAGGTTAAACTTTCCCAAGATTCCCTAGGAGGAGCTGGGCTGGAGTCGGGCCCCCCTCTAGGCATTCTGCCGGCAGCCTCCTTGGAGAGCAGCCTCTGGGAGGAGGCGCTCTGGGCGGCCTGCGCTCACCCGGTGCTTGAACTTGTTGGAGTTCTTATTCTCCTTCTTGTTCAGGTCGATGAAGTAGTGGGTGACCCTCTCCAGGTCACTATTCTCCATGGCCCAGGAGATGCGGAATGAGTCGCAGGTGACGTTGCTGACCTCGATGCTGTGGGGCGTGGACAGCAGCTCCATGCTCCCCGCTGGTTTGTCTTCTGTAAGGACTACAGGGGAAAAAGAAGCTTCAGTATCTCCCTCCCCGCCATGGAACCTTCTAGACTGTCTTGCTCCCACCATCCCTTGCCAGGTGGAACCTTGAGGAGCCTTCACTTGTACCTACCTTGTAGGATCTGATGGGAAGATGGCATGGAGAGGGCTGGAGGGGTGGGGCCCAAGGTGGGCTGGGGGGACTCCTTGGGGGGTGGTGCTCTTGGCTCTCTCTTTGGAGGGGTCTGCAGAGCAGACGGCACCTGACAGGTGGCGGAGGCAGTGGGAATGCTGCAGACGCAGGGCGGGACAGATTTGTAGCAGATGGAGCTGCGGAGGGGGGCCTGCAGCCAGCAGGCGTGAACAGAGAAGGGGGGTGCCGGAGGTGTGGGAGTGGCGAGAAGCACCGTTGGAGATGGGCTGAGGGCGCGGCAGGCAGGGGCACCGGCAGCCCAGAGGCCTGGGAGCCAGGGCTCTCGAGCCCAGGCCCCCTTCCGCCCTGGGGGTGACTCAGCAAGGATCACCACGGAGGGGCTGGGAGCACAGGCACCATGGAGATGACACGGATCCACCGGGGGCAGGAGGGGCAGCAGGCCGAAGTTCTCTTGCACCTGTAACTTTTCAACTCCATTTTATTTTTATTTTTCTTTCAGCAGATCCTGTGGTTACTTGACTCTTCAATGAATAGTTTTTAACCTTTACATCTCTTGCAGGCCAACTACGTGCTAATAATTTCACAAACATCATCTCATGCAAGCCTCACAATTATTATTATTATTATCTCTATTTTACTGATTAAGTAGCTGAGGTCGGGGGTGGAGGGTGGTACTAAGATGCCAAAGGCCACTCAGCTGGAAAATGATTGGAATGCAGGTCTAATTCCAGAGGCTAAGCTCTTTATCTTTAAGCTAAGGTTATGTCCTCGTGTGTGTGTGTGTGTGTGTGCACACGCGCGTGCGTGTGTGATATGCGTGATACATGTGTTACGTGCGTGTATATGTCCAGGTGCTCATGGTTCTACTGCTATTTATTTTTCCTCTTTCCATCCTTCCCTTTCAAGGAGTTGCCTTCTCTCTCACCTCTTTCCCAGCTGCTGTTCCGGGTTTGAAAGGACCACAACATCATCACTCTCACCTGTACTGTAACTAGGACAAGCTGGCTCTGGCCTTGACTTTGGCCTGGCTCAGAGGACCTCTGAGGAACAGGGTGGGGAACTGAGAGGGAGGAGGAGGTGGCGGGGGCTGTCTCTGGGCCAAAAGCACGTGATCAGACTCTGCCCCAGGGTGTGTTCTCCGTTCCCTAGGGAGCGCCTGCCTTCCTCAAGCCCAGTGTCAGCGCACTCAGACTTCTGGGGTGTCATCTCCTTTTCTCCCGTCTCTCTCCCTCACCCAGGCACTAATGGTGAGGGTACCTTGTACCTTCGAAAGCAGGTACTTCTAATTATAGCTCTCATGAGATCCAGCCCACACTCTCCTGTCAATTAAGCCTGCTCCGGAGCCTGGCACCTCTGAGTTAACCCATGGGCTGCCTGGGTGGCAGGCACGGGGTGAAGAATGTGGGTGGTGGCTCCCACCTGGCACCTCTGAGTTAACCCATGGGCTGCCTGGGTGGCAGGCACGGGGTGAAGAATGTGGGTGATGGCTCCCACCTGGCACCTCTGAGTTAACCCATGGGCTGCCTGGGTGGCAGGCACGGGGTGAAGAATGTGGGTGATGGCTCCCACCAGTCCTAGGATGTCACCTCAGTCCTTGCTGCATCTTAGCTTTCCACCCTAAAGTGTGTGCCTGCCTGTGATGAAATACAGCGAAATGCCAGTGGCTCCGTGTACGAGAATCCTATGGTAAATAAGCACGGTGTTGCTCCCGGGTCCACTCTCGAACCAAACAGAATGGGATGGGCGTCTAGAAACAACTGTGTGGTAATAAAACAGCTGGTAATTCATGGGGACAGGTGTGGAGTGGGGGGAAGTTGCCGTCCCTCAGGCTCCCAATGAGGAGCTCCCTGGGAGACACACATGTGCCCTCTCAGATGCACCCACACACATGCACCCACGCACACCAACGCAGACACACACAAACACATCCCCCAGAGGGCCCGAGTGGCCGTCTCCCACCCACATGGGATGCAGTCTACGCTGACCCCGAGGGTGGACACCCACCCCTGCCCCCTACTCCTGTTCTCATACTCTTCCCAGAGGCAGGGGCAGCCGTGTTTGGTGGTGGGGTCTCCAGTACCTGGCTCTTCCTTTCCTCTCTCCAGTTCTAGGAGGGCTCAGATCTAGCTTTGGGGAGCCCATACTAGCTTTGGGGGGTGACTGTGAGTGACACTGGGAGAACAACAAAGCCTAGAGGACCAAGGGTGGGCGTGCACCCAGGTCTCTAAGCCTAGATGATGGGGAAAGGCAGGGTTTGATGGACAGGCTGAGATAGCACCTGAGAAACACCCATGGTCCCATGTAATCCACCCCAAGACAAGCATTTACACACACCCACACGCAGAGGCACACACACCCACACGCGGAGGCACACGCACTGGATCTACCCACCCACACCTGCCACACCTCCTCAGACATGCTTGTCCTCCTCACTCACCTATGCACTCAGGTCCCCTCCACCACCTTCTGCATTCTAAGAATGTCCTACAGCTGGCTCTCCACAAGCTGTCACCTCCACACAAACCCACGCATGTTCACATCCGCAGGCTCTCACACACACGTATGTGCATACACGCCTTCCCACAAGCCATATTTGGGGAAGAAAGGAGGCCACAGGCACTAACATGCATGCGTGCCACCTCTGCCTGCTTGCACACACGTGTGCATTCGCACACACATCAACCTCTGGCCATATTCTGGTATTCTCACTCACAGCTCCTCTGGGCTCAAAGCCACAGACTTGGAGAATGTGTCTGTCTCTGCCAGGCTCTGCCAGCCCCATCCTTCTCATGCCAACAGGTTTGCGCACCTACGCAGGTGGACCTGCCCATGGACAGAGGTTTCTGCCCACTCTCTCCACCTCCATCCCTCCTCCTGCTCCGGAGTAGTGCTTCCCCACCTAGAAACCCTCTGGTCGCATGCATTCCCCTCCCCCAACAAGAAGCACTCCCACACACATGACAAGTGATATGTCCATCCCAGAAATATACTGCCTCACATCACCCCCAGCCCACACAGCCCCCAAGCTACTCAGATAACTGGTCCCCCACACATGGACCTCACATGCAAAAGAAACATGTTTCCAGACACACCACGCATGAACATAAGTGCAGGCAGACAGAACTATGTACGCAAGCAAGCCTCTAGTCCCCTGACAAGCAAGCACTAATGCTATACACACTGATGACTCCAGGCCACCCGTGCCTATTCAGAGCAGCCACTGCATGCCAGAGGGAACGCGTCCCCCCCCACCCCATCCCCGGTGGCATCGCTGACTGCAGCAGAATGGTCACGGGGTGACAGTGGTGCCCTGGGGACTGGGTCCAGCTGTGAACCCCTTTGCTGAGGGCCCAGGGAAAGGGAGACAAGGTCGTCATCCCTAGCACTCCAGGTGGGCACCGAGGGCAGTGGCGGGACCCTGGTGCCCCCAGCTCCTAGCCCCTGGCCACGTCTCTGGATTGACAACAGGATGTTCTGGGGAGGAAGAACACTCACCTGGCTCCACTGGGCTCTGCAGAGGAAGATCTGGACGAGAGGGAAGGGAGAGACCTCTGTGTGGACGTGCTCCTCCGGTAGAGGGGCAGCAGCTGGACGTCTAGGTCACAGGCAGCAGCACTCGCTTGCTCCCCTAGCTCCTATC
Source organism: Ovis aries (assembly GCF_016772045.2). Taxonomy (NCBI): domain Eukaryota; kingdom Metazoa; phylum Chordata; class Mammalia; order Artiodactyla; family Bovidae; genus Ovis; species Ovis aries. Next base: position 43,382,207 of record NC_056055.1, on the reverse strand, counting down.
ACGAGTGCCAAGGAGGCTTCTTCCATGCCCCGCTGGCAGCTCCCGCCTGACTCTGCAGCGCAACGCTTCTGCCCCCGGAGAGGCAATGCTCCTAGCCAGGAGAGAAGCGAGAGCGAAATCAAAGCGGCGTGGAGGAGAGAGAGGCAGAGAAGGCGAGAAAGAACGAAAGAGCCAGACCGAATCTGGCTCCACCAATGGGATCAGTGGCTGCCCAGCGTCAGGTGACAATAAGCAAGCTTGGTCCCTGCCTGCCTGGGCTGCTGGGAGGGGGGAAAGGGCAGAGGGTCTCTTAGGGAGCTCGATCGATGTCCTTGGAGACAGTGGCAGGGATCACCTTTCTCTAATGCTTCCAGGACCGGCTGCCCCCAGAAGTCTCTCCAACACAACCCTGCTTGGGAATCTCTCACTTGAAGCAGCTCCTAAACTTCAAGATGCTGGGAGAGGGGTGGGGCTTAGCCTAAGGGCTCAGGAGCTCCAAAGCCTGGATTCTGGTTGGGGGATGGGGAGGAGGAAGAGTACAGGGGCGAGTCCACTGGGAGTATGCGAGCTGCAGGGGGCAGGCATAGGGGGTCTGTCTACAGTCTGGATTCTTGCTGATCCGTGGCTCCATTTTCTTACCAGCTCTATCAAGAGCTATCGGACCTGCAGCTCCAGGGCCCCCTGATCATCTAGAGAGAATGTCTGGCTGCTTAAGTTCTACAGGGAAAAAACAAGAGAAAGAAGTTGTGGGGCAGTGAAGGGATAGCAGAGACGGGAGTAGGAGGAGCTCACAGAGCTTGGCGTGTTCCCATCTCAGCCAACTCCCTGGGCTCAGAAGAGCCCAGCCCTGAATACCTTGGCCAGAGAGATTATCATCTGCTCTCTGATTAGCAGGAAGGTTTTCTACCACTGAGAAAGGAGGACCCCAAGGATGTCACGGTGAATAACACTCAAGGAAATCTGAATCAAGCAACCAACAGTGACAAAGCGTATGGATGGTGTGGAAAAGCACAGACTTTGCAGTCAGACAGATATATATGGTCAAAAATTCTTGCTCTGTCACTTTCTAGCTGGGTGACCTTGGACAAGTTACTTACCCTCTCAAGGCTTCAGTTTCTGCATCTGTTAAGACGAATAATAATATAAGCTCGTTGTCATCACTGATGAGAAATTTCATAAATCATGAAGCTCTGGCTGGTCCAGGAGATATGCCCAGTCACCCAGAGTCATACTGATGCCCAGTCACATCAAAGCTGTTATCATCAGCATCATTGTTGACAGTGCCTGCCTGCAAGGAGCCCACAGCCTTGTAGGGGAGAAAAGACAGGCATCTAGAGATCCAATTAGAGAACAAGGAATATACAGCTAAACTGAGGGTATAGATGGGGATTCGAAAAAGGAGGAGTGGGGACCAGCTCCAGAGAACAGGTGGAGCACAGCCCAGAGACTGGGAACAGCAGTGTGGTGGTGGTGGGGAGGGCTTGGTGCAGGGCCAGCAGACCGACCAGGTGGGCCCTGGGTGAGGGACTCAGAGAGCCACAGGGGGCCTGAGCTGAGCATAGGGACACTCCCTGAGAGGGACTCAGAGACTGCAGGCATCGGCCACAAAGGTTAAAGAAGTTGACAGCGGTTAGGAAGTGAACAGTTTACCGAAAGTGAAAACAAGCAGAAGCCAATCCTACCCTAAAGGGGTGTGGAGAACCAGGGCAAGTTGGGTCAGATCCCGAACCTCACAGTGCGATGTGTGGTGTTACACGGAGGCAGGATTAAGCACTCCCTTGGCCGAAGAAGAGGAGGTCCTGCCCCTCACACACCTACACGGAGATGTTGAAACTCCAATGCCATGCAACATGTTGTCTCCTGATTATGGCCAGCAGCAGACATCTGGACCAAAACCTGGACCTGGAGCCAACCTACAGACAGCAACTTGGTTTCCCCTTCGGTAAAGGAAGACTAGTTTAAGCACATCCCTGCCTCCCACCTTCGTGGGATGGCACGCCGAGACCACATGAGATCATGCATCTCAAACAGAGAACAATAGCCATCTGAATGTGCTTTTGTGGGGCTTGGTGCTGGCTTCAGGTGAAGGCACAAACCCTCAGAGCTCCTGCCTTTTCTTGCCTCAGAGAACTTCTCTGCAGATCACATGAGGAGACGCATGGTAAGAAGAAAGCATAACAGGCCAAATATAACTAACTCCGGATGAAACCAAAACGACCGCCAAGATGCACTTCTGCTGCATTTTTATTTTTAATAACTTTTTATTACACAAGTCATACATGAAAAAGAAAAATTAATTCTAAAATTTAAGAGCATTATAATTGCTTGTTTCCTCACCATTTAGAAATAGGCATATAAGATGCAAAAATAGAAGTATAAATACTGTTCTATACCTACTTCTTCCATTTACCAATACCTTTTCTGTTCATCACATAGTTTTTCTACAGCTTTTTTTTTCCCCCTTTGGCTGCACTGCTCTTAGTTCCCTGACCAGGGACTGAACCCAGGCCAATGGCAGTCAAAGCGCAGAGTATTAACCACTGGGTGGCCAGGGAATTACGTACATTACTATTTTAAATTTAAATATGTTCTATTTCTTTGAAGCTTATCTGTTCTGTAATTAACTTATTTTACTTTTTCTCCATTCTAAACAACACTGCAATGAACATTCTTACAGCAAAATCCCTTCCCACACCTTAATTATTTTTCCAATAAAATATTAAGTGGTGTAATAAATATAAAGGGAACTTAACTGGATACTGATTTAAACAAACCATTAAAAAAATTATGTAACAACTGGAAAATTTGAATACTAACTGGATTTTGATAATATTTAGGAACTGGCAACCCATTCCAGTATTCTTACCTGCAAAATCCCATGGACAGAAGAGCCCGTCATGCTACAGTCCATGGGGGTCACAAGAGTCAGACACAATTTAGCAATTAAACAATAACAAGGAATTATTAGTTCTGATCATCTTTCAGGGTTATTCTTTTAAAAGAATATCCTTCAGAGATACATATTTATGGATGAATGACATGATATCTATGATTTGTTTCTGAATAATCTCAGGGGACTCAGTGGGATATGTATATGAAAGATCAGCATGGGTGAATAATTGTTGAAGCTGCACACTTTGAGATTCAATAAGCTATTTTCTCCATTTTTATGCATGCTTGGAAGTTTCCCTGTTAAACATTGTATCTAAGCTATGATTACAATATAGTCATAACAAAAGCATTTATTAAGAACCAAAACACAGTGCTAGGCAGGAGATTCTCATAACAGCCTTGAGGGGTAGACCTAGCAACCTTTTTTTCGAAAAGTGGATGGTGGAAAATGAGACCATGGATGGACTTCTTATGGATGGTGGTCCATAAGAAGTCAAGGCAGAGTCAAATTCAGGTTTGAGTACAAAGACTGGGTTCTTCATGGTAGAAGGGCATAGAGCAATTATAAAGTTTTAGGTAACAGAGAATGAGGCTGTACATGAAAAAAATCTACAGTCTTAATAATGCTTGTGCACTTTTTATTTATTTTTAAAATTATTTTATTATTTATCTATTTTTGGTGTGCCAGGTCTTTGTTGCTGCCCGAGGCTTTCCCTAGCTGCAGCGGGCAGGGGCTGCTCTCTAGCTGTCATGCATGGGCTTCTCTTGTGGAGCACAGGCTCTAGGCCCCCGGGTTCAGTGGTTGTGGCACGCGGGCTTAGTTGCTTCTTGGCATGTGGGATCTTCCCAGACCAGGGATCAAACCAGTGTCTCCTGCACTGGCAGGAGAATTCTTAACCACTGGACCACCAGGGAAGTCCCTCATGCACCTTTTAGACTCAAAATGTTTACGTGTGTTTCTCCGTGGTTGAAGTAAGTATGGAAAGTTCAGAGGCCAATGAATGCAGACACACCCAGATAGCCCATAAAAATCACCTTGTTCATTCACAAGTGTTGACAATGACAGGAGTGGGCAGTGGCTCTTTATGAGAACCGTGTGGATTTCTCAGTGCTTATTTATTTTACCTGTTTGAAATTATGTTTAGGCCTCCTACAACCCCCACCTATTTCAAACTTATAAAGAATATTAATTCTAAAAACTGGACACATTTCTGAGTATGGACTCAACTAAAGAATATAATACACTTTAAAGCTTTTTGAAAACTTAAATATGTAACAATTTTAAGGCAAGGAAAAATACCAAATTATGTTTAAAGAGACTGAAAAGTTATTAGAAGAGACATTAATGAAATGTTGGAGGAGTTAAATTTCAAGGGAAGAAGATCAAAAACAATAAAGAAAGAATCACAAGTGAAATGAGAAGGGGAAGAACTAATCAGATGGAACCATAGTGCTGGAATAGTCACTAAACTATGCCTGAAGTGGACCAGCATAAAGTTGGGACTATGGAATACCTCTGGCACTGCATGGCAAGATACTGGGGTAACACTTAGACATATTGAATACTCGAACTCCTACCATGCTGCAAAGGCTCTCCTCCACAATAATTCTATTTAGAGAGCTGCATAGAGAAGAACCTACAGAGAAGACATAGGAAAAGGCAACACAAAAATGGCTTTCATACCAACAATGTCAAAGTTAAATTACTGATACAATCTATCTGGAAACAATCCACCCTTATTTTTCTAATGCACATAGTGCTACTTAGCCTCACCACAAACTGAAATCCATTCATTCATTCAAGAAAAATTTATTGGATGCTTCACTATGTATCAGGCATTGTTTTAGGCAATGAAGATATTGTTGTGGGAGGAGAGAGAAGAATCCCTGCTCTTGGGGACTTAGTTTATGGCAAGGTGAAGACAGACAGTAAATAAACTCTATATTAGGTGACACTCAGTGCTATGGAGGGACTTTCCTGGTGGTCCAGTGGTTAAGAACATGCCCTCCAATGCAAGGGACATGGGTTTGACCCCTGGTTGGGAAACTAAGATCCCACATGCCATGGGGTGACTAAGCCCGTGTACCACAACTACTGAGTTCATACTCTGCAATTAGAGAGAAGCCTGCATGGTCTCAATGAAAGATCCCAAGTGCCGCAACTAAGACCTGACAGAGTCAAAAGTAAATAAAGAAATATTAAAAATAAGAAGAAAACATTCAATAGTTCAAAAAAGTGCTATGGAGAAAAATAAGTCAGATGTAGGGATAGGGAATGTCGTGGGGGAGTGTGTGCGTGCTCAGTTGCGTCTGACTCTTTGCAGTCCCGTGGACTATAGCCCACCAGACTCCTCCTCTGTCCATGGGATTTCCCAGGCAGGAATACTGGAACTGGTTGCCTTTTCCTTCTCCAGGGGGGTCTTCCTGGACCACAGATCAAACCCACATTTCCTGCATTGGCAGGTGGATTCTTTACCACTGAGCCACCTGGGAAGCCCCCCAGGCAGGGGGAAGTTACAGTTTTAAACAAGGCCATCAGAGAAGGCCTAGGAAAGATGATTTTGGGCAAAAAAAAAAAAAAAAAAAAATCCAAAGGGAGGGAGGCATGCAGAATTATCGATATGTGGGGGAGGAGCATTCCCGTTAGCGGATGGATGGACGTAGGGGCCCTGAAGCGGGAGAGAGCCAAATTGTTCCAGAAACAGCAAGAGGACCAGTGCAGCAGAAGGGAGGGAGCGAGGGGAGGGTGGCAGGAGTTGGGGACAGAGAGGTGGTGGGTGGAGGGACAGATGATGCAGGGGTGTGTAAGCCGTTCTCAAACCTCTGGTTTGTACTCTGAAATGGAAAGCTATGGGGAAGTTTAGAGCAGAGACTGACCTGATATGAAATATGTTAATTGTGCTCTCCCAAGGCTGGCAGAGGGGGCTCAGCTGGAAGCACGAAAGCTGTTAGAAGCCCCCTATAATAATCACAGCCTCCTCACTAGAGGTGGCCTGGACCTACGTGGGGTGTCAGTGAAGCTGGTGAGAAGCAGTAGGACTCTGGCTATATCCGGGAAAGCTGACATGTTAGATGCACCACATGAGAAAAAGAGGCAAAAATAACTAAGATTTTGGACTTGAACTCCTATGAGGGAGGAGTTGCTGTGTACTGAGATGGGGAGCACTCCGGAGTAGTTTGGGGAGGAAAATCAAGGGTTTGGCTGTGGATATAGGTTTGAGATGCCGGGCAGACATCGCCGTGGAGGTGTGGGATAGGCAGAGAGATGTAGCTGGAAGGCAGAGTGGTCCAGACGATAAGCCCTGAGGAGCTGTCACATACAGCACACAGTTCAAAGCTGAGAAACTGGTCCATTGCCGAGGAAGCAAGTGTAAGAGAAAAGGGAAGTTCTGAGAACTGAGTCTTACAGCTCTCTAGTGTTTTGAGGTCAAGGAGATGAGGAGGAACCAGAAAATACATGGCTTCAAAATGATGTAAACAAATTAGGATAAATTATTCATAGATCATATGTAATAACTTGAACTCGGATAACATTTCCAGACCACATATTCCTTTTATTCTACTGATATGTATTCAAAAGGGTTCTTTATTCATTTAGCATTTCCATTGCCCATCGAGAATTCATAGACAGAATCTGTTAAACCTTCTGAAATCTGTATTTAGACTCCAAAAATCCCTTCTTGAAGACGTTTTATTTTTAATTGTAGGTTAATCACTTTACAATGTGTTTTGGTTTGTGCCATGTAACAGTGTGAATCAGCCATAGGTATACACATGTTCTCTCCCTCCCTGAATCTCCTCTCACCCCCTACCCCATCCCACCCCTGTAGGTTGTCAGAGAGCATCAGGTTGAGCTCCTTGTATGATACAGCAACTTCCCACTAGTTATCTGTTTTACATACAGTAATGTGTATGTTGAAGCCCAAGTGGTGGTAGTGGTTTTGTCTCTAAGTCATGTCCAACCCTTTGTGACCCCATGGACTGTAGCCTGCCAGGCTCCTCTGTCCATGGGATTCTCCAGGCAAGAATACTGGAGGGGGTTGTCATTTACTTCTCAGAAGCCCAAGTGGCACCGTGGTAAAGAATTCACCTGCCAATGCAGGAGATGCAGGTATGATACCTGGGTTGGGAAGATCCCCTGGAAAAAGAATTGGCAACCCACTCCATTATTTTGCCTGGAAAATTCCATGGACAGTGGAGCTTGGCATGCTACAGTTCATGGGGTCACAAAGAGGCAGACATGACTTAGTGACTAGAGAATACAACATGCAGGTTTCAATGCTACTCTCTCAATTCAACCCACACTCTCATTCCTTCACTGTGTCCATACGTCTGTGATTACTAATTTCAGACAAAAATGAGAATGAAATATGTAAAATTTTCATATTTACTATGAAATATGTAAAATAAAGTATAATAAAATGTTATTAGTAACAAATTAAAGTCTGTTTGGCTAATAATAACTTACAACTTTTATTTGAGGCTAGATAAGAGAAGGAACCCTCCTCCAGAGAAAATAAGGGAGGGGTGGAGCAAATTAAGAAAGACAGCAGAATGGTGCCAAAAGTATATCAGCCTAATTAGAGGGAAAACCGGAGTGTATTCTTAGTGGGGAATTATAGTAATTGTTGTTAGGAAATAAGCCCCCAAACGTAAAAGGTATTAATAGAAGGCTTGATTTAAGCATTCTCTCCTCTTGTCCTTTAGGCATGAAAAATGCTATGTAAATCCAACAAGCATTGCAGTAAGAAAACTAGCTAAATAAAGTATGGTGTACAAGAACAATGAGGAGTACTATTTAGCCATTAAAAACAATAGCTTAGAAGAATATTTAATAACTCAGAAAAATAGTACACAATGAGAAAAAAGGAGATTATAGAACCACATATAAAATGTTTCAATTTTTATTTTTATACAATTTTTAAAGGTTACTTTCCACTTAGAATTATTACCAAAAATTGGCTACATTCCCTCTGTTGTACAATACATCCTTGAGCCTATCTTTTACCCAATAGTTTGTACTTCCTACCCCGCCCCCACTGGTAATCACTACCTTGTCTATATCTGTGAGTCTGCTTCTTTTTTTTGTCATATTCACTAGTTTGTTGTGTTTTTTAGATTCCACAAATAAGCGATATCATACAGTATTTGTCTTTCTCTGTCTGACTTTCTTCACTTTAGCATAAAGCCCTCCAAGTCTCTCCATGTTGCTACAAATGGCAAAAATTCACTTTTTTTCATTCTTATTTATGGTTGAGCAGTATTCCATTCAATATGCTACTGGAGATCAGTGGAGAAATAACTCCAGAAACAATGAAGAGATGGAGCCAAAGCAAAAACAACACCCAGTTGTGGATGTGGCTGGTGATAGAAGTAAAGTCCGATGCTGTAAAGAGCAATATTGCATAGGAATCTGGAATGTTAGGTCCATGAATCTTAAGGCAAATTGGAAGTGATCAAACAGGAGATGGCAAGAGTGAACGTCGTCAACGTTTTAGGAATCAGCTAACTAAAATGGACTGGAATGGGTGAATTTAATTCAGATAACAATTATATCTACTACTGTGGGCAAGAATCCCTTAGAAGAAATGGAGTAGCCATTATAGTCAGTACTTCGATGCAATCTCAAAAACAATAGAATGATCTCTGTTTCCAAGGCAAACCATTCAATATCACAGTAAAGCAAGTCTATGCCCCGACCAGTAATGCTGAAGAAGCTGAAGTTGAACAGTTCTATGAAGACCTACAAGACCTTTTAGAACTAACACCCAAAAAAGATGTCCTTTTCATTAATAGGGAACTGGAATGCAAAAGTAGGAAATAAAGAAACACCTGGAGTACAGAATGAAGCATGGCAAAGGCTAATGGAGTTTTGCCAACAGAACACACTGGTCATAGCAAACACCCTCTTCCAACAACATAAGAGAAGACTCTACACATAGGCAAGACCAGATGGTCAACTTTGAAATCAGATTAATTATATTCTTTGCAGCCAAAGATGGAGAAGCTCTATACATTCAGCAAAAACATGACCAGGGGTTGACTGTGGCTCAGATAAGGAACCCCTTATTGCCAAATTCAGACTTAAATTGAAGAAAGTAGGGAAAACCACTAGACCATTCAGGTATGACCTAAATCAAATCCCTTACAGTTATACAGTAGAAGTGAGAAATAGATTTAAGGGACTAGATCTTATAGACAGAGTGCCTGATGAACTACGGACTGAGGTTCATGACAGTGTACTGGAGACAGGGATCAAGACCATCCCCAAGAAAAAGAAATGAAAAAAAGCAAAATGGCTGTCTGAGGAGGCCTTACAAATAGCTGTGAAAAGAAGAGAAGCCAAAAGCAAAGGAGAAAAGGAAAGATATACCCATATGAATGCAGAATTCCAAAGAATAGTGAGGAGAGATAAGAAAGCCTTCCTCAGCGATCAGTGCAAAGAAATAGAGGAAAACAAGAGAATGGCAAAGACTAGAGGTCTCCAAGAAAATTAGAGATACCAAGGGAACATTTCATGAAACGATGGGCTCAATAAAGTACAGAAATGCTATGGACCTAACAGAAGCAGAAGATCATTAAGAAGAGGTGGCAAGAATACACAGAAGAACTTATACAAAAAAGATCTTCACGACCCAGATAATCACGATGGTGTGATCACTCACCTAGAGGCAGACATCCTGGAATGTGAAGTCAAGTGGGCCTTTCGAAGCATCACTACAAACATAGTTAGTGGAGGTGATGGTATTCCAGTTGAGCTATTTCAAACCCTAAAAGATGATGCTGTGAAAGTGTTGCCCTCAATATGCCAGCAAATTTAGAAAACTCAGCAGTGGCCACAGGACTGGAAAAGGTCAGTTTTCATTCCAACCCCTAAGAAAGGCAATGCCAAAGAATGCTCAAACTACTGCACAATTGCACTCATCTCACATGCTAGTCAAGTAATGCTCAAAATTCTCCAACCCAGGCTTCAACAATATGTGAACCGTGAACCTCCAGATGTTCAAGCTGGTTTTTTCCAAGCTGGTTTTAGAAAAGGCAGAGGAACCAGAGATCAAATTGCCAACGTTCACTGGATCATGAAAAAAGCAAGAGAGTTCCAGAAAAACATCTATTTCTGCATTATTGACTATGCCAAAGCCTTTGACTATGTGGATCACAATAAACTGTGGAAAATTCTGAAAGAGATGCGAATACTAGACCACCTCACCTGCCTCTTGAGAAATCTGTATGCAGGTTAGGAAGAAACAGTTAGAGCTGGACACGGAACAGCAGACTGGTTCCAAATAGGAAAAGGAGTACGTCAAGGCTGTATATTGTCACCCTGCTTATTTAACTATATGCAGAGTACATCATGAGAAACGCTGGGCTGGATGGAGCACAAGCTAGAATCAAGATTGCCGGGAGAAATATCAATAATCCCTGGGATTTCTTTGGAAGGAATGACGCTAAAGCTGAAGCTCCAGTACTTTGGCCACCTCATGCGAAGAGTTGACTCATTGGAAAAGACTCTGATGCTGGGAGGGACTGGGGGCAGGAGGAGAAGGGGACGACAGAGGATGAGATGGCTGGATGGCATCCCTAACTCGATGGACATGAGTCTGAGTGAACTCTGGGAGTTGGTGATGGACAGGGAGGCCTGGCGTGCTGCGATTCATGGCGTTGCAAGGAGTGACTGAACTGAACTGAACTGATGGTAGTTCTATTTTTAGTTTTTTTAGAAACCTTCATACTATTTTCCACAGTGGCTGCACCAATTCTCATTCCCACCAACAGCGTACAAGGATTCCCTTTCCTCCACATCCTCACCAACATTTGTTATTTATAGACTTTTTGATATTAGCCTTTCTGACAGGTGTGAGGTGATATCTCATTGTGGTTTTGATTTGTATTTCTTTCATAATTGGTAGTATTGAGCATCTTTTCATGCTCAACATGTGCATTTCTTCTTTTGAAAAATGTTCAGTTCTGCCCATTTTTAATCAAGTTGTTTTTCTGATATAGAGTTGTTATTAGACTCCATCTGCATTTATAAAATATTGGCTATATTCTCCAATTTGTATAATATATCCTTGTAGCTCATTTTATACATTTATACCTAATGGTTTGTACCTCTTAATCCCCTCCTCCTATACTGCCCCTTCTCACTTCTCTCTTTCCACTGGTAACCACTAGTTTGTTCTCAATATCTGTGAGTCTGCTTTTTTGTTACATTCACTAGTGTTTTGTATTGTTTAGATTACATATACTAGTGATACCATACAGTATCTTTCTCTGTCTTACTTATTTCACTTAGCATAATGCCCTCTAAGTCCATCCAAGTAAATGGTAGGCAGATGGCAAGCCTTCGTTCTTTTTCATGGCTGAGTAGTACTCCATCGTGTGTGTCTTTCTATGTGTATATATACATATATGCCCATGTGCTGTGCTCAGTCGCTTCAGTGGTGTCTGACTCTTTACAGCCCCATGGACTGTAGCCCGCCAGGCTCCTCTGACCATGGGATCTTCCAGGCAAGAGTAATGGAGTGGGTTGCCATGCCCTCCTCCAGGGGATCTTCTGAACCCACGGGTTGAACCTGAGTCTCCTGCCTCTCCTCCATTGTGGGCGGATTCTTTATCACTGAGCCATAAAGGAAGCCCATACACTTATATCCATATCTATATATATTTGGATGCTTCTTAAAATTTTCCAAACTTTCTATAGTGAATATGTATCTCTGTAAAAAACCAAACCAAAACAAAAAACAGAACGAAACAAAAACCTAGGAGCTGCAAGAAAGCTGGTGGACCTCAAAGCCCAGAGAATGAAATCAAAGCAGCTCTAGCGCCTCAGTGGGAAGCTAAGATCTATTGTGTGTAGCTCTGTAGGGGACAGGAAGTGTTTTCCTTTGGTTAGGTTTAGTTATCATAAAACCAATATGGAGAAAAGTTGAAAAAAGTCTGGTTTAGAAACCAACACAACAAGATTTTACTAGAATATTAATATATTATTAAATTGACAGAAAGGTTAAATTTTTGAAAGCCAACACTCAAAACAATGTGGTAAAATGTTATGCATATTCTCATATATGATATGTATTCACGTATACATTTTTATTGGTGATGCATATCAGCACAATCCTTTTTGAAAGTAATTCAGCAATATGTACAAAAAACCATAAAACGTGCATGTTCAAAAGGGAATAGCCACTATGGAAACAGTTTGGCAGTTCAATAAAATGAAGCATACAACTATCATTCAACCCAACAATTGCACTCGTGGGCATTTATCCCAGAGAAAGAAAAACATACAAAAACCTGTACATGTATGCTCATAGCAGCTTTATTCATGATGGCCCTTAACTGAAAACAACCCAGATGTTCTTCAAAGGATGAATAGATAGACAAAGCATGGGAATTCAGCAATACAAAGGAATGAACTAGTTATACTTTCATGATACATGCAACAGCTTGGATTATCTCCAGGGAATTATGCTGAGTGAACAAAGAAATCCCAAGAAGTCACACACTGTTTTCCATCTTCGAATGATTTCCACTCTGGAAAAAACAAAAGTATAAAGATAGAGAACAGATTAGTAACTACCAGGGAGGGGTGAGAAGGAGGTAAGGGCGGCTGTAAAAGGGCACTTGAGGGATCCTTGTGGTGAAGGACTATCTTGTATGCGATATTTTGGTTGTGATACTATACTAGTTTACAGTATGGTACCATTAGGGAAAGTAAGTAAAGCATACTTGGTATCTCCACATGCTTTTTTTAACCTTTTTATTTATTTGGCTGTGCCAAGTGTTAGTTGCCACTCTTGGAATCTTCCATCTTTGTCGAGGCATGTGAAACACAGTTGCCTGACCAGGGTTCAAACCCAGACCTCCTGTCTTGGGAGCCCCAAGACTTAGCTACTGAGTCACCAGGGTAGTCCCTCTGCACTATTGCATACAACTACTCATGTATCTACTATTACTTCAGAGCAAAACAAACAAAAAATTAAAGTACATCTTCTTTTGACCACTTATCGCCAAGTCTAGAAATTTGTCCTAGGAATAGAACCCGAAAGACTAAAGTACTTTAAAGGCACCAGATGTTCAAAACAGTGGTATTTACAACAGGAAAAAAGAACCATTTTGTGTCCAAACAGCGACACAGGCAAATCATGACACAGCCACCCAAGAATTATGCAGTTGTTTGATACAGCCACAAAGAAATGTTATTTGAAAAGGGAGGATTCAAAACTGTGGTACAATATGAAATCTCTGTGATGGGGCTGGAATATATTGCAAAAGTTTTAATAGTTACTCTGTGTGAAATTCTAACTAATGTTTCCCTTCCCTCAAGCTATCTCTAAAGTTACAGGTTTGGGAGGGGAGGGAACGATAGTAAAGGACATTTTTTATGTTTAATTACAAACGTCAGAGTCACGATGAAAGTTCTTTAAATCTATCCCTCCCAGTAGAACGAACTTCGTTTTTCAGGTTCCAGGATTGGAACAAGCGTGTATACAAGGACCCAGAGTCATGAGCCTAGGGCAGGTGCGATTGAGGCACCCCCCTCAACCGCTGCAGCTGCTCCAGCACTGTGCTCACGGCCCCATGTCCACAGCCCCACCCCAGGACCCCACCAGGAGTCCGACGAGGAGATCCCCCAAAGAGAATGAGGACGCAGCCCGGAGGTGCAGTGACCACTCCAAGGTCATCATCAAGCCGGCAATCGAGGCTCGGCCGGGCGCAGCCTAGAGCTCCAGGACTCTGAGTCGGGGTCTCGCAATCTGCCTCGCATCCCCACCCCATCCCGAGTCTCGACCCGGAGGCTCCCCAGCGACGAACTCCCACGTTGCGTCCAGATTGCCTCTCGGCCCCCAGATCTGAGCTGTGCGCCCCCACCTTATGCCCGGGGCCAAGACCTCGCGAACGTACCCTTCCCCTAGACCCTTCCCCTCTTCCTTTTTCGCCCTCTCAACCCAGCTTTTCCCGACTCCGGGAAGAACCGGGAAGAGAAGGCGGAGGCGAGCGAGACGCCGCGGGATAAATACTGTGGCCCGGCCCCGCCCACCGACATCACTTCCGCCCCGCGACAAGATGGCGGCGCCCCGGCCCTGCCACGCAGACTTCCGCCTGGCGCCGAGACTGGGAACCCGCTGCGCGTCGCGTCGGAGGTGAAATCGGGACACGCGTGGTGTGGAACTACATCCTAGGTGCGGAGGGGTGCGTCTTTGCCTCGTGCCTGGCCGGGGGCCTGGAGAGAAGGCGAGCCAAGGGCCCTAGCCGGGGTGTTCGGGGGAGTCCCGCCACGTGGGAGGGGGAGGAGCTGAGTCTCTGCCGGAGGGACGCGCCGACTCGGGGGGCGGGAGGCCACGTGGGTGGGGTTCCGCTCAGGGTCCGCGAGTCCTTCTCCCTCGAGTGACTTCGTTACCCCTTTTCGCCTTCTTTCTCAGGCATCATGTCGGAAGGAAACGCCGCGGGCGAGCCCAGCGCTCCGGGAGGGCCCCGACCCCTCCTTTCTGGGGCGCGGGGGCTTATTGGGCGAAGGCCGGCACCTCCCCTCACCCCGGGCCGCCTTCCCTCCATCCGCTCCAGGGATCTTACCCTCGGGGGAGTCAAGAAGGTACCCGACGGCACCTTTCTAAAGAAATCCAGCTACGCTGAATTCCAGGCACTTGGGGGTTTGACTGTAGGGCCTACTGTGTGCCAGGCGTGGTGCTGGGCCTTGCGAATCTTGTCTTCAGACTTCCGCCTGCAATTTTTGGGGAGCCTGCCCTACCTTCAAGTCAAGATACTGGGTCCAAGATGTTGACATGGCTCTCAGAGATGGCTGAATAGCAGAGAATCCTAATTAGCTCAGAAGCAACTTGAGCAGGGTTTATTTCCTTTTGGTGTGTCTTGGATACCTTTCAGAAACCCATGAAAGCCACGCAGACATAAAGTTTGCCTGCAATTTAAGAGAGTTCTGAATTTGCCCTGGATCCCAGTGTGCAGACTTCTGGTCCAAAGTATTGAGTCTTAGGTGTGATAGTAGAGCCTCTGTGTCTTATATTATGTTTGTGACTGTAGATGTGACGGGTAGACTGTAAAGAGAATGGGGAGGATGATAGAGCATAAAGCAGCCAGTTTTTGAAGGCCTCAGTTTCCCTTTGTAAATTCTGGTGGCAGTCTAACCCAATCATCAGTTTGTGAGTGCTGGCAGAACTGTCTTTCCCATTTGAACCTTGCTGGTAGAGCTCATCCTCTATAATACTGTCTGGTCTTAGCAATTTGAAGATGAAGTGTGAGAGTAGGTAAATTCCTCTGCTGTTAGAGTCCTGAGGGTTGTCCTTTCAGGAGGCAGAAACTGAGGCTGCCATTTAAATGTTTTTTGATGCCCCCTTCTATATATAGCTTCACCGTTGCCTTGGCATGACATTCCTCCTTTTCAAGCACCTGTCCATTTCAGTAAATCTTTGACAACAGTATGGAATGTGCCAAAGAGAGCCATATTGGTCTTCATCCATGGAAGATGCCCTTTGGAAGTTTTTCCTTTCCTCTGTACTTTGGGACCAGAATTTACCAAATCAGTGACTCCTGTATTTTACTTTCAGAAAACCTTCACCCCAAATATCATCAGTCGGAAGATCAAGGAAGAGTAAGTAGCTAGGCCTCCTGAATCCTCGCGCCTTGTTTGTGCGTCTGTGCTCAGTCACTTGCTTGAGTCTGACTCTTTGCCACCCCAGGGACTGTAGCCCGCCAGGCTTCTCTGTCCGTGGGATTCTCCAGGCAAGAATACTGGAGTGGGTTGCCATGCCCTTCTCCAGGGGATCTTCCCAACCCAGGGATGGAACCTGTATCTCTTGTGTCTCCTGCATTCTTTACCACTAGTGCCACCTGGGAAGCCTTGCCCCTTTGTTTACTTGCTCTGAATTTGGACTTTGGGGAAATAACTAAGTAGGTGGCTCAGAAGTTTAAATTTGTAGATTTAGTTCTTTGCAGTAGTGATTAGCGACCCTGGCTCCCAGGTGATTCTAATGTGCAAGCTTTAAAAAAATACTGATGCCTGGGAATCCATCCTTAAAATTGTTTTAACTTTTTTGCAGTGAAACAGTGATTATCTTTTTTATTTAACTTTTAATTTTTTATTGGGGTGTAGCCATTTAACAGTGTTGGGATAGTTTTAGATTAACAGTGAAGGGACTCTGCCATATATATACATGTATCCATTCTCCCCCAAACTCCCCTCCCATCCAGGCCTCCACATAACATTGAGCAGAGTTCTATGTGCTATACAGCAGATCCTTGTTGGTTATGCATTTTATTTATTTATTTTTTTGGTTATACATTTTAAATACAACAGTGTGTACAAGCAGCCACAAGTTCAATTTCTAAGTCTGTAAGTCTTTTTCTGTTTTGAAGTAAATTCATATGTATAATTTCTTTTTAGATTCCGCATATAAAGGATGTCATACAATTCTCCTTCTCTGCCTGACTTACTTCAGAGAGAGATTATGTTTTATAGCCAGAGTTGAGAGCCAATAGTTTGGGCAGAGATGGGTCAGGTTTTCCTTTTCGTTCTTTTGCATTGCAACTTTCCCACTTTCAGTCGATACCAAAAAAAAAAAAAAAAAAAATCCACATTTGGGGGCAATCTCTATAATTCACCTTTTGTGGTATAGTTCTAGTATACACTCTTCGAAAAGGTAAAGTACAGTAAACTGAAGGACTCTGCCTCATCAAGGAAGTGAAAAACGTGCTAGACCACCCACACAGGTGGGTACTGTGCTTCTCATGATATAGTTGTTGGCTCATAAACTCCCCTCCGGTGGAGCAGAGTGGTGTGGGAGAGTAAGACCAGTTCTCGGACGCAGGTGACGTCAGTAGTTTCCCTTGACCCTTTCACTTTTCCAGGCCCAAGGAAGAAGTAACCATCAAGAAAGAGAAGCGTGAAAGGGATAGAGATCGACAGCGAGAGGGCCATGGACGGGGCCGGGGGCGCCCAGAAGTGATCCAGTCCCACTCCATCTTCGAGCAGGGCCCCGCCGAAATGATGAAGAAAAAGGGTACAAAGCTGCCGGGGCTCTGGGAGGAAGGAATCAATGGATTTCAGTGCAGACTGCCCAAGAGAAGGACCAGGATGGTGGTATTCCCCTGCTTGTTCCCAGTTTAGCCTCCCTTGCTGTTGGCTCCTCCCTGACTCCTGGTGAACTATGGGTGGTTTTCCACAGGGAACTGGGATAAGACCGTGGATATGTCAGACGTGGGGCCCTCTCACATCATCAACATCAAAAAGGAGAAGAGGGAGACAGATGAAGAAACAAAACAGATCCTGCGCATGCTGGAGAAGGATGATGTAGGTACCAGTGGACTAGGGGAAGGGGCTGCCTTTGTGATGAAAAGCACTTCTAGGGAACCAGGATGGGAGAAGCTCTCTAATGTCCTGAAAGTCTAGTGAGCGGCAGGAATCTTTGATTAGAAAAGAGCTAAGATGGACTGTGGGCTTCCCAGGTGGCTCAGTGGTGTAAATCCACCTGCAGTGCAGAAGATGCAAGAGACACAGGTTCGATCCCTGGGTCATGAAGATCCCCTGGAGAAGGAAACGGCAACCCACTCCAGTATTGTTGCCTGGAAAATTCCATGGACAGAAGACTCTGGAGGGCTACAGTCAGACACGACCAAGTGGCTGGGCAAGGTGGACTGCCCTCCAGGTAGGTGTGTATGCTGGCCCTGCTGTGTGACCCCCCGACTTTTCTTTGGCAGTTCATCGATGACCCTGGGCTTAGGAATGATATTCGAAATATGCCTGTGCAACTGCCGCTGGCTCACTCGGGCTGGCTTTTTAAGGAAGAGGATGAGGAAGCAGATGTGAAAGCACGGCTGGCTGGCCCCGAGGAAGAGGATATAGAGGTGGACATGCCTGCTGTGAAAGGTGCTCTGTCAGTTAAGGTCTCGTCTCCTTTTCTCCAGCTGTTTCCGCAGGAGTGAGCCTGCCTGACTGTTTTAAGATTTATTTATTTTTTGGCTGTGCTGGGTGTTCGTTGCTCCACACCAGCTTTCTCTAGTTGCAGCAAGTGGGGGCTACTCTTTGTTGTGGTGTGTGGGCTTCTCATTGCAGTGACTTTTTATTGCCAAGCACAGGCTGTAGGGCGTGCGGGCTTCAGCAGTTGCGGCTCCTGGGCTCTAGAGCACAGGCTCAGTAGTTGTGGCACGTGGGCTTAGTTGCTCTGCAGCATGTGGGATCTTCCCCAGACCAAGGTTCAAACCTGTGTCTCCTGCCATTGGCAGGAGGATTCTTAATCACTGGACCGCCCTTTCTTAAATAAGTCACACAACTTTTGGATCCCTCTTTCTAAGCACAAAGTTTCCCTCCAGCTTCTTGGCTGAGTGACAGTGGAGCAGATCAGGTGGAAGGGGTGGGTGCAGTGAGATGGCCTAGAGGTGGCCTCTCATAGCCTTCCCTTTCTGTTATCTCGGGCAGTAAAAGAGGAGCCCCGAGATGAGGATGAGGAGACCAAGATGAAGGCTCCTCTCAGTGCAGCCAGGAAGATCCCGGGCCTCCCGAAGGATGTGTCTGTGGCGGAGCTGCTCAGGGAGCTGAGCCTCACGCAGGAGGAAGAGCTGCTGTTCCTGCAGCTGCCAGACTCACTCCCCGGCCAGCCACCCACTCAGGACATCAAGCCTGTCAAGACGGAGGTGCAGAGCGAGGATGGGCAGATGGTGGTTATAAAGCAAGAGAAAGACCGGGTATGCTCATCAGTGAGTGCTGTGAAGATGCACAGGACCTGGAGGGGAAATAGCTACCTGGAGGGGGAAGCAGAGTGGTGTTGCCCATAGTGAAATTAGAGAATAATACGTATTTGTTCTTTCTGCCTGTAAGGGGCTTGGGGCTCTCTGTGCTTCAGCCCAGATTGTGTGTGTGTTTGTTTTTCATGGTGAACTATTTTGAACATATACAAATGAGAGAATATAAGTTCTCATGTACCATCACCTAGCTTCAGCAGTTACTGATATTTTGTTCATTTATCTGTGGTTTGGGTTTTTTTGTTTTGTTTATTGACCAGTGGCAGGCATTCCCAGGAAAAGGCCCTCTCTGGGAAGCTCATTCTTTTTTTTTTTTTTAAATATTGTTCTTCTTTTTTTAAAGGGCTTTCTTGGTGACTCAGATGGTAAAGCATCTATCTGCAATGCAGGAGACCCGGGTTTGATCCCTGGGTTGGGGTGTTAGTTGCAGCATGCTAACTCTTGACTGTGGCATGTGGGGTCTAGTTCCCTGACCAGGAATCGAACCCAGGTTCCCTGCATTGGGAGTTCAATTCTTAGCCACTGGTCCACCAGGGAAGTCTGGGGAGCTCATTCTAACCTTTGCTGCTGATGCCTCCTTTGGGAAAGGGTTTGTTCTTGAAGGGAGGAGATAGTTCCTCAGCCAGTTTCCGTCCCCGATCGTCTTCACAGGAAGCCAGGCTGGCAGAGAACACTTGTACCCTGGCTGACCTGACGGAGGGACAGGTCGGCAAGCTGCTCAT
This sequence comes from Ovis aries, assembly GCF_016772045.2. Taxonomy (NCBI): domain Eukaryota; kingdom Metazoa; phylum Chordata; class Mammalia; order Artiodactyla; family Bovidae; genus Ovis; species Ovis aries. The sequence goes on along the minus strand of NC_056055.1, from coordinate 43,362,858 downwards.
CCGCAAGTCGGGGAAGGTGCAGCTCCTCCTCGGCAAGGTGACTCTGGACGTGACGATGGGGACCACTTGCTCTTTCCTGCAGGTGAGAGTGAGCCTGGTCGGGGTGGAGGCTGTTCAGGATGTTGACAGCTTGGTGTTAAGTACGGGGGAAGAGCTCTTGGGATCATCGCATGAAAGTCAGAGGACTGAGCAGTGGGCTGTGTGGTCTTGCCTTTCATCTCCGTCTCCGTTGATTGGCAGGAGCTGGTTTCTGTGGGCCTTGGAGACAGCAGGACAGGCGACATGACAGTCCTGGGACACATAAAGCACAAACTCGTCTGTTCTCCCAACTTCGAATCCCTGCTGGATCACAAACACCGGTAAAGCAAGCAGATGGAGGACGGTGGTGACTGTGCCCACGACTGCTGCCTGCTCCAGACGTTTTGTTCTCAAATCTGTTCGACCCAGAAGGGGCCTGTTTAGCCCACCCACTCCAGCCATTGTCCCAGTTTTCCCCACAGGGCCCACACGTGGCTCCCTTCCACGGCGGCTGTGAACAGCACGATGACCTTCCCACAGTGAGGAAACCGCACACCCTCACTGCTAGGGGGTTGGTCCCTGCTATTTATTTTTATATTTATGTCTTAGCTGTTCAGTGGACTGCACCCTCCCCAGGCGGAGAAGGATTGGTCTGGGCAAGGACAGGCTCCTTCTTTGGGGATGTCTTGGTTCTCAGGGCAGGAGACGCTATTGTTCCCTCCTTCCTCCCATGAGGCAGCGCATGAGAGAGAACAGAGATGTCTGGAGTCTTGAGATTCAACCTCAGTTCTATCCATTACTAATTGTGTGACTGAACAAACTACCTAACCTTTCTGAGCCTGAGTCCTCATCTGACAAATCGAGGACGATACCTACCTCACAGGGTTGGCGTGAGGATGCTGTGGAATACTGTCGATGAAATGTCCTTGCACAAGGCTGGACACACACTGTAGGAGCTCAATAAATGTTAGTTTAGTTTTCCTTCGCCTGAGTGTTCTCAAACAATACAGAGATTCCAAGGATCTCTCAGAAAAGGTGAATGGAACTGCTTCTTCCCACATTCTTACTCCATGTCCCATCCCTCTGGACTGATGCTCTGAAGGTTTGGGTTTGGGCCTCTCTGTGCCCTTTTTTCTCCTAAGCGTCTTAGGCAAGCACTTCCTGTTCATTGCTGTGAGCCCCTAGCCATAGGTGCCATCAGAAGAGAGGAAAGCAAAGACTTGACTCCTCCCAGCCCTACACGTGCCTTTGGGTGTCACAGTGGTCCCAGGACTTATTCCTCCTACCCTCACCTCTTCCAGCTCCACTTAAATTATTTCTCAGAAGAAACCTGTGACTGCTCGTAGATAATTATCACCCCACCAACTCAAATACTGCTGAAAAACAACCCTGGGTGAAAAAGAAAGTAGAAATGATTGAATAATGACCTCATCAACACTGGACAGATGATTTCTCACTTCAAAAGTGTTAAGTTTGAGAAGCCTGCATCTGTCTCCTATCCTGGCATTGGCTTGGATCCTGCTCTCCCTGGCTGCACGGGCCTTGTAGTTCATTGTGTCGTCTTGTTCCTTTCAGCAGCTCAGTACTCTCTTGACCCATCCAGTGTGTGGTCCCTGAGGAGCAGCGTCTCTTTCCTTATTCCTTGTCTGCAGAGCAGGGTCATGGAGACAACTTGGAGGTTAGCGAAAGCCGCCTGCTGCAGTGTCTGTGGTCATTAGACAGCATTGCAGCTCCCTTTGCTTCGAGCTTAGCAAACTGCCTCTGGAACAGTTGGGAACCACACAGGCTCCATGAGAAATGCTCCCTGCTGATTTAGCTGGCCCTAGAGGTTTGGGAAGGATGCTCCTTTCTTTAGTCTCCTTTCTGTTCCTTGTGTTAGTTCCTCTGTTGTGTCTGACTGCGACATCATGGACTAAAGCCCAGACTCCTCTGTCCATGGAATTCTCCAGGCAGACATACTGGAGTGGGTTGCCATTCTCTTCTCCAAGGGATCTTCTCAAGCCAGGGATCGAACCAAGGTCTGTCAGCACTGCAGGCAGATTCGTTTTCTGTCTGAGCCTCCAGGGAAGCCCTTCTGTTCTTTGAGCCTGTTTTTAAATTCATCACCGCTGGGCTTTTCACTAAGCCCTTCAAGCTGCCTCACCAGCAGCTAGGAGGCAGGATTGACTATGTAGTCCCCACATTGCCCCTTAGGTAAGAGCTCATTGAGCTCTGCTAGGCGGTGCTGTTCTGGTTTCTCATCATTGTAGAGGGCAGCTGAGCAGAAAGGGTCTGGAAGACGTGTGCCATGGAAGTCCTATTTGGTCCAAGACGGTTTTGATGAACCAACTGCTTTTTTGTTCTCTGAGCTTTAATGTTTGCTCCTTTCCTACAGCTAATGCCTTGCCAGTAAGTCTCCACTGTAATCCTTTCTCTTGGTTTCGCAGGGGGCAGGCTGTGGCGTGTGGAAATCTTAGGTCTGTGACCAGGGATCCAACCTATGCCCCCTTCAGTGGAAGCGTGGAGTATTAACTGCAGGACCACCAGGGAGGTGGTCCCTCTCTGGGTTTGTTTGGCTCAAAAACTCTTCTGCTTTTCTGGGTTAACTCAAAGTCCCTGCCTCAGTAAACATTTGATGTTTCATAGTCTGATTCTTCCACAAAAACTTGAGGAAGAGTATGTATCACCTTATAGCTCACTGTTGTGCCATTTCAAGTGCATTGGGGATTGAACATTACGACCCTGAATCAGAGTCCCCACAGCCTGTCTTATATTCCTGATGTACAGGTTGGACAGAAGTGTGAGGAGAAGACAGGACACATCTGCTTTCTTGGACAAGCCTCCAAAGCATACATTTGTACCGACAAATAAATACAAGTAACAGTAAAAAGCCCAAAGCCAGATTCATGTATGAGTGAAAATGGATGAAAATTTATTACAACCTGCATCTATGTGTATGTATTTTGTTAAGACACGGGAAGTAAACTATAGGCTTGTTCATTTCTTAACTATGTAAGTGACAGAATGTGGGCTTTAGAGTCCGGATTGAGTTCGAATATAACTCCACCAGTATAACTTTGGAGGGCTTTAGAGTCCAGATTGAGTTTAATAAAGTTGTTTTTAAATTACAATGGGTACAAAGTTTTTCTTTTATGTAAGACAAAAGAGTGCTGCTATCAGTATGTGATCAGCACAAGGAGCAGAAAACTAGACTGACAGTAATGTGAGCAGTGGGATGTTTAATTATCTCATGTAACCAGCAGTCTGGAGATAAGATGGTTCCAGGGTCAGGTGGCAGCCAAAGCATGCAGATTTTCTAGGATGCGTTTGTTCCACCATCTTTGGTGTTCTAAAGTGGCCATAACAGCTCAGCATCATTTCTTAAAATTAGAGAGTGTTCAGAGCCAAAGCAGGAAGCAAAGTACAAAACTAAAGGAACTTTCTCCTCATCCAACTTTCTGCTCATACCAGGGAGGAATATGCTTCAGAGGCCCAAAGAGCTTTGGCCCTGTGTCTGATACAGCAGACCACATACCCACCCTTGGCTGGGCACTGGCAGAAAAGGATGGGTGGACCCATTTGTCCCTTAGCACTGATGCCTTGTTGCCTGTGAGGTAGGATTTTGTTCGGAGGGAGGAAACAGGAAAGGCAGGTATAGACGGTTCATGATAGGTACCGCAATGATCAAAAAATGCTTTCTATTGTTAAATGATGAAGTCTATCTAGGTAGAATTTTTTTTTTTTTTAATGTTCAGTTATCTTTTACTCTAAATAACCAGTTTTAACATTTTAGTGCATATTCTTTCAAGCTACAAAATTGTGTTACATATATAAACATGCTGTTTTATTACTGATTTTATCTCACTCAAATACAGTCCTTCCTGGTTAATAATAAGTATCTTGTACTTCAGATATTTCTGAACTAGCTGAAAATATCAGAGACAATGCCCTTTAATTCTACCAGACCTACCCACACGGTCTAATTGACTCACACTTGGCTGTTTAAAGGGAAAGAGGCTTATTTCGTAGGTGTGTGTTATATGCTCAGTCATGTCTGACTTTGTGACACCATGGACTGTAGCCCACCAGGCTCCTCTGTCCATGGAATTTTCCAGGCAAGAATGCTGGGCAACTTGCCATTTCCTTCAGGGGCTCTTCCTGACCCAGGATTGAACCTGTGTCCCCTGCATCTGCTGCATTGGCAGGCAGATTTTTTACCGCTGCGCCACCTGAGAAGCCTAGTCACAGTGCAAAAAAGTGACATCCATTGCGTTGCCTCATGCAGGATACATCACCGTTGGGGCATTCCCCTCTTAAGAGGGCTACAGCTGTGGTGACAGATGTTAACAGCTGCTCTGGGACTGGTTCAGCTACCACAGTTCTACTGATGGAGGGTGGAGACTAGGGTGGGGTTGGGTCTCAAGGACATCATTTGATAACATGGAGACAGGTTACCAACTCTAGGAGCACCTCTGTGTGGCCAACTGCTGACTTGGTTCTTCTGAAGCACTTCTGTCCCCTTCCATTGGAGCACTCACCGGTCCAACACCCTGAAAGCTGAGGCAGAGGTTGGACTTCCTTCTATTTGGCTAATTTACATTTAAGACCCAGTTGGTTGGGGAAAATTGCAGTTTTGATCATCATTGGCCCAACAATTTCATCTTGCATACTTTTCAGGATTCAGTGGAGAAATATAAACCACTCTAGGTACCCTAAGTAGAGAAGTTTAAGGCAGGAAAGTGCATATTTTTAGACCCATTGGAAAGCTGGAGGAGTGAGCCCTAGGTTGAATCTCCAGGACTCAGAACCCTGGTCCACCAGGGAAGCTATAGCCTTGGCTAAAACCAGGAAGGCAGAGGACCAGGATGGAGCTATGGGTTCCAGAACACCCTGTGTGGCTGCAATCCAGGGATCAGGAAACACCCACAGTCTTCAACTACCTGGAAAACCACAGAGCTAAAGGTTGCACCCTGGAAAACCTGAAGAGAAATCCCCAGACACGTACTGAGTGCTGTCTGTGTGCTCAGTACAGTTCCAGTTTTAGGACTGGTCAGTGACAAGACAGAAAAGCCTCTGTCCTGGGGAAATTTGCATTCTACCAGGAGGGAGGGAGACAGTAAGTAAGTAGATAGCACTTAGACGGTGATGGGTGCTTAGGGATTGTTTTTTTTTTTTAACTAAGTCTGACTGGTAGTGTCACAAATAGAGTAGGCTTTGATGAAAAAGTATCTGAAGAAGTGAATTAGCAGATCAGTAGGAGGTGGCTAGAATCAGGGTCAGCATGGAGACTGGCTGGAGCTGACACCATGAGGGGACACAATATTGGAGGTGGGGGTGAGTGGCCCAGATCCTACAGGGCTTTGAGGCTGTTGTAAGGATGTTGGCTTTATCCTGAGGGAAGTGGGGCTTCCCATGTGGTGCTAGTGGTAAAGGACCCACCAGCCAGTGGAGGAGCCAGAGGAGAGAAGGTTCCTATCTCTGGGTTGGGAAGAACCCCTGGAGGAGAAAATGGCAGTATTCTTGCTGGGATAATCATATATCCATGGGGTGAAAGAGTCGGACACAACTGATGATTGAGCACACATGCACTCAGGGAAATGGTTAGCTGTCACAAGTGTCTCTTGGGTTTCAAAAGGCTCACATTAGCTGTGGGGTTGAGGCAAGGGTAGAAACGGACACCGGTTTGGAGGGTGTTGCGCTGACCCAGGCAACTGATGGCAGTGGCTTGGACCAGGGTTGCTAGTGGAGGTATTGGGAGGAAGTTGGATTCTATCATAGACACTTAATTTAAAGGTAGACTCATCTCGATCTGCTGATAGAGGAGGTGTGGCAAATGACAAAAAGGGAAGAATCAAACAGCTGAAGCAATAGGAAGGTGGCCTGTGCTTGCACGTTTCAAATCCAAAACGGTAAAGCCTAATTCACACCCAGAATCCTAGCACAAGAGAGTTGGGGAAATGTAGCACCCCGCTTCTAGCCTCAGTAATCCAGGCTGACGTTTTATGAAGTGGTAGTTGATGTGTGCTGATCAATCGTACGTACAGAAGTTGACTTAAGGACTCAAGATTTGAAGGTAAAGCTTTCTGTGACCATGTCATGCTGCCAATACAAGTTCTCTCTGATTCATTCCCTCAAAACAGTGTATTCCAAATGAAAACACATACCTAAGCCTGACCGTACTGAGCGTGACTCTCACACCTCTCCCCAGCGCAGGATAATACAGGAATTATTTTAGAAACAGCTCTTCCACTATGTAACATAACATTAATGGCTACATTAGACTCCATCTTTTTCACCCAAATATTCCCTGATTTCTGAACAATTTTGGTCTTTCCAATTTTTCGCTGTCTTAAAAAAAGTGATAATTTTATAGTTAAATTGTTTCTGATATCCTGTTTATTTCCTTAGGATCTTTTTAAAATTAAAAATGGCTTTGTGGTGAGGGGGAGAAGGGGAGTGGGACTTCCCTGGTGGTCCAGTGGTTAAGACTCTGAGCTTTTAATGCAAAGGGCATAGGTTTGAGCCCTGGTTGGGGAACTTGGATCCCACATGCTGTGAGTTGTGGTGGGAAATAAGTCTCTTTTTGACCTTAAAAGTGTCAAATTCTCTGACGTCTTTAAGGCTTTTGGCAGAGGCCGTCCTCCAGAATGCTTGCACCTGTCCACATGCCCATCGACAGTGTGTAAGAGTTGCTTGTGCAATTGTAAAGTTAGATGTATAATCAAGATTCTGCTTTTGAGCCTTATAAACATACAAAGATGCTGTGCTCGTGCTCAGTTGTGTCCAAGTCTTTGTGACCCCAGGAGCTGTAGCCCACCAGGCTCCTCTGTCCGTGGGATTTCCCGGGCAAGAATATTGGAATGGGTAGCCAGTCCCTTCTCCAAGGAATCTTCCCGACCCAAGGATTGAACTTGGGTCTCCCATTTTGCAGGCAGATTCTTTACCATTAAGGCACTGGGGAAGCCCCAAAAGATGCTGACCTATACTCAGCTGATCTGCTCCTCATATCCTTCCCCCTCCATATCAGGCCTTCGAGCATTTCTCTTGGCTATCTGCTCTCATTCCCTCACCATCTCGCCAGAATCATGGCTTTAAACTCTGCATGCCTATGATTCTCAATGTATTATTGCAGCCAGGACCTCTCGCCTTATACTCCAACCTTATACTCAGCTGCCACTCCATCTCTTCGTGTATGTCTAGTAGGCAACGCACCCTTGGCTACCAATTTTGGGAAATACAGACTCCAAGAAGCATATTAAGATAACCCATGAGGGTCCCATCAGCAAAGCCTTGAGTCTATGGGACGAATGACTCAGGTTCTCCCACCAACTGTAAGGAAAAAAAGAAGAACCTACAGATTAAAAAGAGATTTGAAAGATAATGTTAATTGGTTGTAATACATAAACCTTTTTTATATTATTATTTTAAATTTTATTTATATGTTTTATTAAGTATACTTATTAAGTATTAAGTTTATTTATATAAATAATTATATAAATAAAATATATTTTATATATTTTATTGAAGCATAGTTGATTTACGATTTGTTTCTAATGTATAGCAAAGTGATTTCGTTATACATTCAGTTATATATTCTTTTTCATATTCTTTCCCTATATTATAGTTTACTACTGAATATCAAATATATTAATAGTCCCCTGTGCCATAGAGTAGGACCCTGTTGTTTATCCACCCTCCATCCAATAGTTTACATCTGCTAATTCCAAACTCTCAATCCATCCCCCTCAACCCCTCCTACTTGTTAAGCATAAGTCTGTTCTCTATGTCTGTGAGTCTGTGTCTGTTTCATTTGTGTTATATTTTACATTCCACATATAAGCAATATCATATGGTATTTGTCTTTTTCTGATGTACTTCACTTTGTATGATAATTTCTTAACCCATCATGTTGCTGCAAATAGCATTATTTGTATTAACCTTATTTGGATAGCGATTCTGAGAACTGCAATGAACTCTCAGCATGAAGACTCCAAATCTTGTACTGAAAAAAAAAAAAAAAATCTTGCACTGAGTGTCTTGACCAAACTTGAACGTGGCTTCTTCTATCAGCTTAAGGTCATGTGTCTGGGGTTACCCAGCCTCTTTTGAGTTCCTGTTTGGAAAAGCTTAGAGCTGTCAAAAAATATCTATTGTTTGTCAAAAAATAATTGCTGTTTGTTTTATATGCCACCTGACGTAGCCCCCATGACCTCCCTTTATTATTTATTCAAAAAGGGTTTATAGTTATGAATCCATTTTCTATCCCTTTGAGATGATACATATCTTCTCTGACTGTGAATTGTCATGTCTCAAGGACTCGAAAACCATTCCTGAAATGTGATTATCAGGAAAGAGAGGGCTTCTGTCTCCCAGTCTGTGGGAAGATAGAATCCTAAAAGTCCATAATCACCAGCCAGCAGATACTGCTAACCTAATCACGTGTGCAGGGACAGACCCTTTGTAATTTTTCACATGAGTCCTTGCCCCCATTCTCCCTTTACACTGCCTTTTTGCAAATCAGGATGGAGCTCAGCTTTTTGGCCTACTGTCAATAGTTACTGATATTTTTTACAAAATTTTTTAAAAATCATGAGGCAATCATGATTGAGTAGATCTTTGATAATATTAAATTACTGTTGTTAGTGTTTTTAACTGTGATAATGGTTTTGTGATTATATTTTTCAAAATAATAATTTTAAGGAATTCCTTGGTGGTTCAGTGGTTAGGAGTCCAAGCTTTCACTGCTGAGGGCATGGGTTCGATCCCTGTAAGATCCCACAAGGCACATGGCCAAAAGAAATTTTTAAAAGATCTATTGAGAACGTTATAGATTCTTACTACTCCCAGCATCATTCCTCTTGACCAAATAACATCCTCTCTTGTGGGAGTTTTAACAGTTACCCTTAAATGATCTGCAGGCTTCTATACCCAAATCCCGCCACCGCCCCCCCCCCCCCCCCCCCGCCCACACACACACACACACACACACACACACACACACATCAGTCTGCTCTCAACACATCAGTCAGAGAAACCCTGGTAAAATGTGCCATATTATGCCACTTCCCATCTCATTCAGACTAAGAGCCAAGTGTGCAAGACCTTACAGGATCCTCCTGTGATCCCTATGACCTCGGGTCCGGCTCTACTGGACACTCCAGCCGATTCTTGTGTAACAGAGCAGGCAGACTCCTGCTTCCGGGTTTTGCGTTTTTTCCCCTCCTGCCTAGAACCCAGTTTTCCCAGAGAACTTCATGTCTTGTTTCTTCATTCCTTCCAGGTCTCTGAGCCTCTCCCTGACCAACCTGCATAAACTAGGAAACTTCCATTCCTGACACTCCTTTTTAACCCCTTTCCTTGCTCTTTTTCTCCATAACATCTGTCCTGTTATCTATGTCCTTCTTTTTAATCTGATATTCCCAGTAGAACATAAGCTATGGGACAGTAGAGACTATTTTGTTCACTGTTGTATCCCCAGAACTTAAGATAGACTCTTGCACATCAGTTCAGTTCAGTTCAGCCGCTCAGTCGTGTCCAACTCTTTGCGACCCCATGAATCGCAGCACGCCAGGCCTTCCTGTCTATCACCAACTCCCAGAGTTCACCCAAACTCATGTCCATCAAGTCGGTGATGCCATCCAGCCATCTCATCCTCTGTCGTCCCCTTCTTCTCCTGCCCCCAATCCCTCCCAGCATCAGAGTCTTTTCCAATGAGTCAACTCTTCGCATGAGGTGGCCAAAGTACTGGAGTTTCAGCTTTAGCATCATTCCTTCCAAAGAAATCCCAGGGCTGATCTCCTTCAGAATGGACTGGTTGGATCTCCTTGCAGTCCAAGGGACTCTCAAGAGTCTTCTCCAACACCACAGTTCAAAAGCATCAATTCTTCAGCACTCAGCCTTCTTCACAGTCCAACTCTCACATCCATACAGGATTACTGGAAAAACCATAGCCTTGACTAGATGGACCTTACTCGGCAAAGTAATGTCTCTGCTTTTGAATATACTATCCAGGTTGCTCATAACTTTTCTTCCAAGGAGTAGGCGTCTTTTAATTTCATGGCTGCAGTCACCATCTGCAGTGATTTTTTGGACCCCCCCAAAAATAAAGTCTGACACTGTTTCCACTGTTTCCCCATCTATTTCCCATGAAGTGATGGGACCAGATGCCATGATCTTCATTTTCTGAATGTTGAGCTTTAAGCCAACTTTTCCACTCTCCTCTTTCGCTTTCATCAAGAGGCTTTTTAGCTCCTCTTCACTTTCTGCCATAAGGGTGGTGTCATCTGCATATCTGAGGTTATTGATATTTCTCCCAGCAGTCTTGATTCTAGCTTGTGTTTCTTCCAGTCCAACGTTTCTCATGATGTACTCTGCATATAAGTTAAATAAGCAGGGTGACAATATACAGCCTTGACGTACTCCTTTTCCTATTTGGAACCAGTCTGTTGTTCCATGTCCAGTTCTCACTGTTGCTTCCTGGCCTGCATACAGATTTCTCAAGAGGCAGGTCATGTGGTCTGGTATTCCCATCTCTTTCAGAATTTTCCATAGTTTATTGTGATCCACACAGTCAAAGGCTTTGGCATAGTCAATAAAGCAGAAATAGATGTTTTCCTGGAACTCTCTTGCTTTTTCCATGATCCAGCAGATGTTGGCAATTTGATCTCTGGTTCCTCTGCCTTTTCTAAAACCAGCTTGAACATCAGGAAGTTCACGGTTCACATATTGCTGAAGCCTGGCTCGGAGAATTTTGAGCATTACTTTACTAGCATGTGAGATGAGTGCAATCGTGCGGTAGTTTGAGCATTCTTTGGCATTGCCTTTCTTTGGGACTGGAATGAAAACTGACCTTTTCCAGTCCTGTGGCCACTGCTGAGTTTTCTAAATTTGCTCGCATATTGAGGGCAACACTTTCACAGCATCATCTTCCAGGATTTGAAATAGCTCTACTGGAATTCCATCACCTCGACTAGCTTTATCCGTAGTGATGCTTTCTAAGGCCCACTTGACTTCACATTCCAGGATGTCTGGCTCTAGGTAAGTGATCACACCATCGTGATTATCTGGGTCATGAAGATCTTTTTTGTACAGTTCTTCTGTGTATTCTTGCCACCTATTCTTAATATCTTCTGCTTCTGTTAGATCCATACCATTTCTGTCCTTTATTGAGCCCATCTTTTCATGAAATGTTCCCTTGGTATCTCTTATTTTCTTGAAGAGATCTCTAGTCTTTCCCATTCTGTTCTTTTCCTCTATTTCTTTGCATTGATCACTGAAGAAGGCTTTCTTATCTCTTCTTGCTTTCTCTGGAACTCTGCATTCAGATGCTTATATCTTTCCTTTTCTCCTTTGCTTTTCACCTCTCTTCTTTTCACAGCTATTTGTAAGGCCTCCCCAGATAGCCATTTTGCTTTTTTGCATTTCTTTTCCATGGGGATGGTCTTGATCCCTGTCTCCCGTACAATGTCACGAACCTCATTCCATAGTTCATCAGGCACTCTATCTGTCAGATCTAGGCCCTTAAATCTATTTCTCACTTCCACTGCATAATCATAAGGGATTTGATTTAGGTCATACCTGAATGGTCTAGTGGTTTTCCCTGCTTTCTTCATTTTCAGTCTGAATTTGGTAATAAGGAGTTCATGATCTGAGCCACAGTCAGCTCCTGGTCTTGTTTTTGTTGACTGTATAGAGCTTCTCCATCTTTTGCTGCAGAGAATATAATCAATCTGATTTTGGTGTTGACCATCTGATGATGTCCATGTGTAGAGTCTTCTCTTGTGTTGTTGGAAGAGGGTGTTTGCTATGACCAGTGCATTTTCTTGGCAAAACTCTATTAGTCTTTGCCCTGCTTCATTCCACTTTCCAAGGCCAAATTTGCCTATTACTCCAGGTGTTTCTTGACTTCCTACTTTTGCATTCCAGTCCCCTATAATGAAAAGGACATCTTTTTTGGGTGTTAGTTCAAAAAGGTCTTGTAGGTCTTCATAGAACCGTTCAACTTCAGCTTCTTCAGCATTACTGGTTGGGGCATAGACTTGGATTACTGTAGTATTGAATGGTTTGCCTTGGAAACAAACAGAGATCATTCTATCATTTTTGAGATTGCATCCAAGTACTGCATTTCGGACCGTTTTGTTGACCATAGTGGCTACTCCATTTCTTCTGAGGGATTCCTGCCCGCAGTAGTAGATATAATGGTCATCTGAGTTAAATTCACCCATCCCAGTCCATTTTAGTTTGCTGATTCCTATAATGTCGACGTTCACTCTTGCCATCTCCTGTTTGACCACTTGCAATTTGCCTTGATTCATGGACCTGACATTCCAGGTTCCTATGCAATATTGTTCTTTACAGCATCAGACCTTGCTTCTATCACCAGTCACATCCACAGCTGGGTATTGTTTTTGCTTTGGCTTCATCCCTTCATTCTTTTTGGAGTTATTTCTCCACTGACCTCCAGTACCTGGGGAGTACCTCTTTCAGTATCCTACCATTTTGCCTTTTCATACTGTTCATGGGGTTCGCAAGGCAAGAATACTGAAGTGGTTTGCCATTCCCTTCTCCAGTGGACCACATTCTGTCAGACCTCTCCACTATGACCTGCCCGTCTTGGGTTGTCCCACGGGCATGGCTTAGTTTCATTGAGTTAGACACAGCTGTGGTCCTAGTGTGATTAGAATGACTAGTTTTCTGTGAGTATGGTTTCAGTGTGTCTGCCCTCTGATGCCCTCTTGCAACACCTACCATCTTACTTGGGTTTCTCTTACCTTAATAGACACCAAATGAATGTTAGTTGAAAGAATGAGGGAATGACTACTCCTGTGTGGAGGCTGTGTGTGCTAAAGAACTGACGGTTGCATTTCTGTGTGAGTGCGTGTTTAGTTGCTCAGTCTTGTCCGACTCTTTGCAACCCCATGGACTGTTGCCTGCTAGGCTCCTCTGTCTATGAGACCACCCAGGCAAGAATACTGGAGTGGGTTGCCATTTCCTCCTCCAGGGAGTCTTCCCCACCCAGAAATCAAACCTGGAACTCTTGTGTCTCCTGCACTGGCAGGCTGATTATTTACCACTATGCCACTCGGGAAACCCCAACTGCCTTTCTGAGCAAGTCTAGAAAAAAGACTTTTGAAGTCTTCTAGGCTTCCTCCCAAGGGAAGAACGGCCCTCACTTTTCCAAGCAGAACACAGAAGCTGGCCAACCTTTTAGGCAGGGCTTTGGGCCAATTCAATGGACTGTCCTTGTGGCTTCTGCTGCTGACTGTGTAACTTGGCATTTCATGAATGTTCCATGAATGCTCATAAATGCCAGAAGGGATGATACCGATGGGGGATTGCTGCATTTAGAGTGGTGCTAGTGTCTTTGGGACCCCATAACCCTATGATCCCTTTGAGCTAAAAATCTTTCTGATTGATTCTCTTTTCTTTTTTAAAATTATTAATTTTTGGCTGTGCTGGGTCTTTGTTGCTGTGCTCTGACTTTCTTTAGTTGTGGTGAGTGGGATCTTCTAGAAGCACAGGCTTCTCGTTGCAGTGGCTTCTCTTGTGGAGCACGGGAGCACAGGCTCTAGGTGAACAGGCTTCAGTAGTTGCTCCGTGGGATGTGAAATTTCCCATATCAGGGATGGAACCCATGCACCCTGCATTGGCAGATGGATTCTTATCCACTGGGCCACCAGGGAAGTCCTAATTATTTTTCTGATCAGAATGTTTGGGAGGCAAAGGAAGGTAGCCTCCACTGGGAGGTGTCTCTTGATGGGGTTTGTTGTCTCCTTGATGAGGCTAAGAGGTATACCTCTTCTGAAAAGCATCTCTTACCTTGCTCCTGGGTTTTTGTCAGAACTTGCTAAAACAAACATTTATAGAGGGCTTGTGATCAATATTGGGGCTGGGAGGGGAGGTTAACTCAGACTCAATAACTAACAATGTGGGGAGGGCCAAACAAACCTCCCTTGTCAGATGGAAATGATGTATTTAGGTCTTCTGGCCCCAGGGGCATTTTCAGGTTTACGTGACAAACAGGCAGCCTCCCTTTGGGGAAAATGTTGTCCTCCACTCCACACCCTGAAGCAAAGCCACTCACTCAGTGGGGTTCTCAGGCCACAGTTGGGGTTGTTGTCTAGTCTCTCAGTCATGTTCAACTCTTTTGCGACCCCATGGATTGCAGTACACAGACTTCCCTGTCCTTCACTATCTCCCAGAATTTGCTCAAACTCGTGTCCATTGAGTCAATGATGACAACCATCACATCTCTCTGTCACCCTCTTCTCCTCCTGCTCTCAGTGTCTTTTCCAATGAGCTAGCTCTTCATATCAGGTGGCCAAAGTACTGGAGCTTCAGCTTCAACATCAGTCCTTTCAATGAATATTCAGGGTTGATTTCCTTTAGGATTGACTGGTTTGCTCTCCTTGCTGTCCAAGGGACTCTCAAGAGTCTTCTCCAACACTACAAATCAAAAGCAACAATTCTTTGGCACTCAACCATTTTTATGGTCCAACTCTCACATCATATATGATTACTGGAAAAATCATAGTTTTTACTATAGCGTTTGTCATCAAGGTGATGTCCCTGCTTTTTAATACACTGTCTTTTTGTCATTGCTTTTCTTGCAAGGAGCAAGTGTCTTTTAATTTCACGGCTTTGGTCACTGTCTGCAGTGATTTTGGAGCCCAAGAAAATAAAAGCTGTCACTGTTTCCATTTTTTTCCCCCATCTATTTGCCTTGAAGTGATGGGACCAGATGCCATGGTCTTAGTTTTCTGAATGTTGAGTTTTAGGCCTCAGTGCTTCCCCTAAATGTCTTGGCCTGGTTTGCTAATGGTTTGGCTAAGCTGAATTGCATGGTGTCCATGGTGGACACTGTGCTGTGGCTATTCAGCTACATGGAACAGAAAACAGATGTGATCACTCTGCTTGGTAGGCAAAATTCAAAGCCATTCTCACAGCTCCAGCCAGTAATCCTTGTTGAAACTTGTTATATTTTTGCTGACTCTTGTTTAGGCTGTTGACAATGGCCTAGCTGTTTGGTCTGCCACATGGAAAACTACAGGCTGGCAGACTGAAGGCTTCCCTCTTCAGGGTCACCAACCATGGACACAAATCATGGCTGCTGGTGGAAACATCTGGTCACTCCTATAGGTGCCCCTGGTGAGGGCCCATTCCCTGATAAGACTGACTGGAATGAAGCTGTAAATTGAGCCTGCACCACCCAGATAGCCATCTTTGCTGCCTGGATCCATCGTTGAACCAGACATGCAACACACCTACCACCATAGACTGGGGCCCCAGTAAAGGGCTCTATGTTTCAGATGCACCAGCTACTATTGCATGCCAGGCCTGCACCTCCTAATAGGTCAGCTGTTGGTCTCGGTGAAGAAGGCCCATTGCATAGGGCAAAGCCATCAAACCTGTGTCTTCCTCCTGGGGCTCACTGCTATCGATGATTTTTCAGGTTGTAGTGTTGCCATCTCAATCCAGTCAGCTGACTCTGGCCAGACGCTGTAGCCCTTGAAACTAATCTTTGCTACATTTTTGGCTTTCTATACATTTGCGGTCTGATGATGACATACCTTTAATCGCAATGGGCTCTCAAACCCAAAGGTAATTGATGGACTTTCCTATTGGCCGACCCTCCATAGGCATGTGGGCTTGTTGAGCATGGGAAGGGCCTCCTCAAAAATCAACTCAGGTCTTTCCTGGTGATGCAGTGGTTAAGAATTCACTTGCCAATGCAGGGGACACAGGTTCTATCTCTGGTCCAGGAAGATTCCACATGTCTTGGGGCAGCTAGGCCCATGTACCACAACTACTGAGCCTGCATATGCTAGAGTCTGTGCCCCACAGCAAGAGAAGCCACCACAATGAGAAGCCCACGTACCACAGCTAGAGAGTAGGCCTGGCTCACCACAACTAGAGACAGCCCATATGCAGCAACAAAGACGTAGCAAAAACTAATAAACCAAAAATTTTTAAATCAACTCAAAGGGATTTCTGATCGTATATCCACCACCCTGTGGTCCATGAGCAAGATCATGCAAGGCAGTGTGGTCACTACATATGACTGTTTTAAGAAAGCTGTCTGGCCTTCTTGGCTACTCCCTGGGTACTAACCAGAATGAAGAGGTGGAATGTCATGTAGACCTGTTTTGAGAGCTGGGGATCCCCTTTTAGAAACACTGTTTCTTTATTTCTCCTAATGGCAACCCTAGCAGGCATGATTGCTTTGCTCTTTGGTGGCTGCCTGGCCAAAAGGGGGCCTAGGGGTTTCAAACCAAATGTTAAGTTTTATTTTTAATATTAATTCTTTATGCAATTTGTTAACATTCACACTCTTAAGTAATATGCAGTGTGA
This sequence comes from Ovis aries, assembly GCF_016772045.2. Taxonomy (NCBI): domain Eukaryota; kingdom Metazoa; phylum Chordata; class Mammalia; order Artiodactyla; family Bovidae; genus Ovis; species Ovis aries. Next base: position 43,346,510 of record NC_056055.1, on the reverse strand, counting down.
CAATCTGATTTTGAATTCTTTTCCCCAAGAATTTTGTCCCCAAAACTGAGTAACAAGTTTGTTTTCTAATTCAGTTCCCAAACTGGGTCCTGAGGCAAATGAGGGTGCCTCGGTAGCAAGCCCATGGAGCACAGTTGACCCTTGAACAAGTGGACCCTTGAACGCTGCATGATCTTGCATGTATGTGAGGTTTTTTCAAAAGTAAATATTATAGTTCAACAAAACTTGTGGTTGATTGGATCTGTGGATATGAAAACTTGAATACAGGTGAACCTTGTATAGAGAAAGCTGGCTGTAAGTTGGGCTTCCTTGGTGGCTCTGACAGTAAAGAATCTGCCTACAATGCAGGAGACTCAGGAGACCTGGGTTCAATCCCCAGATTGGGAAGATCCCCTGGAGAAGGGAATGACTACCCACTCCAGTATTCTTGGCTGGAGAATTCCACTGTCTACGGGGTTGCAAAGAGTTGGACACAACAGATATTGACACAACAGATATTCAACTGTGTGGAGGATCTGTGTCCCAATCTGACATGTTGTTCAAGGGTCAACTGTATTTTATTAATTAATTAATTTATTTTTACTGGAGTACAGTTGATTAACAATGTTGTACCAGTTTTAGGTATACTGCAGAGTGATTCAGTTATACATATACAAATACTATTTTTCTTTAGATTCTTTTCCTATATAGGTTATTCCAGAATATTGAGTTCCTGGGCCAACTATATTTTAAATGTGCAAGAGAAGCACAGTGATACTCAATATCTGTAGGTAACCATGCAAACAACAAGTACAAGGTAGATCATTGGTTTCAACATTAGACTGTTTTCCTTTTAATAATGTCATATCTTTGCAAAGTTGGGTTTTCTGCACTTGCTGTGATAAAAAGCAAATACTGCGTGAATCTCAGTGTGGCATAGGAAATGACTACGGCACTACTGAGTCTGAGTTCAAGTCTGAGAAGCTGTACAGCACCCAGCACATCCCATTAGCAAATAATTATGATGATAGCAGTCCTCCACCCGGGCCTCTTTATCCATGGGGTTTATGTTCCAAGACCTGTACGAGATGTCTGAACCTCAGATAGTACTGTTTTAATTGCTCGAATCTTCTGTGATTATTGGATAACTCTCTTTTTCTCTCTTGGAGAAGGAAACGGCAAGCCACTTCAGTACTCTTGCCTGGAGAATCCCATGGACAGAGGGGCCTGAAGGGCTGTGGTCTTTGGGGTTACAAAGAATCAGATACAATTAAACAACTGACACACACACACTCTTTTTCTCTAGTAATAGTTTTTGCTTTAAGATTATTTTACCTGATACTAATATAATAGCACTAGCTTCCTTTCTTTCCTTCCTTCCTTTCTTTCTCCTTCTCTTTCTCAATTTCTTTCTTTCTTTCATACTTGCCCACTGCATTTCCTTTTAATCATTTAACTTTTGATCTTTTTCTATTATTCTGCTTTATGTCCATCTTTTTCTTTTAAACACCATATAGTTGGGTTTTGTTTTTAAATCTAGTGTGGTAATCTTTGCATTTTACCTGAAAAGTTTAGCCCATTTATTGTAATTACTAATGCAGGAGGATTTATTTCTACTATTTATGTTGTTCTTTCTCTTTGTCCAGATTTTTCTCACCTTTGTTCTTTCTTGACTTTCTTGTTTGGATTGATTGAGTTTTTCTCATTTTATTATCTTTTTCCTCTCCTGATTAGAAATACATGGGTTTTCTTTCTTTTGTAAATATCACAGATTTGAAGTTATATGATCCAGCAATTCCACTTTTGGGTATTTTCCAAAGAAAACAAAAACACCAGCTCCAAGGATATATGCATACCCTACCATGTTCATTGCAGCATTATTTAAACAGCCAAGTTGTGGAAACAACTGAAGTATCCATTGATGGATGAATGGATAAAGAAAATGTGATACGTATACACATGCATGCACGCATGCACAATGGAATATTATTCAGCCATCAGAAAATGTGAAATCTTGTCATTTGTGACATGGATGGAGCTTGAGAGCATTATGCTTAGTGAAATTCAGATAGAGAAAGACACATACTGCAAGACTTCATTTATATGTGAAGTCTAAACAAACAAGCAATATGTGTATATATGTGTGTGTATATATATATACGTAGATAAAAAGATTGGTGGTTATCAGAAGCAGGAAGTGCAGAAGTGGGAGAAATTGGTGAATGTGGTCATAAGATATAAACTTTCAGTTACAAAATAAAAAATCCTGAGGAGGTAATGTATAGCATGGCAATTCTGGTTAATAATGCTGTATTCCATATTCAAAAGCTGCTGAGAGTAAATCTTCAAATTCTCATGACACAACAAAATAATTTATAACTCTGTAAGGTGATGGTTGTTAACTAGACTTATTGTGGGGATCATTTTGCAATGTACACAAATAGTAATCATGTTGTACACCTGAAACTAATGAAATATTACATGTCAATTACACCTAGCTAAAATATTTTAAATATATATATATTTAAAATTTAGATTTCTCATGCAGCCTGGTGAGTAAAACTCTGGACTTCCACTGCAGGAGGCACATGTTTGATTCCTGGTCAGGGAACTAAACATCCTACATATCAGGCAGCAAGGCCAAAAAAATAAATAAATTACATTTAATATGCATTCTGAGAGAGTGTAGAGTTAATTATTACCTTCCTCCAGAACCTGATAATGCTTTTATTCAAATGACCTCTCTCCTGACTTAATATGCTATTTGGGGGACTTCCCTGGTAGTCCAGTGGTTAAGAATTCATCTGCCAATGCAGAGGACACTGGTTTGATCACAGATCTGAGAAGATCCCCACATGCCTCAGATCAACTAAGCCTGTGCACCACAACTACTGAGTTTGTGCTCTAAAGCCCACGAGCTGCAACTGTTGAGCCCAAGAGCCAAAACTACTGAAGCCCATGCACCTAGATCCTGTGCTCCACAACAAGAGAATCCCTTGCAATGAGAATGGTGTACCCCACTAGAGGGTGGAACCCACTCTTCACAGCTAGAGAAAGACTGCACGCAGCAGTGGAAACCCAGCACAGCCAAAAATAAATATTATGCTCTTTTTCTTAACCTCTTAATTCTTTTTTTTTAAATTTCACTGTATTGGGCACCTCTTATGCCCCGTTGTAGTTTCTCTCAGTCTTACCTGTCCCTTTATTTAGCCAGTACTGTGGTAAAGTTTTCTGTGGGCATTCACAAGATCTACAGGGATATCTCTTCAAGAAAATTGGAGATTCCAAGGGAACATTTCATGCAAAGATAGGTACAATAAAAGACAGAAATGGCAAAGACCTAACAGAAGCAGAAGAGATTAAGAAGAGGTGGAAAGAACACGCAGAAAGGTCTTAATAACCCAGATAACCACAACGGTGTGGTCACTCATCTAGAGCCAGATATCCTGGAGTGTGAAGTAAAGTGGGCCTTAGGAAGAATTACAAGGAAAAAAGCTAGCAGAGGTGATGGAATTCAAGTTGAGCTATTTCAAATCCTAAAAGATGGTGCTGTTAAATTGCTGTACTCAATGTCAGCAAATTTGGAAAACTCATCAGTGGCCACAGAACTAGAAAAGGTCAGTTTTCATTCCAATCCCACAGAAGGGCAATGCCAAACATTATTCAAACTACAGCACAATTGCGCTCATTTCTAGCAAGGTAAAATTTAAAAATCCTTCAAGCTAGGCTTCAGCAGCATCTGAACCGAGAATCTCCAAATGTACAAGCTAGATTTAGAAAAGGCAGAGGAACCAGAGATCAACATCTGTTGGATCATAGAAAAAGCAAGGGAATTCCAGAAAAACATCTGCTCCAAGGACTATGCTAAAGCCTTTGTGTGGATCACAACAAACTGTGGAAAATTCTTAAAGAGATGAGAATATTAGACCACCTTACCTGCCTCTTGAGATAGTTGTATGCAGGTCAAGATGCCATAGTTAGAACTGGGCATGGAACAACGGACTGGTTCCAAATTGGGAAAGGAGTACGTCAAGGCTGTATATTGTCACTCTGTTTATTTAATTTCTATGCAGAGTACTTCATGCAAAATGCTGGGCTGGATGAATCACAGGCTGGAATTAAGATTGCTGGGAGAAATATCAACAGCCTCAGAGATGCAGATGATACCATTCTAATGGCAGAAAGCAAAGAGGGACTAAAGAGCCTCTTGATGCAGGTGAAAGTGAAAAAGCTGGCTTACAATTCAACATTGAAAAAACTAATATCATGGCATCTGGTCCCATCATTTCATGGCAAATAGATGGGGAAAAAGTGGAAACAGTGACAGATTTTATTTTCTTGGGCTCCAAAATCACTATGGACAGTGACTGCAGCCACAAAATTAAAAGACACTTGCTTCTTGGAGGGAAAGCTATGGCAAACCTAAACAGTGTATTAAAAAGCAGAGACATCACTTTCCTGACAAAGGTGTATATAGTCAAAGCTATGATTTCTCCAGTAGTCATGTACGGATACAAGAGTTGGACTGAGCATAAAGAAGGCTGAGCACCAAAGGTTGATGCTTTTGAATTGTGGTGCTGGAGAAGACTCTTGAGAGTCCCTTGGACAGCAATGAGATCAAACCAGTCAGTCCTAAAGGAAATCAACTCTGAATATTCATTGGAAGGACTGATTCTGAAGTTGAATTTCCAATACTTTGGCCACCTGGTGTGAAGAGCCTACTCACTGGAAAATACCCTGACCCTGGGAGAGATTGAGGGCAGGAGGAAAAGAGGGGGACAGAGGATGTGATGGTAGGATGGCATCACTGACTCAATGGACATGAGTTTGAACAAACTCTGGGAGATATGAAGGACAGGGAAGCCTGGTGTGCTACAATTCACCGGGTTGCAGTCGGACACAACTTGGTGACTGAAAAACAACAACGGGGATACAAGCTGATAATGCCTAGCCTCAAGCTTGCCCTATGTATCTCCTGCTTTCTGCCCTGTTGCTTCTGCATTGATGCCAAGTCATGGAGCATGATGGTGCACTTAAAAAGTATAGGGATTAATACTCTTTGAGGTGAGACTTTGACCAAGGGAGAGGACAGTCAATGCATATCCAGCTCTTCCAGGTAACATCCTGTCAGGACTAGTAGTCTTTTTTTTTTTTTTTTTTTTTTGGCTGTGCTTGGTGTTCATTGCTGCACATGGGCTTTCTCTAGTTGTGGAGATCGGGGGCTACTTTTTTGTCCCAATGAGCTGGCTTCTCATTGCAGTGGCTTCTCTTGTTGTGAAGCACAGGTTCTAGGTGTGCAGGTCTAAGCAGTTGCAGCACGTGGGCTCAGTGGCTGCAGCTTACAAGGCTCTAGAGCTCAGGCTCAGTAGGTGCGGCACAGGGACTTAGTTGCTCTGAGGCCTGTAGGATCTTTCCAGACCAGGGATCGAACCAGTGTCCCTTGCATTGCAAGGTGGTTCTTAATAACTGGACTACCAGGGAAGTCCTCATGTTTTTTGTTTGTTTTTATAATTTTTCATTTGAGAATCTTTACTTTTAATTTGATCATTGTGTAATCCAGAATATTCTGTTTTTTGGTTGCATTGTTTACTCATAGTTTTAATTGCCAGAGTCTCATCTAGACATCACTTAAATGAAATACTGGTAAGACTTGAGGTCTGATTCATCCTAAGCCAATATCCTGTTCCAGCTATGAAGCTATGAAGAGGAAATAGCTTTGTCATGTAGGCTTGTGGTAGCAGTGGCAGCCCTGGTCGTAGCTGAATCACCTTTGGGCTTATTCTTCCCTTTTCTTAAGTAATTTGGAGTGTTGAACTGAACTCCTAATGTAGGGGCCCAAGGTTTAATCACTGGGCAGGAAACTAGATTCCACATGCTGCAACTACGGTTCTTCATTTCACAACTAAAGATCCTGTGTGCTAAAATGAAAACCCAGTGCAGCCAAATAAATAAATATATTTAAAAAAATACACAAAAATAAAACTTTGTTTCATCTAGTCAGATAGACAGTGAGAGTCTCCTGTATGACTCAGGGAACTCAAACAGGGACTCTGTGACAACCTAGAGGGGTGGGAATGAGATGGGAAGTGGGAGGGAGGCTCAAGAGGGAGAGGACATATGTATACCTATGGCTGATCCATTTTGATGTATGGCAGAAGCCAACCTAATATTGTAATTATTCTTCAATTTAAAAAAATTAAGAAGAAGAAAAAAAAAACCCTTTATTTCTTCCAGTCTCTGTTCCCATTGGTCCACACTGGCCATATCTCTCCTGGTATAATGCCATTTTTGCTCCAAGTTTCTGCTGAAATGGCTGATTAACTCCATAGTGAATCATGGATAATTTCCCAGTAGAGAAATTGTCTAGCCACATCCTTGGGTATTCTCTCCAGAACAAACTTTCTCACTTTTGCACCATAGATAGGCTATGTGTATGTTAGTCACTCAGTCATGTCCAACCCTTTACAACCCCATGGACTGTAGCCCACCAGGTTCCTCTGTCCATGGGATTCTCCAGGCAAGAATACTAGAGTGGGTTGCCATTTCCTTCTCCAGGGGATCTTCCCGACCCAGGGATCAAACCTGGGTCTCCTCCATTGTAGGCAGATTCTTTACCAACTGAGCCACCAGAAAATTTCCTAACTCTTCAAATTCTGGTTCTTTTTTGTTTAATCTTTCTTTCAATTTATCTTTTTCCTCTTGCATTTCGATCCCTGGGTTGGGAAGATCCTCTGGAGGAGGGCATGGCAACCCACTCCAGTATTCTTGCCTGGAGAATCCTATGTACAGAGGAGCCTGGCAGGCTACAGTCCATAGGGTTGCAAAGAATCGGGCACAACTGAAATGACTTAGCATGCATGCACTCCTTATCTAAACACCCAAGTTTGTTGCTTGTGAGTTCTACCTTCCACAAAGCACAAGCCTACAATTCAGCCAGTTCTTTGCCACTTTATAACAAGGATCACCTTTCGTCCAGTTTCCTGGACAAGGAATAATGTACTCCTCATTTCAGTCTGAAACCTTACCAGAAACACCTTTAATATCCATACTTGTACCAACAGTTTCTACAAGGGAATCTAGGGTTTTTCTAGCCTGTTTCTCATAAGTCTTCCAGTTACATCCATCACCCAGTTCCAAAACCACTTTCACATTTATATGTATTTGTTACATCAACACTCTGCATTTAGTTAGCATTCTCTAGTGAAACAGAAGTATTAGGATACATAGATATGTATATGAAGTCATATATACATGGCTTTATGCTAAGCATGGGCTTCCCAGGTGGTTCAGTGTTAAAGAACCTGCCTGCCGATGAAGATGTGGCTTTGATCACTAGTCCGGGAAGATCCCCTAGAGAAGGAAATGGCAACCCATTCCAGCATTCTTGCCTGGAAAATCCCATAGACGGAGGAGCCTAGCGGGCTACAGTCCATGGGGTTGCAAGGAGTCAGACACTACTTAATGGCCAAATAACAACAATAATACTAAGCAATTATAACATGTGATTATGGAAGTTGACAAATCCTGAAATCTTCAGTGGAGCTGCAAGAGAGCTGATGGTGGTGCTCCAGTCTGAAAGCTGGCAGGCTCAAGACCCAAGAAGAGTCAATGTTTTAGTTTGAGTCAAAAGGCAGAAAATGGCTCAGACCATAAGGAATCTGCCTGCAGTGCAGGAGATAGGGATTCGATCCCGAGGTCAAGAAAATCCCCTGGAGAAGGAAATGGCTACCCAGTCCCATACTCTAGCCTGGAGAATCCCCATGGACAGAGGAGCCTGAGGGCTACAGTCCATGGGGTCGCCAAGGGACACGACTGAACGACTAAGCACACACACAGGCAGGAAAGGGATGATGTTTCAGCTCAACTGAAATCAGGTGAGAAAAATTATCTCACTTCAAGCCTTCTTGTCCTAGTGAGGCTCTCAACTATTTGGATGAGACCATCCATGGTAGAGAAGGCAATCTGTTTTACCCAGTCTTCCATTCAAATGCTAATTTTATGCAGAACACCGTCCCTGAAGCACTCAGAATAATGTTGGACAAAGTATCTGGGTACCTCTGGCCAAGTCAAATTGATATGCAAAAGTAACCATCACAGGGAATTTCCTAGTGGACCAGGGTTTGATCCTTGGTCAAAAAAAAAAAAAAAAAAAAAGATTAAAAAGTAGCTGTCACAGTTATTATCTATGCTATTTATTATAGCCATTCTAGTGGATGTGAAATACTGTGTATATGTTTTCAGTTTGCATTCCTGTAATGTCTAGTGGTGTTAAGCATATTTTCATGAGCTTTTTACCCATTTGTATTTCTTTGGTGAAAGATCGATTCATATCTGTTGCCCATTTAAAAAAACTGGATTGTTTGTCTTCTTATTGAGCCCAATCTGTGTATTTAAAATTTAATTAAAAAAAATTCCAACAAACAAGCAAAACTCACCCATTTTATTGACCCTCATGTGGTTTGTAATTTAACTTTTTCTTGTGAGTTTCTGTGTGGGAACTTTAAGGGCCAGGGTAAGTGTGTATTTCTCCTGGGAGGATCTGTATTTACCTCTGCCTGGAACTCAAAGATGCTACAGATGTGGATCCAATTTCAATTAAGTCCTCCGTGTAGTTTCTAGGCCAAAGAGGTAATGTCATTTTCTGCCATTAATTTTGCTGTAGCTCTATGTGACTTTATTTTCTCAGCAACAAACCAGTATTTGTGGTCAGAATGGAAATATTTATTTATTGGGGACAATGGGCCAGAGTCTTTGATGTCACGACTGCCTGGAAAAATCTAGATTATATATAGTGACAGGACTGTCCTCATCCTGAATTTTAGAGTCTGGCAAGGCCAAGTGGATGGAACTTGGTGCTATGAAAATATCACATTATATCATCTGTAATTTAATTTTAAATGCTTTAAACAGTACAATATGTGTGTAGTATTTTAAATCAATATCCAAGGGATTGTTAATTAACAATTGAAGTGCCCTGTTGTGGAATATAAACTCCAGGAGAAGTTTATATTTTGAAAGCTTCCAAGCAGATGTCCACACTTTAGAGCTTCAACCATTTTTATTTCCAGTCAACACTAAAACTGCAGATTTTCCTTTGGTGAAATAACTAGTACTTGTTATGCATGGATTGGCTATAAATGTTGTATAGGATATTTCTATACCCTGCTGAAGCTGAAGCTCCAGTACTTTGGCCACTTGATGTGAACAGCCAACTCATTGGAAAATACCCTGATGCCGGTAAAGACTGAAGGCAGGAGGAGAAAGGGGCGGCTGGACACCACCACCACCACCACCACCACCACCAATATCTTGTCTACTTTTGCATGATACAATATAGAAATCTAGAGAATCCAATGTGTATATCCTTTGTAATGATGCTCTTTCAAAACTGACAGCTTCAGAAAATTGAGAATTGCTATTGCAAAAAGCTGCTGAGTCCTGTCCCTAAAATATTGTTTCTTAGGTATGGAACTATTTTTGAGTTGTTACTAAATGGGCATTCTGTTTGCATGGGCAACAGAATTCAGTATACATGTTATTATAACACTGTAATGTTGTAAAGTAGGAAGGTTGTGAGGTAGAATAACTTAAATATAACGTTAAACAAATTACATCTACAAAGAAGGAAGGGGTATCCTACCAATTAGATTTCTGCTTTGGAAAATCTCCTGCTCCAATAATTTTCAAACTCTATTCTGATTTGGGAAGGAGAGGAGAGTCCTTGAATGTAGGGATTAAAGCAAGGTATGAGATATCTGAGGCTTGGAAAAGCCTTCTCTAGCCCTAGCCCTATTCCATATACAGTAGTTGCATGTCTCTACAGCATCAGTCAAGGTCTCTGGAAGCTTGACCTCAACCACCTCAGAAAACTGGAGGTTGGAGAGGGGTGAAGTTATTTGCCAAAATAATTGAGGAGGGAGAGAAATTTTTATGTCTTTGGAAAATATACTGTAGCTGCAGAATTAACCACCAATGCTTTTACGTAATTTGAAGATAGCTCTTCTTGGCTCACAGATTCAGGTATCTATAAATAATAATAATAGACAACATTTATGGAAGGCAATCTTGTCTTGGTGCAAAGTATTTTACACACATGCATGTACATTTCCTAGGTGGCCCAGTAGTAAGGAATCCACCTGCCAATGCAGGAGATGCAAGAGATTCCAGTTCAATCTCTGGGTGGGAAAAATCCCCTGGAGTAGGAAATGGCAACCTCTTCCAGTATTCTTGCCTTGAAAATTCCACAGACAGAGGAGTCTGACAGGCTACAGTCCATGGGGTCACAAAGAGTTGGACACTACTGAGCATACACATGTAATTTCCATACAACCCTATGAATGGATGATTTTATTCCAGTTTTTTTTTCCAGTTTTATATATAAAAACAGTGGGGCACAGAGATCGCATAATTGTTTGACTGTAACTCAAGCTCATTTCTATGCACCACCATCCTCAATATCTTCTAAAGGGGAAAGCTATGCCTGTGCATGCTCAGCCACGTCAGACTCTTTGAGCTCCCATGGACTGTAGCCAGCCAGGCTCCTCTGTCCATGGGATTCTCCAGGCAAGAATATTGGAGTAGGTTGCCAATTCCTCCTTCAGGGGATCTTCCTGACCCAGGGAGCGAACCTGCGTGTCCTGTGTCGCCTGCACTGCCGGGGTGATTCTCTACAGCTTGAGCCATCGGGGAAGCCCCAATGGGAAGTTTGAAAGCGAAAGTCAAAGTAGCTGAGTCGTGTCCGATTCTTTGTGACTCCATGGACTGCCCACGGAATTCTCGTGGCCAGAATACTGGAGCAGGTAGCCGTTCCCTTCTCCAGATCTTGCCAACCCAGGGGTCGAGCCCAGGTCTCCTGCATTGCAGGTGGATTCTTTACCACCTGAGCCACGAGGGAAGCCCGAACGGGAAGGTTGAGGCAAGTCAATTTCTACATGAGCATGTAAGCTAACTCTCTTTAATGAGTTGCTCAGTAAGAGAGTCGGGATGTTGAAAGCGAAACATACTTCAACACTTAATTTCACTCCTAACTTTTGGACCCCCCCTCACTTCCCCCCGCTGACTTTGAGCACCTTTTCCGGGTGAACCTCGCCACCACGGCGTGAGACGGCTGGAATTGGAGAGGAAGGCTCTTTGCAGAAGAGCCAATGAGATGTCTGGTTCTTCTGAATGGCACGTCATTTGGCCAATGGGTTCAGTCCCTTAGGCCTCGCGAGAGGACGGGAACTCGAGGTCTGGAGCATGTGGGCTTTTGGTGTGGTAGGAACGTTGAGCACCGGCTTCTCCTGAGGCACAGCCAAGCTGCTCGGTGGAGTCCAGCTCCGGTGAGAGGACAGGACGCAGGTGTGGAAGACCAGGGAGGCAAAGGTCGCTCTGCTACAGGTCAGGTGCGCTCGAACTCAAGTTCTCGGTGGTAAGCTAGGGTCCCTGTGGCCCTCTCTCCCCGTCCCCGCCTTGGGAAAGCATGGAGTCTGTGGGCCCCTGGGTGGAGGCTGGGCCTGGGGTGGGGGCGGGAAGTCGTTATTTGAGGTTGGGGGTGTAAGAGGAAGGCAAGCCCTCGAAAATGTGGAACCGAGGAGGGAGGAGGCTCTTGGCAGGGAGGTGGTTGAATGCGTTGAGTGTTCCTTGGGCAGGAACAGTGGGCCAGACCGCTGGTGGAGTCTTGGTTTGGGGAATGATGCTTTCTCCAGGTGGAAGGAGCGTAGGGGCCCTTCCCTTCTGGTTACATCCCAGTCATAGACCCCAGTCTGGAGCCCGCACCTGGAGGAGTGCAGAACGTAGGCCTCGCCTGTCCTGGGACCTGTCTGTCCTGGGTTTCTTCTGGGTTGGCTCTTAGACTCAGTCAGCTATTTGTTAAATAATCAAAGGAGAAAATCCACAGTACGGGAGGGCTTTCTGGAGGAGGTGCTTGAATCTGTAGAAGTGATGGTGGAGGTGAGAGAGAGGTGAAGAAAGAAGAGGATTCCAGAAATCCTGTAATTGGTAGGTGTCACGGTGCCTCTCAGTGTGTACCAGTTAGACTACTAATTGCTCTGGTTTCTTCCAGTGGTGGTGGGAAGGTGTGAGCCAAGAGGTCAGGCTAACTGAAAAGGAGTTTGAACAATTACAGGGGAGAACCCTAGTAGCCTTTGAGGAGGAGGCATGCCTTTTTGTTTTAGTGTAAAAAATAATAGTTTGTATAAAACAGTTTTGCCAAATCCTGAACCACTTTCATCTGTAGAATTGACTTAGAAATTGTATGTCAGCCTTTTCTTTATGTGCATGACCTGATTTCTCAGTAATTTATAGTTAAGACAGGTTTGTGAAAATTAAAAAGAGGCTTACTTGTTAATTACAGAAGCTTCTTTGGGAATTGGGGTGAGTCAGGACAGTGAAAAGGAGCCCCTGAAAGAGTCCTGGGCCTTTGCTAGGGGTCCAGTGGTTAAGTCTTTATGCTTCCGCTTCAGGGGGCATAGGTTCGATTCCTAGCTGGGGAACTAAGATCCTATATGCCCTTAAAAGTGAAAGTTGCTCAGTCATGTTGGACTCTTTGTGACTCCATGGGCTATACATACAGTCCATGGAATTCTCCAGGCCAGAATACTGGAGTGGGTAGCAGTTCCCTTCTCCGGGGGGTCTTCCCAACCCAGGGATTGAACCCAGGTCTCCCAGATTGCAGGCGGATTCTTTACCAGCTGAGCTACCAAGGAAGCCTGGCATGGCCTTTTATAAAAAGAGAAGTCTTGAAGTCTCGATTATATAAAGTAATTTTGAAGAGGCTTGGTGAGTCTGAGACTTGAGGGCCGAGAAGAGCAGCATCCCTGGTCACCTTGAGGGCGGAGGCAGGTATTAAATGTCACCTGTGAGACTAAGCAGGAATCATAGGCTCAAATGAGGAAGGGTCTATATGCTGAAGACCTCATTTCTGATAGAGTTTGAGAAAAGAGCTCTGTTGAAAGGAATTGGATAAAGATTCAGAGAAGCATACTAAGGAATCAAGGAGGAGATGGAATAGTTTACTATGAAAATAGACTGGAAAAAAGATTAGGTCACTGGTAGAGATGCCCCAAATAAAGCAAAACATAAATATTTATTGACAGAAAATTTTTGTGATATGTTAACAATATACTTACTTATAAAGCAAAATCATGCTCATACATAAAAAATACTTTCTTCCCCAACTGGTAGTTAACTTGCAGGACTGAGTTCTCAAAGAAGCTTTTTGGGTAGAAAATATGAGTAAAATTAAGGAGAATTTGACCTTTAAGAGATTGCTGATTGAGAGTATTTAGAACATTCTGGGCTAAATAGAAACTTTTGAATATAATGTATTGTGAATATAATATAGGAGTATCATTGGTATGATCCAAAGTAGCTTTTTTTTCTTTTAGTGCTTTGTGAGTCTGTTGTGAAGGAAAAGGAAACCCTTTGGGAATCATTTAAACTATAAAATTATGGCAGGTAATTAACAAGGACAGATTGATACTCATGTTCTCTGCAGCCTTACAATGGATCCTGTCCGACCACGCTTCAGGGGCCTGTCTCCCGTGCACCCATCTCAGTCTGTGCGGATGCCAGGCTCTTGGCCACAAGCTCCAAAACCTTTGGACACAGCTCTGAGCAGGGCAGGACCTACAGGCAGGGGCCATGTGTTTGGAAAGCAGAAGGAGCCGAGTCCACAGAGTGGGCCAGTGCAAAAGGTAAGACCATATCTGTATACATAGTAGCAGCATGCAGCTTATCACTAGAATAAATAATGGGTTTCAAGGTACATAGGAAACTGGGAAGCCCTATATGAAAGCAGGGGTCATTTTTATTTCCCCCTTTAACAAGTAGTTTCATCTTCTAGGAATATATTTCAAGTTCTTGAATTGCAGGTCTAGAAAAAGTGCCTAATAATGAATGTTAGATGGACTTGGGTAAATGGTTTAGTTTCCTGGCTTCTAAAAGTATAAATATGTACATACATACATGAATGGTTTAGAGATACAGCCTTTAGTGTTTAGATTTTCACGACTCTGTGGTATTAGCAGCCACTGTTGCCGCTAAGGTCATAATTGTTAAGAATAGTTCCTTTCAGAAGGCTCTGTGCCCAAATTTTAAAGAAAAAAAATGATCTGTGGCTATTGTTACTGCTGTGTATATACTTACATGGATGTGCATTCTTAATCTCCTGATTATATAGTAATTGTTAGAATGGTTTTTGTCTGTAATTAACAAATTTCAAAGAATAGAGAGTTAGATATAGGAAGAACCTAATAATGCAGTTTGACCATGTTAAGTGGTGTTGGCCGTGTTAGATATAACGTTCTATAAAAAGAAACACTGATGACAGTAATCCTGTGTTTTCACTCAGATGGATTGCTTGAGTCTATATGTGGCAACTCTGATTGGTGTAACAGTAGTGAACTTCCAAGACTGCCACAGGAAAACAGTAACAAGTGTTGTTGAGGATTGTTTAAAAAAAAAAAAAACAAAAAAAACCCCCAAGACTTCTGATACCCTTAAATGACGTGTTTTGGGAAAATTTATTAGCTGGTATGCTTGTGCCCTCTTACATTAGGTGTACAGGAAATGAACTAGAAAAGTAGTTCTGTTGCATTTGGAATACTTACATTAAATCATGAACTATCAGTTCAGTTCAGTCGCTCAGTCCTGTCCAGCTCTTTGTGACCCTGTGGACTGCAGCACACCAGGCTTCCCTGTCCATCATGAACTGCTGGAGCTTACTCAAACTCTGTCCATCGAGTTGGTGATGCCATCCAACCATCTCTTCCTCTGTCATCCCCTTCTCCTCCTGGCTTCAGTCTTTCTCAGTGTCAGGGTCTTTTCTAATGAGTCCGTTCTTCACATCGGTTGGCCAAAGTATGCTGCTGCTGCTGCTGCTGCTGCTGCTAAGTCGCTTCAGTCGTGTCTGACTCTGTGCGACCCCATAGACGGCAGGCTCCCCTGTCCCTGGGATTCTCCAGGCAAGAAGTCTGGAGTGGGTTGCCGTTTCCTTCTCTAATGCATGAAAGTGTAAAGTGAAAGTGAAGTTGCTCAGTCGTGTCTGACTCTTAGTGACCACATGGACTGCAGCCTACCAGGCTCCTCCGCCCATGGGATTTTCCAGGCAAGAGTACTGGAGTGGGTTGCCATTTTGCCTTCTCTGAGTATGAACTATATTTATGCTTAAAAACCTAATCTGAACTATGTTTATAAAATCATGAACTATGTTTAAAAGCCTAAGATGACATAGTTATAAGTATTCTTCAAACCATAAGGATTTAAACAATTTTTATGAGGTATTTTTATCCTTTATTCTTGACATTTATAGAATTTAAGTGGATAATTTTTATTATTTACCAAGGTTTGAAGAAAATCAATAATATTTCTGGCCTTTTAAACTGTATCTTATAATAATATTATTCTTTGACTTTCTGTAGGAGTCTGTGGGTTTAGTCTCAATGTTCCGAGGGCTGGGCCTTGAAACAGCATCCCAGACCCCTCTGAAACGGGAGATGCCTCCTTTAGGTATGTGGAAAACTAACTTGAGAAAATGTGATGTTGTGTATCATTGCTTTGTTCTTAAATTAACACAGTTTACCTTCAAAAAAAATACTGTATTTTACAAAATATTCAGCTCACAGTTACAGCTGGGATCTGACTTTTCCTTTAGGTAGAGGCATTTTAGGTCTAGGCTTACCTACCAGTATGGCATGCAAGGTCAAAGAAGAACCCCATCCCACTTTTCTGGATCCTTCATTGTTGGCAGCTGGGGATAGCAAGATGGCAGAGGCCTCCGTTGGTTGGAATAGGTGGGTAAAGTTGCCTCCTTGGGTAGCTATCAAATTTAGATGAAATATCTCCAAGTCCAAAGAGAAACTCTAAAGTGGGTTATATTGTCTCACAAGGAAACAGTGCATGGTTTCATGATAAGAGTGGGCATTTTCCAAAAGTAGTCAGTAACTACTGACCCAGTCAGTCTTCGGACAAGGTAAAAGCAGTTTTCCACAGCACAGTTCACCACCCTGTTTGCCCTCTTAAGAAGTCATACTGATGGTGCTGATTCTTTATCCCAGGTGGGTCAGACTTCCACCTCAATTTCTGCTATGGAAGTTGGCCCTCAGAGTCCAAATTAATGGTAATTGATGAGTGAGTCTTGTTGGCATATTGGATTCAGAGAGAATCCCAATACTTGGGTCCCTTTTGCTGACACCTCCAGGGAAAGAATGAGATTTGAGCACTCATTTAGTTGGGAGCATAGATAGAAGCATGATTAAGAAAGTCCTGATTTGTCTCTTTTCAACGATTCAGGATGCTCAGAAGAGGGAATTTGGACACATCTTTGTCACCATTGGGAAGAGCAGCTGGTGGTTTAGGCAGAGGAATATACAAGACTCCTGGTGCTCTCAGCCTGCCTTATCAGGATCCTGCCCAGCTCTCACCTCTGCCCCAGGCCCCACTATACTCCCTTAATACCCCTCCACTTGGGACTGCAGAGCGCAAGAAGTAAGTTGGGAGTGCTGCCTTCCTGCTTGGGGATGATGTGGTGGAGGCCTTCTCATTGGATTGCACATTCTGTTCTCTCATAGGATTGCACACTGTTCTCTCATAGGATTGCACACCCTCTCCTGTTGTGTCTAAAGTCCTCCCTTGTGGTAGGCACCACAGGGTTGTTTTGTTTTTTGCCAGTGGGGAGAATGACAGAAAGTGGACAATTCCTGATGAGGTGAAATGGGGTTAGTCCTGATAATATATATCAATCAACTCATGACTTTGCATTTCCTTCCCAGTTCATACATAGATAATTCCTTGTCATGTTGTACATAAGGAAATTATCTGGGAAATACATTGCAGCTGTTCATTTTTCTCTATAGAACTAATTCTTATGTTCTTAGTTAGCTGGCCTAGTTATTCCAGGACAAATAGGGTGACCTTGCTGCTCTAATTAGAAATTGCAAGAATTCTCTTTCTTTCTTTCAAAGCTTCTTTTGTATGTCTTGAGGACCTATGTACCTATAAAATACTACTTCCCCCAATCTATCTGTCCTTCTTTCTTTGCTGCTTTGTATTTTTGTGGCATGGACTATTCGTCTTTGGTATCTGTGGGTGCCTTTATTTTTTTATTTTTATTTTCTAGAGAGCTTTTTGTGAAGCAAGGATCAAAGGGAACACCTCAATCTTTGGGATTGAACCTTATCAAAATACAGTGTCATAATGAAGCAGTTTATCAATATCATGTGACTTTCAGGTATTCAGAGCTTCCCCCCACCCTGTATTGTTTACTTCTTAGAGAATAGTAAAGAAATAATGCAATAGGAATAACTGAATTGTTTTTCTGTATAATTCTTGATGCATTTACCCCCCCTACAGAACTTCAAATACTCAAATCCTTGCAGTAAGTTTGACATTAACTTTTCTGTGTGTCTGTTTAGCTGTATTATCAATCCAGATTTTAACTTAATAGGCGCAATTTTATGCATGAGGTTAGAAGTGGACTTTCTTTGAAGTTCATGAAACTTAGGTTCAGGGCCTTTTACTTGCATGGTACTCAGTCGTATTGGACTCTTTGTGACCCTATGGACTGTAGGACTGTAGCCCACCAGGCTTCTCTGTCCATGGGATTTACCCAGCAAGAATACTGGTATGGTTGCCACGCTCTCCTCCAGGGGATCTTCCCAACCAACGATCGAACTTCTGTCTCTCAGGTCTCCTGCATTGGCAGGCATATTCTTTACCAGAGGCCCTACCTGGGAAGCCCCTTTACTTGCATAGACCCCTTCATAACCTTTTAACTTATCTTGTGTTTGTATTCCTTTTCCTTAATGTTATTAGGGAAAAAAATAGATTAAAAGAACAAAGGGGAGCGTGGGCCATGAGAAATAGCCAGTGAATTAACTACTTATTTTAAAACTTTGTAAGATGATTGAGAAATGAAATGCTGATTAGAGAGGGTAGCCGGGTTGCTTTAAATATTTCTGTGAGGTAAGAAACCAGAGCTGAGCATGTATGACGAGAGAAGGAGCCAAGAAACTGGGTGAAATTGAACTCAAAGGAGGAGAAGGTAGTAAGAATGGGCCTGTTCTGGAACGTAAGGAACAGAGATGGGTGTTAATGTGAAGAAAGTGGACTGACAGCTGTTCCTGAAACAGGAACTGGTGTGTGACTCCTCATGGATCTGTTCGTTGACCAGGCTGTGGAGACAACGTGGATTCTATACATTTTGAGATTGTAGTTGTGGACCTTTGAAGCTACAATGTGATGAGAATGCCAGGCCTTTGAGAGAATACCGAGAGGATGCACTACAGTGACTGGTCATCCTGTGGATTCCTTGACATGATAGGGCTCTAAAAAGACTAACTGAAAAGTTGTCTGGGGCATAATGCCTTGTGTATATTAATATATGATTTTTTTTGAAGAAGCGTTTTGAAATGTGATGTTAGCATGTGAGTGCTTAGTTTTGGCAATGACTGTACTGGATTACCACCTGAACTTTTTGTAGTTTTTATCTTTCTTCACATACTTGAACACGTTTGACCCTTTTTAGCCTTCAATTTGTTTACATTTCGAAGTTGTAGGATAAGGTTGTGCATTACTGTAATCTGATGGGAAAATCATTGTACAAAATAGCTGTTGGAATTTTTCAAAACTAAGATTTATGCCAATGAATTGATAAAAAGTTGAAATTGTTGAGTGAAAAATGGTTAGACTAAAATACTGTTTTTTAAAAATATATTTTTTAAAAAGTATGTATTTCTACAGATGTTGGATCAGGAATTAGCCGACTATGGCAAGACTGCCGGGGAAATCTGACCCACTGCCTATTTCTGTAATAAAGTGTTGCTAGAACATAGCCTTGCTTATTGGTTTACTTCACGTGGTCTATAAGGCTTTCGTGCTATGTTAGCAGAGATGAGTAGTTACAGAAGAAACCATATGGCCTGTAAAACCTTTCTGTAGAAGTTGTTTGGCCCTCTGGTCTAAACTCTCAAAGAATGTACCCCGACATGCTAAGGCAGTTATGTTTGAGTGAGGATTGTCTTTATTTTAAGTGGGTTTTGGGTCAGAGTTCTTTTTTTTTGGTGGGAATTTTTATTTATTTATTTATTTAATTAATTTATTTATTTTACGTTACAATATTGTATTGGTTTTGCCAAACATTGACTTGAATCCGCCATGTGTTCCCCATCCTTTTAATAAGATAGATATATTTTAATTATTTAGTATGACCACTAGATGGAGCAGTAGTCACAAGTGACTCTTTCTCTAACAAACCTACTGCCCTACTGTAAAGTCATACTGAAGTAAAATCCTCTTTATTATTTTCTAGCCCCGACGTGGAGTGCAAAAGCATGAGGTTTGGCATGTTGAAGGACCATCAAGCTGTCACCGGAAATGTCACTGCTTTTGATGGATCCATTCTCTATCTACCTGTTAGACTTCAGCAAGTGAGAACAAATAGGAAATGCATTTTGGGACGAAGCCAGAGTGGTGGGAAATCATAGTGTCCCTGAACATTTGAGTTGTACTTTCCTATTGTGAAAGTGAGGGCTGACTTCTCTACAATCAAGAAAATGCAAACTGAGAAACTTTTTATATATGAGTTCTTTCTGGTTCCTTCTTTCTTTAAGAGGAGTGGTTGGAAGCCTTTGACCTCAGTGACAAAGAATACTATAAGATTTCAAAATCATGAGGCTCTATTGCTAGTTCTCCATTGGGTGTCTCTTACCAAATCCTCTTGTAAATCCTGCTTGTCTTGCTGTGATTTGTCTAGTGTGGACAGTCAAAGTAACAGAAAAAAATAAAACATGATTAAGATATGTTAGTGTTCTAGAACACAAGTTGGATTAGATTAGGGCTTGGTAATGGCATTTCTTTTTACATACATGTGTTTATTTGTTAGGTTCTTGAGTTAAAGAGTCAAAGGAAAACTGACAGTGCTGAGATCACCATTAAGATTCAGTTGACAAAGATCCTGGAGCCCTGTTCTGATTTGTGCATTCCCTTCTACAATGTTGTATTCCGTCGGTGAGAAATGGCTGAAGTCTTATTTTCTTTAACCTCAGTCTTTGTAACAGAGCTCTTCAGGAGCCTTGGATGGTATTAAAACTACAGTGTATATATAGAGTTTGGAAATATTTAATAAATAAATGCATGACATTAAAGGCTAACTTATCTTGGGTGATTGGACAGATTTGGGTAAATGAAAGTAGGTCTGAAGTGGCTGGATAGAGGGAGATGGGTTCCTTTGATTCATTCAGGAACTTTAAAAGCAAATGTTGATGGTGTATATTTAATGATGTTGCATTCAACACCGTGATGGGTCTACATGAAGAGGTAGTATGTAAAAATTTTTGCTAGAATTTCTCTCGGTCCTTTGAAGGTTTGGATATAGACAGCTCATAATTTTTTATTTTTACTCTTCTGAAAACTCTCAAATTTTCATGCAACTGTTATTCCCAAACCAATTCTTTTATAAAACACAAAACCTGATTTCTACTTAGTAAGCTGAACTGCTAGGAACAAACATAACTTCCTGTGCCAGACTGATATTCACAAATTTAGAAATGGACTCTCTTGTACTATTTTTAGTTAATAGGGTAAAGTAATGTAAATTGAGCTTGGGAAGTCAACTTGATTTTTGGTTACCTAGTTAGGAGAAAAAGCTGTAATCATTTGCATATACAGTGAGATAAATGCTTTGGTAATTTTTATTTTCCTTTTGTTAAGAGTGTTCTGTACATAAATGCTATATTGTGTAAAAAGCATCAGCCTTTCTCCCCTTTTAGGCTTCCAAAGGAAAATGTAGCTAAGAGCACTTGAACTTATTTATTTTTAAATCTTCTACTAGAAAACTCATTCTTTGCTCTTTATTTCAGGGTAATGAAACTTTTAGATATGAAGCTTGTGGGAAGAAACTTCTATGACCCTACAAGTGCTATGGTACTGCAGCAGCACAGGTTGGTGGTGGTTTCTTCTTCCTTCAAAACGTTTTGAACGTTCTACAAAGAAAATTTTCATTGCAATCACTGTATCAGTTTTTTATGATAGCAGGTACAATTTGTGAGTTAATTAAGTGTTTTATTAAGTTCATAGTGATGCTGACTTCATTTGTTTCCTATTGCTTTCTCATTGTTATTGGGGAGCGGCAGTATCTGCCCAAAGTATTGCCTCAAATGAGGGCATGGAAATATCTGTGGTTCTTTTAGCATCCCGGGGTAAAGGCCGTCTGTGTCTTCAGATTGCAGATCTGGCCGGGCTATGCAGCTAGCATCCGGAGGACAGACGGAGGTCTTTTCCTGCTAGCGGATGTCTCCCATAAGGTCATTCGGAATGATTCTGTGCTGGACATCATGTGAGTGGATGGATGGGGGGAGTTTGCCTTTAACAAGTTAACAGTTTTCTGAGAAGTTCAGTAGTAGCTGCTAATAAATACACATTTAGCCAGTTGTTCTTTTTGGGTTTTAAATTGTAGAACAGATTAAAGATATTGAATGGATGTGCTCTTTCCTTGAGTCCTACCAAGATAGAAATCTGAATAGAGACCTGCTGTGCTTAGACTGAGGAGGAATGTATCTGAGTCTCTGGTTGAGAAGACTTGGTGTAATATACACACACCCTGAGTTTTTGTTTGAAAGTATTACTCTAGTAAATAGTTACTGTAGTAAATACAGATGTGTACAATTTATAATGGCTATATGAAATCTTATCTTATACATAAATCTGTGTGCATCTATAATTTTTTTTAATTTGGGTACCTAGAAGTGGAATTACTTAATGGAAAGGCCAAACACTTTAGACTTGAACTATTTACTATAATATATTTAAATACCTATTGATTGATTAGCCTCTAGAAAACTTACATTATTTTCTCACCAGCTATGTATAACTGCTAGGTTTATCAGGCTCATGAATCTTTGCTTATTAGATAAATTCATTCATTCCATCAACATGGATTTATAGAGCTCCAGTTTGTGCCAGAGTTTTGGGACTTTGCAAAGTCCCAAACAAAACAGAGATCCCTCCTCTTATGGAGTTTGCATTGTAGTCAGGTGAGATAAATAGTAAATAAAAAACATGATAAGTAAATTGTGTCGTGTACTAGAAATGATGCAAGCTGCAGAAGAAAAAATAGGTGGAACACAGGGTAGGAGAGATCAGGAGTCTGTGGGATGAGGTACATTGGGATGGAGAGCTGTCATTTTAAGTGGCATGTCAAGCTCAATTGAACCAACACTTGGAACAGGTGAGGGAGTTAACCAGGTGAACATACAGGCTAAGGGCATTCTTGTTAGAGGGACAGCTGAGGTACAGACTTAAGTTAGAAGTATGCCTGGCTCTTCA
The DNA here is from genome assembly GCF_016772045.2 of Ovis aries. Taxonomy (NCBI): domain Eukaryota; kingdom Metazoa; phylum Chordata; class Mammalia; order Artiodactyla; family Bovidae; genus Ovis; species Ovis aries. The sequence continues at coordinate 43,324,229 of NC_056055.1, read as the reverse complement.
AGAAGCACCAGAGAAACCAGGTTGGCTAGAACCGAGCGAGTGAGGTGAGAGCAGTGGGAAGATGGAGTAGATGGAGGGACTGAGGATGTAGAGCTTGGTAAGTCTGTTGTGATTTTCACTTTTATTGTGGGCGAAACATAGGGCTTATAGCCAGGAGTGGCATGGTGTGACTTGAGTTGTGAAAGGATTCCTCTCCTTACTGCTTGGCGAATAGGCTTGGTGGGATGGGGTCAAAGTGGGGAACTAGCCAGAAAGCTCCTGTCCTAATCAGTGGGGAGGTGGGCGTGGCAGCGTGGTGGTAGCGAGCAGTGGCTGGCCCCTGGATAGGATCTGAAAGCGGCGTCCAGGCCATTTCCCAGCGGGATGTGGGCTGTGAGAGCAAGGGAGACAATGACTTGGATTTTCTTGAATGAATTTGTAATGGTTTATTCTGTCTCTTCTAGACTCTGTCTTCATGGTGGGGCCTATGTTTCTTTTTCTCACATGGCACACCCAGACTGAGTTTATTCCTAGACTGTAGTAAGTGTTTAGGGATGTTTGTTAAATAAAAATAGATGTCTTTGAATTCACTGTTTTTCTTTATGGTTTCTGTCTTTGTTTCTCTGCTTAGAAAGGTCCGAAAAAGTGAAAGTGTTAGTTGCTAAGTCATGTCCGACTCTTTGTAACTGCCTAGGCTATAGCCCACCAGGCTCTTCTGTCCATGGAATTCTCCAGGCAAGAATACTGGAGTGATTGCCATTTCCTTCTCCAGGGGATCTTCCTGACCCAGGGATGGAACCCAGGTCTACTACTTGCTCTATTTTTATTTCCAATGTTTTAAACCTTCTGGAACTTATCTTGGTATGATGTTAGGATTATCACAATTGTTTTGGTACTGTTACACGATATACTGAAAAACATTTTGTATTTTAAGTATTTCTATTGATGAATCAACTATCAGTGTTACTTTTTTTAAGGTATTACTTTTTTTTATCTTTAGTTTTTAGCAGTTTCGCTGTGGAGGTATACCTCATTTATTGTGCAATACATTATAGTATTCTACAAAATGAAAGTTTTGTGGCAATCCTTCATCAAAAAAGTATGGGCACCATGATTATATTTGTTATGATGATCTTTAGTGTTACTGTTACAGAAAGAGTACAACTTGCTGAAGGCTCAGATGATGGTTAGCATTTTTTAGCAATAGTCTTTTTTAATTAAGATGTGTCACATTTTTAGACATAATGCTGTTGCATACTTAATGGACTATACTATAGTATAAACTCAACTTTATTATGCACTGTGCTGTGCTCACTCAGTCATGTCTAACTCGCTGCTGCCCCTTGACTGGAGTCTGCCAGGCTCCTCTCCGTGGGATTTCTCAGGCAAGAATACTGGAATGGGTTGCCATTCGCTTCTCCAGGGGACCTTCCCTACCAGGGATTGAGCCTTCATATCCTGCATTGGCAGGCGGGTTCTTTACCACAGAGCTACCTGGGAAGTCCTTTATATGCATTGAGCTGTGCTGTGCTTAGTTGCTCATTCATGTCCGACTCTTTGCAACCCCATGGACTATCACTTCCAGGCTCCTCTGTCCATGGGGATTCTCCAGGCAAGAATACTGGAGTGGGTTGCTATTTCTTCCTCCAGGGAATCTTCCCAACCCAGGGATCGAACCCAGGTTTCCCACATTGCAAGTGGCTTCTTTACCGCCTGAGCCACCAGGGAAACCTTTTATGCACTAGGCAGCCAAAAATTTTGTGACTTGCTTTATTGTAGCCATCTTGAACTTAATCGCAGTGTCTCCAAGGAATACCTGTAATGTGTCTAGATGTGGTTTCCCAGTATTTCTACTGCTTAGCCCTCACCTGGAGTGTGGGCTGGATTTATTGACCTCCTGCTTTTTTTTTGCAATGCTGGATCTTGGTTGTGGTGTGTGAGCTCTTCATTGCGTTGCCTGGGCTTTCTCTAGTTGTGCAGGAGTGTCTCTGGTTGCAGTGCAGGGGTATTTGTTGTAGTGTGCGGGCTTCTCTTCTTGTGGCCTGCAGACTTAGCTTCTCGACATGTGGGATCTTAGTTCCCTGAACAGGGATTGAGCCTGTGTCCCATGCATTGAAAAGTGGATTCTCTACCACTGGACCACCAGGGAAGTCCCTGACTTATTTCTAATGAATGAAAAGTGGCAACAAACAGCCCAATCAAAAAAATGGGCAGAAGACCTAAATAGACATTTCTCCAAAGAAGGCATACGGATGGCCAACAGATACAAGAAAAGATGCTCAGAATCACTAATCATTAGAGAAACGCAATCAGAACTACAATGAAATATTGCCTCACTCTGGTCAGAGTGATCATCATCAAGAATTCTACAAATAATAAATGCTGGAAATGGTGTGGAGCAAAAGGCACCCTCCTGTACATTGTTGGTGGGATTTAGTGTAGCCACAATGGAGAGTATGGAGGTTCCTTAAAAAACTAAAAATAAAGCTATCATATGATCCAGCAATTCCATTCCTGGGCATACATCAAGAGAAAACTCTTTAATTTGAAACGACACATCTACTCCAGTGTTCATAGCAGCAGTGTTGACAGTAGACAACACACGGAAACAACTTAGATATCCATTGACAGATAAATGGATAAAGATGATACAGTATATGTATGTATACAATGGAGCGTTCAGTTCAGTCGCTCAGTCGTGTCCGACTCTTTGCCACCCCATGAATTGCAGCACGCCAGGCCTCCCTGTCCATCACCATCTCCCGGAGTTCACTCAGACTCATGTCCATCAAGTTAGTGATGCCATCCAGCCATCTCATCCTCGGTTGCCCCCTTCTCCTCCTGCCCCCAATCCCTCCCAGCATCAGGGTCTTTTCCAAAGAGTCAACTCTTTGCATGAGGTGGCCAAAGTACTGGAGTTTCAGCTTTAGCATCATTCCTTCCAAAGAAATCCCAGGGCTGATCTCCTTCAGAATGGACTGATTGGATCTCCTTGCAGTCCAAGGGACTCTCAAGAGTCTTCTCCAACACCACAGTTCAAAAGCATCAATTCTTTGGCACTCAGCTTTCTTCACAGTCCAACTCTCACATCCATACATGACCACTGGAAAAACCATAGCCTTGACTAGATGGACCTTAGTCGGCAAAGTAATGTCTCTGCTTTTGAATGTGCTATCTAGGTTGGTCATTACTCATCCATAAAAAAGAATGAAATAATGCCACTTGCAATGACATGGATGGACCTTGAGATTATCATATTAAATGGAATAAGTTAGAGAAAGACAAATACGTGGTGTGACTTACACGTGAAATATTAAAAAAAAAAGTTACAAATGAACTTACTTACAAACCAGAAATAGATTCATAGACATAGAAAACAAACTTACGGTAACCAAAGGGGAAAAGGGGGAAGGATAAATTAGGAGTTTAAAATTAACATATACATAATACTATTTACAAAATAAACAACAAAGATCTTCTGTATATCACAGGGAACTATATTCAATATCTTATAATAATTTATAATAGAAAAGAATCTGAAAAAGAGTACACATATATGTATAATTGAATCACTTTGCTATACACCTGAAACTAACAACATTGTAAATCAACTGTACTTCAGTGAAAAAAAGAGAATATGGCAGAAGGGATCAGATAGAATATCACTTTAAAAAAATTGAGATGTAGTTGACATATAATGTGTTTTAATTTCAAGTGTACTACATAATGATATATGTAAATATTGTGAAATGGTCACCACAGTAAGGTACTGAGTCTCGTTAGCGTCCGTTACCAGACAGTTGCAAGTTTTTTTCTTGTGGTGAAAACTTTTTAAGATTTGAAAGCAGCTTTAAAATACAGAGTACTATTATTAACTATAGTCACCATGTTGTATATTACATTCCTAGGACATATTTATTTTATAACTGGGAATTTGTATCTTTTGCCTGTCTTCACCCATTTCATCTATTTCCTGTCCCCTGCCTCTGGCAACCACCAGCCTGTTCTCTGTATGGATGAATTGAAGGTTTGGTTCCTTCCTTCCTCCCTCCCTCCTTTCCTTCCATTTCATACATACATGAAATCATATATTTGTATTTCTTTGTCTGATTTATTTCTCTTAGTGTCATACCCTCAAGGTCCATCCATGTTGTCCCAAATAGCAGGATTTCCTTCTTTATAGCTGAGTAATACTGCATTGTATGTTCACGTGTGTGTGTGTTTAAATAATATGGTTTCTTTTTCCATTCATCTGTTTGTGGACACTTAAGATGCTTCCACATCTTGGCTTTTGTAAATAATACTGCAGCAAACATGGGAGTGCATGTATCTTTTTTGAGTTGGTGTTTTTATCTCCTTCAGATAAATACCCAGAAGTGGAATTGCTGAATCGTATGGTGATTCTATTTTTAGTTTTTTGAGGAACCTCCACTGTTTTTCAGTGGCTGCACTAATTTACATTGCCTCCCAAGTGTATAAGGGTTCGCTTTTCACCACATCCTCACCAATACTCACTTCTCATATTTTTGATAATAGCCATTCTAACAGATGTGAAGTGATCTCATTGTGGTTTTGATTTGCATTTTCTTGATGAGTAATCGTGTGAGCACCTTTTCATGTACCTATTGACCATTTGTATGCTTTCTTTGGAAAAATAGCTCCTCAAATCCTTTGCCCATTCTTTAATTATACTGTTTTCTTTTTTGTTGTTGTTGAGTTGTATGAGTTTATTACATATTTTGGATATTAACTCCATATCAGGCATGTGACCTGCAAATATTCTCTCACATTCTATAAGTTGTCTTTTGATTTTGTTGATGGTTTCCTTTGCTGTGCAGAAGCTTTTTGGTTTGTTGTAGTCCCACTTGTTAATTTTGCCTTTGTTGCCTTTGCTTTTGATGTTAGTGGATGTCACTTCTGAGGTGAAATATAAAAAGACTATGGCATCTGTCTTGGGTACTCTCTCTTGCTGTCTTGGGTCACTTACCCTGGGGAAACCAGCTGCCAGGTTGTGGAGCAGCCCAGTGAAGTGAACTCAGAATCAGAGCCTTCTTTGGTTGAGCTTTGAGATGTCTGTAGCCCTGGTTGACACCTTGCTTGCAGCCTTGTGAAATACCCTGAACCAGAGACACTCAACTAAGCCACACCCAAATTACTGACCCTTTGAAACCATGAAGTAATAAATACATGTGATCCTTTTTAACAGATTTATTAAGACATGATTCATAAAATATTCAGTACCTATTTTAACTGTGGCTTAATAAGTCACATAGTTGTACATCCATCAGTACAATCAACTGTAGAACATTTTCATGGCCTCAGAAAGAAATCCTGCACCTCTTAGCTGTCACTTCTCAATTCCTTCATCTTCCCCCAGACCTCGGCAACCACTAATATACTTTGTATATCTATAGATTGACCTATTCTGGACATTTTATATAAATAGGGTCATGTAATATATGTGCAGTAATTTTTGACTTGGCATGTTTTTAAGGTTCATCCATGATGTGATATGTATCGGTACTTCATTCCTTTGCAGTGGCTGAATAATATTCCATTGAATTGATATATATCCTATTTTGTTTTATACATTCGTTCAGAGACAGACATTAGAGTTTTCGCTAGAGAACTATTGCAGATAACACTGCTATGAACATTCAGGCACAAGTGTTTCCTGTGGACTTATGTTTTAATTTTTTTTCTGTAAATACCTGTGAGTGGAACTGCTGGATCATATGTTAATTTTATGTTTCACCATTTGAGGAACTACTAGACTATTTTCCAAAAGTGACTACCGTTTTACATTCTCATCAGCAGTATGTGAGGGTTGTGATTTGTCCATATCCTCACCAACATGTATTATCTGTGTTTATGATTCTTATCATTCAAGTGGTTGGAAATGGTGTAGTTTTGATTTGCATTTCACTGATGATTAATGATATAGAAAATCTGTTTCTGTGCTTATTGGCCATATGTATATCTTCTTTGAAGAAACGTCTATTCAGATACTTTGCCTGCTTTTTAAATGGAATCATTTGTCTTTTTACTATGAAGTTGCAGATTTCTTTATATATTCAAGGTGCAAGTCTGTCAGATCCATGATTTGGAAATTTTTTTCTTATTCTGTAGGTTTTCTTTACTTTCTTGAAGTACAAAAGTCTTTGAAGCACAAAAGTTTTCAGTTTCATGAAGTCCAGTTTATCTGTTTTTCCTTTTGTTGCTTCTGTTCCTATATCATATAAAAATCCATTGCAAAAGTCTGAGGTCATGTAGATTTACCCCTCTGTTTTCTTCAAATAGTTTTATAGTTTTAGCTCTTACATTTAGGTTTTGAATAAAATTTTCAGTATGGTATGAGGTAGGTGTCCAACTTCATTCTTTTGCATGAAGATATCCAGTTATTTCAGTACCATTTATTTAAAAAACTGATCTTTCCTCCATTGAATGTTCTTGACATCCTTGTTTAAAATCAGTTCCACACATGGATTTATTTCTGGACTCTCAGTTCTGTACCATTGGTCTATGACTGTCTTTTTTTTTTTTTTAAATGACTGTCTTTAATTCAGTGCCACACTGTCTTATTACTGTAACTTTGTGTTAAGTCTTGAAATTGGGAAATGTGAGTCTTTTAACCTTGTTCTTTTTTAAGATTTCTTGTGATAGTTCTGGATCTCCTGCACTTCATATAAATTTTAGAATCAGCTTGTCAAATTCTACCAGTATATCAACTGGGATTCTGATAGAGATATGTTGAATCAGATTGATTTGAAGAGTATTACCATCTGAACAATATTGTCTTCTGATCTAGGAACACAAGAGCTTTTCCACTTAGTTAGATCTTTAATTTCTTTCAACAGTGTTTTGTAGTTTTCAGAGTGTAATCAGTTCAGTCGCTCAGTCATGTCCAACTCTTTTGCAACCCCATGAACTTCAGCACTCCAGGCCTCCCTGTCCATCACCAACTCCCCGAGTTTACCCAAACTCATGTCCATTGAGTCGCTGATGCCATCCAACCATCTCATCCTCTGTCATCCCCTTCTCCTCCTGCCTTCAATCTTTCCCAACATCAGGGTCTTTTCAAATGAGTCAGCTCTTCGCATCAGGTGGCCAAAGTATTGGAGTTTCAGCTTTAGCATCAGTCCTTCCAGTGAACACCAAGGACTAGTCTCCTTTAGGGTGGACTGGTTGGATCTCCTTGCAGTCCAAGGGATTCTCAAGAGTCTTCTCCAACACCACAGTTCAAAAGCATCAGTTCTTCAGCGCTCAGCTTTCTTTATTGTCTAGCTCTCACATCCATACATGACCACTGGAAAAACCATAGCCTTGACTAGACAGACCTTTGTTGGCAAAGTAACATCTCTGCTTTTTAATATGCTGTCTAGGTTGGTCATAACTTTCCTTCCAAGGAGTGATCATCTTCTAATTTCATGGCTGCAGTCACCATCTGCAGTGATTCTGAGTGTATTTTGCAGTGATTTTTGAGTGTAAGTATTTTGAATAATTTTGCAATGATTCAGAGTGTAATTTTCACATTTATTCCTAAGTACAGATATTTTAGTCTTTTTAATGATTTTATAAATTGAATTTTTAAATTGCAGTTTTGGATTGTTCTTTGTAAGTATATAGAGGCACAGTTGATTTTTGTATACTGATCCTGTATCCTACAGCCCCTTTGAACTCATTTGTTAATTTTCTTTACATATATCTCAAAGTCTTCTATATAAGAGACCATATAATGTGAAAACAGAGATATTTTTACTTCTTCCTTTCCAATATGGATGTCTTTTATTTTTTTTCTTGCTCAGTTGCCCTGCCAGGACCTCTAGTACAATGCTGAATAAAAGTGGTGAGAGTGGATATCTTTTCCTGTTCTGATTTTAGAGGGGAAAACATCCAGTCTTTTACCATTAAGTACAGTGTTAATTACGGGTTTTGAAGATGCCCTTTGTCATGTTGAGCAAGTTCTCTTTTATTCTTAGTTTGTTGAATATTTTTTATCACGAAAGGCTACTGGATTTTGTTGACTGCTTTTCATGTGTCTGTAGAGATGATCACTTTAAAAATTCTGATTTTTAAATTGATTTTTGGATGTTAAATTGACTATACATTGCTGGAATCTACTTGGTCATATCGTTTAATTCTTTTCTTATGTTGCTGGATTTGGTTTCCTTGTAGTTTGTCAGGAATTTCTGTGTCTGTATTCATAAGAGATACTGATCTGTACTTTTCTTGTGATGCCTTTGTCTGGTTTTGTTATTGAGTAGTATTGACCTTATAGAAAGAAATGGGAAGTATTCTCTCCCTGTTCTGTGGTTTTTTTTTTTTTTTTTGAAGAGTTGTAAAGGATAAGCATTCAGTTTTCTTTGAATGCTTCATAGAAATTTAACAATGGAGCCATCTGGGCTTGAATTTTTCTTTGTGTTCAGTTTTTAAATTACTAATTTGTTGTATTGTTAGAGGTTTCTTCATGTTTTTATTTTATTCCTGGGTTAGTTTGTGGCTTTCTAGAAATTTATCCATTTCATTTAAGGGGATCTAATTTGTTGACATACTGCTAATAAGTGTTCTCTTGTAATCCTTTTTGCTTCTGTGAGGCCAGTAGTGAAGTCCCCTGTTTTATTCCTGATTTTAGCAGTCTGGTCTCTCTGTTTTCATTGGTGGTCTAGCTAAAGGATTATCAGTGTTGTTGTTGATATCCCTGTTTCACTACTTTTCACTCTTAAATTTATTATTTCCTTCCTTCTGCTTACTTTATTTCTAAATTAAAAAAAAAACTTGCTGACTTGCTGGTTTATTATAAACCGTGCAAACTTAGAAATAATCAAATGGAAGAGCAGTTTGGGGCAGTAGAGGATAGGGCACACTCTCCAGGCACACCCACCCTCCCAGCATGTCCATGAGTTCATCAAACCTGGATCTCCTGCAGGCAGTCTTGTGCATTGCAGGCAGATTCTTTACCAACTGAACCGCCAAGGAAGCCCCTACCAGTCTAGAATCTCCCTCAAACCTATCTGAGGTTTTTATGGAGGCTCCATTATGTAGGCGTTATTGATTAGACTATTTGTCTTCGGTGGTCAAGTTCAATCTGCAGCCCCTCTCTCCTTCCCAGAAATGGAAGGGTGGGGCTGAAAGTTCCAACCCTCTAGATATGCCTTGGACTTTCTTGGGATCAGCCCCAATCCTGAAGCTACTCATGGGCTCTCTGTCCCTTGTCATCTAATTTTCCACTTGTTTCAGGTTTAACTTGCTCTTGTTTTTCCATTGTCAGAAGGTAGAAGAGTTATTTGAGATATTTCTTCTTTTTAATACAGGCATTTATAGCTATAAATTCCCTTCTAAATATTGCTTTAGCTGTATCCCATAAGTTTGATTGTGTTGTGTTTTCATTTTCATCGAACTCAAAGTATTTTCTGATTTCCCTTGTAATATCTTGTTTGACCCATTGATTATCTAGGATAATATGTTCTTTACTTTCCATGTTTTGTGTATTTCCCAAATTTCTTTCTGTCATTTATTTCTAATTTCATTCTCTGGTGGCTAGAGGACTTATGTATTTTTATCCTTTTATATTTATTGAGGTTTGTTTTATGAGTTAGCTTATGATCTATACTGGAGAATGTCACATGTGCACGTTGGGCATTTTATTTTATATATATATATTTTTTTTCTGATGCATGGGCATTTTAACTTTAACTCAAAAATTTTTTTCCCCCGTTTACCAAGGAAACGGCAAGATTAGGATAGTAATGTGTCTTTTATATCAAAAGCAGGGATACATTGAGACTTTGACATTAGCAAACCCATGACAAACAAGAAAAAGAAGCGCTAAGGTCATTGAAGGATGTGTGTTTGTGAACCGTATCTCAGGTTCCAACTGCAGATAGGAAGGGGCCATGAGATCAGTGACCCAACTATCATTGACCCTGGAATTTGAACTAAACAAACAAAGTGACCTTCTTTTACAAATTGACAAGGAATGGCTTCATGACTTTTGAGAAATTGCTTTTTTACAAATTGGTCACTGATCTAGTGGGCCTCCAGCCATAATGTTCAGGTGTAGATCGGCTTGGTTTCAAGATTTATCTGGCTTATGCCTCTGTCCATTTATTATAGAACACTCCCTCGTACATTGAACAGAGACACGGAAGTCCAGGAGAAAACAAAAACAAATGAAAGAAGACTATGCATATTGACACGTAATAGCAAAAGCAAAATAAGCAAGAATAGTCAACTTAATATCAAAAATATTTTCAAATAGTATATCTTCAAAATAGAAAGCCTAAAGACCTTGTACAAAGACCTCAATCTAATTATATACCAGATAATGCATTTGTAAACTGAAAGGCCGATGTTATTAAAGCAGTTGGAGTCTAATGAAACTAGTCAGACCTCAGCTGGTTTTGGGATTTCCTGTCTTGGCAGCAGACCTGAAGGATAAGTGGAGTTAAGCATGGGGGGCCGAGTGAGTGCATCTGTTGGTTTGAGACTGCCTGGAATGTTGGCTGGGAAGAGTTTTCACAGTTATCTTGGTGAGACTTCCAGAATTGTCAAAGGATGATGAGATCAATCAAAGCTGATTTTCTACTTACAGCAGTAAGAAACTGTTGATCTCATATAGAGTACTGTATTTGAGAAGCATGTAGTTTAGGATTGCAGACTTGCAGCCGACCAAGTAGGTCAACATTGTCTGTAAAAGCACTGTTGCTCAGGTAAGAGTTTTGTTGATTGATTGAACCAACTCAATTTTTAAAAAAGAAAAGAAAAATATGGATAGAATAATTTCCTAACCATTTAAATAATTAAATTCTTATGGGATGCTTATTGGACTGTCATTCCTTCATTTCCCTGGTAGCTCAGACAGTAAAGTGTCTGCCTACAATCTCTGGGTCGGAAAGATCTCCTGGAGAAGGAAGTGGCAACCCACTCCAGTATTCTTGCCTGGAAAATCCCATGGACAAAGGAGCCTGGTAGGCTACTGTCCATGGGGTCACAAAGAGTTGGACACGACTGAGCAACTTCACTTCACTTCACTCCCTCATTTCCAAAACGGGGGTGACAGTGGTTGGGTTGGCTTGCAAAAGTGTGTTTTCTGAAGTGAGTTGATAAAATTAAGCAGGTTTAAAATTTGTTCTTATGATTACTTGTTGAGGAGGGCATGGCAGCCCGCTCCAGTATTCTTGCGTGGAGAATCCCATGGACAGAGGAGCCTGGCAAACTACAGTCCATGGGGTCGCAAAGAGTCAGACACAACTGAGGGACTAAGCACAGCAACTGACTACTTGTTACCATGACTACAGAACAATCCATTGTTTCTGAAGTTACTGGAGATATTTTTAATTCCCAAGAGTATAAGACTGTCTATGTTTTCATCCAGTTGTATAGTTTAATTTTTTACATAATTTTAAATTCATAAAGAATTTAATTATTTAAATGATTAGGAAATTATTCTATCCATATTTTTCTTTTCTTTTTTAAAAATTGAAGTATAGTTGATTTACAGTAGTTTCAGGTATATAGCGTAGTGATTCTTTTTTTGCAGTTATAAACATACCCCATTATAAGTTATCACAAGATATTAGATATAATTCCCTGTGCTATACCTTAAATCCTTGTTGCTTACCTATTATCTGTCTAGTTGTTTGTATCTGTTGACCCCATACTCCTAATTTGTTCCTCTCCCTCTCTCTCCCCTTTGATAATCGAAAGTTTGTTTTCTATGTCTGTGAGTCTGTTTCTGTTTTGTATATGGATTCCTTTGTATATTTTTTTAGATTCCACATATAATTGATATTATATAATATTTGTCTTTCTCTGTCTGATTTACTTCAGTAAGTATAATATTCTGTAGGTACATCCATGTTGCTGCAGATATCAATATTTCATTATTTTTTAATGGTTGAATATTTTTTCATTGTGTATGTATACACTGTATCTTAAACTAATCATCTGTTGATGAGAATTTGGGTTGATTCCAAGTCCTGACTGTTGTCAGTAGTGCTGCTATGAACAGTGGGGTACATGTATCTTTTTTGAATTACAGTGTTTGTTTTTTTCTTGATAAATACCCAGGAGTGGAATTGCCAGATCATATGGTAGCTCTGTTTTTAGTATTTTAAGGAGCCTCCATATTGTTTTGCATAGTGGAGAACCACTTTACATTCCCTTTAGCAGTGTAAAGGAGGGTGTCTTTTTCTTCACATTTGTAGACTTTTTGATGCTGGCCATTCTGACTGGAGTAAGGTGATACCTTATTGTAATTTTGATTTGCATTTCTCTAATAATTAGCGATTTTGAACATCTTTTCATGTGTCTGTTGAGCATCTGTATGTCTTCTTTGAGGAAATGTCTATTTAGACCTTCTCCCCATTTTTTGAATGAGTTGTTTATTTTATTCATATTGAGTTCTGTGAGCTGTTTGTGTATTTTAGAAATTAATCTTTTATCAGTAGCATTGTTTGGATATATTTTTTTTTCCCATTCTGTAGGTTATCTTCTGTATTGTTGATGGTTTCGTTTGCTGTGCAGAAGCATTTAAATTCGATTAGGTCCTGTTTTTTTTTTTTTTTTTTGCGCTTTTATTTATTTTTGCCTTGGGAGAGTGATCTAAGAAAATACTGCTACAATTTATGTCAAAGAAAGTTTCACCTGTGTTCTGTTCTAGGCGTTTTATGGTGTCATGCCTTACATTTAGATCTGTAAACCATTTTGAGTTTATTAAAATTTGTATATTGTGTGAGAGAATGTTCTAATTTCATTGTTTTCTGTGTAACTGTTCAGCTTTCCCCAACATCACTGTTGAAGAGACTGTCTTTTCTCCATTGTATATTCTTGCTTTCTTTGTCATAGATTAATTGACTCTAGCTGCATAGGTTTATTTCTGGGCTCTCTGATCTATGTTTATTGATACAGTCTTTTTTTGTGCCAGTATCACACTGTTTTGACTGCTATAGATTTGTGTTTAGCCTCAAGTCTGAGAGAGTGATACCCCATCTTAATCTTTTTTTCTCAGGATTGCCTGGGTGATTCGGGGTCTTTTGTGGTTTCATATAAGGTTTAGGATTATTTGTTCTATTTCTGTGAAAAATGTGTATTTTGATAGGAATTGCATAATCTGTAGTTTGCTTTGAGTAGTATGGCCATTTTAACAAGAAACTTGTCCATTTCTTATGGATGGTCCCATTTGTTGGCATATGACTGTTAATATTCTCTTATGATTTTGCATATGTATGTGGTGTTGGTTGTTATTTCTCATTCTTCATTTTGTATTGTGTTTATTTGGGTCCTCTCTTCTTGGTGAGCCTGGCTAAGAGTTTGTTGATTTTGTTTATCTTTTCAAAAACAAACAGCTCTTAGTTTTATTAATCTGTTGTGTTTTTTTACTCTCTATTTCCTCTCTGATCTTTATTATTTTCTTTCTTCCACTGACTTTGAGCTTTGTTTGCTCTTCTTTTTCTAGTCCTTTTAGGTCATAGGTTAGGTTGTTTGAGATTTTTCTTGTTTCTTGAGAAAGACCTGTATCACTATGAACTTCCCTCTTAGACCTGCATTTGTATTTCATTGTTATATTTCCATTTATTTCTGTCCATTTTTTTCTTTTGGCTGCACTGGGTCTTTATTGCTGTGCACAGGCTTTCTCTAGATGCAGTGAGCAGGGGCTACTTTTGTTGTGCAGGGGCTACTCTTCATTGTGACTCACGGGCTTCTCATTGTGGTAGCTTCTCTTGTTGAAGGACTCTAGGCACACAGACTTCTCTAGTTGCAGCACATGGGCTCAGTAATTGCAGTGTGCAGGCACTAGAGGGCATGGGCTTTAGTGGCCCAAGGCGTGTGAAGTCCTCCTGGACCAGGTATCAAACTCTGCATTGCCAGGCCAATTCCTAACCACGGGGGAAGTCCTATCCATTTTTTAATGATCTTTTTTTTTCTCACTAATTTGAAATGCCACCAGTAATTACTGTATATGCAATCCTAATCTGTAGTTCAGTCTAGTTCTGGATCTTTTACTCTGTTTCTTTTTTCAGATCTGTTAAAGACATAACTGACATTCAGTAAACCGCACACATTTAAAGTCTATACTTTATAGAGCTCTGCTCAATGTTATGTGGCAGCTTGGATGGGAGGCAGGTTTGAGGGAGAATGGATACTTGTATATATGTATGACTGTGTCCCTTTGCTGTTCCCGAGAAACTATCACAATATTGTTTGTTAATCAGCTATGTGTGTGTGTGCTAAGTTGTTTCAGTTGTGTCTGACTCTTTGCGACCCTATGGACCATAGCTCACCAGGCTCCTCTGCCCATGGGATTCTCCAAACAAGAATACTGGAGTGGATTGCCATGCTCTTCTTCAGGGGATCTTCCTGACCCAGGGATCAAACCCGCATCTCTTACGCCTCTTGCATTGGCAACCAGGTTTTTTACCACTAGCACCACCTGGGAAGCCCTTAATCAGCTATACCCAGGTACAAAATAAAAAGTTTTTTAAAAAAGTCTACACTTTGATGAATTTTGACAAATTTTTCTATGTTTGAAACATTATAATGAAAAAAATGAACATATTCATTGCCCTCTCAAAATTTGCTCTTGTTTCTCTGAAACCTCTTCCCAAGTTTATTCTTCTTCTGCCCCATGGGCAGTGAACACTGATCTTCTCTGTGTCACTAGAGATTAGTTTGCTTTTTCTAGAATTTTATAAAAATAGAATTGTATAGTATATAACTTTTTTATTTTTGGCTGTGCCACATGGTTGTGGGATCTTGGTTCCCCAACCAGGAATTAAACTGGGGCACTCAGCCATGAGAGTGTGGAGTCTTAACCATTGCACTGCCAGGGAAATCCCAGTATATTTTTAGTTGTAGATGTATGTATCAAAAGTTTGATCTTTTTTATTGCTGAGTAGTACTCTTTTGTATAAATATACCACAATTTTTAAAGTTTACTCACCTGTTGTTTCCACTTGTTGGCTGTTACACATAAAGTTGCTGTAAATATTAGGGTACAAGTCTTTCTGTGGACACGTACTTTGATTTCTCTTAGTTAGGTAATACTTGGGAATAAAACGGTGGGTTAAATGATAGGTATACATTTAGCTTTCTAAGAAACTGTTTTCCAACGTGTCTGTACCATTTTATGTTCCCACCAGCAAATGTATGAGATTTCTGTTTGTTCCATGTTCTTGCCAATACTTGATATGGTCAGTTTTTTAATATTAGAAATTCTGATCAGTACATAGTAATACCTTGTTGTGGTTTTATTTTTTTTTATGGTGAGAACATTTAAGATCCTGTGTTTAATTTTAATGCTTTCTAAGGGTTTTTATATTAAAAAACAGAGATATTACTTTGCCAACAAAGGTCCGTCTAGTCAAGGCTATGGTTTTTCCAGTGGTCATGTATGGATGTGAGAGTTGGACTGTGAAGAAAGCTGAGCACTGAAGAACTGATGCTTTTGAACTGTGGTGTTGGAGAAGACTCTTGAGAGTCCCTTGGACTGCAAGGAGATCCAACCAGTCCATTCTGAAGGAAATCAGTCCTGGGATTTCTTTGGAAGGAATGATGCTAAAGCTGAAACTCCAATACTTTGGTCACCTCATGCAAAGAGTTGACTCATTGGAAAAGACCCTGATGCTGGGAGGGATTGGGGGCAGGAGGAGAAGGGGACGACAGAGGATGAGAAGGCTGGATGGCATCACTGACTTGATGGACATGAGTTTGAGTGAACTCCAGGAGTTGGTGATGGACAGGGAGGCCTGGTGTGCTGCGATTGATGGGGTTGCAAAGAGTCGAACATGACTAAGTGACTGAACTGAACTGAAGGGTTTTAAAATTTTTTTCTTTTATATTGGAATATAGTTGATTAACCATGTTGTGTTAATTTTAGGCAAACAGCAGAGTGATTCAGTTATACATGTATCTATTCCTTTTCAGTTTCTTTTCCCATTTAAGGTTATTACAGAATATCGTTGTCGGTTTTAATTTGCATTTCCCTAGATGATGTTGAGCATCTTTTCCTGTGCTTATTTGCCATTCATTTGTCTATTTTGATGAAATGTGTAATCACAGTTTTCACCAATTTTTTAATTTTCTTTTCATGGAGTGTGTAAGAGCACTGATGAGTGAGAAATATAAGCCCTTTATCAAGATACATGATCTGCAAACTTTTTCTGTTAGTTTGTGGCTTATCTTTTTATTTTTTTTAATGGAGTCTTGTAAGGATCAAACATTTTTAATTTGACTGTCTGTTATTAGTTTTTTTTCTTTCATGGATTGTATTTTTGTTTTCAAATCTAATAAATTGTTCCCTAACTCAAAGTCATAAAGATTTTCTGTTATTTTAGGAGGCATTATTGTTTCACTGTTATGTTTAGGTCTGTGATCCAGTTTGAGTTAACTTTAGTGGACAATATGAGGTAGTGGTGTAAATTCATTTTGTTGCATATAAGTCATAAAACACTGTCCTTTCTTGATTTAACTTGACACCTCTGTCATAAACATGTAAGTTTATTACTACCTTTCTTTCTCATATAATTTAAAGATGTAAACTTCCCTCTGACCACTGCATTAGCTATAATTCATGATTTTTTGATATTGGTTTTTTGCTTTCTTTCAGTTTGAGATACTTCCTAATTTCTTTTGTACTGCTGTCTTTGAATTATTTAGAGGTTGCAGTTTAATTTCCAGATATTTGGGTACTTCCTATTCTGTTTTGTTTTCTAGTCTTATTCTGATATGTTTGGAGAACATACTTTGTATTACTTCAGGTGTTTTAATTTTATTGAGACTTGTTCTATGGCCTAGTATAGACTCTGTCCTGGGAGTTCCTTTTGTAGTTGAAAAGGATATGCATTCTGCTGCTTTGGGGTGGACTGTTTTATGTACTCGGTTAGTTCAGCTGGTTTACTAATGTTGTTCAAGTCTTCTGTATCTTTCCTAATTTTCTGTTTGTGGTATCAAAGATAGGAATATTGAAATCTTTTCAAGTTGTTTAATTCTTTAAACTTTGTCAGTTTTTTCTTCAGGTAGTTGCCTTTGGCTACACATGCATCTATACTTACAATAAATGTACATATTTATAATCACTGTATCTTACTGATGAATTAACTCTTTTATCATTGTGAAATGTGCCTTTTCATCTCTAGTAATAATATTGCCTTAAAGTCTATTTTGTCTGATGTTAGTGTAGCCAGTCTAGCTTTTTTGTGGTTACTGTTTGGTATGTATTTTCTGTTCTTCTGTTTCCAACCTGTTTATGTCTTTGAATTATTAATAAAATGTATATCTTGTAGACAGCGTATATCTAGATTTTGCTTTTTCACCCAGTCTGACAATCTGCTTTTGGATTGGCCTGTTTAATACATTTATATTAAGTCTTAGTATTTATATTGTTGGCTATATATCTGCCATTTTGCTATTTGGTTTTTGTCTGTCTCATGTCTTTTTTTTTCCCCTCCATTTTTTCTTTATTGCCTTCTTCTGTGTTAAATATTTTTTAGTGTATCATTTAAGTTCCTCTGTCAATTGTGTGTGTCTGTGTTTGTTTGTTCTAAGTATTTCAGTATCTTTCACATATCACAATCTATTTTACATTAATGCATACTTAATTCCAGTAAAATATAGAAATTTTGCTCCAGCATAGTTCCATATTTCTCTCCTCTTTATGAATACATACCCAGAGACACAAACTGAATATATGTTATAAACCCAACAGTACAATGTTTTAGTTATTGCTTTAAACAGTCTTACAATAAATAACCTTACAATTTTTTAAGACATGAAGAAAAAGTATATTCATATAGTCACTTTATATTTACCTACATATATATCGTTGCCAACATTCTTCCTTCCTGTGGCTCCAAGTTGCCATCTGGTGTTGTTTACTTATGCTGAGGGATAAAAGATTTATCTGTTAGTATTTCCTGTAGAGCAGAGTCTTCCAGGAACATGATCTCTTAGTTTTTAACTAGCTAGGAATGATTGTACCTTTCATTTTTTTTAAAGTTTTATTGAGATTTAACTGTATACCATACAGTTCACTCATTTAAAGGATAACATTAATGGCTTTTAGTATATTCATTATGCACCCATCACTACAATCAGTTTTAGAACATTTCCATTACAATCAAAAGAAACCCTTCACCCCTTTTCTGTTACCTACCCTCAGTTCAGTTCAGTTCAGTCACTCAGTCGTGTCCGACTCTTTGCGACCCCATGAATTGCAGCACATCAGGCCTCCCTGTCCATCACCAACTCCCGGAGCTCACTCAGACTCATATCCAACGAGTCGGTGATGCCATCCAGCCTTCTCATCCTCTGTCGTCCCCTTCTCCTCCTGCCCCCAATCCCTCCCAGCATCAGGGTCTTTTCCAATGAGTCAGCTCTTAGCATGAGGTGACCAAAGTATTGGAGTTTCAGCTTTAGCATCAGTCTTTCCAATGAACACTCAGGACTGGTCTCCTTTAGGATGGACTGGTTGGATCTCCTTGCAGTCCAAGAGACTCTCAAGAGTCTTCTCCAACACCACAGTTCAAAAGCTTCAGTTCTTTGGTGCTCAGCTTTCTTCACAGTCCAACTCTCACATCCATACATGACCACTGGAAAAACCATAGCCTTGACTAGATGGACCTTTGTTGACAAAGTAATGTCTCTGCTTTTGAATATGCTATCTAGGTTGGTCATAACTTTTCTTTCAAGGAGTAAGCATCTTTTAATTTCATGGCTGCAGTCACCATCTGCAGTGATTTTGGAGCCCCAAAAAATAAAGTCTGACACTGTTTCCACTGTTTCCCCATCTATTTCCCATGAAGTGATAAGACCGGATGCCATGATCTTCGTTTTCTGAATGTTGAGCTTTAAGCCAACTTTTTCACTCTCCTCTTTCACTTTCATCAAGAGGCTCTTTAGTTCTTCTTCACTTTCTGCCATAAGGGTGGTGTCATCTGCATATCTGAGGTTATTGTTATTTCTCCCAGCATTCTTGATTCCAGCTTGTGCTTCATCCAGCCCAGCGTTTCTCATGATGTACTCTGCATATAAGTTAAATAAGCAGGGTGACAGTATACAGCCTGACGTATTACTTTTCTTATTTGGAACCAGTTTTAAGTATGGAAGAATCTTTGTAAAAGATGTTCAGTCAGTTATTCGTAAGAGTGAAACAATAGAACTACTACTTAAATAGTAAAAGACCAGTGAATTAATGTACCCTCCACTTAGTGAAATAGTGTTACGTAACCATTAACATAGTTGAAGAGTTTGATTTAAAATATTTTTTAAAAATAGTTGTATTGTTGAATAAGGCTATGTAAATGGGAACTAAAAATTCCTGAAATGAGCTGTGATAAAATCTCTAATCTTATTTCAAAACACAGTGTTATGCGTGCTTTACATGAATAAAGTCATAGAGTTCTATCAGCAACAGTGAGTGAGTTAGGCAGTTTGTTCTGACTCCACTTTGACACAAGGAAACTGAAACACAAGGTTAAGTAACTTGCTCAAAGTCTCATATGCTGGTAAGTGGCAGAGCCAAGATTTGAACCAAGGTTTTGGCTCCACGGTCTGTAGTCAATGTGAACTATTTCAAGTTTCTGATGGTTTTTCATCACTTAACTGCAGCAAGTTCAGCAGGATACTAATCACCTAGAGTGGTGATAGTTGTTCAAGGGACTAAAAGGGAAAAGGGAGGGAGGAGTCTGGGTTTATTAGTAAATTGTAGGTGAATGAAACTCAACATGTTTCTCTTTTTGTAGCAGTCTGATGTGGTAATGTATGTTGTAAACCTCTAAGAAGGGGTTATAGTAGAAGAACGGACCCAATTTTTTTATCGTAGAACCTTTTTCACCCCCTCAAGACTTCTCAAGGGACCAGTGTTCCTAAGGAGTATACTCTGGTTGATACTGGGCCCGCAGAAGAGTCCATGCTCTGACCCACAAGGAAATTAGTATCTGGTCCCTGTCTGTCTTCAGCCTCCACTGATCATCTTCATCTTCGATGACCTTTTTTCACCTCTTTGCCTCGCGAGTGTGGTCCTCCAGTAGTTGTCATTTCTTCCTTCAGCTAGTGAGGGCAAATATAGTTTTAAGACTGTTGTGTTCCTGTGTAGACTGCCTCTGAATAATGATGATACAGATTATTTTGATGATTACAGTACCTTATTTTAAGGACTGTAGTGGATTTTATCAATTTTTAGTTGTTTTTATTTTTATCTTCTCACTCGTTTTGGGGGGCATTGTTAAACAGAGATATGAGAGTTCTGTCTCCTAAAAGAGACAGGTGGAGCCTTTTGGAGCTAGGTGTTGGCAGTTGGAACCCTCAAGTACTTACAGGCATCCCCTGTCCCTTTCATGTTGCTCTGTGTATACTCCATATGATCCAGAGGTCTTTTGTCTCTTTCCCAAGGCACACCATGTACTTGCAGAACAAAGAAAACTTCCAGGACGAGTGCACTAAGCTTCTGGTTGGCAATATTGTTATAACCCGATATAACAATCGTACCTATCGTATTGATGATGTGGATTGGAATAAGACTCCAAAAGATAGCTTCACCATGTCTGATGGGAAGGAGATTACATTCTTGGATTACTACAGGTAGAGGAAGGAGACTGGGCTTGGGCTTGCAGGTTGGGGCACGGTCTGTCGTTCTCCAGTAAGAATGACATGTAGCAGGACACATCAAAAGTAACTGGATTGGTAATGCACCCAGGATTGACGCGTTTGTCTGTGGTGTTTGATCTGAATTTGCTACCCTTACAGTATTATTTCCTTTAGTACTTTTTACAAGTTATTTCATAAATTAATCTCAGAGCTTTAAAATTATGTTTCCTTTTCTATTTTGGTTTGAAGTCTGATTGGAGAGATTAAATTCAAGTCACTTATCATTTGACTGTCATTTTGCCTTTCTAGTTACCTAAGCCCTTTGGCCTGATGAAGTTTTTTATTTGTATTTTTTTGTTTGTTGGCCTGATTCAGTTTTTAAAGAATTTCTTTCCTGGGCTGTTATCCTGTTTCCTCTCTATTTAGTTACTTTAACTTGAGCCTGCTTTTTCCAGTTATGAATGTACTCTGGT
This sequence comes from Ovis aries, assembly GCF_016772045.2. NCBI lineage: Eukaryota > Metazoa > Chordata > Mammalia > Artiodactyla > Bovidae > Ovis > Ovis aries. The sequence continues at coordinate 43,303,194 of NC_056055.1, read as the reverse complement.
GAGTTTATGATGGATCTTTGACAAGGGTATAATACAAATGGTATACCTCAGTCTTGAGTTAACGCTCAGACTGTGTTGCAGTAAGAGCGGTGATGTTGCTACTGACAACTTTTTCCTGCCTCTGTTCTGCTCTAGCAAAAACTATGGGATCACAGTAAAGGAAGAGGACCAGCCATTGCTGATCCACAGGCCCAGCGAGAGACAGAATAACCAAGGGATGGTGAGTGGTAGTGGTGGTGGCACATGTCAGGCTGATGCTTCCAGCCAAATTCTCTACCCATCAGCCACTCTTCACCTTCTTCATGGCTCTGGGAGCATGAGGCTGTGATTACAGTGTGGTTAGGGTAAGCTGTGCATTGTTTGTCTGTCTCCTATAGCCAGAGGTACTCTTGAAGTCCCCTTAGTGAGGAACTAAACATCCAGAGAATGAGTTAGGTTAAGGAATAAGGAGAATGGACTGCTAAAGAAGATTGAAGCACTGGGTCCATTAGGGAAGCCGGAGACATTTTAACAGGGTTAGGGACCAGGGAAAAGTATCTTGATACCTAACTCCTCTATCTTCAGAGTGGAGACTGAAGATCAAAATAGGTTAAGATGAGACAGAGGCACCAGCTTGATAGGATATATTGTGTGATATCCACCTACTTACTTGGAGGCCCAAGTGAAAAATTGGTTCTAGTTTTTCTAGTTTTCCCTCTGCTTTTGACAGTTTGAATATTTTTCTCTTTACCTAGTGCAACAGCCAATTGTGACCCAAGTGAGAAAAGAATAAACACTGGTCGTGTTTCTTACCCTCTTCTCTGGGGTCTTACATTCCTAAGAGTGCCTGTTATACCTCTGTGGGACCAGTTTGGGCCTGCCAGGGTCTTATACCAGTCAGAGGAACGGGATCCTCTTTGACTGCCTCGCTTTCCCTCTGTTCTCTCCTCCAAGTTGCTAAAAAGTGAAATCCTGCTGCTCCCTGAGCTTTCCTTCATGACTGGAATCCCTGAGAAGATGAAGAAGGACTTCAGAGCCATGAAGGTGAGAAGGGCCTGCTTTGAACCCAACACCATTTTGATAGAGATATGGCTTGCACTGGGCCAGATTTGCATCATCACCTGGGCAGGTTCATTTTTCCTCTCTATAAGCATGATCCGTGTCTCTTCCCACACACTGTGAAAGAGCCAACCGGAGCTTTCTTTGTAATGTTGTTACAATAGTAGAACAATTGGATTATAAGGTAAAAGGATACAAATAGTTCTAGCATCACCCTCCCCAATCTGATGGGGGACTGTAGGCTGGTCATGTGACCATAAACGATGTTCTTTGAGAGCACTGAATTTTTCTAACGTTTCTGTAAGCCTTCAGTTTATTTGAAGGGATAGAGGAGATAATGTAGCAAAAAGTCAGCAAGTTGGAGGAAGAAATTAGAGGATAGAAGTTCATGCTGTGGTGCTCAGGTGTCCTGGAGGTCTCATGTAGGGCACAGTAGCTGGGAGGCAGTGTGCAGCCGCAGGGGTCCAGACCCTGAGGGCTCCACCTCCATACTGTCCGCTTGGGTCTTTGCACCTGCATGCTGCTCTGCTGCTTCTGTCTCAGTCCTTGTCTGTCCCAGTTTTGGACCCCTGGGCTTGTCTCAGATGCCATGAATTGTTTTTAGTAACATCGTAAAGAGCTAAAGTGAACTCCTATAAGAGATTTCTTTCATGTTTACCTTCTGATACTTCCGCTTTCAGTATGTAGGTCAAGGCTCTTCCTTACAACTCCCAGTTACCTAATGACTTAATGATCACAGAGCTATCTATATAGCCCCATAGACTCACTGCCCTAATGACTGCCACGCAGGGAGCAACAGCAGCACAGTTCCTTAGTTCCAGAAGCTAAAGAAAGAATTCACTTACATGATTCTGAATCTTCATCCCATTAGATGTTCATTCAACAATAAATATTTAGAAAACACCTATTATGGGTCATACCCTGGACCAAACAAGTGTTTTATAGTGACGTTAACTGACTAGTATCATATGACATGAAGTATAAGACTAGATGTGTTTTATGTTTGCCTGCGTGCCTGGCATAGGGCATTTTTCTGCCCCGATGTTAAATAGGTATAGTCAAGTCCTCTTACATGGCTTTGAGAAAGAGAATAAGATTTAGATGTCATGAGAAAGAAACAGTGACAATTTTAAATACTTTAAGTATATATGTGTATGTATATGTGTAACTGAATTACTTTGCTCTACAGCAGAAATTAACACAACATTGTAAATCAGCTATACTTCAATTTTAAAAAATTTTTACTGGCTAAAATTTTAACCTTATACTTCATTCACTTTCATGAGCTATTATAATAAAGTCCTGGGAGACCCTGTGAAATTTCTACAGATTTCAGTGGGAAGAAGGTTTTTCTATGAAAATGTTTTTTACATTGGGGTTTCTTTAATCTCATACTGGAGAAGTAATAGCTTAGTATCTCCATTTTGATTCTATTCAGGATTTGACCCAGCAGATCAACCTGAGCCCCAAACAGCACCATAATGCTTTGGAATGCTTGCTACAGAGAATTTCGAAAAATGAGACAGCTAACAATGAACTGACACGTTGGGGACTCTATCTGCAGAAAGATGTACATAAGGTAAACTGGAAGATATGATGGTAGGAAATAGCATTACAAAGAATTCAGAGCTTTCTGAGACTAGGTGATAACTTGCTATCTTGTCTTTATTTTACAGTTTTTGCTTTATTATTATACTTTTTATTTGGTCCTAGTCATAATTGAATTTCCTTGACTTAATTTGCTAAACCTCTTACAGGTTTTCTTCTGTATTTTCCAGGACCTGAGTTGTTAATTTCCAGTCAAGCAAAAGGAATATTGACCCTCAAAATTTACCTCATTTTTAGTTTTCCAGCCCAGATTATTCTTAAAGTTCTATGTCTTTTTCTCCCCATTCTGCAAGTTTTTCTTTCCCAATGATTAACTTGTATTTCTTTGAATATATTAGTGTTGTTGTTTCCATAGGCATAAAGTGTCAGACTTGTACATTTTAATTTTCACATGGCCTTTTCTGCCTGCAGTTGGCCTGAGTCCACTCCATTGTATTTTATGCAGCGTGAGACATGGTGCAGAGGCAGCATGAGTTGGTGAAGTCCTTGGCTTTGAACCTCAGTTCTGCCACTTGCCTTGTTGGTTACTTGAAACAAATTGCTTAGCATCTCATAGTTTCTTTATCTGTTGAATAAAGATGATATTGAGTTAACAGAATTACATGGTAAAATCGTTAGCATAATATTTGACACATATCACGTGTTCAGTAAATACTAGCTTTTATTGCTTTTTTGCTTTTCTCTCTAGGTTATACCTAAAATACTAATAATTGATTCTATCTTATCTTTTGTTCTCTTTCACTCTGAGTTGACTCCTTGTTAAATTTTTTTTTAATATTTTATTTTTTGGCTGTGGTGGATCTTTGTTGCTGCGTGCAGACTTTCTCTAGTTGCAGCAAGCGGGGGCTACTCTTCATTGTGGTGCACAGGCTTCTCATTACAGTGGCTTCTCTTGTTGCAGAACATGGGCTCTAGAGCATGCAGGCTTCAGTACTTGCAGCACATGGGCTCAGTGGTTGTGGTGCACAGGCTTAGATAGCCCCAGGCATGTGGGATCTTCTCAGACCAGGAATCAAACCAGTGTCCCTTGCATTGCCTGGCAGATTCTTAACCATTGGACCACCAAGGAAGTCCCGAAATTGTTTTTCTTTTTTTTTTTAACAAAAGTAGTGGAAAGTCAATAAGGAAAATGTGGATATCATAGAAAATGTAAAGAAGGAAATAAAAACATCAGTAGTTTCATCGCCCAAAGATAATATCTTAGTGATTTATTTTAGGCACATAAAAAAAAGATGTATTATTTTCAGTATATTTTGTTTCCATAAACTTTTTTTCCTGTGAGAGTGAATCTTTTCTTATAGAATTGTGCTTACACTATATATGGTTTTGCGTCTTCTTTTTCATGTATTATTGTATCTTGAACATGTGTTCACGTTATTAAATATTATTTGAAGATGTAGAAAACTTAAGCCAAAGAAGAAAAGTGTTCATCTATAGTCATGCTATATCAGAATACCTGTAACCACTGTTAACATTTTGGTATATAACCTTTCGTTTTTTTAGTCTGTGTATATGTGCATGCACATACTCACATACAGTATGTATTTAAATGGTTTCCTCTTTTTAAATTCAGTTTATTTGTAATGTTTTTTCATGTCATTTAATATTTTTCTGAATATTTTAATGGATAACAGATAATTCATTTTACTAATAGTTTCTTACTTTTTTACAGTCAAGTTGAATTTAGCATTTTCCTATGAAAATGAATCTGTGAACATCCTTATAATTACATCTTTGCACATGATGTTTATTTTCATAGATTTATGGAAGTGAAATTGCTAGGTCAGTGGACATATATATTTATGTTTCCAGTACTTTTTGGTATTTTGCCCTCCAGAAAGTTTCAGCAGTTTATTGCTTTCATAGGCAAAGAGGAGTCTGATTCCTTTGTTGTTTAGTCACTAAGTTGTATCTGACTCTTTCGTGACTGTAGCCCTCCAGTCTCTTCTGTCCATGGTATTTCCCAGGCAAGAATACTGGAGTGGGTTGCCATTTCTTTTTCCAGGGGATCCTCTTGACTCATTCTTCAGTTCAGTTTTTATAACGTATACATTGCTGTTTATTTTTTGCAAAAACAGGATTACATTAAGTGCACTTAGAAAGTGATTGTAATGGTCACAAAATATCATCAATTTAGTTATTTTCTTACTTTTGGATATTTGGATCTGATTTATTTATTATTCTTCATTTTAATTTGGTCTTTCATTATATGAATTTTTTTTCCTGTTTTTCTTTTGTATAAAGTATGATAGTACTTTATGTTCAGTCTTATTATGGCATTTTCTCTTTAATTTTCTACTTAAATTTTTCTAAATATTATTTTCCTGTTCACCTTGAATTTATAGGCATTTTACCTTCATTCTCTGGTTCTAAAGACACAGTGTTTTCTGATCCCTTTCTTGGGGACCATGTTAGGAGCTTCAATAATTAAAGGGCTGCTGCTGCTGCTGCTGCTGCTAAGTCGCTTCAGTCGTGTTCGACTCTGTGCCACCCCATAGATGGCAGCCCACCAGGCTCCCCCGTCCCTGGGATTCTCCAGGCAAGAACACTGGAGTGGGTTGCCATTTCCTTCTCCAATGCGTGAAAGTGAAAAGTCGAAGTGAAGTCGCTCAGTCGTGTCCGACTCTTAGCGACCCCATGGACTGTAACCCACCAGGCTCCTCCATCCATGGGATTTTCCAGGCAAGAGTACTCAGTGCCTATCAAAACTGTGTGTGTTCAGAATTTTATTGACATGGATTCTTAACTGCTAACAGTTGCATTTTTCTACCATTTTCAGAAGTTATGACAAGAACAGGTATATATAGTAGAGTAGACCAGGCCTCTGAACATTTTTCTAACTAATGTTTGCAGATGGTTCATGTCATAGGTGCTTTATTTTCTGTTTAGATTGAAGGACGTGTTCTGCCAATGGAAAGAATTAACTTAAGAAATATATCATTTATCACATCTCCGGAACTAAACTGGATTAAGGAAGTAACCAGAGACCTTTCCATCTTGACTGTAAGTGATTTGTGAGGTGGTAAAGAGAAGGCCAGTATTCCTAGAAGTGTGAGGAAGCAGAAATTATTTAGTGTCCTCTTTTTGAGAGGAGGTACCAACTGAATTCCCATGGAATTACTTACTAAACTAAGGTCCTTCAAACAAGAGCTAATTGATGAGTTGTTAAGAGGTAAGCCCTTTGCTTGACCATAGATTCAGGACAAAGAAATAAATTGCTGTGGTAATTCATACAGTGCCAGCCCATTGCCAACTGCTCTTTGTTCTTCCTTCTTCCTCTTTCTTTCCCTCCTCTTTTCCCCTACAGTTTCCATGAAAGAAGTAAAATTAAAAGTTTCCCACCAAGGCAACTAAAGAAAAAAATGGTATTATAATTATTTTAAAATATTTTTTGCTAACCTTGTTGCTATGGCCATGCGTAAAGTATACACATTTTGTTTCTAAAATGTTTTTTGGAAATATATTTTAAAAAGGTACACTTATGTATATAGTTTTGATTAATTTTCACAAATTGAGTAGTCAAAACTGAGGGTTAAGAAGCAGAACTTTACCAGTGCCCCAGAAGCTCCCCTCCATGATCCTAATTATTACTACCTGTCACCCTTACGTAGTCCCAAAATGGCCACTGTTCTGACCTCTGACAGCATTGAACTTTTTAAAACTGTGTTTGTATGTAACATACGTGGAACCATACCGTGTATATTCTTTCACGTCTGTCTTCCTTTCTTCAACCTTGCTTGATGAGTTTCTCCATATCATTAAGTATAGTTATAGAGCTTCCATTCTCACTGTTGCCTAGTAGTCCATTGTGAGCCTGCCACGGTGTGCTTGTCACACACGTCTACTTTAGTAATTGGCATTAGATAAGACAGGACTGAAGCAGAGAGTGAAAAGCAGTTTGTTCTTTGGAGTAACATCTCCTGAAATGATGTTGGAGTGTTGGAGATCTCCTGGGAAGTACTAAAAAATAGCTTATGGTTGTTCCTAGGTCCCCATGCATTTCTGGGCACTGTTTTACCCAAAGAGAGCAATGGATCAAGCCCGAGAGCTGGTGAACATGTTGGAGAAGATAGCCGGCCCCATTGGCATGCGTATGAGCCCACCGGCCTGGGTGGAACTGAAGGATGATCGCATAGAGACCTATATCAGAACCATTCAATCCATGCTGGGCGTTGAGGTATAAACTAACTTGAGTAAATTTTCTGGATGCCCATTTTGAAATACTTGAATACTTGATTTTCTGTTGCCTTGGTTGTTGGTCTGCTGTTGATGGTGTCCAGGAACCTGAGTCTTACTCATATGCACATGGAACAATTAACAGAGTAGTCTACATGCCCTTTGGCTGTGTTTGCTTCTCTCCTGCCTTGGCGCTCTCACTCACTCTAGTGTTCTGTTCCTCATGTAATCAGCCAAGAGAATAGCTGACTTAACTTCAGTTTGTTATCATTATAGAACATGTGCTCAGAAAGCAGTTTCCTGGGCCAGGTGCTGTCTTGCACAATTCAGTACTGAGCTGTCACAGTCTGGTCTGGCTTAAGATTCAAATTGTTCAGTAGTGAACTTGGCAGGGGGCCCATCAGCTTGTTCCTGATAGCCGAACAGTACCACTAGAGCTGAGCAGGTCATAGTATTCACAGCTTAGTAGTTCAGGCCTTCAGTTCTTATCTGTACATAAAACAGAGGAAAAAGACTAAGGAGGGAGCAAAAGCAGACAAAAAATTTTGGAGATAACTGGTCCTTGGATTGAAGAGTCAGTTCATGTGAGATCAATACCAGAATTAGGTTATGTTCACATCATGACTTTCTCTTGATCCACCACTCTGGGTGTATCATCTGTAGCAGCACACTCATGTTCTCCCTTTGTATTTTCTTGCTGACTTTCCATGTCTTATTCTGCAGTGGCCTCCCCTGGGCCTGATAAATTCTGCCTTGCTTTCAAAAGAAAAGTCCAGCTTAGTACCTCAACTCCCTCATCTCATGACTTGGCATGTTCCTTTTATGAGAGTGCACTGCCAACAATCTTCATGGATACTGACATGAATATGAGTTACATTCCTAATGTAACTTGGTCTTACTTGGTCGTGTTGGTCTTATTATCTGTCATCTTTAGGGCATTCTATTATTCTCTTTATTTCAGGGTCATAAACTCAGATGTCTGCCGGAGTAAAGTGAGCCAGGAGGGGACTCTAGTGAATAAAGAGAGTAAACCCCATGACTGCAGATAACAGCCCAGCATTGTCAAATTGATTTTTAATTTGTTTTTCAACAGAAGCCAAAAATCTAGATTTGCACGTGTGTATCTACCTATGTTTAAATGTTAATGTAGAAAAGACTTGTGACTCATTATAGAGACTGAAAAACCACATCCGTTTCTTAGATCCAGCCCACAGGCTCACAGTGTACAGCCCTAGTTCTCTGTGACTTTGGAAGTTCTTTGATATGATTGCTGGAATATGTGTCCTCTGAAAGATCTTAATTTAAAACTAATCTGGTTTGGAATAGTATACTATTGATTTCTGATTCTGGCATAAAAGGTTGGCAAATTTATTTTACTTCTGTGCTGCTTTCCTTTATTCAGATTTTGAAAGAGCCTCTTTTTTTTCTCTCTCTTACTTTAACTTTTTTCAATTTTTTTAATCACACTGCACGACATGTGGTACCTTAGTCCCCCAGCCAGGGATCAAATCCAAGCCCCCTGCAGTGAAAGCGTGGAGTCTTAACCACTGGACCACCAGGGAAGTCAGATCCTTTGTTTTTAGTATCAGATCTCTTAAATAGTGAGAGGTAGAAGATACTGATATAAGATAAGCTCCTGGCAATATTTTTCTCTATCCTAATCAAAGAGTTAGGAAGATCTTCTTATGGATTTGGCAGTGACTTCATTTCCTCTGCATTTGGCTCTGAATCCTTTCTTCTGGTATTATGTTCCCTATTTCCTAGTTAAAGTTCTGTGGCATGAATGTCATAAGGCACTTAGTTTACTGAAGAGAGTGGCAAAAAAAAAAAAAAATTGTCGGGAATTAAAAGCATCAACTAATAAGAAACCCTTTCTTATTTTTAAGTCTGGTCTTTTGCAGGCATCTTAAGTCTCCTAATGAATGTTAGGTAATCAGGACCAGCTCTAGATAATTTAATGTAGCATGTTACATAGCTAAGCAAAGAAGCCTAGAACCCAACAAATGTGAACCCAAAGGTCCATTCACCTTCAAGGACCTTTGTCTGTGTTGGAATGTCCACCATCTTTGTTTCAGCCCCCACTATACACTAAAGGTCCTCTGGCTTTCCAGACTCTTGAATTGTCCCTGACTAGAACCCTGTCAGGGTCCCCTCAGAGTTCCAAAGCCTGACTTATACATACTTTATCTCCTCAAGGGGAAGATACAGATGGTTGTTTGCATCATCATGGGTACACGTGACGATCTCTATGGGGCCATTAAAAAGCTGTGCTGTGTGCAGACTCCTGTACCCTCACAGGTGAGTGGGAGCTGGGCAGAAGGCACAGACGGAGACTCTAGCATCCCTTGAGGCTTGGAAAAGAGCGATAAATGTGTTCAAAAAGACTGAAGTCACTATTAGAAGCCAGCGTGTGTAGACCCAGCTGGTGAAACTTCCCCTATTAGAGTAACCTGGCGAATAGCAGATTCTCTTTGTAAATACTGCTTTTGTGTTCCCACATGAGCACTTGTGCTCGTTCACAGCCAAGTCATCAGGTTGTTTCACATGACTGGGTTCTGAGAGTATAGGCGTCCCTTTGAAAGGGGAAAGCTGGCTTTTCCTATGGAGATTAATTTTTTTTTACTCTGCATGAGATATTTTTGAAAGTTTTTATTGGCTGGTTTTTTGGTTTTCATTTGCATTTTGTGTGCACATGTGTGTACACGCATGCCTGACTAGAGACCCAGTTAGAGTTAGAACTGTTAGTGCAGAGTAAATTATCTGCCAGCTGGAGTTTCTTGAGCAAATGTAATGTTTGCTTTTGAGTAGTTTACATTGTCTGAAAAGTTGCTAGTGTCCTCTTTCCCCATACCTTTTGGTCCCTCTATTACAGGTCATCAATGTCCGAACCATTGGTCAGCCCACCAGGCTTCGAAGTGTGGCCCAGAAAATTTTACTTCAGATTAACTGTAAATTGGGTGGTGAGCTCTGGGGAGTGGATATTCCTTTGGTGAGTGGTGCTGAGATATATCTTCATTCAGTCCATCTCCCCAAACAGCCCTGCCTGGCTATTTTCCTAATTTTCCTCCCAAAGTTTTCCATATTCTCATTGCCTAGTAATCAGAGTGGTTCATTGCTTGTTTTCATATAGGCCAAAAGCTTAGACTGGTTTTCACATTTTTAAATGGTTGAGAAAAATAAACATAAGACTAATATCTCCAGACATATGAAAACGATATGAAATGCATTTTTCACTGTCCTTAAATGCAGTTTTATTGGAACATAGCCTTACTCCTTTACGTACTACAACCTGTGGCTGCTTGTGTGTTGCAGTGGCAGAATTACATAGTTCCCCAGAGACCGTGAGGCTCACAAAGCCTACGGTCTTTACTGATGTGCTCTTTTCAGAAAATCTGCCAATCCCTGATCCTGACAATTTCTGACTTTGTTCACAATGTTTAAAAATGTCAGTTTGGTTGCACCCTTTCTCCCCCTGTCCCCTGAACTTACTTTCATATGTTGCTTTGGGGTTCAGACAACAATTCAATGTGGGATAACAGTTTACTTGGATGTTTGGGTTTGTTTTTTGCTTTCTGACCCAGAAACAGTTAATGGTGATTGGAATGGATGTTTACCATGACCCCAGCAGAGGCATGCGCTCCGTGGTTGGCTTCGTCGCAAGCATCAATCTGTGAGTGCCACTCCTGGCTCTGTTGTGTTTGGTTATTTTAACACCTAGTCTTACTATAAAGCCATAAAATTTTTTTGAGTATTCAATATTGTAGTAAAAGTATACTAAAATCCTTCCTTCTCTTCCTATAATATTAATTTGTGCAATTCCTTGTCACACGTGTAAGTTTCTTCCCTGGCTGCAGTGTAATCCCTTTCAGAATGGAGCCTGTGTCTTGATGGGAGTGGATTCCCCCCCGCCCCCCAGAAATGAGGGATTTTGTTTGTTTTTTCTGATTATAAAAATGAAGCTTGCTTCTGTAAAAATCTCTGGAAATTGAGAAAGTGAAAAGTCCTCACGGCTTATCTTTTATTAACCACCACCAAAGATTTGGCACATATATACTTTTAGGTTCTCTTTTATGTACATATTAACACTTCTAGGTAGCTGGTAGACACACAAGTGGCATATTACTATATATTCTGTTCCTCATTTTTTGTGTATTTAAACTATTGTTTCTTTTTAATTGCTGCATGGAATTTATTATATGCTACAGCACTATTTATTTAATCCTCTGTAGGTGGATATCTGGGTTCTTTTTTTCAGTTAAAAGCAGTTTGGTAGCAAATATCCGCAATTATTGATATTGTGTAGCTGGTTTACATGTATCTTTTCCCTGCATCAGGTTGTGATTTTACATGTAACCTAAATGCATTTGCTGGATACTTGTGTGACTGATACATGGAGAAGCCTGTGTGTGGTGACATTCAGATGTAGTCCTTCCTCTGTGAATGTGTGTTTATCTTTTCTCTTTCTTCTCTCTCCACCTGTGCCCCAGCACCCTCACAAAATGGTATTCACGAGTGGTGTTCCAGATGCCTCATCAGGAGATTGTGGATAGCCTGAAGCTATGCCTGGTGGGCTCCTTAAAAAAGTTTTATGAGGTGAGGAGAACAGCAGTTTTAAAGAATCAGGGTTTTTAAGGACTGCCTTCCTGATCATTTTAAGAAGTCTGATTTAGTGGGGCTTCCCCAGTGGCTCAGCAAGTAAATAATCCTCCTGCAGTGCAGGAGACACAGGGTATGCAGGTTCAAAGCGGATTTGATCTCTGGATGGAGAAGATCCCATGGAGGAGGGCATACAACCCACTCCAGTATTCTTGCCTGGAGAATCCCACGGACAGAGGAGCCTGGTGGGCTACAGTCCATAGAGTCACAAAGAGTTGGATACAACTAAAGTGACTGAACACAGAGGTACTTTTTTAGAGAGAGGGATCCCAGATTGAAGGTGAGTTTCCTAAACAGACCACCAACAGGCAGCTCAGAAAGACTGCGTGCTTCTACTTGTTGAGCAGCTTGAAGAGCTCAGTGCTTTGATTTGGTTTGGTAAGTAATGATTATTTCCTGGCTTGTCGGCCTGTTGCCTATAAATATAATCTTCAGGCCCTTATCAGAAAAGTCAGGGTAAATTTCAATGATTAAAGCAGCTTATTAATTTTCTCAGCTTTTTATGGCTGTTATTAGGCACTGGCTCTTTTCATTTAGGTTCAAGATCAGTGAAAATCACCCCTAGAACTCCAAAGAATGCTGAGAGTGGAGAATTGCTGTCATTAAGGTGATACTGGGTCTGGGACAATGAGCAAGCGAGGTACTGGGTTTTGCCTTGGCCCGTACATCAAAGGAAGCACTGATAAGTAGCTTTCATTTCTTAGGGGTCAGAGTTAGTCCTTTGCATAAAGATTAAACAGCAAGAAATCTAATAATTTCTCATGATTAAGGTCAATCTCAAGAACTCTACCTTGTTTCATTTTAGAGTAACATTTCCTACAGTGTCCTTCAAATAGTTTGATACTGTTTCATTATTAGACATCGGGTAAACCAGAAGTTCAGTTTCTGTCTCTGAAGTATTCCCTAGGATATGCCACTTTGTTACCAGGCTCTCCTGTACCTACCTTCTTACTGCTGCTGTTTTCCTCCAAAGTTCATAGCTTGAAGATTGCTTCTGTGAAGCCTTTCTCATATTACCCCCTCTGCTCTGTCCCTTGAAAGAAAGTGAAAGCGGTTTAGTTGTGTCCAACTCTTTTCGACCCCATGGACTGTACAGTCCATGGAATTCTCCAGGCCAGAATACTGGGATGGGTAGCCTTTCCCTTCTCCAGGGGATCTTCCTAACCCAAGGATAGATCCCAGATCTTCTGCATTGCAGACGAATTCTTTACCAGCTGAGCCATACTTAGCTGCTGCTGCTGCTGCTAAGTTGTTTCAGTCGTATCTGACTCTGCGACCCCATAGGCGGCAGCCCACCAGGCTCCCCCCGTCCCTGGGATTCTCCAGGCAAGAACTAGACTTATTTTTTATGGTCCTTTCTCAAGGCCTTCTGTTTACATTCTGCATGGTGATCATCACATCCTGCTTTTTGTTAGTTGTTTGTATCTTTATTTATCTCTCCCTCTAGGTTGTAAATTACTTGAGCCCTGTTCAGTTATTGATGGCTGTGTAATAAAATACCCTAAAACTTAGTGACATCCAGTGAGCATTTATGATGTTCACTGTCAGGAAGTTGGACAGTGGGCTTCCATTCCTCTCCATTTGGGCATCTTCATGTAGTCTTTTCACATGAGCTAGTTTAGGCTTCCTGAAGCAAGGTGGCTGGGCTCAGTGCTTGAGCATTCTAAGAGACTGGAAGAGCCAGGTGGAAAATGTGTTGCCTTGTATACCTTAGCCTTAAAATCCATGTAGTATCACTTCTACTGCATTTCTATGAGCCAAGTAGTAACATTGTGAATTTGCCTAACTTTTGGAGGGGTCAGTTTGGGTTAGGGGTAGACTTAAAGAAAAGACTAATATGCTCTAAAAAGTCTTACTTATATTCTAAAACTTCTATACTAATTACTATTCCCTTCTTCATTTATTGGGCTTCCCTGGTGGCTCAGATGGTAAAGAATCTGCCCGTAATGTAGGAGACCTGCATTCGATCCCTGGGTCATGAGATCCCCTGAGGAAGGGAATGGCAACCCACTCCGAATTCTGTTTGTACCTTAAAATAAACTCGTACAAAACTCTTTAGCGCGGGAGTTAGCTTATGGTTTGCTAATCCTGTTCATCCTCCGAGCAGTTATTTTTCCATCAGTATTATACATCCTGAGGAGGCTTTAACCCAACTTCCCAGTATATTTGCTTATAAGTTCAGTTCAGTTCAGTCTCTCAGTCGTGTCTGACTCTTTGCGACCCCATGGACTGCAGCACGCCAGGCCTCCCTGCCCATTGCCAGCTCCCGGAGTTTATTCAAACTCTTGTCTGTTGAGATGGTGATGCTATTCAGCCATCTCATCCTCTGTCATCCCCTTCTCCTCCTGCCCCCAGTCCCTCCCAGCATCAGAATCTTTTCCAATGAGTCAACTCTTTGCATGAGGTGGCCAAAGTATTGGAGTTTCAGCCTCAGCATCAGTCCTTCCAATGAACACCCAGGACTGGTCTCCTTTAGGATGGACTAGTTGGATCTCCTTGCAGTCCAAGGGACTCTCAAGAGTCTTCTCCAGCACCACAGTTCCAAAGCATCAATTCTTTGGTGCTCAGCTTCCTTCACAGTCCACCTCTCACATCCATACATGACCACTGGAAAAACCATAGCCTTTCTAGACGGACCTTTGTTGGCAAAGTAATATCTGTGCTTTTGAATATGCTATCTAGGTTGGTTATAACTTTTCTTCCAAGGAGTAAGCATCTTTTAACTTCATGGCTTATATAAAATAGTTTAGCTTAGTGATCAGCTAATGACAGGATAAGAATTTCTTCAAATGCTTTGAATGTTCTGCATCCTCCAGCGATTGCTGGATTATTTTTACAGTTACTGTGGTAGTGAAACTGCAGGTTTTACAGCTATTGCAAAGAAAAAGGGATATGAACAGAACAAGTTAAAATACCACAAAGCTCAAGATCCAGACAGTTTTATTGAATAAATGCTGTTCAGATTCTTTCAAGCTCTAGTTAGTTTTCACAGCCCTAAAAAGGTTGTTTTTGACCCTTTGTGCAGTATGCTTGTTGCCTTTATGGTTGAACGGTTTTTCAGAGGTCCTTACTTTCTCGTTCAAGAAGCATTTCTTGAGGAATGCTCTTGACAGTCTGCTTTTGTCAAGCGCAAGTATTTTTCTAGGTGGACAGTCATTAGACTTTAGAAGCCCCTAAAACTAGATTGCACTAGAAAACCTCCATCATTTGGTTTTAGGACCCCAAAGGGCTACTTTCTAGGAATAAGAGTGATTGAAAGCAAACTACAGCTCACCTTTGCATTATTTAAAATTTTTGAATCAGATATGATGATCTGGTGTGTTAGTGTTTCCAAGTTTCTCATAGTGCAAATATTCCAGGTACCTGGAAGAAACAGACTTGAATCTTCTCTGTGTGAAAAACATTGTTCCAGGCCCCACATTATTTGTATTACTTGCTTAACAATAATGTAAATACAAGCATACCTCAGAGATATTGTGGGTTCAGTCCCAGACTACAACAGTAAAGCTAGTACTGCAGTGAAATGAGTCACAAGTTCTTAGTTTCCCAGTGCATATAAAAGTTAGGTTTACACTATAATATAATCTTACTAAGTGTTCAGTAAACAAATATGCATATCTTAATTTAAAAATGTGTTGAAAAAATGGCACTGATAGACTTGCTTAACACAAAGTGACACAAACCTTTAATTTGTAAAACATGCAATATCTGCAAAATGCAGTGAAGTAAAGCACAGTAAAATGAGGTATTCTCTGTTTATGCTATGTCTGTGTCTGTGCTATGTTAGCATTCAGTTTTTTAAAAGGACTATTACACACTCATGTATATACATGTGTTTGATATAGTTATATACATACACATATATACATAAATATGCATTCAAAATACATATATATACATACATATGTGTGTATATATATCATAGTTATCATATATATTTGAGTTTAATTGAAAAGAAAGATTAAGTAGGTGAAAATACAAATAGACTGAAACAGAGAAATGATGAGAGCTGCATTTGGGTTCTTTCTCTTTAGGGACATAAGCTAATTCTGGAAGAGGCAGCTGAAACACTGAAAAGCTATGAAGCACTTTTGAAGTCTTTAGAAATCAAAAGCTAGAGGCCTGGGCCCCCACATCAGTGTCATCTGGAGTCTGCTCCCCATTACTTGTGAATCTGAAGGGCTGCAGACTCTAAATAAAGAAGAACTGTAGGTAGACCAACTCTGAATTAATTTCAGTTCTTGAATATGGATTCAGGTAAACTCTGCTAGTTTTACTGCCTGTTTGCCAAAAGCAAATAAAAATCCTCTGAAGGAAGATAGTAGTATCCTGGGCATCACATTTTTTCTGCAGTATCTAGCAATCAGTAAATAATAACCAAAGATACAAGAGAAAATGAAAGAACTGAAAAACCAAGAAGATAACAGATAATTGATCCAGATACACAGAGGATTCAGCCAGATGAGTAATCAGATAGGTTTTAAAATAACTATACTTAATAAATTCAGAGAAATGGAAGATAACATTAAGACTTTTAGCAAAGAATTCTTGGGGAGTCCTGTGGAGAAAAACTGAAATTTATAGAACTAAAAATGACGCTTACCAAAATTAAACAGTCAATGAATTGGTGCATTAGGTTGCTAGGGCTGCCATAACAATATTCCATGGATTGAGTGGCTTAAACAATAAAAGTTTATTTCCTCACAGCTATTATGTAGGGTAGGAAGTCTAAGATCAAGGTGCTATTTTAGAGCGCTGGATTCTCCTGAGGCCTTTCTCCTTGTCCTAAAGATGGTTGTCTTCTCTCTGGGTCACATAATATTCACCTCATGTATGTCTGTACCAGTCCCTTCTTCTTAGACACCAGTCATATTTGACGAGGGCCCACCCCTGTGACCTCATTTAAACTGAATAACCTCTTTAAATAGATATCCCAAGTACAGTTACATTCTGGGTATGGTGGATTAGGTCTTTAACACACAAATTTTGGAGAAATATATCTTTGTGCATAACAATGGGTAACCTTAGTTTAGGCTTAATTGAGGAAATAGACCATTAAAATAAAGGTAAAAAAAATAAATTTCACTGAGATACAGAGGGTTAGAAAATATAACAAGGGAACAGACATGGGAGTTATGGAGTTAAAATATAATACACACATAAGTGGCCCAAAAGGAGGTAAGGGAGAATAGAGGGCAGAAAAGACAGTGGTAAAGAACATTCTAAAAGTGATAGAAAACACATCAGGTCATAGAGATGAGAAATCCGTCAAATCCAAAGCAGGATATAAAAAGTGCACTTAGGCACATTATTGGAGAAGGCGATGGCACCCCACTCCAGTACTCTTGCCTGGAAAGTCCCATGGACGGAGGAGCCTGGTGGGCTGCAGTCCATGGGGTCGCAAAGAGTCGGACATGACGGAGCGACTTCCTTTTCACTTTTCACTTTCATGAATTGGAGAAGGAAATGGCAACCCACTCCAGTGTTCTTGCCTGGAGAATCCCAGGGATGGGGGAGCCTGGTGGGCTGCCGTCTGTGGGGTCACACAGAGTCAGACATGACTGAAGTGACTTAGCGACAGCAGCAGGCACATAAACTGTTGAAAGTAAAGACAAATATATATATACACCTGTTAAGACATATTATATATATACACACCTGTTAAGGAAAACAAGAGCACTTATCTTCAAGGAGCAACAAATTGACAAATAGTGAACTAGTCAAACAGTTTGAACCACAAGATAAAGAGTAGCTACAAAATGCTGAAGGAAAATGACTACCAACATAGAATCTGATATCCACTAAAAGTAACTTTTAGTAAGTTGAAAAAAAGACTCTATTATTGGCAGATTTCCACTGAAGGCATATACTAAAGAGCATTTTTCACCTAGAAGGAAAATTACCCCAGAAAGAAATGTAGAAATGGTTAAAGGAATAAAAATAGGAGTAAAAGTGCCAAACATGGGCATAAATTTAAATGAATGCCCACCATCTAAAATAATTAATATTTTTAATGGATATATATTCATTTGTGTGTATAAATTTCAAGTTAATGACAATAACATTATATCTTGGAGATATAATATATCTAGGAGAAGTAAATGAAATTCCAGTGCCTTGAGTTTCTTTAATTATTGAGGAAAAGGTGAAAGTACTAATATATATTATATTTTGATACACTAAAGAGTTGTAATTTCCAGGGTAGCCACTAAAAGAATAAAAGAAGACCATGTAACGATTGAGACAAGAGAAGAGAAAATAAAATAATAAATTTTTTGAGGAAAAAATATAGATTAGGTGAAACAGCAAGTGATACCTGGACCTTGACTATGTCATGCTAAGTGAAAAAAGCCAGTCATAAAGGACCACATATTCACATATTACATGAATCCATTCATCAGAAATGTTTAGAACAGTGACATTTTTAGGAACAGAAAGTAGATTAATGGTTGCTTAGGGCTAAGTTAGGGAGAGAATAAGAGATGTAGAGTGGTGGTAGTTCAAGCGTTTGGGGCTTCTTGTTGAGGTGATGAAAATGTTATAAAATTGATTGTGGTGATAGTTGTATATATCTGTGAATACACTAAAAACCACTTAATTTTACACTTTACATTGCTGAATTACATGGTATATGGATTATCTGAATAAAGGTATTTTTAAGAAAATTAACCTTATAGAAATTCTGGCATTCTAAAATGTAATAAATGAAAATTTCACTATGGGGGCTTAACATCAGATTTGATTAGGCAGAAAGAAATAGCTAGAAATTTGAAGATGGGTCAGTTGATATTATGAAGTGTGAAGAAAAGAGAAAAAAATAAGGAATTCTAACAGAGGCTCAGAGATCTGTGGGACAACATCAGCCATAGCAATATGAACATAATATGATTCCCAGAAGGGGAGTAATGAGAAAGGATAGGGAAGAAAGAACACTGGAGGAAATAATAGCCCCATTCATCCAAGAGGCCCAATGAACAGTAAATAGGAAAAACTCAAAGATACCCACACTGAGACACAACCTAGTAAAACTGCTAAAAGACAAAGAGGGCATCTTGAAAGCACCAAGTGAAAGCCGCTCGTTATGTTCAAGGCATCTTCAGTTCGATTAAGAGCTGACTTCTCATCAGCAATCATGGAGGCCTGAAGGCAGTCAGATGACATATTGCAAATGCTGGAAGAAAAAGAAGGTTGAATAGGAATTGTATATCCAGAAAAGCTCCTGTTCAGAAATGAAGGCGAAACCTTGACATTGTGTTCAGTGAAAGAAGCTAGACATAAAAAGTCATGTATTTATATTATTCCGTTTCTATGAATGGGCTTCCCAGGTGGCACTAGTGGTAAAGAACCTGCCTGCCAATGCAGGAGACATAAGAGATGAAAGTTCCATCTCTGGGTTGGGAAGATCTCCTGGGGGAGGGCATGGCAATCCACTCCTGTATTCTTACCTGGAGAGTCCCATTGCCACAGGAGCCTGGTGGGCTACCACATAGTCAGACACTACTGAAGTGGCTTAGCATGCATATCTGAAGTATCTGGAATAGGCATATTTGTAGAGACAAAATGCTGGTTTCCAGAGAATGAGCATGCTGGCAGGAATAGGGAATAACTGCTGATGGGTACAAGGTTATTTTCAGGGTGATGGAAATATTATTGAAATAGGTAGTGTTGATAGGTACGTAATTTAGTGAATATACTAAAATCTCTGAATTATACTCTTTGAAATGGTGATTTTTTGTGGTTTATATCTCATTTTTTTTAAAAGGAGAAAGTAAGACATTCTGAGATAAAAGCTGGGGGGGGTTGTCACTAGCAAACCTGTCCTACAAGAAATACTTAAGGGAGTCCTTCATGTAGAAATGAAATGACATAGACAGTAACTTGTATCCACATGAAGAAATAAACAGCCCCGGAAAAGGTAACTATATAGATAAAACAGAGCAAAAATATATATTTGTTTGTAACTTTTCTTCTAGTTTGTGTTTTAAGAGACAAAGGCAAAAAGCAATAATTATAAATCTAATTGGATGTGTATACAGTATATAAATATATAATTTGTATGACAGAGTTACAAAGGGGAGCGGAGGGAATAGAGCCATATAGAAGCAAAGTTTTTGAACAATACTAAAGTTAACTTTGTATTAATTGACCAAATGAGATTGTTATAATATGTTAATTGTAATCCCCAGGTGAAACACTTAAGAAAATAACTCAAAAATATAAGAAAAAGAATGATGAGGGAGTTAAAATGGTAACTAGAAAATGCCTGTTTAATACAAATTAAGGCAGTAAAGGAAAAATAGAGGGACACAAAAGATATAAGGCATGTGGAAAACAAATAGTAAAATGGCAGATGTAAATTTTACTGTCAGTAATTGCACTAAATGTAAATAGACTAAATCTAAGGTATAAATTAGTAACTTAGATTAAGTGAAAATATGACGATGTACTTTCTACACGAGACATATTCTAGTTTCAAAGACATAGTATGTTGAAAGTAAAAGAAGAAAATAAACCATGCAAATAATAACCAAAAGAGAGCTGGAGTAGCAATACTAATAGGCCAAATAGACTTTAAGACAGCAGTTGTGACTGGAGACAAGAAAAGACATTTGTAATAGCAAAAGGGTCTGTCCATGAGAAGATCATAAAGCATAAACTTATGTGAAACTAGCAATATAGATCCAAAAATATATGAAACAAAAACAAATATAAATGAAAGGAGAAATAGACAATTCAGTAATAGATGGAGATTTCAAAACTCCATTTTCAGTAATGGATAGAACAAGTAGAAATACGATCAACAAGGAAATAGAGTATTTGAACAATTCTGTGATCTAACTCAACAGACATCTACAGAGCACCCAACAACAGAACTCCCATTCTTCTCAAATGTACGTGACACATCCTCCATGATAGAATGTATGTAAAACAAGACTCAGTACATTTAAAAAGACTAAAACTCTGCAAAATATGGTCTGAAACCACAATAGCATGAAATTAGAAGTTAATACAAGGGATATTTGGGAAAGTCACAACTATATGGAAATTAAACAATACTCTTAAGTAACCAAGAGGTCAAAGAAGAAATCAAAGGGGTAATTAGGAAACAATTTGAGATAAATGAAAATAAAACATATCAAAACTTGTGGATGTATGTAAAGCAGTACTTAGAAGAAAATTTATAGCTGTAAATGAGTGAGTGAGTGAGGGAAGTCTTTCAGTTGTGTCCGACTCTATGCTGCCCCATGGACTGTAGCCTACCAGGATTCTCCATCCATGGGATTTTCCAGGCAAGAGTACTGGAGTGGGTTGCCATTTCCTTCTCCAGGGGGTCTTCCCAACCCAGGGATCGAACATCTCCTGCACTGTAGGTAGATGCTTTACCATCTGAGCCACCTATATTAAATAACAA
This sequence comes from Ovis aries, assembly GCF_016772045.2. Taxonomy (NCBI): domain Eukaryota; kingdom Metazoa; phylum Chordata; class Mammalia; order Artiodactyla; family Bovidae; genus Ovis; species Ovis aries. Next base: position 43,282,304 of record NC_056055.1, on the reverse strand, counting down.
AAATCTGCAAACAACCCAAGTTCCATCTTAAAAACTAGAAAAAGAAGAGCAAACTAAGCTCAAAGCAAGAAGGGAAAAATTGATAGAGGTTATAGCATAGATAAGTGAACTGGAACACTAAGAAACAACAGAGAAAATCAGTGCGACCAAAAATTGATTATTTGAAAAGATCAACAAAATTGATAAGCCTTTAGCTAGCACCCATGAAAAAGAGAAGAATCAGATACTAAGATCAGGAATGAAAGACTGACTTTGCAGAAATAAAAAGGATTTTAGGAAATGAACAACTATATGCCCAGAAATTAGATTACCTAAGTGAGATGGACAAACTCCAAAAAATGCACAAACCATCAAAACTTTTTAGTTATACCAAACATTGAAAGAATATTCTTTCACGAACTCTTCCAGAAAATAGGAAAGGAGGGAACATTTTCCAGTTTGTACCATAAGGCCAGTATTACCCTGATACTAAAGCTAAACTGGTTCCAAATTGGGAAAGGAGTATGTCAAGGCTGTATATTGTCACCCTGCTTATTTAACTTACATGCAGAGGACATCATGCAAAATGCTGGGCTGGATGAAGCACAAGCTGGAATCAAGATTGCAGGGAGAATAACCTCAGATATGCAGATAATACCACCCTTATGGCAGAAAGCAAAGAGGAACTAAAGAGCCTCTTGATGAAAGTGAAAGAGGAGAGTGAAAAAGCTGGCTTAAAACTCAACATTCAAAAAACTAAGATCATGGCATCCAGTCCCATCACTTCATGGCAAATACCTGGGGAAACAATGGAAACAATGTTTATTTTCTTGGGCTCCCAAATCACTGCACATGGTGACTGCAGCCATGAGATTAAAAGATGCTTGCTCCTTGGAAGAAAAGCTATGACAAACCTAGACAGCATATTAGCAGAGATGTTACCTTGCCAACAAAAATCCATTTAGTCAATGCTATGGTTTTTCTAGTAGTCATGTATGGATGTGAGAGTTGGGACTATAAAGAAGGTTGAGTGCTGAAGAATTGATGCTTTTGAACTGTTCTGTTGGAGAAGACTCTTGAGAGTCCCTTGGACTGCAAGGAGATCCAACCAGTCAATCCTAAAGGAAATCAGTCCTGAATATTCATTGGAAGGACTGATGCTGAAGCTGAAACTCCAATTCTTTGGCAACCTGATGTGAAGAACTGACTCACTGGAAAAGACCCTGATGCTGGGAAAAATTGAAGGCGGGAGGAGAAAGGGACGACAGAGGATGAGATGGTTGGATGGCATCACCGACTCAATGGACATGAGTTTTTGAGCAAGCTCCAGGAGTTGGTAATGGACACGGAAGCCTGGCATGCTGCAGTCTGTGGGGTCACAAAGAGTCAGACACAACTGAGCGACTGAACTGAACTGAAAGCTAGACAAAAATATCATAAGAAAATTGCAGAAGATTTCTAGACTGGAAATGAAGTTAAAGTATGCCTTTTAAAATAGTTTGTTTGTTTGTTTGTTTGTTTGTACCAGGTCTTAGTTGCAGGTGGGATCTTTAGTTGTGGCTTGCAAACTCTTAGTTATGGTATGTGGGATCTGGTTCCCTGACCAAGGATCGAATCTGGGCCCCCTGCATTGGGAGCATGGAGTCTTAGCACTGGGCCACCAGGGAAGTCCCAAGTTAACTCTCTGTATCTATTTGACATTATCTTACATACAAAAAAATCATAAAGAATACATGTATACACACTATTGTAGCTAATAAAAGTTCAGCAGGGTGAAAGATACAAGATTAACATGCTGTAATCAACTCTTTCCCTAAGCCACTATTGTATTCCTACAGAAAGAGGAAAGTTTGGTCACAGAGTTATAGAAGGCCATATAAACAAGCAGAGACACATACACAGAAGAAGGCACTGCAAAGGTAGAAATGAGATTAGAGTGATGTATATACAATCCAAGAAGCACTAAGGATTGTCAGAAACCACCAGAAGCTAAAGTAGGTCAAGGAAGTATTCTTTCCTAGGGCTTTTGGAGGACGCATGTTGCACTGCTGATAACTTCAGTTCTGGACTTCTGCCCTCTAGAAATATGAGAGAGTACATTTCTGTTGTTCCAAGCAACTCAGTCTGTGGTTGTTAAAGCAACCCTTGAAAAGAGTACAACAACCTAGTGGGTTATAGTCCAATTATACAAGGTTGATTCAGCATTTGAAAATTTGTATACAGTCCATCAGTAGGCTCAAGAAGAAAAATCCTGTCACACAAATAGATGCAGAAAAAGCATTTGACAAAAATCAGCTCCCGTTCATGATTAAAAAAATAAAAAAGCCTCCCAACAGACTAGCACTATAGGAGGAACTTCATAAACTTGATAAAGAACACCTACAAAAATCCTGCAGCTAACCTTGTACCTAATACTGAGAAACTACATACTTCCCCCTAAGATCAAGAACAAAGTGTTTCTTCTCTCACCATTCCTATTCAGCATCATGCTGGGAGTCCTAGCTAATGCAAAAAGACAAAAAGGAGTAAAACTTATACAGTTGAAAACTTTACAGATGGCATGTCTACATAGACATCTCAAGAAGTCAACAACAAAAGAGAACTGTGCTGGAATTATAACGTTGCAGGATACAAAGTAAATATACAAAATTAAATTGCTAAAAAAAACCACGAAATCAATTCCTTTTCTATATACCAGCAATGAACAATTGGAATTTGAAATTGAAAGCTATACAATTTGTATTAGCACCAAAAAAAAAGAAATATACAGATATAAATCTAACAAAGTTTGTGTAAGATCTACATGAAGAAAACTCTTAAAACTGTCATGAGAAATATCAAAGAATCTAAAAAAAGGGAGAGCTATCCCATGTTCATTGATAGAAAGACTCAATATTGTCAAGATGTCAGTTCTTCCCAATTTGATCCATAGATTCAGTGTAGCACTAAACAGAATCCCAGCAAAGTTTAAATGGAAAGGCAAAAGACACAGGGTAGCCAACACAGTATTGAAGAAAAACAAAATCAGGGGACTTAGGCTACTGTAAATCTACAGTAGTATAGATGGTGTGGTGCTGACAAAAGATGACAAGGTAACAGCCCAGAAATAGACTGGTACAAATACATTCCAGTGACCTTTGATAAAAGAACAGGGGCACTTCAGTGGGAAAAGGAGACTCTTTTCAATAAATGGTACTGGAATAGCTGCCCATCCACATGCAAAAAAAAAAAAAAAAAAACAGTGACAAAAAAACCCACAAACTATATCCAGACCATATACCTTTCACAAAAGTAACTCAAAATGTCACAAATTTAGTGTTAAAATACTAAACTGTAAAAGGTATAAAAGGTATAGAAATTCTTGGTCACCTTGGGTTTGGTGATGACCTTTTGATACCAAAGCACTACCTATTACCACGTGGACATTTCACTGTCCATGAAAGAAAGAACTGATGAACAGAACTTAATTAAAATTTTTTAAAACGTCTGTGAAAGACACTAAGAGAATGGAAAAAAGCTACATATTCAGAGGAAATACTTGCAGAACACATATCTGATAAAGTCCTGTTACTTAAAAAACAGAATTATTAAAAACTCAGAAGTAAAAAGATGGGCAGAAGACTTGAACAGACTTCTCATCAAAGAACATATACAGATGGCAAATAAGTATATGCAGGTACTCAATAATATTAGGGAATGGCAAATTTAAACAAGATACCACTGCACATCTTTCAGAATAGCCAAAATCCAAAAACTGACACCACCAAATGCTGGTGAGGATGTAGAGCAATCTCTCAACATTGCCTGAGGAAGTGTGGAATGGTCCAGCCATTTTGGAAGACAATTCAGCAGTTTCTTACAAACTAAACATTCTCTTACCATACCATCCAGCAGTCTTACCCCTTAGTACTTACCCAGATGAGTTGAAAGCATATGTTTACACACACACAAAAAAAAAATACACAATTTTTATAGCAGCTTTATTTATAATTGTTAAAACTTGGAAGCAACCAAGATATCCTTCAGTAGGTGACAGTTAAATACACGACATATTAAATATTCAAATAAATATTTGAATTTAATTATTTAAACAAATATTTGAATTTAAATACACAGACATTGAATATTCAAATAAATATTTGAATTTAAATACACAGTTAAATGACAGTTAAATACACGAGACAGTTAAATATTCAGCAGTAAACAGAAATGAACTATTGAATCATGGGAAGATCTGGAGGAATCTTAAATGCGTAATAGTAAGTGAAAGAAGCATATCTAAAAAGGCTGCATACTGTATGATTCCAACTATAGGACAGTCTGGAAAAGACATGAAACTATGGACACAGTAAATAGACAGTGATTGCCAGAGGTTTGGGAGGGTGAAGATAGGATAAATAGGGAGCACAGGGGATTTTTAGGACTGTAAAAATATTGTATATGATACTACAAATGACATGTGACAGATGTAGACAAATGGCATGTATTTTTCAAAGCCTATAGAATGTACGAGAGTAAATTCTAATATAAACTGTGTGCTGTGCTCACTCACTCAGTCATGTCTAACTCTTTGTGGCCCCATGAACTGTAGCCTGCCAGGCTCCTCTGTTCATGTGATTTTCCAGGTGAAAATACTGGGCTGGATTGCCATTTCCTACTCCAGGAATCTTCCCAACCCAGGGATTGAACCCAGGTCTCTTCATCTCCTCCATTGGCAGGCAAATTCTTTACCACTGGGCCACCTGTTGACTTTAGTTGATAATAATGTATCAGTATTCATCAGCTGTAACAAATGTCCTATCTTAATGTAATATGGTAACAATAGGGGAAACTGTGTGTGATTGGTGGCTAAGGTGTATATGGGAACTCTGAACTACGGCCTCTTGTTTCTTTGTAAACTTAATACTGGTCTGAAAAACAAAGTCTCTCAAAACATGCACATACCATGGGATGCTACCACACAGATACTAAAGTGAAAGTTAAAGTTGCTCAGTTGTGTCTTGACTCTTTGTGACCCCATGAACTGTAGCCTGCCAGATTCCTCTGTCCATGGAATTCTCCAGGCCAGAATACTGGAGTGGGTTGCCATTCCCTTCTCCAGGGGATCTGCCCAACCCAGGGATCAAGCCCAGGTCACCCGCATTGCAGGTAGATTCTTTACCATCTAAGCCACTGGGGAGCCCACACACACACTAAGATGGCTAAAATAAAAGAGTGTTGTTGAATATGTGGAGAAATAGGAACCCTCATGCATTGCTGGTGGGATTGCCAAACAGTCAAGCTACTTTGAAAAACAGTTTGGCATTTCTTCAGAATGTTAAGCATAGTTACAGGAGACCCAGCAGTTCTACTCCTGGATGTAAACCAAAAGAATTGAAAGCATATGTCCACACAAAAACATGTATATGATGATCATAGCAGTATTATTCATAATAGCCAAAAGTGAAAATACTCCATATGATTGATGAATGGGCAAACAATGTGATGGAATACTATTTGGCAGCATAAAGGAATGAAGTATTGATACATGGTACAACGTGGGTGAACTATGAAGATATTATGTTCAGTGAAACTATTCAGTCACAGAGACCACCTATTGATTATGTTTGTCCAGGACAGTCTAATCCAAAGAAACAAAAAGTAGGTTAGTGTGTTCCAGGAGTTGGGGTTGAGGGGTCATGGAAAATAACTGCTAGTGGGTATGAGATTACCTTTTTGGGGTGATGAATATATTCTAAAATTGATGATGGTTGCAAGATTCTATAAATTTAAAACTTCTGATTCTTGTACCTTAAAAGAGTGTCTTTTACGGTGTCGCACATTATATCTCACTAAAGCTGTGAATTAGAAAAAACACTACTCCCAAACATCCATCTAGCTTACGTACGTGTGTGGAATCAACAAATTAACACATGCTGCTGAGGGAAAAACAGGTTCGAAAGGTTGGCTTATTTCCCTGGGGCCCCACCCTTCCTCTGATGTGCCTTCACATAGATGTTTTTATATTTTGTCCAGCTTTTCCAATTATCCTCAGCTGTAGGATATCCCAGAATTCCTGGTCTATGAGTGAGGCCTTGCTGGCAAGCTTCATTTCATCTATGGTTTTATTTAAAAGTCTGTATTTAGATTTATTTTTCTAGTGCAGCAGTTCTCAGATTTTCTGGTCTAAGGAAACCTTAAATATTACTGAGTTTTTGGTTTGTATAAGTGTATATCTATCAGTGATTATCATATTAGATTTTAAAACTGAGAGCATTTTATATTTTTAAATTTTACTTTCAAATACTAATAAGCTCAATACATGTGAATAACAAAAATCACATTTTAAAGATCATAATCACAAAAAGATAAATACCCTATGATTGCACATATATGAGATACTCAAGAGTAGTCAAAAACTACTTTAAAAATGTTTGGTAATGTTTGTTTTTCATTTCAGTGAATGGCTGTTATGTTTGGGTTAGTAAAAGGCAAGGGAATATCCTGCATTTAATTTATTGTGGTGTCACACATCATTTACTTTGTGGAAAATTCTGGTGAATATTTGTGAGAGAATTGGAGTGAAAATGCCAAGTAATGTAGTGGTATTGTGAGAACAGTTTTGACTTTGTGGACTCCCTAAAATGACTAAGGGACTCCTGGATGGGAAAGGATTGGAGCCCAGAGCACAGGGAACCACTGCTGTGGCCCATAGCATTCGTCAGAGCTCCGGGACCACATCTCCCACTGCCTGCGAGGCTCCTCTAGTACTGGGATGTCTCATGGGCCACTAAAGCCTGACATGTGAGTCTGAGTACCAGGGTCGCTTTCCATTCACGTGTGAAAATCAAAGCCAAGCTGTTCTTGACACTTGCCTTAGCTTTTAGCGCTCATGATTAGTAATCACCTGATGTTGAGTTTATCTGTTATTTGGCCTGAGGTTGGAGAAAATTAAACTCAGCTGTAGTTGATGCAGCCCCTGTTGCTTCTGATGTGACTCTGGCTGTGGCTGTGACTACCAGCCTGGTCTGACTGGTGTCTGACTCTGAAGACAGAAGGGCCACGGTGTTACCTTTGGAATCAAAAGTTGCAGGCAGCCAGCTTTACGATGTGTGAGTGTATAGGTTCTTTCTGCTTCTCAGTTCTACCTTCACTTCCCTTGTCTTAGCAGAATTGGGAGGATCTTAGGGTGGAGTTCTCTTGAGCCAGTGATTATTTGGGAACTCTTCCAGAATTTAGCCTACCCTTACTGAACCTACTGTTGCCAATATCTTGCTGGCCTCTTCTTCCTCCTTTTTTTCCCCCATTTTGTTTTTTTTAATGTCTGTACTGGGTCTTTGTTGCCACGTGGACTTTTTTTTCTCTAGTTGTAGTGAACAGGCTTCTCACTGAAGTGACTTCTCTTGTTGCAGAGCATGGGCTATAAGCACCCAGGCTTCAATCATTATGGTGCATAGGCTTAGTTGCTCTGCTGCATGTGGGATTGTCCCAGACCACGGATGAAACCCATGTCTCCTGCATTGGCAGGAGGATTCTTTACCACTGAGCCACCAGGGAAGCCCCCACTGTTTTTTAATTAAGTAAAATACATATAAAACTTAACATTCTATCCTTTTTAAGTATAACTTTTTAATGGTAGGAAATTGATAATGTTGTGCAGTCGTCTTCATCATCCATTTCCGTAGCTCTTTTTATGTTGTAAAACTGAAACTCTCTTCATTAAACAATTGTTTCCCATGCTCTCCACCCCCTCACCCCTGGCCACCACCATTGTACATTCTGTCTCTGATTTTGATGACTCTTGATTATCTCACATCCATGGAATGATACTCATTTGTCTTTTTGCAACTGGTTTGTTTCACTTAGCATAATGTCTTCAGAGTTCAGCCATGTTGTAGTACATTGCAGAATTTCCTCCCTTTTAAGAGCTGAATAATATTCTGTTGGATGTCTATGCCACATTTTGCTTACCCATTCTTGTGTTGATGGACACTTGGGTTACTTACATCATCATATAGGTCAGTCTCCAGTTGTTTACTTGCCCCTTATCTAGTCACAGTCTAGAACTTTGCTCAGCTCTACCTGGAATCCTTTTACCCTTCTTTGCTGACTGAAGTGTCTGCTGATTATTTCACTGAGGTTCACATATTCCTCCAGGGAACAAATGTCTTACACTTCTCTGTTCTCATAGCATTTTATTTATACCTTTGTTATATTATTTATAATGTCTTGAGAGCATTTACTTTTATGTGTGTGTCTCCCCAGTTTTAAGTTCCACTAATATTTGGAAGGTATCAAGATAATTTTTGGGTTTCCCTCGTGGCTCAGATGGTAAATAATCTGCTTGCAGTGGCAAGAGACGGGGATTTGATCACTGGGTCTGGAAGGTCCGTTGGAGAAGGGAATGGCTACCCACTCCAGTATTCTTGCCTGGAGAATTCCATGGATGCCTGGCCAGCTACGGTCCATGGCGTCACAAGAAGTCGGACATGACTGAGCGACTAATACTTGCACATCCTTTCAAGATAATTTTTATGAGACTAGCACAGTGGCTCATATCTAGTGGGCATTAAATGTTTGTTCAGTGAATGAATGCAATCACACATAAAAGAACATCTCAAAGTTTCAGCAGATACTTATTATCTCCTTGACCCTCACCATTGTATTTAGTGCTAGAGACACCAGGCCAACAAGCACAGTCCTCCTTTCAAGATATCCTTGAATTTATTGTTTCATGTATTTGCCATAGTACTGAAGTGATTTGATAATGTATATTTACTATTAATGTTTCAGTATTGTGACTTGTCTCATATTTTGACCCTCCTAGATCATATGAAATGAAGAGGTTGGGCTAGATGACCTAGAAAAGTTACCATTGTTGACTGTTAACTATATTATAAGATTTTCATGCTCCTTGGTAACAGGAATCATGTCCTTCACTCTTACTGGAATCTTATGTAGGACCAAGTATAGTGACTCACCCTCAGTGGTTGGTTGCCGTGCCGTGCTAAGTTGCTTCAGTCTTGTCTTACTCTGTGAGACCCTATGGACTGTAGCCTGCCAGGCTCTTCTGTCCATGGGGTTCTCCAAGCAAGAATACTGGAGTGGATTGCCAGGGTTAGCAAATTTTAAAGAAAGACGTAATATCAGTGAATACTTAGTTGAATTTGATTCTGATTTATACTCCATTGATCTTGTTAGATTCCTTCTCTGTGCTTCAGAATATCTGTATTTCCTTGATCTAGTCTGTCTTCAACTTTTGTATTCATGATACACACACTTTATCTCCCAACCCTAAGAAGAAGAAGGTGAGGTGATCATCATTTTTCAAGTGGGGAACAGTCTTCAACAGCATAGCTGAGGAGCAGCGCATGCAGACTCAGTCCCAGGTCTGCTGATCACAGATCCAGTGTCATACTTCTCTGTTTCCTCACCTGTGAACTCAGGGTTTCTTTCAGATCTCAGTGCCTGTGTTACCCAGCCTTTAACACAGCGTATCAAGACTCTTTGGGAAGTCACAGAAATGTGCTCACTTTAGCAAAACGGAGATTAGTTGGTAGGATCATGAAGAGCCTCAGGGAATTGGTGAGAAGGTTGAGCGTCAAACTGGGAAATGGACTGGAGTTCTAGAAGCAGGGACCTGAAAAAGCACCATCAAACTCCAGGTGTTTCTGGTTCTCTGCCCAAGAGTCAGAGTGAGGGAAAAGCATTCTGCTGGCATAGCTGGAATCATCTCCTGTCTTTTCATTAGCACAGTGATTCTCAACTGGGCACAGTTTTGTCCTCCCATTGGGAAACCTGGAGACATTTTGGGTTATAACTGGGAGAGAGAGCTACTGGCATCTAGTGGGTAGAGGCCAGGAATACTGTGGAATGTGCTCTGGTGTCAGCCCCCAGTAACAGAATTCACTGGTCCCACACATCAATAGTGTTGAGGCTGAGAAGGCCTGGATTAGGGGGAGGCAATTAAAATTAAATTAAAATCCCACCAGACTATCCTACTGGAGGCAGAAGAACACTAAAATGTTCTTACCAAAAAAAAAAAAAAGGGTGGAATAGATACTAGACAGAGAAAAACAAGATAAAAAAGCACTTCAACTAGGGCAATAATTCCAAGGTTGTAAAGAATCAGATATGACTGAGCGATTAAGCGCACACACACACACACAGAATAATTATTTAGTAAAGGATCCTTGTATTAGCAACTTTGGATGTGGCTGATACACAAAAATATCAGGTTGGTGGATCTGTGGCATGTGCAGTTATATGTCAGAATCTCTTCAACAGTTCACCTTGTTCTTTGCGTAGACAGTAATTTAGTGTTAAATCCAAGTAGAAGGAAGATTGATTCAAGCCTGTAATTTTCCTTCTTTTTGACTTTGTTCACACCGTTTCAGTATAAGCCTTGTGTATATGACTCAGAGCTTGCTTATTTGGTTCCATATTTTATAACACCTTGGCTGTGGCAGACCTGTTTTGCTACCCTGAGGAAATCTAGAAATGACTAGAAGCTGCCTTTCCTTGCCCTTCCAATACGGTGGCTTCAGGCCCAGCTGTCAGAGGGACCTACTGCCATGTCTCCAGGTTGTTCGCTGAGTGAGCCACCCTCTGCGGGGGATCATTAGCCCTAGGGCCACGCGGTTCACCTCAGCAAGGTGTCGTTTCAGGTGAACCACTGCCTCCCAGATAAGATTGTGGTGTACCGTGATGGAGTGTCTGATGGCCAACTAAAGACAGTTGCCAGCTATGAAATTCCTCAGCTACAGAAGTGTTTTGAAGCTTTTGAGAATTATCATCCCAAGATGGTGGTGTTTGTAGTGCAGAAGAAAATCAGCACCAACCTGTACCTGGCTGCCACTGAGAACTTTGCGACTCCCTCCCCTGGGACTGTGGTAGATCATACGATAACAAGCTGTGAGTGGTAAGTGGGCGAAACTCTCGTATTTCAACAAGAATAGGTTGGGGAAGTTCTTCGTTCCCTGGGTATTGGAATGGCGAGGTAGCCTAGAGAGAGTTGGAATGGAATCAAGAGATTTTCCTGGTAAAAAATAAAATTTTAAAAGCTATTTAGAAAACACACAAACCACCAGTGAAGCTTTTACCTCTTAAGTATAAAATATTGAACATGCATTCTTTTCCTATGAATATGCATGCTTAATCTTCTGCACACAGATGTGGTCGTTTCTACCACCACTTTTAAATAGCCTGTTGAGTCAGGAGACCTGAATTCTCATCCTCGTTTGGTCCTTGTGATGTCCTTGATCCAGTCATTTGACCTCTCTGAGCCTTGAATGAAGGAGCATCTCTAGTTCTATAACTATACCATTAGTTTGTACTTTTTCCTTACTAGGGTGGACTTCTACCTTCTTGCCCATCATGTGCGGCAGGGTTGTGGCATTCCAACCCATTATGTTTGTGTTCTCAACACTGCAAACCTGAGCCCTGATCATATGCAGAGGTGAGCTGACCAGTAACTTACTCCTAACTTGTGAATAATTCTGGCCACTGAGCTAAGTCTAAGACCTGGAGTTTAAAAACCTCTGAATTCAGCAAATTGGATTTGGCTTAATTCAACAAATCACTGGTTTTGGCTTAATAATTTTCTGATTCTCTCAGAAAGCATTTTTTTCTGAAAGCATGTTGAATTTATCTTTTGGAGTTGGATTTACTAAGACTCATTTTCTCTTATATAATCAGAAAAGACAAATACTGCCCGCCCACTTACCCCTTGAGTTTCTTTATATCTTTGATGATAATGATATATCTTTTTGAGGAGTAATTGATAATGATATATCTTTTTGAGGAGTAATTGTTGTATGCTAAAATGACCTGAAGACCTTTCAAAAAATTACTAACAACCAGGCTTCACCTCGAAGCATTTTGAAGCATTTGTATTTTTAAAAACTGCTCCCATTGATTATGACACACAGCCAAGTTTGAGCCCCATTGCTCTTGAGCTCAGAGTAAATAAATACTTTGCTGGGGTACTTCTCTTTCTGCAGCCTTTTCTTGAGACAAGAGAAAAAAAAATGTTCTTGTTGTTTTCCTTATTTTGCTATAAAAACTGGAGCATCTAAATTGGGAATTTCCCCATGTCCTCTTGACTTAAAAATAGTGGAAATAATTTCACTTAAAAATAATAATTCCAAAAAGTTGCATCATATATTCCTCAGTCCCCCAGTTTGCTCGTAAATATGCTGTGTCATGCACCCAGAAGGACATAATCATGCTTTGCACTGAAGATGGAGAGTGATAAGGCTCATGTTTTCTTCTTGGCCTACAGGTTGACTTTCAAACTATGCCACATGTACTGGAATTGGCCTGGTACCATTAGAGTTCCAGCTCCTTGCAAGTATGCCCACAAGCTAGCCTTCCTGTCAGGACAGATCTTGCACCACGAACCAGCCATCCAGCTGTGCGAAAACCTGTTCTTCCTGTGACTGGACAGTCAGGACACGGGCTGGTCAGAGCAGGCAGACTTCTGAACTCAGCTGTGAGCTCATCTGTGCAGGGTCAACAGCAACCGGAAAGGGGTTTGTGTTGGTGTTTGGTATTTCACCAACCCAGTAGAATATCTTTCTTTTCATTTTCTTTTCTAAGTCTGTTAACACTGAGAATCAGGTTCCATCATAAATTTCAGCTAGAAATTGTCTTGTTGCCTTTGTAGAGCAAATGGGGCTAGTCTGCTGCAATGTAGATGGGGTGGGTGAAGATGGGTGACCTTTCATGAGTCTCCAAAGCCGACAGAGCCGTAGAAACCTGAAGAAGCAGCAATTACCCTTATAAACTCTGCTTACTAAGCAGTTCCCATTTCTGGTGCCAGAGCCAATAGTGAATGAAGTCTTTGCAAAGTTCTTAAAGTAGAGAGCTAACTTATTTGGGCAACTGGGAAAGGTAAGAAGGCAAAGTTTCTTAGGATTTGGCTGTTCCTGGCAAATGTGAAAGACATGTCACGAAACCAGTTGGTGGGTACTTTTCAGGCTCTTACTGACCTAATCATCTCTAGGGATTGAGTTGATGACACATGACTTGAACTAGCTTTGGAAGGGGTGTTTAGTTATTTCTTGCCTCCAGAGAGGACAAACACAGTTTTATCTGTATATTTCAGTTGCTTTATAGTATGCAGTATTGGTTTCTTCCTACCTTCCTCCCCCGACCTCCACCACACACACGCATACCAAGATACCTTTGGTACTTGTCCTTGTTACTGACCTTTAGTAAGTTTCAGTTTTTTAAAACTAAAAATCAGAACATGTGAAATTCAATAGCTTTGAAAGTTCATGACAGGCCATGAGCTTTTCTTGACCCTTTCTTGCAGTATATCACTTCCTTTTCTCTTGATATGTTTGCAAATTGAACCACTCACTTCCCTTGCTCAATACTCTCTTCCCGGCCATTAGCTCATTTTGTTAGGAATTTCTCTGAGTCTGCATTAAGATTTCCAGAAGTTGGCTTTGGGAAACATGACACTCCTTCCAAAGTCCAGACATTTCAGTTTAGAAAGTTGTCACTATGCCTGCGAGTTTCAGTGTTTTTTGTGTATGTGTGTTTATTTTTCCCGTTTAAAAATCTTCCAGTCCCTTCAGGGCTAATTCAGTCTTACCTTGTTTTATCTAGATTTTTAAAAGCCAGTTTTATTTAACATTTTGGAATTTGTATTTATTTGTGTATGTATTTTATTTATTAATTTATTTTTTGGTGTGATGGCAAGGAGGGATGACACAGAAATCCTCATTTTATATGACAGTGTGTGAGAAGAAAAACTTTAGCTTAGAACTCCTTAGATGAAGAAAACCAACCTAGCATTGTGTTGGCTGCAGCATGAGGCAGAGGCTGAGCAGCCCTGGGGATCAGTGGTCTCATGTGCACTTCTGGTTCCACGCGGAGTGAGGGACAGCGAAGGGCTGAGACCTGGGGTTTAAATACTGCAGAATCAGGCACATTGGATCACTGGTTTTGATCAAACAGTTCTCCAGTTCTCTTTGGAAGCATTTTTAATTTCTCTTTTGAAGTTAGGTATCCTAATTCACATTTCTTCACTTTTTCCTCCAGTTTTCTTTCCTTGTTTTTTTTTCAGTCTTAATGTGAAATGACTGGGTCATGGGGTGGAAAATAAAAAGAAATTTGTATAAATGTGTAGTTGTGTTTGTGATAATGTTGACATATGGTAGTGATATAGTTCTTTTTCTTCGTAAACCTGTAGCACTTGTTAGAATTATTAATTTGTTAGTGGGCATGCTAGGGGCAGCTGCAATATTGGTACTCAGGTAATTTCACTGAGATCTGGCAGTAAGATTTCTTTAAGAAGATACTAATAGTCTGTCTTCTGGGCACGTGTTGTGTATAGGGGTGTGTGTGTGTTTTGTCTTGTTTTCAAAACTCTCTTCCCATCAGAGAATTTCTGTTAGCCTGAGTGAAAGCCAACTCCTAAGGGTGGCCCTTCCCTCTCGCCTTTTCCTAATGCTTATCCTTCTTTACTTGTACTTCATGATGTGTCTGTAACCTTTTTAAGTACCTTCCCAAAGAACCCTGACGGCTTGCTTCACCACTACATCCTTTTCTGTTTATTTAGAAACTCCATCTTCAGTGATTCAGTGCTTCTTGAACTCATCCTTAAAAGGATATAATTTAGCCCCCTTTTACTTGAGCAGCATTTTATTGAGTGGTGTGAAAAGGGAAGTAATTTTATAAATGACTAGCTCTTCATATTGAAAATGTTATAACTTGTGCCTGAAATTTCTCAGTGATTTGAGATAATTGGAGAAAGACCCTACTTTCTCTTTTTTTTTCTAAACCTAGCTTTTTCTGAGTGTCTTACCTTTCCCTGTCTAGACTTATTTTCTCTCTTTTAAAAAAATGAGGAAATTGAAGAGAATGAGAAAAAAAGCCACAGACTGGAAGAAAATATTTACGAAAGACACATCTGAGGGGCTCCCTGGCAGCCCAGTGGCTAAGACTGCTCTTCCACTGTAGGAGCTCAAGTTGAAGTCCTGGTCAGGGAAGTTCTACATGCTGTGAGGCGTGTCAAAGGGAAAAAAAAAAAAAGGTGTATCTGATAAAGGACTGTTATCCAAAATATACAAAGAACTCTTAAAATTCAACAGTAAGAACAACCTGATTAAAAATTGGGCAAAAAGACCTGAAGAGAGATTTCACCAACTAAGATATACAGTTGGCAAATAAGCATATGAAAATATGCCCAACATCATATGTCATTAGAGAATTACAAATTAAAATGAGATACCACTGCACACCTCTTATTAATAGAATGGTCCAGAGTCAAAACACTGACCACTTCAAATGCTGGTGAGGATGTGGAACAGGAAGTCAATCATTCATCATTGCCTGAGGGAATGCGAAATAGCACAGCTAGTTTAAAAGACAATTTGGTAGTTTCTTACAAATCAAAACATACCCTTATCATATGATCAAGCAGTCACACTGTTTGGTATTTGCCCAAAAGAGTTTATAATTTACATTAACACAGAAGCCTGCATTGGATGTTGATAACAGCTTTATTCCTTCATAATTGCCAAAACTTGTAAGCAACCAAGATGTCCATCAGTAGGTAGATGGATAAACAAACACTGGTATAAGAAGACAATGGAATATTAGTCAGTACTAAAAAGAAATGAGCTATCAAAGCCATGAAAAGACCTGGAGGATACTTAGATGCATATTACTAAGTGAAAGAAGTCAATCTGAAAGTGTTACATACTGTATGATTTCAACCATATAACATTCTGGAAAAGGCAAAAACTATACAGACAGTAAAAGGATCAGGGTTTGGGCAGAAGGAGGGATGAATGGGCAGAGGAGTTTTAGGGCAAGGAAACTATTCTGTAGGATACTGTAATGGGGGATCCATGTCATTATGTATTTGTCCAAACCCATAGAATGTGAAACACTGATATTCTTTGAACCTTGAGTGGTTATGACAAGAAGTTGATGTAGGTTCACTAACTGTAATTAACACAAGCACCATTCTTGTGGGGGATGCTGATAATGGGGGAGGCTGTGTGTATATGGGAAACATCTAACCTTTGCAAATTGTGCAGTGAACCTAAAAACGTGTTCTAAAAAATAACTTTTTTTAAAAAGAATGAGTTAGGGTGGGAGTTCCCTAGTGGTCTAGAGATTAGGATTCAGTGCTTTCACTCTCCTGTTGTTGGTATTGAGTCACTAAGTCATGTCTTAACGGTTTTGCAAGCCCATGTACTGTAGCCTGCCAGACTCCTCTGTCTGTGGGATTCTCCAGGCAAGAATACAGGAGTGGGTTGCCATGCCCTCCTCCAGGGGATCTTCCCAACCTAGGGATTGGACCCGTGTTTCCTGCATTGCAGGCAGATTCTTAACTGCTGAGCCACCAGGGATGCCCTTCACTGTGCTGACTGGGCTTCAATCCCTGGGTCCCTGGTCAGGGAACTGAGATCTCACAAGCTGCGCCACATGGCCAAAAGAAAGAATGAGTAAGGGAGACTTCTGGAAACTTTAGAGACTTTTGGCAATATGGTAGACTGAGCTGCCCATACTGAGAAATGTTTAGAAAACAAAAAATTTTTTTACATTAATTATCTGGATTTGGGGGAAATGGAACAAGGGAAGAGATGACGATGGGGGAAGGAGTAAGGAAGGAAAATAATTGAGGCTGAAGAAAGGGAAGCCAGAATGGTTATGTTGTTGTTCAGTTGCCAAGTCATTTCCTACTGTCTTCAACCACATGAAAAGCACACCGGACTTCCCTGTCCTTCACTGTCTCCTGGAATTTGCTCAGACTCATGTCCACTGAGTCGATGATGCCAACCATTTCATTCTGTGTCACGCCCTTCTCCTCCTGTCCTCTATCTTTCCCAGCATCAGGGTCTTTTCTAATGAGTCAGCTCTTTGCATCAGGTGGCCAAAGTTTTGGAGCTTCAGCTTCAGCATCAGTCTTTCCAATGTATATTAAGGGTTGATTTCCTTTAGGATTGACTGGTTTGATCTCCTTGATGTCCAAGGGACTCTGAAGAGTCTTCTCTAGCACCACAGTTCAAAAGCATCAGTTCTTTGGTGCTTAGCCTTCTTTATGGTCCTCCTCTTACATCTGTACATGACTATTGGAAAAAGCACAGCTTTGACTATATGGACCTTTGTGGTTATAGTTGATGCCAACATAGCTCCCAGGGTTATGGACAAAATGCAGGGATGGGAGCACTGAGGTTTTTCATTTCAGATAAGGGTAGAAGATGCAGCCTTAGACCCTAAAAGGCACAGGATTGCTGGAGTGAATTCTTCTGGATAAAGACAGCTGGAGCCTGGAAGGGGAGTAGAAAGTCCATGCTGACCATCCAAGAGCAGTAGGAAGAAACTAAAGGCAAAAGACATTCATGAGAAATCCCCAAGCCTGGACCACAGACAGGTATGTGCAGCCTGAATTAGTATTATTAACATGTGGAAGGACCACATGGTGACAAATTATCACGAAGATTAGCCTAGACTGTTGAGAGCCTGTAGCCCTGCAGAAACAAGTGGTCAGTCACCTGGACTGCATTGGAAGGACTGATGCTGAAGCTAACACTCCAGTCCTTTGGCCACCTGATGAGAACAGGTGGCTCATTGGAAAAGACCCTGATGCTGGGAAGGATTGAAGGCAAAAGGAAAAGAGGACAGCAGAGGATCAGATTATTAGATGGCATCACTGACTCAGTGGATATGAATTTCAGCAAACTCCAGGAGATAGTGAAGGACAGGGAATCCTGGTGTGTTGCAGGTTCCCATGGAGTCACAAAGAGTCTAACATGACTTAGCAACTAAACAACAAATGGAAGAGAAGACAGGAGAGAATGAGAAGGTATAATAGGACTTGCTGCAGGTTAAAATAGAATAAGTCGCACAATATTGAAGATACAGAATTTTCCAGAATTAGAGACAAATATGGATCTTCCACCAGAAGAAATTAATTGAGAATAAAGAAAAGCACAGCCATTCCTAGATGTACTGTAATGTATTGTAGTTCTGTAATGAACTACAGAACTCCAAAGACAGAATCTTAATCTTAAAAACAACCGGAGAGATTGCTTATGAAGAAAGTTAGATTGACAGCAGACTTATTATCAACCACAACAGATGCTTAAGACAAAAGGAATAGTAATTTTAAGATTCAGTGTCAACTTGGAACTCTGTTCCCAGCTAAACATTCATTCAAAGGTGAGGACCAAACTAACATTTTCTAATAAGGCTCAGTACCTAGTAATCATGTATGGATGTGAGAATTGGACCAAAAGAAGGCTGAGTGCCAAAGAACAGATTCTGTTTGAACTGTGGTGTTGGAAAGACTCTCTAGAGCCCCTTGGATTTCAAGGAGATCAAACCAGTCAATCCTAAAGGAAATCAACCCTGAACATTCATTGAAAGGACTGACGCTGAAACTGAAGCTCCATACTTTGGCCACTTGATAGGAAGAGACAACTCGTTGGAAAAGCTCCTGATGCTGGGAAAGATAGAAAGCAGGAAGAGAAGGGGAGGACAGAGGACGAGATGGTTGGATGGCATCACTGACTCAATGGACATGAGTTTGAGCAAATTCTGGGAGATAGTAAAGAACAGGGAAGGTCTGGCATGCTGCAGTCCATGGGGTCACAGAGTTGAACATGACTGAGTGACTGAACGACAGCAACAATAAGGATCAGAGCAGAAGTGAGTGAGACAGTATAGAAAAGCAATATCAGTTCAGTTCAGTCATTCAGTTGTGCCCAACTCTTTGTGACCTCATGAACTGCAGCATGCCAGGCTTCCCTGTCCATCACCAACTCCCAAAGTTTACTCAGACTCTGGTCCATTGAGTCGGTGATGCCATCCAACCATCTTATCCTGTCATCCCCTTCTCCTCCCGCCTTCAGTCTTTTCCAGCATCAGGGGTTTTTCCAATGAGTCAGCTCTTCGCATCAGGTGCCCAAAAAGTTTCAGCTTCAACATCAGACCTTCCAATGAATATTGACTGATTTCCTTTAGGATGGACTGGTTGGGTCTCCTTGCAATCCAAGGGACTCTCAAGAGTCTTCTCCAACACCACAGTTCACAAGCATCAATTCTTCGGCCACTCAGCCTTCTTTATGGTCCAACTCGCATCCATACATGACTACCGGAAAAATCATAGCCTTGACTAGATGGACCTTTGTTGGCAAAGTAATGTCTCTGCTTTTTAATATGCCATCTAAATTGGTCATAGCTTTCCTTCCAAGAAAAACAATATAGAAAATCAATAAAACCAAAAGTTGATTCTTTAGAAAGATTAACAGAATTAGCAAATCTTTAGCTAAATTGTCAAAAAAAAAAAAAAAAGACTCAAACTACTAAAATCAAGAATAAAAAAGAGGACCACTGACCTTACAGAAATAGATTATAAAGGAATACTCAGTTCAGTCGCTCAAACGAATGGCAGCAAATTAGTTATCTTAGATGAAAAGGATAAATTCCTATAGGTAACTTGCTCCCGAACCAAGTGCTATTTTTCCCAGTTGTCTGTCCGCTGAAACTATCGAATGGTAACAGAAATGATTGATAAGGCTTCTAAGGATGTTCTCTTTTGGCTGACAAGAGTGTAGTGTGCTAGTCCTCTGGCATGATTTTGGGTAAACTAGAACCTGCACATTCCTTCCGATTCTCTTGAATTTGTTAAGACATGCCAAAACATAGAGAACTCTTTTTTTCCCCTTAGAAACCTGGCCATTGGTTTTTCTCTTCGGTCTATAGTTCGGGGTTGGGAAGGGGATCTTTGCCCCACCCTACTGATCACGTTGTCTACCTTGTCAATATGCCGCAGAACCAGCTTTGGTTTCTTGAGTATATTCTCTGGGCCAGGCTCTTGTTTCCCTAGCTTCTTTCCCAAGGCCATTCTACTCACTTCGGCTTTGAGAAATCTGCCTGTATATCCTTTGAAAAGGCAGGCAGCTGTGATACCTTGTCAAAAGGGAAATAGCAGTCTTGCTAATGTCAGATTTTTATGCTTAGTTCCTTAAATATTCCCCAATGTCAAACTTTTAGTGAGCTGGCCTATTCATTCATTCAGCTAATATTTACTGAGCATCTGTTCTGTGCAAGATGTTAGGAGATGCAGGTATATACAGAAATCTTTGGTAATCAAGACAGATTAAGTTTCAATATGGAGGTTAGAGATGGAAATGAAATAATTTTTAAGAGGAAAAGCAAGTATCATTAGTTCAGTTGCTCGGTCATGTCTGACTCTTTTCAACCCCATGAACTACAGCACACCAGACTTCCCTGTCCATCACCAACTCCTGGAGTTTGCTCAAACTCATGTCCATCAAGTCTGTGAGGCCATCCAGCCATCTCATCCTCTGTTG
Source organism: Ovis aries (assembly GCF_016772045.2). Classification (NCBI taxonomy): domain Eukaryota; kingdom Metazoa; phylum Chordata; class Mammalia; order Artiodactyla; family Bovidae; genus Ovis; species Ovis aries. The sequence goes on along the minus strand of NC_056055.1, from coordinate 43,262,004 downwards.
TCGCCTTCTCCTGCCTTCTATCTTTCCCAGCATCAAGGTCTTTTCCATTGAGTCAGTTCTTCACATCAGGTGGCCAGGGTACTGGAGCTTCAGCTTCAGCATCTGGCCTTCAATGAATATTCAGGGTTGATTTCCTTTAGGATGGACTGGTTGGATCTCCATGCAGTCTAAGAGATTCTAAAGAGTTTTCTCCAACACCACAGTTCAAAAGCATCAATTCTTCGGCACTCAGCTTTCTTTATAGTCCAACTCACATCCATACATGACTACTGGAAAGACCATAGCTTTGACTAGATGGACCTTTGTTGGTAAATGTCTCTGCTTTTTAATATGCTGTCTAGGTTGGTCATAGCTTTCCTTCCAAGGAGCAAGTATCATAAACCATATAAAATGTTTTAATTCTGTGAATTACAGTCCAATGAACTCAATTTACTGGGTTTGTTAACCACTTTTTAAAAAATTGAAATAGCCTATAAAAATATCAGTACATTGCATATGCTAAGGCAGTGTTTAAAGATTTTTGTTTGCTGTGTTATTTGTAACAGATGCAGTGCAAAATATTTTTTTATAGTGGGTTACAGTAAAAAAAAAATTTGAAAGGGTAGATCAAATAGGCTTCAGGAGAATCAAGCTTTCTGAATGGAGGTGGTGGCTTTGAAGAATTAGAATTTTAACAAGTGGAAATGGGGGAATGAGTGGAAAAAGCATATTTTGAAGAAAGGGAGAATTGAGGCTCCACATCTGGCACTAGGCAGGAAAGACTGAGTGATGAAGGGAGGACTTGGGGTATACCTAAAGAATTTTGTAGGTGGGTGGATATGTAGAGCTAAGACCTTTTGATTTTTAGCTGTGTTAATAATTAATTAAACTCCCTAATGGATTACTGATAGCTTATCAGCTCTGGTGGACTTTGGCAGCTCTGCTCCTTGCTGGTTGCAAACAAGTGAGAATGCAAACAAGTGATAGGCCCTGTGGTAGGGTGTCAGTGCCCTCCCTCCCCTCCCATCTCTGTGTCAGGTACCCTTCCCCCCAGCCTGTACTATTGACATGTTGCCTGGAAGAGCCATGGGGATTGCTTTGAGACCTCAGTTTCAGGAACAGTGTAACACCTCTTTGCAATTTGTATTTATGTGTTAGAAGCATGCTTGTTTTACTTAATCACTGGGTGAGTTTCACATTCCTCTTCCAGAACTTCAAGAAAAGGAAGGCGTGATAGAGACTGGGCCATTTCTGACAGCCCACTGGAGATGGGGTTGAGAGTCCCAAATGGATGACATCATGTCTGAAAAATACTTGAGTTTAACCAGGGAAGATAAACATAAAGGATTATTACTGAGATGAAGGGGCTCTGAAGGAGACTCTGCAGGGATACCATTACCTTGCAATCCTTGGAAAATGAGAGGAGTATCACCCCACCCATTATCTCCACTAGAGGACTATAATTGGAGGGTAAGGATAATTAAATTTCAGAAAAACCCCACAGCCCAGCTTGTCTCTTCACGTGGCATAAACATTGGGGCCTGCTCTGGCTTTGGTTCAGTGCTTTCTCTCTTTTTCCCCTCTCTACCCTCCTCCTAAGGAGGAACAGGCTGCCACCGAGGCCTGGATTCTTCCTGCCATCCATTGCAGGGATTGAATCCTTTTCCTTTCATCATAAGCATTGCTGTCCTGGGCCGCCTTCTCCCCAGGACTTGAAGAGTGGGATGCAGTTTCCCTTCTCTGTGCAAATTCAGAGACACTTGGTGTCTACCGAGCGCCAGTCACTGAGCTGGAACAAGGCCTTGGGTACTAACAGGCTGCAGTTCTGCTTAGAAGGCCTTTCCTTTGGGTTCCCTAGACACAGGTGGCAGCTGGCCTAGCTGCAGAGGAAATAATCATGACGTCCAGCAGACTAGAACAATAGGAGTTTAATGGGTGGCTTATTTTTCCAAGAAATTTGCATTTCCGAGGCTAGATATCCATCTCAATAGAACTGCTTCACATCAGAAAAGAGTCCTAGGACACTCCTCACACAAAAATTAACATTCCTCCCAGCCTCCGTTAAGCAATATGGTTTCTTAGAGAGTCTGATCATTTTGGTAGAGTGGTGAGACATCTTATTCGAAAAAGTGAGTATGATATGGCATATTTGGAACCTGAACAGGAATTTTTTTGTTCTTTTGTTTGGTGGCAAAATGCAGAAGAAACATTATTACCTATGGGTGCGTCCCCCACCCCCCCAGGAGTATTTCAGAATCGAGTTGGGGAGGAAAAAGCTTTTTATATTAATCAGATGTGTTAAGATACACACACACACATCAGGTGGGTGGCAGTGTTACTCCGAGAGGATGGAGACCAGGTTATGAGAGCTTCCCACAGAAGGAGGGAAAGGTCTCGATGGGAGCTTTCCCGAGGAAACCTCAGTGAAAGATGAATGGAATTTGCAGTAGGGTTAGAAGATGAAGCCGATAGAGCTAGGAGGTGAGCTAGGATCTCAGCGAGCTAGGGGCTCGAGCTCAGGCTCCAAGGCGCGGAAAGACGCTGGCTTGCCCCGCAAGCCTGGGCAAGCCAAGCTCCTGTCGGGTCTAGCGGGTGGCTGGCAGGCAGCACTCAAATCGCCCTGCCACCGGCCGGAGCCCACGTGGCAAGCCCCGGGGACAGTGGGGTGGGGCGGGGCGAGGGCGGGGGCGGGCCCGGCCGTGACGCGCAGGGTATATAGCGGGGCATGCGCGCCACGCCGAGGAAGGACGCCGGCAGGGGGCTGAGGGCGCGCGGGCTCCCTGCGCGGGCACGTCGATCTAGCTGCGCTGCCGCTACCACTGCTGCTGCGGGTCGCTCGGGGGACCTGGCTTGTGAGGGTGCGCGGGGCCAGGTGACGTCGGCCCAGCTTCAGGTGAGGGGGGAAGGACATGCGGGAGGGGCAGCTCCGTGCCCCGGGGATGGGGCATTGCGCGGAGGAGCAGTGCGCCTCCGGGGCTCGGGGTCACCGAGTGGGGGTGGGGGCACGGCTGCTCCAAGAACCCGAGCCCAGCCACGGTTTCGGAAGTCGCTCGGGCGGGCCCGGACGCTACATGGAGGCGACACCTGGCCGCGGTGCCACGACGAGGGTTCCTCAGTGGCGAGGGAGGGGAAGGTGCAGCTACGGCCCCTGGGACTGGAGAGCGCGGGATCTGGGCTCAAGAGAGGATGTCGGTATACGCACTAAAATGCTGAGAGGTGTCCTGGAGCCCATGGACTCGAGCACGGAGAAAAGCAAAGAGTAGACGAGCAAATCTGATGGGCAGCTCTCAGGATGGCTCTGATGGGACAGTAGTATCTAGACTTGGCTTTCCAGGAGCTGAGTGCCCACTTCACCTGGGCCAGACCACCTCGCAGCTGAAGACAAAAGCCCGGTGCTTCCCAGCTGGCCCTGAGCAAGAGCTGAATAGCAAAGGAGGGACTAACTAAACTCTGACCTGGCTCATCCTGTGGGCATGGGTTTTTAGCTATTTTTGGTTCCTACCGACCGGGTTAGGTGGTCTGGCGCAGGCTGCCCTCTCTTGGTGGGTTAGAGCAATGGGACAAAATACCATCCAAACAGTTATACCGTGTGATCCGGAGGTCCAGTTGAGTCACATTTTCCTCTGCTCTGGGTTGTCTTCCGTTTGGAGGATCTAGAGTCGGCTAGGGTCTGGGTATCCTGAGCATGTGAGCATGATTTGGTGAGGGGCTGACTTCTCTCCTGGGAACCTAAGATAGGGTGGGGGTAGGAGTAGCTTTGACCTGACCCTTCTTCTGGAGCCTGCCTGGGCTGGGATTTGCCTGGAGTCATTCTTTTCTAGGAACCCCAGGCTGCTTAGGTCTCCTGCTTGTGAAGCGGTTGGTAACCTGGTGAGTACTGGCCTAGCTACCTGGCTTCTGTCCACCTCTGCTCCTAACTTGCCCCATGTCTTGTGAATGGAGTCAGTGCTAAGGGCAGATTAGATCTGTGGTCTCTTATCCACAGCATCTACAATGAATCCTTAACTCTTAAAACAAGAGCCATAAAAACGGAGAGAAACTTGATGAAGCAAGAGAAAGAATGTCGAGAATTATAACTTTAGTAGGTGAAATTTTAAAAACTATACAATCCATTTCCTGTTGGATGCTCAGAGGTGAGTTTTTCATAAACTGTGATAGCCACTATATAGTGGTACGCTTCCTGGTTTGCAGGTATGACTAGAGAGCACCAAACAGAATGATTGGCCCTGTCATTGAGGCAAGAACACTGCATTGAGGTACCAGAGCCCTGTGACTCTCAGTATTTCATCACTTCAGTTTGTAAATACGCAGTTCCTGATCTGTGCTTGGCTCTGCACTTGGCCACTGGAGAGTACAAAGAGGGTATGGGATCTGGCTCCTGGCTCCACTTGTTGGAGGGAGAAAGAACATCCATCCTTACATGAAGAATAAGGTAGCAACATAATAGAGGTCACATTGTTGTGTTTGGTCAAGTTCAGAGAAGACAGCACTCTACTGGAGATGGTACAAGGTGGCAGAAGAATTACCAGCTTTTGAGCCACATGCATGTGCTTGCTTAGTTGTGTCTGACTCTTTGTGATCCCATGGACTATAGCCCAGGAGTCTCCTCTGTCCATGGGATTTTATAGGCAAGAATATTTAAGTGAGTTGCCATTTCCTCCAGAGGATCTTCCTGATCCAGAAAGCAAACCCAGGTCTCTTGCTTCGCCTGCGTTGGCAGGCGGGCTCTTTACCACTGAGCCACCTGGGGAGCCCTTTGAGTCACATGAAAGTGAAAGAAAGTGAAGTCTCTCAGTTGTGTTCGACTCTTTGTGATCCCATGGACTGCAGTCTACCAGGCTTCTCTGTCTGTGGGATTTTCCAGGCAAGAGTACTGGAGTGGGTTGCCATTTCCTTCTCCAGGGGATCTTCCTGACCCAGGGATGGAACGTAGGTCTGCTGCATTGCAGGCAGACACTTTACCCTCTGAGCCACCAGGGAAGCCCATAAATCTGTTCAAATCCTGCCCCATCACTTTCCAGCAGGAGACATTACTTCTGCAGACCTGTCCTCACCGCTGTGCAGCATGTCGTGGTTGTACCTGGAGCGTAGTAGAGGTTTGTTATCATATGAATCAACATTATCTTCTCTGGGGTGAAGTGGATGATTTAGGGGTCCTAGGAGCTTGGGTTGTAGGAATAGTGTGAGTCCAGGCTTAAGGTTGATTCATCTCGGGAATGTGGAGGCAACCTCGGTGCCTTTCTGGGTAGGCTCCTTTTCTGTGGTGTGCCAGGCATTGGCATATTCAGTTCCACAGAGCCTTTTTTCCCCCACCTTTAGTTTTGCAAACTATGCTGATTCTTTCAGGTAATGGAAGTACTGTTTTTCCGGACCGGTCATAGGCGGAAAGGACTAGCGACGTATGTGTATCTGCACGCATGCGCGCAGGCGTGCGCATGCGCACTCGCTAGCTCGGTCACTGGACTGGGATTTAGAACTGTTCCACCTACTTCCTCTTTCTTACCTGTTTGTTTACACCTTAGTTCCAGGAGGAAGCCTCAATCCGGGTCCAGTATTTACAGGATATTGAGATCTAAGAGTTAGTGCCTTGAATAAATGTATATTTCTGGAAATCGGGACCTCCGAAATAATCTAGCCTTTTCGCGCTTGATGCCTGAAGAAAGTAACGCTTAGGCGTTTTTGCAGAACCGCCGATGGCAATAGGATATTGAACTTTAGGGACTTTGGAAATCTTCGAGTCTAGACCCTTTGTTTTACAGCTAAAGAAACTGGATCTAGAGAGGTTAACTGGTATTTCCAAGTCACATTACTTGCTACTGGCCAAGAGGCTCCATAGGGCCAGCGTGCATGCGTTCTCATTCGCTAAGTTGCATCCGGCTCTGTGACCCTGTGGACTGTAGCCCGCCAGAAAAAGAGGTGCAACCTTTATTCATAAGTGTGATGATAAAACTGCTGGAAATCTCAGACATTTCATTGAAAACATGAAGAAAAAGGAGCCAGTTGTCCCTGTGCTTATTTGGGGGTCGGGAGTTCTCGGCTTGTGTGGATAGAAATTTATTATGGAGGACTCTTCTCCCTTCTCCTTTTTCCAGACTCCCTGGCAACACAGGAGGATGGGGAGTGAGTAAGGAAGGGTCATGCTGCTAGGGCCCTAGCCTGGACTCTCTGGATACAGTGGAACTTCTCTGAACTCTGAGGCTGGCGGGCTGGCAGACTGCCGGCCAGATAAGGAGTCCAGAGTGCACCAGCCAGGGGCTTCGTGCGCTGTCCGGGGCAAGCAGGACAGCCTCACCACAAGATCTCGGAGGCCCAGCTGTCTTCACCCTTACTGTGGCCATCGAGGCTCCCAGAGGGGACTCCTTATTGGGCCCTGGGTAAGAAGCAGCAGAGACCCCTGTGGACCCTCCCACAGGCGACAGGGAAGGTGTGGCCACAGAATCAGCCTGGAGAGAGTTGTTGGCATGTCCGCCCGTGGAAAACCAACTTACCTGCCTCTGATCTGACTGCATTATCAGGCCTCCTAATCTTTCTCCAACCTCAGGCCTGGGACAGTTCTGGGCTTTGGTGGAATGAGAATGTGACTGTCCTGAATTTATTACCATTGGGTCCCTAGAGGCTCTTAGTGTTAAATGTTATCTAAAAGTTGGGGATGTTTTTAAAATCCATGTTTTAAACTGTTCATTTTTTCTTTAAAGCATGTGCATGCATTTTTTTCTTCCCATTTTATTGAGATCTGACAACACTGTGTAAGTTTAAGGTGTACAGCATAATGATTTGATTTATATAGTTATGAAATGAGTACCACAGTAAATTTAATGAACATACATCATCCTAGAGGTAAAAGATAAGAGAAACAGAAAAAAAAATTTTTTTTTCTTGTGATAAGAAGTCTTAGGATTTAACTTTCTTCACGACTTTCACATATAAAAGTTTAGTGGTGGTTTAGTTGCTCAATTGTGTCCAACCTTTGTGACCCTATGGACTGTAGCCCACCACGCTCTATCCTTGGGATTTCCCAGGCAAGAATACTGGAGTGGGTTGCCATTTCCTTCTCCAAGGGATCTTCCCAACCCCGGGGTGGAACCTACATCTCCTGCATTGCAAGCGGATTCTTTACTGCTGAGCTACCAGGGAACCCCCAAATATGACCTGTAGCAGTGTTAATTATATTTAGCATGTTACACATTACTTCCCTAGTACTTACTTATCTTATAACTGGAAGTTTCTACCTTTTGACTGCCTTGATCCAATTCCCCCTCTCTACAACCTCTGTGTGCATATATATTTCTGTTTGCCAAAATTTTGATTTAGGGCTGAGGCTTTGTCTTTGGGTCTAGGTCTGCTAATTACACTTGCAAATTGTATATAAAAATCAAATCTGTATGTATGACCTGTGATTTCTGGTTTCTTTTATTACATTTTTTTTTAACCATATGTGAATTATGTCTCAATAAAACAGGAAAAAATTTTCCCTACGCTATATAGTCAGTAGTTCAAAGATTAGAAGGATAAAAAAGTTTAAAAAGCAACTACACATACATTAACTGCACCCCCACAAACTCCCACCCAGTACAGTAAAAAGTCTCACCTCTGCCCACCCCATCCCAGTTTTAGAAATGCTCTAAGTTAGCATTTTAGGCATTGTTTAGCACTTTGCTTTTTTCACCTAGCAACTATTCTGGATCTTTCCCTATCAGCCCAGGAAGCACTTTTACTATAGCTGCATATTATTCCAGGATAGGGAAGCACAATAGTTTTTAAACCAGCATGTGTTGCTTCCCTCTTTCCCCCAGTTTGGGTTGTTTCCAATATTTTGTCATTATGTACAGTGCTACAGGGAATAACTTTACTAAATGGCATTTCCAATGTGTATGACTACAGAAGAAATTCGCAGAAGTGAGATTGCTGGGTGACAGGATATATACATCTGTTAATTAGTCTCCATTAAAAAATAATGATAGAGCAAGAATTTAAGACATTTGCAAATCAGTCCATGTGCAGAATCCTACTTTTTTAATGCACACACCTAATTTACAGAGGACGAGATGGTTGGATGGAATCACTGACTCAATGGACATGAGTTTGAGTAAACTCTGGGAGTTGGAGGTGGACAGGGAGGCCTGGTGTGCTGCAGGTCATGGGGTCACAAAGTCAGACACGACTGAGTGACTGGACTGAACTGAACTGAATTTAATCTTTTTTTCCCCCCATTTGTAACACATTTTTCGAGATGAGCAGTTCTCAAACTTTTTGATCCTAGGATTCCTTAGTCTTCCACTTATTGGCTAAACCTGCTATTTACCGTGTTAAAAATTAAAGCAAATATAAAAAGTTGTTTATTCATTTAAAATAATAGAAATAAGATAATTACATGGTAACATAAAATGCATGTTTTTATGGAAAATAACTTCTAAAAAGTCCAAAAAGTGGCATTATTTTTATATTTTTGTATATCTTCAGGACTTCAAAATAATGATTTATTAGATATAACAGATTATAGTAGATATAGAATAATTTTGCTGGTAAATACTCAGTGGAAGTCTGAAGAACAAACTGAGTTAATCTCTGAAAACACACATATTTATACCCTAAACTTCTACCTCGGAAATTTCAGAAAACTACACAGGCACACATTCATCATACTTCACATAGCCGCTGAAAAATGAGAGTGAAAAAGCTTTTAACATCTTAATTTTCTAATAAAACTAGTTTTTACCTCTCCAGCCTCCTCACGCAGTCTCAGTGTATCCAGGTGTCATCTAAGACCACGATATTGGGATTTGCCATTCTAGAGCACTTAGTTTCATTTTTGTAGAAATCAAGTTTTCCTCTCTGCATCTATATTTCAGTTACTGTTTAAAACCAAACAGAACTGGCATAAAGAAGTTTGAAAAGAGGCACAGCAGACTCTCAGTAAATGAATCCTGGACAGTGACAACAGAGAGAGCCTCTTTGCTGCAGGGATGGGCCCAGCCAGCAGAGCTCAGCTGAGAGAGTGCCCACTCCATGAAGACAGGCAAAATACTGTTTCTGTTCCAAGGAGGCTTGTAAAATATGTGTTGAGATGAGCTGAGTACATGTTGGAAGCGTCACATGCTATTTGTGGCATTCTTTAGGCTCCATTGAGTGGAACAGCCAAGAGACACTGAAAGAGGCCAGTCGAAGGTGAGGCGACTGGGGGTCAGGAATGATCTGGGAAGGCTTCTAGAGGTGGAATTGAACCAGGGGGTTCCTGACAGGGGAGCTGTGTGAATAATGACGTGTGTGGGCTTTGTTGCTCAGTCGTGTCCAACTTTGCGACCCCATGGACTGTAGCCCCCCAGTCTCCTCTGCCCATGGGATTTTTCAGGCAAGAATACTGGAGTGGGTTGCCATTTCCTTCTCCAGGGGATCTTCCCAACCCAGGGATCGAACCCACGTCTTCTGCATTGCAGACAGACTTCTTTTACTTCCCCATCAAGGAAGACCATGGATAGTGGCACTAAGATGTATGTTCCTGGATCACCAGGGTTCTGGGGTCTAAGGTACCAATAGTTTCTGGTAGGTATTAGCTGTTTATCAAAGACTTGCTGGTCTTTTCAGCCTTGTCTTGGGGTCAGTCTGCTCTTTTCCAGAAAAACACCATTGGCCCCAAATCAGCATCCTTTGCACCAGTCCACTTACTCCAGCCAACCTTGTGTCCTTGATTATCAAGAGTGATGCATACTTACTGAAAAGATAAAGAAGTATGGGAGAAAAAAGTGTAATCCTGAGGCTGTGAGGCAACCTCTGTTACTCTGCTCAATTATTTCCTTTTATTGTAAACTTAATTTTCAACTTACTTTAGACTTAAAAGTCACAAAGAATATAGCAGAGTTCCTTTATATCCCCTCACCCTGTGGTATAATCATCAAGAACAGGAAATCAATATTGGCACAAAACTTTAAACTGCAGGCCTCATTTAAATTTCACCACTGTTTCTGCTGGTGTCTTTTTTCTGTCCCAGGATCCAGTCTGCCATCCCACGTTGCATTCAGTTGTCATTTCTCTGCTCCAATTTGTAACCATCCCATATCTTTCTCCCTTAGGATAGGGTCACGCATTTTTAGCAAGAATATCAACAAAAATGATGTCGCATCCTTTTAAGAGCATCATATCAAGGCATTCGTGGTGTTAGTGGTGATGTTTTCCTGGATCACTTGGTTACTTGGTGTCTGCTGGACCTCCACACTGGAAAAGTTATTCTCTCATGTTGAATCCTTCTCATGGTTCAAACCCCTCTGGCCAGGAGGAGCCTATCCCATTTAAGAGCTCACCTGATTAGTTCTGACTCATACAAGATCAATTTCCCTGTTTTAAGGTCAACTGATTTGGTCAGCTGACACCAACAAAACCCCTTTGGCAGATAATGTTACCTAATAACAGGAGTGATATCTCATATTTTCGGCTCCTGTCCACATACAAAGGAGAAGGTCACTGAGGCCTATCTTGGAATTCTGCCAACTCTAGCAGGAGAGTTTCAGATAAAAGATTGTTGTTGTTGTGTGTGACCCCATGGACTGTAGCCCACCAGGATCCTCTGTCCATGGGATTTCCCAGGCAAGGAATCCTGGAGTAGGTTGCCATTTCCTTCTCCAGGGGATCTTTTTGACCCAGGGATTGAACCCAGATCTCCTACATTGGCAGGTGAATTCTTTACCACTGAGCCACCAGGGAAGCCCCAGATAAAAGATATCAAGCCTTAATTCCAGCATCTAAGTATTAGTTTCCTATGCCCATCCTAACAAATGACCACAAACTCTGTGGCTTAAAAGAACAGAAATTTACTCTCAGTTCTGGAGGCCGGAAGATTGAAATCAAGGGGTCAGCAGGTCCACATTGCCTCCAAAGGCTCTTGGGGTACATGCTTCCTTGGCTCTTGCACCTTCTGGGGCCTCCAGTTGCTCCTTGTCTTGTGCCAGCATCGCTCTCCTCTCTGCCTCTGTCTCCACATGGTCTTTTCTGTGTGTCTGTGACCAAATCTCCCTCTCCTTTATCTTGTAAACATACTAATCATTGGGTTTAGGGACTGCTGAAGTTCAATGGTGACTTCATCTCTAGATCCTTAAATCATTATTTCTGCAAAGACTCTGTTTCTCAATAAGGTCACATTCTGAGGTTTTGGGGTAGACATGGATTTTGGGATCAAGACCATCCCCAGGAAAAAGAAATGCAAAAAAGCAAAATAGCTCTCTGAGGAAGCCAGACAAATAGCTGTGAAAAGAAGAGAAGGGAAAAGGAGAAAAGGAAAGATATACCCATTTGAATGCAGAGTTCCAAAGAATAGCAAGGAGCGATAAGAAAGCCTTTTTCAGTGATCAATGCAAAGTAACAGAGGAAACCAATAGAATGGGAAAGACTAGAGATCTCAATAAAGGACAGAAATGGTATGGACCTGACAGAAGCAGAGATATTAAGAAGTGGTGGCAAGAATACACAGAACTGTACAAAACAGATCTTCATGACCCAGTTAATTACGATGGTGTGATCACTCACCTAGAGCCAGACATCCTGGAATGTGAAGTCAAGTAGGCCTTAGGAAGCATCACTACAAACAAAGCTAGTGGAGGTGATAGAATTCCAGTTAAGCTATTTCAAATCCTGAAAGATGATGCTGTGAAAGTGCGGCACTCAATATGCCAGCAAATTTGAAAAACTCAGCAGTGGCCACAGGACTGGAAAAGATCAGTTTTCATTCCAATCCCAAAGAAAGGCAATGCCAAAGAATGCTCAAACTACTACACAATTGCACTTATCTCACACGCTAGGAAAGTAATGCTCAAAATTCTCCGAGCCAGGCTTGAGCAATATGTGAACCGTGAACTTCCAGATGTTCAAGCTGGTTTTAGAAAAGGCAGAGGAACCAGAGATTAAATTGCCAACATCTGCTGGATCATGGAAAAAGCAGGAGAGTTCCAGAAAAACATCTATTTTTGCTTTATTGACTATGCCAAAGTGTGCCTTTGACTGTGTGGATCACAATAAACTGTGGACAATTCTGAAAGAGATGGGAATACCAGACCACTTGACCTGCCTCTTGAAAAATCTGTGTGCAGGTCAGGAAGCAACAGTTAGAACTGGACATGGAACAAGAGACTGGTTCCAAATAGGAAAAGGAATACGTCAAGGCTGTATATTGTCACCCTGCTTATTCAGCTTCTATGCAGAGTACATCATGAGAAACGCTGGGCTGGATGAAGCACAAGCTGGAATCAAGATTGCATAACCTCAGATATGCAGATGACACTACCCTTATGGCAGAAAGTAAAGAACTAAAGGGCCTCTTGTTGAAAATGAAAGAGGAGAGTGAAAAAGTTGGCTTAAAGCTCTGCATTCAGAAAACTAAGATCATGGCATCCGGTCCCATCACTTCATGGCAAATAGATGGGGAAACAATGGAAGCAGTGTCAGAATTTCTTTTTTGGGGCTCCAAAATCACTGCAGATGGTGACTGCAGCCATGAAATTAAAAGACACTTACTCCTTGGAAGGAAAGTTATGACCAACCTAGACAGCATATTAAAAAGCAGAGACATTACTTTGCCAACAAAGGTCCGTCTAGTCAAGGCTATGGTTTTTCCAGTAATCCTGTATGGATGTGAGAGTTGGACTGTGAAGAAGGCTGAGTGCCGAAGAATTGATGCTTTTGAACTGTGGTGTTGGAGAAGACTCTTGAGAGTCCCTTGGACAGCAGGGAGATCCAACCAGTCCATTCTAAAGGAGATCAGTCCTGGGTGTTCATTGGAAGGTCTGATGTTGAAGCTGAAACTCCAGTACTTTGGGCACCTGATGTGAAGAGCTGACTCATATGAAAAGACCCTGCTGCTGGGAAAGATTGAGGGCAGGAGGAGAAGGGGATGACAGAGGATGAGATGGTTGGATGGCATCACCGACTCAATGGACATGAGTTTGGGTAGGCTCTGGGAGTTGGTGTTGGACAGAGAGGCCTGGCGTGCTGCAGCTCATGGGACTGCAAAGAGTCGGACATGACTGAGCGACTGAACTGAACTGAATTCAACCCATTGGGCTTCCCCAGTGGCTCAGCAGTGAAGAATCTGCCTGCAGAGCCGGAGTTGCAAGAAACAGCAGGTTTGAGCCCTGGATTTGGAAAATCCTCTGGAGGAGGACACAGCAACCCACTCCAGTATTCTTGGCTGGAGAATCCCATGGACAGAGGAGCCTGGCGGGCTGCAGTCCACTGGGTCACAAGAGTCGGATAGGACTGAAGTGACTTAGCACCCAAGCATACACAATCTACCCACTACACTCAGGACTCGGGGAACTGTCCTTTGTAAACTCTGGTTCACAGAGCTGCAAAAAAAAAAAAAAAAGATGGATTTGGTTTTAAAGACAGAAGGCAGGCCTGGCTGTTGGGGAGACCAGGGCCTAGCCTCAGGTCGCGCATTCCCCTCACGTTGCTACACGTCTGAGAACCAGGTGGATATTAGTTACTGAGGACTCTGGCCTCAGAGTCCCTACATTCTAGACTCTTTGTAATGCCAACAACTTGTCTCTGTGCAAGGAGTTCTCACTGAGAGTTAGTTTCCCTGTAGGAAGGACACGGCAGAAACGGTGGTACCTGTTGGCCAGAGGGGGAACTGACTTCAAAGAGTTTAAATTAATCACAGGATGTTATAGTTAGTCTAGTCCAGCAGTCCTGACTAGACCAGAATGTCAGACTAGTACCCCAGACAAGAGGCAGGCTGATCTATCAGAGTTGAGTGTACAGTTACCTGAGTCTCACCCAGGAAGCTCTGATTCAGAACCATGGTGAGACTCTGCTCATGGGGGCACCCAGGTTAGGGGACCAGGCACACAGGAAGTCCTGCCCATGCAGATTAGAACTGGAATCCACTGCCAGACTCTTTAAGTAAAGGTCTTTAAAAAAGGGGAGAAAACTGCCTTCCAGTTGGTCATCATTAAGCCTTTCCCATTTCCTAATTTAACTCGAAAGTGAACTTTCTTCTTTTTTTTTTTTTTTTTGGCTTTTTTTTTTTTTGGAAACTTGGCTGCATCCAAGTTTCCGATCTAAGATTGAACCAGGCCATGGCAGTGAAAGTGTGGAACCCTAATCACTAGGCCACCAGAGAACCCTCTGAACCTTCTTCTTAAAGTAATTCAGGTTCATTGTAGGAAATACAGAGTAAAAAAGATAACAGAAGTCACCATTAAATTCACCACCAAGAACTAGCAATTTGTTAAACATTTCTCATCTTTTTCTGCGAATGCATACTTTGTAAGGAAAACAGGTTCTGTTATACATAGAGTTTTGTAGCCTCTTTTTTTCTTTTCACTTAGCATGTGATGTCTTTCCACGTCATTATCTTCCTGAATATTAACATTTATTGAGCCATTACTGTATATCTAGCATTGTATTTATACTTAGTATCTTATTCAGTTTTCTCATTTGCTCCAAGGGAGACTGTTAGTAGCTTTGTTTTCCTGAAGGAAGTGTCCTTGCTGTTGTGACTTGACTAAAAGCCTTGAAGCTAGTAAATGTGTGTTTCCGGATCTACACTGAGGTCTGTCGCACTTGGAGCCCAAGCTCTGAATCTCTAGTTGAACTATATATTCTGTTATGTGGATTACTTTACTTTTGCAATCACCTCCCTTTTTTCCCCTTAATTTGACTGTACTGTGCAGCGTGTGGGATCATAGTTCCCCTACCAGGGATTGAACCTGAGCTCTTGGCAGTGTAAGTGTGGAATCCTAACCACTGGACCACCAGGGAATTCCCAGCAATTCCCTTCTTTTGTTTGCTTAGATTGCTTGCCGTTTTTCACTGTTACGAGCCTTGCACTAGAGCAAGCTCCAAGAGGGTAGGGATTTTTGTCTTTTTGGTCATTGTTGTATTCCCTGTGCCCACAATAGTTGGTACTTGATAGATATTTGTTGTTGAATGTGTACTTCATTCCTCAGTTTTAAAATGCCTTTTTGTTCTGTTTTCATGTTTCTGAACTAGGGAGGTGTCTCAGTGATGTGTGCCTTTAATGTAGTATCTTTTTCAACTCTGAAAACCTGCCATTGCCACTTAGAGAAGTACTGCAGAATCTATCCTAGTAAGGTTATTGAGAAGATTAAATGAGCTAATGAAAACAAATTGCTTAGCACAGTGCCTGGCAACAAGAAATCCTAGCAATTCCTATTATTATAAAATTAGGGAAGAAAGGATTGTGGATGAGTTACAGGAGTGTTCAGATGCAAATACCAGAGTCCAACAAGGCTAGTTTACATGCAACAGCATATAAAGCATCTGGCGATTAGCCATAGAATGAGGCTGGGTTCCTGCTCAGTGGTGCCTGCAGGAGCCCAGGCTCTCTTCAGTGTATCTTTCTGCTCTGCCATCCTTGGCAAGTAGGACTTCCTTCTCGTGATCTTGAACCTATATTTCTGAACAGGAAAGAGGAAGGGAAAGAGAAGGCACCCTAGCCATGCTCTTAGATTCCACTGGTAGAGTGGTCCCCTGTGGCTTTTCTTTGCACAAAGGATGTTGTTGACTTCACCCGTTTCTTATCTTTTATAGACTTTACTGTTGAGGTTTACTGGGAAAATAGACTGTTCATTGAAAAACAACTGGGGTAATTAGCTAACTCCTTTTTTTGTTAAGTGAGTTTCTCTTTCTCACACTATGTCAAATTAAATTCTAAATAAATTAGAGATGTAAATTTTTTAATGCCAGAAGAAAGCAGGTATATATTTCTACAATTTCAGGGTGAGAAAGGGTTTTTCAAGCATGCTACTAAAAGCAGAACCCTTGTAAGAAAAGTGGGATATATTTGATTTGTCACTAAGTCATGTCCTACTCTTGTGACTCCCCAAATTTCTGTGTTGCTCTCAATGCTGGGGTGAGGGGGCAGACCAGAACCCAAACCCACTGTTCTATTCTCATTTTTACTGGACGCCTGGAAAGTTGGTTTGTGTGGGAGCAAGTGAGGTGGGCATGTGTGTCCTGCTAGTCAGGGGAAGCCATTGTAAGTCCCAGGGAGCAAGCTGTACTGCCGGCTACCCTCTTCCTTTCCTGGAAACCAGAGGGCTCCTGGCCAGCCCTGGGGACTTGCTCTTCTCAGAGCACAGAGTACGAGAGGCTTGGGGTGAGGTGGAGCTGTGCTGGCCGGCAGGGGAGCTGGCCCAGCCTTCCCTGGTGGAAGGCCCTGGATTCCCTCCCCACCTCTCCCCCTGCTCCCAGAAGACACACCAGTGATACTGATGAGCGTATGTAGATTTCAACACTGACCGTTTCCTATCTGAGAGCCTGGGCAAGTCCTCAGGATACCAGGCCGCTGGGAAGTTTCCAGGGGTTAGCAAACCACAACTGTTTTCTCATCACCGTTCCCAGCAAAGCACAAAATGTACAAAGTCACCCACTCCCCCAGACTCGGGCCACTAGCCAGAGTGCCCTCAGGGGCAGCCTGACCAGCTCTCAGAGCAGATTCTGTCCCGGTTCCTGTTGCTCCCGCCTCAGCCGCCTCCTGACATCCAGGGGTGCCTCCCGCAGCAGAGACCTTGACCGTGGGTAAACCGTGGTGTGCATGGCTCTGTCGGCCAGATTGCACCTCTGACCTTGGCTGCTCACACCACTCCCTCTTCTTGGCTGCAGTGGCCACGAGCCCCTCCCCCTGCGTTTCAGGATGTGTGCAGCTGGCACAAAAAGAGGTTGTGAGCAACGGGACCAGACTCGAGTTTCCATGACCAGCTGAGAAATTCTAGAAACCGCCTGTACTTGGGGGTTTCCTTTCCTTTTCTCTGTCTGCCATGGAGAGAAGTTAACATGGTATTCTTGGTCATGTGATCAGATGGTGGCCTGTGCTTGGCACGTTTGCTGCTGGGGTAGGGAAGGAAGGCTGCCTGTCTGCGCCTCTCACCCCACCTTCCTTTTGGATCCTCCATTCCACCTAATGTTCTACTTTCTTTCTTTCTTCTTTTTTTTTTTACTTTACTTTTTTTTAATATTCCAACTCCAGATAGACTTCTCTGGCTCTCTGGGGGTGTATTCAGCTCTATTGATGCTGCAGAAGGGGGTGTCTCTTCCCTTCAAATTGCTAATAGTAGTTTAACTGAGGGTTGAGGCGAAAGAACAAAAAGGTTCTAAACTTGAGGACGCTACAACAAAGAGGGGCATGGGAAATTAACACATCATTGAGCAGATATTCTTTGGGATGGAGACTCAGACATAGAAAATAGATTTGTGGCCATGGAGGAAAGGAGAGGGAGGGACAGATTGAAAGAGTAGTAACAGTGAAGCGTGTACGTTGCCATATGTAAAACAGATAGCAGTGGGAATTTGCTGTATTACACAGGGAGCTCAACCGGCACTCTGTAACAACCTAGAGGGGTGGGATGGAAAGAGAGACGGGAGGGAGGTTCAAGAGAGGGGGGACATTCATGTACCGATGGCTGATTCAAGCTGATGTATGGCAGAAGCTAGCGCAATATTGTAAAGCAATTATCTGCCAATCAAAATTTTTTAAAAAGTTATTAAAGGAAAAAAAGTCATTCTCTGGGGGTTGTCTGGGTGCCAGGCACTGGCTTCTTTGGCCTCGGAGAAGAAAATAGGCCGAGTCTGTCTCCACTGTTGTGGAGTTTACAGTCAGTAGGAGGAGACAGATAATAAACATGTAAACAAAACTAAAGAAAACTGTTAGATAGTGATATATGGTAAATAAAACAGGGTGTTGGGACTTGGAAAAAATAGCCTTGGGAGCAGGCTATTTTTATTTTTTTAAACCAGGTGGCCCTGCATTTTGAGGAGGTGACATCTGAGCTGAAACTTGATATGAAAATCTAGGGGAGGGGCATTCTTGGCAGAGGGAATAGCAGGTGCAAAGGCCCTGGGGTAAGAATGCTTTTGATGTGCTAAAGGGACAGAAAGAAGGGTACTGGATCCTGATGAGGTTGGTGGGGTCAGCAAGGGCCAGATCTCACAGTGACTTCTAGGCCAGGAAAAGGGATTTAGATTTGATCCCACTTGTTTTTGTTTGTTTGGTTTTTGACTGCAGTGTGTGGTATGCAGAACTTTAGTTCTCTGACCAGGGATTGAACTCATGCCCGCTGAAGTGTAAGCGTGGAGTCTTAACTACCAGACCGCCAGGAAAGTCCCAGATAGGGTTTCACTTGTGCTGGGAGGCCATCAAGGGTTCAAAGCAAAGAAAATGCCGTGATCAGATTTGTATTTTTTAAAAAATGACACTTTCATTGAGCTGTACACTTTAAGACTTGGGTATGTTACGTGTGTGTATGTTATACTTTAAAAAGAGAGAAGGGACTCTGACAGTTTGGGGGGTAAATGCCCAGAGGAAGCTGAAATCTGGTTAAAAGATTTGATTTTATTTTAGTATTTTTATTCCACCAGCATTCCGGCATTTCTTTCACTCAGATTCCCTGTCTTTAGCTTCAGGCAGTCCTTCCAGATCATCTGGAGAAGTCCTGAAGGATGAATTGTCCTTGAGCAGATGGCATTCAAAAAGTAGTTATTGAAAGCTTGTGGTATACACTTGGCATTACTGTTGCTGTGGTTCATTCACGTCGTGTACTATTCTGTTGTGAGAGTCGGTTAGTTTATTTATCCACTCTCCTGCTGATGGGCTTTTGGGTTGCTTCCAAAGTTTTTGTTATTGTGAATAGTGCTACCACAAGACTGCTCATATCTGTCTTTTATTATTTTTTTTTCCCCTCTCTGTTTGGGTTTGAGAGTCACCCAAACTAGAGGATGTCTGTAGTAGTAATGTTAGTCAATTAGTTGTGTCCTACTCTTTGCAACCCTGTGGACTGCAGCCCGCCAGGCTACTCTGTCCATGGGATTTTCCAGGCAAGAATACTAGAGTGGGTTGCCATTCCCTTCTCCAGAGGATCTTCCCGACATAGGGATCAAACCTAGGTCTCTTGCATTGCAGGCAGATTCTTTACCATCTAAGCAAACTAAAGTCAGAAACCCTTTCCAGGTGGCGTTCCGATTGTCCCCCTGGGGTTGGGGTTGGCAGTAGAGGATAAGCCTTTAAGTCTGGTTAGAATGTTGATCCCTTTTTAATAGGCAAGCAGTTGGTAGGGGGTGGGGGAGGGCAAGTGGAAATTCATCGTGACGTTAGGGAAGTCACTTACCGTACCGGGTTGTCCAGAGACTGCCTCCTGAAAAGGGGGAGCTTGTCCATGTGGCCCTGATCCATATCTGAGGATGATAGCCAGAGATGTGGTTGCCGTTGTTCTGGAATCCATCTGAGTATACTCTTGACAGTCTCTCTTGAGCTCTGGTCGGGCAGAGTTGGGGAATCAGGAGGGCGAAGTATGGGAGTCCTTATGCTATCCTCACCTCTGAGAAGATAGAGCTTTGAGATGACACTTGTCCTTTCCTGCTCTGGACCCTCGGCCCTAAATGCTGCATCTTCAGTGCAGTGTATCGCCCTGTACTCTAGAGAAGTGAGGTGATATCTGTGTACCTATGCATTTGTATTTACATCTTTGTGCAGCAGATCCTCCCAGCCTCCTAGGATTGTTATGAAACAGCCGAGGAAACTAACTGAAAGTGTTTGGAGTGTCATTCTGAGACAGTTACAGCACTGAGACAGAGAGGTTGGAGTGAGAGGCGGGCAGGGTGTGGCTTCTGCTGGGAAGGATTTGGAATGGTCCAGAGATGCTGCTTTTTCCTACAGTTCATCCTTTTTTTATTTTTGGCTGTGCTGGATCCTCTTTGTTGCTCCAGCTTTTCTCTAGTTGGAGCAAGTGGGGGTGACTCTTTAGTTGCAATGCGTGGACTTCTCATTGCCGTGGCTTCTCTCGTTGCAGAGCACAGGCTCTAGCGTGTTCGGGCTTTAGTAGTTATGCAGGGGCTTAGTTGCCCTGCATCATGTGGGATTTTCCTGGACCAGGAATTGAACCTGGGTCTCCTGCCTTGGCAGGCAAATTCTTTACCACGAAGCCATTATGGAAGCCCTGTGCTTTTTTTAAAAAAAAAAAAAACACACACACACACACATCCAAGCCCTTCACACTTGTGGAAAAAGTGCTTGGAATACAGGCGGACTGTGTTCAGCTTTCTGACTGTTGGCAGAATCAGATGTTAATTAGCCTTCCCAGGCCTGGTTCTGTGGGCAGTGTGGAGATAGAGGGTGCAGGGGTGAAAGGGACCAGGGATAGGTGTTGTGGGTGGAGCCCAGGGTCCCCGCCAGAGAGCAGTGAGCTGAGGGTGAGAGGTGATGGGAGCCTAGTTGGAGGAAAACCCTTGCTTGCCAGGCAGAGGGACTGAACTTTGCTGTTGGTTAGGGGGAGTGATGGAAGGTAGGTATTTTAACAGGAGAGTGATATGATCATTGGAGGGGATGGGATGGAGCGGATGTTAGTGACCAGTGAGACTGGTGCAATGGTTTCTCCTCTGAATCCCAAGAAGAGGAGTCCACACTGGAGGTAAAGGATGAGAGAGGGCCTCTCACCTCAGTGATCTCATGGGGACGGCCAGTGTCCTTGGACCAGGGAATGAGCCGTGTGGAAATTTGAGAAGTGGGTGGGAAAGTGGAGGAATATGATTCAGGAATGTCATTACTCAATCTTCCCCCTGTCTCATCACCTTTTTCTCTCTGATTTAGAAACATGGACTTTTCCCCTCTTTTTCCCAATTACCCTCTTTTCCCAGAGAGTAGGGCTCATTTGTGACTCATGCTGGCAAATGTTTATGGTCACTGAGAAATCTCAGACCCAAGGTGTAGCCTGTGCCTTCCTGCTGGGGCCCTGGGCCTTCCTGCTGGGGCCCTGGGCATGTGCTCATGACACCACTTTGGGGAAGAAAACTGGCAACCTGATGACCTTCCTCTGAGAGTAGAGGTCCTCAGACCTCTGTGTACATTGTTGTCCCCTGGAGAGCTTCCTAAAACACAGATTGCTGGGCTCCACCTAGAGTTTCTGATTCAGCAGATTTGGGTGGTGCTAAGAATTTTTTCTTCCAAAAAAGAAAAAAATTGTCTGAAGGGTAGGGGAGAGAAAATTTATACTTTCAATAGGTTCCCAAGTGACGGTATTGCCTGCTGGTTGTGGAACCATGCTCTGAGAACTACTTTCCTGGAGAAATTATCACGCCCAGTTCAGCATCTCAGCTGTAGAGACTGTCATAGTCAGAGCTTCTGAGGCGGAGCGAGGGGACTTGCCCCGGCTTAAGGATGTGGGTAGGGGGAGATAGTGGTGTAGCAGGATATGATGTGAAGAGCCAACTCATCGGAAAATGTTAGTTGCTCCATTGTGTCTGACTCCTTGCAACCCATGGATTGTGGCCTGCTAGACTTCTCTGTCCATAGGATTCTCCAGGTAAGAACACTGGAGGGGGTTGCCATTTCCTTCTCCAGGGAAATTTCCCCAACTC
Organism: Ovis aries; assembly: GCF_016772045.2. Classification (NCBI taxonomy): domain Eukaryota; kingdom Metazoa; phylum Chordata; class Mammalia; order Artiodactyla; family Bovidae; genus Ovis; species Ovis aries. The sequence goes on along the minus strand of NC_056055.1, from coordinate 43,240,668 downwards.
AAGGTTCAAACCCACACCTCCCACTTGGCAGGCAGATTCTTTACCATCTGAGCCACCAGGGAAGCCCAGGAATACTGAGAAACATTGAAGGCAAAAGGAGAAGGGGCAACAGAGGATGAGATAGATAGCATCACTGACTCAATGGACATGAATTTGAGCAAACTCTGAGAGAGGGTAGAGGACAGAGGAGCCTGGCCTGCCGTAGTCCATGGGCTCAGAGTCGGATGAGACTTAGCAACTGAACAACAAACAACAAGGACATGAGTGACAGAAGAAGGGTGGGCTGGTTTCAGGACAGAGAGTCTTTATGCAGGCCGAGTAGTGGAGCTGACCTGGGGCCTGGCTTCTAGTAGAGAAAGGTTCCTTGCACCAGAGAAACCCAGCCCTGAAACCTCCGCCTGCTGCAGCCACAGGTCCTGTGAAGCCTCACTGTCTGGGAAGAGCCCACCTCACTGCCCAGAGGGCTCAGAGCACTCCTCTTACCCATTTTGGGAAGAAGGGAACATAGGAGACTTCTTGTGAGAGGCCCTTGGTGGCACATTCTGCCCACAAGTGATGCTGCCCAGGCGTTGGAGTTGGCCTTTATAAATGGCCCTCCTGCTACAGCAAGAGAGTTGAAGTCTTAGCCTGATTGAGGAAATGATATAGGGCAGGTTTGGGGGGGATTGTTTTCAAACTCACTCGCACCTTTGGTTAACAGGACAGTGATGTGACTTGTTTCTCTCCTGGTAACTGCTAAAGCGGAGCCTTTTGGGGTCTTTATAGGCTTCCCTTCCCTGGTGGCTCAGTGGTAGAGAATCTGCCAGCCAATGCAGGAGATGTGGGTTTGATCCCTGGGTCAGGAAGATGGAAATGGCAACCCATGACAGTATTCTTGCCCTGGGAAACCCCATAGACAGAGGAGCCTGGTGGGCTACAGTCCACGGGGTCACAAAGAGTCAGACACGACTTAGCGACTGAACAACAACAACAGTTCAGGTCTTTAATGGAAACTGCCAAACCAGCAGCCCCACGAGGCAGGGAAGCACCCCAGGCAGGGTTGAAGTTGGGAGAACAAAGTCTTGCTATTTAGACCAGACTGGGTACTGTGTTCTCCTTCCTGGGGTCCCAGCTCTCTTCTTGCCTACCTCTGGTTTGTTCTCCATACTGCACCCTGACCAGGATAATAAAAACACAGATCTGCTGGCGCCTTAGCTGAAGATGATCACCACTGCCCTCCAGATGGGTTCAGCCACCTTAGCATGGCCTACAGGCCCTTCCCTGTCCTGGCCCCTACCACATCCTCTCATGTACGCCCTGGCCACACCACGCTCTTTAAGTTCTTGGATGCGCCATCTTGGCCGAAGGATTCCAAAGGATGCTCTGTCTTCCTGGAACATCCCGCCCCATCCCCACCCCATCACTTTTCACCTGGCCCACTTTTACACATCATTCTGTTGTTCAGTCACTCAGTTGTGTCCGACTCTTTGCAACCCCAGGGACTGTAGCCCACCAGATCTCCCTGTCCGTCACCATCTCCCAGAGCTTGCTTAAACTCATGACAAGTGGTCCACTGGAAAACGGAATGGTAAACTGCTGCAGCATTCTTGCCTTGAGAACATGTCCTGTAGGTGTCAGCTAAAATAACGTCTCTTTCTGGAGGCCTCCCCTGACCCCTGACACTAGATTTGACCGTCCTGCTGTGTTCTTCAAGCTTCCTTGGCTCCTCATCATGACCTGTGGCGGATGGTGTCGATGGGCTTGTTCCCCAGGAATCCGCGCTGAGGCAGCCCTGGTCCTGGTGTGTTTACTAACAGCACTTTCTTTCACTATTGTGTACATTACTTTGGATAATAAATTATGGTCTAAGCTACTAAATGTAGAGAAAAAAACAACACTTCCCACAGACATCTTTCCATTGGAATTCCCAGTGTGATTTGCATTCTGCCAATGAGCCACATTGGATCTAGTCTTGAATATGTGGATATCCTCTTGCTCGTGATGGACCTGGGATGTCCATGTGCTGGTGTGGATTATGGTAGCTTCCTTGTGCCATTAGCTTCCTGATGGTGGCAGGTCAGGGCAGCAGCGGAGGGCTGACTCCGCTCTGATTTTGGAACCAGCTCCTGGGAGCTCAGTCCAGTCTGTTTCTTCCACTCTCCCCATGATTCTCTGGGCCATTTTAACAAGTTATACAAAGTCTCTTTCTGCTTAAATTGTCTAATTGAACCCCAATCAGTACACAACCCTCGTCATCACTGTGCTTATAAGTTGGTTGTTGAATTGTTTGCTTTGCAGCTCTGTGAGGGCAGGTACCAGGCATTCTCCAACATTATTCTTGGTATGAAATCTGTAGGCAATGAATATTTGTTGAGTGAATGAACTGTTGGAATGACTTTTTTCAAGTCGCAGGTGTAGCTAGCCTTTTGTTCAATGAATATAAATCATATTGAAGGAATGGGAATTGTTTAGTCTAGAGGAATAAATGCTCTGGACATCTGACTTCAGATAATGTATGAAGGCCCCAAGGTGGTAGGGGTGGGGAAGTGGTTAGAATGTCTGAAAGGAGGCAGTAAGTTCTATGTTCATCAAGCTGTAAGGGTGGTGCAAGCTGACATTAGTTAGGTGAGAGGCTGGACTTGGCATCTTCTAGCTGGAATTTTCTACTTCTGCCCTCTTGCGTGCCCAGCACTAGTCAAGCATAAGGGGAGGACCCCCTTGCCTTCATGGAACAAAATTCTGCTGGGAAGGCTCCCTAAGAGACCAGATCATTAGGAGTTCAAAGTAGTTGGAGATGAGTTCTCAGAGAGTGGTCCAAGAAGGCTTCCTGGAAGAAGAGGTAATCTGAGACTCAATAGGTTCCAGTCTAGGTGAAGGGATTGGCCTGAGAGCTTGGAGGACAGGGAGCAGAAGGAAGAGACCTAAGTCCATGCTGTGTTATGACCTTAAAGCTCTCTCTCATCTATCAGAGTGCCCCTGAGAGGCTGGGCATTTCATAGCCTGATCATGCTGGGGGCACATGGTAGGTTAGTGGCAGGCCTCAAATTTGAACCCAGGCCTGCCCGACTCCTCATGCTGTCTGATGATCTAGCCACTGGCACATACATTTTACTTATGCATTTGACCCTGAGTAATAAGTTGGGAAGTTCTGCTTCAAGTGGGTGATGTAAGCGGTGATTGTGAGCACCTTGTTTCCTAAGCCACATGCTGGGCCCCGTGGTCTGACAAACAGGAGTAGACTTAGAGGACAACAGGTCAGAATTTTGCAATGGAGTGTCTGGGAAATGTTGATGGATGAATGATGAGAAGAGAGGTGGGGCTGGGGGTGGGGGTCCTGCAGGCTCCTCCTTACCCGGCTGCCTGACTCATTTCGTTGGTTTTGGAAGGCTTCCTTGCTCCGTCAAGCCCAGGCTCTGCTGGGACGGGGGGAGCCTGGCAGATGCACAGTCCTCTGCTGGTCCAGCCCTCAGGGCTCAGCGTGTGGTTAAATCAGCCATCCCAGCCGCCTGTGCTGGCTGCCCAGGGCCCCAATGCCGGTCTCTGCCCTACCCAACCTCCCCCGACAGGCGCTGACACAGTGGGGGCTCAGTAAATATTGGTCAATGCGCGGCAGGCTGCTGGTTCTAATTTTGTTCTCTGCTTCTGGGTCACCACTTTTTTTTTTTTCTTCTGACTTTTCTCATCCTGCCTCTCCCAGCACCATGAGGTTTCATGGGGACAGTAAGTGGGCCACCGATTCTAGGTACCCCCCGCCCCACCTCCACCCTGCCGGCTCTCTTGTACTGTCTCTGGAAATCCCCCACCCTGGGTGGCCGCTGGCTGAGCCACAGCCTGAGGCTAAGGTTCTGGGAGTGTGAGCTGGAAGCAGAGAGCACATCCTTTTAGGGATATAGGAGAGCGGTTACGTGGGAGGGCCAGGGGAGGCTGGAGAAGAATGGGCCTGTTGAGCCCTGGGCCTCTTGGGCAAGGCCAGGGACTGGCTTTAGGCTGTGATATTTGCACTGTATTTCAGAGGGTTTTGGCTTGTCTGAGAGGGGAACGGCTTCCTGAACCATGTTCTTTTGGTGGGTGGGAAGGACCACAGGCTGGGTAGTTTTTCTCAGAACTCCAGACACCCTGTAGGGGGTCTTGAGCACCATGCTGTGAGACTGTTGGTTTTCTCATGAAGTCTATTGAGACTGACACAGAGGACTGTATCATTATTAGCCTGACCATAAGTACTGGGAGAACACTCATTATTTATAGAACACTGAGCAGTTTTTGTAGTCAAATTATTAATTTTACAGGTTCTAGGTTTTGTGCCATACTTAGAAAATTTGATCCAACTCCTTGGTTATAAAAATAATCACCCATGTTTTCTTGTATTGTTGTACCTACACAACGCATTGGGACACATCAGTGATGCATTTTTAAAAAGTGAGGGGAAAAACCCAAACGCTGCAAATCCCACCACTCAGAAATAGTCTCACTAATATTAGGTGAACATTATTCCAGACAGTCTTCCAGGCATGCTTACAGATAAATGGATATAGAGAAATAGACATAAATGCTCCTGTAACATAGGGGGAATGGCAAGTTAGGAGACTGGGATAAACATATATGAGCTGCTGTATATAAAACATAACTAATAAGTACCTACTGTGTGGCACAGGGAGCTCTCCTCAGTGTTTTGTAATAACCTGTATGGGAAAAGGATCTGAAAAAGAATATCCACTCTTTATATATAATGTATAACTGATATAACTGATCACTTTGCTGTACACCTACCTGAAACCAGCACAACATTAAGTCAACGATACTCCAATAAATTTTTTTAAATACTCCTATAAAAAGAGTATTAAAACTTTCCTGAATGAAACTGAAGAAAAAGAAACTGTAGTAAATTTAAAGGAATTATTATTATTATTTTTTACAGCTGTTTATCATGTAGGAGGAATATCCAACCATCTTAATGCTTCTCAAAGGGTGGGTTACTGACCGTGTGCATCCAAATTACCCAGGGTGGTTTTTTTTTCATTGTAAATGTTTATTTATTTATTTATTTTACAATATTGTATTGGTTTTGCCATACATCAGCATGAATCTGCCACGGGTGTACACGTGTTCCCCATCCTGAACTCCCCTCCCACCTCCCTACCCATACCATCCATCCTAATCATCTCAGTGCACCAGCCCCAAGCATCCTGTAGCCGGCATCGAACCTGGACTGGTGATTCATTTCTTGCATGATATAATACATGTTTCAATGTCATTCTCCCAAATCATCCCACCCTCTCCCTCTCCCACAGAGTCCAAAAGACTGTTCTAAACATCTGTGTCTCTTTTGCTGTCTTGCATACAGGGTTATCGTTACCACCTTTCTAAATTCCATTTATATGTGTTAGTATACTTCACTCTGTATAATAGGCTCCAGTTTTATCCACCTCATTAGAACTGATTCAAATGTATTCTTTTTAACGGCTGAGTAATACTCCATTGTGTATATGTACCACAGCTTTCTTATCCATTCATCTGCTGATGGACATCTAGGTTGCTTCCATGTCCTGGCTATTATAAACAGTGCTGTGATGAACATTGGGGTACACGTGTCTCTTTCAATTCTGGTTTCCTCAGTGCGTATGCCCAGCAGTAGGATTGCTGGGTCATAAAGCAGTTCTATTTCCAGTTTTTTAAGGAATCTCCACACTGTTCCCCATAGTGGCTGTACTAGTTTAAGCTGTGAAGAAACGTCTTCACAGACTTGTGAAGTCTTGTGTCTTTCACAAGAGAGATGATTTGCTAAAAGACCCCAAAAAAGGCATTAAAAAAACACAAAAACTTGTGAGTCATATCTATAATTACTTGTTTCCATTTTAGACAGTATTTATTGACTCTGCTATGAAAAATGAGGGCATCAGCATTTTCACAGTTTTCCCATCTCCTTTCCATCTCTTAATTGTGTTAATTCTATTATTAAATTGTCCATAATTATAACATTTAGATTCTGTTCTGTAACTGTAATCCCCATAGTTTTTAATTCTTACTTGAAGGATTTTAAAGCTTACCTATGGTTTTTGTATTCCTGGAGCCCTTCATTTTTGTTTCTCCAATGAAATTTCTCTTTTCGTCATTGTTCAGCAGCGACATTTAGCGGCATCTCATTATCATGTCGTTTCCCTACTCCCCACCCCAGGAAGGGGACTGAAGTCTCCGACTTATTTCATACTTGACGATTTCTGTTTGTTGTTTTTACCAAAACTGTAAGATGCTGGACATCACAGCTGGAAATAACGTTCATTGGTTTGTATTTTCTTTCTCTAAGAATTCTACAAACTTTGTTACACTTCTTATACTAAATGTCACTATGGAGAAGATGAGAGCAGTCTGAATTTTCTGCCCCTTAAGTTTTCGTATATCTCACAATTTTTGGAAGAAAATACTTGGGGCAGGGGGAAGTTTCTTCTGGTGGCCTGGAAAAAGCTTCTTTAAGTTCAGTAACTTAGCTGGGCAAAGTCCCAGTATTGAACCTTCTGTGTTAATTTTTTGTGAAGTACTGTGTGTCATTTCAATCGTCGGTCTCTGTTTTTCCTCTCATTTCAGGGAAATCCTGAGGTTTCTTATCTTTGAACGTATCTTCGGTTGTGGTCGTGGGTTCTCTCTTTCAGGCACGTCAGGAACACCAGTTATCCCAACGTTGGTGTCCTGTCAGTACATGCTTTCATTTATCTTTTCCATCCACATTCACCTTGCTTACCTCAAACCTTTTGTCAGTATTTCCATTTGAAATTCCTGGCAGAATTCAGTTCTCTGTTCATCATAATCTGTGTACTAGTTTATCAGTGATGTTTTCTTGGTCTTTTTTTTTTTTTGGTCTTTTTTTTTTTTTGCTAAGCCTGCATCTCCTTTTGTTTTCTTCCTGCCTTTGAGCCCTGGCTTTATTGCGTGAGTGTTCTAATTGAGTAATTTCACAGAGTGAGGCTATAGTGAGGGATTGCTGTCTCCGGAGTGGTAGTCTCCTTTCTGTTGCCATCTTTGGCCTGCTGTCTCTTCTCATCGTGTTCATGCCAGTGCTTTTCAGCTCTCTTGGCCCTAAAATAAGGTAGTGACTTTCTTCCCACCACGTCGAACTGAGTTTGTCCCCCTCCTCAACGACAGCAGTACCAGGGGCCGAGCATTTGTAGGGTGTTCTCTGTGGAGCCTCAGTTAGACAGGTGGCCGGATTGGGCCTCTGTTCTGGGATTTTGGTGGCGCTCCAGTGGCAGGGTTCAACCCTGGGTTACTGGGGAAGTGCTCTGTCGTGCTGAAGGAGGAAGAGGGCCCACTGCAGTTGGACAGTTTCCCCAATTCAGCCTGTGGCCTTGCAGCCCTTACTTCCCTTAGAGGGAGTCAGCCCATTGTTCTCGTTCCTCTGTCACCCGCTTCTTTGTTTTCCAGCACCTTTTCCCACTACTCCCCACTGGAAGGGGAAGAAGACTTGGCGGCAGGTTGCCTGACTCTGCATCTGGGGAGGGTTAGTTAGAATCCTCCTGCTTCCTCCGGGCCCAGCCAGGGCCGGGAGACGAGCCACAAGTGGTGCCTCCTGCATTCCTTTCCTTGCCTCTGGTTTGGAAGTTATTATATCAGATTATGCCTCTTTCCTTGTTTGCTTGCTTGCTTGTTTTTGGTAACTTTGGTGGAGGGTGGGGAAGGAGGCTGTATTTATTATTTATTTATTATTTTTTAACTCAAAAGTTAATTATCGGGGAGGAAAAATCATGACTCCATTTCAATTCCCCATCTTAATTCAGAAATCTTTATTTTTATATAGTGTTTCAACATACATTAGCTTTCCTAATACACAGAGCTCTGGTTTTGCTTTCCTCTGTCCAGAATAAGGAAACTGACCTAGTGAGATCAGTGAGATACTTGTTCAGCTGCTCAGTCGTGTCCGACTCTTTGCAGCCCCATGACCTGCAGGACACCAGGCTTCCCTGTCCTTCATTATTTCCTGGAGTTTGCTCAAACTCATGTCCATTGAGTCTGTGATGCCATCTAACCATCTCATCCTCTGTCGCCCCCCTTCTTCTCTTGCCCTCAGTCTTTCCCAGCATCAGGGTCTTTTCCAATGAGTCACCTCTTCCTATCAGGTGGCCAAAATATTGGAGCTTCAGCATCAGTCCTTATAGTGAATATTCAGGGTTGATTTTCTTTAGGAGTGACTGGTTTGATCTCTTTTCTGTTCAAGGAGATCAAGAATCTTCTCCAACACCACAGTTCAAAAGTGTCAGTTCTTCAGCACTCTGCCTTCTTTATGGTCCAGCTTTCACACTGGGACATAACTACTGGAAAAACCATAGCTTTGACTAGACAGACCTTTGTTGGCAAAGTGACGTCTCTGCCTTTTAGTTGAGGTACTTGGGGTCGCTGCATATTGGATCCCTTCCCCTAAGCCCAGTGGTCCTTGTGTTGCTGAAGCTGGCACTGTCCTGGTTACTAGCACTTGTGACTCGGAAGACAAATGCCAGGGTTTCTGAGCCCTCAGTCTCCACCTCCACCCTGAGGCCTGGCTTTGTCTTTGGTCTGCAGGCTTCAGGGGTTTTTATGCGCCTGTCCTGAGGTATAGGCATATAAAACATACGTAGTCATATATGTGTCCTCGTGGCTCACCCAGACCACCTGCGTCTGTTCACCCCTCAATAGACTTTTGTGAGGACTGTCCTCTGGGGAGACATTCCTATTAGGCTGACGGGCCACAGTCCTAGAATGGGGTGAGGAGGGGGATTGGAGGAAGAACAGCCTATGTGACCATTTTCTATAGCAAAGACCTGGCAGTGGAGGGCAGTGGTGGGGAGAACCCCCGGGAAGGGGGGGGTTGGTGGCAACTGTCTTATGGTTAGTCGCTAATGCTCACAGCCCTGGAGGATGTGCTAAGGCCACAGATACCTCAGAGACCGCACCGCCACCGCCCCCTGCCTCGCCCCGACTGCTGTTTATCTGCAAGAGGAATATAAGAGAACTCGATGCCTTTCTTCTTCTTTTTAAAAAATATGTATTTATTTTATTTGGCTGTGTTGGGTCTTAGTTGCTGCATGTGGGATCTAGTTCCCTGACCAGGGATCAGACCTGGGCCCCCTGCACAGGGAATGTGGAGTCTTAGCCGCTGGACCACCGGGGAAGTCTGCTCAGTGCTTGTCTTTACATCCTTTGAATTTCAGACAAGAAGGAGACAGTTGAGACGGCTAAAGATGATTCACTTAGGCCAGTCAGTGGTGCAGCCGAGGACTTTGGGAGCCATCCTTCCTGTCACTGTCTCCTCCCTCTTTCCCCTGCTCCCTCACCTGCACCTCCTTTTTATCTCTCCAACCACCTTGGTCCTTCTTTGGTATGAACCATCCATCTTTTCCTGGTTTTAACTGAAGTGCTTTGTAAAAGCCCATTTCCGACTGCCCTTGCACACATGCTGCCCCTTGGCCTGTCTTACGATGCACTGTGCTCCCACACGGCTGGTGCTTTAGCGGGCACCAAGCAGGCATAGGGCAGGTAGGGTCCCAAACACATCCTTTGCCTGTTTCCTGTGGCTTGCCAGGTGGCCTTGGAAATCGCTGTGCCTTAGCCAAGTTTGTCTCTGGGAGCACTAGATCTTATCTTCCATGTTCCATTCCTCAGCCCAGAGGAATCTGAGAGGGAGAACAGCAGCCCACGTGGCCAATTCGTGGTCAGGGAAAGGACTGGATGTTAGAAGGGCCAGTGGCTCCCAGGCCCCCCAGGTCTCTGTTGCCCATTTTGCTCACATCAGTGTCCAGCCTCTGGACCAAGCAACATGGCAAGGCACTACTCTGTCCACACAAGGAGAAGTAAATGTTTGCTCATCTCTGAGACGGAGTGGGCATGGAGAAAGAGAGGCATGGTGAATGTAACAGCAACGTATGCTACAGGACAGAGCGCCGCATCCAGGCAGAGGTGCTTCTGGGCCACAGGAAGGGACGATGGATGGGCAGGTAAAATCCTGACTGAGCCTCCTCCAAGGAGGGAAGGAACTTCTGAACTTCCACAGTGGGTTGAGAGCAAGTGTGTCCTGTTGACTCTCGTTCCCCCCGCCCCCGCCCCCGCCGCTGGGGGGAGGGTTAGGTCTGGCGCCTTGAAGACAGACCTGAAGCACTAAAGTAATTTACTTCTTTGAACCTGAGCCAAGTGAACAAAGGGGTGGAGCAACTCCAGCTTCTGTTCAGAGGGGGAGCCTGGTCCTCTGAGCCAACAGCATACTCAAGCCTTTGTCTCTGTAGCTTGTTTTTAATGCCTGGCCCCACTTGCTCTTCTTGCTCCTCCTGGAAGGAAGGTGGCCCTGGGGCAGCTGGCTCAGCTCCCTGGGGGGAAGGCGGGGTCTGGGGGGAGCAGCCCACCTGGGACCGCTCATTTCCATGCCCTTAACAGAGCGGGCTTGAGCTTCCTCCTGCAGCCGGGCCACGCATCGAGGACCCCTTCCCAGCCTCACCATCCAGCCACTCTAAGAGTGTCTGTATTTTCTTCCTTTCTTCTTTGTTTCCTCCTAAGAATCACTTATAAAGTTCCCTGCCCCCCACCGCCCCTGCCTTAGAATAACTTCAGTGTCCACTGGAGCAGAAAGCTCCCCTCACGTGTCTGCCAAAAGGCCAGGGTCACTGGGGTTTGAAGTGTCTTTAGTGACTCCAGGATCCCTGGACCAAGACTTCTTACTACCCTCCAGTTGGTTATAGATTCTCCTCTGACTCTCAGGTGGATTGGGGTGGGGGGGGGGTATGTCTGGCATGAGGGCCAGGCAGGAGGGCTCTGCCATCACTCTTGGCTGCCATGGTTGGGGGTCTCCTGGATTCCTTAAAGAGCAGATGCTGAGTAGATGCTTACCGTCACATCCATGCCCATCCAGGTACAATTACAGTATCTTGAGCCTCTCATCCTTGAAGTGTTTTTGCATGTCTCTTATTTCTTTCTTTAAAAAAAAAAATTATTATTTATTTGGCTGTGCTTGGTCTTAGTTGTGGCACATGGGGTCTTCGATCTTTGTTGAGGCATGTAGGATCTAGTTCCCTGACCAGGGATTGAACCCCAGACCCCTATATTGGGAGCATAAAGTCTTAGCCACTGGACCACCAGGGAGGTCCTGTGTCTCTGTCGTTTCTAAGTATTCTGAAGTTGCTGCAGATTAATTGGATTGCTTGGTTTTTTGGGGGTGGGGGAGCCAAAAGCAAAGATAACTTTATTGGGGAAGCCAACAGTCTTGGGGAGAAGCTGGATTCCTGTTCCAAAGAACCAAATCCCCATTTGCTGATCAGGGAGCAAGAGATTTTAAAGGGGAAATTTCAGGAATGCACTGGTACAGAGGGGTGGCTACATACAGAGGGGCACAGTCACCTTGAAATGTTCATGTGGTGGTCTGATCAGTGTCATCTTGAATGTTTTAAGTACAGTTAATTTTCAATTTCAGGGTCAGTTTGTTCCCATTTCCTTGAGGTAAACTCTCTAGATTGTGTAAGATGGAGCAGCTTACGTCATGGCTAAAGTCTGGTCGTGATTTAGTCAACTTCTTCCATCTGGTGGGGGCTCCAGTATTAAAGGATATGGCTTAGATTATAATCTGTAGCCCTTGCAGACGTGCATGCTAAGTCGCTTCAGTCGTGTCCAACTCTCTGCGACCCTATGGAGCATAGCCCACTAGGCGCCTCTGTCCAAGGGATTCTCCAGGCGAGGATACTGGAGTAGGTTGCCATGTCCTCCTCTGTGATGCATTGCTTGTTTTAAACTTATAACATGGCCTGTCCCCTGAGACACACTTGGGCAGTTTCCCTCCACGAGTCTTTAGGGCATCTTACACCTGGGTTTGGGGTACTTACTGGGACTGATAGAAACTGGGGTAGATCTGCCCAGAGACACACAGGCTTTGGTGGCTTCTCCATGAGACCTGGGGCGTGTATGTGTGTATCTCCACACAGCAGGGACAGTGATTAAGTGTGCCCTGACTTTAGTGTCACTCAGACCCAGCTTCAGATCAAGAAAATTTGATTTCTGGCTTCATTGGTCTACTTACTGGCCATGGGTCACACTCCCTAATCCCTAAGCTTCATCTGTTGTTGCTGAGTCACTGAGTCAGTCCAACTCTTTGCAGCCCCATGGACTGTAGCCTACCAGGCTCCTCTGTCCATGGTATTCTTTAGGCAAGAGTACTGGAGTGGGTTGCCATTTCCTTCTCCAGGGAATCTTCCCGACCCAGGGATCAAACTCATGTCTCCTGCATTAGCAGGCAATTTCTTTACTACTGAGCCACCAGGGAAGCCCTCATTTGTTAGGCAGAGATAAGTGTTCTACCTTCTCTTAAAGGCATTGGTGAATTAGATGCTTCAGTAAAGTACTGGGACCGCTAGCAGCTTATCTCATCAGCTGTTTGCCTCCCCTTTCCTAAACCATGCAGCCCTCCCCTACTTTGTTTTAACAGCACAGCACATGCCTTAGACAAATCCCACTATGGTCCCGCAGAAAACAGACTTCTTTGTACAGCAAGGTTTAGCTGTTTTAGACTTAAGATCCACCCTGCTAACTAACCATGATTTAACTTTGGTGCTTGGTAAAGATTTGAGAGTTTTTAGTCCCAAAATAGCACTTTTATAAACTACCCTCTTGGCTGGTGCCTAATCCATTCACTGGTATATACTCACTGGAGTAATGGTTTACGTCCCAGATTCTGTTGTGTGCCTCATGTGTGAGACCTAGAGCCTAGAATGTCCCAGCTGTGCTTGCAGTTGGAACTTGTGTCCTGTGTGCGTTGCAGGCCTGGTGCAAAGCCAGCCACAGTGCTTCCTTTGGCAGCTTAGTATCTGAGAGGGAATCGAAGTGGGGGAACCCTGCTAATGATTAGTCATATAATCATCATAGCCCTGTTTTATCGAGTGCTGTCTTGCGTCTAGTTGCTTGCCAAAGCTCATGTCATTAAGTTTTCACAATAGTCCAATGATGTGGGTACCAATTTTACAGATGAGAAAACCGAGGTGTGGAGAGAGGCCACGTAACTTGGCCAAGGTCACTTCTGGGAATCAGCGGCATGAAAATTCAAGCCAAGTCTTTTGACCCTGAGGGCCATAGTACACTGCATCACTGCTCACAGTGATTCTAGAATGTTGACTCTGGTTAGAGAACTTGCCCAAGATCACACACCTGGTAAATGGCAGAGTTGGGCTGCTAGCAGGCCTGCCGTTACCCACTCTCTGGTGCCTCTATCCATACCAGGCACTGTGCCAGAGCCCTGGGTGCCCAGGGAGATGTGGAAGTGACTGAAGCACCCGGGTTCCTGGGCCCCAGATTAAATAGGAGGTGCACTTCCCCCTCCTGGGATTTATTTCATAAATTAAATTATGGGAAATGACTAAGGGAAATGATTAACTAAAGGGGGAATGATTAACTAAAGAAAAGTTGTCAGTTGTGCTACCAGAAGGTTTCGTTTTTCTCTGTTCTTTCTCATTCTTAACTCTGTTTACATAATTGTTCCACTTCTTTATTTAATGTTAAACTCATGATTCTGCTTTTTATCGCTGCATACTGTTGTGTGAAATCGATATAATTCACTTGACCACAACACATCTTTCTGCCAATGGCTTTTTTATTTTGGGATTGCTTCTATTAGTGTAAATTCTAGAAGAAGTAGAATTATTAAAGGATTGAGATACACTTATTATCATATAACTTTTCCAGAGTCATTTAGATAGCAGTGGAAGTGGTTGTTTAACCTCACTAACATTTGATTTTTCATCTTTTAAAAAAAATGTTTTGCTGTCTTAATAAGTAGCAAAGTAGCACCCTCCATCTTTTAAATTTATATTAAACCAGGGAGACCAAGTTTTGGGGTTTTTTTGGTTTTTGTTTTTAATTGGCTGTACTGGGTCTTCTTGCGGCTTTCTCTAGTTGGGATCGAGTGGAGATTACTCTCTAGTTGTGGTGTGGTGGCTTCTCTTGTTGCGGAGCATGGGCTCTAGGGCATGCGGGCTTCAGTAGTTGTGAATCACCAGCTTAGTTGCCTTGAGGCATGTGGAATCTTCCCGGGCCAGGGATCAAAAATCCATGTCCCCTGCCTTGGCAGGAGGATTCTTAACCACTGGACCACCAGGGAACTCCAAGACTAGTCGTTTTCATATTGGTTCCCTAATTTAGGTAGTATAGAAATAACTCTGGCATGTTTGATGGTGTATATTTTCCCCAGTCTGCTGCCCCCCCACCTTTTAGTTGTACTTTCCCTTTTTTTTTTTAGATTTTTCCTTTGAAGGATTTCAAACATATACGAAAGTAGAGAGGGTAGTATAATGGATTCTCATCACTTAGTTCCAACTCATGCCTAGTTGTCAGCTCATGCCTAATCTTAACTCATCTGTACTCTAATGCAAATATTCCCTCCTTTGTTATTTTGAAGCAGATCCCAAGTAAAATACTTAATCCAGGATAATCTCAGTATCTCTGAAAAGATACAGACTTTAAAAGAAAAACATAACCACATGATTTGCCTGGTGGTCCGCTAGCAGAGTTCACCTGCCAGTGCAGGGGACCTGGGTTCCATCCCAGGTCTGGGAAGATTCCGTGAGCAGTGGGTAAACTGTGCACCACAGCTACTGAGCCTGCGCCCTCGAGCCTGCACTCTGCAGCAAGAGAAACCACCTTCATAAGAAGCCCACGCACAGCAACTAGAGAGTAGCCCTCTGCTTGCCGCAACTAGAGACAGTCCATGTGCAGCAAGGAAGACCCAGCACAGCCAAAAAAAAAGTTAATGAAAACACACACACACACACACACACACACACACACAGTTTTTCTTTCCCTTTAAAAAAAAAAATTACATATAATTATTTGACTGTGCTGTGTCCTGGTTGTAGCACTGGAGATCGTCAGTCTTTGTTGTAGCATGCAAACTCTTAGTTGTGACGTGTGAACTCTTAAGTTGTGGCATGTGGAACCTAGTTTCCTGACCAGGGATCGAACCTGGGCCCCCTGCACTGAAAGCCTGGAGTCTTAGCCACATGGACCACAAGGGAAGTCCCTACTTTTTAAAAATTTAGTCAGACCTGTTGAATTTGTTTTTATTTTCTGTTACAAAAGAAGGACGGTTCTCAAAAGTTAGGCAGAGACTTAGAGAAGGGGTGAAGAGTCAGCTTTGGTACTGACTGGATCCAGAGTCTGAGGAGAGACCCTTCTGTCTGGAGCAGCCCTGTGGGTCTGGTATGGAAGGAAAGGGTGGGTCTCTCACCTGGCTCTTCGTTCTTGCAGGCTCATCCATCACCATGAAGCTGCTGTGCCCAGCCCTCCCCAGCTACTTCCTGCTGACCCTGCTCAGCATATGGACCGCTGCTTCGGAGGCTCGTGCTGTGTCCACAGGGATGCCCACCATCAGTGCAGCCTCTTTTCTGCAAAACCTTATGCATCGCTACGGGGAGGGTGACAGCCTTACCCTTCAGCAGCTGAAGGCCCTGCTCAACCACCTGGATGTGGGAGTAGGCCGGGGCAACATCTCCCAGCCCGTGCAGGGCCCGAGGAACCTCTCGACGGTAAGGCCTTCAGCTCCAGCCGGCACTGACTCTACCCTTTCAAGGTTCACAGTCTAGGTGGGGGCCAGGTGAGCCTTGATGACAGAGCAGAGGGGCCACTGCTTGCCCTGCAGTCTGAGTCAGCTGGTCTGAGACTCCAGCTGCACCTCACAACCTTCTCCATGGGTGTGTTGAAGCCCTTAGCCCAAGACAGCTATGCAGTAGGGGCTGCCCACCGTCCAGACCCTGCCACAGAGCTGTACTGGGAGCTCCTGGAACTGCTGCTAGGCTGGGGCTCCTGGGTCAGCTTGTGTTTCTAACAGAGTTTTTGCAAAGCCCTTTGTCCATCATCCTGGGTGAGCCTCAAAGTACCTCCAGGTGCAGGTGGCAGATCATTATATCCTGTATACAGTGAGATGAATGCTCAAACTACCGCACAGTTGTACTCATCTCACACACTAGTAAAGTAATGCTGAAAATTCTCCAAGCCAGGCTTTAGCAATATGTGAACAGTGAACTTCCTGATGTTCAAGCTGGTTTTAGAAAAGGCAGAGGAACCAGAGATCAAATTGCCAACATCCACTGGATCATGGAAAAAGCAGGAGAGTTCCAGGAAAACATCTTTATTGACTATGCCAAAGCCTTTTACTGTGTGGATCACAATAAAATGTGGAAAATTCTGAGAGAGATAGGAATACCAGACCACATGACTTGCCTCTTGAGAAATCTGTATGCAGGTCAGGAAGCAGCAGTTAGAGCTGGACGTGGAACAACAGACTAGTTCCAAATAGGAAAAGGAGTACGTCAAGGCTGTATATTGTCACCCTGCTTATTTAACTTACATGCAGAGTACATCATGAGAAACGCTGGACTGGAAGAAACACAAGCTGGAATCAAGATTGCTGGGAGAAATATCAATAACCTCAGATATGCAGATGACACCACTCTTATGGCAGAAAGTGAAGAGGAACTAAAAAGCCTCTTGATGAAAGTGAAAGAGGAGAGTGAAAAAGTTGGCTTAAAACTCAACATTCAGAAAACAAAGATCGTGGCATCTGGTCCCATCACTTCATAGGAAATAGATGGGGAAACAGTGGAAACAGTGTCAGACTTTATTTTTATGGGCTCCAAAATCACTGCAGATGGTGACTGCAGCCATGAAATTAAAAGACGCTTACTCCTTGGAAGGAAAGTTATGACCAACCTAGATAGCATATTCAAAAGCAGAGACATTACTTTGCCAACTAAGGTCCGTCTAGTCAAGGCTATGGTTTTTCCTGTGGTCATGTATGGATGTGAGAGTTGGACTGTGAAGAAGGCTGAGCGCCGAAGAATTGATGAGTTTGAATTGTGGTGTTGGAGAAGACTCTTGAGAGTCCCTTGGACTGCACGGAGATCCAGCCAGTCCATTCTGAAGGAGATCAGCCCTGGGATTTCTTTGGAAGAAATGATGCTAAAGCTGAAGCTCCAGTACTTTGGCCTCCTAATGCGAAGAGTTGACTCATTGGAAAAGACTCTGATGCTGGGAGGGATTGAGGGCAGGAGGAGAAGGGGACGACAGAGGATGAGAAGGCTGGATGGCATCACTGACTCGATGGACATGAGTCTGAGTGAACTCCGGGAGTTGGTGATAGACAGGGAGGCCTGGCATGCTGCAATCCATGGGGTCACAGAGTCGGACACGACTGAGCGACTGAACTGAACTGAGCTGAGAGATGGGCTTCCGTGGTGACTTAGACAGTAGAGAATCCACCTGCCAATGCAGGAGATGCAGGTTCAATCCCTGGATTGGGACAATACCCTGGAGAAGGAAATGGCAACCCACTCCAGTATTCTTGCCTGGAAAATCCATGGACAGAGGAGCCTGGCAGGCTACAGTCCATGGGGTTGCAAAGAGTGGAACACTACTGAGTAACTAAGCAACAACAATATACTGGGATACAGCAGGGACCGGGATTAAGACTTGGGTGTTTTAGCTTCTGATTCTCTCTTCTGTCTTCCATGTCATCTTGGCTAATCAGAGTCTGAGGCCGCGTGTGGCAGCCAAATATAAGTCACCCTGTAATGTCTTCATACATGTCCTCTGTTCCCTGTGCTGAGTGTTGTGAGAAAGACAGAAAAAATGAGTCATCTTCAGGGAGTTTACCGTTCAGATGGGGAGCTCAACCAACTAAAGACAGAGTTAGCTGATACTTAGATGAAGTGTTAAGAGGCTGTGGGTTGGAGAGTCATTTTCAGATTCAGAAATGACAGGAGTGGGTGAGTATGGGCTCACTGGTCAAGGAAGCTCTGTAAGTGGGGTGTTCTGGAGCTTCACCTTGAAGGAGAGCAGAGTTCAGAGAGGTCAGGTGGCCAGAAGTGGGGGACCATGTGGCGTAGATGTGGAACCATGGGGGCATGGTGTACCTCTGAGTCAGAGGGGAGCCTGCCCCGGATTGGTGCTCTTGCAGCCTGACCCCAGCGGCCTTCTGGTGCAGCACAAGGATTTTGGGGGTCACCAAGTCCAGCCCCCAGCTTTGTAGACCCAGGAAACCCTCCTTCATCAGCCCTCCCAGAGGGTTGGCTCATTAGACACAGACCCACGTAAAACCACACTCAGTGAAAGACCGACGTGTGAGTGTCTAATTAGAAGTGAAATGGCAGTGTTTCAGGCGAATGGTATGTGAGAACCACTTAGCTGATGCCTCCCAGGGAACTGAGAGCCCAAGCCCACTGGGCAGCCCACGCCTCTCCCTGGCAGACCCTGAATCTTCAGGTACCCCTCCACCCTTCCCCAGTCTCTGCCAGCACATTCTGCAGGCTACAGACATTACTGCACATGGCCCAGGAGACCCCTGTTCCCGTAGACACCTGTGCTCAGTGGCTCTGGAGAAGCATCTGAAATCTGCATTTTACTATAACAGCTCCCAAGGCTATTATGATGTGGAGCCAGATTGGGTATCTGGGAGAAATCTTCAGGTATGCACAGAGGCATGTTTTCCAGCAGCCACACCCTGGTCATAATGATTGGAATTCAGTTGTTGCCAGAACTTCTGGGTAGCCATTCATAGATGGGCGTGTGGAAGGCATGTCTGGGTGGCCACCTCTTAAGTATAAGTAATCTCTTAAGATTACTTATCAGTGTTTTAAGTTTAGGGACTACTTTGCTCTCATCCTTGGAAATTAGCCTGCAGATTCCATGAAAGTTAGACAGGTCCGTCTTCTATTCTTCATCTTGGAGGGCTCCTCAGGGGCAAGATGTGACCTTGGGTCCTAAGAGGCTTTCTGCCCCTCCCTCTTGGTTTCAGTGCTTCAGTTCTGGAGAACTCTTTGCTGCCCACAACCTCAGCCACCAGTCGCGGATCGGGGAGCGTGAGTTCCAGGAGTTCTGCCCCACCATCCTCCAGCAGCTGGACTCCAGGGCCTGCTCCTCCGAGAACCAGGAGAATGAGGAGAACGAGCAGACGGAAGAGGGGAGGCCCAGCTCGGTGGAAGGTGAGCCGGGACGGGGAGGCAGGGCCTGGTGTCCATGCTTGTCAGCACAGGGACCACCAGGCTGATCAGATAGAGCAGCTTGCTGAATGATTAACCGGTTATCTTCCTCTTATCATCATCAGGAGGGGTGAACTGAAGTAATGTCTAAACTGATAGCTCCCATGCTCACGAGACCAGTCCAGCACGTCACCAGGCTGGGCAGTGTGGCTGGTGAGCAGTCAGGGTGAGGCTTTTGGACCACTTTTCCCTTTCAGTTTTTATTAAACTACCAGGGGGCCAATGCCTTGGTTTTTTGAGTTTAGCATTTAAGGCCTTTCACAGTCTGCCCTCATCCCCCTTCATCCACCTACCCTCCTCCTCTGCCTGGACCTCTGCTCCAGCCACAGTGGTTCACGTGTGTGCACGTGGCTCCCTTGGGCCTGGATGGAGCTCCTACAATCCTGTCCTGCTGGTGTGAGCTGCCAGCATTTGGTACCTGGCACATGCCACCTGTGTCCTGCCTCATGTCATTATTTAACTCCTGTGGTCTTTAGCTTTTCATGGGTTCATCTGCCCCTCCATCTGAAAGGTAAGCTGCTTTGGATAGCAACTTTGGTGTATGTTTTCAGGCTTCTTCACAGCACCCAGCAAGAGACACTTGGCAAGCATTTACTGATGGGCTGGTGGAACTCCGTCTGCCCTGGTTGTGGCTGAGTTCAGAATGGGGGGTTGCACGCACCCCCAGCAGCAAGAGCACCCCCGCCCACAGTAATGGCAGCCCTCGTCTGTTCTTGTTCCTCCACAGTGTGGGGCTTTGGTTTTCTCAGTGTCTCACTGATTAACCTGGCCTCTCTCCTGGGAGTCCTCGTCCTGCCCTGCACGGAGAGAGCATTTTTCAGCCGTGTGCTCACTTACTTCATCGCCCTGTCCATTGGAACGCTGCTTTCTAACGCGCTCTTCCAGCTCATCCCAGAGGTGCAGTAGAACGGAAGCGTGCGCGTCCTCTCTCCCCGGGGCGTCCCTGCCCCAACCTGTGCTCCAAGGCCCCTGACAGCCACCACCTGAAACATTGATGTCTTCTTCTAGTCAAGGGACCCGAATGACTTCTGCCTCTGAATCTCCAGGGCCTCCTGTCACTCCTGGGGCACCCAGGTCGGCCTCTGGCCTTTTCAGGGGTTGTCAGATGCAAGGCTGTTAGCACTCACCTGCATCACCACCACCACACCATCACCGTGCTGGGGATCTATAGCCTCCTTCCCCAGTCAGTGCCTTTCCTAAGCCCTGTTGGCAGTGCTTGAAAGGAAAGTGGTCAGTGGTGGCTGCCCCTATCATTGGTCCTCCTGACCCCTGCCATTCTAAGTAGAGGCCCTGGCAGTACTCAGGTGTGGCCACCAAGAGATGATCCACCTGGAATGAGGTGGAAGGAAAGAGGTTACCAACTGGAAAGTGGAACTGGCTTTAAAAGATCCTTTTTTTTAAGCAGGCCCTAAGCCACACAGTATGGGCTTCCCTGGTGGCTCAGTGGTAAAGAATCCACCTGCCAATGCAGAAGACACGGGTTCAATTGCTGGGTCGAGAAGATCCTCTGGAGGAGGAGATGGCAACCCACTCCAGTATTCTTGCCTGGGAAATCCCATAGACAGAGGAACCTGGTAGGCTGCAGTCCATGGGGTTACAGAAGAGCCACTACTTAGGACTAAACAAAAACAATCTGCAGGACACAGAGCCAAACACGGAATCAAGACTATGAAACAAAAGCAAAAGTGACCTGCAGCCCTTCACACCTTGCATCTCGACTTCTTCCTGACAGGAATGACTTCCTGGCGCCCTGACTTGACTGTTTTGAAATACTCGTTAATTTCGTTCTTTAATTGTCACCACTGAGGAGCTTAAAAAAAAAAAGGCCCAAGGTGACAGTCTGCCCACCTGTCAACTCGGGCAAGGACGTGCAGTGGGGCAGTGGTTGACATCTGCCCCCCCACCTCCACTTTGAGAATGTTGGCTTTGCCTTCCATAGGCAGCTGCCGGCCTTTCCCAATCAGAAGACTTCATGGGGATTTCCCTGGTGGTCCAGTGGCTGAGACTCCGAGTTCCCAATGCAGGGGGCCTGGGTTTCCTGGTCATGGAACTAGATCCTATATGCTGTACTAGCAACCAAAAAAAAAACAACCTCTATGGGATGCTGGCCTTGCCTTACTGTTCCTGCTTCATGATAAGAGAAGAAATTTGGTTTAACGTGAACCATCTTGATGCTATGTCAGAATTGCACCTGAATCTAGCAAGCACTTCTCAGGGCAGGCCTCATCTTGGGCTATTTTTTTTCCAGCTCTGGAAATTAAATTTATTAATTTTTTTTTCAAGATCAGAAATGACATGCTGTGTTGCCTATTGAATAGAAATACAGTAATGGTGCATACTCTACCCCTGGACTCACAGGGGAGGCCTCGTCCTGGCTCGGTTTTGTCCTGCCTGGAGTATGTGACCCTGAGAAATGGAAGAGGAAATATTTTTTGGTGGGGTGATCTTGGAACTCTGTTCTCTATGCTGTAGCCCTCTCAAAGCAAATGGAAACAAACAAAACCTGAGGGAGTTCTCTGGTGTCTAGTGGTTAGGGCTCCGGGCTTTCACTGCTGTGGCCTGGGTTCAGTCCATTGTTGGGGAACTAAGATCACACAAGCTATGCGGCCAAAAGAAAAAACAAGCAAAAAACATAGAGGAAAAAAATGGCAAGAAAACCTGGGCTGTTAAGAGAGTGAATTCTTCGGGCATCGGGCCTTGTTTATCCTTTCTGCCCTGCACTTCTGACCTGGTTGCGTTCTGTGCAGTGCAGACCAGGTGCGAGGAGTGTCCATGTGCCTGCAGCGTGGGCAGACGTGCAAACACATGCAGCACAACAGTCTCTTCCCGGGCTCTCGTTTCCTCTCTTGGACAGCGCTTGAGTCCAAAGTCCGCCAGGCAGCCTCTGGCCTGGCCTGGGGACCCTTCGGCTAAGACGGCAGCTGCCCCGCCAGGCACAGCAGCAGGCAGGTGGGGACACTTCGGCTAAGATGGCAGCTGCCCCGCCAGGCACAGCAGCAGGCAGGTGGGCCACCAGGCAACAGGGGCAGGAGAGAAACAGCGTTCCAAGACCACCTCAAGCTCCTCCCCCATTTCTCCTGAACTTGATTGAAAGAAATTTCATCAGACTTGAATCACTAACAAATGTTCTGTTTCTCTCTCCCTCTCTGCTTGTCTCTCTCTGATTCTTCTCTTTTGTCTCCTTGTTAATATCTGTCAACCAAACGCCTCCTGACCACTCCCTCCGCCCCCACCACCACCTGCCTTCCCTCAATGGTGGCTGCCATACCCTGGGGCGTTGGCCCTCGTCTCTGTCCCGGGTGGGGCTGGCTCCCCTACTCCATGGCAGTTTGGGGATACGGTCTCCTCTGCGTGACCGTCATCTCCCTCTGCTCCCTCCTGGGGGCCAGCGTTGTGCCCTTCATGAAGAAGACTTTTTACAAGAGGCTCCTGCTCTACTTCATAGCTCTGGCGATTGGAACCCTCTACTCCAACGCCCTCTTCCAGCTCATCCCTGAGGTATGACGAGCCAGGGCCCTCTCGGGAGCACACCGCCTCCTGGGGGACTGCGGGGTGCAGTGGGAGGACCCCCCCCCCCCATCTCCACGGATGGTGTAGCGAGGAGATCTCTCCTTTTGGAAAGTGAAGACGGGACGCAGACACGAGCAGGGAGAGGCAGTTTGAGCAGGGAGTAGGTCTGAGAGCTGGTACAGACCCCAGCTCCACTTGTGCACTAGGGGAGGTCACCTAACCCCTCTCTGCTGCAGTTTCACCATGCAGAAAAGGGGGAAAATAATAGGCTGGACCTCAGGATGAGGTCATGAGGGTTCTGTGAGTTCATGTTCGTAAATCACCTGGTGCTTGCTACCTATTGGGTGAAGAGAGATAGTGGAATTAGGTCACATGATGGCCCCCAGTTTGGAGCTTTGGAAATCAAAGGATTTCTAAAACCAGAATCAATAGGTCTCAGTGAAAAAAAATTAGTTCTCAGTAGGGCATAAACTTCTAAAGACCCTCTGTCTTTTGCATCAGAAAGTAAGCTGAACCCGGCAATCTGGCCTCACACTTGTTGACGGCCCCACTGCCCCTTCACCTGGGCTAACCAGGACACCCTCCATGGCAGAGGAGGAGCCCTATGCTTGTAAGGTTTAGCAGGGCCAAGAAGGAGTTTCTGATGCCGTGTGGTCTCCTTGTAGACCCGCTGATGCAGGAAGCAAGCATGAGGTGCTTCACTGTGGGTGGTCTGACAGGCCCGGACCAGCCAGAGGTGAAGCAGAAAGATGATGCCCTGCGCTCCTGTAGCACTTCGTTTTCCACGCTGCGGCTTTGTGTTTCCTGAGTTGATCCTCAGATCGCTTCTGCGATGTGTAGGAAACAAGGCCTGTCTGGCTTGTTTAACAGATGCAGAACCCGGCCTGCACAAGAGCTCATGTCCTGGTTCTTTTAGTGGAGAACTGTTCGTTGCCTCTGTCCACTCCACTTTTCCTTAATTTGACTCTCTTGGAAAGTTGGCCTGAATGAGTCGTTTCTATTCTAGAACTTGACCTTTAATGTCTCTTAGAAAACTATACGGGAGTAAAGACTGCATTTTGTCTCTTTAAAAGAGAAAAGAAAAAAAACACTTATTTTTTAAGCAACCCAGAGTTCCTGGTTCTGATAGCCACTTTTATCTGGGGCCCATCCATGAGATGGCTGGTGTTTGCTCATGAGGCCCGTTTTCTATCAGAAAACTGAGGAGCAGATCAGCAGACACTTTCTCAAGTTCCCCCACCTGCTGCACACAAGTTAGGAGCTTCACTGGGAATGGTATTCTCCTAACTTCTACTCCTGTCTGCTTTCCCAAGGATTTTTTTTTTCCTGCCAGAATAAGTGAAGTTTCAAGAACCCAAAACAAACTTCCCCAGGTTGATACATGCAGTAATACTGTCTGCTCCCTTGGCTTTGTGGTCACTGGGAGGTCTGCGGTCAGAAAGATATTGCAATTCTTACTGTTCCATCAGGGAAAGGATTTCCCATTTTAGAAGGTTTAATTATGCCATCTCCCTGTGTGTTTACATGCAGGTCATCCAGGGAGACTAGATAACAACAAAAATAAACACAAGTGTCTCCTCCTTAAATACGGAATTTGCCGGCAGAGTCTGCCCTTATTACAAAGCACCAAGAGAAAGTAAAGACAGGGTTGTTGTAAATGTTCTGCAGCCTTGTCTGAGGCTGTTCTTGCTGAAAGTAAAATTCGGAAGACGATCTGACGTCAGAAAATCAGCTAGAGAAAACCCAGCAGGTCTGGTGGCATGACATGAGGAAAACATTAAGGGTTAGATTTTGCTGGAAAAAGATGAGGTAGATGGCATAGTTGTCCCAGTCTCTTCCTTTCTTGGAGTCAAGGAGGTGGTGAAAGAGAGGAGAGGGGACCAGGGAAGTTCAACTCATTTTGTTTTCCTGGGTCCACAGGCTTTCGGTTTCAACCCCATGGAAGACTATTACGTCTCCAAGTCTGCAGTGGTGTTCGGGGGCTTTTATCTCTTCTTTTTCACAGAGAAGATCTTGAAGATGCTCCTTAAACAGAAAAACGAGGTGAGGCCTAATTGTTGGTAAAGGAAGTGCCTCTCGGGAGAGCATCTGTCTCAGAAATGTGTCCGAGGCGTGCTGTTAACCTCAGTGCTGATCCAGTGAGCTTACCTGGATCTTCCCACCATGGATTCAAACCTGCAAACTTCCTGAGTAGATAAAACCCACCTCACCTCAGAAAGGGGACAAGCAGGGGCAAGGGCGAACCAGAAACCAGGTCTGGCCTGTGTGCCTCCTCCCAGGCAGCAACTTGCCCTCTTTAATCTTATTCTAGATTATTTCTTTAACAGATTTTCAGCCTTTGAGGAGATGTAGGAAGGGCACCATATATGAAGTATGTCCGCAAGGAAGTGAGACCAGTTTTTATGGTGTAGTTCCCAGAAGTTGCCTTTGGTGCCTGGCTCCTAGTTTCCCCCTAAACAGTTGCTGAATGGGATACAATCAGCCATTGTGAGGAGCCTCCCTAAGCACCTGTGCTGTGCCTCCTGCCAAGAATAAGCACTGGCCCCTCAGTCACTGCTCTGAGATCCATCTCATGCCAGCCCCACGCCCCACCCCGCCCCTTTCAGCTTTCTCCATTACCTTGCCCTCAGCTTCTGTCTCCCCATTGCCTGCTCATGGTTTCCCAGACAGTGGGAGTGAGGTCCTCCCGGTGCTCGTGGCCCGTGCTGGGTGGATGGCTTTGGTGAGCGTTGCTCTGGTTTGACCCCCTCTGCATGGTGCCTCCAGCATCATCACGGACACAGCCATTATACCTCTGAGACGCTCCCCTCCCAGAAGGACCAGGAAGAGGGGGTGACAGAGAAGCTGCAGAATGGGGATCTGGATCATATGATTCCTCAGCACTGCAGCGGGGAGCTGGACGGGAAGACCCCCGTGGTGGACGAGAAGGTCATCGTGGGCTCCCTGTCCGTCCAGGTCAGCAGGCCGTCCTCTGCTGGGGGATGCACGTGGGGATTGGGAGGTGGGAAGGGCTTGCACGGTAACAGCCTTGATGACTCAGGCCTGCCCTGAAGGTCTGTCATCCACCCTTTGACCTGGGGGCCTTGGGGTCGGGCTTCCCGGCAGGACCTGCAGGCTTCCCAGAGCGCTTGCCACTGGCTGAAAGGCGTACGTTACTCAGACATCGGCACTCTGGCCTGGATGATCACCCTGAGCGACGGTCTCCACAACTTCATCGATGGCCTGGCTATCGGCGCCTCCTTCACTGTGTCCGTCTTCCAGGGAATCAGCACGTCAGTGGCCATCCTGTGTGAGGAGTTCCCACATGAGCTTGGTAGGGGCCCGGGCACTGCCCCCACCCCAGCCTGGTCCATTGTGCTGCCTCCCCGCAGCCCTTCAGAACACAGACCATGTTCAGTGAACACATTCTATGGGCTATGTGAAATCAAACCACTGATTCTCAACAGCCAAATCAGTCACTGAAAATCGATCATTGGATAAGGACATCCTTGGAGGTCCAGTGATTAAGACTCTGCACTTCCACTGTACGGGGCACAGGTTTGATCCCTGGTCAGGGAACTAAGGTGCTGCGTGTCACACAGTATGGCCCAAAAAACCCAAAAAATTGATCATTGGAAATGATGGAGTTTTTACCAGCATGTTTGTTTCCCTTTAGTCCTATAACCTGTGGCTTAGTTTCCTCACTTCTACACTGGGATTAATAGTGGTACCTAGCTCGTTGATTCATTGTGAGAAACATGGAAGAAAAAAAAATATAGTGAAAAGGACTTATGGCATGCCATTCACTAGACTTAAGTTTTCAGTTTATCGGTTATCTCTTACATCCTATTAATATTCCTAAGGCTGAGCTGCATGTTTGAGGTCTGGTGGGTAGAAGAAAGAGATGAGCCAGTTGGAAAGTCCTTGGTTTTATCAGAGGGAAAGTGTAAAAAGCCTAGATTTTTTTGAGGCTCAGATATTCAAGGTCATATCCTGGCTTTGCCATTTATTGGCTTGTGAATTTGCGCAAATGACTTAACATCTCATCTTGATTTTTGTTTCCTAAAAACACCATGCATTACAGTTTTGAGGAAGGAAGCTCCTTCTATCTCACCATCAATCAAAAGAGAAATGAAGCCATTGCTAGGTGGTTTTCTCTTTCGAAAATTCTGTGCATTGTGTTCAGCCTCTAGGCTGGACGCATATGGCCAGCCTCATAGATGAAAGCTTGCAAGCATCCTTGGTGTGGAGGTCAAGGGGCCCTTAGTCTGTCATTATGAGCTCTAGTCTGGGGCTATCAGAATTTTCACCCAGACTCCATCCAACGTTTAGGCAGTCTGTCCTCATCAAGCTGTGTGTCCCCCAACCTAATATAACTCTTGTGTCCACACCCTCCCTTCTCATCTTCCCTGCTGTAGGAGACTTTGTCATCCTGCTCAACGCCGGCATGAGTCTCCAGCAGGCTCTCTTCTTCAACTTCCTCTCCGCCTGCTGCTGTTACGTGGGCCTGGGCTTCGGCATCTTAGCCGGCAGCCACTTCTCTGCCAACTGGATCTTTGCACTGGCTGGAGGAATGTTCTTGTATATTTCGCTGGCTGATATGGTAAGTCTTCTGTAGTTTTAATGCCTTGTAGGCAAAACTGGATCAGGTTATTAAGTTAAGTTCATTGAGTGGGATGACAGCTAAGGTGCATTAGTTACTTTGTTTTTAATAACAACTTTATCAACAAGTCAGTTCATGTGTGTGCACACCAGCTAAGTCGCTTCAGTCGTGTCCAACTCTTTGCGACCCTATGGACTAGTAGCCTGCCAGGCTCTTCTGTCCATGGGATTTTCTAGGCAAGAATACTGGAGTGGGTTGCCATGCCCTCCACGAGGTCTTGCCGACCCAGGGATCAAACCCAGATCTCATATGTCTCCTGCATAGGCAGGTGGATTCTCTACCACTCGGCCATGTGAGAAGTCCAAATTTGTATACCACACCATTTACCTATTTAAAGTATACAATGCTTTTTTTTAAAGGGATATTAGATTTTTAAAGGATAAAAAGCCTATGTTCCTTGGGCATATGTCACTGAAGAAAATGATCTATCTCAACTCCAGGGTCCTTACCTAAGTATCTTTTAGATATTCATAGATAAATAGAAAGAAGGAGGCAGGAAGGGAGGGAAGGAAAGAAAATTACCCATAATTATTCTCCCTCAGAATACCACCACTTGGGTTTATTTCTTGTTTCTTCACAATGCAGCATGTTTGTTTTTAAGCAACTAATCACACTGAATATACACTTCTGTATCCTAGTTTCTTTTTTCACTTAATACATCCTAGACGTTTTTCATGCTGTATATTCTTTAAAGGCATCCTGTTCAGGGAATCCCCTGTCAGTCCAGTGGTTAGAGTGCCACACTTCCACGTCAAGGGGTGTGGGTACGATCCCTGTTTGGGGGACTAAGATCCAGCGTGGCACACCAAAACAAAACCAAAAAAGGCATCATCTCCACTGCTGGTATTATTTGGTGAGAGAATGTACTTGATCCAGAACAAGAATCACTGGCTCAGAAAGGCTGCATTAGTTTGAGGTTTTAATATATATTGCCAGGTTGCTTTCTAAAAAAGCTTAACCTTCCTTTACGTTATTAGCAGTGTCTGTCTGAAAGTGTACATTGTACTGTGCCCACTAACGTTTGAGTTTGCTAGTTTAATATCTGATTCGTTGCATCTTTTTCTCTAATGCAGTTGATTTCTTTCCTTAAGGGCATGACATGTTCTTTGGCGTGTTTGAATGCATTATGTTCTGTATCCTTGGAATGTATTATTTATTTATTTATTTTGGGGGAATGTATTATTTAAAAAAAATCATGTGTTTGTTTATTTTTGGCTGCACTGGGTCTTCATTGCTACATGCAGGCTCTCTCTAGTTGTGGCGAGCTGAGGCTACTCTTCCTTGCAGTTCATGGGCTTCTCATTGCTTCACTTGTTGTGGAGCACAGGCTCTAGGGTTCACAGACTCATTAATTGTGAAGCACAGGCTTAGTTGCTCCAACGCATGTGGGATCTTCCCCTTCCAGGGCTGGAACCCATGTCCCCTGTACTGGGAGACAGATTCTTAACCATTAGACTACCAGGGAAGTCCTGAAAAGTAGTATTTTTGATGAGATGATGAGAGTACTGACCACCACGGTCCATCCTCAGCCAATGGGTTAGGATATTTTTTGTTCAATCCTTGGGTCAGGAAGATCCCCTGGAGAAGGAAATGGCAACCCACTCCAGTATTCTTGCCTCGGAAATCCCATGACTAGAAGAGCCTGTAGAGCTACAGTGCATGGGGTCGCAGAGAGTCGAACATGACTGAGCATGCATGCCTTGCTAGCCAGATGCAGGAGACCTTGAGTCATTGCCATACTTAGCTCCATTTTCAGGCCCCTTACACAGTTTCCCAAACAAGTGGCAGTTTTATTAGAGTGGTTATTTTTAACCAGCCTCTAAAAACATCCAGGGTTACATATATGTATAGTACTTTGTTTCACCTCCATAGTTGCAAAGCAGTGGCAACCACCTTGGAGAAAGGTGATAATGTTTAAGTTCTTGAAGTTACTGCTATTGATTTTCTTTGTAAAGCAATCCTATATTTTTATATACCCTGGTGGCTTAGCAGTAAAAGAATCTGCCTGTCAATGCCGGAGACGTGGGTTCAGTCCCTGGGTCAGGAACATCCCTTAGAGAAGGAAATGGCAACCCACTCCAGTATTCTTGCCTGGAGAATCCTACGGACATGGCAGGCTACAGTCCACGGGATCACAGAGTCAGACATGACTGAGGAACTGAGCTTGCGTGCATGCATCTTGATTAAATATTATATATAATAGTTATTATAATAATCATGTACACTGATGATGTGTTATTTTCACATAAAATATAATAATAATAAACATTAATGATTATTCGATAGTGTATATAACTGAATTGTCTTGCACTTGAAGGAGCTGCAAGAAGAAAGGAACTGCAGCTCCCATGTTCTCTCCTTTTCTTTCCCAGTTCCCTGAGATGAACGAGGTGAGCCAAGAGGATGAACGCAAGGGCAGTTTCTTGATCCCCTTTGTCATCCAGAACCTGGGCCTCTTGACTGGTTTTGGCATCATGCTAGTCCTCACCATGTACTCGGGACATATCCAGATCGGATAGGGCCCCGCCAGGAGCCAGCGGGGTTGGCAGTCCGGCCCTGGGCTGCCCGAGGACGCCTCATCCAGGAAGCGCTTCAGAAGAGGCAGTTCTATTAAAAACTGTGACACAGACTCTATTCCTACATTCAAATGTCAGCTGGTTTTAAAAATGCTCTATCCAAGGAATAAGCTGCCCTGGTAACCAGCCTCTCGGTAGTGCCTCTGTCTCTTTCCTCTTCTCAACACAGCTCAAAAGACAAGCCTAACTTTTCCCTCTGGTTACCTTGGCCACTTTCTCTCCCAACCAGCACTGAGACATTCTGAATCCTTGGCCAGGTGACACAGAAAGAGAGCCAGGGCTCACAGCTTGGTGAGTAATAGTAGGAGGTGAACCTACAGTTTGGGGCTCATAAAATCTCAGTGTGTTTCCTGGGCCTCAGGGTGACCCATTTTTAAGTGAATTTGCCTGTTTCTTTTACAGCAAAAGTACAAAGGACAGGAATTGCTCTTATATTTTCAAAGTCTGTTCGGTTGCCTGTTCTGTCAAAGAGAAGTCAAAGCTGGAGTCAGATGAGTAGGGCTGGAGGAGAGGCAAGGACCCTTGTGTGTGGGCGAGGGGAGTGTGTCTTGTCAGGATGGCCACTTACTCCCACTGGGACCCTGGGCCAAAATTGGTTCTGCACCTGGTGTTTTGTGATTGTCCAGGTGAGCAGCGAGTAGTTTGTGTTGCCTGAACCTCCCCTCCTTTCAGATGAACACTGGTGGACACGGGAGGGCAGAGAAGAGACCTCTGAGAAATCTAATGGGTTTGTTACAATTCCCACGCCTCAGCCCCCACCCCCATCTCCTGAGAGACATTTCCACTGCCTCCCCAGCAGCACACTCTAAGCACAGTGACGACACCCGTGTTGGAGGGGAGACCGCACAAATTCACCTCCCTGGACAACAACTCGTGCTGCCAAGTGACAAGTTGACTTTTAGCACTGGAGTGCCGCTTGGGGGCTTCTTGACAAGGGTAATCAGAGGCGCAGTCAGGGCAGGCAACATTGAGGACTCACTAATGCCACAAGTAACAGTACACGCGATAGAACTCTGAGCTGGGAGGGGAGCATCCTTGGTGTTCACAGAATAGGGGGCCCAGGAGTTCCTGCGGCAACCAGCTGGGTCCCCCCCTCCGCCCTCACCCCACACCAGAAAGGGCGAATCCTGTATGGAACTGAATATGAATTATGCCAGTAACTCTTCAGAGAATGAATTGATAGACTCATGTGTGTGGGAGACCGTAGGTCACCTGCTTGCCCTGTGGAGCCCTCTCCACAGAGCTCCGGCTGTGAGGGGAGCTAGTCTCCAGGTTCACTAGGTGAATTGCTGTATTATTATCATATTGATAACGCGAGATTCCTCAGCCACTCTGGGGAGCCGACCTCTCCAGAAGCCTTCCTCAGTGGTGCCCGCGGTCGCAGCCCAGAGGCTGCGCTCGCAGACCGACCTGTGCGCGTGGCTGACCAGCACTGGTCCGTCGCCACCACCCGAGCACATTTCTGTTCTGACAGGAAAGCTTTTCCACTCTACAGTAATTGAAAGCATCGACTCTGGGTTTTTTCTTTTTTTTTTTTTCCTTTGGGAAACATCCCTCAAACCGGAACTATTCTTGAACATGAGCAGGAAAACCGCTGGTGATGCTTTACAAGTTTTTCTCATCTTGCCTGTTGACTTGGATAGTTTAGAGAATGGGCGGAAGGAGGAAGAAAACTCAGTTTTCAAGATTCTAGATGAACTGTCAGGACAGACTTCCTGGTAGGATTACGGTCCAGTTTTTACCAAAGAACCAATTTGAATGTTGGAATCTAACTTTTTATACTGTCGTTATTATTGTCACTATTAACTGTTTTGAAACAAATCCTTGTCTCTTCTGTTTCACTTTTCTCAGACTTGCTTTCAGGAGCTAGCAGGAAATAACACTCAAACCTTAGGACCTTAGACGATTTTGCTTCCCTTAATTTACATCAAAGTATTAACTTGATAATTTAGCATTCCCTGTAGATCTGTCCTTCCTTACAGACACTGGTATCTGTGGAGTAGAATCCTAAGTAAGCATTAGTGGGTTTCTAGTTTAGGAAAAGAGCCCAAAAATGTAACCTTGAGCAAATTTAAAAAATAAAATGTGAGCAGTAGGGTGTTTTCCCTTCTCGTGTACATCCATATTAGAAACTGACTTTGCTTTCACAGACACCTTCTTCAAAGGGGAGTTGTTTTCAAACTGTAATTGGTCCAGAGGCCAGTCCCAGTTGGAGCTTAGAAGGGGTAGAGACACTGAAATTGTGCAACGGATTTGCCTCGTGAATCGAAAACGTGGCAGTTTCTTTTTGAAGTGTTGGGTTTGCTGTGTCAAGCGTTTGTACACATTAGAAGTCTGAGGAGTAGCAAGTTCTGAGGACTTCTTTCACGTCTGGCATTAGCGTCTTCAGCCTGTCTCCCTCTGTGGCCCACCTTTCTCCAAGGATAACCAAGAAAGTATGTGGAACATGCAGGAGCCGTGACTCCAGAGGAGGGCGTCTGCTGCTTTTCACCCTCCCCTGGCTTGGAGGTCTCCTTCTGTCCTTGCCTCCAAGGGTTTTTGTGTCTCGTGTCAACTTAGGTCTCCCTTTCACTGGTCCTTCACCCTGGGTTTTAAAAAGAAAGCTTCTCTTTTATGGTATCCTAAGACCTGTTTTTAGTAAATCCTCTTCCACATGGTAATATGGAGATAGCAATATGTTGGAAATCTGCTTTGAAAGAGACGAAAGGTTGTCTGATTTTTGCAAAAGAGAGAGGGTAGCTTTCATTATTCGTATTTTATTTTACAGTTCTGCAGTTCCATCACAGTATTTTTTTAAATGACTCAGGTGTTATGAAGATAAATTAGAAAATAAAATAAACTTAAGTTATGTGGACTGTAAATGTTTTTATTTGTAAGATTCTATAAATAAAGCTATATTCTGTAACTGTTGAATCCTGTGTCATCTTTTGCAGTAAGGTAGGTGTAATGAAAACTGTTGAACACAAGGTGGCGATGATGTCTCACTAACATAAAGCTTCCTTTTACTGGTCCACCTTACATTTGGAGAGGGGTTTTAGTTGGTAAAGAGTCTGCCTGCAATGCAGGAGACCCCAGTTTGATTCCTGGGTCGGGAAGATCCGCTGGCAAAGGGATAGGCTACCCACTCCAGTAGTCTTGGACTTCCCTTGTGGCTCAGCTGGTAAAGAATCTGCCTGCAATGCTGGAGACCTAGGTTGGATCCCTGGGTTGGGAAGATCCCCTAGAGAAGGGAAAGGCTACCCACTCCAGTATTCTGGCCTGGAGAATTCAGTGGACTGTCAAGTCCATGGGGTTGCAAAGAGTCAGACATGAGTGAGCGACTTTCACTTTCACTTTAGAAGGAACCTCAGATAGTGTAACATGCTCACTTTAAAATGATTAACTCATTTTTTAATGGAGCCCATGACTTTATCAGTGATGGACGGTGTCTCCTAAAAAGAACTTTCTGTCATACTGTTTCACTCGTACAAATCCATGATTTGAAACTTGGAGAATATTTGTTGTTCAGTCACTCAATTGTGTCCGGCTCTTCGACTCCATGGACTGCAGCATTCCAGGCTTCCCTGTCCTTCACTATCTCCCAGAGCTTGCTCAAACTCGTCCATTGAGTCAGTCATGCCATCCTACCATCTCCTGTCATCCCCTTCTCCTACCTTCTATCTTTCCCAACATCAGGGCCTTTTCTAATGACTCAGCTCTTCAAATCAGGTGGCCAAAGTATTAAGAGTTTCAGTTTCAGCATCAGTCCTTCCAATGAAGATTCAGGGTTGATTTCCTTTGGGATTGACTGGTTTGATCTCCTTAAAGTCCAAGGGACTCTCAAGAGTCTTCTCCAACACCACAGTTCAAAAGCATCAATTCTTCAGCACTCAACTTTCTTTATAGTCCAACTCTCATATCCATATGTGACCACTGGAAAAACCATAGCTTTGACTATACGGACCTCTGCCGGCAAAGTAATGTTTCTGCTTTTTAATATGCTGTCTATGTTTGTCGTAGCTTTTCTTCCAAGGAGCAAGTGTTTTTTAATTTCAAGGCTGCAGTCACCATCTGCAGTGATTTTGGAGTCCAAGAAAATAAAGTCTGTCACTGTTTACATTGTTTCTCTATCTATTTGCCATGAAGTGATGGGGCCGGATGCCATGATCTTAGTTTTTTGAATGTTGAGTTTTAAGCCAGCTTTTCCATTCTCTTTCACCTTCATCAAGAGGCTTTTTAGTTCCTCTTTGCTTTCTGCCATAAGGATGGTGGTGTCTGCATATCTGAGGTTATTGATATTTCTCCCAGCAATCTTGACTCCAACTTGCGCTTCATCCAGCATTGTTGAGGTCATTTAATGGACCGGAACCTGGTGGTCTGGAGTCGACCGATGAGAAAGTAAAGGAGAGAGAAAGGCTGATAATCCTTGGTTTACGCAGAAAGCCAATAAAGCCCCTGCATGGGGCCTTAGGCACCCTCTCAATGTGGTGAAGGCTCAGAGTGCCTTCTCGAGAAGGTCTTAGAAGCCCAGGCAGGAAAGTGAACTCAGAGAGCCTCTGCGCTCCAGGGCATCAGCCTGAAAAAGAGAAAGAGAAAGAAAGACTCGGGGACCAGAGCTCTGATGGAACAAAGGTGTTTTAATCAACATGGTGTGGGGATATATACTGTCTTACAAGGTAGTTATTCTCAGCAAAGATAAACATTAAAATTCCAGACTTACAAAACATAGGTGATCCATGTTAGAGAGAGTTGTAAACAATCATTCTACCGTATGGTTCACAAGAAGGAAGAGGGTACTTATTACCGTATAGAAAAACTAAAGAAGGAAATGTCTGGATTCCTCAGCCCCTGGGAGAGGCTTGCCTCCCTTCTTAATTCCTGAGTATTCAGGAATTAATAAGGAACAGAATTCCTGACAGATCCAAAACAGCACACAAGAAGCTTCCTGTTAAATGCTTCCTGACAGCACAGCATTTCACATGATGTACTCTGCATATAAGTTAAATAAGCAGGGTCACAATATAGAGTCTTGACATACTCCTTTCCCAATTTGGAACCAGACCATGGTTTCATGTCCGTTCTAACTGTTGCTTCTTAACCTGCCTACAGGTTTCGCAGGAGGCAGGTAAGGTGGTCTGGTATTTCCATCTCTAAGAATTTTCCAGTTTGTTGTGATGCACTCAAAAACTTCAGTGTAGTCAATGAAGCAGAATATACTTGGTTCATTCAAACCATGTCTGCTGAATATCTCAGAGGGAAGAGTTCTGTCATGAGATTTAAAATTCTAAATCTGCTCTTTCTCCAATGTATTCAAAAGAGCAGGGGTCTGTTACTTATCTTTGACAACAAAAATGAACAGTAGGGTAAAAGAACTGATGCTAGGGACTTCCCTGGTAGTTCAGTGATTAAGACTTTGCCTTCCACTGCAGGGGTTGCAGGTTCAATCCCTGGTCTGGTAGTGAAAATTCCACATGCCTGATGGCCAAAAAATCAAAACATAAACAATATTGTAACAAATTGAATAAAGACTTGGGGAAAAAAGAATTGATGCTGTCTTACTACATAAAAATTCCCAAATGCCTGTTTCTCAGTCCTTTTTTTTTTTTAACTCAAGAATAATTTATTAAGTGGCTTCTATTGGAATTTTAAATCGCATTAAGTAGCTGTATTGGACTAACTTCTAATGCAGTTATTCAAAATGATATTCACTCCGTCCTCGGCTTGTGCCACCTCTGGATCACCTGCCCAGGTGGGATTAATGCCTCCCTGTGCTTAGCAGTTACTGGACTTGCATTGTAGTTGCTTGTTCTTTATACACCAACTTCCTTCTGGGTAGAGGCTCTACCTGGTTTCTCTTATGATTCCAGCACCTGCCACACAGTAAGAATGAATGAAAAGATCAAATGGAATGCCTGCAAGCTTTGTGTTGATAGACGGGCTCCTTATGCCCTGGCAGCAGTTCCTGTTGTGTTTTTACTGTCTTTGGTGTTGGTTTTGCCAATTGCTTGTTTCCTGGTCTTTCTTTAGAAACAGAAGTTTGAAAGAGGT
Source organism: Ovis aries (assembly GCF_016772045.2). Taxonomy (NCBI): domain Eukaryota; kingdom Metazoa; phylum Chordata; class Mammalia; order Artiodactyla; family Bovidae; genus Ovis; species Ovis aries. The sequence goes on along the minus strand of NC_056055.1, from coordinate 43,204,912 downwards.
GAATTTGTGGCTAGGATAGAATAGAGTGGGCTTCTGTGGTGGCTCAGTGAGTGGTAAAGAATCCACCTGCCAATGCAGGAGACAGGAATTTGATCCCTGGGTCAGGAAGATCCCTGGAGAAGGAAATGGCAACTCACTCCAGTATTCTTGCCCAGGAAATCCTATGGACAGAGAAGCCTGGTGGGCTACAGTCCCTGGGGTTGAAAAAGAGTCAGACACAGCTTAGTGATGAAACAACAACCTAGGATAGAGCCGAGCAAAGTAAACAGGTCACTAAGAAGATTAAAACTTTGATCTTAGCCATCTCTTTGTAATACTGTTAATTTTTGGTGGAAGGTGAATGCCCTTCTATCAAGTCGCTTTTGCACATTCGTCTTTACCATTCAGTGATGCTGAGACTGACTTGAACAGAATCCGTCTTGAGAAATAAGGACACCAAATGTCAACACAGGGTTTTTGGTTTACTGGAAAACAAAATGCTCATCTCTTTTATTAAAGATTTTCACACTCTTCCAGGAGAACATCTATTTCTGCTTTATTGACTATGCCAAAGCCTTTGACTCTGTGGATCACAGTAAACTGTGGAAAATTCTGAAAGAGATGGGAATACCAGACCACCTGACCGGCCTCTTGAGAAAGCTGTATGCAGGTCAGGAATCAACAGTTGGAACTGGACATGGAACAACAGACTGGTTCCAAATAGGAAAAGGAGTACATCAAGGCTGTATATTGTCACCCTGCTTATTTAACTTATATGGAGAGTACATCATGAGAAACGCTGGGCTGGAGGAAGCACAAGCTGGAATCAAGACTGCTGGGAGAAATAACAATAACCTCAGATATACAGATGATACCACCCTTATAGCAGAAATGGAAGAACTAAAGAGCCTCTTGATGAAAGTGAAAGAGGAGAGTGAAAAGGTTGACTTAAAGCTCAGCATTCGGAAAACTAAGATGGCATCCAGTCCCATCACTTCATGGCAAATAGATGGGGAAACAGTGGAAACAGTTGCTGACTTAATTTTTCTGGGCTCCAAAATCACTGCAGATGGTGATTGCCGCCATGAAATTAAAAGACGCTTGCTCCTTGGAAGGAAAGTTATGACCAACCTAGACAGCATATTGAAAGGCAGAGACATTACTTTGTCAACAAAGATCTGTCTAGCCAAGGCTATGGTTTTGCTAGTGGTCATGTATGGATGTGAGAGTTGGACAATAAAGAAAGCTGAGCGCCAAAGAATTGATACTTTTCAACTGTGGTGTTGGAGAAGACTCTTGAGAGTCCCTTGGACTGCAAGGAGATCCAACCAGTCCATTCTAAAGGAGATCAGTCTTGGGTGTTTGTTGGAAGGACAGATGCTGAAGCTGAAACTCCAATGCTTTGGCCACCTCATGCGAAGAGCTGGCTCATCGGAAAAGACCCTGATGCTGGGAAGGATTGAGGGCAGGAGGAGAAGGGGATGACAGAGGATGAGATGGCTGGATGGTATCACCGACTCAATGGACATGGGTTTGGGGGGACTCTGCGAGTTGGTGATGGACAGGGAGGCCTGCCATGCTGTGGCTCATAGGGTCGCAAAGAGTCAGACACAACTGATCGACTGAACCGAATGATCTAATGTGATATACCTGGACTTCTCAAGAATGACAGGTTTAAATCCCAGAGGAAGTGAATCCTTTCCATCCTTCTGAAATAAACTGGATTCCATTCTATTTAAATAGAAAAAAAAAAAAAAAAAGAAAAGGTTGTTGGAAAAGATCCATAGGTCCTTATCAGCTCTCAGCTAAGTATGTTTAGAGCTGTCAGCCCCAAAATATTTTTCTCTCCAACATCACAGTTCTTGCCAGATGTCTCTTCAAGGTTTATTTTAAAAGAAGGAAGGGAGTTCACAGACTATGTTTCCTGTATAAGAACAATCTTTGACCCTGGCAGTGGGTGGGATTCTGAAACAGTGGCATCAATTATAGTTAAGGAGTAATCCAAAAGTGCTCTACTTCTGGCGATCAGAAGCCAAGAAGGAGTTGTTTCTTCCATTAGGTTCTGAATATTTTTCTCCATCTGTGGTTTGCTTATCTCCTGAGGTTGCTTAAGAATAAACTCAGAAAATAATCCACAAAGGTTTTTATAAGTATACACATTAAAAGAAAGCCATCAGGAAATTCCAAGGAGAGGCCCCTGAAAAGAAAATCTGTTTTCAAAATGTTCCTTTTTTATGACTGGAAACAACATAAGTGTGCATCCATCATAACATTCATACATAGGCATAACATCAAAACGTCAAAAAACAACAAGTCTCCATACATTTTATGTGTTTTGTAGGTTTTTATTTTGTTTTCTCTGCCATTTCTTGTGAGCCATGATCATTCTTTTTATACACCTTTTAGTTTCCTCCCCACCCCACCCCCCCATAGGGAGCCCAGAAACATGTGCTGAGTCTCTTTGAAACAAGGAATCTCAAATAGCATATTGAAAAGAAATCTTTGATGAGGTGATTCTAAGTGAAATGTGCTCTTAAAGTATATATCATCCTGTATTTGGCTTTGTGTGTGTGTGTGTGTGTGTGTGTGTGTGTGTGTGTGTGTGTGTGTGTGTAAAGTCATTTAATGAGTGATGGGGTATTGTTATCACTGTCAGTATAGTGGGTGGTAGGCAGACAACCAGACCTGGAGTAAAAGGCTGTTCTGGACCTAGCTTGGCAGTGGGGAGCACACTGAAGGGACAGGGGAGATGTGTAAGGAAGGTACACATCTTTGAGACCACAGTCCAGGCCCACCCAGTTAAACCAACAACTGAATAAAAAGGAACTTACCTAGTGGGCTTCCCAGGTGCCTGGCACTAGTGGTAAAGAACCTGCCTACCAGTGGAAACAGTGGCTGACTTTATTTTCCTAGGATCCAAAATCACTGCAGATGGTGACTGCAGCCATGAAATTAAGACACTTACTCTTTGGAAGGAAAGTTATGACCAAACTAGACAGTATATTAAAAAGCAGAGACATTACTTTGCCAACAAAGGTCCGTCTAGTCAAGACTATGGTTTTTCCAGTGGTCGTGTATGGATGTGAATGTTGAACTACAAAGAAAGCTGAGCACCAAATAATTGATGCTTTTGAACTGTGGTGTTGGAGAAGACTCTTGAGCGTCCCTTGGACAACAAGGAGATCCAACCAGTCCATCCTAAAGGAGATCAACCCTGAGTGTTCATTGGAAGGACTGATGTTGAAGCTGAAACTCCAATACTTTGGCCACCTGATGCGAAGAGCTGACTTATTTGAAAAGACCCTGATGAAGGAAAAGATTGAGGGCAGAAGGAGAAGGAAACAACAGAAGATGAGATGGTTGGATGGCATCACCGACTCAATGGACATGAGTTTGGGTAAACTCCGGGAGTTGGTGATGGACAGGAAGGCCTGGCATACTGCGGTCTATGGGGTTGCAGAGTCAGACACGACTGAGCGACTGAACTGAACTGAACTGAACCAATGTGGGAGATGTGAGATGTGGGTTCGATCCCTGGGTTGGGAAAATTCCATGGAGTAGGAAATGACAACCCACTCCATTATTCCTGCCTGGGGAATTCCATGGACAGAGTAGCCTGGTGGGCTACAGTCCAGAAGGTGGCAAAGAGTTGGACATGATTAAAGAACTTAGCATGCATGCGCCTAATGGTCCAGTGGTTAAGATTCTGCACTCCCAATGCAGGAACTAAGATCCTGCATGCTGCATGGTGTAGCCAAAGGAAAAAAATAGAGAGCAACCCTGAGTTTGGGAGATGGGGAAAGGGAGGGCACCCATGCCCACAGCCCACACTCAGTGCTGCCAGATTTGTGGCCCACCTCCTGGCCAGAGCCTCTGGTCCAGTCACCCCTCGGTATTTCCCTGCATGATCTAGGCAGGGTCTCTGTGCAGCCACTAGTGTAGCATAGACCTTAAAATAGTCGTTTGTTGTTGTTTAGTCCCTAAGTCTTATCTGACTCTGTGACCCTGTGGGCTGTAGCCCACCAGGCTCTTCTGTCCATAGGATTTCCCAGGCAAAAATACTAGAGTGGGTTGCCATTTCTGATTAGCAGTGATAAAGTATTCACATATTGCAGTCTGGGGAAGTCATTCTGGCTTACACATGACCTAACTTGAATTTTATGCTAACTAAAACAGCCTTGTTTGTGGCCCATCAAACATATATTGTACATCTGCTTTAATGATTAAGAAAAGTGTACACTGACCCAAAGTAAAGAATGTCTGTGTGAAAAGTAAAGATTCAATGTCTCCCTTCCTGGGACACCAGTGCTGATATTCCTTCAATGATAAAACTCCCTTTCTGGGTGCCAAGGTCAAACTGACCCTGTATATGTGCTTTTTTTAAAAACAAAAACAAAAACCTTGAAGGAATGTCTCCCTGACTTGTTGAGTGCTCTTTGTTCTGTGTGTGTGTGTGTGTGTGTGTGTGTGTGTGTTAGTCGCTCAGTTGTGTCTGACTCTTTGTGACCCCATGGACTATAGCCTGCTAGGCTCCTCCGTCCATGGAATTCTCCAGGCATGAATACTGGAGTGGGTCGCTATTCTCTTCTCCAGGGATCTTCCCGACCTAGGGATTGAATCTGGGTCTCCCGGGTTGCAGGCAGAGTCTTTACTGCCTGAGCCACCAGGGATGCCCTCTTTGTTCTGACAACGTATAAAACTGCTGAAAACCCTGTCTCTCCAGAGCAGTTCTTCAGAGTTATCTGCGATGCTGTCTTCCAAGCTATCGTCCTTAATGTGGCTCAGATAAATCTCTTCCATTCCTATGATAGATTGTTGATTGTGTTCTTTGACACCAGCATAGGCCACCACCTCATGGGCATCTGCGGTCAGTGCCAGGCCCTGTGGCGCTGTAGTGGCTCTGCAGACTTGATACCAGGACTAGAAGGAGCCAGAGCCTCGGAACGGCTGGAGGCTGCACTTCCCCTGTTAGCCACAAGGGGGCTACCCCTGAAGTCCACAGCTAACCGCATGGAGGCATTGAAGGGTCCACTGCCTCCTGTGGGAGGCAAACCTGAAAAGGAACTCTGCCAGGGGTGTCCACCTCCATGAACATTTATGGAAATCTATCACTACAATTGCATTCTTGTTGACAAAGTGAAAGTGTTAGTCGCTCAATTGTGTCTGACTCTTTGCGATCCCATAGACTATAGCCAGGCTCCTCTGTCCATGGAATTCTCCAGGCAAGAAGACCGGAGTGGGTTTCCATTCTCTTCTCCAGGGGATCTTCCCGACCCAGGGATCGAACCCAGGTCTAACCTGCATTGCAGGCAGACTCTTTACCATCTGAGCCAGAGGCACTGCATAGTAGTGGTTAGTGGCCCCATGGCCTCCAAAATGGCCAACCAGCTTGCCACTGGCCCGGACGGTTAAGATGCGTAACCTGTCACCATCCGTTCTGTGGCCACTCTCTTTCGGCCCTCAAGGCCACCTGGTCCAATCTCTGTCTTGAACCTGCCCTCAGAAGAAAAGATGCTGACCCGATGGTTATCACAGTCTACCATAATAAGGCCTCCATTGGTGTACACGCCAACCTGTGGGAACCACAGTTGCCCACATGAGGCCCTTGGATCCCAAAGTGGAACTTGAACTTGTCCTCAGTGGAGAAATTCTGGATACAGTGGTTGTTGCCGCCTGTACCTAGCTGTAGACACACCCCATAAGTAAATGAATTCAGGCTTCTCGCTTATGTGATTGCCAGTGAGGGTAACAAGCCGTCTTCAGTAGGGCTGTCCTTCCATTTGCCACCCTTGCTCTGCACAGAACTGGGCCTCTGCTGGTGGCAGGGACTGGGCACTGGGCTTCACATTGTCCCGGGGAAGTGACAGGTCCCAAGATACCAGGAACACACATTGCTCAGCTAACATTTTTTATTTTATTTATTTATTTGGCCACCAGGCATGTGGGATCTTAGTTCCCCAACAAGGGATTGAACCTGCCCCCCCTGCATTGGAAGATGGGAGTCTAATGGACCACCAAAGAAGCCCCAGGATAACATTTTTAAATGCACCAAAATCTAAGAATGACAGGCCAGTTAAAAGGAAATTCCTTCCAAAACATGATGTTAACCATGTGCATTTTAAGGAGAGGAAAACAACTAATTCAATAAAGGAGGACTTTTTTTCCTTCCTTAAAATAAAGGATTAGGTCTTTAATTATAGATTCTCATAAGGAAGGAAAAAATTCTCTTTGATCTACTGTATCCTCCCAGAATAGAAGATTCTTTCAAGTGGCATGTTCCCCATACGTCCTTGAGGTTAATGAAACAAGCTCTTTTGAAGCCAGTGTCTGGTTGTATCCTATAGGCATGCCCCCACTTTCTTTTTAAATTGGAGTATAGTTAATTTACAATGTTGTGTTAGTTTCACACCCACAGCAAAGTGAATCAGTTATACATATACATACAGCCATTCTTTTTTTAGATTCTTTTCCCATATTGGTTATTACACAGGCATCGCCCTTGAGGAGAAATGTCTTTGCCCCAAATGTACATGGTTTAATCCAAATAATGTAGGTCCCTCCATTCCATTCCTCTTGAAAACTGTATGAGCAGAGGAAAGAGATTAAATTTAGATTTTTCTTTTCTGGGAAACCTAACTTTTTTAAAAAAGTAGATTAAATTGATTTTTTAGAATAGATGGTTCAGTTGTGCATCCTAACTGAAAGGGTAGATAAAATCTACACATTAGCGATCTCAACATTACTTTCATTTGTTATATTTATCCTTGCAAAGATATTTCCTCAATTATGTTCCTCTTAACCTAATGGAAAACTGTTTTACACTCCTTGGTCCATACATTAAATTTTTGCTTGAAAAAAACTGCCTTGATCTAGCTGATGATAACTATTGTCATCGAAAATTTTAATGCACTCTTATAAACTAGTTTAAATAAGAAAGCTCTTAGAAAAATGTTTAAGTGTGATGCTTTTGGAAGCAAATGAAGTTAAGCAAGAGTGGATTCTGTCTTGGTCTTCAGCCAACAGGGCAAAGTATTTTGAGTCCAGAGAATGGATTTGTGTGAATTCTGTCATTGACTGGCTGTGCAAACTCTGATCTGTTTAATGTCTCCACACCTCAATGACTTTATCTACGAGGTAGAAAAGATCATTTCTATACTGTCTATCTGCATAAATGTAAGAGAACTAAATGTGTAAGAAACTGTAGGGACTTCCCTGATGGTCCAATAGTTTAAGACTCTGTGTTGCAGGGGGCTCAGGTTCCATCATGCAGGGTGGCCAAAAGAAGAATTTTTTTTTGAAGGGACAGTGCTTTGTAAATTAAAACTGTATCAGTGGTCATTAACACTTTGTTGTCTGGATTCCTTTGAGAAAATGAAAAATCAATGCTTTCCTATACATTTCTCACATACACCCCAAAGCACTTGAAAATAAACTCAATACCTTGATTTCATTTATAGTTGGGAGCTGGATGGGGAGGGAATGATTTGAAATCCCTGTACCACAAGTTAAGAACTTCTGCTTAGGACCAGAGTAAGAAGATATTCATGAATTCAACAAATTGTTAATCTCTAACCTCAGGCTATGGTCAGCATAACAACATAACAGCAGTGAACAAAACAGACAAAGATACCCCCCTTCAGAAGGGAGAGTAGACATGCTACAGATAAATTAATTTATGGAAATGAGGCAGAGAGTGGTGGGTGTTGTAGCTTTAGGCAGCACAGTGTTTAGGGAAGGCTAGCCTTCAGGAGATGCACCTGAGTTGAGAGTACTGAGGAGGCAGCCTTGGGAAGATCTAGGACAAGAATGTTCTGAGCAATTTTGTTGTTCAGTTGCTAAATCGTGTCTGACTCTTTGCAACCCCACAGACTGCAGCATACCAGCCTCTTCTGTTCTTCACTATCTCCTGGAGTTTGCTCAAATTCATGTCTATTGCGTTGGTAATGCTATCTATCACATTCTCTGCTGCCCCCTTATCCTTTTGCCTTCAATCTTTCCCAGCATCAGGGTCTTTTCCAGTGAGTCAGCTCTTTACATCAGGTGGCCAAAGTATTGGAGCTTCAGCATCAGTCCTTTCAATGAATATTCAGGAAATGCAAGAGCTCTGGGACAGAAATGAACTTGGTCTGTTTGAGGCTATTTGTATAAATTACAGTATATCCTGTATAAGGCCACTTGGTCTGAAATGTAGTGGATGGAGGGGAAGAGGTTTGAGCTGAGAACAATGAATTAGACAGAAGTCTACTAAGAAGGAGATCACTTTTAGAAAAAGAGACACTTGAGGGTTTTTTTGTTTGTTTGTTTATTATTATTTTTTACTTTACAATATTGTATTGGTTTTGCCATACATCAATATGAATCTGCCACGGGTGTACACATGTTCCCCATCCTGAACCCTCCTCCCACCTCCCTCCCTATACCATCCCTCTGGGTCATCCCAGTGCACCAGCCCCAAGCATCCTGTACCCTGCATCAAACCTGGACTGCTGTTTGTTTTTAGTTGAAAAGGATCTGTTTTATGGGAAATGGACTGTAGGGGGTATAAGTTTATAGGACATGATGTGAGGACTGGCCTCCCCCTCTGCTTGCTTCCACTGTAAATTTTTGGCCCAAGCAACTTGATGAATGCCCCTGACATTTACCTGTGGTATCTCTCACCTGTGGAATGCTGGAGCCCAACAGTGACAGAGGTATTAAATTCTATTCTCCTAGATTGTACTGTATTATGTAGCCAGTAATGACTATTACCATCTTTTCCTGTTTTGTCATGATTAAAAAAAAAAAAGTAATCATGGGCAACTTTGGGGGGGCCCTTAATCCTGTTACAGTTATAGTAGTGGGTTCTCCCAGGAAGACCAAGGGGTAACACACTTCAGAGGCTTGCACATTACCCCCCAAATGACCTGAATATTAACCTGTAAATATATATTTGTTGTTGTTCAGTTGCTAAATTGTGTCTGACTCTTTGCAACCCCATGAACTGCAGCACACCAGGTAAGACTTTCTTTAGTGCTTTTTTTTCACATGTCTGCAGAGATTACTACTTTCATATCAGGCTATGATGGGTAGAATGTTCCTTTGGGTCATGTTTTTCCAATTGCAAAAAAAAAATTTTTTTTAATATAAATTTGCTAATTTTGTTTAGACCTCGACTGTTGGTGTGGGGGGTATTCATGTCAAGGTAATATAATCAAAGTTAAGTGCATTCATGTGTGTGTGTGTTCAGTGTCTGACTCTTTGTGACCCCATGAACTATAGCCCGCTAGCCTCCTCTTCAGTGGGATTTCCCAGGCAAGAATACAGGAGTGGGTTGCCATTTTCTCTCCAGGGGATCTCCCTGACCCAGGGATTGAATCCACATCTCCTGCCTGGGAAGCCCAAATGCACTCATACAGAAAGAGATAAATGAAATATTAGTATGTGATGTCCATATCATATGTATTATTAATAAAAACATTTATGTAGTGCTTTCCATATAAAATTTAAAATTATACACTATAAAATACCTTTTACTCTTAGTTGCTATTTTAGAAATGCTCATTTTATTCATTTTAAAAATATTCTGCAGTTCTCTTGCCTGCATTTAACACAGAAGTTTAATATTTAATAGCTTCATACAGAAACTAAGGCCAGGTTACTTTTATACAACAGTGGAAACTAGGTTTCCTTTTGCTTTTGTTAAATTAAAAGCATTCATAATTATTTCTAAAAAGAGTTAGTCATTAATTAAGGTTTTTGAAGTGCTTAGGGAGTTTCATAAGGAAATAAAACAAGTCTCACAGGCCCTGTATCATGGAAACCTAGATTTGAAGAAATTAGTAGGATTGCCAATTAAGCATGAATCTTGGTAGTTTTAAATATTTAGTCAATTCTGACCAATGCAGAAAAGTAAAAGGAAAGAGAATCAAATACATCAATGAGATGAAGATGCAAGTTACCTTGGCTAGGTGGGTAGACTCTCCAGTTGTTGCCAGGAGCTATTAATATAATGACTTAATATTAATATAATGAATTAATATAAAAACATCACCACTGCCACTGGTACATTAAAGCCTTATTTACTCAAAATAAAAATTGTTTTTGAAGGGAAACTTAGAGTTTTCTTTTTTCACTGAATGGTACTAGATGTTTTGTTTGTTTTGATCAGAGAAGTCTCTTAGAAAGTTCTCCAAATAAATACTTAATGCTACTGGAAATAGGCATAGACAATAGGCCTTTGAAAGAAAAGAGCACTAAAATTTTTTTTCTCCTAGTTATAAAGTAATACTTTCTTACCATAGAAAATATGGAAAATTATGGTTCATTTTTTGTGGCTCTTTTCTCTCTTTTTTTCCCCTCTTATTTTTATGTAAGTGACTTTTAATCATGCCACCAAGAGATGGCTACTTTTAACATCTTTTCGTCATCAGCTAATGCTCCACGGTGGTATGAACTGTGTTGATTTCAGTTCACCACTGTATCCCTACTGCCTAGCACAGTATTTGGCATAGATGACATTTAATTAATATTTATTGAATGAATGACTATATTAACATTTCCTCCTAGCCTTTTTATGCAGACATTAGCTCATTTGTTAACAACATGAAGTCCATATTGTACTTTTTCGCCCATCTCCTGAGATTTTTCTCATGATATCAAATATCTTTCCATCTAAAGTATGATTTTTTCATAATGTATAATGTTCCATCCAGTGTCAGACTTCATTGAACCATTTCCCTGTGCAAATGAAATAATATGTGTCTATTTCATGTCTTGCTTCTTCGTTTCTTTAAAAGTTTATTTGGCTGCATTGGGTCTTAGCTGTAGGCATATAGGATTTTTTCAGTTGCAGGCATGCAAACTCTTGGTTGCAGCATGTGGTATCTAGTTCCCTGACCAGGAACTGAACCTGAGCTCCCTGCATTGGGAGCATGGAGTCTTAGCCACTGGACCACCAGGGAAGTCCTGGTGTCTTGCCTCTTTTGTTCACCATAATGTTTTTAAGATTCATCCATACTGTTACATACATCATTAATTATTTTCTTTTTATTATCTGAGTAGTATTGGGTATTTTTGCTGGGTTATTATAAGGCTGTTGGGTAAAATACCCAAGAGTAGAATTACTGAGTAATACTGTAGGTATATATTTAACTTTTATAACAAACTTCCTGAGTAGTTGTAGCATTTTATTCTCCCACCAGCAATGCAGGAGAGTTCCAGTTGCTCCCATCCTTGCCAACACTTACATGTTGAGAGTTTTAAATTTCAGCTTTTATTTTTTTATTTTTTACTTTGGTTTTTGTTTTTTATTTTTGGTTGCACTGGGTCTTCATTGCTACATGCAGGCTTTCTCTAGCTGTGGTGAGCAGGGGTTACTCTTTGTTGTGGTGTACGGAATTCTCATTGTGGTAGCTTCTATGGTTGCAGAGTGCAGGCTCAAGGGTGAGTGGCTGGCTTCAGCAGTTGTAGTGCACAGCTCCAGTAGCTGCAGTGCATGGGCTTAGTTGCCCCTCAGCATGTGGGATCTTCCTGGACCAGGGATTGAACCTGTGCCCCCTGCATTAGCAGGTGGATTCTTACCTACTATAGCACCAAGGAAGTTCTAATTTCAGCTCTTCTAGGTTAGTAAAATAGTATCTCAACATTTCCCTCATGACTAATGAGCCTTCTCATTGGCCATACATATATCTTCTTTGATTGATACTACCAAATTCCTTTCCAAAGAAATTGTGCTAATTTATAATTCTACCAACAGTTCAGTTCAGTCACTCAGTCGTGTCTGACTCTTTGCAATCCCATGAACCGCAGCATTCCAAGCCTCCCTGTCCATCACCAACTCCCAGAGTTCACCCAAACCCATGTCCATTGAGTCGGTGATGCCATCCAACCATCTCATCCTCTGTCGTCCCCTTCTCCTCCTGCCCTCAATCCTTCCCAGCATCAGGATCTTTTCCAGTGAGTCAGCTCTTCGCATGAGGTGGCCAAAGTATTGGAGTTTCAGCTTCAGCATCAGTCCTTCCAATGAATATTCAGGCCTGATTTCCTTTAGGATGGACTGGTTGGATCTCCTTGCAATCCAAGGGACTCTCAAGAGTCTTCTCCAACACCACAGTTCAAAAGCATCAATTCTTTGGCGCTCATCTTTATAGTCCAACTCTCACATCCATACATGACCACTGGAAAAGCCGTAGCCTTGACTAGACGGACTTTTGTTGACAAAGTAATGTCTCTGCCTTTCAATATGCTGTCTAGGTTGGTCATAACTTTCCTTCCAAGGAGTAAGCGTTTTTTAATTTCATGGCAGCAATCACCATCTGCAGTGACTTTGGAGCCCAGAAAAATTAAGTCAGCCACTGTTTCCACTGTTAACCCATCTATTTGCCATGAAGTGATGGGACCGGATGCCATGATCTTAGTTTTCTGAATGTTGAGCTTTAAGCCAACTTTTTTACTCTCCTCTTTCACTTTCATCAAGAGGCTCTTTAGTTCTTCTTTGCTTTCTGCCATTAGGGTGGTATCATCTGCATATCTGAGGTTATTGATATTTCTCCCGGCAATCTTGATTCCAGCCTATGCTTCCTCCAGCCCAGCGTTTCTTGTGATGTACTACCAACAGTATCATCTTTTAAAAATATTTTCCAATTTTCTCTGTAAAAAATAGCACCTTGTTTTAATTCTCATATTTATTACTTATGAAGTTTGGTGTTAAAATGTGGGTCCACTTTGAGATCCAAGGACTTTCAGAGCTCAGTCCAGTGGTTAAGACTCTGCACTTTCACTGCAGGAAGCATGTGTTTGATCCCTGGTCAGGGAACTAAGATACTGCATGCCTCCCAGTGTGACCAAAAAACAAAGAAAACAAAAGAAATAAACCAAACCAACAAATATGAACAAACAAAGATATATCTGAGATCCAGATAGTTGGTTAATTTCCCCACTACTATTATTGAATAACCCATCTCTTCATGTCGGTTTGCAGTGTTTTCTTAAACTCTTTGTTTTTGGTCATCTTGCGTACATTCTTCTAGATGAATTTTAGCCTCTACTATGCCTGGTAGGCTGCAGTCCATGGGGTCGCTGAGGGTCGGACATGACTGAACGACTTCACTTTCATGCATTGGAGAAGGAAATGGCAACCTACTCCAGTGTTCTTGCCTGGAGAATCCCAGGGAGTGGGGAGCCTGGTGGGCTGCCATCTATGGGGTCGCACAGAGTCGGACACGACTGGAGTGACTTAGCAGCAGCAGCAGCAGGAGCCAGTATATTTTTGACCACTAGAAAGTTGATCTGTTTGATAGAGGTGTGAAGCTCTGGTTACTTCATAGTTGAGGGACTTCCTCAGAATCTCTGAACAATTCTCTCTGGTGAAAGCATGAAATCAAGACCCAAGAACACAGAACCAAAATCTGTCCAGTTCCTGAAGGGCTCCAGTCTTCCTAGAGTTGCCATGAATTGCCTTTAGGTCAAAACTGCAAGGCAAGGGCAGGAATAGAGACGCAGCTGATAGAACAGACATGTGGACACAGGTGGGGATGAGGAGGGTGGCATGAATTGAATGAATATGATTGACATATGTACACCACCATGTGTAAGTAAGATAGCTAGCTAGTGGGAAGCTGCCGTATAGTACAGGAAGTTCAGCTCTGTGCTCATATACTATGACCTAGAGGGGTAGGCTGGGGGGAGTGGGGTGGGAGGGAGACACAAGTGGGAAGGGATATATTTATACATATAGCTGATTCACTTCCTTGTATAGCAGAAACTAACACCACATTGTAAAGCAATTAACCTCCAATTAAAAAAAAAAAACTGCAAAGCATAATTCGGGGTCTGACTCTAGTGTATATGCCCAGATCACCTCCCATTACATCAGTCAGCTCAGTTCAGTCACTCAGTCATGACCGACTCTTTGTAACCCCATGGACTGCAGCATGCCAGGCTTCCCTGTCCATCACCAGCTTCCAGAGTTTACTCAAACTCGCGTCCATTGAGTTGGTGATGCCATCCAACCATCTCATCCTCTGTCGTCCCCTTCTCCCTTTGACTACACGGACCTTTGTTGGCAAAACAATGTCTCTGCTTTTTAATATGCTGTCTAGGTTGGTCCCATTACATAAATCTACATTAAAGGAGATTAAGCTCTATAATCTTTTAGCTGGGAGCTGTCCAAAAGAACTTTCTGCGATGATGGAAGTGACTTGGTCCGTTGTAATTGTTCAGTCGCTCAGTTGTGCCTGACTCTTTGAGACCCCGTGGACTACAGCACGCCAGGTCTCCCTGCCCTTCACTATCTTCCAGAGTTTGCTCAGATTCATGTCCATTGAGTCAGTGATGCTAAGGAACCATCTATCTCATCCTCTGCCTTCCTCTCATTTTGCCTTCAATCTTTCCCAGCATCAGGGTCTTTTCCAGTGGGATGGCTCTTTGCATTAGGTCTTATTCTACTACATCCAATTAGTCTCTAGCCACAGGTAGTTAGTGAATGCTTCAAATGTGGCTAGTACATTTGAGGAAATAAATATTTGTTTTATTTACTCTAAATGTACAGAGCCACTTATGATTACTCACTGGCCACCACAGTAACTGTTAAGATTGGTTTCCCTGTAATTTGCATATACCTCCTTGGATCCCAGTTTTAACATTCCACTATCAGGACTAAAATCAAAATACATTTGTCTTTGCCAGGCACTATACTAGAAGATCCGAGAAGGCAATGGCACCCCACTCCAGTACTCTTGCCTGGAAAATCCCATGGATGGAGGAGCCTGGTGGGCTACAGTCCATGGGGTCGCGAAGAGTCAGACAGGGACACAACTGAGTGACTTCACTTTCACTTTTCACTTTCACGCATTGGAGAAGGAAATGGCAACCCATTCCAGTGTTCTTGCCTGGAGAATCCCAGGGATGGCGGAGCCTGGTGGGCTGCGGTCTGTGGGATCGCACAGAGTCGGACAGGACTGATGCGACTTAGCAGCAGCAGCAGCAGCAGCAGCATACTAGAAGACAGTTTCTATACTAGGCTTACAATTCAAGGAGAGAAAAGGTCAGCCAGATTATTGACTCTACCGAGACTTGCCCATCGTTTTACAGGAAAGAATGACGGGGGAGGCAGGTACTGTGTCACTGTGTCAAAGGGGAAGAAGGACTGCTTCCAGCTGTGTTAGGTGGCACGCAGGACTTACAGGTCAGTTCCCTGCACAGAGGAGATCTGGCCCAGGGGCTCCCTGGAGGGGCCTGCGGTCCCCTTTCTGACAAGTGGAAAGGAAGCTAGGAGGCTGCGGCACCTGTCGGGGTGTGTGGGGGTGGGGGTGGGAGGGCTCTTACCCACCCACTCGGAAACCACCCCCCTCCACTCCCCACTACTAGGTTAGAACTAGGATGCACGCGATCGTTCTCACTATATACTAGGTGCTCTCTCGACAAATATGACAACTTAAACCAGGGGTTTAAATGGGTTTGGTGACTGGGGGGAGGGTAAGCTGTGGGAAGGAGCTGGATCAAACTGAAAACGACTCCTAGAGACAGAGTGGAGGGGAGACCCCGAGGAAAGGGAGGGAGGCCCCGCCGTGGGGAAGGTCTGGGAGGACGAGGGCGCCCTGCAAGGTGATCCCAGGCGGACAGGATGCGCACGGCTCCGCCAGACAGCCGCCGGGACGCTCGGGCCGGGTCACAAGATGGCCGCGGCTCCACTGGGCCTTTGGGTGCGGGATCCAGGGCCCGGTGTTAGGTGCCCCAGGCCCGGGCGGCGCAGGCAGCTGAGAAGCAGTCAGAGCTGCAGGGGAGGGCAGGCAGAGGAGAGGGGGAAGACCGACTTTCGGAAGCTGGAGGAGAGAAAGGAAAGGCGCGTGTACGGAGGGCGGCGGCGCGGGTCCGGGGGCTCCGCGCGAACGGTGAAGCCGAGGTTGTCTACTGCCCCGGGGCTGGAGGTCAGGCGACCAAGCTGCCGGGGCAACTTGCGGAGCTCAAGGCCTCGGCGCGGTAGCCGCGGCGGCGGCGGCGCGCGCGCCGCAGGGAAGCTGGGGAGGTGCCGAGCAGGGGGAGCGCGCGCGCGCGCACGAGCCCGGCCGCGCGCACAAGTCTCGGCCGCGCGCAGCCGCGGCTGCCCGCGTAGCCTGCCTGATCTGCTGTCGCGGGCGCTCCCGACTCGGCGCCGCGGGAGGGAGCGGTCAGTGGGCCCGCACAGTGTCCGTGGGATTCGAGGCCGGGCTGCTGCAGCCGCCTCCTTCTGGTGCCTTGGCCGCCCTGATTAAGCGGGGCCGGGGCACGGCCGGTTGACCGGCCCCGGGGAGCTGAGATCGCTGGAGGCGAAGGCGGGGGCGCACGTCTGGAGATCTCCCCGGACCGGGAGGAGGCCGAGGGGATCATGTCTGGGAGGAACCTCCACCTCTCCACCACCGAACGCGTCATCAAAGGTGCCAAGCGGGCCAGGCCTTCCAGTCGATCGGCGGGAAACGGCCCTCGGCCGGGCGATGGCTCGGGGCCGGAGGGAGGGAAGGAGCCGAGGACTGGAGTCGGGGGGGCGGCGGGGTCCCGGGCGGCGCCCATCCCGGAGGAGGACCTGGAGGGGTGTGGGAGACGGGAGGCGGGGATCCCCACCGGGGCTGCCCGGCGGGGGCGCCAGGCGTTTTCTGTGGCACCTGGACCAGTAGCTAGCTGGGGATTGCTCGTTTATCTCCAGTAGTGTCGGATTTCCAGGCAGGGTGGGTGTTTCTAATCCTATCAACCCCTAAAGAGTCTGGATCTCCATCTTTTTTAGTCTCTTACCTGGGGGGAAGCCATCTAGGGTGATGTGGGCAGGGTGTTAAGTAGGCTCTTCCAAGTCAGATCTTTCTGCCGCTCCTCTTCTGAAAGGTCAGGTATTTCTTGCCCCTTCCCCAACCTTTTTTAAGTATGAATACCATGTACCTTTTAGCCCACTTTCTCCAGATCATCACGTCACTGTTATTACTAAAAGAAACAATACAGTGAAATAAATACAAATAAATTCATTTTATGATATTTGAAAGGGATCTACAGATCTCTTGACATGATTGTTGTTTTATTTTCCTTTTGGCCATAGAGACTTGGAAAATGATATTCTCTGATTCAGGTGTCCAACATCGACTAAAGTGTTCCTTACGTTGTAGTTGTTTCTGCCCTTAAAATAAGATTAGTGGTTTAAACATAACCACTAATTTATGTGCTTCTTTTGTTCAGACATAAGACTTAAGTACAACTCTTCTCTCTGAGTTTTAATACTGGGTGTGAAAGCACTATTTTATAAGAAGGGAATATACCAAGATCCAGGTGTGTTAGTGACCTCTAGATTAAAGGGGTTAGTTGTAAGTGGGGAGAACTCTTAAAATACTTTTATTTTTTTATTTTGGTAATTATATGAAGAAAAGAAACCAAGATTGGTGATGAGAAAACATTTTTCTCTTAGTGGAGAAAAATGATTGAATGGTCAATGAAGGGAAAGAGTTTTAGTTATAACTAAGGGCCCCCCCCCCACCTCCAGAAACATTAAGCATCATAAAAGTGGATTGTCTGCAGTATATAATTTTAATGTATCATGTAGTTTCCACCCAGAAAGTCATCATCATAAGTGTTGATCATAAATGTTAATTATCTACACTATATAATATTTATTAAATATAATGGGATTTTTGAGATTTACCTCCTCAGCATTTGTCTGCTATCATTAGAGATTTAAGAGAATTGGTCATATAACTGACAGCCCTTTAACTGCTAAATTATTTTGACCATTTTAATGTCCGTTTTCATAGTATATAACTCATCAAGGGTATATAACCATCTCTTTAAGATTTAGAATCTATTAGTCTTCTTTGATAAATCAAGGTCATCATAATGTACATTAATTTCTGTCCCATGCAGTTAATATGGCCGGTGCATTCTGCTATATAAGGGTGTTGGCAGTTTCCTCCTGTGCTAAAATGACTCCTCACTGCTATACGAGTTTAGTGCTTTTGTCTGTTTTTAGTTTATCTCCTTCAGTACTGTTCTTTATCTGTCAAAATATGCCCTTCTAATCTGCCACTTATAAGCTGAAGTAGGCAGGGAAACCAGATAAACCAGAATAGTGTGTCAAGTCAGAATAAATAGGATCTGAGTGAAGCTTAGTGGTAGTCCTCAGACCTTTACAGATCTCAAATTCTGATCGCCATTGTAGCACGTAATTTCTACCATAACAGTGCAATAAGGTATAAAGGAAATGATATAAAAGATACAAAGGTCATTTTAAAATTATCTTTCAAATCGTTAAATACAGAAGTAAAGTAAAATGCAGCTAATATGCAGGTGCTGACTTATTGCTAGGCATGCCCATAGTTAAGTGAACACCCTCATAGTCTGTATGATTCACATTTGTTTTTTTGGGAAATTATAAATGACTGTGTTATCAGATTACTCTTAAAGAAATGAAACATGAATGATTTCAAGCCTTAGATTGTATGGGTTTGTCTAGTATGTAAAAACTTGAGCATGAGAACTTGAGCACAGCAATTGTGGCTTCTTGGTGACCTACCTTGCTTTTTATCTACATTTTCCTGAGTTTGAAATATTGAGGTTTATTCTAAGAAAGTAAGGTGTCACTGTATTTATAGCTAAGGTCCCCTGGTTGTATTGGGTTCTAAATCTGATCTAATGTTATCTTGTCTGGCCAGAATTGTTTGCATTTATTCACAGCTGGAAATCTTTTTCAGAGGTGAGACCACACCCCAGTTATTTTTGGTTCTGTCATTTCCTGTTCACTTTAAAGTCTACTTAATTGTTTTGCTTGAGCAAATGGTGGAGAAGAGTTGGTGGGTGGGAGTAATTTGTATTTTAAGTGTCTTTTAAACAGCAACTTGCCTAAAATGAAGGACTAGACCAGTGGTTTTACTCCTGCTTCTCAAGCTTACTTGTGACCTTGCCTGTTTTTTTTCTAACCTTGCCTTTTTAGTTAAACCCCCCCCTTTTTTTTTTTGCCTCAATAATCTCATCTGCAAAATAGAATTAATAATACTGTCTTCCTCAAGCATCTCAGCCATGCAAATGACATAATGGATGTGAAAAGCCTAAGACAATGTAGTATTATGAACCATTTGAAAAATATCAGAATCAGAAAGCATATGAAATTACAAGTTAAGAAGTTGTTCTGAGGAAATACCTCTTCTATAATTTAAAGGACATCTGGGTGGAATCCCATGGATAACAGCATAGAAACCAATAATACAGTCTGTCTTGTATTCCCTGGCAGCTGGTTTCTTCTCTCCCAGTTGAAGGTGTTCATTTTGTGTTTAAAAGATATAAAAATTCTTATGATTTCACTCACTCATTAAATGTTTATGGAGAGCCATCTTGCAGTGTACTCCCAATGGGTGCTCATTTGTTTGCTCTTTGTTTTAAGAATTAATCTATGTGTGAGTTTCTAGAACAGTCCATATGCACTAGAGCATCACTACTTGTGTCTGGAGCAGAAATTCAAACAATTGAATTGTGAAAATCTTTCAGCTTGATTTTTTTTTTCTGGTTTCCAAGTTTCTTTTCCTATTGAAGGGATTGGTTTTTTTTTTTTTTTTCTTTGACAGTGATTTTTATAAAAAGCTTTTATTCCTCTGGACTGAATCTTTCCAGCAGCAACAAGGAAATTTCACTGTGCATTACATGACAGATAGGGAGAATGCATTGTCTAAGTTTGTTCCTTGGTGGCCGAATGGATTTTAACAGAAGTCAGGTTTCTTTTTTGATACAGTTCTCCCATTCTCCTGAAATTCCAGTATATTGTATAGTCAGAGAATGTACTGTCACTTGTAGCACGCCTTGAAGACTACTGGCTATTTAATATTCTGGCACTGGGACTGAATGTGGCTGTGGCTTTCTTGGACTTCCCAGGAAAACTCTAGTGGTGAAGAACCTGCCTGCCAATGCGGGAGATACACGAGACACAGGTTCCATCCTTGGGTTGGAAAGATCCCCTGGAGAAGGGAATGACAACCCACTCCATTATTCTTGCCAGGAGATTCCCGTCCGTAGTGTCGCAGAGAGTTGGACACAACTGAAGCAACTTGGCACGCGCACATGCACGCACGGCTTTCTTAAAATTTTTTAAGAAGAGTAGTGTGACCAGAAATGACTGTTGCCACTAGTATACCCTGAACCCTTCTGTCTCTGGTACTTATACCTCTTTTATTTTCTGTTCGTTCCCTCTCCCATTTTCATATCATGAGAATGAATTTACCAAGGGTTAAAATTATTTTTTCTTGTAAATATATGCTTAACCCTATAAATTGTGGAAGGCAAAAGGGAAGAAAACAAAGGCTTCATATTCATTCCTTACAGAAGCAGCTGCTGTTAATACTTTTCATTACTCTACTTTCATTAATATTTTTCATACAGTTGAGCCTTGAGCAACACAGGTTTGAACTGTAGGCCCAGTCATACATGGATCTTCTCAATAGTATACTATGGTGCTGCATGATCTGAAGATGGTTGAATCCAAGGATGTAGAACCGTGGATACGGAGGAACTTTGGGTATGGAGAAACCACCTGTGTGTGTACAGAGGGCTAACTGTAAGTTGTAGCGGACTTTCTAGTGTGTGCAGCGTTGGCACCCTTCAGCCTCTCCTTATTCAA
Source organism: Ovis aries (assembly GCF_016772045.2). Lineage (NCBI taxonomy): Eukaryota > Metazoa > Chordata > Mammalia > Artiodactyla > Bovidae > Ovis > Ovis aries. The sequence continues at coordinate 43,184,340 of NC_056055.1, read as the reverse complement.
GGATCAGCTGTATTTCCATCTACTGGTATGCTTTGAATTTAATATATGTCATGTTAAACCTTTTATTGTGCAAATCATATTCTTTTAATGTAAATATGGTAATTTTACCTAAATCCTTTCATAATGGTTTCAGTCAACATGAAAATGATCTGAAAGTGCTCATATTCATATTTTGATCCTTTATATTTTCAATCATTTGATACAGTGCCAACCTAGAAGAAATATTTTCGAGGATAAATATTCATTGTGAGCAAGTCATGTAGCACACATCTGTTGAATTTGTCAAAAGTATTTCAGTTATGCTTAGTTTACCGTTGTAATTAACAAGCTGCCAAACTATCTGAACACGTGGACATCCAAGACTGTTTGAAACTCACACCTCTAAGTGAAAGTCTCAAAATTCAGAAAGGATCTCTTAATTTAAACAACTTTTTTTTTTTTTTTTTTAGTAAGAATAAGGTGTTATTTTTACCTATATGATAGTGATTGTGATAAAGGCCTTATTATATCAGACACTTGATAATAAAATTTTCTTCTATAAAGTAACATCACATTTTACTGTAGAGTTAAAAAAAAGCTATTCGATCGTTGGAGAGACAAATGCTAAGGACTTGTGTGCATGTTAAGTCGCTTCAGTTGTGTCTGACTCTGCGATCCTATGGAACGTAGCCCGCAAGGCTCCTCTGTCCGTGGGACTCTCTAGGCAATGGATGATACTGTGGTGGGTTACCAGGCCCTCCTCCAGAGGATCTTCCTGACTCAGGGATCGAACCCCTGTCTCTTACATCTTCTGCACTGGCAGGCGGGTTCTTTACCACTAGCGCCAAAAGGACTCATTACTTAAAGCGAATTAAAGAGTTGATTAAAAACTTTTTCCTAAGCAGTATTTGATAACAGAGTATCTTTCCATTAAAGTAACATTTTTGGGAAAAGAGACAAAATTATTCAACTAATTCTGTTATATTTGTAGTCATTTTGGGGCTTTGCTGCTACTTAATTGCTAAAGGACTAGTAGAAATAAAGAGCTATTTTTAAATCATCATCTTTGGTGCAGTCATTAATAGAATATAGCATTCCATTTTAACATTTTTATGTTAAATTTTAGCTTCATTCAAAGATAAAAAGCTGAGATCTAAAAATTTCATCCTAACCTAAGTCATACCTGATTTCGTTATCTTTATAATCTGCCTGATTATTCAGATGTATGCAGAGAGAACTTTGGTTCCTTATATTCAGTTTTATTTTGTTGGCAAACTAGATTTTTATCATGAAATCTTTTAGTTTCCTGAGTCTTTGTTATTAGAAGAGGGTATAACTTAGTAACTAGGCTCTCTAGCTTGGTTGACAGAAAAATATGCTATACTAGTTGGCTAAGTGAATGTGTATCTTTGATGATTGTTATTAGATTTATTGAATGCTAACAAGTCATGATGTTTTGGTGCAATGTCCAGACAGTGTCAGCCCGAGAGAGTGAAATTCTGAATGAAATAAGCACTAGGAGATAATTATTATTTAATCGCTAGGTCGAGTCTGATTCTTTGTGTCCCCCGGCCTGTAGCCCACCAAGCTCCTTTGACCCTGGGATTTCCCAGGCAGGAATACTGGAGTGGGTTGCCATTTCTTTCTCCAGGGATCTACCTGACCCAGGGGTTGAACCCACATCTCTTGCATTGCAGGTAGATTCTTTACAACTGAGCCACCTGTAACCCTTGTTAAAAATATTTAACCTTTATCTAGTTATAGTAAATAATCAGACAAATCCAATTTATGGGACTTTCTGTAAGACAAATGGTCTGAACTTTTCAAAAATGTCACAGTGATGAAAAATTAAAAAGGCAAGAGGAGTATTCTAGATGAGAAAAGATGAAAGAGAAATGGCAGTCAAGTACAGTGCCAAGGCTGGATGGGGAAGATGAATGAGCCATAGAGGACATTTTTAGGACAACTGGGCAAATTTGAATATGGAGTATATATTAGATATAGAAATTCAAAATTAAATGTCTTGGGTATGTGATAGGCTATTGTGGTCATAAAGGATAATGTTCCAATTCTGAGGTGATACCTGATGAAGCATTTAGATTGAAATGTGATGATGTCTGCCATTTGTTTTCAAATGGTTTAGGGAAAAGAAATCTGTTTGTTGAAAGAGAAAGCAAAAGTGGCAAAATGTTTACCGTGGTCTATGCTAAGTTGCTTCAGTTGTGTTGGGTTCTTTGTGACCCAGTGGGCTGTAGCCTGCCAGGCTCCTCTGTCCATGGAATTCTCCAGGCAAGAATGCTTGAGTGGGTTGCCATTTCCTTTTCCAGGGGATCTTCCTGACCCGGGTATCGAACCCATGTCTCTTGTGTCTCTGGCATTAGCAGGCAGGTTCTTTACCACTAGGACCTCTGGGAAGTCCAGTGGGGAATATGAGTGAAGAGCAAATGGATATTCATCTTAGTATTCTTTCACTTTTTGATAGAATTTCAGTGTTTCAGAATATAAAGTTGGAGAGAGAAAAAAAGAGTGCAATTAAGAGATGCCTCCAGCAACCAGACTCGGGAAAGGCACTGTCAATTTGAGGATGCACTGGTGGCCCAGTGAAGGCATGCTGAAGAGAAGAACATGAGTTTTGTTTTGTTTTGTTTAGAACATGTGTTTTAAAGTATATACAGCTGACGTGGACTGATGGCTACTTGTTTGGTAGGAAAAGAGGTTGTTGCAGCTACATAGTTGGGCATGGAAGAGCATGCAGAAGTAAAGATGGAGAAACAAAGTGTACTTGGCTAAAGGAATTGAGAGGAGGGGTAAATAAGTTCAGAGAAGGGAAGTGGCCTAATGAAGAAGAGGAGAAGGACGAGGGGCAACTGAAAACTGTCAATGATCAGTTGGCAGTGATTCCATTAAGGAGAGAGCAAGATTATTCTGATGGCTATGTGTTGAAAACAAACAAACTGAGGCTTAATCGACTTATAAATGTAATTCAGAATTATGGAACATTCAAACATTACCCGAACAGATATTGTAACAGACTTGTTTTTCTTTTTGGTGAGACTGAAGTGAGAAAAGTGGTAAAGGAATAAAATAAATATTAAAAAGGACTAAGAAGGAGAGAAGATGGAAAGGATTTCCTAAGTATATTTCCCATCCCTGTTAATCACACCACTTACCCATTTAGTCACTGGCTCAGATGACAAGCCTGGGAATCAGGCCAGACTCTTTGCTGTCCCTTACATGTCATATCCCATTCTATCAGACTCAGTTCTGTGGACTTCTGGTTTCTACATAAGCTACTGCTTCATCTTCCTCTCTCACTTCTTGCTTATATTAATACTGTTGCAGTAGCCTCTTGCTGCTGCTGCTGCTGCTAAGTCGCTTCAGTCGTGTCCGACTCTGTGCGACCCCATAGATGGCAGCCCATCAGGCTCCCCTGTCCCTTGGATTCTCCAGGCAAGAACACTGCAGTGGGTTGCCATTTCCTTCTCCAGTGCATGAAAGTGAAAAGTGAGGTCGCTCAGTGAAAGTGAAGTCGCTCCAACTCTTCGCGACCCCATGGACTGCAGCCCACCAGGCTCCTCCATCCATGGGATTTTCCAGGCAAGAGTACTGGAGTGGGGTGCCATCACCTTCTCCGAGTCTCTTGCTAGGGCGATTTAATGTAATCTCATGATGCCATCATGATCCTTGGATGATATAAAGAATCTTTCTTGTGCTTGAAATCCTTCATGAACACTTTCAGCCCGTAGGGTAAACTCCACCTTTGCTGATGCGGAAGTTTCCCTCGTGCTTACCCTCTAACCTTGTGTTACTTCCTCCTTATTTCACACCCCCATTCCCAAACCTACTTTCCTACTCCTTGCTGTCCCCTAGAATCCCATGCCGTGCCGTATCTGTGAAAGGATTCTTTGCACCACTTGTATATAAAATCTTGCCCCCTAACGTGACTAGTTCCTATTTATCTTTCAGGATTTAGCCAAGAAGACTGCTGAGAAACTTTTTCTCTTTTACTAGGAGGCTGTGTGAGTAATTGTTTTAGAACTTGGGCTTTGAAGTCAGATGAATGATTCAAATTTGGCTTCTTTTAGTATCTACATAACCTTGGACAAATCACTTACTTTTGTTTTACCTCAGTTTCCCTATTTGAGGAAGAGGGACGATAAAACTTAGCTTGTAGGATGGTGGTGGTGGTTTAATTGCTGAGTCGTGTCCCACTCTTGTAATCCCACGGACTGTAGCCCGCCAGGCTCCTCTATCCATGGGATTTCCCAGGCAAGAATATTGGAATGAAGCCATTTCCTTTTCCAGGGGATCTTCCTGACCCAGGGATTGAACCTGGATCAGATTTTTTACCGCTGAGCCACCAGGTAAGCCAGATAGTTGTAAGGATTAAATAAACTCCATGGAGTACAGCGACAGGCACTTGGTAAATGCTCAGTACGTATTAGCTGCTCTCATCCTCATCAGAAGAATGAGATATTTGCCTCCTACATGCTCCTATGAGCACTCTCACTTGCTTTACAAATTTCTGAAAATATTTTAATGTTCTTTATTTATTCTAATTTCTAATTAGAAACAGTTTCTAATTTATTCTTTGTATTAAACTGTTCTCTTCAAGTGCAAGAACTGTATTTTTTATTTTATTTTTTGATGTGGACCAGTTTTTGAAGTCTTTATTGAATTTGTTACAGTATTGCTTGTCTGGTTTTTTAGCCCCAAGACATGTGGGATCTTAGCTCCCTGACCAGGGATCGAACCTGCACCCACTGCATCGGAAGGTAGAGTCTTACACTGAACTGCCAGGGAAGTCTCTAAGAACTGTGTATTCTTAATGCTGAATACAGTGCCTAGACCATAGGTGCTTAGTAAATGTCTAAGTGAAAGCCTAAGAAACTTAACTTTATTGAAGACAGTGTAGGAAAGAGCATGGGAACTGCTGATTACTGGTGTGTGACTTCTTTTCCTTGTTTGAATTTTAAAATCAGAGATAACTGTACCTACCTCAGAATTTAAAGATTATATTTCATATTATATAAAGTGCTCAGCATATTGCCCATAGTGGGTGCTTAAAAAAATGTTAGCTATTCTTTATTAAATGAATTCTTGAATCTTAGTGAGATTTAACCCCAGATCTGTTTGATTTTAAGTGGTATATGTCAATGATAGCTTAACAGTGTTATATGTTTTCCAACTTTTGTGTCCTTAGCTTTTGAAAGAACTTAAATGCTTAGTCAAAATAGTGAAAATTTCCTTTTCTATAGTATAGATAGAATTTTGAAAATCATGTGTTCAGAAACATATTTGGTGAGTTCTTACTATAAGCAACATATTTTTGGTTATACTCAGAAGCTTAATTACTGTCTTGAAAAGTACTCAGTATAGTCTGTGATAATTTCCCAAAAATGTAACAGAAAATTAGAACTGTGGAGCTTCCTATGACTAATACCACTGGGAAGAGCGGATGACTAAACCATAGACTATATCTGGTAAGAAATTTTTGCCCCTTTCACTCTATAAATTGATAATCCTTTCAAGTTTAAACTTTAACGGTTGGTCGGTGGCCCTACTAGGTAAGACTTAATTTATGGGAGGTTTTTTTTTTTTTTTTTTTGTATGTATGCCTTGGTACCTTTTATTCTTGTGACTTAAGGCTTCGTGGAAGTTTAAAAATAAAATAAGTAGTTTTAATGAAGGGCCAGAGTTAATAAAGGTAATTGGTGGATTTATTCATGAAAGTAAGTTAGTTGTTGTTGTTGTTGTTTTTTACTATTGTGCAAGTTTTATTGAACACGTATGATTGCTGTAAAGTTATGATTTCTTGAAGACAGGTGAATTCTGTGACTGTCAAAGAACAGAGAGAATAATCTGAAACAGTGATTTCAGATTATTGAAATGAAATTTTTTCTGATTAGTTATTAAAGGACCTGAAATGTACATACCACTTTCACTAATAATAGTTAATATAACCTCTTAAGTGGTGTTTAACTGGTTCATGATTGGAAAGGCAGGTGAGGAGATTAGGAAATAAGCTGCAAAAGTAGGGCAGGCTTGCTGGCTTAAAATAGGAATGAAAGCAGGGTTATTTGCAGTGAACAGAGACAGCTATTTAGGTAAATCCTAGTGTCCCATGAGGATAAGACCACACAATAATCTAAAAATAATAGCTTAAAGGCCAGTAACTTTTAAGGTTTCTCTCCTATACTTCCTACAGGATTAACGTGGTTGTCACCAATGTGGTCTTTCTCTTTAATGCAGTTCTGCATCAGATGTTAGACATATGAAACTATGTATCATTTATGTAGTGGATGTATATTAAAGCAGTGTACTGAGTTGAATTTGACCATGAAAAGGCTGCAGAATTTTTTCAGTGTACTGTAAGAACTTAGTTTTTAAAATTTATTAAATTTTTTTTCGATAATTTTAGATTTACAAGATGTTGCAAAGAAATGTACAGGAAAGTCCTATGCACCCTCCCCTAGGTCTCTTCCGCAGTGTCAGTATCTCACACTGCCAAAGTACTGTACCAAAACTAAGATATTGACATTGGCACGATCCAGAGAGCTTATTTGTTTCACCAGTTATACATGGACTTGTGTGTGTGTGTGTGTAGCTGTATGCAGTTTCACATGTTTATAGCTACAACCACAATCAAGATACTCAACTGAATCACCACCATAAGACTCTTGTGTTACTACCCCTTTGTTGCCACACCCATCCCCTTCAGAAACTCATTTTTATAGTTTGCTTATTGTCTTGAATCATATATAAACTTGATTTGATTAGGGTTTTTGCTTCTGAGTTGAAAGCATTATACAATAGGTTCCCCCCCACACACACACACAATCCAGGTAATCTAATAGCAACTGTCTCAGGGCAAAAACTAGGTTAAAATATGTTGGCAATTTGGGAGCACTAAAAACTTTCTTGGATAAATGTATTAAGGCTTAGAATGATGATTCTGAACTCTGATTACCAAACAGAATCACCTGTGGAGCTTAAAAAAAAAAATGAAGGAAATATGGGTACCTTGGCCTCATTCCAGATAAATCTGGCAAGCAGCATTGAACATAAAATCCAGGTTACAAAAGGATACACAGTATGATACATATATAAAAATTTTAAATATATTGTATATAAATATATTTAAGCAAAATTATATATATATAAAGAAATTGACATTGGGAATGATACACAAATACTTAATGGTACTAATTACGTCTGGGATGAAGGAAAAGGATGGAGGCTGTCTTCAATTATAATTGTAACATTCTAGTTCTTTAAAGTATTTGAAACAGATATGGCAGACTTAATATTTTAAATCTATGTTGTAGGTACATGGGTGTTCATAGTATTTATATTATTTTCTATACCATTTTATGTAAATTTATTTTTTTAACTATTTCATTAAAAATATGTATAAAGTGTTAGTCATTCAGTCATATCTGACTCTTTGTGACCCCCATGGGCTTATTAGCCCACCAGACTTCTCTGTCTATGGGATTCTGCAGGCAAGACTACTGGAGTGGGTAGCCGTTCCCTTATCCAGGGGATCTTTCCAACCCAGAGATCAAATCTGGGTCTACATGCAGTATATTACATCTGTGTTTCGAATTTCCTCTTTTCTCCCTTTTAGTATACCTTCTGTTTATTTTATTTTGGTGCCAAGAGTGGAAATAAATACCTAAAAATGAAGATTGAGAAAGTAGCTTTGGAATTTCCAGAAGACCCAGACTTCCAGCTCAGGTTTCAGCTTTCTGATGCCCTTCCCCGATTTCTGTAGCCATCTACTGATAATCCCCTCTATAGTCTTTCATACAGCTAATACTTCCAATACAGTATATTGCTTAACTGTTCTGTGTTGACATTACATCTTATTTTTTGATATAATATTGACATTACTTTAATTATTTTGTGTGCTTAAATAGAATATAAATTTCTTTAAGGTAAACTCATGTGTTACATAATCTATACCTTACCTTCTAGACAGTATGAGTATGTAGTAGATGCTTGATAAATACTGAATTATTTAACTTAGAATATAATTACCTCCCTCGTATTTTCTACTTTTACTTAAAGAACCTTTGCAGTTTTTTGTCTCCTATAGATTTCAGAACTTAAGGTTTTAACAAATAATCACTATTAAATAGGATTTTAGGAAGGCCAGCTGTAGGAACTTAGATCTCTTCAGGTACTGAGTGTTTTATTTTTCAGTTAGTAACATTGTATAACCATGAATTCTGTAAAATCTTGAATTGTGTAAAATCCTGGATTGTATAAAATTCTTTTGCTTTCTTGAGTATATTTGCATATGAATTTATTTATTGTGTGTTATGTCTACATAATACTCATTTAAACTTAAATTTTAGTGGCTTTCCAGAGAGATTATTTGTATTCTAACCTTTTTTTTTTTTTACTTTGACTTATGTATGAAGAGAAACTATTAGAGATTATTTGATGAAGCACTATAGCAAAGGACTTCCCTGATAGCTCAGTTGGTAAAGAATCCTCCTGCAATGCAGGAGACCCATTTCAATTCTTGACTTGGGAAGATCTGCTAGAAAAGGGATAGGCTACCTACTTCAGTTATTGGGCTTCCCTTGTGGCTCAACTGGTAAAGAATCTGCCTGCGATGTGGGAAACCAGGATTTCATTCCCTGGGTTAGGAAGACCCCTGGAGAAGGGAAGGGCTACCCACTCCAGTATTCTGGCCTGGAGAATTCCATGGACAGTCCATGGGATTGGAAAGAGTCAGGCATGACTGAGTGACTTTTCTAAGGAACTTAGTCTCTGGAATCAATCAACCTGAGATCAGATTCCAGCTCCTCCAGTTACTTACTAGTTGTGAGATTTTGGACAAAGTTTCTAACTTCCCTGAGCCTTGGTTTTCACATTTGTCAAGTGGGGATAATAATACTTCATAGAGTGTTATTAGGTTAGATGAGACTATGTATGTAAAGCCCTCAGCATAATGGCTATTTTGTAGTTAGCAGACAACAATTATCATTATGATCACTATTATTTTTTGTGACTCTATAGTTAAGAAAGTTGAAATCTGAAACCTATACTGAAAAGTGTTTTTTGGATACTTTTGACAACCTAGCACAGTATAAATAATTTAGCATCAGAGATTGTAGCTAACTTATATTAGCAAATTTAATGTACTAACAAAAAGAATAACATGTTATTATCAAGTAGGATTTATCTCAGTAATGCAAAGTTGTGTTAACATTTGAAAATCAATGAATATAATTACATATTAACAGAATAAAGGAGAAACACATAGCATTACCTCAGTAAATTCAGAAAAACTGACAAAAATTCAACATCCCATTCATGATTTAAACAAACATACTTCTAGAAATACTAAAGGAAATCAACCCTGAATATTCACCAGAAGGACTGATGTGAAAGCTGAAGCTCTAGTACTTTGGCCACCTGAGGCAAAGAACTGACTCATTGGAAGAGACCCTGATGCTGGGAAAGATTGAGGGCAGGAGAAGGAGGTGCAGAGGATGAGATGGTTACATATCACTGACTCCATGGACATGAACTTGAGCAAACTCTGGGAGACAGTGGAGGACAGGGAAGCCTGGCATGCTGTATATATATAATATGTATATATTCTTTACTATTATAGTTGATTACAGGATTTTGAGTATAGTTCCCTGTGCTCTACAGTGGGTCCTTACTTACCTATTTTATTCATCAGAGTTTGTATCTGCTAAGCCCAGACTACTAATTCAGCCCTTCTTTCCCTGTTTTGTAACCCTGTTTATTTTGTATGCTTGTGAGTCTGTTTCTGTTTTGTAAATAAGCTCATTTGTATCATATTTTAGATTATACATGTCAGTGATACCATATGATATTTGTCTTTATCTTTCAGACTTCACTTGGCATGAGTATCTCTAGGCCCATGCATGTTTGCTGCAAATGACATTATTCTTTTTTTATGACTGAGTAGTATTCCTCTGTGTGTGTGTGTGTGTGTGTGTGTGTGTGTGTGCGTGTGTGTACACCGTATCTTTATCCATTCATCTGTTGATGGACAATTAGGTTGCTTCCATGACTTGGCTATTGCAAATAGTAAGCAAAATGATTTTAAAAAGGAAGAACAAGCTTGAAGGACTCACACTACTGATTTCAAGACTCATTATAAAGCTACAGTAATCAAGACAGTGTGGTAAAGGTGAAAATCACAGACAGATAGATAAATGGAAAGGAGCAGAGTCCAGAAATAGAGCTACACATAAATGGTCACTTGATTTTTTGATAAGGCAATTCAGCAGTGAAAAGAAAACGTTTACAACAAATGGTGTTGGGACAACTGGATATCCATGTGGAGAAAAGTAAAATCTGACACGTAGCCTACACAAGGCTTATTTAATAATGGATCACAGACCTAAATGTAAAAGCGAAACGTTACCATTTTTGTAAACTTGGGAGAAATATCAATAACCTCAGATACGGAGATGACGCTACCCTTATGGCAGAAGTGAAGAAGAACTAAAGAGCCTCTTGATGAAAGTGAAAGAGAGAGAGTGAAAATGTTGGCTTAAAACTCAACATTCAGAAAACTAAGATCATGGCACCCAATCCCATCACTTTTTGGCAAATAGATGGGGAAACAATGGAAACAGTAACAGACTTTATTTTCTTGGGCTCCAAAATCACTGCAGATGTTAACTGCAGTCATGAAATTAAAAGGCACTTACTCCTTGGAAGAAAAGCTATGACCAACTGGGACAGCGTATTAAAAGCAGAGACATTCCTTTGCCAACAAAGGTCCATCTAGTCAAAGCTGTGGTTTTTCCAGTAGTCACCTATGCATGTGAGAGAGAGTTGGATCACAAAGAAAGCTGAGCACTGAAGAATTGATGCTTTTGAACTGTGGTGTTGGAGAAGACTCTTGAGAGTCCCTTGGACTGCAGTGAAATCCAACCAGTCCATCCTAAAGGAAATCAGTCCTGAATATTAATTGGAAGGACTGATACTGAAGCTGAAACTCCAATACTTTGGCCATCTGATGCAAAGAACTGACTCACTGGAAAAGACCCTGATGCTAGGAAAGTTTGCAGACAGGAGGAGAATGGGATGACAGAGGATGAGATGGTTGGGTGGCATCACCGACTTGATGGACATGAGTTTGATAAGCTCTGGGAAGTTGGTGATCGACAGGGAAGCCTGGCATGTGGCAGTCCATGGGGTCACAAAGAGCTGGACACGACTGAGCGACTGAAATGAACTGAACTGAGTTGTAAGGAAAACCTAGAAGAAATCTTTCTGACCTTGGGGTAGACAAAGTTTTCTTAAGTCACAAAAACCAAGAACTATAAAAACTGCTAATTGGACTTCATCAAAATTAAAATCTTTTGCTCACAAAGAGCTGGACACGACTGAGCGACTGAAATGAACTGAACTGAATTGTAAGGAAAACCTAGAAGAAATCTTTCTGACCTTGGGGTAGACAAAGTTTTCTTAAGTCACAAAAACCAAGAACTATAAAAACTGCTAATTGGACTTCATCAAAATTAAAATCTTTTGTTCTTCTAAATATGTTTTGTTAAGAGAATGAAAGACAAGCCTTGGACTGGGAGAAAATACAATAGGTGTGTCTCACAAAGGACTTTTAATAAACAAAAAAAAAGAAAGAAAAAAAAAAGAATATATAAAGAACAACTCACTGATAAGCCAACCAGCAAAATTTAAAAATGGGCACGATTTGAACAGACAAGTCACAAATGAAGATGTATAAATAGCCAGTGGTAGACAAGAAGATATTTGGTATCGTTAGCTATTACAGAAGTACACATTAAAACTGCAATGAGCTACCATGACACACCCATTAGAATGGCTGAAATTGAAGGGACAGCTATCAAGTTCTAACAAGGATGTGCAGTGACAAGCTCTCAGGCACCGTTGGTGGGAATGTAAAGTTGTAAAAGTCCTTGGGGAAAATTGCTCGACAGTCTCCTCATATGGTAATTATACATCTGACCTTACATCTCTGGCACTCCACCCTAGGTATTTACCCAAGAGCAAGAATACACAGAAGAACTGTACAAAAAAGATCTTCACGACCAAGGTAATCATGATGGTGTGATCACTCACCTAGAGCCAGACATCCTGGAATGTAAAGTCAAGTGGGCCTTAGAAAACATCACTACGAACAAAGCTAGGGGAGGTGATGGAATTCCAGTTGAGCTGTTTCAAATCCTAAAAGATGATGCTGTTAAAGTGTTGCACTCAATTTGCCAGCAAATTTGGAAAACTCAGCAGTGGCCACAGGACTGGAAAAGGTCAGTTTTCATTCCAGTCCCAAAGAAAGGCAATGCCAAAGAATGCTCAAACTACCGCACAATTGCACTCATCTCACATGCTAATAAAGTAATGCTCAAAATTCTCCAAGCCAGGCTTCAGCACTACGTGAACTGTGAACTTCCAGATGTTCAAGCTGGTTTCAGAAAAGGCAGAGGAACCAGAGATCAAATTGCCAACATCTGCTGGACCATGGAAAAAGCAAGAGAGTTCCAGGAAAACATCTATTTCTGCTTTATTGACTATGCCAAAGCCTTTGACTGTGTGGATCACAATAAACTGGAAAATTCTGAAAGAGATGGGAATACCAAAGCACCTGACCTGCCTCTTGAGAAACCTATATGCAGGTCAGGAAGCAACAGTTAAAACTGGACACGGAACAAGAGACTGGTTCCAAATAGGAAAAGGAGTACGTCAAGGCTGTATATTGTCACCCTGCTTATTCAACTTCTATGCAGAGTACATCATGAGAAACGCTGGGCTGGATGAAGCACAAGCTGGAATCAAGACTGCCGGGAGAAATATTAATAACCTCGGATATGCAGATGACACCACCCTTATGGCAGAAAGTGAAGAGGAACTCAAAAGCCTCTTGATGAAAGTGAAAGAGGAGAGTGAAAAAGTTGGCTTAAAGCTCAACATTCAGAAAATGAAGATCATGGCATCTGGTCCCATCACTTCATGGGAAATACATGGGGCAACAGTGGAAACAGTGTCAGACTTTAATTTTGGGGGCTCCAAAATCACTGCAGATGGTGATTGCATCCATGAAATTAAAAGGACTCTTGCTTCTTGGAAGAAAAGTTATGACCAACCTAGATAGCATATTCAAAAGCAGACACATTACTTTGCCATCAAAGGTCCATCTAGTCAAGGCTATGGTTTTTCCTGTGGTCATGTATGGATGTGAGAGTTGGACCGTGAAGAAAGCTGAGCACCAAAGAATTGATGCCTTTGAACTGTGGTGTTGGAGAAGACTCTTGAGAGTCCCTTGGACTGCAAGGAGATCCAACCAGTCCATTCTGAAGGAGATCAGCCCTGGGTGTTCATTGCAGGGAATGATGCTAAAGCTGAAACTCCAGTACTTTGGCCACCTCATGCAAAGAGTTGACTCATTGAAAAAGACTCTGATGCTGGGAGGGATTGGGGGCAGGAGGAGAAGGGGACGACAGAGGATGAGATGGCTGGATGGCATCACGGACTCGATGGACGTGAGTCTGAGTGAACTTCAGGAGTTGGTAATGGACAGGGAGGCCTGGCGTGCTGCGATTCATGGGGTCGTAAAGAGTCGGACACAACTGAGCGACTGAACTGAACCGAACTGAATGAAAATAAGATTTGTGCACAAATGTTTATAGCAGCTTTGGTCATAATAGCCCAAACCAGGAAATATTCAGTGGGTAAATGAATGACCTCATGGTAAATTCTCACAGTGGGGCCTAGTCAGCAATAAAAAGATAAAAACTACTGACATATTCAACAGCACAGGTGAATCACAAAACCACTATGTTTATGAAAAATACCAGACACAAAAAAACTAAAAACTGGACTGTTCAATTCATACAAAAATAAAAAGTGCAGAATTCATGTGTAGTGACAGAAAGTATAGCAGCGGTGCTGGGAGGCAGAGGAGAGGGTCTTTCAAGCGTAATGGAAAAGTTTCATATCTTGATTGTGGTTGTGGTTTGACAAACGGAGATGTGTCATATTTTATCGAATTGTGCACATTAGTGGATACAGTTTACTCTTCCTAAATACACCTCAATAAAGCTTATTTTTAAAAAAGAAGTTAAGTGAGCTATACCCTAAAATTGATCCAGGATTTTGTGCAGATGACTTCAGTTTAGTCATTCAGTCGTGTCCAACTCTTTGCGACCCCATGAACCACAGCATGCCAGGCCTCCCAGTCGATCACCAACTCCTGGAGCCCACCCAAACCCATGTCCATTGTGTCAGTGATGCCATCCAACCATCTCATCCTCTGTCGTCCCCTTCTCCTCCTGCCCTCAACTTTCCCAGCATCAGGGTCTTTTCAAATGAGTCAGCTCTCCGCATCAGATGGCCAAAGTATTAGAGTTTCAGCTCTAGCATCATTCCCTGCAATGAACACCCAGGACTGATCTCCTTTAGGATGGACTGGTTGGATCTCCTTGTAGTCCAAGGGACTCTCAAGAGTCTTCTCCAACACCACAATTCAAAGGCATCAATTCTTCGGCACTCAGCTTTCTTCACAGTCCAACTCTCACGTCCATACATAACCACTGGAAAAACCATAGCCTCGACTACATGGACCTTTGTTGGCAAAGTAATGTCTCTGCTTTTCAATATGCTATCTAGGTTGGTCATAACTTTTCTTCCAAGGAGTAAGCATCTTTTAATTTCATGGCTGCAGTCACCATCTGCAGTGATTTTGGAGCCCCAAAAGATAAAATCTGACACTGTTTCCACTGTTTCCCCATCTATTTCCCAGCATACAATTTACTTTGAAATACTGCCTGGAGTTGAAATGCCTCCTTTTCAAAGTATGCTTCAGAGAGAAAATATTTGCACTATATGACTAGCCTTAGTCCATGGGTGTATTCTTAGTTATTTTTTATACTTATTAAAGAACAGCAAATCATTCAGGAGGACAATAAAAGTGAGCAAAGGAGATGTTGTTTATAGATAATTTATGAATGAGTAAATTCGAATGACCAGTGAGCATATGAGATGCTAGAGGTGTGAACAGATATTTCTTTCTACATTACTCATGATCGCAAAAATTAACAATGAGAATAGCTGCAATGTTTAATGATAGCAGATTGGTTAGGTGAATTACGATGCAAACTTTGAGAATTCTGTTGTAGAAGAATATTTGTTGGTGTGAGATTTTAGTAGTTTAATACAAAATTCAAAGAAACAGGTTATAAGAGGAGGATTCTGCAGTATTTTGCAAGAGACAGATTACAGGATTGTATAGTACAGCTGATTATAAAATAAAATATTTAACTATTAAAAATAGTAAGATCTGTACCGGAATTTTAACAGTGATTATCTTTGGTGGCATTCTAAGAGATTTGGTTTTGTGGGAGTTATTGTTTTCTGTGAACTTTAGTTTTTTAAAAATTCTTTTTTTAAATGGAAGTATGGGGATCTCCCTGGTCGTCCAGGGGTTGGGAATCCACCTTTCAGGGGACATGGGTTTGATCCTTGATTGGGTAATTGGGATCCCACGTGCCATGGAGCAGCTAAGCCCGCCCCCCACAACTAGAGAATCTGTGAGCTGTAGCAAAAGGTCCCACGTGATGGAAGGAAGATGCTGTGTCCCACAGCTAAGACCTGACGCAGCCAAATAAATGGATGAAGAAATAAGTATTTTTTAAAATTTGAAGTATACTGGATATATAATATATTGTTAGTTTCAGGTGTATCATAGAGTAATTCAGTTATATAATATATATGTTTTATATTGTTTTCCGTTATAAGTTATTACAAGATACAATTCTCTGTGTTATATAATAAATCCTATTGCTTGTCTGTTTTATGTACAGTAATTTGTATATGTTGTTAAAAACTGTTTTGCATTGAGTATGTGGTTTCTTTGATGTGATTTGAAGATAAGCAGAAGGTTAAACATTGATACTGGGGTATTCATTATGCTGTACTTTCTGTTTTTGCAAATTCTTTGAGAATTTCAAAAAAGTTTTACAATAGCTTGAAAATCTTCACTTTATTTACAGTGTGAGCTATGATATTTATCAAGCATAGCTCCACTTAGGCTATTTAATGGCAGTCATTAAGTTTGATTTTAATAAACACAAAATGTAATAACATTTTGTTCACATTAGATACAAAGCAAATTATCACCTCTAACTGATGGCTGATTTAGATTTGTTAAGTTTCACAATAGGAAGAGGTTTTGAATTTGGACACCAAGATCTGTTGATGATGTGTTGATGATCCATTAATGGTTAGTTATCTTTGGGAATTGCCTGGCAGTCCAGTGGTTAGGACTCAGCACTTTCACTGCCTAGGCCTGGGTTCAGTCTCTGGTAGGGGAACTAAGATCCCTCAAGCTTTACAGCATGGCAAAAAAAAACCCCCCAAAACACCAAAAGTAGTCTTTCTAGCCTTGTAGAAACAGGTGGTGAATTTACTTCTCTGACATGCAGCAATACTCTTCGATTCCTAGATGAGTTGCAGCCAAAATAGATATTGGTAGTATTACCATTGGATTGATTAATTTATAATAGAGTTATGTACATTTTGAATAAGTAATACAGTTTGTTGTTGTTAAGTTGCTCAGTCGTGTCTAACTCTTTGTGACCCCATGGACTGCAGCATCCCAGGCTTCCCTATCCTTCACCAACTCCTGAAGTTTGCTCAAACTCATGTCCATTGAGTCAATGATGCCATCCAACCATCTCGTCCACTGTTGTCCCCTCTCCTTCTGCCCTCAATCTTTCCCAGCATCAGGAGCTTTTCTAATGAGGCTCTTTGCATCAGGTGGCCAAAGTATTGGAGCTTCAGTCTCAGTGTCAGTCCTTCCAATGAATATTCAGGACTGATTTCCTTTAGGGTGGATTGGTTGGATCTTGCTGTCCAAGGGACTCTCAAGAGTCTTCTCCAACACCACAGTTCAAAAGCATCAATTCTTCAGCACTCAGCTTTCTTTGTGATCCAACTCTCACTCCATATATGACTACTGGAAAAGCCATAGCTTTGACTACATGGACCTTTGTTGGCAAAGTAATGTCTCTGCTTTTAATATGCTGTCCTGGTTATATTTAATATATGTCCTGTCCTCATAGCTTGTCTTCCAAGGAGCAAGCGTCTTTTAATTTTATGGCTGCAGTCAGTCACCATCTGCAGTGATTTTGAAGCCCAAGAAAATAAAGTCTGTTACTGTTTCCATTGATTCCCCATCTATTTGCCATGAAGTGACGGGATCAGATGCCATGATCTTAGTTTTCTGAATGTTGAGTTTTAAGCTAGCTTTTTCACTCTCCTCGTTCACCTTCATCAAGAGGCTCTTTAGTTCCTCTTTGCTTTCTGCCATAAGGGTGATGTCATCTGCATATCTGAGGTTATTGATATTTCTCCTAGCAACCTTGATTCCAGCTTGTGCTTCATCCAGGCTAGCATTTTGCATGATGTACTCTGCATATAAATTAAACAAGTAGGGTAACAATGTACAGCCTTGACATACTCCTTTCCCAATTTGGAACCAGTCAGTTGTTCATGTCCAGTTCTAACTGTTGCTTCTTGACCGGCATACACATTTCTCAAGAGGCAGGTATGGTGGTACGGTATTCCCATCTCTTGAAGAATTTTCCACAATTTGTTGTGATCCATACAGTCAGAGGCTTTAGTGTGTCAATGAAGCAGAAGTAGATGTTTTTCTGAAATTCTCTTGCTTTTTCTATGATCCAATGGATGTTGGGCAATTTGATCTCTGGTTCCTCTGCCTTTTCTAAATCCAGCTTGAACATCTGGAAGTTCTCCATTCATGTACTGTTGAAGCCTAGCCTGGACAATTTTGAGCATTACTTTGCTAGCATGTGAGATGAGTGCATTTGTGTGGTAGTTTGAACATTCTTTGGCATTGCCCTTCTTTGAGATTAGAATGAAAACTGGCCTTTTCCAGTCCTGTGGCCACTGCTGAGTTTTCCATATCTGTCGGCATAGAGTGCCACACTTTAACAGCATCATCTTTTAGGATTTGAAATAGCTCAGCTGGAATTCCGTCGCCTCTACTAGCTTTGTTCGTAGTGATGCTTCCTAAGGTCTACTTGACTTCGCACTCCAAGATGTCTGTCTCTAGGTGAGTAATACAGTAATATGGTATGAACTTTTAAAAGGTGTGTAACAAAAGTCTTCCTCCTATCCCTGATTCTAGGCCACCAGTTCCCGGTCTTGGGGAGGTTAAAGCCTGTCACCAGAGACCACCAGGAGCACATCTATATCTTATCAAAATGCAGTTACACTTAGCTTGTTGCAGCAAGGAATAACACATACTAGAATAACTGGTGGGGCATCTCAGAAGGAGGGAGTTAGAAAGGAGGATACACAGAATTTTCAGAGCAGAGATTGGTCACAGAGTGAATTTAGGGTGGAAGTTAGTAGTCTGGGCAGGGACTGGCTACACTGTGTGATGTAGTTGACTTGCTGGAATGGTCAGTGATTTTATCTTTAGTACACCCGAGTCCCTGAGGTGTTTTTGTCAGATCAGTTTCTGTGTAGTACTGGAACATACATAATGAGCTAATGTCAAAAAAAAAAAAGAGAGAGCTTAGATAGTCTGTAATGCACATTGTGGTTTGATTCGGTTCACTTTTTCTGACTTCTAAGTCATAGTGTTTTTTCTGAGTTTGGGAACAATTTGTGGTTTCTGTTTCAATTTTCACTCTTTGCTTCTGATCATTTTTTAACTAAACTGGAGGATTTACCATTTAGGAGTGATCAGTCAAGATCTGTGCCATTGTTAAGAGAGGTTGTCAGTGTTTATCAAGCTTTTGATGATAGTAATATTGACCTCTGTAAACACCAAGCCATTTTGTTCTTTTTCTTAGGTGATTTTTTCTTGTTTTTATTTATTTTATTGTAATATAATTGTTTTACAATGTTTCGTTAGTTTCTGCTATACAACTTGAATCAGCTATATGCATACATATGTCCCCTCCCCCTTGGGCCTCCCTCCCACCCACGCATCCCACCCCTGTAGGTCAGATGATTATTTTTTGAGTCAGAGTCACCTGGCATGATGATGACTGAATGCATTATTTAAGACTCTGGAGACCACACACATGACATCTGTAACAGACAAAACTTCAATAATTATTGTTAAAACTTGAGATAATGTCTCATATATTTCATATCTATCTGGATCTTCCTATGGTAACCAAGTCATTTTTCCCCCTTTAATTTGGATATGGATTATTTTCCTTTCCCAGTGTCTGAGGAATTAGTCCTGCATTTATTGATTATCAAGGATAAAGGTCTTGGTAGTACTAAGAATAAAGGGCATGGTGTTTACTGACAGTCTGGAATCTTGAGACAGAAGAAAATATCCAAGAGAATAAAGGGCAGAAGCATGGAATGTGCATGGTAATCAGTGGCTTCTGGCATCTGAGAGATTGTGTTCTGTTGATTTTGGACATAAATGGTCTATTCACGTTATCTTCTGCTTTTGGAGCAAAACAGTTCTGGAAATCCTAACTCAGACACAGTGTCTGGCCATAGCAATGATGTCAGCGTTACGCATAGTTAATTTGTTCCATGTAGTGTTAGTTGCATTGGAGAAGGAAATGGCAACCCACTCCAGTATTCTTGCCTGGAGAATCCCAGGGACGGGGGAGCCTGGCAGGCTGCCATCTGTGGGGTCTCACAGAGTCAGACGCGACTGAGGCGACTTAGCAGCAGCAGCAGCAGCAGCAGTGTTAGTTACAAGTACCTGATACATACCTTTACCAAAGTTCTTTTGACATGTCTCCCCAAGGTTAGCTGTTGATCTTTAGATTATAGCTGGAACTTTAGGTGAATGTAAGGAAGAAGCAGAAACTCTTTGTAGGTGTTGAGTCTGCAGGCTTTATTTATTCATTATTTATTATATTAACCATTAACCAGCCTTATCAGAATGGAAGAGAGTGGAATCTTCTGTTAAAGTACATAATCAGTTTCATAAAGAGTCAGTCGTTGAGTATTCTGAAAGTAAGAATATGTCTTGAACAGAGAGGATATTGCCAAATCTCCAAGCCTTTTGATTTATCCTATAAAATGTATGAGGAATGTCACCAATACAAGCTTATTTAAACCTAGAGATAAATCTTTTGTCGACAGCTATTGTGTCAGTCTTTGTATATAAATGTATCTTTAACCTGAAAGATAGACAAACATTGAAGCATATCTGCTTTGCTGCTGCTGTCACTTCAGTCCTGTCCGACTCTGTGTGACCCCATAGACGGCAGCCCACCAGGCTCCCATCCCTGGGATTCTCCAGGCAAGAACACTAGAGTGGGTTGCCATTTCCTTCTCCAGTGCATGAAAGTGAAAAGTGAAAGTGAAGTCGTTCAGTCGTGTCTGACTCTTAGCGACCTCACGGACTGCAGCCTACAAGGCTCCTCCGTCCAGGCAAGAGTACTGGAGTGGGCTGCCATTTTAACACATTTTAAATTAATACGTCATTAACTTAGGAAAGCTGAGGGCTGAACTCTTTTCATTTGTCAGATTTTTTTTTTCTTTTTACCCCATTTTAATAAAGCAAAGAGCTCTCACAATAGTTTTGAATTAATTAAAAGTTGGAGAATGCCAAACAGAGCTAATAATCTCTGTTAATCCTTTAAAAATATTTTTAATAAGGTAAAGGATCAAATCTTTGTGTAACCTAATGGTCCTTTAATTGGGTAGACCCAAAGGTATTGGAGGCGTAAGAGACATCTTTACAGTTTTATTGTTCTGAATTTGGAGTAGAACAAAATTGAAGGGAATTGTTGTGTGACAAAATACTAGTTGTGACTATCCAAAGATGAGGAGTAAATTAAAGGCAGTATATTTAAAAATACAGCAATAAGTGACACTGTTTATTAGGAATGTCATCTTTTTTCTAAAAGTAAGGAATATAAAAAAAAAAGAAGACTTACAAGTTTGTTAAAAGAAAAAAAAGCACAGAATTAACAGGATACTTTGATTTAAGGATTTAAGGAATGTCTTCTTTCGGCACAGAATAACTTTGCCCTTTTAACAGAAAGAAAATCAAATTCTAGTTTTCCTCTATTTATTACTCATGAAAGCATTTACATTAAAAGGATTTATAAGCCTTTATTCCTTATGATAAATCCCTCACATTTAACCAGTTTTGTCAGAAATTTTGATGTATTTTCTTTCTCTCATCAAAGGTTGTTTTGTTTGTGTACAAACCCAGACAAATAAAATATACCAGTTCTCAGACTTTCTACCTTTATTAAGGTCTACTGTCTAATTTATCTGTAGCTATACTCTGTCATTTTTTGATACAACCAGAAATTCCCCCCGCCAGCTTTATTAAGATAAAATTGACATATATCATTTCGTGAGTTTAAGGTGTATAATATGTTAATTTGATATACTTATATACTGCAAAACGATTATTTACCACAATGGTGTCAGCTGACAACATATAAGCACCGTACAATGACCATATCTTTTTTGTGGTGAGACAGACATTTCTTTTTCTAAAATACAAAATTATTCTCTATTTCTACATAACCAAAAACATATCTGATACTATGCATTCACATTTCCGTGTCTTTACATGCATTCTTTTACATTCCTTCAAAATCAATAACAAAAGACATTGTTAAGAGTTAAAGGTTGAATGAGAGGGGAATTGTGAGGGTATTAGAAATGAGTAAACTTACAACTTTCAGAGAGTTACAAATTAAAAGGGCTTTTATTGCCTGTGGATTAATTGGTCTCTAAATTCCCTTTAGGGTAATGCCAAATAGTCTTTTCCAGGTTTTGTGTCTCCTGCCTGTGTGAGTGCTAAGTCACTTCATTGGTGTCCGACTCTTTGCAATCCCATGGACTGTAGTCTCCCCAGGCTCCTCTGTTCATGGGATTTTCCAGGCAAGAATACTGGAGTGGGTTGCCATTTCCTCCTACAGGGGATCTTCCTGACCCAGGGATTGAACCTGTGTCTCCTGCATTGGCAGATGGATTCTTTACCACTGAACCACCAGGAAAGCCTCTTTGTATCTCCTGTGCTGTGCTTAGTCGCTCAGTCGTATCTGACTCTTTTTGACCCGATGGACTGTAGCCCGCCAGGCTCCTTTGTCCATGGGATTCTCCAGGCAAGAATACTGGAATGAGTTGCCATGACCTTGCCCAGGGGTCTTGCCCACCCAGGGATCAAACTCATGTCTCCCACATTGCAGGCGGATTTTTTACTGTCTGAGCCACCAGGGAAGCCTTGTGTCTCCTAAACACATCAAAATAGGGACTAATTGATAGAGATCAGGGATATTTACACAAGCCTGATTCCTTCAGCAAATGTTCTTTTTTCCTGGCATTTGGGAATTCTTTCAGGGAGCCAGTTTTAGAGTTTGAATTGCATTTGGAAGTCTCCTCATATTAAAGAATGCAGAGCATTGGGTATTCAGAATTCTGTTTCCTATTGTTTGAAGGTGCCTCTCAAATAATTTTGTTCATGTGAGACGTTCCCCAAGATGCCATTTGTATTTCATAATTTTTCCTGGGTGAAATTATGCCATTTATTGAGTATATTCATAATCTGAAAACGTAAAGGAAGCAGAAGAGGCACAGAGGAGACAAAGGCTCAGACTGAGAAAGCTCAGTGTGACCTGCAGCAATGATTAAGGACGGCACTTTTGCAACCACGTGTCTCTAGAAGACACAAAGTGACACCAGAGATCAACTGTTACCAACTGAGGGCCAGTCAGAGCCTCAGCTCCAGGTAGACAGAACTAAACAAAACACTTCTCAGGAGTTTAAGGACTGAGGAAGATCCTTAGGAAGTTTTAGAAAAATTGACCTAGTGCAGAGTTGATCTAAGACACTCATCTAATGAGACCTTCCAAACTTGTCAGAGGCTGTCTGAACCAGCCATTGGGGCTGGCTGGAGGATACCCTGCTTAGATCCTTGTCTGTCCTCTGCCTATGTACTTCCTCCTAGATGAGTGACACTCAAGATGCTGAACAAACAGACAGGTGATAGGAATGCTATTAATTAGAAGCCAGATTTTGCTTTCAAACAGTACAATCTGATAAGACTGAAAGAGGACCCACATATCACCTTGACCCTGAAGTGCTCGACAAAATTACTAGAGCTCAGGCAACGCACTCCTGTAGTCAGGGTGGCCCTGAGCAGGTGGTTGTCAAATGGCCTCATAAGTGTACACTGTTACACTGGTACATGGATGTACCCAGAAACAAGGTCAGCTGAAGGATTTGTTTATAAAGAAAAGTTAGGTTTAGGAAGATCCCCTGGAGGAGGAAAATGGCAATCCACTCTAGTATTGTTGCCTGAAAGATTCCATGGACACGAGGAGCCAGGCGGGCTGCAGTCCACAGGGTCGCAAAGAGTCAGACATGGCTAAGCAACTGAGCACACGCACACAGAACCAATGAGAACCAGAGGGGCTAGGGACCTTCTCTGAGGCAGTTAGGAAGGCTGCTCATAGATACTATTGTTAGATAAGAGACTGTTGTTGGATTTTTAGGGTGGAAGTTGGTAATCTGGGCAAGGGCTGGTTAGAATCTGTAAACTTGTAAGTTGCTGGTACTCATAAGTTCTAGTGTTAGATCAGATCTGGTGTCTATGCAGAGTTACTGTTAAATTACTTTACCTGAGGTCTTATCTTGAAACGTACAGATCTGAAACATCTGGTGTGAGAAAGTTTGAGCTCCGATAGTCTGTGATGTATGTTGTGGTTTGGTTTGGCTCACTTGTCTGTCCTATGAGTCATAGTACAGTTATAAGTTGGGACTTCTGTTTCGATTCTGAGAGGTGTCTCGTGTTAGTTTCTTGTGCATATAAAAGTGTATTTGTGATTGTTGAACAGTCTAAGGAAAAAACTTTAACTTCAAGAATTCAATACTAGTTTTCCACTGCTGTGTAACAAATTATCAAAAACTTAGTGGCTTAAAACAGTGATTTTTCAGCTCAAAGTTGTGTGGCTCAGAGGTACATTTGTGGCATAGACTTCTCTGCTCAACAGCTCAAAGGCTGAAATCAAAGTGCCCACCAGGGTGAGTTTACATGTGGAGGCTCGAGGAAGAATCTGATCATTAGCGTGTTCAGGTTATTGATAGTTCCTTGTGGTGGTAGGAATGAAGTCTTTATTTTTATCTGGGGGCCTCTTCTTGCTCCTAGAGGCTGCCTTCATTCCTTGCTCCGTGGCCTCCTCTATCTCCAAGCTAACGATGGAGAACTTATACGTTGAATCCCTTTCATGCTTCAGATCTCTCAGCTCCTATGTCTAACCTCTAGATCCAGATGCAAAGGTCTCCTGTGCTTAGGTCGGGTGTACCTGGACAATCTCTTATTTTAAGGTCATCTGATATGGGACCTTACTTAGGCTTGAAGACTTCCTTCCTTCCAGCAGTACCTAGACTATGGTTTGATGGAGTACCTGGGAGAAGGTGTGTGTATGCCATGGGCCCAGGCATCTTGAGGGGTCTGTCTCCCACTCACCACAGTGCTTTTGTGTCTTTTGAAGCATAAGCCACAGAGTTTCCTCTTTGTCCAAATAACTCTTGGTCATTTATAGGTGTAACTTAAATTTGACATTGAATTTTTGAATGTCGCTGCTAAGAGTCAGTTTGGGGTACAGCTCTGTTGATTTGAGAAAAGTCTTATTTATGTATGAAACTGATTAACATAGGGAAAGTTATTGCCAACGGGATTGCCTTTTTTGCCTTTGGCATCTCTTATTTTTCTTTTAGTAAATTTTTTAAATAAAAACTTGGAAAAATGTAGGGCAAAGCAGATACGGAAAAAAAAGCCATCTGTAGTCCAAATACATACTTTCATCCTATTCTTCCAATTTTTATTGTTCACTAGAAAGAATATCAGTATGATCATGTAGTATACGAAATAATTATATACTAACTTCTTATATATACATATATTTCTGATTATAGAAGTGTCACAGGGTAATTGGAGAAAATTTAAAAAATAGGCAAGCTGGAAAAATAAGATAATTTAGAATCTTGTTACCTAGCACTAATACTTGGGTATATTTCTTTACTGCCTTGTCTAATGCATTATTTAGTCACAATTTAGATCATATTATATGAATTTATTTTTAAACAGAGTTAACACTGGGACACTTAACAATTTTAAATAAAAGATATTTGGTGTATTACTTATCACCGAGGAGTTTTTTTGTGTCTTAACCTTTAAAAGTGACTTTGTTAATTCTGTGCGAATTTTAAATTCATAAATAAGAGTTCTGTTTTTAAAATTTTACATTCATATGTACATATATATGTATATATATACTTATGATAACTATTTTATGGGAGAAAGAGAGAGAATTCCATTGTCTTTTCAAATTGACTCACTCCCTCAGAGTCCCTGACAGCTGAGTTTTCACCCTACCTCATATGTTAATATCATCCATGGACCAAGGACATTGGTGTTTCCATTGGCTCTACTTCCCTCTTGCTTCTTGAGACAAGATGCCATGACCCTGTCCTCCCTCTGGGGAATAGCAGCTCAAAAAATAAAGTGCTTTGAAAAGAGGTCTTTAAGGAACGTTCTAGACTTAGTGAAAGAGAGCACCATGTGCCTCCTCTCCCCTCTTCTCCTGACTTCTTTGATTGTGCTCAGTCCCTCAGTCATGTCCCATTCTTTGTGACCCCATCGACTGTAGCCTGCCAGGCTCCTCTGTCCTTGGAATTTTCCAGGCAAGAATACTGGAATGGGTTGCCGTTTCCTACACCAGGGGATCTTGCTGACCGAGGGATCGAACTGTGTCTCTTACCTCTCCTGCATTGGCAGATTCTGTACAACTGGCATCACCTGGGACTGACTAGAATGCTAAGATGTTCCACCTGAAGGTGCAGACTGATAATGAGGTCTCAGTGCGGTATTTTCCTGCTGAAACATTAATAGACTGGGCACTCGCTATATGAATTATCGAAGAATACAGAAAATCACTATTTACTTGGTGATGAAAATAGTTTATTACTGTGCTTCTACTTTTGAGGAGAGAGACGAGGCAAAGTCAAATGCTTTGTTTTGTAATATTCCTTGCAAAGTGTCCAAAATGTGATTTGGATTTGGTCATCAACCATGTCAACAATGATTCTGTTTTAACAGTGGGGTGAAAAAAATCCTTCTATTAATGCTTTTCTTAGGATTGAGAAGGAATCGAAATGGAAGACATGTACATGAGTGGAAGTTTGATTCCGAGTTACATAATCTTACGTAAGGAGCTGCTGACTGATTGGGAGAGACCCTGATGTTAGGAAAGATTGAGGGCAGGAGGAGAAGGGGGCAACAGAGGATGAGATGGTTGGATGGCATCACTGACTCAATGGACATGAGTTTGAGCAAACTCAGGGAGATAGTGAACGGCAGAGGAGCCTGACTCTGCAGTCAATGGGGTCGCAAAGAATCCATCATGACTTAGCAGCTGAACAACAATAACAACAATGAGAATACTTAAGATTTATGCTCTTAACTTTCTTATATATCATACAGCAGTGTTAGCTATTATCATTACAGTACATGACATTCCTAGTACTTATTTACCTTTTCACTGAAAATTTGTATCTTGCTACCCCTTTCCTCCATTTCTCCCTCCTCCCACCCTTCTCCTTCGGTAACTATAAGTCTGATCTCCTGTTCTATGAGTTTTGTTTTGTTTTTAGATTCCATATGTAAGTGCTACCATACAGGATTTTGTCTTTCTCTGCCTGACATATTTCACTTTTAGCATGATGCCTTCAAATCCATCCATATTGTTGGAAATTATAAGACTTTCTCATTTTTTAAGGCTGAATAATACTCCATTGTGTATGTATGTACCATAACGTCTTTATTCATCCGTCAGTGGGCACACAGGTTGTTTCCATAACATGTTAAATTGTACATGCCTCTTAGACATCTGAGTAGATGTTAAATAGATTGTTGGATTTAAGAGTCTGGAGGGCTCATCAGTTTTCAGAAGGTTTATGTTGAAATTCTTGGTTGTATTTGTACAAACAACTCCCTTTATAATCATGTTGCAGCTAGTTTAATTATGAAATAAAACCACTTCTACAGTTTTTACTTTCTCATTTATTTATTTATTTGGCCGTGCTGGGTCTTAAGTTTTGACACACATGATCTTTAGTTGGCATGTGGGATCTAGTTCCCTGACCAGGAGTTGAACCCAGGATTCCTGCATTGGGAGCACAGAATCTTAGCCACTGGACCATTAGGAAAGTCCCTTATTTTTAAAGATAAAAAGCTGAGTGATTCCCTCCACTATTTTTTATGACTTTTTTTTTTTTCTTAATGTGGATACACTTTAAGTAGTCTGTTCTTTTTTAATTATTTATTTATTTTTGGTTGCGCTGGATCATCATTGCTTCGCGTGGGCTTTCTCTAGTCGTGATGAGCAAGAGCTGCTGTCTAGTTGTGGTGCTCGGCTTTCTCACTGTGGTGGCTTCTCTGGTTGTGGAGCACAGTCTCCAGTAGTTGTGGCCCACAGGCCCTAGAGCATGCAGGAGTCGTGGCGTGTGGGCTCAGGAGCATGGGCTCGGCAGTTGTGGCGCATGGGCTTGGTTGCTCCGTGGCACGTGGGATCCTCCCGGACCAGGGATTGGCCCTTGTTCCCGCATTGGCAGGTGGATTCCTAACCAGTGTACCATCAGGGAAGGCCTAAGTGGCCTTTTCTAGTACCAGTCATCTTTGAATGCCAAGAACCTCCTCTCCTCAAAAAAAAAAAAAAAATTGTACTGTAGTTTGTTAACCCCTAAATTATATTTCTGGGTAAATGATGTTTTGATTCATAGTCAGATTTTTTTAACACTATGCTTGCGTTTTGAAACCCTTTAATCCGTCTATTAACCCTACTTTCTTGTTGATAAGGATTGTACCTTTTAAAATGATGAGCCTATGTTAAAAATAAAGGACCAGTCCCCCAAGTGACAATATGAAATAATCAATAAAGCAATAACTTGAGTGCTGGCACTACTGACATTTTGATTCTTTCATTTAAAAATGCCTGATTTGGTCCTAAAACATTGTAAGTCAACTGTACTTCAATAAAACATATATATATTTAGAAAAAAATTAAAATGCCTACTTTGGTTAGCATAATTTTTTTAACAAATGTCTGGAATTACTTATTACCCTTGTAATTACACTTGAGTATCTTTTCTTTGAAAATTGAAAAATTGTCCTAAGACTTGGTTTTGGAAGGATGATACCTTTAGAAATGGAATAAAGAGGCAACACACAGCCACAGAAATGAAGAAGGGAAACTTCTATGTCTGGTGGCTTCTGGTTTATTTATGACTTGAAAGGATACAAGTACTAAACCTCAGTGTTACAGTTTAAATACTTCATAGTTTAAAGCATGGGTAAGATGTTAGAAGCTTAAACTTCAGAGTCCAAGTGCTTAGATTGTATTTTTTTAATCAGTGAAATTCCATATGTCATTAAAGGCAGTTTGAAACTTGTTAAAACTCAAACTGGGGCTTGAACACGTGTGTATACATAATATTCAAGTTTTCATTCTAGTCTTATTCTTGTTCCTCTAAATTCATATTTATCCAAACCAGTCTTACTTAGAAAGTATGGTCTGTGAACCAGTGTCTGTCCACCAGTTGGTGCTAAGTGAAGTAAGTACAGAGAGTGGTGAGCATTTAAAAACTTTCATGGCAGCTCAACATCGGCACAACATCTCTACCTGTGATTATTTTTCTAGTAATTTATTTTTACTGCATTTTACAAGGTTTAGTTTTCTACCTCTTGGTGCTAGGGTGGGGGCAGTTCCCAAGACAGTTTATGAAGCATTTCTCTAGATCCCCTTCTTTTCCACTCAGAAATTCTGAGTGGAAAACTCCTTGTATCCATGTGGCCACATAGGGGCTGGGGGTAAGGACACGAAGACCCGTAAACTGTGCCTGTGTGATGACTGAGAATGCAGATTCTGATTATCTGAGCTTAGTGAGCACGAGCTTTGCAACCCCATGGACTGCAGCACACCAGGCTCCCCTGTTCTTCACTGTCTCCTGGAGTTTGTTCAAAATTCATATCCACTGAGTCGGTGATGCTATCTAAACCATCTCATCCTCTGTTGCCCCCTTCTCTTCCTGCCCTCAATCTTTCCCAGCATCAGGGTGTTTTCCAGTGAGTCGGCTCTTTGCATCAGGTGGCCAAAGTATTGGAGCTTCAGCTTCAGCATTAGTCCTTCCAAGGAATATTCACAGTTGATCTACTTTGGGATTGACTGGTTTGATCTCCTTGCAATCCGAGGAACTCTCAAGAGTCTTCTCCAACACCACAGTTTGAAAGCATCAGTTCTTCAGCACTCAGATTTCTTATGGTCCAACTCTCACATCCATACTTGACTACTGGAAGAAATGGGTCACCTGCTTGGTGGCTCTGTAGTGGGTCTAATGGCAACCTCCTCCAAGAGGACTTACGCCACACGCTGTGCCTCCCAGGACTGCTGCTGCTCTATACTATTGCTTATTTCTCCCATAATTTTGAAGCAAATCCCAAATAGCATTTACTTTCATTTGAAAATATTTCAGTAAGAATCACTAAAATATAAAAGGTTTTTTATTATTATTAAACACAACCATAGTACCATTGCTATTTTAGTAAAAATGTAAGTAAACTTGTTCAGGACTAACCTTTACCCTGTTTTATAGACTCACTAAGATGAGTGAATAAAAGACCCATCATAATATTTTTGTCTTATAATAGATGTAGATTATCCTATTAAGATAGTATATTGATGTACTGTATGAATCACACAAGTTAATACTAAATTTGTCCTCCAAACTGAGGTGGTTTTGAGAGTAAAAGGGGATGCTGTTAACAGTTACACTAGGAGAATGGCTGAAATCTAGGACTGTCTTGAGTAAACTGGGGTGTATGTGGTCCCCTTCTGGAGAAGGCAATGGCACCCCACTCCAGTACTCTTGCCTGGACAATCCCATGGACAGAGGAGCCTGGTAGGCTGCAGTCCATGGGGTCGCTAAGAGTCAGACATGACTGAGTGATTTCACTTTCACTTTTCACTTGCATGCATTGGAGAAGGAAGTGGCAGCCCACTCCAGTGTTCTTGCCCGGAGAGTCCCAGGGATGGGGGAGCCTGGTGGGCTGCCGTCTATGGGGTCGCACAGAGTCGGACACGACTGAAGTGACTTAGCAGCAGCAGCAGCAGCAGCATGTGGTTCCCTGTTTCAGTGTAATATTTGCCGGTTGGATAGCTACTATGATTTCTTTCAGGGGGCTTTGAATAGTCAAAATGAGTCAAGTTGTAGCCAAGAGTATTACAAAACCTACCATAGGACTTTCTTTACTTTTGAATAATATAAAATGGTATGGCTAGAGCAAGTTTAAAATTGTGTAAGCGCCTGTGGATTTCAAGTTGGTTCTTAATAACACTTGCATAAAGCTAGAAGTGAAATCATCAGACATAAGCACAAATTAAAATGAACCCCTCTGTTGGGACTTCCCCAGCAGTCCAGTGGCTGGGACTCTGGGCTCCTGGTTCAGGGGGTTTGATCTCTGGTCAGTTCATTTGGATCCCATGTGACCAAAATTAAAAAGAAATAACATGAACCTCTTCTTTAAAATGTATGGTTTATAGACTTATGGCTATAGGTCACAGGAAATCTAAAGTAGACTGTTTTAAAGATAGGTAGAAGAAGAGATGATAGCCAATTTTAAAATGTCAAAACTTTTTTTCTGTTCCAGTTGCTAACTTACTGTGATGTTGTATATAATCTTTATTAAAATGAAGTTAGTTGTTAGCATTTCCAGACTAGAAAACAAAACTAGGCCTCCCATATCTATTTTCCTCAAGTTTGTGCTCTGTTACTATAGCAAGTTATTTTCTGAAAGAGCTCCATTCTGTTAGTTGTGTTCTTATTATCACTAATATTTTAAGCGACTACCTTTTAATAGGGCTTCTCTTGTGGCTCAGCTGGTAAAAGAATCTGCCTGCAATGCAGGAGACCTGGGTTCGATTCCTGGGTTGGAAAGATCCCCTGGAGAAGGGAAAGGCTACCCACTCCAGTATCCTGGCCTGGAGAATTCCATGGACTATATAGTCCATGGGGTCGTAAAGAGTCGGACACAACTGAGCGACTTTCACTTTGACCTTTTAATAATACATACATACACTTGTGTATGTATTATTAATAATACAGTCATACATTGCATTAATAATAAAATGATACATTTATGATTCCCCTGAACAGGGACTGAAGTCAAACTTCCAAGACACGGTTTCATTATGTCTATTCTTTGAAGGAAATAAATGCATTTTTAGTAGTGTTGTGGTTTCTTTTCCTTTATGTTTTAAACCATAGTTTCTTTTTGAATCCTTTCTCATAGAAAAAATATATTCATTGTCTCACTGTTAGCTTATTTGCTGAATCAAATGTTTCATGTTTATATGTAAGGCATAATTTATATACATCTAGATCTTTTAAATAACTTTGACTTTGTGGCCTTCTAAAAAATTAGAATCAATCATCTATAATATATAGTATCTTTAGTTTTTTTTCCCCATGTAGTTCTGGTGCTGTGGATGTTAAATCATGGTGATATTTTAGACTTAATTTGTTATGTAAAAGTGATGTCTTTATGGTTGTTTTCTATAACTTCAGCTGTTAAAAAATTTTTTTTTCTTTTCTTTCTAGCTGTCCCCTTTCCTCCGACCCAGCGGCTTAGTTTGAAGGAAGTATTTGAGAATGGGAAACCTAAAATTGATGTTTTGAAAAACCATTTGGTGAAGGAAGGGCGACTGGAAGAGGAAGTAGCCTTAAAAATAATCAATGATGGGGCTGCCATACTGAGACAAGAGAAGACTATGATAGAAGTAGATGCTCCAATCACCGGTATGAGAAGGATCTGCACGGTGGTACTTAGATCTGTGCTAGATTGAGGAATGATTATAGATTTGAGCTAGTTTGAGGAATGATTACAAGTCATCATCGACTAAAATGTGTAATAATCATTCTAGGAATTGTGAGCAGTCTCACGATTGTTTGATATGTTTTTCATTGAAGAAATACAATTTAAAATGTCTTAATATTTCCGATAGGACTGTTTCAGATTGATAGATTACCTGCAGTTATCAAGCAGTCTAGTCAAAAGCTAGAGTGATTTAAGTTAAAAGTTAAACTGTGGTCTTAATAGTGTAATGCTCTTTCTCTTCTAAAACATAATTTTTCACCTCACCTTATGTCTTTTTTCCCTCCTAGTATGTGGTGACATTCATGGACAATTCTTTGACCTGATGAAGTTGTTTGAAGTTGGAGGATCACCTAGTAATACACGCTACCTCTTTCTGGGTGACTACGTGGACAGAGGCTATTTCAGTATAGAGGTAAATATTAAACTGGGTATATTGGAACTGTCATATTTATTCTTAAATTTTTTTCTTTTCTTTCTTCAGTAGAAGAAATTAAAATGAACACTTGCAGAATTTATAAACTTTGTTACTTTCATTAAGTAAAGTGATAGGAATTGATATTAAAAAACTATTTCTTTTATTTGCCAGTAAAAATCTGACATGTGGAAGGCTGTATTAATGCAGTTTTGCAAATAACTTAAGTGTTTACCAACCTTTCCTCTTTGGAGATAGTGTACAGGCTATATATAAATCACTTAAATTGCTTTTCACCCTAGATGGGGTTTGGATTAGCTCACCTTAATTGTAAAACCATAAGCTGTTGGGCTACACTGAATGCATAGATTAACTGCCAATGCTAAATAATCAGGCATTTAACCTATTGTAGGAATAATTTCTTATCTATTGCACATAGTAAGTACATGTTCATTGAAGGAAAAATAGTTAATGAAAACTCTAATTTATATATTTTGAAAACTGTATGATGACAGAAAAATGGTTAGATTTAAAACAAAGTATTAATATAAGCTTTTACATATAAAAAATAAAACTATTTTAAAACCTAACAGAAGGACTTCTCTGGTGGTCCATTGATTAAGATTCTATGCTCCCGGTGCAGGGGGCCCAGATTCTATGCCTGGTCAGGTAACTAGATCCCACGTACCACAACTAGAGATCCTGCACACCGCAACAAAGATCAGAAATCTTGCATGCTACAACTAAGACCTGGTGCAACCAGATAAACAAATATTTTTCAAAAAGCTAATGGAAGGACTTAGTACATTCATATTTAATGTCTATTGATTCAGCTGTACATGGTCGGCAAAAAAAAGTAACTTTTGAAATAGTTCAGGTAATTGAATTATTGTGTCCCCAGAATAGGCTTGAGATGAGACGTTGAGCCCGCTTGTTCTTGCAGTCGTCAGTTCTGCCTCTCTCTCACACTGGGGCTCACTGGACTAAGGACGTTTCTAGTGGCTAAGGGTTTACTGTTCATGCAGCATGTCTGCTAATACAAGTCAACCATGTCGCCTGGTCTCAACAAGAGAAGCAGCTGTGGTTCTAAAGCTGCCAAAAAACCCCCAAGAAACAGGAGAAATGGATCTTACTCTTCATTTAAATAGACAGTCTAAATTCATGAGTCAGAAAACCTCAGTGTGGTCTTGCCAGTGTCCCAGATTCTAAATGCCTTGCCTCCAGACTGCCCCCTGCATGGGAGCAGAGTCTTAACTGCCGGATTACCAGGGAAATCTCTCTGTTAGGTTTTGACACATAGTAGGCACTCGGTATTTGTTGGTTGAATGGATGTTAATAAATCATAGGTTGTATTTGGCTTTATTTTGTTACTTGATGTTTGGCTATCGTAAAGTGTTTTTCTGGAATAGTTTAAGAGATAAATTAATCAAAACTTTAAAGTGACAGTGCTATATCACACCAGTTTTAAAATTAAACTGTAGGAGATATCTGGTGTTAGTTGGAAGTCACTTATAAACTAATAAGGTTATAGATTTCTGTAAGCTACAGTTTAGTCCAACATGATATAAGTATATAATTGAACAATAATTTTTTAATCAATGTGCTTGATAAACATGAATGTTATGTTAAACAGGAAAATAAGATAATGGAGCCCTGATGACAATTTTTTGTTATAAATAGTCATTTTTTTGGGTAGAAAACTTGGGAAATGCAGAATCTAACAAAAACATTTATAAATGAAATAATTAGTTACTATTTTGTTATATTTCCTTGCATTCTTTTTTCTCCTTTTACATGTATATACAATTTTCAAAGAAAGGTGAGATTGTTTTGTACGTTCTCTTCTGTAATCTTTTTCCTCTCCTCAACATTGTGTTGAGAACACTTTTCCCTGTCATTAAAATTTCTCCAAAAGCATGATCAGTGGCATAAATACCATAATTTATCTCACCATTCCTCCTTGGATAATTCAGTTTGTAGCAGGTACTGCTTATTGTCTACTTTTTCTCTTCTTATTCCTTACTAGCAAAATCCTTGTTTTGTTCAAATAAATGGGATTGGGGGTTCAGGGAGAACTTTTAATGTTGGGGAGGGAAGGCCCTTATCCCAGCCCAAGGGGATGAATTTTTCTGGTTGGTTTGAACCAGTCATGGCAGTCCATTTCCTGTCACTAGTTGATTAGTCTAAGTAAACATGGGATCCTCTTTCACCCAGTAGTATATAAAGAGATCTTCTGATAATCATGACCTTTCTTTGTTGTGTACAAAATAATCATAAAATTGTATCCTGATGTATAGTACGAGGGACTAAAACTTGAAATTAGAGGCCAAGAAGTACATCAACCAAATTACATTCTCGAGTAGATGTGCACTGTGCTTTTATAGCTCATTACTTCAGAAAGGTTAGTTGGTCATTTCAGAAGGCAGAAATAAACAGCAAATAAATCGAAAGATATACCATGTTCTTGGAAAGGTAAGTATAGAAAAGAGAAAGTGCTTTCTACGTTTATATATGAATTTAATCTAACTTTTCCTTGGAATATTGTGAAAGTTGGTATGTTGCAAACGGAAGTCAGCCCCAAAAAGGGAAAAGCCATCTAATTATATTTGTCTGTGTCTATGTGTTTACATTTTACAATGTTTCTTTTGCATTGTCTTCCTTAAAACATAGACATATTTTGATCTAACAGTTTTACCTTTTGCGAAATTATGCTACACATATAATTATGTACAGTGACATGAATGAATAGTTTGTCACATAAAGTTCTGCTTGGCAAGCTACAGTCATGGGGTCGCAAAGTCAGACAGGACTAAGCAGCTTAGCACACAGGCATACAAAGCATCCTGCAGCAAAGAATTGTGCCTGTTAATAGTACCTAAGTTGGGAGACATTGTTACCATTCTGGGGATGTGAAGATAAACAAGCATAACCAAGTCCTTTGTTGTGTTTTCTAGTAAGAGAGACAGCATCTTTATACACTTTGTTTAGTGTCCATGAAAATCAAGTCAGGGTAAAGGCCTAAAGGGGACAGGAGTAGCTCATTTGGGACTTTCCCGGTATCTCTGATGGTAAAGAATCTGCCTGCAATGCAGGAGACTAGTGTTCGATCCCTGGGTCAGGAAGTTCTCCTGGAGAAGGGAATGGCTACCCACTCCAGTATTCTTGCCTGGAGAATCCCATGGACAGAGGAGCCTGACAGGCTACAGTCCAGGGGGTCACAAAGAGTTGGACACGACTAAGCAACTAACACTTTCGCTTTCAATTTAGTTGGAGGTCAGGGAAGTTCTATCTGAAGAGGTAACATCTGAATAGAAAATGTGAATGACCTGAGAGAATGAGCCATACGTAGATGGAGGTAGGGTGAGTACCTTCCAGGCAGAGGCCGCGTAGAGCTCTGAGGAAGGAACGCGCCTAAGACAGCTCAGGAACAGAAGCAAGGTCAGCGTGGCTAGACAAAATGAGGAAGAGGACAGTGGGGATGGGGCATCAGAGAGATAGGCGGGGGTTACATGATGTCAGACTTTGCAAACCATGGTAGAATTTGGGTTTTATTCTGAACGCAATGAAAATCCTCTAGAGCTTTTTTTGTTTATGTTTTTTGTTTTTTAACCATGGCAGTGATATAACTTTCATTTATGTTTTAAAAGTTACTCTGGCTGTTATGTGGTAACTGACTCTAGGAGCCCAAAAATGGGTTCAGGGACACTAGTTAGGAGTCTCATTCAGGAAGCATAGGCAGAAGATGCTGGTGAATTAGAAGAGGACGTCAGAGAAGTGTCTGGATTCAGAATTTTGATGTCTTTCCTTTTAGGAGGTAGGAAATCTTGGTTGAATTCACCCCTTTGGGTCATGGCACATTTATTGCTAGTTTTTCCTTAAAAGTCCCTCTACTGTTTTTTTATTTCTTATTTTTTATCTGTGACCTCTATTTTCCTTACCCCCTCTCCCAAGTGTACATGTTTGTATTGTGTTTGGTATATACCTCAGAATTGTGTTGCATTTGGTATATACCTCAGAATACATATAATAATTATATTAACTTTTTAGCATATAATGTTTTTGAGGAAAAAATATTTTTTAGTTTTGCATAAATGATATGGTGCTGTTCAGTCATTTTCAAACTCTAGCAGGCATCATAATTACCTGGAGGGGTTATTCAAAAACAAATTGCTAGACCCCACCCCAAAATTTCTGATTTTTTTAGGTCTGGGGTAGATCCTGGGAATCTCTGTATTCTAACAAGCTTCTGTTGATTTTGGTTTTTACGTATCGTTATGTTTTAAAGATCTCTCTGGGTTTCTGTCTGTTCCGTTGTATTCCGCAGTACATCTCTGACATTTCAGTTCTCTCTTCTCCATGGTGGACAACTTGGTTGACTCCAGTTTCTTTGTATAATGAACACTGTTGTGAGGAACACCCTTGGATAAATCCATTCATGGTCCCATGTTTTGTTAGTAGTTGCTCTGTGGCTTTCCCTAGTGGCTCCGTGGTAAAGAATCTGCCTGCTAATGCAGAAGACACGGGTTTAATCCCTGGATCAGGAAGATCCCCTGAAGCAGGAAATGGCAGTCCACTCCAGTATTCTTGCCTGGAGAATCCTGTGGACAAAGAAGCCTAGGGGGCTACAGTCAATGGGGTCACGAAAGAGTCGGATGTGACTGAGCGAGTCAACAACAACGAAAAACAAAATGGTGTATGAATAAGACTGGGATTGCTAGGGGGAAAGGTATGTCCCATGCATGAACTGAGTATCTCAGATCACTCTTTAGAATAGCTGTAACAGTCTGTACGCCTACTAGCGGCACCTAAGAATTCATGTTTGTTCTCGTCTCTCCAGAATTTGGTTTTATCTCATTTTCTAACATTTACCAAAATGATGGGTATATTGTTGCTTCAATTAATATTTCTTTGATTACTAGTGCAGTTAAACATCTTCTCATGTATTAGCCGTTGTACCCATACGATCACTGTTAAGAGTTTCTCGTATGATCTTTCGGAGATAGGTTAAACATATACAGATATATTTACATATCTGTTTTAAGAAATAAATGTATGCCACTCTTCTTAAATCTCAGATTTTTATGTATGCATGGATTCGGTTCAGTTCAGTTCAGTTCAGTCACTCAGATGTGTCTGACTCTTTACGACCCCACGGGCTGTAGCACACCAGACTTCCCTGTCCATCACCAACTCCTGGAGCTTGGATTTACATGGATTAATATGTGGGTTAATTTCTGACCATTTTGTTCCACTGGTATATTTATCTATATATGTGCCAGGACCACTGTTTTAATTTAGAAATGTTACAGTATGTCTTAACACTCTTTTTCAGTGTTTTTCTGGCTGTTTCCTGGCTATTCATGCAAGTTTATTTTTTCATATAAATTTAACTATCAACTCATCTAATTCCATAGAATAGCTTGTGGTATTTCTATTGGAAATGCAGTGAGTTTATAAACTTGGAAGAACTACATTCTTTTAATGCTGAATCATCCTATCCCGAAACAGGGAGAGTCTATTTGTTCATGTCTCCTTTTGTGTCTTTCAGGAGTGTTTCTTCAAGTTATTCCTAGTGTGAGTTTTGCACATTTCTTGTTAAGTTTATTCCTATGTGTTTAATCTTCTTTACTGCTGTTGTAAATGGAGTTTTGTCTATCATTGTATCCTACATATTGTTTGTATATATGAAGGCTACTGGTTTCATATGTTGATTTTATATCCTTCCATGTTACCGAACTTTTCTATTATTTTAGTTGTATCATTGATTTTTCTGGAGTTTATCAGGTATGATATTATATTCATATATAATTCATATATATGAATTCATATTTGAATTCATATATTCAAAACAGGAACAGTTTTATTTTTACTCATTCTTAAGCCTCTTGTTGACTTCTTTTGTTCAATTCAGTTGACTAATACCTCTCAGTTCAGTTCAGTTCAGTCGCTCAGTCGTGTCCGGCTCTTTGCGACCCCATGAATCGCAGCACGCCAGGCCTCCCTGTCCATCTCCAACTCCCGGAGTTCACTCAGACTCACGTCCGTAGAGTCGGTGATGCCATCCAGCCTCTAGTACAGTGTCGAATAGTAGTGGTGATAGTGCCTATCCTTTCCTTGTTCCTGATTTTAGTGGAAATGTCTCTAGTGTTTCTGCACTAAATAAAATACACGTTTTAGGACTAAGGAATGTGTGTGGCTGGCTTTATCATAGAGATCTAGATATTTGGATAGAACATGGGAACAGAAAGTAAGAAGCGGTTTCTGGGAAGCCTACTCTCCTATGTTCTTTCAAACTTTAGGGCAGGGCATTCCTTGGTGGTCCAGTGGTTGGCACTCTGCGCTTCCACTTCAGGGGGCTGGGCTCAATCCCTGGTCTGGAACAGAGATCCTGCATGCCACACAGTGAGGCCAAAACAAAAACAAACAAAAAGAAAGAATTCCAGGGTGACAGCAGCAGGTCACACTCAAAAGACGTATTCCTCACGTTTTGTCTTGGGAATAGCAATGAGACATGCCATTACAGCAAGTCATTTGAACTTGTATAAATTGTCTTTATGTGTTATCGTGATCAAAAATAAAAATTTTATCCTTGTGTTTGTCTTGTAGTGTGTGCTGTATTTATGGAGTTTAAAGATCAATCATCCCAAAACATTGTTTCTGCTTCGAGGAAATCATGAATGCCGGCATCTTACAGAATATTTTACCTTCAAACAGGAATGTAAGTATAATCACTTCTCCAGAACTTTTTGGAAGCTATGCTTTAGCTCGTCCCAAAGCAAATTAAACACAAAGAAAAGAAACTATTGAACCTCAAATGCTTCCTGTTCTGTTTTGTTCTTGTTTTGTTTCATTTTCTAGTGAGAACCTGGGTTCCACTATTTAAGACACTTGTTTTAAAAAATAACTTTTGAGTTTCCCCCATGGGAATATTTGGAAAACATTAATAAGTCCAAAGATATAAATTGTCCACACAATTACATCACTTAAAATTAATAACTATTAGCTCACTATTTTGGAGAAGGCAATGGCAACCCACTCCAGTACTCCTATCTGGACAGTCCCATGGACAGAGGAGCCTGGTAGGCTGCGGTCCATGGGGTCACTAAGAGTCGGACATCACTTTCACTTTTCACTTTCTTGCATTGGAGAAGGAAATGGCAACCCACTCCAGTGTTCTCGCCTGGAGAATCCCAGGATCGGGGGAACCTGGTGGGCTACCATCTATGGGGTTGCACAGAGTCGGACATGACTGAAGTGACTTAGCAGTAGCAGCTCACTATTTGAGATGCAGATTTCTATTCTGTCTACATAAAAACCTATCCTGAAATAGTTCAAATCTATACATATATATATACACATACACACTCACAGCCATCCCTTGATGTCCCCAAGGATTTGCTCCAGGACTGCCGCAGATACCAAAATCTGCAGATTATCAAGTTCCTTATGTAAAGTGGTATAATGTTTCCGTATAACTTCCATACATGCTCCTGTATGTGTGTGCTAAGTCATTTCAGTCATGCCTAACTCTTTGCAACCCCATGGACTATAACCTGCCAGGCTCCTTTGTCCATGGAATTCTCCAGGCAAGGATACTGGAGTGGGTAGCCATTCCCTTTTCCAAGGGGTTCTTCTCTACCCAGGGATCGAACCTGGGTCTCCCGCATTGCAGGCAGATTCTTTACCACCTGGGCCACCAGGGAAGCAAATGTCAGTAAGGAGCTGCTTAAATAAGGGATAATACATCTAAAAAGTGGAATGCTAGGCAACTGTTGTAAGATCAAGGTGGATATAGATGTCCTGATATGAAGAGATGTTCAAATATGTTGTTAGGTGACCAAAGCCATCTGCAGAACATCTATAGTGTGATTGCCTTTGTAAATTACAAATATGTAAGGTGCAGAAATAATTGGTCACAATGATTACCTGTGGGGAGTTAGATCAGGAAGATTAGTACTTTTAATTGTTTGTCTTCCTCTAGACTCCTTGAATTAGCTTTTTATCACTGCTATGTAATACTGTTAATATTATAACAAGGTCTTAAACTGGTAACTTCCAAATTATCCAGCTGGGGCCAAAATCTTCAACTTTTTAAAGCATCTCAGGTGATTCTGTAGATCAGGAAGATTAGTACTTTTAATTATTTGTCTTCCCCTGGATTCCTTGAATTAGCTTTTCATCACCACTATGTAACTGTTAATATTATAACAAGGTTTTAAACGGGTAACTTTCAAATTATCCAACTGGGACCGAAATCTGTAACTTTTTAAAGCATCTCAGGTGATTCTGTAGCACACTGCTAGTTAAGAACACCTGTTACAAAGGCTTGGCACGTATCTACTGTTTGTCATTTGAGAACCACTTCATTAAGTGATTTAAAAATTGGAAATATTTTGCATTGTTTTTCTAAGCCAAGTGCTGGAGTGGTTCTCATTATGTCTCTATTTCTTTACCTGGGAAAATAAACAATTCATATTAAGCAATTCACAAAGGCTCTGGAATGCCCAATGTTTAGCAATATATAAGAAATGAAGAAAGAGGTGTATGAATGCCTTTGAATTAAGATTCAGGGTGTTTTAGGTAGATCTAATTTTTCCTCTGTTTTGTTCAGAGCCTTTTTTGATGAGTATACTTGGTTCAAGGCTATTTTTAGAAGATACAACAATAGTTTTGGGAAACATTTTGAATGTGTCATTTTGCACAGAATTTCTTATCTCAGGTTTTTATTTACTTTTCACATGCTTTTTTAGTTAAACCACGTTTTTTTCTCTCATCTACCAACATACTCCTGTTTCATTCTAACACTGCATCTGAAATGTAAATAAATCTTGGAATAAACACACAAATTCAAGTACAGTTTCAAATTTTTTTCCTATATAAGGAAAGAGCATGTGTGCTGCTTTGCACAAGTGTTTTTACTGATAAGCTGATCTTTCTTATAGAGACACCGTGGCATTTAGAATCAGCACTTATAATTACTGCCAAGTGATGCTTAGTTCCAAATTTTGTAGCTGCAGTCTTGTTAATATTTCCAAAAGGGGCAGGTGGAGGCTTTTATTATATCAGGTTTTAAAGTGCTTTATATTGCAGATATTTTTAAAATTTCTTTCAAATCCAGAGATAAGTTTTTCAGAGATAATTTGAGTAGCAAAGTATAACAGTTAATTTTTGACATATTATTTATCTTTGCAAAAACATTTCTTTATTGCTATAATATTTAGAAAGCAAGTAACCTAGTGGTTTTATGATTCTATCTCATAGCTCTGGGTTCAAATTTCTAAGTAAATTAATTTCTTTTTTCCAGGGGCCTTTTTTTGATGTGTAAACATTAAGTAAAATTATAGGACGTTCCAGAAACTCCTATAATTTTGCTAATGAAAATAGTATTGTTATGACAAGTTGATTTTTTTTAATAAACAAATATTGTTTGCCATTGTTCATCACTTAAATAAGCATTATTTACAGTAGCAAGAGATTGGTGTCCTTAGATTGTGTTATATCCATAAAGTGGAATATTATATAGATATTTAAAAATTACAAAGCTCTTCATATAATGATGTGGCGTGATCTCCAGAATATGTTTTTAAGTCCAAAAAACAGGAATTCCCTGATGGACCAGTGATTAGGACTCCATGCTTTCACTGCTGAGAGGCTGAGTTCCATCCCTGGTCAGGGAACTAAGATACAACATGCCGCACATTACAACCAGGAAAAAAGAGGTCCAAAAAGCAAGTGAAAACAGTGTACATATGCTGCTGCTGCTGCTAAGTCACCAGCCGTGTATATATGCTACATTTATGTAAAAAACAAATGGCTGTTGTGAAAGGGAAATATACATATTTGCATGTATATGCATCAAATATCTTATAAAGACACCCAGAAAACTAGTTGCCTAAAGGAGGGGAAAGACACACTAATTTTGAACCTTTTTTTTTAACCTATTACCTTAAAAAAAAAAAGCAAATAAAAATTAAAACAAATATATATAACCACTGTTTAGAGCAATTCATGGTTTTTTGCAAATAGTGTTGACTCTCAAAATTACTTTGAAAGAATATTGATGAGAATTTTGTTTTGTTCATGTTCTATTATTGATACTGGTTAGAACTTGTTAACAGTGTGATCCTGTGACCGAGGTGCGCATTTGCTTCATTATGGGATGTACCTTACAATTTATCATGAAAATAAAACACTCAGCTCGTTTAACCTTTGGTAACTATGTATTTGGCTCTTTAGATTCTCCTACTAAATATTTAACTTAAAAATAAAGACTGGAAGGAGTATGGCATCATGTTAAGAGCATGAACAGGTTCAAGTTCTAGTTCTGTTACTTACTAGTTGCAGCTTTGGACAAGTGAGCCCAGTTTCCTCAACTTTTTAATGAAGTCAGTGATAGTACCTACTTCAGAGTTTCTCTGAGGATAAAATAAGGTAATTTTATTGGTTAACACTTACTGGGACTTCCCTGGTGGTTCAGGGTCTGAGACTCTGTGCTCTCAATGCACAGGGGCCTGGCTTCAATCAGGGAACTAGATGCTGCATGCCATAGCTAAAGATCCTGCATGCCACAATGAAGCTCAAATATCCTGCATGCTGTAACTAAGACCTGGTGTGACCAAATAAATAAGTAAATATTTTTTAAACAACCAAACTTATATAGTACCGACTTTGTGCCACACATTTTTCAAAGCATTTTACATATGTGAATTCACTTGATCCTCACAGCAACCTTGTAATGTAGGTGGGTATTGTTATTAGGCCCATACTATAGATGAGAAGATGAAGACACAGAGTTAAGTAATTGTCCAAAGTACTATTGCTAGTAAGTGGTGGAGCTGAGGTTCAAGTCCAGGCA
The DNA here is from genome assembly GCF_016772045.2 of Ovis aries. Taxonomy (NCBI): domain Eukaryota; kingdom Metazoa; phylum Chordata; class Mammalia; order Artiodactyla; family Bovidae; genus Ovis; species Ovis aries. The sequence continues at coordinate 43,141,149 of NC_056055.1, read as the reverse complement.
GTCAGGTTCCAGACTCCACTGTGTTTAAGATGGCACAGGAACATTGGGAGCCTTCAACAATAATAAAGATAATATAATAAATATTACTATACAAAAATTATATATCCATCATAGAAAATGCAGTTAAACTAAGTCATCCTCAGTCTAACCCCTCAGAAAAGAATTAGTGTTTATATACCTATTCAAAAACTTTAAGAACATAAAAATGATAACATTCTGTAACTCATATTTTGCTTGTGTGCTTAGTTTGATTCGTGACTTCCTCTTTCAATTTACAAAATGAGTTAAGACACTGTATTTCTTTCTTCAGACTTGGCATTCTTCTGGAAATAGGCTAAGGAATTGTTCTGAGTCATTCTTAGGGTTGAAAGGCAGTTTATTGGTGTAAAATGGTGTTTGGAGCATGAACTAATGAGTAATTAAAATCCCTGCCTATATACACCCTTAGAACTCTTACAAAGGAATTGCTTATTGATGTTGGGAACAAGGGGAACTCTGGCTCCATGGATTTACAAGAGAAAAAGTAAATCACTGGCCACAAATGAAAGGCTTTATTTCCCTTGCCTTTTTTCCCTTCAAAACTTTTTATGGCTATTTCTGGGTCTACTTTTGAAATAGCCGAAGGTGTAGTGTTCAGATGCAAAGGAGAATAGAAAGATATAATTGCAAGCAGATACAAAGATGGCTCTTGTTAACTTGGATGTTGTAATAGAGTCAGCATATATTGTGAAATAGATTTTAATTGCCTTTATGGTAATACAGAATTCTTTAAAAGTCTCTAAAGGAACCCACAGACTCCCTTAATGTCCTCAAATCCTAATCAGTATTGGCAGTAAAGGGACAGTATCCACCTTCAGGGATGAAGAGTGGTCCACTGGTTTACAGGAATCTCTCTCCAGTCATTCCTGCCACCCAGGAATTGCACTCCGACCCACATCTGGACCCATCACCCTTCATTTTATTCCCCAAAGCCTTGCCAGGACCAGGCTCTGATACTTGAACTCTGATGCTTGATTCATGTTGATATATGGCAAAACCAATACAATATTGTAGAGTAATTAACCTCCAATTAAAATAAATAAATTTATATTAAAAAATAAAACAATAAGCAGCTAATGGAAACATTACCAACTCAAAAAAATAAATAAAAGCATGGAGATTAGAGGACGGCACTAAACAGAAATAATTACCAGCTGGATAGTCTGACTCACTTGCTATAGCATTGCTGTCTGGGCCCTTGTGGGCTCTGTGTCATCTTCATGAAATTGTGGAAGAGGAAAAGGAGCTCACAGTTCTGTAGGACTGCCTGCTTGTACAACTTCTGGCAGTGTTTACCAATATGCACCTCCTAGCATATTGGGTTTTTGAACCCAAGACCAAAGAAGAAGATGTTCCCTCTCTCTTTAAACTAAAGCCATCTTCCAACTTGTTATTGTTTAGTTGCTCAGTCATGTCCAACTCTTTGCAAGCCCATGGACTGTAGCCCACCAGGCTCCTCTGTCCAGGGAATTCTCCAGGCAAGAATACTGGAGTGGGTTGCTGTTTCCTTCTCCAGGGGATCTTCCCGACCCAGGGACTGAACCTGCGTCTCCTGAGTTGCTGGAGGATTCTTTACCATCTGAGCCACCAGGGAAGCCCTCTTCCAACTTCTCAACTATTACCTGTTCTTTCATGGCCTCTCATGACCTCAACTATTATATATCACGACTAGATAACTCTCAAGCCCACTGGAGTATTTTTGTTGCTATTCTATAGCCTCAAAACGACCACCACATTAAAATACAGTTCACTAAGATGAACGTTTTTACCTAAAACAGCATAGGACATAATTTGCTTAAAGACCTTAAAAATCCTGAGCAAAAATATTATTGACATTCTATTGATGACTCCTAAAATTTCGGTTTCTATTTATATATTTTCAACACAGCCAGTAAGGCTTTTTAGAACCAACAAAATACTCGAGACTCAACGAGAGACCATGGGGCATGGATGCTTGGCATCCATCCTAAAGAGCACAACCCAGGAAGGCAGCGCCAGGTGTCCATTTCCATGGAGTAGTCCTCTTGGGAGTACACAGCACATGCCTCAGTCCAGAGGTTTCTTGCCTTTTGCCTCCCTTTCCCCAGTCTGCTGCTACTCACAGCTCAGGTGCAAGGAGACAGTATCCACACTGGACAGATTAGGGAGCCACCCTGCCTTAGAAACCTCATACATCACAAGTGCCAGTATCACTTGTGAAAGCTTTATTGGCATAGTTTTCAGGGTCCCACCAGGGACATACCTCATGAGTCACTGAACTCAGAGATGCCCAAAGCTGTAGCTTCCACCAGGTAATTGGGTGGGTTTCTCAGGTGGTGCAGTGGTAAGGAACCCACCTGCAATGTGGGAAATGTGGGAAACGTGGGTTTGATCTCTGGGTCTGGAGGATCCCTGGAGAAAGAAATGGCAACCGACTCCAGTATTCTTGCTTGTGAAATCCCATGGACAGAAGAGCCTGGAAGGTATAGACCATGGGGTCAGAAAGTGTCGGACATGACTTAGCAACTGAGCACTGAGGTAATTGGGTAATTTTTACCATAAACATCATTGCCTAATGACACAGCTGATTACATTCACTTTATCAGGTTTCCAGGACAACAGAACTAGAAACTTAATCCAAGGCCACACTTGTCTTTAGAAAAAGATGGAGATTTTGTCTGCCCTTTATCCACAACTTTTCAGAAATATCTTTACAAAGATGATTGTGTTTTTGAATTTGCCTGCATTAAATGGCTTTGGAGTAGCTTTATAATCATCTGGCCTGTATCCTTTCTCAGGTATGATAAATTCTGTTTCTCTTCCTTTGTTTTTCCTTTAATAGGTCGAATCAAATATTCTGAACAGGTGTACGATGCGTGTATGGAAACATTTGACTGTCTTCCTCTTGCTGCCCTCTTAAACCAGCAGTTTCTGTGTGTACATGGAGGAATGTCACCTGAAATTACTTGTTTAGATGACATTCGGAAAGTAAGTAAGCATTCATTAGTCTCGTGGAGTAAATGCTTTTAATTTCACTTTTTATTGCAGTTAACTAATATGTCTTTATTGCTGAAAAAAATTAAATATGGATAACTAAAAGTAAGAAAAACAAATCACCAGTGATCTTTTATTGGGCAGTAGCTTCTATAAACATCTTTCCTGTATCTCTTCCAGTAAATGTCTAACTTTTAACAAAACCTGGCTTTTACAAACTAGAAACATAACATATTTTGAGTATAGCCCTGAAACTTTAAATTATATTGCAATAAGGACAGGAGGTAAGATGGTTGAATGGCATCACAGACTCGATGGATGTGAGTTTGCAGTCCATGCGGTCACAAAGAGTCAGGCATGACTGAGTGACTGAACTGAAGGAAGGAAGAAAACCAGGGTTCTAGTCCCTGTTCTGCCATTAATTATGTGATAGTGAAGTGAAAGTGTTAGTCACTCACTTGTGTCTGACTGTGATCCAATGGACTGTAGCTCGACAGGTTTCTCTGTTCATGGAATTCTCCAGGCAAGAATACTGGAGTGGGTTGCCATTCCCTACTCCAGGGGATCTTCCTGACCCAGGGATTGAACCCATTTTACCTACATCACAGGCAGATTCTTTACCATCTGAGCTTCCAGGGAAGCTGCCATTAATTGTGTAACCCATAGCAAATCACTTAACCTCTTAGATTTTCTTGTCTGTAAAATGAGGAAGTTGAAATGGATGGGCTGAGGACTCTTCATCTGTGAAATTCATTGACTTCGACTTTTTAGATGGTAGAGTTTAACTGCTACACTTGCCTTAGTTGGTAATCGTGATTTTCAGGACTGTGTATCTTCATGATTGAAAAAAGGCCATCAGTCTTTTTTCAATTATATTGTTCTGCGTCATCATCTTCTCTCCTCTGCCTTTGCATTCTCTTGTTTAGTTGCTAAGTCATGTCTGACTCTTTGCAGACCTGTGGACTGTAGCCCGCTAGGCTCCTCTGTCCATGGGATTTGCCAGTCAAGAATACTGGAGTGAGTTGCCATTTCCTCCTCCAGGGAATCTTCCCGACCCAGGAGCAAACCTGCATCTCCTGCATTGGCAGGAAGATTCTTTATCACTGAACCACAGGGAAGCCCCACAACGGAATATTATGAATAGCTATATACCAACAAATAGGGCAACCTAAAAGAAACAGACAAATTTTTAAAATCATACAGACTTCCAAGATGGAACCATGAAGAGATATTCTCTTACCTCTCTTACATACAGAGAGAGGAAAGGTATTCTCTTTCCTCTTTTTACAGAAACTAAAAAATTTTCTGTTTGGAAAACTCTTTTCTCTGACTTAAAGTTACTATTCTCAGGGTAAGAGGGTAGTAACAATGCACAGCCTTTTCTGCTGCCTTGTCATTAAATAAACAGCTGGTAAAGAATCCGCCTGCAATGCAGGAGACTCCGGTTCAATTCCTTGGTCAGAAAGATCTGGTGGATAAGGGATAGGGTACCCACTCCAGTATTCTTGGGCTTTCTTGATAGCTCAGCTGGTAAAGAATCTGCCTGCAATGTGGGAGACCTGGTATTCAACCCCTGGGTTGGGAAGATCCCTGGAAAAGGGAATGGCTACCCACTCTAATATTCTGGCCTGGAGCATTCCATGAACTATATATAGTCCATGGGGGTCACAAAGAGTTGGACACCCTGAGCGACTTTCACTTTCACTGTTTTACATAGTGGCACTTTCATTGTTTTACATAGTGAATCTCAAATTTTACAATTCTAAATCAGTCGTGTTAGTAAAAAGCGCCCCTTTCATTTCGTAGGGGTCCTTTTCTTGGCATTCAGCTCGCCTGGTCACTTGGTGCGTGTGCTTTCTTTTGTTTCTTTGTTTTCGTTTGTTAACTAAAGCACCAGTGATTAGAGGCTTCAGTTAATAACTTACGGTGAAATGCCTCCACTGCAGAGAATGGAAAGGATGAAACCTTTTGCAAACCCCCCCCCCCCCGAACTAGCATTCTTTAAAATAAATCTCCACCGGAATGAGATAAGCAATGAACAGAGCCATTGAAAACCCTTGCTGCTCTCATGGTAACCTGGACTCACCTAGGCAATTGAAATAGTCTTTCTCATAAATAGTATGTTTCCATAGTGATGGACTTCACATTCAAATTAAATGAGCACCACTTTTAAGATGAGGACGTAAGGGGATTTATTAATTAAAATTTGTTACCAAAAACTATGCATGTAAATTTATTAAATGTTCATTTTCATCCTAAAGGAAAATTCTTTAGGGGTTACTGCCCACTCTCCTAATACAGTCTTATGGTTGGAAGGGTCTTTTTTTGACCTCGACCAGGGCTTCCCCGGAGACTGAGCAGGAAAGAATGCATCTGCAATGCAGAAAACTAAAGAGATGAGGGTCCAGTCCCTGGACCGGGAGATCCCCAGATGGAGGGCGTGGCAACCCAATCTAGTATTCTTGCTGGGAAATCCCGTGGACAAAGGAACCTGGCGGGCTATAGCCCATGGGGTCATAAAGAGGCGGACATGACAGAAGCGACTGAACATGCACATACAGTTTCCAAAAGCTCTTTTGCTTTCATGATTTCTCTTCTTTTGGCTTTTGCGTGTCTTCTAGTTAGACAGGTTTAAAGAACCTCCAGCCTTTGGGCCAGTGTGTGACCTGCTTTGGTCTGATCCCTCCGAGGATTATGGCAATGAAAAGACCTTGGAACACTATACCCACAACACTGTCCGAGGGTGCTCTTATTTTTACAGGTAAGCTAATCCTCAGTTAAGATTAGATGGGGAAATAATGGAAACAGTGAGAGACTTTATTTTCTTGGGCTCCAAAATCACTGCAGATGGTGACTGCAGCCATGAAATTAAAAGACGCTTGCTCCTTGGAAGAAAAGCTATGACCAACCTAGACAGCATATTAAAACGCAGAGATATTACTTTGCCAACAAAGGTCCATGTAGTCAAAGCTATGATTTTTCCAGTAGTCATGTATGGATGTGAGATTTGGACTATAAAGAAAGCTGAGAGCTAAAGAATTGATGCTTTTGAACTATGGTGTTGGAGAAGACTCTTGAGAATCCGTTGGACTGCAAGGAGATCAAACCAGTCAATTCTAAAGGAAATCAGTCCTAAATATTCATTGGAAGGACTGATGCTGAAGCTGAAGCTCCAATACTTTGGCCACCTAATTTAAAGAACTGACTCATTGGAAAAGCCTCTGATGCTGGGAAAGATTGAAGGTGGGAGAAGGGGACGACAGAGGATGAGATGGTTGAATGTTATCACTGACTTGATGGATAAGAGTTTGAGCAGGCTCTGGGAGTCGGTGATGGACAGGGAAGCTTGGCGTGCCGTAGTCCATGGGGTCACAAAGAGTTGCACAAGACTGAGCGACTGAACTGAACTGAATCCTCAGAAAATTAGAAGAGGAAGTTATAATATACTTTATCAAAGTATTTTAAATTGCATATTTGGTATCTTGCATCTGTGTCATTCAGGGACTTCTACTCAATTTTTTGATTAATAAAAGGAAGAAACCGCTTTTCTTCCTTTGCTTGTTTTTTTATACTTTATTAGGTGTTATGCCCTAATAGGTGTAATATACCAAACGCAATTGAACACAACATCGTGTAGTGCTTAAGTGTTATTGTGTGACTCTGGATAATCTAGATTATCTGTTCCCAAACATCCTCTGTTGACTTCTTGAAAAATAAAGACTTCTTGGCTCTTCTTTCAGAGATTCTGGTTCAGTAAGCCTGAGACAAGGGAATCCTGTTATTTTTTTAAAAGCTCTCTAGCTTTTGGAACTGCTGGTATTGGCAAAGATATAAAAAGAACAGGACATTGTGAACTAAGCCCAGGACATTTCCTGGAAGTTGATTGTGGTCTTAAATCTCTTATGTGAGCTTTCATTGTACTTTGCCACTCCAAAGTAGGGAGGTTCAGGGAAGTTTGAAGGCTACTTTTTTTTTTAATTCCAATATTTTATTCCAATAAGTAATATCTGTATTTAGTACCCTGAAAATCTGTGATAATTGCTGAAGATAATGCATTCATTAAATGAAATCTATACACAAAAAGAAACCTCAGTTTTGCCATAGTTTTAACATTCTTCTAAGTAACTTTTTCATTCTATTGTGCCAACTTTAGCAGTGACTAATATGATAGAACCATTTAAATTTTACTTCTCTGTACATTGCTTAAAATAAAGAACATAAAGCTTTTTATCTTTAGGAGAATATAAATTGGTATAGTTTCTATGACAGTCAGCTTGACAATATCTCTCAATTATAAATGGCCTTGGCCTTTATTCCAGAATTTCTACTTCTAAAATGTAATCCTGTGGCTATTATCATTCATGATCTTCGATCCTCATTATTCACGAATTCTGTTTTGCAAATCTGCCTGCTTGTTTTCATTTGTAACCCCAGAGTCAGTACTCTCAGCAATTCCAGTCACTCACAGACATTCATGTGTACAGAGCAATGGAAAATTTGGGTCACCCGTTGCACGTTTCCACTGAGGTTGAAGGCACAGTTGCTCTGCCTTCTTATTTCAGCTCTCACAGTGTAAGCAAGTATTTTTTCTGTGCTCTATTTAGTGAAACATTTCCCACATTTTTGTTGGTTAATTTGTTGCTGTTTAAAATCACCCCAAGCATAGTACTGAAGTGCTATCTAGTGTTCTTATGTGCCAGAAGGCTGTGGTGCGTTAGATAAGTTTCATTCAGGAATAAATATGGCCCTGTTGGTCATAAGTCCCATGTTAATGAATCCACACTATATCTCAAATCAGGTGTCTTTGCACAGAAACACATATAAAACAAGGTTATGTGTTGATTCGTTTATGAAAATGTTGTGACCAGAGGCTTCCTGGACCCTAACCATGCATTTCCCCTAGGAGTTCAGTGTTCTGACATTCAGTTTTGCAGCAACTTTATATAGAACATAGCTACTGCAAGTACTGGGAATCCACTGTACTTGAAAATGTGTAAAATGCATATACAAGGTTTTTGCTTCCTGCATTGTTTATGCTGAAGGATTTTAAACAACCTAAACATTCAACAGAAGACTAGTTAAATAAATGGTTGTACATCCCGACAAAGGAATATACCAGGCGATGCAATTAGAATATTTTTTAAAAATGAAAAAAAGAAAACAAATCCTTTGTATGCTGATTGGAATAATCACTAATATAAAGTGAAGAAAGAAAAAGACCTACGAAAAAGCTATGTGTATCATCTGATAACATTTCTTAAAGGGGGCTATGCATGTGTGTGTGTATAATTGCTTGAAACTGAGTAAAGTATCTCTGAAGGGCTCTCAAAGAAATCACAGACATTGGATGATTCCAGGGTAACTGGAAGATAGAGATAGGCTGGAGAGAGATGTTTCACTGTAGAACTTTTTGTATCTTTCCATTTTATACCACATGAATAAATGTGCAACCTGTTTTAAAACTTATTGAACATAATAAGAAACAAAGACTAAACCTAAATTAAATAATTAACACTTGGATAACTCTGGGATAATTTTGTATCCTCTAGTTCTCCTATTGGGTATTTGCCATTCAGAAAGCACCTATGCAGTTGTTGGTACCTACCACACCCACACACGTGTATGCACACACACACTGCTTTGGTATTAACACTTTTCTAATATCAAGATACTAAGAAAAGTTTTGATATTGTGTTATTATTATGAGTTTTATGGGTTAAAGAAAAAAATTAGAAGGTAGGGGAGCTCTCCTTCTGTCCCAGGGTTGTCCGTTATGTACGTCCTTGATCTGGAATGAGGTGTATCAGTGACATGGGAAAACAAGAGTGATGATTGCTAAGCTATTAATAAAAGTTCAGTGGTAATGAAAACCTGTAAATTTAAAACAGATTCCTTTCATCTTAATTTTTCCCCTGCCTCCTATTAAAAGACAAGTGTCTTCATTCTGAATTTATGTTTTCTAATTTTCTTTTACAGTTACCCTGCAGTTTGTGAATTTCTGCAGAACAATAATTTGCTCTCAATAATCAGAGCCCATGAAGCCCAAGATGCCGGGTAAGTTATATCAAAACGGTACCAGGATTTCCCTGGTAGTCCAGGGGCTAAGACCCCATGCTTCCACTGCAGGGGCTGTGGGTTCTATCTCTGGTTGGGGAAGTAAGATCCTGCTGACTGTGTGGCACGGCCTACAACAGCAGCAATAATAAGCAAAACAAAACTCTGAACCCAGCAGCACTGCAGAGTTTCTTCTTTTAATATCAAGACAGACGGGCTGCCATTTCTCTTCTAGGTATCGAATGTACAGGAAGAGCCAAATGACGGGCTTTCCATCGCTCATTACAATTTTCTCTGCACCCAATTACCTAGATGTCTATAACAATAAAGGTAAAGGAGACCAGCGATACTTGAGTTTGAATTTGTGAGTAAATGTGAGGTCTAGTTTAATCATATGTTATGTGCATAGGTAATTTTTGGAATATATTTATAAATTTTAAATAAGAAAAAAAAGAAGTCTTAATTGAAACAAAGGCCAAGAAACTTAGAATTTAGGCTTCTGTTTAGTTTTCATCTCCTAAGGATTTGGGGACTCTGTGATTATAAGTAATGATTACAGTAGGTTTGACTGTACCATTGAATCAAAATATAAGAAGAAATACATTACTTCAGGTTGAGGTTAAAACAGCATAAATTATTGGTTTTGATGAATCTAATTTATTTATAACAGTCCCTCAATAAAATGTCACTATTTAGTGTTTTAATGTCTATTATTAAACTGTTTTTGCTCTTGAAAAATGATACAGTTAGAATGAATACTATACCAAAAAGTCAGAAAAATCTTTGTTTAGTCCAAGCCCTGCTCAAAACTAATAGTGTGACTTTAGGAAGTCGCATAGCTTTCTTAACTTCAGTTTCCCATTAAAAAAAAAAAGATTTGGATATACACTTGCCTTTTGATCCAGAAATTCTACTTTTAAGGCTTTCTTGTAGTCTTAGTCATTTTTTTTTTTAATTTAACTTTTATGTTCCCTAGTTGATAAGTTTGTATCAGGACGATCTTCTACCTAAAAGCCTCTTCTGTAACATGCCTCTGTAACTGTTTTGTTGTTGATAAAGTATGACTATAAAATAATAGAACTTTTAAACAAACATGCCAGAACAAATATATCCAAGTGAGTATTGTCCCTTCAAAGTAGTTACCTTGGGAGCTTATACCCTTATTCCAACAATGCTGCCATTGTTCAAAACATTTTTGGAACTCCTCTTTTGGCATTGCCTTCAGAGTCTGCGACACATTCTTTTGATTATCCTCAGTGATGGGAAATCATCGTCCTTTGAGGGTGGATTTGATTTTTGGAACAGCCAAAAGTCATTCGGAGTCAAGACTGAGGACTAAGGTGAGTGATCAAGCTAGACGATACCATTTGGGGTCAGGAACAAGGTATGATTATAAGGTAATGAGACTGGTTTTCCTTGTGTTGCTTATAAAATGGCTCTGGAGGTAATTCCAAAAGAAGAGTTCCAAAAACATTTTGAGTAATGGCAGCATCTTTGGATTAAACATACAGTAAGGCAGCAAGGTGCATTGATAAGAACACTGAGAGCTAGGAGGCAAAAATCCTCGTCTAGTCCTGCTTCACTTTTAAATTCACAATTAACAAGTTACTTAACTTCTCTGAGCCTCAGTTGATCTTAAATAACTGTCACATAGCCTTGTTGAAGATAAGTTGGAGTAATCAGAATGAATATTAAAAGCATTGGTCAGACTATAAATCGCTACACTGCTATAACATCCTCCTGTTATTGTGCCTGGTGTGATTACATCAAAGGACCACACTCATCTGATATATAAGGTCTGGTGTGTTTGTCGTTGATGGTTTCTTAAGTCTCATTACTTTATAGTCATATCTTGTATATGCAGTTGGGGAGAGAAGTGTAAAAGAGGTCCATGGTATACTTATTTCCTCTATCTCAAAGTCAACTGTGAAATGGCACATCTCATTTCACTCTGATTTGGATCAGTTATCTCTGGATGTCCTTAGTGACATGCTATCCATTTTTAAAAGGCATTTCTTTGACTTAAATTCTCTTCCAGTCTTACATTTTGGCTTTCCTTCTCATCATTCTTTTCTGAGTCTCGGCTATCCTTCAGTACTCGCTTCTCCCTAAGTCCATTCTTTCTTATTTCTCTTTTCCTAATAGAAACTTGGTTTTTGTTTTTGTTTCCTCCCTTATGAATGGTATGTGCCTCTCATGCTGTCAGACTTCCTCAAGGACAGTCTGTCCCTCACCCTCGTATCTGTGATGAAGACTTTCCCTTCTCACTCCCTTGATTAACCTTGCTATTAAAGTGTCTATTGATTGGCCAGTGGATTTATCAGTGTGCTAAGCTAAAACATGTCATCTAAATCAGCAATCACTTTACTAGCTTAACTAACTGCCAGCTTGTTCTTTGCCTCATTCTAATCTGGTCTTGTTTTGATCATTCCATTAGTAAACTATTTTAGAGTCCAGTTGAATCTGAGTTTTTTTGTCGGCCTTGACTTAATTGGTAACATCCTTTACCTTGCAACTATCTTGTTTTCCTTGGTCATTTCTTAACCTTTTAGGGGGCTGGGGAAGGAAGAAAATGTGGCATTTAAAATAATCCCTAGTGATGCTTAATTATTCCTCTTGAAGAAGATGACTCTGTCCCCCTTTTCCTCCTTCTTTTTCTGTTGCTTTTCTTTCTTGCATATTCTTTAGACTTATTGGTACGAACAGACATTTTTTTATCAATAGTTCTACTGGTTATGTGAAAGACCTTTAAGTCATGATTTTTAAAGATCTCTATTTCTATTTTTGTGTCCACCTTCCATCTCTTTTTCTTGTGTAGATTGAGGGAATTGTTGAATATTTATATACTCATCTAACTTGAATAAAATACATATACATGAAAATAATGGGACATGTACATTGTACCAGTATTAGAAGCATCTTAAAAGCTGAAAATCCTGTTTTCATGTATTTATTTAATAGTCTATGGTAAACGTTTTAAATATTCAGTGACTTAAAAATTTGAGAATACTAGGCTATCTGTAATAACCAAAGAGACAGGAATCAGGAGATGGATTATACCTGTCATTTCTAGAGAACTATTGTACCCTATTCTATTTATGATCATACCAAGAATAATTTAAGAGAATAATGCAAACCACATTGCATTGCTGGTGATGCAAACTAAGGGATTGGATTTTTTAAAAATTTTAAGTATAAAGAAAATCAGTTTGGTACTAAAGTATGTGTGTGTGCAATATATGTATATGAACCAGTTAATATTAAACATTTAAAGCGTGAGCAATATACTGACTATGTATAGGAGAGATGGGCAATTTTTTATTCACATATTGTATGGAGAAGTGATTTAATCTACTTTGAACCTTGTTAAATTGCTCCAAGTTTACCATCTATCTGTATTCCCTACTATGAATTAATAAAATCTTTGGCCCTGGCTAATGACTAGGAAAACAGGCTGTGTTCATTTAATGAGAAATGTTTGCCCTCAAAGGAAAGTTGTAATTGTAACCATTTGGCCTATAAAGGGAAATCATGATGAAATTTTTCTCATGTGGAATCTGAGATTTCTATAGATAGTTACCATGCAAGACCTTTGAAGTATCAGAGCTTAAGTTTCTTTTGTACTTTTATTATATGAGCTCTTCAGGTAGCTTTGTTCCTTGGGATAATTCTTAAAAGAATGAACTGTACAGCATGCTGTAAGATTTTCCATGAGTCCTAAATTTATAAATGGAAAGTCAGTTCCTGAAATCTGGGTAGTAGGTACACAGCTGTATCCAGTATACCAGTTACCATGTCCTGTTCCTCTGTGCCAGATATTTTTCTTTTTCTTTTTTAGCTGCTGTGTTAAAATATGAAAACAACGTCATGAATATCAGGCAGTTCAACTGTTCTCCACACCCCTACTGGCTTCCAAACTTTATGGATGTTTTCACGTGGTCTTTGCCTTTTGTCGGGGAAAAAGGTAAGAGAACTAAGACAGATAAGTTATCCTAACTAGTAACACCCTCCTACTTGCATGCATTCCCTGATGGTTCAGAAGTGTTTTTCTTAAAGTTACCAGAAGTGTTTTTTGTTTTCATTGTTCTCTACAAAGACTTTTAAGTGGCGCTTATTGGATTTTAAATTATAATTCTAGTTGATTATGATTTTCTTATTCTAAGTATCAGTTTAAACTAGCTGGCCTTGTATGATCAAGATGTTAGAATAACATAAGTAACAGTAAAATAACCTTTCCTTCAGTGATAAAGGGATTTAAATGGGAAGATTTATCCTTAGAATTCTATTTGTGCATCTATACAAATAAGCTTCCCAGCTGGCACAGTGGTTAAGAATCCTCCTGCCAATGCAGGAGTTGCAGGTTCAATCCCTGGGTCAGGAAGATCCCTGGAGAAGGAAATGGCAACCCGCTCCAGTATTCCTACCTGGAAAATTCCGTGGACAGAGGCATTTGGAGGGCTACAGTCCATGGGGTCACAAAGAGTCAGACAAGAGTGACTGAGCACGAGCAAATGAGCTATGCAAATCTGTCAGCCTGCTGTACATAGGCCTGGCGGCTTCCTTTCTTTGTAAAATGGGAGGAAATCTTCTCCTGTGTGTATCAGTGTAGAAAAGGTTCTGGCAGCAGTCTAAAATGAAATCAAGTTGTTAAGCATTGGAATCTTAAAAGACTCTGTACTTTAACTGGAGCAAGTAATCTCCCCCAACTCTGTATAAACTTGAAGGTCTGCATTTAGTGCTGCTCCTTAAGCTACTCTGAGCAGCAAAACAATCAGTCATTTTTATCTGTGTTTATTTAAAATATATATGTTTATTTATATATCCACATCCTTTTAGAGAAAGTGTCTTATTAATTATACAAATTTTGGACTCTTTTGTCTTATCATCTAGTTACAGAGATGCTGGTTAACATTCTCAACATATGCTCTGATGATGAATTGATTTCCGATGATGAACTTGAAGGTAAACTTGCCTTTTCCTTCTCTGAACTAGAAATGAAGAACTTTTGGTTTGGGTTTTAGTTTGTTTTGGAGAATTTTCTTTGCCTTATTAAAAAATAATTATGTTTGTTGTAGAAAAATAAAATTCGAAAAATATAGGAAGCCATAAATAAGGGGAAAAAGTCACCAGTAATTCTACCATCTCATAGATACCCACTGTTAACATCGTGATATAAAAACTATTATTAGCATCTTTTTTCTCCTCTTTTTTTCTTTTTAACAAAAAAGGTCATGTGATAGCATCACTTGCATTTACTGGTATATTTTTGTAGACTAATTTTTCAATGGGTACATAGTTGTCCATGTTGATTATTCTTTGTTTTAACCAATCCTCTGCTGATGGATTTTGAATTTTTTCCAACTTTTTTCTTTTAAAACTTCAGTTTTGAAAATTTTTATAGATAAATCCTTGCATATTCTGTCCAACAATCAGCATTTATTATGTCTTATATGTGCCAAGAACTGTATAGGCCTTTGCTCTCAATAAGCTTGTATTCTAGTGGTGGGAAAAACGAACAAACAATAAAGTCAAATGTTGACATGTGGTATGAAAGAAAGCACTATTAGGAAATGAAAAATAATACTTTCTTGATTATTTCCATAGGATAGATTTCCATAAATTGAAAATCTGTGTCAATTAGTACTTATAATTTTAATTTAGACACAGATAACCTGGAAAGGCTGTAATAGTTTACATTCTGCATATGCAACACATAGTTCTCAGTGCTCTTTTAAATACTACTGATTATAATGTTTATAGTCTGGTGTGTTTTTAATTTAAAATTTTATTTTTATGATGACTAATGAGCATTTTTCTTGTGCTTATTGACCTCTTTTTTTTCTTTTTTGTGAGTTGTCCACTCATGCATTTTCCCCACTTTTGTACTGTTGCGTGCTTGTTTGTTTTTCTTATTAGCCTGAGAGATTTTTATATAGTTACATTTTGTTTATGTAGCCAAAATTTTTTTTCTAGTAATTTGTGTGAGATTTGATTTTAAAGATAGATCCTAACTCACCTGAGAATGCAGGAGATTCTGAAAAGATGGTGGCACCTTAGCATAAACCTCTGACTGCCTCATTCTCTCCAAGCTTATACTAAGGTGATTCACTCAGCTGTTAGGATGAAGTATCTGTGTTGTGCAGAAAGCCCAGCTTACTTTGAGAATATAGATGAAAGTCCTGACCATACTTATGCTTCAAATTCCACGTTGAAGGTGCAGAGCAGATGGGGCATAACTATGTTTACCTTTAAGAATGGGATAGGAGATCACTGCAGGGAACCAGTTCTT
Organism: Ovis aries; assembly: GCF_016772045.2. Lineage (NCBI taxonomy): Eukaryota > Metazoa > Chordata > Mammalia > Artiodactyla > Bovidae > Ovis > Ovis aries. The sequence continues at coordinate 43,125,794 of NC_056055.1, read as the reverse complement.
GTGAAAATAGTGCAGCCAAGTGAAAATTAAAACAAAGAATTCAAGTTAGGAAAGGATGAAATATGTAAGAAATAGATCTAGTAAATTTTGTATTTTAATCTAAGTGGAAATTATTGTGAACTCTCTTGTATGTATTAATGCTATTATATGTATCCTTGATTATCGTAAGAATGAGATTCCTATATTATACCAAAAATTATATTTGGGAATATTTATCAAATTATCATATATAGTAGCAAAAGATTCAAACATCACAATATCCCTCAGTGGAGAGCTGGGCAAATCAATTTTGATGTATCCATATGGTAGATTCTCAATGGAGTTAGATTATTTCCTTGCAGTAAGCCTCCTTTCCTTCCCGCTTCTCTTCTAGTTAGTTCCTATTCATCTTATTGCCACTTCGTCATGGAAGGTATTTCTGATTTCCCAGATTGGACCCAATACCCCTGATGTGTTCTCTTATCAATGGTGCTAACTTCTTAGCATTTGATAGAGTTACAATTTTGCATTTATTTATACTGTTAATATATGTGTATTGTTACAAGTCACTCAACAGGGATTTGAGTAATGAGGACAAAATTTTTTTTTGCTTACCATTATCACCTCAAAACCAAGTACAGTAAGTAAATGAGCATAGTAGGTAAATATTTGTTGAGTTAGATTGAATGGTATGAAGTACAGCCATTAAAAAGTGAAAAAAGGAAATAAAGCTATTGGTGCTGATATGGAAAGTGTGTTAGATATTAAGTACAAAAGTAAATGTATAGAATCTTCTCATTTCCTCTTTTTTTAAACAAGGTATGTGACTATAAACTGATACAGGCTTTAACAAAATTTTTTTCTGAAGGGAAATGAAGACTAACCTTTTAGGGTAAGCTGGTGAATTTGAGCATACTTCTAAATCCATTCCTTCCTGAAACCACACTAAAACTACAATTTTGGTTTTATCCAAGTGATATAAAAGCTAAGGATTTTTGCTTTAATAATGCCAGACAGTTCAAACCAAGCCTGACTCTTAAGACAAGTAGAAAAGCTAGACAAAATATTTTTACAAGTTGCTTCAGAGGCATTCAGAAAGCTAAGAAAGTGAAAAAGAATTACCAAGTAGAGATCTGAGGAAAAGCATACATCCAGAGAAGTAAGACATTTGGTCACATTTGGGACTAATTTTCTCCTAAACACATTCATGAATTTCAAAGGAGGGGGCTAAGAGATTGACCAGCCCTCTTGATAGAAGCTGAGAAAGTTGGGAGTTTGTGACTTGTCAAAAATGGATAGAGTATGGGTAAGCTTCTGCTCATTGGTTTTGGGCCCCTAAAGCTTGTATCTATGTAAGAGTAAGGGTGAACTAGAAGTATAATTCCCTGAAAGGGACTATCCTCAATCATTTCAGTCTCTGAAATTTAAATAAGGTAGTCCCAAGCATCTGGCAAAAGCAAACGTTTTCAGACTAAGATAGCATTATATAGAACCTTAAACTGCTGCAGTTTTCCAAATATAATACATGGCTCACAACCCAAAATAAGTAGATACATGAGAAGACATAACAACACGAACGAAAATGAGCAGAAAGAGTGAGAAATAAAAGCAGACCCCTAAGTTCTTCAGATGTTAGCTTTATCAGACCAAGCTTTAAAATAACCATGCTAAAAAATTAAACAATGCTAACTATGTTCAAGAATGTAAAAGACTAAAGTAAAAATTTTGGCAGAGAACTGTAAATTATAAAAATGGAATGTAGCAGAGCTGATAAAGCACCAAAAGAAAATTCTAAGAATGAAAAATAAAAGAAACTTAACAGATAAATTAATAGAAGACTCAGTAAAGCTAAACAGAGAATAAATGAACTAGAATATAGGTCAGAAGGAACAACCTAGAATACATCACAAAGAGAAAGAATAAAATACTCAGAAAAGGTATGAGAGACATGGAAGACACAGTGAACAGGTATCAACTGTGTGTTTGGAATCAATCCTAGAGAAGAGAGAGAGAGGATGGGGTACAACCAGTATTTGAAGAGATAATGGATAAAAGTATTTTAATACTGATTAGTTAAGCCACAGATTGAAGAAGTCCCCAAAACAAAAGCAGAATAAATACAAAGAAAATAATATCTAGGTACATCACAGTGAAAGTGCTTCAGATGAAAGACAAGGGAAAAAATCTTAACTGGACCAGGCTAAAATAAATATTACTTTCAAAAGAGAACAGTTAAACTGACAATGTATTCTTAATGGAAACAATGGAAGGAGGAAACCATGGACTAACATATTCAAAGCACTGAAAGATGATAATTGGTACACCTAGAATTCTATACCTAGCAGAAATATCCTTTAAAAATGAAGAAATAAGCACTTCTCAGGTATTCCTCCCTGTAAAAGTTACACTAGAAGAAATACCAGGAGACCCACACTAAATGGAATTCTAAAGAATATTACTCAAACAGAAGGAAAATACCAGATGGAAGCTTGGAGGGTCAGGAATAAATAACAAGAACAGTAGAAAATACGTAGGTAAATAAAATGAATGCAGACCTTATTAAATAATAATAATAATGTTTTACTGAATTTAAATGATAATTAAAATATATGACAGTAGTAGTTGGCAGTGGGATAGGGTTAAACGGTGTGAGGACTTTATATTATCTGGGGAAGGTGGGGGAAAGTACCTATTAACATTATATTTTGATAAGTAAGAGATGCATGGTGTAATATGCAGAGTAGTTTTCAAGAAGATTTTTTAAAGTGTGTAATCTTTAAATTATAGGGGGAAAAATGACTATAATAAAAAAATAGTCTAGGGGACTTCCCTGGTGGTCCAGTGGCTAAGACTCTACATTCACAATGCAGGGAGGGGGTCCCAGGTTCTATCCCTGGTCAGGGAACTAGACCCTACATGCCACAACTAAAGATCCTGTATATGCTGCAGCTAAGACTCAACTCAGCCGAATAAATAAATGTTTAAAAAAAAAATAGTCTAGATGGCAGGAAAGGAGGGAAGGTACTTATAACACTATGGCAAATAGGATAAATAAATGATGATAAATATGTCAGCAACTTCACATGTAAATAGATAAAAGATAGTCAGGAAAGATTAAACAAAAGAAAAAAACACTATGATGTTTTATAAGAGAGAAAGCATAAAGACAGAAAATTTGAAAGTAAAAGAAGAATATATTACTACTTTTATAAAAGAAGTAAAGAACAGAAAGTAAAAGAAGAATAATATTATATTACTACTAACCAAAGAAAAGCTGTTGTAGATAGATTAATATTACATGAAATAGGGACTTCCCTAGTAGTCCAGTGGCTAAGACTCCATGCTTCTAGTGCAGGGTGCCTGGGTTTGATCCCTGGCCAGGGAGCTAGATCTCACTTGCTACAGTTAAGAGTTCTCATGCTGTAAAAAAAGATCATTGATACCGTATGCTGCAGCTAAGACTCAGCACAGCCAAATAAATAAATAAAAATAAATACTGAAAAATTACATGAAATAAAACGATGAAAAATTTTTGTTCGTGTGAATTAGTAAAATGGCTTCATAATATATAAAGCAAAGATTAACCAAAGTACAATGAGAAATAGAAATGTCCACAGTGATAAGAGAATTTAACAAATATTTTTCAGGGATTGGCAGAATAAGCAGACAAACAAAACTAAGAATGTTGTAGAAAATTAGAATGCAGATAATAAACTTGACCTACTGACTCAGTGGACATGAATTTGAGCAAACTCTGGGAGCTAGTGAAGGACAGGGAGCCCTGGTGTGTGGGGTCGCAAAGAGTTGGACACAACTTAGTGACAGACAACAGCACTCGACATAGAAAGAGAAAGCACCTAACATACCGACTATACTTTCTTTTCAAACATGCATGAATACTTACAAGACTGGACCTTTACAAGAAATGTTCTGGGTTAAGAGCAAGTTTCATGTATCAAAGCATTAAAATCACAATGACTATAGTCTGACTATATGCAGATAAGATATGCTGCTGCTGCTAAGTCACTTCAGTTGTGTCTGACTCTGTGCGACCCCATAGACAGCAGCCCACCAGGCTCCCCCGTCCCTCGGATTCTCCAGGCAAGAACACTGGAGTGGGTTGCCATTTCTATCTTGGATTCATGAAAATGAAAAGTGAAAGTGAAGTCACTCAGTCGTGTCAGACTCTTAGCGACCCCATGGACTGCAGCCCACCAGGCTCCTCCATCCATGGGATTTTCCAGGCAAGAGTACTGGACTGGGGTGCCATTGCCTTCTCTGGCAGATAAGATATAAATCAATACAAAAAGATAACTAGAACACCACCATATTTTAGGAGATTTTAAAATATACTTAGTAATCCAGCAGTCAAATAATAAATCACAATTAAAATTTGAAAATAATTTGAACAGAAAATGAAAAGCAGTACACATTAAAACTTGAGGGCAGGCAGTGCACCAGACAGGTGTGGGTTTGGCACTGGAACCAGAACTTTAGCAGATGTTCACTGGTTGACACCATAGGAGAGGAACTGAGTTATACTGGACCTTAAAGCAGCTGGATGGTCAGAATTAAGTGTGAGAGATGCCATCAACAGGGAGATCTCTTTCAGAAATTGTAATCAGGCATCTGGTTTTATGTCTCAAGTTACCTACAAACGGAGGAGATGAATCATTACCTAGAATGGTTCAATGTGTACAAGGTCCATGTGCCTCTCACCTCACATATCTGTGGGAGACTGACCAAAAGGGATGTGAAACTGGCTAATTTTGTTGAAAAAGCAACTGTTTCTGTGTGATTCCTTCCAAAATGCATGTAAAGTTTTATACACATCCTGCTGCTGCTGCTAAGTCACTTCAGTTGTGTCCGACTCTGTGTGATCCCGTAGATGGCAGCCCACCAGGCTCCCCCATCCCTGGGATTCTCCTGGCACATCCTAGCTGCAGTGTATTTTGAAGGCAGTTTACATGAACAAATTAAATTATAAATTTAGTTGACCTTTATATCACATTTTGTAAAATCAGTGCTTAAATACAGAATGATTTAAATTGAACGAAAATAAACAGTAATGCTTGAGGGATGCATCTAACATCATATTTAGAGGAAAACTTATAGCCTTAAATGCATATGTTGGAAAAGAAGGATGGTGAAAATTCAAAGTTTGTCTCAAGAAGTTAAGAGAAAAAGGGGCTACCACATTAAACCTAAAGAAGGCAGGTAGAATGAAATACAGAAGTTAAGGAAAGCATAAGAAAACAAAATGAAATACAGCCTAGGGAATTCCCTGATGGTCCAGTGGTTAGAACTCTCTGCTTTCACTGCTGAGGACCTGGGTTCAATCCCTGGTCGGGAGAGTAAGATCCCACAAGCTATGCAGTGCACCCCTCAAAAACTAACTAAATAAAATATAGGAGAGAGGAGCAGTAAAATCAGAATGTACCCATTTCAATCAAATTGATAAATCCCTGGTAAAGAAGACAAAAATAGCAATGACAGAACTGAAAAAGAAGACAACATTCATTACCAATCCTATAAACATTAAGAAAATAACAAGAATACGTTTATACTAGTAAAATTTAAAACTTAGATAAAATAGATTTCTAGAAAAATGTAACTTATTCAACATGTTTGAAGATTTAGCATTCAAAATTCATTCAGGGTATACTAATGTAAGATACTAATAATAGTGGAAACAAGGAGAGGGTATATGGAAATTATCTATGCTATCTTAACATTTCTATACATCTAAAACTATTGAAAAGTAAAAAATACATATATTAAAAAATCAGTCAACAGGAACTTCTCTGGCAGTTGAGTGGTTAAGACTCCATGCTCCCAATGCGGGAGACACAAGTTTGATCCCTGGTTGGAAAACTAAGATCCTGAATGCTGTAGGCATGGTCAAATTTTTTTTTTTAATCAATCAATCAATTAATATAATTCACTGCATTAAGGGAAAAAATGGAGAAAAAATCGTTACCTCACCGGGTGTAGAAATGGCATTGGATGAGATTCATCCTTCATGTACAATAGATCTCTTAAACTAGGTTTAGAAAGGAGTTCTTTAATCTGACAAATGTATCTGTGAAAACCTATAGCAAATATCATATGTGAAATATTGAAAGCTTTCCTTAGTGATTGGGAATAGACAAGGATGCCAGCTATCAAAACCTCTTTATAGTATCTTATTAGAAGTCATAGCCAGTACAGTAAGGAAATAGAAAGAAATACAAGGTATAAAGATTGAGGACGAAGAAACAAAACGATCGTTTATTTATAGATCGTTATTTATAGATTTATAGATTATATTTATATGATTATATAGAGAGGCAATTTAAAAGTTTATAGATTATTTATTAGAATCAATAAACAGATGTAGCAGAGCTGCTGGATACAAAGTCAGAAAGCAAAAATCATTGTATTTCTATTTGCCAGCACCAAACAAAATGAAATTTTTAAAAAGCTGCCATTGACAATATCATTCCTAGCGATAAACCTAACAAATGATGTGTGATACCTCTAAGCAACAAACTAAACCATTATTAGAGAAATTAAAGGACATGTAAATAAATAGAAATACCATGTCCACAGATTATTGGAAGACTCAGTGTTATAAAGATATGTTATTCCCAGATTGATGTGCAGATTCAATACAAAGTCAGATATTAACAATTTGACCCTAAAATATATATGGAACTTCTAAGGATAGTTTCTGAAATTCATACGGAAGTATGTAAGATCAAAGAAGAAAGTAACTGGAATTACTAGCTCAAGGACAGAGGAGCAGTGAAACAAAACAGAGAATCCAGAAACAGATCCACATGTATATAGACACTTGATTTACACTAGAGGTGTCTCTGCAGAATAATAGGAAAACAATGGTATTCGTATGGTTGAGGATATCTATTTGAGAAAAAAATTAAACCTAACTAACCCCTATTGTATTCTAAACCCAGTAATAAATTCCAGATGGACTAACGCATTCAAATATGATAGGCAGAACAATAAAGCTTCTAATATGTATTACATAGAATGCATTCATGACCTTGAAGTAGAAGAAAATTTCTTAAACAATACACAAAAAACACTAACAATATAGGAAATTACTGGACTGCATTAAAAATTAGAACTTGTGTTTATCAGAAGAATAAGTGTGTAAAGACAGCTACAGGGACTTCCCTGGTGGTCCAGTGGCTCTAGGACTCTGCACTCCCAATGCCTGGGGGCCCAGCTTCTGTCCCTGGTCAGGGAACTTGATCCCACAAGCTGCAACTAAAGAGTTCACATGCCACAACTAAGGATCCCACATACTTCAATGAAGATAGAAAGCACAAATAAGACCTTTGGAGCCGCCAGATAAATAAACGTTTAAAAAAAAAAAAAAAAAGACAAGCTACAGAATGGGGGAGGGTATTTGCTATACAACCAACAACAGTTCACTTGCAGAATATATAAAAAACTACAGATCAATGAGGTGAGACTTGAATGAGCACTTCGTAAAAGAGGATATCCAAATGGCCAATAAAGATAGGAAAAGTTATTCAGCCACATTAGTCATTTTGAAAGTGCAGATTAAAACCACAATGGGTGATTCTGCATACCTACCAAAGTGGCTAAAGTTAAACATGAATAACACCAAATGTTGACCACAATGTATAGCAACAGGAATGCTCATATACTAAAGTATAAATTGGTACATCCACTTTAGTAGATAATGCCAAACCATTATCCAAATTTGAACATATACATACCTTATATCTGAGCAGTCTAACTCTAGGAGTGTACTTAGCAGAAATATGTGCAGTTAAGAGAAATACACCAGAATATTCATAGCAGCTGAATTAGCCAAAAATTGGAATCAACCCAAATGACCACTGACAGTGAAAAGGATAAATAGACTGTGACATACTCTTATAGTGGAATTGTATACAACAGTGACAGTCAGCTGTAGGAGCAGAGGAAACATGGATGAATCTTAAAAACATAATGTTGAACAAGAGAAGCCGGACACAAAAATTCATTATTTGATTGTCCCAACTACCTAACATTAAAAAGAAAATTAAAACTAGTGCTTGTGAATACATGCTTAAATGGTAAAACTATAAAGAAGAGCAAGAAAGTGATCCCAATAGAAGTCAAGAGAACAGTTTTCTTTGGGAAGAGGGAGACTCTTAATTATTAGGAGGGGCCCAAGTAGGGAGAAATCTGTGGTGCTGACAAGGCTCTACTTATTGTCCTGGCTGGTTATTTGGCCATTTGTGTTTTAATAAAAAGCATTGAGTCTGTGTTTGTTTTGTGTACTTTTCTGTATGTTTATCATACTTCACAATAGTTTTTTTTTTCACCAAAGTTATAAGCCTACAAAAATGTAGAGATTTCTGTAGGAATTTTGGAAGCCAGGAAACGAATTAGTATTACTAACTTGGCTGATTCAAGAAAGCTGAAGCCTGGCTTAGTAATGGAGAATGCTGAGTTCAGCACAGAATCCTCAAAAAGCAGAGGAATTGCTCGACTACACCAGTTGCTAGAATTGGGGACTATTGAGAAGAAGGAGGTGGGCCCCTAGCTAAAATAAGTAGAGCAGGTAAAAGATATTTGAAAGACAGTTAAAGTCCTAGCTGTCTTTTCTCCCAAGACCAGAGGCTAATATCCAAAAAAGTGTAAACCAAAGAATTTCTGGACAGGGATACAGTTGAGGGCACCGATAACTTTGCCAAAAATGGGTAAATTAAGTGATCCCATGCATTCTCAGTGGGCTTCCTTGGTGGCTCAAAGAATCTGCCTGCAGTGCAGGAGAGCCGGATTCAATCTCTGGGTCAGAAAGATTCCCCTGGAGAGGGAAATGGCTATCCCCACTCCAGTATTCTTGCCCGGGATATCCCATGGACAGAGGTACCTGGCGGGCTACAGTCCATTGGGTCACCAAGAGTCGGACACAACTGAACAGCTAACACACACACAGGCACATATGCACGCACTCTCAGTACTGATACAGAAAATTCCCTAAAAAAAGCCCCACCTGGTCACTCTGTGCACAGAAAGCTCAAAGACAGCAGTCAACCACCAACCAGTTCAGAAAGCTTTCCAGTCCGTCATTGTTAACGATGAGCAAACACCAAGGATTATGGGACTTCTTTGTAGAGTCTCTGAGGCAACAGCAAAAAACAGCCTAAATGGATGAACTTGAGATTCTAAAGATATAAAATTTAAACATGGAAAAACTAATATCTCCAGAAGGAGATGAGAAGATAATTGTGTCCATCATACAAAAACATGATCCTCCATTTAGAGATGTACCTGCTGTTCATTCTGTCCTTTGTTCATTGTTCTCAGCATTATTTGTTACGCAAATAATATCTTTTTTCCTTGTCTGATTTTATCTTCATGATCTGTGGGGATAGAATATATTGGAAAATAAGAAATGTGAATTCGTTTAAAACTCTGAAGGCTCCATGCAAGAAGTCTGTAATTTAATATTCTATCATGATACCAAGATGTCTCTTCTGAGCTGATAAAGATAATAGCCTGCTTCTCTCATTGCATTTCACTTTGATTTTTTTTCTCTCTCTCTTCCATGCAAACTTAAATTTCTCTTCCCATATTTCTATTTCCATCTCCTTGTTTCTTGGTGTCTCTTCTCCCTGAAGATCACTACATTTCAAGCTTTCAGAAAGGTATCTGAACAGAATGTGCTACGAGCTTAATACTCGCTGTCTGTCTCATCACAGTCTATTAATTAGACTTTTTTAGTTATAGTTGAGTAATTTCAGACAGGCCCTCCATCCTCCCTTTCTGTTTTAATGTTTACATTTTCTCTGGCCCCTGCTGTGTGATCCTGCAGGATTTTCAGAGCTGGGTGGGCGAGGAAGGAGAGGCCACGTTTCTTAGTTTCTGACTTTTGAATGCGGCCACCTGATGCATGCCTGGACATTGACTTCTGGTGTGTGAGCTGTTTCCTAAATCTGGTATGAGAAAAGGCCCCAAAGTCTTCTGTTAACTTTTTTGATGTTTTATAAAATACCTTACCTGTCATCCTCGTTTTTACTACACAGCTGTCTGTGGTTGGAAATAACTCAGCAGTGTGTAAGTGAGGATGATAGAATAAAAGCAGCTCCTGCTCAGTCCAGGAGAGCCAGCTGTGTGCTGTGTTTCCATGTAGAAGACAACTGCTTAAGTCATCCCTTGCCATTTGGCCGACCAAGCCCTGCATCGTAAGGTGGCCCACAGCATTCTCAAGAGAGATTTTTGCTGTAGTAGCAACTGTCTTTGTTTATACGTATTTCCTTCTTCACTGTGTTCTACCTTTCAGAAGCACCAGTAAGTTCCTTCCTTCATAAATCCGCTCACTCTGTCCTTTTTGTGGCCCCTCCATTTTTTTTTTTTTTACTTCATCTTTATTTTTTTCTCCTGCTCCTTAAAACTTCCTGGGTTTTTTGTTTGTTTAGACAAACTTTGGCCTTTATTTCTTTGTTTAAAACCATTTCTTTAACTTAGAAAGGCACTTTATCCTGCATTTTTTTTAACCTGTTAACGTATTCTTTTAACTCACATATTGTTTGTATTCTCTAAGGAGGCACTACAGTTCGCAAGGAGATCATCAAGAATAAAATCAGAGCTATTGGGAAGATGGCACGGGTCTTTTCAATTCTCCGGTAAGGAAAAGCCTTGTCATATGGTGTGCAATAAAAATGTTTTGAGAGTGATTTAGAAGTTGATTTCAGATCAGTAGTTTTAGAATTGGAGTATGGTATCAAAACTGTGGGTCTTTGGGTTGAATGCAGATTGAATCAGCCCTACATGTTAAAGTGACTAGAAATAATTCTGGCAAACATTCATTTGGTGTGAGCTTAGATACAGTGCAGTGAATGTTAGTGATCTAATGTGGATTCTGGAGCTCAGTGGCCTCTGTTCACATCCTGGCCCTATATCTTCTCAGCCATGTGATCTTGTGCCTCATTTTCTTGGCCTGTGAAAGATAATAGCAGGATCTGCCTTTTAAGGTTATTTGGAGGATTAAATAGGGTAATATACGGAAAACATGAGATCAGCACCTGACTATTAAGTGGCTCTAATTGAAAAGCGGGGCCTGGCTAATTGCTTAAAGTTGGAATATATACAGAAAACCTCCCTTTTGGGGGTCAGGGAAGAGGTAGAAGGAGTACCTGTCCTCCATCTTTGTGCATCTTTTCTTGTCTTCTTTCAAGTATGTTTGTAGATGCTGAGTGGTAGACACCCTGCCTGGCGTTAACCCGGGGCTTTGATCTTCTTTTGCAGGGAAGAGAGTGAGAGCGTGCTAACTCTCAAGGGCCTGACTCCTACAGGGACACTCCCTTTGGGTGTCCTCTCAGGAGGGAAGCAGACTATTGAGACAGGTGAGTATGAGCAATGCTTCTTCCATGGAATGTGTGCTCCTGTTACCCAGCAATCAGTGTCAAATTGGAAATTAAGGCTCCTTTCAGTTAATGGCACTGAAGCCATTGAATATCCATCTCTGGAGGGGGGAAAATGGATTGATCCTTCTCACCATATGTAAAAACTAAATCAAAATGAATTATAATTTAAATGTAAAAGATAAATAAACTTCCCAGAAAAAGATATGCAAAGTAAGCATTGAGGAAGATAAAAATTTAAATATGACACAAAAAGCACTAAAATTAAAAGAAAAAATTAATAAATGAGTTTCATTAAAATTAAGAATGTCTATTCACAGAAATTCATGACTAATAAAGGGAAAAGACAAACTGTAAACGGGGAGATTTTTGTAGTACATATGTCTGACAAAGAACTTAAATTCAGAGTCTGTAAAGAACTACAACTCCAAAAGAAAAATACAGCTAATTTTTTTAATGGTCAAAAAATTTTAACAGTACTTCACAAAAGAAAGTATCAAAATGGCCAAAAAGCATATGAAGATTTGGTGCTTAAAATAGTTACTCTTCTGGGAAATGGATATAAAACCATGGTGAGATACCACTCACATCCTCTAGAATGGCTAAAATTTTAAAGTGTGACAATATCAAGTGTTGGTAAGTTTGTCGAGAACAAGATATATTGCCAGTGCATTTGTAAATTGGTTCAACCACTTCAGAAAATTGTTGGGCAGTAAATGAAAACATTTGTCTACCCTATAACCAGGCAATAAAAATAACATTATGAATCTATGCAAAAACATTATGAGTACATGCAAAAAAATTCCACTTAATATTTATACAATGGAGTATTACTCAGCAATAAAGGTAACATCATGAATATGTACAAAAAAATAACACTCTGAATATATGGTTGAATCTCACAGATACCATGTTTAACTAAATACTCTAGATACAAAAGGGCACAGACTGTTTGATTTGTATGATGTTCAGGAGCAGGCAGATGAACACTTCTAGGTGGGACCAAAGTGAGGGTGTAGGGCAGGGGCTGGCAGCTCTGGCCACAGCCATGGTGGACACGGCCTCATGATGCCTTCATTGTGAGGAACGTGTTCCTGGGGCTTCGTCAGCTTCCTGAAGCCCTGGTTCATCCCTGAGGGTCCGAACCAGGGAGTTATCATTCCCTTGTTGGTGACCTGGTCACTTAGCTGTTGTCTCTAGTCATGAAGAGATATAAAATCACCGTAGTACCCTGACCTTGGCCATCCACTGCCTTGAGTATTCATAGCACATTGGAACGTCTTACTCTACAATGCAGTACTATTTTCCCTGTCACCTTTTCTCACCTTTTGATTAACTGTATACCTACTTAATGTAAACTGTACAAACTCCATAAAATGTTTGTGTACTCTGCTGAGATAGAAAGACACTGATGCTGGGAAAGATTGAGGGCAGGAGGAGAAGGGGATGACAGAGGATGAGATGGTTGGATGGTATCACCGACTCAATGGATATGAGTTTGAGCAAGCTCCAGGAGTTGATGATGGACGGGGAAGCCTGGAGTGCTCCAGTCCATGGCGTTGCAAAGAGTCAGACACAACTGAGTGACTGAACTGAACTGAGACAGAAAGTGCTGTTCTGGGGGGGAGTCGGGGGAGAGCCTAAAAATACTAAATCAGATGGTAAAGCATCTGCCTGTAATGCGGGAGACCCGAGTTCGATTCCTGGGTTGGGAAGATCCCCTGGAGAAGGAAATGGCAATCCACTCCAACACTCTTGCCTGGAAAATCCCATGGATGGAGGAGCCTGATAGGCTATAGTCCATGGGGTCGCAAAGAGTCGGACACGACTGAGCAACTTGACTTTAATAAAAGAAAAAAAAAGGAAGTGCTGTTCTAGAAAAAAATACAATTAAAAAATAATAAAATGAAAAAATAAAAAGTACTGTTTTTCTAAGAAAAATACATGACTGTCTCTGTGAAACCTGTGGATCTGAAGGCTGCTTCTTCCTACTCACTACATGAGCATCAGCGAAGGGTTTAAGAACTGTCACAGCACAGTGGGGCCGCCAGTAGAACATACTCGGAAGGAAGATCTGTCCCACCAGAATTATGCCTAAGTATATTTTCAGGATGAATTTACTTCTGCTGTCTTCCGGAATAAATTATTTTTCTGCTTTAAAAACAACAACAACTGGCAGACTCATAGATAGTAAAAGAAGTCAAAATGGCTTCTCTGGGGGGAGAATGTGGCCCCAGACAGGGCACAGGGGACTTTTGGAGTAGGAGTCATGTTCTCTATCACTATTGGGGTGGTAGTTACACAAGGGCATGCATAGATATAAAGATGTATTAAGCAGTGCACTTCATATCTGTGCATAGCATGTGCCTCACTTGTGTGCATTTTATATCTTAATTTGATGGGAAGTGGCGGTTAAAGTTGCTCAGTCAGAGAAGGAGTTTGCCTCTTTGCCTGCAAACCATATCCTGCAAGATATGGCTTCCTCTTCAACCATAATGTCAGTTCTGAAAATCATATGGGCGCTGACTTCCTAAGGAGAGGGCTTGATAGAAGCCAGGAGTGAAAAGGTTGATGTTTGTTAGTATAAACAGATCTGGTCAAGCAGGGGGAAGAGACGTGAGATCAGATCACTGGATGACTAATTCTAGGCTTGAAAACTGGAGCTGAAACATTAACAACTTAGAGTTCACTGCTTTTTTGCCCTTTTTTTTTTTTAATTGTTTCTATTTCAGTTTTTCTTTTTTCCTCTTCTCCTATAGGAATACCTCTTATAGGAATTCTTTGTGTTTTGTGAATATTCCAAGGCTATTCTTAGGAACAGCCTCATTTCCCCATACTTTTTATAGGATTGGTTGCCTCTTTTCTCTTTCAAATCAGATACTGAAATATTAGTTTATTTATGAGGAAGAATGAATATTTCCTCCTTAGAAGTATATAGTTAATTTTCTTAGCTTCTGTAGTTTTCATTGATAGTCATGTGAGATATTCTGAGAGCAACTCTGACAAGGCATTTTAGAGTTAATAGGAAGTAACATGGGTAAAGAAAAAAAGGAACATCCTATACATCCTTGCTTAAAATGTTTCAAAAATTTGCTGATCCACAAAGTTTTTTTAATCTGAACCAAATTTTTCTAGATCTTGATTTGAAAAAAGTAAATTGGCAAATCTGGAATAAGTAACAGAATTTTATAGATGTGTTATTTGGAGATTTGTTGTTTATAACCCCACCTTTTGTTCTCAGTCCCAAATATATGCAGTTTCTCTTCATTCCTGACTTGAATATGAACGTTTTAATCAATGTAAGATTGTTATTGATAGAACCCACTCCAGTATTCTTGCCTGGAGAATCCCAGGGACAGAGGAGTCTGGTGGGCTGCCATGTATGGGATCCCACAGAGTAAGACATGACTGAAGCGACTTAGCAGCAGCATCGATACTTGAAAATTGATAGAAAGCTCAGGAATGTGTCAGAACATAACTAAAGTTGCAGCAAACTTTTTAGAGCTTCTTATTCTATCATTGATTTGCAAGAACTGAGTTAATTTTGTCATTTTTCCATCAGAGTCTCAGTTCCACAGGTTCAGTGACAAACGAGCATTAGCTGAAAAGACCTTTTATTGTTCATAGAACTTTACTTGGACAGCCTTCAGTGAACAAGGTCCCATCCCATATGACCTTATAACCTACATTCATTTACACTCCACCTTATTCCAAGGGGGATTTGAGTAAGTTACAGTGTACATCCAACACGGTAAAGGGAAATAAATATGCTGAGAAATTGGAGCACAAAGGAAAACAAACCAGTGAAATCCAGTAATCACACATTTAATTCCAGGCTTCCAAGTAGACAAAATAAAGAGGAAAGACCATAAGATTAAAAAAAGAAAAACAAAAACAGGTCAGTTATAAACAGCACTCCACTGAAAGTTTTAAAGTTTTGTGCTACAAACAGAACCATCAAGAAGGTGAAAAGACAACCCACAGCGTGGGTGAAAACGCCAAGTTCACCAAAAAGTTCCTCTGGGTGTTTTCATAACATCTTGCAGAGAAACCCAAAGGAACTTTTTGGCCAACCCCATCTTTACGAAGCATATATCTGATAGGAGACTAGTATCTAGAAACTGTAAAGAACTCTTGTAACTGAATAGCAATAAGACAAATTACCCAAATAAAAATGGGTAAAAAATTGAATAGACATTTTTCCAAAGAAGGGATACAGGTGACCAATAAGCATGTAAAAAGATGTTCTACATCATTAGACATTAACTGCAATGAGACATCACTTTAATTAAAGACCCACTGGACAGTTGTGATAAAAAAGACAGACAATAACAAGTGTTGGAGAGGAATTATGATTCTCATATACTGCTGGTGGGGATGTAAAATGGAGCAGCCCTTTGAAAACCAATAAAGCAATTTCTTTGATGATTGAACATACAGTTAATCATATGACCCAGAAGTTCTGTTCCTAGTTACGTACCCAGAGAAATGAAGATATAGCCCCACAAAAACTTGTACACAGATGTTCATAGCAGCATGCTTTCTAATAGCCAATAAGCGGAAACAACACAAATGTCTATCACCTAATGAATAAACAAACGAAATGTGGTATATCCATACAATGAACTATACTATTCAGTCATAAAAAGGAGTGATATACAATCCTCAGCATGAATAAACCTTGAAAACCATTTGCTATGTGAAAAAAGCCAATCACTAACACCACATAGTACATGATTCCACTTATGCAAAATGTCTAGAGCAGCCAAATCTGTGGAGACAGAAAGTAGATAAGTGTAAGGTTAGGTGAAGGAATAAGGGCGGGAGATGGGGTTTTTTTGGCGGGGAGAGTGATGAAAATGTTCTAAGCATAGATTGTGGTAATGGTTGCACAACTCTAAATATATTAAAATCATTAAACTGTACACTTAAAACAAGTGAATTTTTTGGTATATGAAATATATTTCAGTAAAGAAATCTCACTCAATAAAAAAAAGTATTTCAGTACGGGGAGAAAAAAAACACAGTTCTTCAGTTTTGTATGACTCTTACTTATAAAGAATATCCCTCATGCAGGCTAATATCTTAATACCCAATGCAAAAAGCAATTCTAGGAGGACCCAAAATAACGCGATGTTAGTACACATTTTACCGCAAACATAGCTTTTAAAGTCTAATTAAACCAATGCTCTGTATACAATCTCAGGGAAAGCTTTGTTCTCTCACTTCCTAACAGTTGCTGTTATAGTGTGCTGTCTGAAGGCACTGTCCTTTCCTTCTGAGAGTTGGTTTTCTGTGAGGTGATTTGGGAGGGTGTGACATTGCTTTAACACTTGCCAACATGTGGTTGACAAATGTAAACACTCACTCGATTAATTGATTCCAAGTTGCCATTTTTCACATTGCATTCAGAAGTTAATTTTCAGTTCTTCCAATTTTTCCTCTATGTATGATTGATTATAAAAAGCTTTGGGAATAGCAAACTGTTACTGTTCATTATTCTTCCCTGCCTTCTTTTAAAAATTAGTTTTGGGGAAGCTGACAGGATTTTCCTAATAAGATCTTTCTTGCTTCAACCTGTAACATTTTCATATACAGTAAGTCCCCTACATAAGTTTCATTCCAAAAGCGTGTTCATATGTCCAGTTTGTAAGTCCAACAAAGGTAGCCTAGGTACCCAACTAATTTCACATAATACATAAAAAACAAACACAAAAACAAAGGAAATATTTTTCATCTCACAGTATAGTACCTGGAAAAGTACAGTAAACAGCTGGCATATAGGGGCTGGCAGAGAGTGAACAGGCAAGAGTTACTGCCTGGAGGAGGTGAGAGATGGTAGATCCGTGATGATGGATCATCGTCAATCAATGGAAGGCAAGCTGCAGTTTCACTTTAACTTACGTAACTGAACATGAGAACACATGTTCTTCAACTTGAAGAACATGAACCTTCTTCAACTTGAAGGTTTATATGTCGGGGACTTACTGTAGTAGTGCTTTTACTGTCTTAAAAAACATGCAGGAAAGTTTACCTGTTAGTACTAATTTTTAAATAGCTTCCTTTTCCATCACTGAAGAAGAGGGCCTTCTTAATAACTGGTCTGCTCTCTCCCATGGAAAATGGAAGCCATGTAAGTTAGACATGCCAGCCTCTGCCGTTTCTCTAATTCCAGATGGTACATGAATTTACATTTGAAATTGAATAGCTTTATGCCTTTCCCAGCTTAGTAATTCACCCCTTGGAAAAGAAATAACCTCTCACTTATATTCCATTTTTTCTTTCCTTCCAAATGCCAGTCTGTTATTCAAAAGCCACTCTTTTAAAAACATATATTTTATTTATTTATTTTAATTGGAGGATAGCTACTGTGGCAAAAGCCACTCTTTTATATTAAGTAATTTCAGGGGATAGCTAGACTCTGTATAAGTTGCTTGAAATCATTCATAGTTTTGAATAACTTTTTTTAAGAGGATACAGCAGCAGCTCATTTAGTGCCATCTGAACTATCACAAACTAAAGAACGGTTGTAATATCAGGTGATTTGACTGGACCTGTCATTACTTTGATACATGAATGTCAAGGCATAAATTAGCAGCTGGCTATTTACAATGAGGAAAGCAGCATTTCGTTTCTCCGAGTCAGCTTGACTGTCTTAGCCGTATACCATTAGCTAAAAGGTTCTCATGCCACTTGCAGTGTGAAAAATCTTAGTAACTCTCCCCACCTCATGTCCCCCCAACTCCACCCC
Organism: Ovis aries; assembly: GCF_016772045.2. Taxonomy (NCBI): domain Eukaryota; kingdom Metazoa; phylum Chordata; class Mammalia; order Artiodactyla; family Bovidae; genus Ovis; species Ovis aries. Next base: position 43,107,674 of record NC_056055.1, on the reverse strand, counting down.
TAGTTTAGTTTTTCGCAATAATCCTCTCGCTTCTCTGACTAGTTCACTTTCATTACGGATGGGAATAAGCGCGAAGGTCGGGCCCGGGATGTCTCTGCTGGCAGCAGTGCCGTTGGTTTACTCACTCTTTCTCTGTCTTCATTTTTGCATGCCACTGCTCCTGCCTCTCACAGCCACAGTAGAAGCGGTAGAGGCCCGGGAAGGTATGGCCGTGTTCCTGCGATAGATGTGATCATGTGTCTGTCTGTTCTTTAAAAAGCTTTGTCAATGTTAGACATTTTTTATTGTTGCATCACCAGAACTGTTAACACTGAGACAAGGAAAAGATAACTCTAGCTATGCTCACAAAGTATTTCCTTTGTGTCCTTCGTTTGTGTAATATTAACTCAAATGACCCTCTCCACAGCCAAAGTCCTTTCTGGGCTCTCTCAGTTTTAATGCAATGGCTGAAGTTTAAGCAACCAGTCATGGGTTGTTCAGATGGTGCATTCTGATAGCCCTTGCATAGGTATGAGGTATCCATTTAATTATTGGAAATTCAAACCATCAACCTCTTTATCTAAGGATTCTGAAGCATATCAAAAGTGGAGGCAAGAGCAGATAGGAATGCAGTCTGATTTGTTTCTGAGGTTGCCCTCAGTCAGACAAGCTAAAGTATACAAATTTTAAGTAACAAATTATCTATGAATCAGAGGCTAAAAATCATCACAATTGATAAACTTGTGTTATAAATTTAATTGTTCTGTTAGAGAAGGTGGTTCACACTGGGAATGCCTTTCCTTGGTGATACAGAAGTTCAGACAGAAAGAAAATACCTAGAAACTATTTTTTTTAGATGGCTTTTAACTTATGTTTAGCTCCTGGTTTTGCAAGATTAAAAAAAAAAAAGCTATCCTAAACAAATGGATTAGCTCTTTTGTTACTTTTTTGTGTGGTCAGTGTGATGTTTGTGTTAGATAACTAGTCTGCTTAACTTGTTCTCTTATTCTAGTGTTGCCTTCTTTCCTCTCTCTGAGCACGTTTCTGGCCCATAAGAGACTCTTTCAAAGATATTGGGGGCTTTTTGTCAGGTCCACTTCTGCTGTGATGAACTGAGCTATGAAAATTACTTTCACAGTTTCGGTGGTCCTTTGGGCCTTAAGGAAACAATAGCTTCAGACCAGGCTAATTGAAATCAAATATTGTTCATTGCCTTCACCAGACATGTGCTCCACGGTCACCCTTCTATATTTTCCTCTAGGAGGTTGCTGTATGCTAAGAAACTTAAAAGATGTCTAATGGAGCTCCTCCCTTTCCTGTTTTCCTGTAGCCATCAGAGGGTTTTCGCTTCAGCACAGAATCCGGAGTTTTGAAGAAGCCCGAGGTCTGGACCGAATTAATGAGCGGATGCCACCCCGAAAAGATAGCCAGTACTTTGATGGGCCGGTGAAACTGGTCCAAGGCAACGCTGCACACAGGAGCGACAAGGGAAGAAGAGCCAGTCATGACTCAGAGCCCTGCAGTGGCACTGGTGGATCCAAGACTTAACAGTCTGTGCTATTTATTTATTATCAGAAAGCTAAACACAAACAACTTAAACAACTTAAACCTGGAGGTGCATTCAAAATACACTCTGCATTTACTCTGTAAGAAACGTGACCCTTTTATAAATTCTTTTAATTTATGTTTAATATATATGTAAAATGCATCTGTTTCGTTTTTCCTCCCCCCCCCCTAATTTTTAGGAACTGATCTGATTGTCTGACACATAGTGAAGTCGTGTGTTATAAAGGGGACTGTCCCCAAATAAAAGGGCCTTGGAAACCTCTTCCCTGGCTTTCGGACTTGAACTAGTCAGCCTTTTCTCTTGTTTTTGGAGGTAGTATTGTTCATTTCAGACTAATCATTTTGCAAACACAAAAGGGTGTTTTTCTTTTTCCTTTTCTACAGGGTACCACTGAAAAATATCTGTTAGATTTCAGTGGCTAAAACTTCTCTTCTTACGGAAAACTTGATTATAGTAGAACTCCTCAGTGAATAAACCAAACCCACTGATTTTAAGGGCCAAGGGAAATGCTTTCCATAATAACCTACTCTCTTCTGGACTCTCAATTACTCTTAATGTATCCTGGTATGGCAAAATAAAAAATAATGAGGGATTTTTTGTAGAATGACTTAAAATTTATTCATCTAACCATGAGCATGATTGGATTAAACGTCCCTTAGAATTTTGGAGATTTCTTAACTGTTGCCAGATTCTTTTGCTTTTATTTTTGAATCCTAGATAATTTACCTCATCTGCAAAGGAAGTGACATTTCTAAATATTTTATAAATGCCTCTGTAGAACCTTCAACAGTTATGCCCTTCCGTATCACATCTCTTCTCCCTGTCTTCCGTCTGTTTTTCTGTGTCGACATTTTTGAAACCAACTGGGGCCCCTGGAGGAGGGCATGGCAACCCACTCCAGTATCTTGCCTAGAGAACCCCATGGGCAGAGGAGCCTAGTGGGGCTACAGTCCATAGGGTTGCAAAGAGTCAGACACGACTGAAGCAACTTAGCACGCGCACACAGGGTCATGGAAACTGACTAGGTTAAAACAGTCCCCTTGTGAACTGGAAGTCTTGCTAAAAGGCACTGGGTGACTGATGATCTCCTGTCTATCAAATACTGGGATGTTCCTCCATTTTTTAGCACTCATTAGGTTGAACTGTGTATTATTAGTCTCTGTCGCATATTTTAGAATATAAAAACAAGTGTTCAGATATAATGTTTGAATAATCTTCCCTTAGTTTTTCAGGTCACAACCAACTAGTGAAGAAAGTTTCAGGGATCCTTAGGCTCCCATTTTTGGTTTAGCCTGGTTGACAGGTGCCATGTCGTAATAACTCACTGGTCAGCCTTGTAAGGAATGTACATGTCAGAGCAACACTGTGCCAAAGTGCATGTTTGTAGAATTCCTTAATGTCATTTGGGGTGTAGAAGCCCAGTCTTGAAACATGTATCCCAGACAGTAGTACTTTATGTTTGGAGCTTCAAGGACACCAGAAAACATTTTTCGGAAGATACAACTTCAGGGAATTCTCTGGTTGCCCAGTAGTTACAACTCCTCCACACTTTCACTGCTGAGGGCCTGAGGTTCAATCCTTGGTCAGGAAACTAAACTCCCACAAGCCACATGGTGTGGCTCAAAAAAGAAACAACAGCAAAAAACAAGCAAACATAATTTCATAAGGAGAATGAGGATTTAGCCCATCTATCTCTGTTTTCCTATACCTTGCTAACAGTTCCCAATTTGTTTATGACAGAAATCAAAGTATTTTGGAGATTGGAATCTGATGACATAGATTGCTCTCTTAACAAACAAGATAGGAAGGGTATTGGGAAGAAGAGAAAAGATCTCTTTTTGGATTGTGAGTAAAACTTCTGAAAGGAGGGAGAGTCTCCAGTAGCTGTCTTTACTGATCATCATTTCTTTATAATCAGAGGAATTCATCACCTAGATAGACTCATACTCCTCTCTCCCCCAGTCCCAACAGAGAAAGGGCCGCATTTTGGAAATCTCAAGAAACGCTGTCAGTTCACAAGTTTGATGGATGGGTGTCCCTGATCCCATTCTCTTGTCCATCGAGGCTATTCTTACACATACACGGTCCACAGGTAGAAACCCTGGGCTTCGATTGTAAGGGCTTCATTCAAGAGGCAAATAGGGAAGTAGTTACTTAATCCTTATAAGCAAAAAATTTTATTAGTTTTTTAAAAAAGAAGTTACTTAGGAAAGTCTTCATTTTCTTCTCAAAATGAAGTAGTATGATAAAGCAATTTTCCGTGACAGAGCCAAGTGAAAAGATATATTTTACAGGTACCCTTTGAGCTATTGAAGTACCAGCCAAAAGTTAAGTGGTCACAATTCAAGAAAATTAGAAGGGGTTTAAAAGAGCAACAGCTCTTATAGAAAGTTGGGTTTGGAAATCCTGTTGAATGCTAGAGGTAAAAGCATTTCTTATGTTCTGTGGAAAGCTGGAGTGTGTACTTCAATGCTTTAGAAAGTTGTGTGGTGAGGGTAATACAGTGTGTGCGTGCTAAGTCACTTCAGTTTTGTCTGACTCTGTACGACATGGACTGTATGTAGCCCACCAGCCTTCTCCGCCCATGGGATTTCCCAGCTAAGAACACTGGAATGGGTGGCCATTAAAACCGGACCACAGTCAGTGTACCTGTATGGGCATTTGCACCTGTGATTCAAGACAGTTTAGAAGATGTGAGCCTTAGGAATATATTGTAATAACATTACTTGTTCTTCCCTTTAGACTTCATTGGAGGATTTTAACCTATTTTTTTAGTGTTTTAATCTAAACAACAGCTCCCAAGAGGGCTGGTGGCCTGCCCTCGGTTTGTCATAGGACTACCTGGGGCTCATCATTTGCCTGGAGTCATCATTTCAAACAAACAGTTTAACACTCTCAGTGCCCTGCAGTGTCGCTGTTTTGAAAACCTCTTCTGTTTTTACTAACTCTTTCCTCTGAATGTTCGCTCTAAAGATACTAGAAATACTTTTCTCTTGTTCTCCTTCACTTTAAAGTTCACAGGGACCTTATTCAGCTCTTCTCATGGTGGGGGGCAGCAGGGGCTGGGGGCACTTTCTACATCATTTCTCTTTGTGAACTTTTCTGAAATAACCATTTTTGAAATGACACTTCCTAAAGCTCAGTTTTCCCAGTTTTGTTTACCTCCATGTCATATAAAATTTCAGATTGATCAGTTGACACTTCTCATTAATCAAAATTTCAGTACTCAAAAAAAAAAAAAATTCAGTACTCATCTAATACAAGTTCAACACATACATCCTTTTTAAATTTCTGTGTCCTGAATATTTAGAGCAAAAGCAAAACAAATAAACTGTGTGTGTGTGACAGAATGCTAAAACAAAAGCAGCCTGTTTTCTTCAAAACCTTAGGTTATGGGTATAGACATTGCTAATTCACTGGGCTTTTTTGACTAGATATTGACGGGCAAAGCAAAAATGGCTTATCACACCAATGGGCATGATGTGCGTTCTTGCCTAAGACAGAAGCATCAGACTCTCCAGGAATATTGGTGTTTTTCATATCTTTTAATCTATGTTTACATAGCCTTCTCTGTTCCTACAGAACAGATACAGTTCCATGAAACAAGTTTTTCTCAATAGCAAAGATTTGCTTTCTTATCCTGGTAACAGGATAACTGATTTCATGACACTATTCAAAATAGGGCTTCCCTGGTGGCTCAGATGGTAAAGAATCTGCCTGCAATGCAGGATACATGGATTTGATCCCTGGGTTGGGAAGATCCCCTAGAGAAGGGCATGGCAACCCCCACTCTAGTATTCTCGCCAGGGAAGTCCCAAGGACAGAGTAGCCTGGCACGCTTCAGTCCGTGGGTTCGCAAAGAGTTGGACGTGGGTGACTAACACACATTCAAAATAGGAAAAGAAATGTTCTTTCTTGTTTTGTAAACAGAATACATTATTTAATATCCTTATGGAGCAAGGGTGGGATTCCTTAGAGTTGGATAACTTGGGGCCTTGGCATTGTCCCTTAGATCCTCTTCTGAGTAATTTTAACACACAAAATTTGACATGGCTGCTCTCTGTAAGAAAAATATTCTAAACCGTGCCTACATGAGATACAGCTGGATTCACTGCTCATGGTCATTACTCAAGAGTCTCTCTAGCCTCAGAGTAAGTAAGGCTGATATTGTTGCTGCATCTCCAGAATTTTCGATTATACCATACATATACATATAAAACTCAAGCTCTTGAGAATTAAGTTCATCCTGACCACTCTGGGTGACCAGTCAGTTAAAATGGTTTAGAACAATCTTGTTACTGGATTTACTGATTCATAGTTTTTCTCTATATTAATTATCAAGGGTGTTTTTTTCCCCTCTCATTTTTTATTGAAAATTATTTTCGCACCCATAAAGACTTGCTGAGATATTCTAGAATCTCTAACATTTATCATAGTTGTTATAGTAACTGTGGAACCCAAGTGTTTTCAGAGCATTGTTCAGCTTTCCGTATCCCGGCAGAAAAGACGAGAGGGAAGGTGAACCCAGAGCCCAGGTTGTGGGAGTGAGGCTCCAATTTCCTAAATCATTTGTGATTATAAACATGGATTCCAACCTTAACTGGCACCCAGGTCTACAGCTTTTCTGAAATCTGCTATACAAGAGAGTAAAGGGCAGGCTAGGGGAACCCAAAAATAGCTGGATGAGGGTTTTTATTACCTGGAAGATAGCACTGAAGCATTGGCATGTCACAGTCCCTCTTCAGCTCTGCTATGATCAAAGGCCCCTAGGAGAGTCATAAGAAGGAGCAGATGTGTGTAGGGGAAGAAAGTCGTGTAGTTGAAAAACAGGGTTATTCCTCTTGAGTCCAGCAGAGAACTGTATTCACTGGAGAGCTCTGTGCCATTGACAAGAGTCTGAAAGAGGAAGCCTACATGACTTTGAGACTTGTGACCTGACCTGCCTCTGTCCAGCCAGCCAAATTGAATGGGGTCAGAGTTAGCTGCCTTCATCTATGGGGTCACAAAGGTAAAGATGATCCTGGAGAGTATATTCCCTCCAGGGAGGCTGTGGCCTCATGCCCCAACAGCCTTGGCAGGACTTGCTAAATAACACCTTTGTCCGAGACAGGGTTATGCATCTTCTCCTCTCTACACCCTCACGAGCAGTCCAGGTGGCTTAAAATCAAGAAGGGAGAACATGGATGTGGACCATCCCGCTGAGCAGCCCTAAGGGAGGGCAATGCACACTGCCTTTTTGTAAGTCTTTGCCCCAATTCCCTTCACTCCCTTAACATAGCTGTCTTCAAATAACTTTCTTTTTTTCCTGCATGTTAAAGTGAAGTGCATGTAATAAGGAGGTGGTCTACTGTAGATTTTGATTTGTGGCAACAAAGATATGATTTTTGTCTGTCAGAGAAACTTTTTGGAGACACCATCACAAATGCCTCACTTTTCCTTTCTCAGTGCGCTATGACCCAAAGCTGTTTCCTAGTAGAGATGTCAGCTGGCGTTTTTCCGAGAAAGGATCTGGGCTTTGCTTCCTAAATGAGACAGTTAGACATATGAGACTAGCTGGTGGTGTAATTTTTTTGAGCCTTTTCTGAATGATGGATTATTTGCTTGTGCTTAGAGATTACTGGCTTTTTCTTGCTTTCTGTTATGTTAAAGCAAATGGTGGAAATGTATTTATTAGTAGAAATCATTTAATAAAATAAGTTTTTTGTGAACAAAAAATTAATTTGTTACAACTTTCTTACCGTATGTTGGAAGTCATCTTGGGAAAAAAAGCAGAAAACACTCTTCAGATTAAATAATAACGTTATTGGGTCCCTGTGTCTTTATTTCCTTTGTTTCCTGGTGGAGGCACTTGTATTTGGCTCTTGTTTAGTTGCTGATTCATACCCGACTCTTTGCGACCCCATGATCTGTAGCCCTCTAGGCCTCTCTGTTCTTGGGATTCTCCAGGCAAGAATACTGGAGTTGGTTGTCATTTCCTTCTCCAGCGCTCTTAGCCATTCAATAATTCCAGAAGTCAAGGGAAAGCCTGCTGCTTGATGTCTGGTCTGGTCTCTGGTAATGCTAATTCTGCTAATTCCCCTAAAGGATTCTCATCACAATAAGAGGAACCTCTTTCCTTGACCTCCTCAGCTCTCCAGTTTTCAACCTGCTTTGCTGGCTGCAGTGTTGGTTCTGTTTCCCACTCAGAACCCGCTTCCTTGTCCTGGCCTCCTTCCTGGCACTCGGCCTGTGCCAGCTCACTCTCAAGTCCCAGCTCCTTCTATGGCGTCTCCGGCAGAGGCCGCTACTTGAAGAAAAGAAAGAAAGACATCCCAGGAAACACACAGTCTTTACAAAAGATGAAAATAGTTTCTATTAGAGCAGTTTGATAACTTTGCATTTGATCCTAATAACAGACACAGATGAATTCCATCTTGGGAGAGGTCAAAGAAGCCAACGGGGAGTCGAGTGTTGGGCTCCGAAGAAAGGAAGTGTCAGGCCAGCTTCTAATTCCTCTGGGAAGTAGCAAAACCGGGAGGTACTGTGGATTCATAAGAAAAATTACTCCTCTGGCCAGGTGGGGGTTAGGGGACAGGCTCTTTAGACTGGAAAAGGCATCAGGGAGGGGATTCTGTCAGTTATGGCAGTAGAGGTAGAAAGTGTCAGTCAGGACCGACCAAGCCTAAGTAAGGTGATTTCACTGTCAGTACAGACACAGCGAGGACCACAGTGCAGCTTTTGGGCTGGAAGACAAACCCAGATTGCTCATTCTGAAAGAGCTAAGAATGCATGTTGGGCTCTTTGTGATCTCAATAGCATCCTGACTTAACAATATCCTCAGCTAAACCCTCAGTAAAATAAGGTAATATTTGCCCTTATTTCAGTCTTTTTTTTCTTATTTTTATTAATTATAGTTGATTACAATGTTGTTAATTCCTGTTGTACAGCAAGTGATTCAGTTATAAACATTCTGTTTTTAATATTATTTTACATAATGGTTTTTCATGGGGTATTTTTTTAATTGGAGGACAATTACTTTACAATGTTGTGTTTCTGCTGTAATACAACATGAATTGGCTATATATATACATAAATCCCCTCCCTCTTGAACCTCCTTTCCACCTCACCCCTATCCCACCCCTCTAGGTCATCAAAGAGCACCCAGCTGAACAGACATTTTTTTTAAGCCTGAAAATTAAGAACTCAAATGCAAATTTCTATTTACCTCTCACTACACCGAGATCCAATCTGACTTTCTTGCCGGCTCTATGTAATTGCGTGATCTTTTTATCACAACTTTGAGGTTTTAGAAAGAAAATCTGTTCCATTTTGATACAGGGGATTAACACTGGTAAATTATTCTTTTTAATGTGGCTGTGCTTCAGGAAAAGGTTCATTTTAGAATTCGAGGAGGTGGGAAGACAAGGTCATTGTATGTTTGGAAGCCAGACCTCTTACCTCGTGTCCACTGGCCAGTAGATCAGCCCCCTTATCTTCCTTATCTCAGTTTACCTGCTGGGAAAGGGTCATGCAGACCTACTTTTCCAGCTCCTGGTCTGTGTGCCTTTGTGGCTGAGTTACCTTGGCTGGATTTTCCCTCTGAGGTCATCACTTATTTATCTTTCACTTATAAAATCTGCTCTCTGAAGAACTGACAGCCACTCGCTCTTCTTTTCTGTCCTGAGAACTAAAAGAGGTTCATCCAGCTCAGTTCTTCTCAAAGACATCCCATCTGCACATTGTGCTTGTCTGCTCATCTATAAAAGCAGGGAGAGAGAGAACAGTCGTTGGTGTGATATCAGTGTAAAGGCCTCCCTGAAGATAGACTAGATAATTGGACAAAAGGCTGAGTTCTCTCTCAGCCTTCAGGGTTTGGATGTGGCTGACTCTGAGAACCTTGAATAGATGGCTGTTACATCATGTGGGCGCTATGGAAAGATTTGTGCCAAGCCGGCCCAAAGGCCTCATTCTCTGTCCCAGGGGATCTATTCACTGTAGTTACCAGGCTCCAACGAGGACCACAACTGACCTGTAATGGGTATTTTTTCCCCTTAAAACACACTTGGGTTAGGCCACACCACTGTCAGCTTCAGAGGGTCTTCCAAGACCCACAGTGGGCCACTCGTGTTCCCCTTCTGTCGCTCCTGCTCCCATGACTGTTTGGCCTGACAAGAAGCTCTGGTAGAACTTGGCTGGCAACATGAGCAAAAGCTGGAGTCAGGTGTGGACCCAGGAGAAAAAAAGATGAAGTCTAGGGGACGAAACAGTGCATATCTGTACTCCTGTCTCTGGTGTGACTTGTTTTCAGTTCCTCACTAATGGGTCACCGTGGCCTTCCCCTTTAGAGAAGTCTAAAACCTTCTAAAGGAACAGGGCTTTCTATGCTAATCCATTCTGGTTGGTCTGCTTTGCTCAATGTCCCTGGCAGGAAGAAAACACTCTTCTGAGAGCACAAATTAAGAACCTGCTCATAGCCTAACTAGACTCTATAGCAAAGTTTGTTCATTCCTGTGGAGAGGAAAAGAAGGGATAGCAGATGCTCTTCCTCTGTCTAGTATGGGGAGACGGAGGCACACAGACAGGGGGCCACTTGGCCGCTCAGGGCTGATCTGAGTGTGACATTCAGACGCCAGACTCCCAGCACCAGACACTTCTCAAGGACTGTGAGTTCAGGGTCTTCTTTTAAAAAAAAAAAAATTATTTTTAATTGTAGGATAACTTCTTTACAATATTGTGTTGGTTTCTGTTGAGGCAGTCTTAGCATGGGTTGGAAAAGAATTTCCAGACACAGAGCATTTCAGAAGGCAGTGAGTTTATTAAGAACAAAGAGCAGAGATAATGTGGGTACTTGCAAACACAGTGGGCCGATCTCCTGACAGACCAGGGAGAGCCAATGCTTTTCGTGGGTTAGTGGCCAATTTTTATAGCCTCAAGACAAAATTCCTGCCAAAAGGCCAGCATTAGGTGATTCGTTAGGATGCTATAGGATGAGCACTGGGGTGGGCATTTTTGTCTAATATGGGTCAGGGAGTTTGCTGGTGATGATCAGGGGGACTCTGGGCGAGGTTACAAGGGGGCTCAGTCAGCTTCAGAGGTGACGTTTGTTCTGGGCTCCACTTCTGTGGCCTTGGTGCAAGACTCCACAGTTGCTTCCACAAATCAACATGAATCAGCCACAGGCAGATACACATGTTGCTGAGAGTTCAGGTTTATGTCTTCTGGGATGCCTGGCTTACTTTTTCTCACTTGAGAAACGAAACTGAATTCTCTGCTCACCCTATTCACTTACGTTAAAAAGCTACTTAAATGCTCTTTGCATTCATCCTTCCTTTTGGGGACTGAGGCTGATGTTCAGAGCCACCCACATTCCTGTATGAATACCCACCCTCTTCTCCCCCTTCCGTGTAAAGAGCATAACACCTACTGGTAGTCTCTTGGCTAATCATCCCTGAGTGTGGCAGGCGTGGACAGACCTCAGTTGACATGGGGGCCGTCGGGGGATAATCCATGGAACAAAAGGTGGCGGCCTCAGGGGGCAGGGTGGGGGCGGGGCACGCGGCCAACCAAGATCAGATAGCTAGAAAAAACAACGGTTATGTAACAGTGTTTACTATGGCTCAGGTGGCTCTGAGAAGACACAGGCAGCAGCCCCCCTGACAAAAGATCGTGCCAGAGCCCCGGAAGAGTCAGAGGGAGGGAGGTCCCTGTCAGGCGATAAGGCAGTCGCCAAAGGAGACATTGCACTGGGATGAAAGGAATCTGCTCTGTTGTTGGCGACAGCCTGGTCACCTGGGATGGCCCTCCCTAACCTCAGCTTCTTCCTGAGACATGCCAGCTCTCTGCCCCGCCAGGCCAGCAGCCAGCGAGCTGAGGCTGGCAGGAGGAGTTGAGAAATCAGACACCTGGCTTGGGGTTGACTCTCTGGATGTCGTGACTCTTTTTCCTTTTAATCTCCCACTTTTCAAAGAGAAAGGATTCTTCTCCCTAAAGATGAGCAGAAAAGGAGGCGTCACTTTGTTTCCTTAGACTCTGTGCTCCCACTGATTGCTCATCCTCTCTTCCATGAGGCTGTGGGCTGGAGGGAGCTCCTCCTTGGTCCAAGTACACAGCCTCTGACTCTCAAAGGAGAGTGATTCCCACAGGCCCCATGGCACCGCAGGTTCTGACCTGAGACAGAAGGTGATAAGCCCGGCAGGACCTGAAGCAGACAGGCAGAAGTCAAAGCAGCTCAGGTCTCCGGCAGAGCTTCCCCTGTCGCATCCTACAAAGCTGTTTACTGGACTCCCCATTTCTATAGAGATGAGGCTGGTAGCCAGTCCCCTGCTCCTCGCCCATGGCTGCCACCTCCCCCTTGTGAGAAACAGGAAGCTGGGGACCTTTGTCGGCTCAGCTGCACCCTCTACACTAAATATTTATCTTGGAGTCCAGGTCAGAGCCCTAGAGAATAAGAGAAGCTTGCTGCTGGTGAGAAGCGGGTATGGCCAGGATTCCTGGAGTCAGAAGATCGTCAGCTTCACCATCTTTGGAGAACAAGGAAGAAAACGAAAGAGATGTGGCCCTTAATCACCAGGATCCTGACAGGTGGGGAAAAAACTGGTGACAAGGGAGATGGGCACAAGCTTTGTCCCTCAGGAGGGAAGAGGGTGGTGCCTGGGGGTGAGGAGGTATCCAAGCATTAGGGGAAGGGCGACCCACTGCCGCCTGCACTCAGGTTCTCTCAAAGCTCCTCCCTCCTCTCTGATGCTGACTTCTGCGGGCAGAGGTTAACCGGCCCATGCCCGTCCCTCCAGCTTTCCTGGAGAATCAGAGATTCTTGGAAAGGGCCTTCAAAGTGACCTGGTTCAGCTCCCTGCTGTTGTTTAGTTGCTAAGTCTTGTCTGACTCTTATGTGACCCCATGGACCGCAGCTTGCCTGGTTCCTCTGTCCGTGGAATTTCCTAGGCAAGAATACTGGAGCGGGTACTCAGTGCAATAATTATGAAGATTCCCCACAATTGGCAGACTTGGAACTCCTGAAATCATTTAAGAGCTCTTTCTTGGAGACCTAGGATCTGCCTTGGAGTATGTGCCCAATGGTGCCAGGCCTGCCAGTGCAGCCAGGCAATTTCCATGCGGTAGCCCTGCAGACACTGGAAGCTAGGTGGCACACCTCTCTCTTTCTCTAGCTTCTCAACCTAAGCCTCCCCTCCTTCTGCGCTTCACACGTGAGATTGTTTCAAGCTGGTTCACCGTAAAGCAGACATCTCTTAACCTCAATCAGGGAATGATATAGCTAATAGTATCTGTGATGGTAGGAATTTTAAAATAAGGTTTCATCTTTCTCCATTCCCTTCCTTCTCAACTTTTGTGCTGAATGGAAAACACTCTTGAAGTGCATGGTGGCCTCAGAGTACTAGCCTAACTCCCAGTTATTGTTTATTTGCTAAGTTGTGTCTGACTCTTTGTGACTCTCTGGATTGCAGCCTGCCAGGTTGCTCTGTTCATGGGATTTTCCAGGCAAGAATACTGGAGTGGGTTGCCATTTCCTTCTCCAGGGGATCTTCCCCATTCAGAGATCCAACCCATGTCTCCTATATTGGCAGGCAGGCTCTTTACCATTGAGCCACCAGGGAAGCCCCCTAACTCCCAGTAGGTCCTAATGAATGGTTCCATATTTTCATAATCTATAATTGATCGTTTCCAAAGTAGATCTGAGATTGCCCAACAGGTATTTACGATTTAGTTGATTTGGGGCATGGGGTCTCAGAGCCAAGCCAAGAACTAAGAAGTAGTACCCCAGAGTCTGTCCACTAGCAGTAGGCATTCGTTAATAGTAAAGCATTCATCAAACCTTCACTATAACAGGCTCTGTGCCGGCACAGAGGCTCTCTCACACAGGGAAGAAGGGGTAGTGGCGATGGCCGGAGGGGATGGGAACCAATGGGCGCGGGCTCTCGGGACCGGTGTCAAAGCAGTGGGAACAGCGGAAAAGCAGCAAGATCAAAACAAATACGGTGTATGGGAACACCAAGACCCCGGTAACCCCATCCCTGCCAAAGGGACCTCGCCCTCATCCTCTTCAGGGGCGCGGCACGCCCAGGGGGCCGCTGCCTCGGTCCAATTTCCTCCCGCGGCTGTCCTCCGCGGGGCCTGCACGTGTGTAAGCATCCGCCCATTGGCCAGTGCACGCGAGCGTGTGTGTATGTGTGTGTGTGTTTCTGTGTGCGCACGCCTGGGACGCGCACTCACGCAATCCAACTCTGTCTCCAAGAGAGGAGGGAGACGGCCGGGCCTTAACTCGGCCCACTAGGCCACTCTGTCCGTGCGGCGACCTTATCCCGGCCCCAGCCTGTCTGCATTCGGGTCCCATATCAGTGGCTGGCTCGACCCGGGTTCTTTAATCACTCCTGCCCTCTGTCCTGGCTCCGCCGAGCAGCGGCTCCCTTCCCACCCGCTGGAAATGTCGCTGGAAACTCTGAGTGCCGCTCACTGGCCCCCGCCCCCGCCCGACGCCAGCCCTGCGGTGGGGGCGGGGGAAGCAGCTGGGAAACCCGAGCGGTCTCCCTGGGGACCCTGGACCTCCTCTCCCGGCGCCGCCTCGCGGCCGACCCGGCCCCCGGCAAGGCCCACAGCGTCCCCGCGGCCCGCCCGCTCGCACCCCGACGGGGAGCTCTCTCGCGCCCCGGCCGGCCAGAGCCCCCGCCCTCCACCCCAGTCCGGCCCAGGGGCCAGATCACAGGGAGAGACACATTCTGCCCGCGCGCCTGCCGGCCCCGCGCGCCTCTCACGGTCCTTGCTCCCAGCGTCGCCCTCGTCCCCACTTCTCCGGCCCCGCCGATCCCCCTCTTCCTCCTCGGGCGCCCGGCCTCGCGGAGCCCGTCCTGATCGGGTCACAAGGGTGGACGGCACAACCCGGACTTCTCCCTGCCCTCCCTCCCCGAGGGCCCGCCGCGGCCGCGCCAGGCAGGAGCCGCGCAGAGATGCTCCTGTGTCCTCTCGGGCGTCCGCAGTCCCCTCCACCTGCTCTCCAGGGAAGGTAGGTGCCCCAGAGGAGCGGTGGCGGAGAGGAGGCGGGGGCTGCAGTCGGGGAGGGACCCGCACTCCAACCCGGGGGAACGCTGGAAGCCCCTCCCTCGGGGGTCCTGGTCCCAAACTCTGGGGGCTGGGGGGAAAGAGGTGAGAAGTCCCCCCTTAATCCAGATGAGGCGAAAGTCTAGAAAACCTGAACTTGTCGTGGACTTGTAGCTGGAAAATACCCCTGGGATGCGCCTGAGGCTCAAGCCCCCAAAGTCAAGGCAGTTCTTGGAGGGAGGAAGGAGTCTGCCGACTACAGTGGGCTATTTCACGTTTTTCAGCCGTTAGGGGTGAAGGGCTGTCCGATTTAAGGGAGGACCTGGGGACTTCCTGTCCCCCTCTGTTCTCTGCCAGATGCGGGACCCACTGCCTCATCCTCCCTATGAGAAGTCCTCCTTATCACCTCCTGATACCTGAGGAACACTCAGCCCATCCTTCCCACCCACTCCTGCGTATCCTGAGAGGTGCATCACAGCGTGCTTGTTAGGGAGGGTCAGACAGCTGGGCCACCAAAGATGAGCAGCACCTGAAGAATCAGACCTCCTACTGGCCCCTTCCTCCTACAGGGCAGTTCTCAGGGAATGCAGCAGGGTATGGCAGTGAGAGGGAAGGAGGCTGGGTCAGCTGATGATCAGGGCTGCCTGTGCTGACCTTGCATCTTGGCCTCCGTTGTCAGCTGTCTGGGGTGGGGTTGCGCCTAGGAATCAGCATGCCCCAGGGCTCCAGACCTCCTACTCTCCCCTGCCTCAGTTTCCCCCGCAGGGTGGGGGAGAGTAGCCGGGAACTGGGGTGTGTCTGCCTGTTTTGCTTTTGGTAGGAGTCCTAATTGGATCCAGCTGGTGAGCTGCCCCTCCTCCAGCCTCAGCCGTTCAATCTCCCCTGCCACCCCAGCTAGGGATAGGCCCGGAAAAGCTGTGTCCCCAGTAGGTCTTCTCAAATGTCAGAAGGAATTGCCACTCCCTGACTAAAGTCAGAGAGTTGCCCCCAGCTTTGTCTGTACCCTACAGCCCCACTATGGCTGAGCAGAAACTGGGTACAGCAGTAGTCACAGCCCCCGTGGCACCTTCATCCGCTCTGGTCTCCACACACTTGCACTGCTCATACGACCCCCCAGCTGCACACCACCTCCCACTGCATACCTCCCACCTACTATTCAGCTGAACCCCCTCTGTACCTACAGTTCCCATACTGCTCACATGACCCCCGACCCAGTAACTCTGCACAAGCCACATTCTTACACTCCATTCACCATCTTAAGCATCCACCGTGCTAACACTCCATGCTACACAAACAGCACCTCACAAGGTCCTTGCCACCCTCCTGTGAGCCCCTAGACCCCACAGGCACACGCAAGCCTTAAATCTAAACAAAAGTGCCAGAACCGGTTCAGCGCCAGAAGGTGGCCGATGTTGGCTCAGCCTCTGGCCACGTTCAACAGGACAGGTGAGGGGGGACAGGACGGCCTGGGCAGCTCGGCTCTTTGGTGGAAAACCCCATTGCCTCCTCTCCTGAATGTGGGAGCCCTGTCTCTTGACCTCTCCTTTGCCTGGGGCGGAAGGACCCAGCTGGCCTGTCTGGCATGATGCTCCCTGGAAGACCCTCTGTCCAAAAGACAGCCTGGAGGTGTAGGAGAAAGTGGAGTGTGTGCACACCTCTATGTGTGTACATGTGAGACAGCACCACCTCCCTGTGCCAACTCCCCGCTCACCCACTAACTCGCTGTCCCGCCCAAGCCCCGGCCCAAGCCACCTGACCCCTCATGACACCCTGAGTCCTGTGAGGCTTCGGTTTGAGCCAAGAAGCCAAAGAAGGGAGCTGATACTACTTTGAGCTCAGAACGAATGGTTCCTGCGGACTGGACATGCCCAGCCTCCCTAGAATCTTGGCCCCGCTGGGCAGTGGGCGGGTGGCCGCTCCCCACCCCACTGCCTGACTAACCCTTTGTGCCCGCTGGCAAGCAGATGCTCACGGGGCCTGGGGGTGGCAGAGGGAACTGAAACAAAGTCCTGGTACCCGGGCCCGCCTCTGCCAGCTGCCCCAGTTCCCTCTGCCTTCCCTCCGGGGGAGAGGGCCATGCTGTGCAGTGAGAGCCCCAAAGGGGCTGGCCGCTGGAGGTGTGCTCCAGCCAGCTTCCCTCCTCCTCCTCCTTGCCCGGCCTCCCCCTCCCCCACTCCCACCCAGAGCTCCTGCCCGAGGCCGAACAAGCAGCCCATTGTGCCTCTAGGAGCCTGCACGGGCAGCCTGAAGGCGGGTGCCCACAGCGGCCTGTTTCCTGGGTCTCTGAGCTCCCACCCAGTTGGCCCGACCCCCTCCCTCCCACAGTCCCAAGGTTGAACCCAGAGGACAGGGGCAGCCTGGACCCAGCAAGGCTCCCCCTTCCGTCTTCCTTCCCCACAGAGGACACGCTGAGGAGCAGCTCTCCAGCCTTGACCCGAGCATGCAGGCCCCACCCCACAGCCTCCCAGCTGGACTCAGCCTGGATGACTTCATCCCAGGCCACCTCCTGGCCCACGTAGGGTCATCTGCCCAGGGGACACGGGTGAGTGAGACAGCAAGGGAAGCGGGTACTGTGGGCCCCTACTTGGGGAGAGGGCCTCAGGACAGGTCAGGGGGCAGCAAGAGGATCAGCACGGGAAGTAGGGTGGATGACAGCTCTAGAGAGCCTCGCTGGTTCACCAGACAGGTTCCAGCCCTCACCTTTTAGCCATCCTTCCTGCCCTCCTGCAGAACCCTCTGGGCCTGAGCTGCTGCTCCTGGCCCCTCCCCACAGGTGCCCGTGATCCGGAATGGTGGCTCCAACACCCTTAATTTCCAGTTCCATGACCCTGCGCCCAGGACTGTATGCAATGGGTACTTGCCACCGAGGAGAGATGCTTCCAGACACCCAGGTGGGTCTGCTTGGGAAAACCAGCTCCAGGGTTAGGGGTTGGGGAGGGGTTCAGTCAGAGGTTCTTGGGCTCAGCCTTCTGGCACCCACTCTGGGTCAGGTGGAGGGACAGGAGGTGGGTGAAAGTCTCTCAAGGCCCTGGGGCCAGTGAGCTCAGCTCACCACCCCTCCCTGTAGGCACTTGCTGGCCTGTGAGAGTGAAACTGCTGTGGTAGAGACCAGGCTGACACATCCCTTCCCCTGCCTCCCCCACCCACTGCCAGGGGGAAGGAAATGTGCAGGGAACATAGCCTTAAGCCAGGGGGACCTCCAGCAGGCCAGGGGACGGCTTGGATTGGGAATGGAGGCTGAAGGAATGTGAGCATAGGTGGGCTGAAGAAGGGATGGGCGCTGAACTCAAGACACACCCCCTAAGGGCTGCCCCCCCCCCCCCCCCCCCCCCCCCCCCCCCCCGCCCCATCTGTATGCAGCAGCCCAGCAGAAGGTTGCAGAGACAGCTCTGGGACTCTGCCAGCTCCTGGGCTCCTGTGAGTCAGCCCAGCCCAGCCCAGCCCAGCCCACAGGGTCTGGGAGATTCCTGGAGCCTCCTGGGTGCACGTCCACCCCCAGGGCCTCTCTTTTTAGGAGGATGGCAACATTTATAGAGCATTCCTTTGAGGCAGCCAATGTGTTGAGAAGTTTACACATTTAACAAATAGTCGGTAAGCACGTAGAAAATCCTGGACACTGTAAAGACACTTTCCAGGTCTTACCTCACTTCATCCCTCCATAGCCTGGCAAGGTAAGGTGTCATTATTAGCATCTTTGCAGTGAAGGACCCATATCTCAGGGGTGTTCAGTCACAGAGGCTGAGCTGAGGTTCAAACACTGGTCCATCCTGCCCTGAAGCCCTTTTGTTGTTACACCCGGAGGCCAAAGGTGCTGGTGAGTGAGTTTCTGCCCCTGGTGGGTCGATTGTGTTCAGGCACTGTCTTGAACACAGTCACACACATTAGATCTCCCTGCAGCTCTGCTGTGACTACCCTCATTTTACAGAAGTTGGAAACAGGCACAATGAGGTTGATTGCTGTGCCTAAGACACACAGCCAATAGATCTGCACTCAGGTCTTTGCCCCCAGCCCCGGGCCCTTTTCTGCCACATCCTACTGTCTTCCCCAGCTAGAGATGCCTCTAGCATTCTCTGCGTGTGACAGTTCCAGCTCTCATTCTAAAAACTCTGAGGACATCCCCAACAAAGCAGGGTGGGGTAGGGACAGGCATAGATTTCTCAAGATAAAATCCATTTTCATTCATTTTAATTAAAAAGTAAACAAACAGAACCCTGTGGTCCTGCCAAGGATGAGGACATTTGTAGAGTCTGCGTCATCAACTTAGACAAACAAGGGGTTGTTGAAACTTTTGAACCCACAGGGCTCAGTGGTCTGAGGAGCTGAGGGACAAACAAGCCTAGGTGGGGCCCTTTGCTGAAGCTCCTCTCCATGTACCCCACAGACCCTGCTTGGTATCAGACCTGGCCGGGCCCTGGGAGCCGGCCCCCTGGGAACCAGAAGACCCCTGCCTCCCAGCATTCCCAGAAGTGGTCAGCCACATGGACCAAGGACAGCAAACGGCGCGACAAGCGCTGGGTCAAGTATGAGGGCATCGGGCCTGTGGATGAGAGCGGCATGCCAATTGCGCCCCGATCTGTGAGTCCAGGACTGGGGCTGCTGATAGGTGGGGCCCAGGGGTCCACCCTGAGTTCCACCTCTGACACAAAGGCTGTTCCCATAACTAAAGCAGGGGTTCAACCATTATGGGTCCAGGGGATATGAGCCCCATAAAATTATGAGCACTCTGGCATGTCTGAATTGTACAAGTGATTTTTTTTTGGCGGAGGGGAGCAGTACTAGACTACCCCATAGGTTCTCGATGGTAGAGAGCCACTACTGTAAGGGCTGACCCTGGCAGGGACTGCCCTGCTCCTCCATTCATGGCCCTGGGCCTGGCACGGCACTGGTGAAATTGTTGCTGAGTAAGTGACTGACTGAATGGGTGAATGAAAGAGTCCTGAGTGAGGCCTGATGGAGCAGCAAGCTTGGAGGATCTGAAGGATTTATGCTGGGAGGACCTGCCCTTCCATCACTCCCAGGCCTACCCTGAGCCAGCTGTCTGCCTCTAGTTCCTTATCGGAAACTCAGATGGGTAACATAGCCCTCTGCTTCCCAAGGTTCTTTGGCGTCACAGGTGAGGTAGAGGATGTGAAATACCTTCCTACCCTACCCCCCACCAATACTGTTTATTTTTCATTACATAGAAACACATGTTCTTTGTAGAATCATCAGAAATACATAGAAAGAAAAAAACATATATAAGCCACCCCAGATCTCACAATTAAAGGGTCATCACTGGTGGAGATTCTTCCATATATCTGGGTATTTTTTTTTTTATATAATTGAAAAAATACTTTTTTGGCCATGCCACACGCATGTGGGATCTTAGTTCCCGGACCAGGGATTGAACCCATGCTCCCTGCATTGGGAGCACTGAGTCCTAACCACTGGACCACCAGAGATGTCCCCCTTCTGTATATCTTACTCAAACATAACAGACGACACGGAGGTATTGTTACTAAAGATGTCACAACAGCCCACCCAGGGAGGCTTCAAGGGTGGCCAGAGAAAAGACCCAACGAGGAAAAATGTCTGTGGTTTGATGTTGGGAGGGTGGCCTGACTTTGCCTTCTTTGATCCCAGAGTGTTGACAGCCCCAGGGACTGGTATCGAAGAATGTTCAAGCAGATCCACCGGAAAATGCCGGGTGAGACCCTCTTCTGGGGCCCTCTCTCTGCCTTAGTGGGCTTGGGCCTCTGGGGCATGGGGAGCGAGAGGTAGACAAGGGGACTTACCTGTCTGAGAAGTGTCTCCACTCACCCTAGGCTCTGTGGTGAGTTGTTGCTAAAACAGGCCAAAGGAGGGAACTGCCAATCTCCTCCCTGTATGGGGAACACTGACCAGACACTATCCCCAGTGAGGGTCTGGGAAGCCGTGCAGTCACACATTGGTCCAGTCAGTCCCTTAACCATGTGTTTAGCACTTGCTGTTTGCTGACTACTATTCTAGGTGCTAAAGACAAAACAGAGAACAAAAAAAGGTTGTTCCTGCCTTAGTGAAGCTTGAGACAGAAGGCATCACAGAATAAACACATAGACATTTAATATGGCAGATGGTGGTAAGGGCTAGGGAGAAAAGGTCAGGAGAGTGCCCAGGGCAGGAAGGCTGCCACTTCACGTGGGCTGGTCAGGAAAGGCCCCTGAGAAATGGCATCTGAGCTGAGAGCTAAGGTTGTGAAGGAGTTGTCCCTGCAGGGCTGGGGGAGGAGTGTTGCTGCATGGGAAGCATGGGGAACCCAGAGGCAGAGCAGGCCAGATTTGTTTTGGGGCCACAGAGAGGGGCTGGACTGCAGTGAGAGGGGCACGTGATGGAGATGGAACACAAAGATGCTGGGGTCAGGTCACCCAGGGCCCTGGGCTTTCACTCTACAAGAACTGAGGAGCCCCCGGGAGGCTCTGAGCTGAAGAGTGAGTGACAGGCTCTGACAGGTGGTGGCTGAAGTGACTCCCTCTGGCTGCCAGGTGGGGAAGAGATGGGGCCGAGTGGAGGCAAGGGACCAGTCAGGAGGTCTGGCCAGAATCCAGGCTAAAGACGACAGTGTCTCAGATCAGGGCAGTAGCAGCGGGCCTGGTGGAATTCTGGAGACAGAATCATGGTAATCTGATGATGGATTGGATGTGGCATGAAAGAGACCAGTCAGGGATGAGTTTAAACCTGAGTGAATCTATGAAGTTGCCCTTTATAAGTGTATATACACACAGGAAAGGCAGGGAGGGGTTGTGTGTGTGTGCAAGTCTAAGGGGCGTTCCATTTTAGATACGGTTCAAACAAGTGGCAGTTGATGTTTTTGAGTCATGTCTGACTCTTTAGCGATCCCATGGACCATAGCCCACCAGGCTTGTCTGTCCATGGGATTTTCCCAGATAAGAATGCTGGAGTGGGTTGCCATTTCCTTCTCCAGCGGCTCTTCCCCACCCAGTGATCAAACCTGCATGTTTGGCATTGAAGGCAGATTCTTTACCACTGAGCCACTGGGCAGCTGATAAACAGGTCTGTATTTCCTAGGGTGAGGCTTAAGCTGCAGATGGAAATACCAATGACCCACTCAAAGAGACTTTTGGTGTAAAGGTCCCCCAAGTAGCTCCGATGTACAACTAAGGTTAGGAGTCCCTGGAATAGGCAATATTTTTTAAGCTAGAAGACTGGACCAGATCACCGAGGGAGATGGAGAGACAGAGGCCCAGGGACTGAGCCTGAAGCACTTGCTTGGAGAGATGGGCAGGAATCAACTAGGCTGCCTGGGAAGGGGCAGCTTGGGAGGCAGGAGGAAAACCAGAGTAGTCTCCCTGAAGCCAAGTGACAAGAAATTTCTAAAGGAGGACATGAACCTCTGTGACAGGCTGCTGCTGATCAAGTGGGACTGACCATTTGATCTGGTAACATGGAGGTCACTGGAGTCCTTGACGAGGGTGGCTCAGGCTGAAAGCCTGATTATCAGGAAGTGGAATTGAAGACACTGAGTTTCTTATGGCCAGCATGCATGCAACCCTATGAACTGTAGCCTGCCAGGCTCTTCTGTTCATGGGATTTTCCAGGCAAGAATACTAGACTGGGTTGCCCTACCCTCCTCCAGGGGATCTTCCCAACCCAGAGATTGAACCTGTGTCTCTTATGTCTCCTGCATTAGCAGGCGGGTTCTTTACCACTAGCGCCACCTGGGAAGCCCCTTATGGCCAGTAGTTGGCTGCAAAGGAAAGCAGAAAACTCCAAGAACTGGAGGAAGGTGTGGGATCCGGAGAGGGGGGTTGTGGTTTGCGTTTAAGGTCAGAGCTGTGGTTACGTGTCTCTGTGCCAAGGAAATCAAGAGGGTTGGCTGGTCAGTAGCTCTTCCTTGGGGGCCCCAGAAAGTCCTGAGCACCTTGAAGGGTGGGTCTGGGGAAAGGGCAAAGATTTAGAAGAGGGTGCAGAAAGGGCGAGAGGGTGAAGGGGAAGTGGAATTCACCAAACTGACCTGGCAGGGCAGGTCTCCAAAGGTCAGGGAGAGGGTGTGTGTGGGAATGTAGGGAGGGACGGGGAGGAGGGTTTGGGCAAGGCCACTGCCCTCTTGGCTCGCTCAGGCCCTAAAGCAGCCGGAGGCATTTCAAGCCCTCCTGAGAACTGCCCTCCTAATTCCTTCCCTCCCTCGAGACATTTTTCAGGCTCTGACTCAGCCCCTGGGCCCCTGCTTTAGGCAGGAGGGACTGGGAACCTCTGGGGCTGCCCCCCAGGGCTCCCCATCCTTGTTCTCGCTTGCTGCCCCCACCCTGACCTAGTCCTTTCTGCTACCCTAGACCTACAGCTGGACTGGACCTTCGAGGAGGCACCCAAAGGTGAAGGCTGGGGTTTGGGGGGTGGCATGCCTCAGCCCAGTGCCCACATTTACCCCTCCCTGCAGCCACGCCTGGCTTTGGGGCTCCCCAGTTGGCTCAGCTCAACTTGTGAATTTTGTACAGCCCATTTCCGTGAGCTCCAAATCCCCTGGTCCACGGTATTAATAATTCAGAGCCTCTGAGTCACTGTCCAGCAACTGCCTAGCCCTGGCTCTGCTTTCTCTGGGCCTCTCTTTTCTCACGTGTAAAACGGGAACACACCAGAGATGTTTCAAAGGTGTGGTAAAGAGTGTAAAGCTCTTGGCACCCAGCCCATAGTTACTGGTCCAGAGCATCACCCCTGTTCCCACCAGCCACCCAGGAGCGTGGGTAGGGGTGGGCCAGAACCTTCCATGGTCACCCAGGTGCCCCCAACCCCAGCTTTCACCTTCCATTGCCCCTGTTTATTTTCTCTCACTTCAGTGGATTCTTCCTGTGCCACATCTGCAAACTCAAGGCATCCAGGGCCCCAGCAAAGACCACCTGCCAGGCCAAACCAGAAGTCGCCTCTGAGCGGGTGAGTCATCAAGGGGAGGGCCCCAGAGCTGCAGAGGGGTGCTGGCTTCCTTGAGGGGACTGGGCACCCCCTGGTGGCCACAGCTGGCACAGTCTCGGACCAGGCCAGCCCATGGCTTTGCCCCTTCTCAGGGTTCCCACTGCTTGAGATCCTCCATGCCACCAGAGCCAAAGGGGGATGACCTGACCACTATTTGTGGTCAGGACTGCCTGGGATGCCTCTGTATTTGGCAACAGGAATTCATCACCGCAAAGGTCCATGCCTCATTTGGGGTGGAGAGCGGGGTAGCCTGTGGCTAGGCGTGGACCTGCAGCCATCCATTCTGAAGCCTGCGAGAAAACAAGGGGCATAGAGGACCACAGGCTTTGTCCTAGATGCCACTGAGAGAGGAACCCTGCAGACAGGTCAAGGACGCAGTGCATCTTTTCTAAGAAAACCACACAAGCTCAGCCCAAGCTGCAGGGGCTCAGCCCAACCTCAGGAATCAGGAGGCTCTCTCTCACAGTGTCACTAATGAGTTTCTGATTCCTTTCTGGGAACAGAATGACCTCATTAGCCTGGCCTTAACCGGGCTGTGGCTCTTGGCATCATCAATAAGGTAGAGACTAAGATTTGGTCAAGATTTGGACCCAGATTTCTGGATTCTTGCCTGGAAAATTCCATGGACAGAGGAGCCTGGCAGGCTACAGTCCACGGGGTCACAAAAATTTGGACACAACTGAGCACGCACGTGCACCTCTGGATTCAGACCAGTGTGCTGCACTAGCCACGTGACCTTGACCAAGGTAACCAGTCTAAGCTTTCTAGCTCCATCTGTTAAATGGGAATCAGAGGGTGGCATGAAGATCAAAGTACACTGCACATCTCCACAAACATGATTATCATACAAGCTTGATTATGACTAGTTGTTGTTGTTCAGTTGCTCAGTTATGTCCGACTCTTTGTGATCCCATGGACTGCAGCATGCCCGGCTCCTCTGTCCTCCACTATCTCCTGGAGTTTGCTCAAATTCATGTCCATTGAGTCAGTGATGCTATCTAAACATCTCGTCCTCTGTTGTCCCCTTTTCCTACCTTCAATCTTTCCTAACATCGGGTCTTTTCCAGTGAGTCAGTTCTTCGCATCAGGTGGCCAAAGTATTGGGGCTTCAGCTTCAGCATCAGTCTTTCAATTATGACTAGAGCTTCCCTAAATTAGGAACAATATATTCCACTCTCATATCACTGTTGTTAGTGATGTTCTTCCTAGAGTAGAGTCATAGCAACAGCAGACAGATCCTGACCCTCCCCTCAGACATTCCATCACTTGATAAGCTTGGTACAGTGGTTCCACTTGGTGGAAATATTCAAACTCAGCAGAAACTGGACGATTTCAGCCAGCCAAGAAGGGAGTCCGGGAAGGACACTCAGGTAACTGTGACAGATGACATCAATGACCTAGCACCTCAGGGAACGGAGACCTGTGGAGCAGAAGTAACTTGTTCACAGCTCTTGGGTCAGGCCTGCAGGTTCTTTCCCCTGACCTGGGTTTTCCGGGAACTAAGATATAGTCTCACACCCTTGGGTATGGGTGCAAGACCACTTGGTCATGGCAACCAAATTCATCGAAGCTGCATAGACATACATACCCACAGTCATGGGACCAGACAGAAACCAAATGCAGGATATTTCACCAAGGCCAGCAGGAAAGGGACTGGCCACTTCTGGAGCAGATGTGTACGGGTTAGCCCCTGTCTTGGGTATCTCAGGTATGTTCCCTCACCTAAGATTCCCCATACCCTTATAAAGGTGGGAGTCATTCTCATATTATAGGTGTTGAATCAGAGGCTCTAAGACCAAAGGAGACACTGCTAAGTGGTGGGGCTGGAATTTGAATTCAGAGCTAATAACATTTTACTATTTAACACTGCTTCTACAGCCCAGAGCAGGTGGGGAGGGGGTGCAGCTCCCTCCCCAGGACTGTGTCCTCACGCCTGCCCCTGTTTCCCTAAAAGGAAACTGAAAGATGTCTTTCTTTTCTTTAGAAGAAGCTGGGATGTCTCTGAAGAGTCTCTTAGAAGCACCTTCAGTTGCAGTCCTGGAGCACCCTCCTCCCTGCACCAGACCTCAAAGCAGGTAGCTTGCCCAGCATCCCCTCTCCCTGCCCAGCACTTGCCCCATCACCATGCTCTTTGGTCAGGCCTTCTGCTGCTGCAATAGTCGGTATAGTCTGTATAGTCCATGGGGTCGCAAAGGGTCGGACACAACTTTCTGCTGCAAGCACAGGTAAAGCTGTTCTTCATCTTGGAGCCTGTGCAGCCAGAAGATCCTGGAATTCTGGGGAGGGTGCTGATGGGCACGGAAGTGGACAGTGGCTGAAAGCCTGCTTTTCGAGCCTGGCCAGTGTCTGGGTACCACTCTCTTCAAGCTGATGCCTACTCCCTGCCATGCAGGTGCTCAGACGCCGAGAGAAAGCGGACAATATCTGGACGGAAGAATCCTGGAACCAGTTTCTGCAAGAACTAGAGACTGGGCAGAAGGTGTGTGGGCCTGGTTCTCTGGAAAAGGATGTACCCTTGAATTGTGCATTGGGGGAGCGATTTCACCCCCTCTGACTTACTCTTCCCACTCTTAGCCCAAGAAACCACTGGTAGACGACCCTGTTGAGAAGCCCTCCCAGCCCATTGAGGTGCGTACTATGGGCAGGTGGGCGGGAATGGACGCAATATGTTGGGGGACCAGTGAGGGATTTTCTGGGTGGTCAAGGTCCCCATGACCATGGGCCAAGGCCATGGGTTCAAAACTCTGACCCTCTCTAGTCCCATACGGTTTAGCTCTGTACCCCCAGCATCTAGGACAGTGCCTGGCATACAGTGTGTGAAAGTGTTAGTTGCTCAGTCATGTTTGACTCTTTGCAACACCATGGACTGTTGCCCACCAGGCTTCTCTGTCCATGAAATTCTCCAGGCAAGAATACTGGAGTAGGGTAGCCATTCCCATCTCCAGGGAATCTTCCCAACCTAGGGATCGAACCCAGGTCTCCTGCAGTGCAGGCAGATTCTTTACCGTCTGACTCACCAGGGAAGCCTCTGGCATACAGTAGGTGCTTGGTAAACACGTGTTGAAAATTGTGTGTTCATCACAGCAGGCTGAGAAGAGACTGATCAGTGTGGACTGGAATTGTCAGAAGTATTCTTAGAAGATGGAGCTTGGAGGCCAGGCAAAGAGAGGGGGTGCCTAGGATGGGAGTAACACAGGCAGAGGGTGGAAGGGCTTGTGTGTGTGTATGTAACACTCAGCAGCTGGACTGGCTGTGGGAGGGAGGGCGGGGTTGGGGAGAGTGAAGCCAGGCTGTAGAGGGCCATAAAAGACTTGACAGGAGAAGAAGTAGGGAGCCTGGTAGGCTCCTGAATAGAGACGGAACGTGACAGCACATGGTCCTGAAACAATCAGGACATACTAAAGTGTTACCCTGGGAGTAAGGGATGGGTGAGCTGGGTCAGCAAGGAGGGCCCTCCTGACACCCCAAGACACACCTCCTGGCAGGCCCAGAGGTAGTCAGCCTGGCCTGGCCCCGCGCCCTGAGCCTGCCCTTTACCCCAGCGCCTCGTGCTTTGACGTGTTGCCATTGGGCTTCTCACGCCTGACTTTCGCCCAGCCCAGCACCCGCCACGGTATACTCCCCGCCCCCCACCTTGCCCCTGGCCCAACTCTCTCCGCACAACCCGCCCCCAGGTCCTGCTGGAGAGAGAGCTGGCCAAGCTGAGCGCCGAGCTGGACAAGGACCTGCGCGCAATAGAGACTGGGCAGCCGTCCCCCAAGGTACCGGCCCCCCGGGGCCCTCCTGGTGGGCGCAGGAACCCCGAGCCGCGCAGGCATGGCTTTGGTGGGAGGGGCAGGCCGACGAGAGGCATCGCCTCCAGCTGCACTCGCGACTTTGGGCGACTCCATCCAAGTCTCCTCCCTAAAGTGCGGGCGATCACTGTTCCTAGCGACCGTCAGCCTGCCCTTCGGAGCCGGAGGGGTCCCTCGCCCCCGGGACCTCAGCCCCGGGGCCCCATGTCCCAGCCTTCCCTCCTCCTTCCACACCCGCGGTCCCTCCCCCGGCTCCTCGCTCCTCCCGCTCCCGGCCCGCCGCCCCGCGTCCATCCCGCCCCTCCTCTCCCGCTCCCCCTCCCGCTCCCTTCCCGGCCGCAAACTTTTCCGGAGGCGGCGTCCCGGGCCTTGACCGCGCCCGTCTCCCGCACAGAGCTCTCAGGCGCCCCGACGGTCCCGGGAGCCGCGGCCCCCAGCGCGGTGAGTGGCGGCGGAGACGTGGCGCGGGGAGGGGTGGCGAGCCCCGGACGCCGACGGCGGGAGGAGGGGCTGGAGCGCGGAGAAGGGCCGGCGGGGACCGGTCCGCCGCTCGTCGGCCGGGGTGGGGCGCCGCCCCTGGTCCGCCGACTGAGGCCAGTTCCCCGGCCCGGGGGCTCGGGTCACAGCGGCGAAGGGATCCCGCGCTCGCTCCCGCCTCCCCCACCCCCGGGCCGCACCCTTTCCCGGCCTTGACCACTCGGGAAGTAGGACATCCTGCTGAGGGCCCGGGACTTGGGAGACGCCTCCGGAGGAGGAGGGGTGGGATAGGGGAGATGAAGGGAGGGAGTGATGGGAGTGGGGCGCATTCGGGCGGGCAATGGGGAGCCGGGTCGGGGGGTGAAGCTCCAGACAGGTGGCTCACTCGTGCGTCCCTGCGCAGCCCGGCCTCCGCCTGGAGCTCCAGCTCCCCGAATGCACTTTACCCGAGTTCCTCCCTGAGCCCCCACAGGATGGCGGATGGAGGAAGCCCCTTCCTGGGTCGGAGGGACTTTGTCTACCCTTCCTCAACTCGAGGTGAGAACCAGATCCTGCTCTTGTTCTCACCCAGACGGCCCCCTCTGTCACCACCACTGCTCCAGATAAGGTGGTGCCCCTGCAGAGGTGGCAGGAAGGTCACAGAACCCCTCTGTTCCCACTGCTTCTGTCCTGGGCAGGGAGGGGGGAGCAGAGCCCCATCCCAGTCCTGCCCCCCAAGACATGGCCTTCCCAAGCTGAGGCAGTGCTTCTCCACAGACCCTAGTGATCCAGGGGGCAGCCCTGCCAGGAAGGAAGAGAAGAAGGTAAGGGGGTGGGGGGTGGGGGGGGTGGGACCATCGGGGTCAGGGTGCAAGGAGGGCCTGGGGTGGGTCCCTGTGACTGCTCTTGCCTACTTGCCGGCTGAATGACTGAGGTCACCTGCTCTGTCCTCTCTCCCTGCCCAGAGGAAGGCCGCCCGGCTCAAGTTTGACTTCCAGGCCCAGTCCCCTAAGTAAGTACCATTCTGCCCCTTGCCTTCCCTGTGGCAGTCCCTGGGAGGACAGGACTGCAGTGTGCCCCCCTAGAGGGTGGGGAGGGATTCTGGGGGCGCTGGGCAGAGTCTGGAGGACCCTGAGGACTTCAGATTGCTGAATGTCCTTGCTCTGGCCTTCAGGGAGCTGACTCTGAAGAAGGGTGACATTGTCTACATCCACAAGGAGGTGGACAAGAACTGGCTGGAGGGAGAGCACCATGGCCGCCTGGGCATCTTCCCCGCTAATTACGTGGAGGTGAGTGAGGGCGACAAGCAAGGGGCCCTGCCAGGAGGGTGGAAGGGTTTGCAGAGACTTAGAGAATGCAGACCCCCTTTAACCAGCCAGGGAGCCTCTCCAGAACTGGCGGCTCCCTCACACCTGGCAAGTTTCCTAAGACTGAAACCGTGAGCTGGGGTAGGGGCCAAGTCTCAGCCTCATTCGTGCCCTCCAGGAAATGTTTGTTAAGGGAGGCCTAAAGGTGGAGCCCAGACCATGGGGAAGAACCAAACAACTCAGTTCCTGTCCTGGAGGCCATCAGCCCTCTCATCATCCCCCGCTTTCACCACTCAGAATCCACCTCTCAAAACCTACATCTTCAGCTGTCTTTTGGGAAGAAATCTAATTGCAACTGACAAGAATATGAAGCCTGAGACAGTTCACCAATCACATATGCTTGTGTCATCTCCTTCCCCCGATCAACCTGGCAAAGTGATAGATCACCCCCATTTTACAGATGCACTAAGGTTCAGAGCCAAGTTTTTAAGTAGAAAATCTAGAATCCGAATCCAGAGGCAAGGTTCTGGGTTTGATAGATATGGGGCTACAAGTTATTGAGTATTTGCATCTTTTAAGGAATTTCAGATTATCTAATATATCAGCATAAAGTTGTTCATAATATTTCATTATTATCCTCTTAAATATTTATTTACTTTTGACTACACTGGATCTTCATTGCTGCGACTGGGCTTTCTCTAGTTGCAAGTGAGACTACACTCTCTAGTTGTGATCCATGGGCTTCTCATTGTGATGGCTTCTCTTGTTGCAGAGCACGGAGTCTAGAGTGCTCAGGCT
Organism: Ovis aries; assembly: GCF_016772045.2. Classification (NCBI taxonomy): domain Eukaryota; kingdom Metazoa; phylum Chordata; class Mammalia; order Artiodactyla; family Bovidae; genus Ovis; species Ovis aries. Next base: position 43,077,801 of record NC_056055.1, on the reverse strand, counting down.
TCAGTAGGTGAGGTGCATGAGCTTAGTCGCCCCAAGGCATGTGGTGTCTTCCCAGACCAGGGATTGAACCTAGATTTGTTATTATCCTTTTAATGTCAGTTCAGTTCAGAGGCTCAGTTGTGTCCGACTCTTTGTGACCCCATGAACCGCAGCACTCCAGGCCTCCCTGACCATCACCAACTCCCAGAGTCCACCCAAACCCTTGTCCACTGAGTCAGTGATGCCATCCAACCATCTCATCCTCTGTTGTCCCCTTCTCCTCCTGCCCTCAATCTTTCCCAGCATCAGGGTCTTTTCCAGTGAGTCAGCTCTTTGCGTCAGGTGGCCAAAGTATTGGAGTTTCAGCTTCAACATCAGTCCTTCCAATGAACACTCAGGACTGATCCCTTTAGGATGGATCTCGCAGTCCACGGGACTCTCAAGAGTCTTCTCCAACACCACAGTTCAAAAGCATCAATTCTTTGGCACTCAGCTTTCTTTATAGTCCAACTCTCACATCCATACGTGACCACTGGAAAAACCATAGCCTTGACTAGATGGACCTTTGTTGGCAAAGTAATGTCTCTGCCTTTCAATATGCTGTCTAGGTTGGTCATAACCTTCCTTCCAAGAAGTAAGCGTCTTTTAATTTCATGGCTGCAGTCACCATCTGCAGTGATTTTGGAGCCCCCCAAAATAAAGTCTGACACTGTTTCCACTGTTTTCCCATCTATTTGCCATGAAGTGATGGGACCAGATACCATGATCTTAGTTTTCTGGATGTTGAGGTTTAAGCCAACTTTTTCACTCTCCTCTTTTACTTTCATCAAGAGGCTCTTTAGTTCTTCCGTTTCTGCCATAAGGGTGGTGGTATCTGCATATCTGAGGTTATTGATATTTCTCCCAGCAATCTTGATTCTAGCTTGTACTTCCTCCAGCCCAGCATTTCTCATGATGTACTCTGCATATAAGTTAAATAAGTAGGGTGACAATATGCAGCCTTGACGTACTCCTTTTCCTATTTGGAACTAGTCTGTTGTTCCATGTCCAGTTCTAACTGTTGCTTCCTGACCTGCATACAGATTTCTCAGGAGGCAGGTCAGGTGGTCTGGTATTCTCATATCTTTCAGAATTTTCCACAGTTTATTGTGATCCAAAGTAATGTCCTTTCTTTCATTCCTGACATTGATAATCTCTGTCTTTTCTTATTCTGGCTGGCTAGAAATTGGTTAATTTTATGGATCTTTTCAAAGAACCAACTTTCAATTTCATTGATTTTTCTCTACTCTTGTTTTCAATTTCATTGATTTCTGCCTCATTATTTCCTTTATTCAGCTTGTGTTAAGTTCTTTTTCTAGTTTCTCAGATTATTGATCTGAAACCTTTTTCTCCTAAATGTAAACATTTAATGCTATAAATTTCCCTCTAAGCATAGCTTTACCTACAACCACAGATGTTGATATTTTGGTTTGTTTGTTTTTTTTTTTCATTCAGCTCAGACTATTCTCATTTCTTTTGTGGCTTCCTCTTTGACCCATCGATTGAGTCGTCTGTTTCAGGCTCTTTATCTCATAGGCATCAATAGACTTCCTCTATCCTTAAAACGATGTCCCTGATTCTGAAGTTCCACAAGTATATACAGTATTGCATGTCATCAGTCACTTACATCTTGAAATGCTGGAAGTGTTACTCAGTCGTGTCCAACTCTTTGCGACCCCATGGACTGTTGCCCCACCAGGCAATCGTCTGAGCCACCGAGGAAGTTATTATATGTTATTATGAACTAGTTTATTAGCATCTTGATTTTTCTGAGTAGGATGAAGCAAAGAGAGCATGGGGACTCTGGGCACATGATGGGGTAAAAGTGGAGGGGGAGGAGGGACACTTGGTTCTAAGCAGTGTTGAAATGGTAGATCCTCGCTTTCAGAACAGGCTACCAGGAGTTCCCTGCTCCTTGGTACCTCTCATGTCCTTCTTTGCCCCAATTTAAACTCTCTCCTGTTTGCATTGCCATTGTCCACTCTGATAATGCCCACTCCACATAACCTCTGGTGAAAATTCTTCCTCCAGAAGCACTCTGGGACTGACTACCCCTGTGCCCTGTGCTCATTGCTGGCTACCCCCAGGCTTGTGTGTAGTATCTGTCTCCACTCTGGTCTGGGACAGACCTTGCTCATATTGCTTCCCCAGGAGCCCAGGTCTGTGTCCAGTTGATACCCAAACTGAATCGCATGTCCTCTCTTCCTCCAGGTGCTGCCAGCAGATGAGATTCCCAAGCCAATCAAGCCTCCAACCTACCAGGTGCTGGAGTACGGAGAAGCTGTGGCCCAGTACAACTTCAAGGGAGATCTGGAGGTGGAGCTTTCCTTCAGAAAAGTACGCTTGGCCGGTGGTGGGGGGCGGGGGGGGGGGGGCTCGGGGCAAGGGCAGCTGAAGACATAGGTAAATGTGTGCAGTAAAAATATTCTTAAAAAAAAAAAATCAGACCTATTTTCACTAGTGGTTCAGATTTTTTTTCTCAATCTCTGGCTCTATTCCCCTTAATTGTGCCCATTCTAATTCTTACTCATTCATTTACTTTCATTATTGTTTCGCTGCGTAGGCTCTTTGCTGTGGCACGCAGGCTTCTGTACAGCACGTGGGCTCTAGAGCATGTGGGCTCAGTAGTTGTGGCGCTCAGGCTCTCTAGTGTGGCATGGGGCCTTAGTTGCCCCACGGCATGTACGATCTTAGTTCCCTGACCAGGGATTAAACCGAGTCCCCTGTGTTGGTAGGCGGATTCTTAACCACTGGACCATCGAGGAAGTCTCCTTCCCATTTTTATTTGTTTATTTATTTTAATTAATTTATTTGGTTGTCCTGGGTCTTAATTGCAGCATGTGGGATCTCGTTCCCAGACCAGGGACCGAACCTGGGCCCCCTGCATTGGGAGTGCAGAGTCTTAGCTACTGAACCACCAGGGAAGTCCCTGGCCCATTTTTAAAATGTTCAAAACCTCTAGAGTAGTTGTGCTTTTTCTCAAGTTGCAGGTTGGTAAGCTGTGAGGATCACATCAGCATTTTTAAAATAATAGAATGGAAGTCTTAGAATACCTTGCATGTAGAAAGGGTATTTCATCCAACTCTTACACAGGTGTGTGTGTGTGTGTGGGTGTGCTGGATTGATATTACAACATATTCTTTTTACTATAGATAATGGTTCAGAAAGCTTGAAGAATGTTGAGAGTTCCCTGACAGTCCAGTGACTAAGGCTCTGCACTTATAATGCAGGGGACAGAGGTTCCATCCCTGGTCAGGGAATTCAGTTCCCATGTGCAATGCAGTGCAGCCAAAAAATTCAAAAAGAAAGAAAAAAAAGAAAATGGAGTAATGTCCCAGAAAGCAAGGGAACTGGTCTCTCTTGGTTTATTTTGAGGGCAAAGGCCGTGAATGCACCTAGTGAATGTTTCCCTGGAAGAGCTGGCCTAGGGAGAGAGGGGGCAGGAGGTGGCTGGATGGAGAGAGGTGGGAGCAGGAAGGGGCTGGAGACCATCCTTCCTAGGACAGCCCCACTAACAGTAGTCAGTATGTGGGCTTGGGGACACACCAGCTGTCCTCAGGGAGTTTGTTTTTGATGCGGTGATGACCTTCAAGGTGGAGGCAGGAAAGGACCCAGTCATGGCAGTGATGCTAAGACCTGCACGGTGCTCCTTACCAACCTGCCATGGAGCTGTGTGACCTGTATATAACCAGCTGGTCTTCTCCAAGCCTGACCCCTCCATGCAAGGTGTTAGGTTACAATGACTCTGCCCCATGTAGGCACCTGCCTATGCCTGGCAGCCAAGGGCCCTGCAGATACTACCACCCTCCCTCTCTGTGACCAGGGGGAGCGTGTCTGCCTGATCCGCAAGGTGAATGAGCACTGGTACGAGGGCCGCATCTCGGGTACCGGGCGCCAGGGCATCTTCCCCGCCAGCTATGTGCAGGTGACCCGGGAGCCCCGGGTCCGGCTCTGTGATGACGGCCCCCAGCTCCCGGCGTCTCCCCGCCTGCCCACCGCCCGCCTGGTCCATCACCCCAGCTCTCCCTTAACACCGCGCAGCCCAGCTGACCCCACTGACTGGGGGGGCCAGACCTCCCCTCGCCGCACCGGCGTCTCCTTCCCTCCCCAGGAGTCCAGACCCCAGACCCAGGTAAGGTGACCTGCCTGAGACCCGAGAATGAGCCCTGCCCCCTGTGCTGTATTCCCCATTCCCGGGAGGCTCTGCGTTGTGGAATCCCCCGCAACTGCTCAGGATAGTCTAGTGGGGTGACCGAAGAGAACCTTGCGTTGCAGTCCTTGAGGACCCCAGACCCTGGAGCTGCAGCCCAGGGAGGCAGGGGTCTCTAGGTGGGACCTCCCAAACCAGCACAGGCCTCCTGACCTTCCAGAGTCCACTCTTGGGATTTATCTGTATCAGCGTCTTGGAACAGGGTGTGCTGGGAGTCGGGGTATCTGCCATTCACCTGCTGTGTGACCTTGGGCAGATCTCTGTGGGTTTGAGTTTCCTCGCTTGTAGAATGGGGATAGCGAATCCCACTGCAGAGGGTGGTTGGTAGGAAGTAGCTGATGGGCAATGATGGCCATTGGTCGTCATGCTGACATTGACCACAGACAAGGGCATGTGCTCTTGTGTTCATCCCCCACTCAGCAAATGGTTACGGGGAGACAGAGCCCATGCCCAGGACACCTCCTGCTCCCAGCTCTGTGCACACGTGCAGATCAGCCACCTCCCCTACCTGGGCCCGACTTCCCAGCACCTGTGAGGTCACAGTCAGACAGGTCTCCCTGTCCTATGGGGACTGCGAGATAGATGAGGCAGTGTGGGATGCTGTTCCTGGGGAGAGGGGCAGGCCTGTTCACACCTCCTTCCTCATGCTTGCTTGTGCCCGCCTGCCCTCCTATGGACCCAGAGTCTCAGCACCCCCGGATCAGCTCTGTCCCATCCTGGAGGCTCCAGCCATCCCCAGGACCTGGGGACCTTGTCCTCCACCACCTCCGAGATACACTGGACCCCGTGAGTACCATCTGGGATGCTTCGTCGGCGTTGGGGACTACCCTGCAGGCAGTGCTGAACACACATTAATTTACCCCTCCCTACCCAGGATGGAGTTGGGAAATTTCTCCTAAGGAGTGCTTGTCCTCATAGTGTTTATGGGTGATTTTGGTGGGGTGTGTGTGGGGCGGGGGGTGCGGGAGTGGGAGGACACTTGTCTGCAGTGTTCCTGACCTGTCCCTCCTAGCTCTGGGCCTGAGAACAAGCCTCCCACACTGGGCACCCCTCCCCTCCGTCTCTCACTGAGTTTCCAGGGCTGAGGTCAGCATGGGTGTGTGCGCAAAGTGGAGCACAGATTTGAAGGCATTGAGAGCTCAGGGGAGGTGGAGTGTGGGTGAGTAGGGCTTGGAGAGGTGGGAGCATGCCTCAGATAGAGGCACTGAAGCCAGAAAGAATCGCCATGCCCAGAGCTGGGCCAGGGACTCATGGGAGCATGGAGGGACCTGGGAAGTTCCAAGAATGTGTCCACCTTGGTTCGGGACTATCCAGGCCTGGTCTTGGGAGGGGCTAGGGTCCTGGTGGTTGCTATGGCAGTGTTTCCTGCAGGTACCGGGCGATGTACCAGTACAGGCCCCAGAATGAGGACGAGCTGGAACTGCGGGAGGGGGACCGGGTGGACGTTATGCAGCAGTGTGACGACGGCTGGTTTGTGGGTAGGTGGGCCTGGCGGGCAGGCTGTGGGCAGGTGCATCTCAGAGTTCTAGGGGACTGGGCTGGGGGACAGGCCAGAAAGGGTATCTCAGAGTCCCGGGAGGAGGGGCTGGGGGAGAGGCCAGAAAGGTTATTTCAGGATCCTATGGAGATCTGAGTGGCTGCTCCTGCCTGCCAGGACTGGTTCAGCAAAGATTCATGGGCTGACCACCTCCCACCCTTCCAGCCCAGCACTGGCTACTTTCCCAAAGCCAGCACTCTGTTCTCATTCCCTGAAGAAGGGTGAGGCCTGGGAGGAAACCAGACTAGCTCAGGGTCATTGTTGAAGCCAGTGGGACTCAGGGCAGCAGGGTTCCCAACCCCCAGGCCTCTGTTCCTTCCATCATACACCTGTGTCTGGGGAGCAGTCCTTGGGTGGGAGGGTTGTGGGGGGACTTGTCTCCTGAGACACTGAGCCCTGGGTGGAGAGGACCAAGTCTCACACCTGTGTGTCCCCACCCCCACCACCCATAGCTAGAAGCTAGCTCTCTCACCCCCAAGAGAAGAGAAAGAGAAAAGATCCAAGCCCTCAAGGCTGACCCAAGGGCCGCTCAGGCAAGGACCAAAGCAGGAGGTCTCTGGTTGGCCTTGGCCTGGTTCACGGTGACCACGCAGCATGCTTGTTTCCCAGAGTGAGCGGGTCAGGTCCAGGCCACAGCTTCAGAGGATGGGGTCATCCCTAGAGAGCAGTGAGCATCCAGAAGCTCTGGCTTAGCAGGCTCCAGGGCCTGAAGGGTTGCGGGGGTGTCTTGGCATCTGAATCCCAGCACCTCAGTGCTGACCACCCTTCTGACACACCAGTAACTATGAAGCACCAGCTTTTTAACATGGGGCTTCCCAGGTGGTGCTAGTGGTAAAGACTGCGCCTGCCCATGTCGATGTAAGAGATGCAGGCTTGATCCCTGGGTTGGGAAGATCCCCTGGAGGAGGGCATGGCAATACGCTCTGGTATTTATGCCTGGAGAATCCCATGGACAGAGGAACCTGACGGGCTATAGTCCATAGAGTCGCAAAGAGTCCGACACAACTGAAGGGACTTAACATATACACACACACACCGCCCCCCCAACACACACACAGCTTGTTAGCAGTCCTTTCCTTGGATGGGTGGGCTTGAGGGCACATTCTTTTTTTTTTTCATTCACAAGTTTTGTTCGATGCAATTAACTTTTTGCATCTTCAAAGTCAATTTGCTTTAAGAAATTAATATTTCTTATTCATCATAAAATCCATCCCCCTACCCCAAGGAAACCAAACTCATGGAAGGAGTAATTTAGGTCTAAGGTGTTAGTTGCTCAGTTGTGTCCGACTCTTTGCATCCCATGGACTGTAGCTTGCCAGGTTCCTCTGTCCATGGGATTTCCCAGGTAAGAATGCTGGAGTGGGTAACCATTCCCTGGGGATCTTCCCAACCCAGGGATCAAACTTGGGCCTCCTGCATTGCAGGCAGATTCTTCACCATCAGCCACCAGGGAAGCCCAGTTGTGAATTTTTTGGCTACACCACACGACTTGTGGTATCTTAGTTCCCTGACCAGGAATAGAACATGCATCCTCTGCATTGGAAGCACAGAATCTTAACCACTGGACTGGGGGCAGCTGAAATAGGTACTATAGGTTTGTGACAAAGGCTTCGTAGCCCACCATGCTGTATTATATATGGCAAAATGACAGCACTTTGTGCGTGAGTACAAAGTCGCTCAGTTGTGTCTGACTCTTTGCAACCTTATAGACTATACCCACCAGGCTCCTCTCTCCATGGATTCTCCAGGCAAGAATACTGGAGTTTGTTGCCATGCCCTCCTCCAGGGGGTCTTCCCAACCCAAGGACTGAACCCTCATCTCTTACGTCTCCTGCATTGGCAGTCGGGTTCTTTACTATTAGCACCACCTGATCAAGTTCACCTAAATGAAGTCTTGGGGACACATTCCAATTTTAGTCTGTACACTTCTGCTTTTTTTTTTTTTTTTTTTAACAACTATTAAAGACAGGAGGAAAAAGCACCACTTTTGTGGAATAAGCCCCAAGGGCTTTTAGAGGGAAGGCTGAGAACAGTTGTTTTCTCAGTTACACTGGCACATTTCAAGTGCTCATCAGCCACATGTGAGTATCATTTGGGACAGTGCAGATCAGGGAAGGCTTCCTGGAGGAAGTGAGGGAGGCAAGGGGAGGATTTGGGGAGGCAGAGAGGAGAAAGGAGGCCCTCTAGGCAGGGGAGGAGTATCAGTAAGGTCTAGGGGCAAGAGGGCCCTCAGCTGCTCATGGAAGGGGGTGGCTGCCTGAGGGGAAGGGACAGTCCAGAACTTTAATTTAATTTTATTTTCCTGTAGCTCCTAGCATTTCTCCTCCTCTACCCTAGGACACAAATTCTGGGGGGTTGTAGTAGACAGAGGCCTGGATTTTGGTCCCGCTTCTACCTCTAGCAGCTGAATGCTTTGGGGGAACTGACATGGCCTTCTCATATACCTTACCTGCCCCGTCTCTAAAATTAGGGTGTCGAACTAGACCAGTGAGATTCCTCCCTACTTAAGTTCTGTGATTCATTCTCCTGCATCCTTGCTTTCCTGAGGGGTTATTCAGGGCTGTGTGCGAAGTTATGCACAGTTGGTTGAGTGCTCAGATTCGCCCATCATTATCAACATCATGATGCGTGGCTGGGCATATCTACACTTCTGCTTCTAGGGGCCAAGAGTGAGGAAAAGCAGACTCCTCCCTCCCTGGGACCCGGATTCCACCTGCAGTTCTGGGTACTGCCAGCAGAGGGCAGGGCTCTCACTTCCCCACCACCACCACCAGCTCACCCCATTCCTGTTTTTAAAAGTGGGGAATGTTCTTTTTGTCTTTCCTTTTTCAGGTGTCTCCAGGAGGACCCAGAAATTTGGGACATTCCCTGGAAATTATGTAGCCCCGGTGTGAGTGGTCTCCGTGGCAACTCAGAGCCCACCCAGGATGGGGTGGGGAACAGAGCACTTATGGGAGGGAGAGAGGACCCCCCCACACACACACACCCCTCCCCCAGGACCTGAGCTGCTGGCATCTGCAGACAAGCCCAGCAGTCGTTTCTACAGAACCTCCCATGAAGCCCCCTGGACTGATTCCCACCCACAACTCACAAGCATTCCTCTAACAGCCCTTTTATTTCTTCCCCTTCCCCACTCCGCAAATATAGAGGTCTGCTTTGAAGTGGAGACTGTTTCAGGCCTTATTGAGACCAGACCCCTGAGTCCCCCACCCCGCTATGGCGTTTCCTTTTAACAGGGACCGGCTCCCAGCTTTACCCCCATGGGGTTCCTCTAACAAGAACCAGCTTCCTAACCTAATAGAGACCAAAGGCCGCCTGTGCCTGGAGGGCTTTCTCCCTTGTCACTGCAGCTTGCTTGCCATCCTCTCTGCCTCCCTGCCTCCAGCTGGGCCCGGGAGTGTGGTGGGCGAGGGACATGACTCTTCCTTAGCATTTGCTGCCTGGCAAGAGGTCTTGCCTGAAGGCTCCCTCTTCCCAAAGGCTGCCAAACCCTGTGCCTGGGCCATGCTTATCATTCCAGCTGCCTTGGTGCCCAGGAAGAGCGGGGCTTCCAAGGACTGGCCTGTCCCAGATGTATTCCAGGGAAACGGGTATGTGCTGTCCTCCTGCCAGCCCAGCGGCCCCCAAGTCCCCCCTGGAAGCAGAGAATGTAAAATAAATCTGGGTACCAGGGACCTTGCCTTTCTGTCCTTTTTCTTTGGGTTACGGAGAGGGCTCCTCCCGCTTAGGGTTATGGGAATTCTTTCTGCTGTAGGTTGAGCTGGGAATCAAGTGGGATGTGAATGAGTGAGTGTGTGTGTGTGAAAGGGAAGGCTGGAAAAGCACCATCATTATCTCTGAAGATCTCAGGTCTCAGGCAGGATTGGGCAGCCTGGAGGATCTGGCAAGCCGTGCTGAGAGAACTAACATCACAGGGACCAGGGCAAGGCCTGATTGTGGGGAGAAACCAGAGATGGGAGCTGAAGGTGGCCTTGTTTGCAGCAGTTTGATCCTGGAGCTGCCATGAGGTTGCTGAACTAGACATTTCTGTTTGCTCTGCTCCTCATGTTTTCTTTCTCTGCGCTGTCGTGTGTTTGTTTACTTTCTTTTTTGGGCTTGGGTTTTTGAGCAATCGATGGCAGGAAGCTGGGAGTGGTGGAGCACAGCTAGCCAAGGCCAATCTTCTGGCCCGAGGACAAAGTCCTGGGGCCTGGTGGTGCCTGAGAGGGCACAGTGGGCCTGGCTGCTCTCATTAGGAAGGAAAGCTCCATTCCTTGGCCACTGCTGAGAGATGAGCCAAGTGTAAGGTGCTACCCATATGTTGTTTGATGTAAGCATCCCAACTGGCAGGTTATAGGTCCATTTTACAGCAGGAGAGACTGAGGCAGAGAAATTAAGTTGTCTGGGTCACATCATAATAAAATGGTGAAGTCAGGTCTGATGATTGTTGCTGCCTCTCTGCACAGCCTACCAAATGCCCAGGCAGTTCTTGTCCAGAGGCTCTGGAGAAGGAAGGTCATGAGTGAGGTCCCTGAGGCGGGCCTGGGCTGGGCCTCTCTCACATTCTTCCTGGCAATCATGTCATCTGGGCCTGTCACTTAGGGCACCCCCACCCAAGGTGGGTGGGAAGAGGTGATGGTTCCTAATTCTGTCAAGACAGGTGGGAGAGGTCTGTGAATGACAGGGCTGTGGCCAGTCCCTGGCAGGTTCCTTGAGCCTGGGTGTGGCCTGGGCTTCAGTGATGGTTAAACAGCAGCCTGAAGAATGAGGCGTGCTTTCAGTGCTTCATTCACCCCAGTCCTCGCCATGGTCTGCTGCTAGGGTGGCAGACCCAGCCCATGCCATGGAAATGACCCTTCCCCATGAACCTGCTAGCCTGTTCTTGATTGCCCATCCCATCTCCTTTGAGTTGCCTGATACCCTCAGAAAGGCTCAGGGTTGAGACTTCTTTCCTTAAGGCAGATACCAAATCCACACCCTCTCCTTGGTGGGGCCCTGGAGCCTCTGTAGCAAATTAACCCTACGCCCTGCCTATACATGATTCCTTTTCTGCCTTGACTTGGCACAAGGTAGGAGGGGTGACCTGGCCGGGGGGAGGGTCAGAGCCAGGAAGGACCTTAAGTCACTAGGGTGCTTATCCCAGTGAGGTGAGTGACTTGCCCAGAGGACCAGAGAGTTGCTGAGGGCAGAACAGTCCACCTTCTGTTCCATAGGGATGTGCCCTAGGGTCGGCTGACTTTCTCTTTGTTGTGAGTTTCGTGATTGTAAATCACAGAGCAGAAATCCTGCTGATGAACCTACAGATCTCTCCAGAGTCTATCCAAGGCAAAATCTGAGGCAAAAGACGTGCAAAACCGAGTCCCTGTTACAAACTGGCAGGATGGGAGTGGGTGGCAAGGAGAGGGAAATTAATCCATTAGATCATTCAAATAATATCCCTTTTATAAAATTTCTTGGAGCACCTGCTGAGGGGGCCAGGCATTGTGCTAGACTCCAGGAATGGAGCAACAAGGCAAACAAAACCCACCCAGCCCTCCAAGGAACAGGCAACTTTATGAGGAGGGGAGTGTGTACAACAGGAGCGTACTCTGTGTATCATCCCAGCTGATGAAGAGAAAACTGAGGCTGGGAGGGGCCGAGGAAATTGCTCGAGGTCACAGAGCTAGGTAGAACAGATCTGGCATTTGCGGTTAGGCCTGCGGGTGAGCCCCACCCCAGGCAGTACCTGTCCTACTCACAGCTTCCAGCTCCCTCAGGGGCTTCCAGCCTAGTTGGGAGTCAGGACAGATGCGTCAGGCAAAGAGGCCACATGGAGAGGCCTGGGATTTGTTAGTGTGAGAGCAGCTTACACACACCCAGACAGAGCTGTGGGAGGCCAGGATGGGCAGGTAGCTGTGCTGGAGGCAGGCTGGTCCAGGGAGGACATAGGTAGGTGTGTGTGTTGGGGGCGCGGGGGAGTCAGGGCACACCTTGCAGAGGGAATGACTCACACCTGACACAGGCAACTTACAGCTGTGCCTACAGGTGTGCTGTGCTGGAAACAGGCCAGCCTGACAGTGTTAGTCTCAGTCGTGTCCGACTCTTTGCAACCCCATGGATCGTAGCCCCCCAAGGCCCTCTGTCCATGGGATTCTCCAGGCAAGAGTACTGAAGTATTCTTTCAGTATTCTCTCCCTTTTCTGGGGGATCTTCCAGACCCAGGGATCCAACCGGGGTCTCCTGCATTGCAGGCAGTTTCTTTACTGCTGAGTCCCCAGAGTAAAGTGGAGATCTGCAGGAGATAGGAGAGCTGGCTCTGGTGGGTCCTGAGGTTTCCCAAGGTGAGGGTTGCCTGGTTTGGCTCCACAGGGAACCATTTGCTGGATGGTTCTGAGCTGATGACACCTGGGGTGTCCTCCTTGGCTGTCCTCTCCTGATCCCTACAGCCAGGGACCCAGGTGGCTGGCAGAGGGCTTGGGGGCACAGGGGAGCATGGGCCGGTAGTGGTTATTGGGAGAGGCAGGCCCCAGGCAGGGGCGACCCAGAGGCTGAGAGGGAGGCAGTCAGGAATGGAAGGGGGATCAGCGCACAAGATCCAGGGATGTGTGTAGTCCCGGAGAGGGGTCGATCACCTCCAGCTGGAGTCCCTCTTCATCTCCTACTGGGCCTGGAACGTTGCCCTGAGTGGAGCAGGCTGGCGGTGCATCTCAGGCCGAGAAGCTCTGCGCAGCCAAAGCACCGCAGCAGTCGGTAGTCACCGCCCCTCCAGCGCGCTGGCGGGGCAAGGAGGCGGAGGCGCGGCCCCCGGGTTGGGATTTGTGGGTGTCAGGACTGCATCTGCGCCAGCATCTGAGCCTGAGTGGGCGGAGGAGCCAGGCAGGCGGACCGCAGACAGACCCAGCCGACCTTCCCCCACTCCGTCCCCGCCCCAGTCCCTTGGAAGGAGGGCGAGTTTCGGGGGTCAGCAGGCTCAGCTGTCTGCGAAGTGGGGCTCCGGGCTCGTCACCAGAACGCCTCTCCGGTCCCCGGGAGGCTGGAGCTACCCCAGAGAGGACGTCTGCAGCCTCTAGGGGGCTCTCGGGAGAGAGTAGCCCCGGGCCCCCAGCGGTCGCGGGCCAGGTGGCAGCGCCCGGGCTGGGCTGCGCGGAGGAGGCGGCCTCCCCCGCCTGGGGCGGCGGCTGGGGCGGCGGCAGGGGCGGCCCTGGGATCACATGGGTGGAGGCAGGTCCCGGAGTCCCGGGCGGGCTCTCCCCAGAGTCAGGCAGACGGCGGCGGCGGCGGCGGGAGCGGCGGCTTCTCCTCGCCTCCCTCCTTCCCTTCCCTTCGCTCTCCGGCCTTGCCGCCCAGCCCGACAGGTGAGCGGGAGCCAGGTGAGCGGGAGCCAGGTGAGCGCTCCCACCTGTGCTCGGGGCGCATGGCTGGCGTCCTCTCCGGCCCCCGGCGCCTTGGCCGTTCTGTGCGCCCGCGGCTCCCTGAGCGCCTGAACCTCTCTGCACACGGCCGCTCCCCGCAGCCTCGCCTGCGGTCGGTTCCCCACCTGGAGCTGGGCTTTCTCCTCCCGGGCGCTCCTACTCCAACCCCCGGGCGCACCGGTACTTTGGTTTCAGAGCTTAGAAGGCGCCTGAACTGGGCGAGCCAGGACGACGGGCTGGGCACTTCTTCGCTGCCCCGGTGCGGAGTCCACTGACCAGCTCAAAGGTCTGGGAATCCAAGGCATTTGTGAGCCGCCACAGCCGACCTGGGGCCTGTGCGGGGGACAAAGAGATTGGGCCGGCGCAAAAGGGGAAGCCGAAGGGTCGAAGGGTCGAGAAGTGGGCAGACAGCCTCACTTGCCCTGGCACCCTCTCCCCAGTCTCCTAAACACAGGAAGTGGTCTCAGTGTGCTTGATAGATTTTGGCAGCGTCTGTAGTCCATGGGCCTCCTCAAGGGCAGCCCCAGGGTGGGTGCTTGGTAGTGTGCTGGCCCAGCTTGGCATTACAGCTTCCTGCCTGGGTTGGCTCCTGACTCCAGAACGAGAGGGTCAGGAAATCCTACAAGGGCCTGGTCAACAGGGACACTCCCTTACCCAGTGGAGGGGCCCTGGATGGGAGTCCTGTGGCCCCAGCTCCGCGGCAGCATCCGTCAGCTCACCCTGCTGGTCAGTGCCCCGGGGTGGGTGTGCCCAGCTTGGCAGGTGAGCCTGTCCTTCTTCCAAGAGCGGCTGGGAGGGCAACAGGCCACTGGGGGAGGTGGAAGCCTTGTCTTGCCACTTGAACCACGTTCCCAGGGGCACAGTAGGCAGCTGGGAGGCCCCCAGCCAGCTACTTGAAAGCCTGCAGTGGTGCCACCCCTTTCTGTTCCCCGAGTGTTGTCCTCCCCCAGAGCAGGGAGGAAGTACCTTGTGCAGTCGGGTTTGGGGACCGGAAGCCAGCACTAGGGGCCCTTAGTGTTGATAGTGGAGGAGGGGAGAGGAAGTGCTGACATCCACCACCTGCCAGCCCTGCCTGCCCACCTGCTCTCAGCAAGCACCAGTGTCTAGCACCCCAACAGCCTGCCTCCAGGGAGCTGCTCTGCTGAAGACGCTAAGGGGGAAACTCAGAGTCCTGACTTCCCAGGGTGGGGGGAAGTGGAACTGAGGCCTGCGGGAGAGGTTAGTCACTTCCTCTACCAACCTCCACCCGCTGCCTCCCCACCCCGCCTCAGCCCCTAACTGGCTGCTCCAGGGACCTGTCACACACCCCGCCTCCACTTCACAGCATCCCCCTGGGGAGCTGAGGGGCCGGCTCCATCTCTCCATCCTTTCTGCCTCAGGTATGGCACTGACAGTGGATGTGGTGGGGCCAGCGCCCTGGGGCTTCCGAATCTCTGGGGGCAGGGACTTCCACACACCTATCATGGTGACCAAGGTGAGTGCTAGTTCCAGGAGACAGGGAGGTGCCCCCAGACTCAGGGCCTTCCCTGTCTGTCCAGTCCTCACAGTCACCTTTCTCTTTTTTTTGTTCTGGAGTCAAGGCCTGTTTCTGAGATTGTTGGCTGGGGCAGAGCTGGGACCAGGTTGCCATGAGGATGTGGTGGCCACTTCTAGGGAGTGAAAGGGAGCTGGGCCAAGTGCAGGGCCTGCTCTTTCTCCTCAGTCACTGACCCCATACCTACTGGCAGCCACTTTTGTGGTTAGTAGGAGAGGCGCCCTGAGCTCTTGGTGATTCTCCCTGACCCAGCCAGGAAGTGTTCATGCAGGAGGCCTGGGCAGGCAGTACCTGCATGATTTGGTTTGCACAAGCAGGGCTCTTTTCAAGCACAGTTCCTGAAATTCTGCCATTGCTTATTCTTTGAGAGGCCCCGTTAGAATCCCAGTGCTGGGGTCAGGGGTGGGGGTGGGGGGCTGCCACTCCAGCTTCTGGACCCCTCCAGGAGGGGATAAGCTGATTAACTGGGTGGACACTGGGTGGGCAGGGAGAGTGATGTTAAAGGGAGATACGTAGGCCAGCCTGGTGCAGGGCAGCTTCTGTGCTTCTTGGGCTGGACAAGGACATTTCCTCCCCTCATTCCCACCTGAGTGTCACTTGAGACGACTTGATCCTCATCCCCTCCAGGTAACTGAGCGGGGCAAGGCCGAGGCTGCTGACCTCCGGCCTGGTGACATTATTGTGTCCATCAACGGTGAGAGTGCAAAGGACATGCTTCACGCCGAGGCCCAGAGCAAGATTCGCCAGAGCCCCTCACCCCTGAGGCTGCAGCTGGACCGGTAGGCCCTCCACCTCCACTGGGCCTGCCAGTATCGCTCTGCCTTCTGCCAGCCCGCTGCACAATGACTGCCCTTACCCCCTACCCTCGGCTCCAGTCTGGCCTGCCTGAGCCACTATGGCTCATCCGTGGGAAGGTCTGGGGCTCTAGGGCTGCAGCAGGACAGCTGAGGCCAACCGGGTGCCCAACCAGAGTCGGGTGTACAGTCAGAGTCGGGCAGGCTGGCATCAGCCACCTGGATACCCGGGTTTGACTGGTTCCCAGTGTGTGGGGTACAGGGCGTGGGCATGAAGTGGGTTGAAGAGGAGGAAGGTGTGCCTGAGGCTGGGTCCCCAGGGTCCCTGCCTCCAATAGCCTCTGTTCTGATCTTGGGATGATGAGGAGTTTGGGGTCTCCCTCCCCATAGAACCCCCCTGTGGCTCCCCATTTCCTCTCTGGACCCTGTTGGGGAAGGTGGATTCCCAGACTCCTGGGTCTTCAGCCTGAAACCCTGGGCTGGGTTGAGGGGTGGACAGGTGGCTTCCTGGGGTGGAGCGTCCCAGTGAGTCAGAGGGCAGGAATGCTGGGAGATCCCCCTGCCAGGAGAGCCCTCTGGGCGGGTCTTGAACCTGAGTCAGGTACCTCCTATACCTCTGCCAATGCCTCCACCAGCAGCTTCCCTCTGGGCCGGGGCTCCATGCCCTCTCCTCACCTCTGCTGCCCCTCCAGTGCTGGGGATGCTGGCTGCCAGGACCTCACATGACCCCAGCGCCTTCAGTGCCTACATCGTGCCACTTCTGGGTCCTGAGTGTTTACAGGAGTGGGGCCTGGAGGAGGAGGGTAGAGAATGGGTCATGGCATCTGGGAGGGGACCGAAATGCACAAGAAGCTGCAGAGTGGGGTGGGGGAGGGGCGAGGAGCTGCTGACACCATCACTTCCTCTCGCGTCCTTCTTGGATGGGACCAGCCCCATCAGAGAGGTGGTACCCCCAGGCCTCCTCCAGTTCCATGTGGGGGCAGGTCCAGACTCCCTGCCTCCTCTCTCTTTTGCTCAAACCCCTCCTAACCTCTCCCAACACCCCAGCCCCTGGAGACCTCTCAGGCACTCAGAAGCCCCAGGCAGGAAGTGGTGCTCTGGGCGGGGCCAGAGCCCAAGCTCCCCTCACTCAGGCCCTAAACTCTCCCCTGGGAAAGAGCCGAGGCTGTGGCTGGCACGGAGTGTGGGGACTGAGGTTCCTTATTGACCTTGCTGGAAGTGGTCAGACCTCCAGGATTGGTGTAGTGGGACATGGTGGGCCCATCCCTCACCCTCAGCAGCTCCCAGCCCTCCAGTCACCTCCTGTTCAAGGCTCCAGTCAGATTCCATTGGAGGGGAGTCCCTGGGGAGCTGAGGCTGGGGGTTGGGGGTGCCTTGGTGATTGACAGGGGAGCTGCCTTGTTCTTTACTTCCTTCAGCTCCCTGCCTGGCAGGAAGCAGGGCTGGCTCCACCCTCTGTTTTATGGTGGGTAGCCTGCAGAAGGGGCAGAGAAGTGATTCTTTCAAAGGCTAAGCTGGCGGGGGGATAGGCCCCTGGAGAAAAGGGGGCAGTGGGCCCAGCTATTGCTGCCCTTTAGGAATTTTGGCAACTCTCTCTCTCTCTGGTCTTAAGTTTCTCTAGGGGTGAAAGATAAAGGATTATTTATATATAGTCAGCTGTCCCCTGCCAAACTGATCCACAAACTGATGCTGACTGGTGATACAGTTTGGGTGAAATGTTCCCCCACCACCACCAAAAGAGAAGAAAGGGAAAAACAAAGGCAAGGCAGAGGGGGGTGATATTGTTTGGAGGTTTTAGAAACTGGAATGGATCGGACTTCTTGCTGAAACGGTGTCCTTTCTGCTTTGTAGTGCCGAATTGTTCTCTGCTGTAAGAGATGATGGTGGTCATTGATGATAGTTACTTGTGAATTTGGTAAAGTTGAGACTTAGCTACCTGACGTCTGAATGTTCTGTACATTTTCCTAATCTTGAGAACCCAGTGTGGGCACAGCTGGAATCTACAGCCCCTACCAGCTTAGTGGAGGTGCCAGGACCCCAGTGACACTCACCTCCCTCTGTCTTCTCTTCAGGCCCCAGGCTGCCTCTCCCGGGCAGGCCAACGGGGAAGGCTCCCTGGAAGTGCTGGCCACTCGCTTCCAGGTAGGACGATACCTCCTGCTGGGAGCCCCACACCCTGAAGTGGTGGGGGCCCCACACCCTGAAGTGATGGGGGCCCCTCCCTTGCTCCTCTCGGCCCTGCTCTTCCAGGCCCCTCTCTCCACAGAGCTCCAGGAGGATACACACTGACAGCCGGGCCTCCCTCAGCCCCCGGACATGCAGCCCCTTCTTCACCCTGCCCCCGACCAGCCCCCAGGCTCCCACTGGAGAGGTGGTGACCAGCCACAGGTGAGCGTGGCGGGTGGGCACCACATCCACAGGTGGAGGCTAGCCTCTCAGAGTTCTGAAGCTGAGTTTAGGGGGCTCTGGGGGTCACCTCTGTTTCCTTAGGGCAGCCTGGTAGACAGGACCCAGGCACTCTCTGTCCATTTCCCCATTTCAGTTTCCAGAGCCTGGCGTACTCCCTGGAACCTGCTTCTGCTGACCACTTGTCCTGTGCGGGCTGCCCTGGAAGCCAACAGGTGAGGATACCTGGTTGGTTGGTAGTGGTGCCTGTAGGGCCGCAGGTAGCTGGCCCCACCTGGGCAGTCAGCACTGCGGTCTAGCAATGGGTGGGCTCCTCTGCGGAGCTAGGAGGCCAGCGCTCTGGTGAGGGAGCAGTCCTTGTGCTGGCTAGACCCAGGTGGCCTTCGCCTTCTGCATCTTACATTCCTACTCGCTGCCACCTCCTCCTTGCTGATGGCTTCCTCCCTTCTCCAGTGTTTCTCTTGGGCTGGGACCGAAATAGTTTTGCTGCTGTTGTTGGGATGATTCCCTTTGGCTCTGGCTGCATCTCTTGAACACATTCCTCCCCATTCCAAGCGCCATGCCTGCCCCCAACTCCCATCACCCATCCCCCCTCTTCGTCCTCTGACTCAGCCCCCAAGAACCACCAGAGAACCACCAGCCGGACTGTGATTCCAACTCGAGTTGCATATGGCTTATTCTCTGTTTTTCCCCCCCTCCCCAGCCTTTTACTTCTGGTCCCACTGTCTGATAGACAGGACCCCCCAGGTCCCACTGTCTACGAGTGACAGCCCAACCCCCACCCCTTGGTGGTGTTTCTCCTCTCCAGGGGCAGGGGTGGGGAGGTGAGGAGTGAGGCGGCCAAGAGTCCTGGCCACAGCTGCTGGGGGCAGAGTTTGTGGGGGCAGGTCCAGCCTTTGGGGTGAAGGGGATGAGGCCCAGCTGCTGGAATCCTACCTCAAGTTGATTCTGCATTCCAGAAAGCAGAGCCTTTGGAGACGGCTGGGGGAGGGTCCTAGAAACTGGGGGCTCTGGAGAAGGACAGAGCAGGGTCTTTTGGAGGCCTCGTAGTAGGGGCTCCCTGGTGACCTGCTGCAGGGCCTGCACAGTGGCCCTCCATGCAACGTGGGCATAGAGATGTATATATTCAATGAGACACCATCTTTAAGGAATTTCAAACATAGTTGTAGAGATAAGAGGGACATGCAAAACAATTTTGGAACAATTAAGCACTGAATGGTATGGTCTTAATTATAAAAGCAGGAGGCGTTCTGGGAGGGGACAGCTGAGTGTGGGCTGGGGTGGCCTGAGAAGTCTTTGTCAGGAATTTTGCTGGATGTCAGAGGTAGATTTCGGATTAGAGATGATGAGCTGGGGAGATGGGAACGCAGCGGTAGGAGCAAGACCTGGCGTGTCTGGGCCTGGGGGCCTTCTCCACAGAGATACGGGCTGAGACCAGCTAGGGATGAGCTTGGTCCATCCTGGCCTCCTTCCTCCCAGTGTCTGCAACCAGGGCAAAGGGGAGAGGCAGATGAGATGGGGAGTGGCTTTCAAAGTGGCGGCAGCAGCACCTTGGAACTTGTTGGTAATGCAGATTCTCAAGCCCCAGTCTAAACTTACTGGATCAGACAGGAGTGAGGGCCTGGGTGGGGTGGGGCCACCCATCTGAGTTCTCAGGAGCCCTCAGGGATCTGCTGCACACACAGCTTTGAGGACCACCCATGTGGTGTGAAGAGGAGCTCTGGGCGGGGTGGCAGGGAGACCTGGGTTAGTCTTACCTCTACTGTGTCACTTTGGACAAGGCCCCCTTCCTCCACTCTCTAGGCCTCAGAGTTGGACCTGAGGCTCTGAATTCCCTTCTTTGATCCTGAGGTCTCTTGTCATTCTTTCGACAAATATTTGTGGGGCAGCTGATTTGGTCAGGCACCCTTCTAGGCTCTAGGGATACACTGGTGGAAAAGCAGAAATTCCTAACCCCCTGAAACTTGCATTCTGGTCTACAACAGTGAGGCTGTGGTCAGATGGGGTGGAGTCACCAGACACATAGCTCCCTCTTGGGAACCACCCGTGCATTTGAGCACCTTCTGACTCTGTGCACTTCAGTCGTGTCCGACTCTGTGCGACCCCAGAGACAGCAGCCCACCAGGCTCCCCCGTCCCTGGGAATCTCCAGGCAAGAACACTGGAGTGGGTTGCCATTTCAAGGCTCTGAAAAGTCCTGTGAGAAAGATGCTTAATTTTATTAATTTCCTAAACTTGTTTAACTGCAGAATTTCTCCTGGGGTTCCCCATTATCCACTCCCCCCACCACTCAGTTATTAACATTCCCCACAACACATTTTGAGGAGTATTGGCTAAGTATTGACAGCTCTTGATGAGCAGATAAACAGCTTTGGAGATGAAAGGTGGTTTGGTAAAGGGAAGTGTCACCTATAGGTGCCTCGGGGGGAGGAGGGAGGGAAGGGAGGGGAAAGGTGAAGCTGCTCCAAGTCAGGGATTTGGGCTGCTCAGGCTTGCCAGGTGGCTCACTTGTAAAAGTACTCGCCTGCAGTGCAGGAGACACAGGAGACGTGGGTTCAATCCCTGGGTCAGAAAGATTCCCTGTAGAAGGAAATGGCAACCCACTCCAGTATTCTTGCCTGGGAAATCCCATGGACAGAGGGAGCCTGGTGGGCTACAGCCCATGGGGTCAGAAGAGTTGGACACTGACTAAACCACCACCACCTTGGGGATGAGGTGGTCTGGCAGGTAGAAGGGGGCAGAGGTGACTACAGACGAGGTGCCACTGCCCCAGGCTGCAGTGGTCATGGCCTCGTCTCTGGCTCCCGAGCTGGCTAAGGCATCACTGGGCTCAGGAAGTAGGACAATACCAGTCCTTATGGTGCCCTTCGGAAACCAGAAGTTGCCCCCTTCTCAACAGGCACACTCTTGGGTGACCAGATATGAAGTAAAAACAGCCCCTGTTTCACTGGCCAGCATGAGGACATGGCCTCCGAAGGGAGCCAGGGTGGATTTCAGCTCTCCCTCCCTGCTGGCCAGTGCCCCCATGCAGGGCACACGCTGGCCTCTCCGGGACAGCAAGATGAACATTGTTCTTGAGTACCTGGTGCTGGCTGTCCTTCCTAAGGGAATAGCCTCACCATCTGTCAATTGACTGCATGGCACCCAGGAGCCCAGCAAGGGGTCCTAGCCCAGCCTCCCACTCCCTGAGTGACTTGGACCAGCCAGTTTCCTTGCTGACCTTTAATCTCCTTACTGTAGAAGCCGAGGAACAGAAGAATGCAGGCTGGTGCAGGGGGTCCGGTGCAGTGAGAGCTTAGGGGTTTGTTTGTTTCTTTGTTTTTTTTTTAAAGGCTCTGAAGTTTCTGTTTTCAGCTTAAGAAGTCATGAAGTTTTCCCACTTGACACCATACTTCAGCCCCAACTTTTAAAAATAAAGCATTTAATTTGGCCGCGCTGGGTCTTAGTTGCAGCATGCAGGAACTTCTATCTTTGTTGTAGCATGTGAACTCTTAGTTGTGGCATGTGGGATCTAGTTCCCTGACCAGGGATCAAACCTGGGCCTCTTGTTTTGGAAGCTTGGAGTCTTAGACACTGACTCCATCCCTGGAAGTCCCATCCCTGACTCTGAATTTTAAAATCGAAAGTGTTTGGCTTTCTGGGAAACTCTGCCCTCAGCCTGGCCTTGGCGAGCCTAGTTGTCCCTGAGGCTCTCCTCTCCTTTGGGGATGGCTATAGAGAGAGTGCAAGATGCAGGCCAGAAAGCAGAGCGACAGGGAGACTACAGGCAAGATTTCCAGGTAGAGAACAGGTGTGAGAGGCCCAGAGGGCAAGCACACACTGAGCAGTGGACTCCGCTGTGAGCCCCAAACAGGCCTGGCTCCTCAAGGCTCCATGGGGCAGGACCAGACTTCCCAGGGCAGTCGGGAGAGGCCGGTGAGCCCAGACCCTGGTGTTATCAGAGGAGAGATCTCCTCCAGCACGTGAGGGAGACGGGACTTTTGTGTAGCCCCAACTCTGACACCAAGAAGGGTCTTGGCCCTTTATGTTTCCTTTTCCTCATTGCAAAAGGGTCAGCTTAGTTTCTCTCTGCTTGTCGGCCTCCCCTGGCACCAGTGTGCAACATCTTTGCAAACACAATGCGTGAGATGGCAGAGGAGCCTGCACAGTGGCCCCACATGCTTGTCTTCAATCTGTCCCGCGCCTGTTCCCCTTGGGGCAGCAGCTCACCCTTCCAGAGCTGGGTCCCTTCTCAGACCCAGTAGGAGCAGCTGCTGGTGGTTGCTGGTGCAGCAGGGGGAGCCTGCCGGTCAGCGAGGGCTGGGGGCCCCCTGGTGTTGGTCTGGGGAACAGTTGAGCTTGGCCGCTCAGATGGGTGTGCTGGCCCAGGGCCCCACTGCTGACTCCTCCCCTGGTGCCTCTCCTTCCCACAGGCCAGCCTCAGCCCTGCTGGCGACTCAGCGGTACTGGTACTGCCACCACCGCCCTCCCCGGGTCCCTGTTCCTCCAGCCCCAGGCTCAGGTACCACTGGGGTCTGGAGGGAGGGGTGGGATCTTGGAGGGTCTGGGAGCAACAGGAGACTGTCAGGTTTCCCAGAGAAGGGTGGGGGGGTCCCAGCTCTGTAAGCCCAGTTGGCTTCCCTTTGACCCCCAGAATTCTTTATCCCACCCCGGGCCAATCTTCTCTGCCCTCCTGCTCTTCCTAACCCCCGGGCACGGGCCCCTCACTCCTGGCTGGCTCCCTCCATCCCTGCAGTGTAGCCTCAGAAGGCGAAAGCCACCTCCTGAGAGAGGATTCAGAAGTCTTCAAAATGCTGCAAGAAAACCGCGAGGCACGAATGGCCCCCCGGCAGTCCAGCTCCTTCCGGCTCCTGCAGGAAGCCCTAGAAGCTGAGGAGAGAGGTGAGCCACTGGGGGCTCGGGCAGGAGGACATTCCCCCAGGACACTCTGAACCGCTGACCAGATGTGTTAATAAATTAGCATTTAGATCAGTATTTTTTAAGGCTCTGACTTATAGAAGCCAGCGTCCCTGAACTTCAGGAGCCTCTGGTCTGATAGGGGTTACTGGGGTGCACCCAAAGGTGCTGGCTAGGTTCACGGAAGTGCCAAGGGAACCATAAAGGTAGGTGGTGGGCCCTGGGTCTCCAAGGAGGACTTCATGGAGGAAGAAAGGTTTGACTTGGCCCTTGAAGAAAGATCAAGTCTTTCACAAACGGCCTTAAGATGGTGGCTGGGAGCCGTGTGGAATGTGGAGATCTGAGCCAGAGGGTTTTCGGGTGGGATCAAGAGGACTCTGGCTGCATGGAGGGGGGCTGAGGAGGTTAAGTCCTGGCTGTGAAGCCTTGCATCCAGGCTGAGGAGTGTCCCAACCCAGGAGGGCTGGGTTAAATAGTGCCAGAGGATACATGAGGGGCCGAAGTAGGCAACAGAAGTATGGGCTCCTGCCAGGGGTGAGTTGTTAATTCATCAGACGTTTACAGACTCATCCAGTGGATCAGCCTTAAGCTATGTGGCAATCAAAGGTGGTCAGGACCCACCTCTACTCCCGAGGAACTCCGTGTATTGGGCAGACTGGCTGCTCAGCATTCTGGGAAGTGGATGTTTGTGTGTGTGTGTGTGTGTGTGTATCTGTGTGTGATAGGGGGGCAGGCACTGCCTCCTTCCAGAGGAGAGATGAGGAGGGCCTGGCCTTGGCAGTGGTATCAGGGGGACGAATGATGGGACTGTCAGAAGTATTTGATCAGCAGAATCACTGGTACCTGGTGAAAGAGAAAATGTTAGTCACTCAGTCATGTTTGACTCTTTGCAACCCCATGGACTATAGCCCGCCAGGTTCCTCTATCCATGGGATTCTCCAGGCAGGAATACTGGAGGGGTCTCCAGTACTTTGGCCACCTCATTCAAAGAGTTGACTCATTGGAAAAGACTCTGATGCTGGGAGGGATTGGGGGCAGGAGGAGAAGGGGACGACAGAGGATGAGACGGCTGGATGGCATCACCGACTCGATGGATGTGAGTCTGAGTGAACTCCGGGAGTTGGTGATGGACAGGGAGGCCTGGCGTGCTGTGATTCATGCGGTCGCAAAGAGTCGGACATGACTGAGCAACTGAACTGAACCTGGTAACTGGTTCCAAGTCTGACGTTTTGCTCCTGGAGGTATTCACAGAGAGAAAGGAGACAGGGTAAGAAGGTTTGGAGCAAAGCACATCCATCACCACTCCAAGGCCTTGGCAGGCCCTGGAAGGAGGCACAGAGAGAGGTGGGGAGGGGGGCAAAGTGTGTCCATCACCACCCCAAGGCCTCAGCATGCCCTGGAAGGGGGCACAGAGAGAGGCGGGGTAGGGGGCGGTGAGGGCAGTGCAGACAGATGGTGACTTCACCCCTGAAGTCTTGGCATCCTCAGCTGTAGACAGGGACCATACCTGCCAGGTAACATCTGTGCTTCATCTTCACGTTGTTCCAAGGCTCAGACACCATAATGCACATGAGAGCCCTTTGAAAAGTACACAGAGGTGGTATGGTGTGTGTTATTATCTGTTATTACCATGTCTTTAATGTCATGACTGGATCAGCAGAAAGGAACCGCCTGCTTGGTCTGATGTGTCAGACACTGAGCACAGACACTGCTCAGGCTGCCTTAGCTTGGGTAGCTCAGCCTTGAACCTGCTCCCTGCTCTTGACCAGCCTCAGCCAAGGGTCTGGCATGATCATCTCCTTCTTCCATGACCCCCGCTCACACCCATGGTTACGTTGAGGTCCACTTGGAAGTGTACCTCTGACAACGAGTCTCTTTGGAGCTGGTGCTGGTGGAGGTGGAGTGAGCATCAAAAATACAGCCTGGGGACTTCCCTGGTGGTCCAGTGGTTAAGATTCTGCCTTTCAATGCAGGAGGGTGTGTGTTCAGTTCCTGGTTGGGAGACTAAGATCCCACATGCCTTGTGGCCAAAAAAAAAAAAAAAAAAAAAAACCAGCCTGATGCTGCTGCTATGGACAAGCTCTGATGTGTCTGTCTGTCCTCCCCCCTGTCCAGGTGGAACACCTGCCTACCTGCCCAGCTCGCTGAGTCCGCAGTCCTCCCTGCCCACCTCCAGGGCTCTGGCCAGCCCACCCAAGCTCCACACGTGTGAGAAGTGCAACACCAGCATCGCGTGAGTGTTGGCCGCCTGGGGCGCA
Organism: Ovis aries; assembly: GCF_016772045.2. Classification (NCBI taxonomy): domain Eukaryota; kingdom Metazoa; phylum Chordata; class Mammalia; order Artiodactyla; family Bovidae; genus Ovis; species Ovis aries. The sequence continues at coordinate 43,052,779 of NC_056055.1, read as the reverse complement.
GGGCCTGGGATGGGGAGGACAGGGCCCAGATGCTCTGCGTGAACCCACTAGCCAGAGGCCCTGGGGAGAGCGCTGCCACAGGGGACTTGTGATGGGCTCAGGGGTCGTTTCAGCCTTCTTGGGATGCTTGCACGGGCTTTTTCCTGCGGTCTCTCCTCCTGCTCCATTTCTTACCCTGCCTTCCTGGAGGAGGAAGAAATGCTACTGTTTTTGATTTCTCTCCAATCATCATCTCACTGCCTCTGGAGATCTGCTCCGCCTCCTCCTGGAAGGTCTTGTTCTTACTCCCTTCTTCCCGCTCTTAGGCTGCCTTTTCCAGAGGAAGGTGCATTTTTTCTCAGTGGGTGGCGTGATAATGTAGCCCAGAGAAAACAGTCTCTGGAAAATTGAGCCTTGGCCATCCCACTTTCCTGGTAAATTTCTTCCATGCTCAGTGTTGACGGTCAAATAACTCTAGGCAAGTCCCTGGCCTCCATGTTTCATCTGCAGAATGGGAGGCTGCCCACCCCTGCTGTGCATACCCAAGGAAGGGGATCCTACGCCTTGGTTCTCAAAGAGCTGCAGCTGGGCCCCTGAGGGATTTCAGCCAACACCCCCAGAATTTCCCCTTCAGGAGGTCCCCAGCCCCAGGATTTGCATCTCCAATTCATCCCCTGGTGACACGATGCTGTGGGTCTTGGCACCTGGGACTGCACTTGGAGAATCACTATTCTGTTAACAATCCAGAAGATTCAGGATGGTGCTTGTCTGCCTTTGTGTGGGGGAGGAATAACTTTAAAACTGGGGTCCTGTGGGTGTGGGCTGGGGTTTCCCTGAGGGTAGACCTGAGGAGTCAAGTGTTTGAGATTTTGGGACCTTCCAGGGTCCTCCTGGCTCTGGGCTGGGAACCAGGCTCCCTGAGAATGGGAATGGTGGCATCGTGCCAGGCACTCCTGTCCCTCCCTCCTGCCCCCCAGGTTAATGGCTGTCCCCTCCCTGTCCCTGCAGGAACCAGGCCGTCCGCATCCAGGAGGGGCGGTACCGCCACCCTGGCTGCTACACCTGTGCTGACTGTGGGCTGAACCTGAAGATGCGAGGGCACTTCTGGGTGGGGGACGAGCTGTACTGTGAGAAGCATGCCCGCCAGCGCTACTCTGCAGCCCCCACCCTCAATTCCCGGGCCTGAGCTCTCAGCCCACCCTCCACTCTGTGGGCACCTCACGCCAGACCTGTGCCAATAGCACGTTGGCCTGGAAAGGTGATGGGGAGCGGCGTGAAGCCAGAGGCTGGGACCTGCCTGTGCTGCTGGTGAGGGCAGCCCACCTCCCCAGGCCTCTGCTGGATACTATTGCGTCCTCCTGAAGGACAGGCTCTGCATTAAAACCCGAAGTGGATGCTGTACTGGACATCTTTGTGCACCAGGGATTAAGCAGGTTGGGACATGGATATGTGTCTAGAAGGAGAGGGGTGGGCCAGAGGCTACAGGTATTCACTGTGTAAAGTTTTCAATATATGAGCACTAAAAATATATACTGTACATGAACAAAATATAGCAGTGCCCCTGTCTTCTCTCCTTCCCTGCCCCAGCCCCTGGAAATGCGCTTCCCCTAATCCTAGGTGGAGAGTCTCTTTATTTAAAAAAATTTTTTTTAAATTTTGCACTGGGTCTTCACTGCAATGTGAAGGCTTTTCTTGTGACACACGGGCTCTGCAGCATGCAGGCTCAGTAGCTGTGATGTGATGGCTTAGAAACCCTGTGCCATGTGAGATCTTAGTTCCCTGACCAAAAATCAAACTCATGTACCCTGTGTTGGGAGGCAGATTCTTAATCACCCCACCCCAAGGGACGTTCCTGGAGAGTATTCATATATAACAATTTTTTGCCCTCTCATTTCCCCCCTCCCTCAAACCCCACCCCTACCAGATGCTTCGCCATGTGACATTCCCTACTGAAGAGACTGGCTCCTTTTAGTGGATGGTGATGCTCTCCCTGGACCATTTTGTAAAGATGCCTGTTTTATTGGGATGATCCCTGGTAGAGGAATGAGTGTCTCACTGGGAGCCTGGAGAGGGATTAGGGTGACAGAGCGCTGGAAGCAAACAGGAGGCAGGCCCTGAAACAGCTTCTGCCCAGGCCCGTCTCAGTAAGACAACATCTTCCTCTGCCAGCCCTGCCTGGGCTGGCGCTCTGCCCCTCGCTCTACTTCGTATGGATGCTGCCAGCCCTGCTGACTTGCTCAGAGGAGCTGGTGGGGCAAGTGAGGAGACAACACCTAAAGCTGTGGTCCCCAACCTTTTTGGCACCATGGATTGATTTTGTGGAAGAAAAGTTTTCCACAGACTGGGGCAGAGAAGGGGGATGGTTTCGGGATGATTCAAGTGTTTTTCATTTACTGTGCACTTTATTTCTGTCTTGTGGCAATCTCAGGATATTCCACCCTGACTTTAGGGCTAGGGTTCATGCTCCTGTGCAAATCTAATGCCTCAGCTGATGACAGGAGGTAGAGCTCAGGTGGTAATGGCAGTGTTGGGGAATGGCTGTAAATGCAGATGCTTTGCTCACTGGGCCTCCTACTCACCTCCTGCTATGCAGTCTGGTTCCTAACAGGCACGGACTGGTACCGGTCTAAGGCTGGGGGGTTAAGGACCCCTGATCTAAAGAACTTTGTGTCCTTGCCCAAGGCTGTCTGCACCCATTTGAGAAAGATCATCCCCAGGAGAATCCTTGGACAGGGCTGTGAGTTAGCTTTGCCTGGGAGGGACAACCCAGCAGTGCCCCCACCCTCCCAGCCAGGGTTGGTCTGCCCGCCTCTCCCCTGGGAGCCCCAGCTGCTTCACAGGTGGTAGATTGGAAAGCTGGTGCTAGGCGTGCCTGCCTTGGGGTATGTTTGAGTCAGACAGGGGGTGGTGGTCCTCTGCCAGATTTTTGGCTTGATTCACCCATCACTTCTGGTCCTAATCCCAGAGGACATTTTAGAAAGGCGCATGGGTGCTGCTGGGGTGCAACACCTACCTTACCACCCAGTCAGTCTGGAGAGAAAAGATAAAAGCTGGAGGGTGCTTTGGTGCTATCTGGTTCTTTTTGAATGGAATCTTGCAAAGACTGTGTGTTGCCTCCTCAGGCACCTTGATATAATTTATACCTTGCTATAACTGTCTCACTCTTTGCCTGAATGGCTGCCTTTATTTTTATAGGAAAGATCAAGCCTCTCTGTGGCTCAGGAGTTGTCAGGCCCCAACAATCTGGTCCCAAGTGGGACAGGGTCCTTGGCGCCACCTAGTGTCAGGTGTAGCCCTTGGCAGGGAGAATGCTCACAAAAGGGGACTGATTGACTCTGTACATTCTTGGGTCCTGGCGCAGTGGGAATACCGGAAGAGCACTTTTGTGGGTTTCCCAAAGATATATAATCAAGTGGCAGCAATAGAGTTGACATGATGAAAAGTGCTATATGGTAGTGAGTGTAAAGAGCTTATGTGGATCATACAGCAGCACTCAGAGTTCAGAGCCAGGGCCATCATTGTCAGAGGAACAGGACTCAGACAGACACGAGGAGAGCCCTGCAGAGTGAGGGGGTCAGTGCAAGCGGAATGCTCAGGTTAGGGGAGAGGCTGAAGGCGATACTGAGACAAGATTGGAAAGGAAGATGGGAGCCTTGAATGCCGTAAGATATGGTTTGAATTTCACCTTGAGGCTCTGTGGACAGTAAAAAAAATTCAGCAGGGAAGTGACAGGTTGGAAAACAGAACGTTGGAATCTTAATATGATCAGATCACCACGTGTAACAAACCATTATCTTAGACTCATGGTAGCTCTAAGAAACAGAGAACAAATGGGGTATGGATGGAGGCCCATGTGAAATGGGTCAGCCAGTGAGTTGTTGAAGGCCTTTCAAAGGCTGGACAGGTTTTAACTAACAGTAGTGTAGTGTTAGTCGTATCTGACTCTGCAACCCTGTGGACTGTAGCCTGCCAGGCTCCTCTGTCCGTGGGATTCTCCAGGCAAGAAGACTGGAGTAGGTTGCCATTCCCCTAACTGTAGCAGTCAGCTTTCCTCCTCAGGGCCCAAGTGTTTCAGCATCAGAGTTCTTTGCAGCCATCAGCCAGCCCGAGCCTGGGGGAGGATATATAATATCCTTTGGAAGACAGAGTTATTAGTCAATCCTGGTTCTTTGGAAGACAGAGTTATTAGTCAATCCTCGTTGCCAGAGGAGAAGGTGGGGGGCAGCCTTTGGTCTGTGCCCAGCTGTGAGCATCTACCTGCTTTGACCCAGACAAGCTGGGGAGGGGACGGGACCCCACCTAAGCAGGCAGCTGCTATTTGTCCAGCTCAGTGCCCTCGTTACTTTCTTCTGTGTTTTGAGGAATGACTTCAGAAATGATGACAGATTCGAGTTACAAGTGACCTGAGAGAGCATCTGATACAGCCCCCTGCTATCAGAGATGAGAAAATGACTTTCCCAAAGTGACACTGCTAGATAATTCTCAGGTGCTTTAATGTCAATTCTCACCATTCTGAAATAGGTACTGTTGTTATCCTAGTTGTATCGATGAAGAAACTGAGGACAGGGAGGATAAGTCACTGATTCAAGAACTCCTGGCAGTAAGGGCAGGGGGCTGAGGAGGAGCCAGGAGCCTGACTTCTGGGTTCCTGGCTTACCCTGGGCTGCTCTTGTCCCTTCACCAAAGGCAGCCTTCCAGGTCACGGGGGAGGTCACCACAGCTTCCAGCCATCTCTAGTCTGCCAGAAGCTGCCCTGGGCTCTTGGCTTTGCCTTTCCTCCTACAGGGCCTAGCTGGCAGGAAACGTGCTTCCTGAAGCTGGGACTTCCCCCATGGAGGCTGAGGGATGCCTCTGCTGGGGCTACCATGTGTCTCAGGGACTCATGGTAGCTACTCATCTGTCAGTTCGGCAGCGAGGGTGTGCCCCTCCCATCCCTTCCAGCATCACTCAAAGATAGATGATTCTTCTCTGGTAGAAGGTGGGGGGAAGGAGAGACAGCCTTCTGGGGGGTGAAGACCTGGTTCAGCTCCAGCAGGCGCTTGCCACAGTTAGGACAGTAAAAGGCAGATGGGAAGGCAGCATGAGGCCCCCCACTGTGGGGGATCTCAACCACCTTGAAGGTTCTGGCATATCTACATGGGGAGGAAGGAGTGGCCTGGAGGAGAGTGTGCCTGGTGTGTGTGTGTGTGTGTCTGTGTGTGTGTGTGTGTGTCTGTGTGTGTGTGTGTGTGTGTGTGTGTGTCTGTGTGGTTTGGGCCCACACAGAGCCCCATGCTGAGACACTGCATTCCTGGCTGGGCTGGCTTCCTGCTCCAGATACATTCCTGCCCCAGAGTCACCACAGAGACTGCCTGGAATCTAGCCCCACATTCTTGAAATTCAGGACAAGATCTGGCAAAAGTTCCCTCCTTTTCCCTCCCCATCCTCTGACTCAGGAGGGGGGAAGCCCCTTGACAGCCAGCCCTCCCTCTGTACCCCCCCAACCTCCGCCTCCTCCTCTGGGAAGCTTGGTGCAGGATATACCCGGCTGTTGGACTTGTACTGTCCCCAGGCCCAGGCTTCTCTGTACCTGGGAAAGAGCCATGGGGGGTGGTTTCCAGGAGGACAGGGCCGCCAGCGGGCAACCCAGAGAACTCAGATAGCAGGGAAGGGTGTGGCCTGAAAATCAAGGTGTCAAGAGTAAATTTGGGCAGTCATTGTTCCCGGGGGAGTTGGGCGGGGTGGGGGGTGGGGATGGTGAGGGTTTCGCTGCAGGCCTGTTTCCCCGTCTCACAGAGTTAGAATCATGTAGTTTTTGATTCCTGACCGATCCTGCGGGGGCTGTTGGAGGAAGGTAGGAGGAAGCAGGGGGTGGGCAGACTGTCTTCTCCCTCCCAGATAATTACCACTTGCAACTAGTGCCTCCAGCTCCAGCCCGCCCTCCTCCCTACTCCCAGAGGCTCAGGTGCAAGTTTGCACGTCCACCAGCTCCCTTATCTCCCTCCAGGGAATTTGGGTCCAGCTGGGATTTTTCCAGCTCCGGTGACCTTCCTCAGGAGACTGAGGTTTCCTTAGAGGCCACCACCCCATCTGATCACCAGGCTGTCTCAGCTTTTGCGGTTGCCTGCGGTGGTGGAGTTCCATGGACTCAAAGTGGGTGGGGCTGAGGACTGGTGAACCTTTATACTCCCAGACCTCCGGGCTGCCCTTCTGTCCCCCTGTTTCACTTTCCCGGATCCTGAACCATACCTTCGCCCCCGCCGGATTCTGCTCTAGCCCAGGTTCCAAGGCGCCCTGCAGTTGTTGGAAAGGATTTCTCTGTGCCGAGAATCCCTTCCACCTTTGATCGCGCCAGGTTTCAGAGTGGCTGAGTGACTTTCCCGAAGGCACACAGCTGAGCGCGCGGACGCGGACGTCCTGGCCGACGATCTTTCCACCGCCTGCACGTGCTGATCCATTTCCTTCCGCGCTCGCGTCCGGTTGCCGCCCCTCGCCTCTCCCAGCTTCATCTCGGCCGCAGGAAGACAGACTCGGCTTGGGAACTGTGGGCGGGGTGACCCCATGCCACGGGCGAGACCGCGTCCCCCGCCAGGGTCCCCGCTCCTCGGCTAGGCCGGCTGGGCAAGGGAGCCAGGGGCGGGCCTCCTACCCCTGGCCCTGACCCCGGCCCCGGTCCCCGCCAACACTGGGCTGGGGGGCCCAGGCCCCGCCCTCGCGGCCCTCCTCGTCGCATTCGCACACCTGCGCACCCTTCCCCGCCCCGTCCCTCCCCAATCCGGGCTGGGAGTGTCCCGTGGCCGCGCCCTGCCGGGTCCGGACGCGCAAGCCTAGCCGCCCGCCCGACAGCGGCTCCGCCACGGCGGCCGTGATAGCTCGGTCCTGCTGCAGCGGCCACGGCCCGGGCGCCGCACTGGGGCCGGATTCGGGCCATGCTGGGCCGGCGGCGCGTCTTCGCCGTGGAGCCACTGGGCGTCCAGGGTGAGTCGCCCACTCAGGGGCGGGCCCGGACCTTTGGCCTGGAGCCAACTCTTGTGCCCTGGCCCCTGTCTGCGCTCTCCGCCCCACCCGCAGAGCCCGCACTGCCTGGCGCAGCCCGCAGACCTCGGTGCGCCCTCCTCGCCGCCTCCCTTAGGAAGGGCCGGGGATCGCGTCCGCTGTTGGAGACTCTTACTTTTTGGCGTTAAACCGATCGTCACCTCCACCCCATTTTCCCGGGGTCCACTTACCTCTAATTCCTGGTCAGGATCCTCCTTTCCCTGGCCCCTGCCCCAGCCGGCGGTCGCAAAAAGCCCTCATCTCTGCGGCGGCGGACCTCTTTGCAAAGGAGCCGCGCAGGGGTAGACTTCCTGGTGGACTTTCTTGCCCAGAGGGGCCTGGTTTGGCATCCAGGTGCGGCAGTCCGGGAGAAGGAGGCCGGCCTCCGTCCCCTCCAAACTCCAATTCTGTATCTTTACGATCGATCGGGCACCTAGATTGCAGGAGAGCCTGGCACAGACCAGGAGAGCTGTAGAGAGGACAGTGATTGGGCAACCGCGCTGCTTCTCCTTCTACCATTTGGGTTCCCTTTCCTCAGTTCAGATTTTTCTCAACTCTCCCAAATCTTCTGCTTCTCACTTAAAAGAACAAAAGTCCAAAATGATTATGGCTATTGTGATTTTCGGTACCTTTTCCCTCCAGGACTTCCGGGATGGACTTTCTCTTGCATCCTGAGGCCAGTATAGATCCCCGCTTCCCTCTTTGTGTCCTTCCCCCTCTCCCGGAGGCGGGGGCACAGTCACACTCCCCCTTGGGGAGCAGTTGAAGAGGCTATAGTTCCCTAGTGATGGCTCAGAGGTCTTAGGCTGACCTCAGGGGCCAGAGTGCAAGGGCTCCCTGGAAGCAAGTGCCCACCCCTCGAAGGAAGATATCATTAACAATTACTTTTGTAAAAGGGACCCCGGTCCTAACCCAATCTCCCAGACAGGGATGGAGGGATCTGGACACGGCTGTTGTCCGCTGGTCTCCTCCCGTCACCTTTGACCCAGGACACTCCACCAGGGGAACACCACCAGTTGCAGGAATGTTGGCGCAGCCGGCCCAGCCTGATGAGTGACTCTCCTTGCAGATGGGGCTGGCGAGGACCTGGCACATGGTTGTGTAGTGCCTGGAGTCATCAGCACCTACAGGAAGATCCCAGATGTGGCTCCAGTTTGCTCATCAGACTCCTGGAAGAGGCACGACCAGCTGAGAGGTCCCCAGGGGCAGGCACCGCTTCTCAAACTGGCCTCCCAGGACTCAGGAGTGGAGATGGCAGTTGGGGACAGCTCCCCGGCCACCTCACTTGACTTTTCTCAAGACTCTCTGAACTTTGAGCCCCTGGGGAACTCTGAGTCCCTAGCCCTTGGTGCCCTGGAGCCTCCTGCCCACCTAAGCCGGCTTCTAGCCAGCCGTAAGCTGGAGCAGGTGCTGGAGCGCTCCCACCAGCTCTCAGTTCCCCCTACCAGCTTATCTCAACACTGCCACTCCCCAAAGCTATCGCCTAAGTGTGAAATGCCCCATTCTGAAGCAAGAGGACCGGAGGCCACAGAGGCAGAGAGTGATTTAGAGGATGGCCTGGAACAAGCAGAGGTGGTAAGTGCCAACTCTCAAGTGTGGGATGGAGATGGACTCCCCCCTACCTCCCCTGCCACCGCCCCAACCTTGTTCTCCCTGGAACTCTCCTAGGCAGGGTATTGTGTGTGTGAGTGTGTTTGTGTATGTGTTAATCACTTAATTGTGTCCAACTCTTTGCGACCGCCATGAACTGCAGGAGGAGACAACCCTGGCGCCTGCAGCTTGCCAGGCTCCCCTGTCCATGGAATTCTCCAGGCATGAATACTGGAATGGATTGCCATTCCCTTCTCCAGGGGATCTTCCCAACCCAGGGATCAAACCTGAGTCTCCCATGTTGCAGGGAGACTTTTTACCATCTGAGCCACCAGGGAAGCTGGGGCAGGGCATTCCTTGCTTCTAATTGATGGGTTGAATGAGATGTCTCACCTCACCCCCAACCCCCAGCTGTGTGGAGATGAGCAGGGCCTGGGGCCTACCTGGCCCTTTGCCTGGTTGGGCACAGGGTGACCAGCTGGGTGTGTGTTCCTCCTCTTACTTTTTCTGACCCCATCTACTGGCCTGTTGGGTGGGAGTCTGGCTGGGTTCAGAAGTCTCTCTGACCTCACTGTGTCCCACAGGTGGAGGACTTGGGGCCTGCGGCCTGCTCCGGCCTTCCGGGGCAGGGTCTTCGCTATCTGGAGCACCTGTGCGTGGTGCTGGAGCAGGTGGCAAATCTACAGCAGCTCTGTCTGCAGCTGCAGACTCAGAGGGGCCCTGGGGTGAGTGAGCTGTGAGTGGGCAGACCGGCTGGTGGGCAGGTGAATGGGGGAGGCAGAGGATCGGTGGGACCCCTGAAACCAGGACTCCCTTCAGAACAGCCTCAGCCCTCTAGCCAGGCCCAGAGAGCCTGTCTCTCCTGTGCACAGGATCCTGAAGAGGAGGCGCAGACAACCCTGGCGTCTTCACCTCTGCGTTCTTATGCCCCAGGCAGTGAGGTGCGCGGGCCGTGGGAACGGCTCAGCCAGACAGAGGAGACAGGTGAGCGCCAACGGCATCTCCCTCTGCATCTTGCCCGCCCAGGGCCCCACAGGCAGACCGCCTGAGCTCTGGGCTTGATGAGTGCCTTCCTGTTCCTTGCTTGGGGTAACCGGATTATCTTTCTGAAGGAGCAAAAACAGCTTCACCCCCAAAGGTAGGGGCGCCCAGTGCCAGCCCTCCCAGGCTGTCAGAGGCCCTGGCAGAGCCAGCTCACACCTTCTCATCCTCCCAGGAACACAAGGTGGGTGAGGGATATATGTGGGGCCTGGCCTGCTGCAGTGGGAAGCCTCGTGTGCTGCAGTCCATGGGGTCACAAAGAGTCGGACACAACTGGGTGACTGAACTGATATGTGGGGCCTGGTGACAGGATGGGGTGGGGGTGGTATGGTTGGGATGTGTGAATACCCTGAAAGCTAGAATATGAGAGGATTCCTATTTGGAGCAGGTGACTTGGTCCTGATTGTGGTTACAACTATCTGTGGGAGCTTGGTCAGGGATATGTTGTGAGGAGGGACCCTGGGTGACCCCCCTCACCCTCTGCTCAGGGGGATCACTCCCACTGGAACAAAGTCAAGGTCCTGCTCAACCGGATCAGGTGGGGCAGCCCTCGACCTGCTGAACTTGCCACCTCTGCCGATGGCCCTGTCCCCAGGTGAGTCCTGTGACCCAGCCCCCAGGTGAGTTCTGTGACCCTGCCCAGGGCAGGGCAGAAGGAGGAGCCTGATGAGCTAGGAGGCTGGGGTTGTGCTGCCAGTTGTTATTTTTGTCCCTGCAAAATTTGAGAGAGGCAGTCTTAGAGAAGGCTTCCCCGGTGGCTCAGCGGTAAAGAATCTGCCTGTGATGCAGGAGACCTGAGTTTGATACCTGGATCTGGAAGATCCCTTGGAGAAGGGCATGGCAACCCACTCTAGTATTCTTGTCTGGAGAATCCCATGGAGAGTGGAGCCTGATGGGGTCACAGAGTCGGACACAACTGAGCAACTAAACAACGAGTCTTGGAGAGGTTGTGGGAAGAAACAGAAAGTAGTTAAAAAGCCCCATTTATAGATGAGGAGTCTGAGAACTGGGCTGGGGAGGGAAGTCATCTTCCTGAGGCCACATGGCGAGCCAGTGGCAGAGCCAGGACCAAAAGATAGGAAATCGTCATGTGAACCCAGCAAGCCCTCAGCCCTCAAAGCTGAAACTTAGGTCACCTCCCTGGGTTTCTCCAGGAAAGCAAGGTAGCACACAGAATGCCACAGCGGGTGCTGGGAGTGAGGGCCAGCACCTTTACTGAATAACTCTCCAGGGGGAATATCCCCATCAGTTAATATTCTTAGGCTTTTCACAATTGTCGGTCAACTCTGGGGCCATCGTTACTTGTTTTTTTAAGATTAAGTTTTGGCTGTGCTGGACCTTTGTTGCTGCTCGGGCTTTCTCTAGTTGTGGCCACCGGGGGCTACTCTGTTGAGGTGTGTGGGCTTCTCACTGTGGTGGCTTCTCTCGTTGTTGAGCACAGGCTCCAGGACATACGGGCTGTAGTAGTTGGGGTGCATGTTAGCACAGCCTTGCAGACTGTGTGATCTTCCCAAACCAGGGATGGAACTCATGTCCACTACATTAGTAGGCAGATTCTTTTTTTAAAAAAAAAAAAACAACAAAAACCCTTTTATTTTGTATTGGGATATAACTGATTATTCCAGGGCTATATTGAAACCCTGGTGATTGTCCAGTCAGTTATCACCAGGGCTTTCCAGGTGGCTCAGATAGTAGGGTCTTACTGCAGTGCAAGAGACCTGGGTTCAGTCCCTGGGTCATGAAGATCCCCTGGAGAAGGGAATGGCAACCCACCCCAGTATTCTTGCCTGGGAAATCCCATGGACAGAGGAGTCTGGCGGGCTACAGTCCATAGGGTCGCAAAGAGTCGGACGTGGCTGAGTGACCACCACTTTGACTTTCATGGCCAGTTAACAATGTTGTTGTAGTTTCTGGTGAATAGCAAAGGGACTCAGCCCTACACATGCTTGTATCCATTCTCCCCCAACCCCCCTCCCATCCAGGCTGCCACACAACACTGAGGAGAGTTCCATGTGCTGTACAGTAGGTCCTTGTTGGTTATGCATTTTGAATAGAGCAGTGTGTACATGACCTTTTCAAACTCCCTAACTGTCCCTCCTCCCCACCTCCCACCCCAACCCCTGCCCTAAGCAGGCGGACTCTTAATCACAGCAATCTGCCATCATTACCTTTGTTTTTTTCCCCTAGTCTAGAGCTTCCTTCCTTTTTCCATAGGATTGCATCAAGGGACCTCCCTGAAAGGCCTCTGGGCCACCCCCTCCAGAAGACCTTTATGCCATCGTTAGTGGTTAAGAAGAAACAAGACAGAAACCTCTCTGTACGCTGAGACCTCCTGGTGCAGGGGTCTGACTCCCATGGGGCGAGTGCAGTGAAGTCTCCTTGCCGTCTGCCCTGATGCTGCTGCTGGGCACTGCCAGAAAAAGCTGTGGATGCTCTGTCTTCTCTCTGAACTCAGGCAAGGGCTGAGTCCTTCTCCTCTGAGCAGCCAAGGAGCCCTGGGTCCCTGAGAGGCCCCAAAGTGCAGCAACTCCGGGGCTCCTCCTTGGTTGCCAAAAATCCCTGGGCTTAGGCAGTGTGAACCTCACTGATTCATGGGGAATCCATGGGGCGTGTCAGGCACAGTGGTATATCGGCACCCAGTGTGGCTGTGGGTCTGTGGGACTGTCAGTGTGGTGAACGGATTGGATCCAGCTGGCTCTCTGGAATCATGCCCTCATGGTGAGGTAACCACAGGACGATGGACGTGGCCTTCACTCCTGAGTGGACAGTTACTGATCTGGAGTCCTATCTTCTTCCTCATACTCAAGTGGGTGGCCCTAGAACAGAGAAGGGTACTCTTGCTGCCTCTGCCTTGAAATCTTGCCTGAAGACTGCACCAGGGATGGGAGGGTCAAGTACAACACAAGGAACAGCAGAGTAATCTTCAAGGTCTACTCTCTGCTGCTTTACTGCTTATATCATGGCTGAAACCAGAGGCCCAAATTAGCATTTAGACCTTGACAAAATCGCTTAACTTTTCTGAGCCACAGCTGCCCACTTAATCTCCCAAATGGTACAACGATGCCTGCCTTGCCTACCTCACAGACTTGTTCTGAGGATAAAGTGAAATTAAGCTGCCTCAAAATGCTTGCTGCTGCTAAGTCACTTCAGTCGTGTCTCTGTGTGACCCCAAAGATGGCAGCCCACCAGGCTCCCCCGTCCATGGGATTTTCCAGGCAAGAGTACTGGAGTGGGGTGCCATTGCCTTCTGAATGTTAGATGAATAGGAAAGGGGGTTGGAGGGAGGCTAGACTGGAGGGATGGTGAGAAAGTCAGAGGATAAGGGGGAACTGGGGTTGCTAATTGGGGCTAAAATGGCCAGTGATTAGTGGCGAGACTTGGAGCGAGTCATTTGAGTCTCTCACATATCACATCTGGGAATTAGAACACTAACACCTGACCTGCTCATTCCCCAAGAGTTGATGTGAGGACTAAAGAAAATGACTGTGAGAATTCTTTGTAAATGTATACCTAAATATTGTGAAAGTTTATCTTTCCATATCACCTGTGTTGACTGAAAAAATACACACAACCTAAGAGACCTTTATTCCCTGGGAATTTTTAGGACTTCAGGCCTTGGAGACAGCATTTCCTCAGAGAACTCTTTCTAAGGAGGTGAGGCGAGGAGTCAGGTTATATAAAAGTTTGCAGCAGGGGATGGGGGTCTGAACAAAAGTTTATTGTTAATTAAGGAAAACCGAGTATCTCAAATCAAGAAATTTAGCACTCTTCTAAATATCAGAAGCTGCAAGCGTCTGGGCTCCCTGAATTCATTCTTTTCATATGCGTCTCACTTATTGGGGGCCAAATCCTACTGCATGATCATATACATCTTTAATTCCTCTTTCAGCTTAGGGAGTGGGGGATGTGGTGGGTGGCTGCCTCTTGCTCCTTCTTGCACACACCTGCCCCCTGCCCCAAGCTCCTCAACATTTACCAGGGAAGTGGCTAAGTGGATGATGGCTGCCAGATAGCTGGTATTATTCTACCTGGGCTCAGAAAAGTATTTTTCTGAGTGAGGAAATGGAGGAAAATATTTTCTATAGGAGGAGGACACAGTCAGCACACCAATATGGGAGGAACTATTCCATTTCACACCTTTTAGGTTCCAAGCTCTGTTAACTGAGCAGGGGGTAAAGTTTAGTCTCCTGCAGGCACCCAGAAGATGGGAGGTATAAGTGGGGGGGTACCCTCAACGAAGGGTAGGGCTAGAGATGGGGTCATTGGTTGAGTCAGACACAAGGATATCTCTATAGAAACAGGCACTGATCATGCATCCTCCTCCAGTCAGCTGGTTCTCTTGCTGCTGCTGGCTTGGGGGTCCGCCAGAATGAAGCATAGGTGCTGCTTTATGTTTGAGGGTCCAGCTCCAGCTGTCTTTGGACCAGGAACCAGTTCTCTGAAGTCTGCTTTTCTCATGGGGCACGTAAGCGAGGACACCACCGACGCGCGGCTTCCTAACGCATATCCGATCGGGGAAGGCGCACTTCCGCTCAGCAGTTGGAGCGGGATGGCAGGCCGGTGTGGGGGAAGGGAGAGGTCGGTGGAGAGGAGGGAGGGACTATATCCGGGAGAGTGGCAGCTTCCGACCAGTGGTCGTGCTTCCGGAGAGGCGCTTCCGGTGGCGGCGGCAGCAGTGGCTCTGGTGGTTCCGGGTGTCTTTGTCCCCCCGGTGTCGCGGCCCTGGCCCGCAGGTGGGTTGGGGGGGCCTTCCGCCGCCTCTCTGCCTCCTTGCCCCTCCCCCGGCCGAGGGGCTGCGAGAGGCAAGCCGCGAAGATGCACTGGGCGCGGAAGGGGCCGAGCCCCTCTCCGGACTGCAAGTCTCGTCTCCCTGGCAACGGCCTCGGCCCTGGGGGCGGGCGGGAGGAGGAGAAACCTCGCGCCTTCGTCCTCCCACGGCGGCCTGGCCGCGGCCCGGCCCGGGAGATCCGGCTCTGTTGGCCGCTGAGACGGGAGCCGAGGCACGGGGAGCGGGGGAGCAGGAGGGCGGGCGCGCAGCCGGATTTGCGTTCGCCTGGCCGCGGAGCTGTCTTCTCACCAGCCCGTCCGGGGAACAACGGGCCGGGCTTCCGGGGAGAGGGCCTACACCATCTCCTCTCCGGCACCAGCCTCCTCCATTTTTCCGGGCCTTGCGTGGAGCTTTTTGGCGGATGTATTTGAATGAATGAATGTCACCAGGGCTCTTTCCAACCCTTCACTCTCCCCAACCATCTGAGGGTGGCGTGGCATAGTGAGAGGAGCGCTGAGTTGTCGGGAGACCTAGGTGTGAGTCCTAGTTTTTAACGTACCTGGTTCTGTGCCTCGGGCAAGTCTCAGTCCCTCCGAGCTTCGGTTTCCTTTTGTTTGAGTGTAACAGTGTTACCCATCACTAGGTTATTGTGAGGGAAACTGGAGCATTGTAATTTCTCTATTTCCTGGTCCATTTCCTGTTCTCTCCATCTGTCTTCCCTATTCATTCTCAGTATACATTTCCCCACTTTCCTTCAGATCCTTAGTTCCTTTTTGGGGGGTAGGTGGAAAATCTTCCCTGTGAATTGTTAATTTATTTCTTTTCTGATTGAAGGTTTTTTCCCAAGACTCTGAAAGAGGACAGCATTCCCAATGTCCCAGTTTAAGCGCCAGCGGATCAACCCACTTCCAGGGGGACGCAACTTCTCAGGTGATCACCTTTATCTCTACCTGGCCCCACATTGGGAAGTATGTGGTTTGAAGTTAGTCTTTAACAGAAGTTAGTCTTTAAATCCAACAGGGGTTTTCCTGGTGGAGTGCAGTTTGCTGCTAATGTTTCTTAGGAAACTAGTCAATGACCACAGTGGTTGTCAGCAAAACTCTGTTGGGGCTTGTACAGATCCACTTTACACTTTGGGTTTCCTGTCTCCTCTAGCTGACTCTAGTGCTTACCATGGTAGGTGCAGTTCCTGGATTGCTTCTCTTCCAACAGGCGCAGCTTCGACATCCCTTCTGGGCCCTCCTCCTGGTTTGCTCACTCCTCCTGTGGCCACAGACCTGTCCCAAAATGCCAGGCACCTTCAGGTAAGTTGGGCATTCTGTCTGGTGAGTTTCAGCACTCGGGAGAACCTCAGCATGCATGGTTGTCCGATGCTTTCATTCTTACATGACGTTGTTCATCCTTCTTGACACTCCTGTCGTCAACCAGTCCAGAGATAATTAGATCTCTCTGACTGGGGAGTACTTGGTTTTGATTCTAGGGAAATCTCTAGGGTGCTTTTTGGAGTTACAGAAGAACTGGGAATCCTAGAAGCAGCTTATGGCCCAAGAATCAGCATGACTCCCCCCACCTTCAGTAGGTTATGTCCACTAGACACATGTGCTTCCTTCTACAGGAAGCTCTGTGCAGTACTTTGAGCTGGGGCTGGAGGGGTGGAGAAAGATGAGATGCTAATGGCAGAGCATGGATAGATGCTCCCTCTTACCTTTAAACTGCACTTTTCTCACATAGGGTGGAGAGAAACAACGGGTCTTCACTGGCATTGTTACCAGCTTGCATGACTACTTTGGGGTGGTGGATGAAGAAGTCTTTTTTCAGCTAAGGTAGGCTGAGGCTGTTCCCCTTCTGGAAATGCTTACGGGATTTGGTTCTGTCACCATGCTGGTGGGTCCTTCTAAAGACGTTGCTTTGCTGTTACGCAAGGTGTGAGAAATCTTGATGGGAAGGGCCTCATAGGGACAGTCAAGGTGGCTTGGCCAGGGTCTCTCTCCTGACTGGGTCTCCTGGCTTGTGTGCTGGCAGTGTGGTGAAGGGCCGGCTGCCCCAGCTGGGTGAGAAGGTGCTGGTGAAGGCTGCATACAACCCAGGTCAGGCAGTACCCTGGAATGCTGTCAAGGTGCAGACGCTCTCCAACCAGGTATTCATCTCTCTTCAGCTTGTGCATTGGAAAGGGGTAGGAGGGACACCCTGGTGCCCGGAAAGATGGACAGGAACCTTTCTTTGGTCAAGGGGGTAGGGCCACATCTTTCCAAGGTAGTGAGCGCTTCAGCCATGGGATGTCCTGAGTTTCCTGGTTACTGTCCTGCAGCCCCTACTGAAGTCCCCAGCACCTCCCCTTCTACATGTGGCAGCCCTGGGCCAGAAGCAAGGGATTCTGGGAGCTCAGCCCCAGCTGATCTTTCAGCCTCACCGGATTCCCCCACTCTTTCCTCAGAAGCGTGAGTACCAGCGACGTGGATATTGGGGGTGTGGCTTTATGGAGTACTCTGGTTGAATGGACTTGTAAGAATTAGGTTGTTCCTCTCAGTAGGAGTGGAGACTAGAAGAAGGGGACAGGAAAGTTGGGCAAATATTTAGGTGTTTTGAGTCACTATCCATTTCCTTTCTGCAGCTCTGAGTCTCTTCCAAACATCCCACACACTTCATCTGAGCCACCTGAACAGGTTTCCTGCTCGGGGCCCTCATGGACGATTGGATCAGGGCCGAAGGTAAGATGATGATCAAGCAGGAAAGGTGCTTCATTTCATTGCCTCTAAGAGAATGTGCCCCCCACCCCCACTTGTTTTTGGCCACTTCTTGACACTAACATTCTCTTTGTGCAGCTAGATCCTAGTCCCCTTACCCTAAGATAGGCTGACACATTGAGAAATAGTGGATCTTTATAAGCTGGTTCAACAAGTAGGGATTTGGCATAATTCATCTTTCAAAATATCACACTGAATTTGTTTTTAATGTGTAATTTTGTCTTTTATTTCTAGTCTCTAAGATTGGGACACCAAGAATCAAAACTGAAGAAAATAGTAGGGTCCAAAAAAATTTTTTTTGCAGTGTGTTTTTTTAACTGAAGCATAATTTACAATGTTATACCAGTAGATTGGATATTTTATGTATTATGAGATGATTACCACAATAGCTGGTTACTATCTGCCACTCTACAGAGTTATTACAGTATTGATTATGTTGTCTATGCTGTATATTACATCTCCATGACTTACTTACTTTATAACTGGAAGTTTGTACCTTTTAATCCCCCTTCACCTGTATTAGGGCTTCCCTGATAGCTCTTTTGGTAGAGTCCACCTGCAATGCAGGAGACCCCAGTTTGATTCCTGGGTTGGGAAGATCTGCTGGGGAAGGGATAGACTACCCACCCACTCCAGTATTCTTGGGCTTCCCTGGTGGCTCAGTTGGTAAAGAATTCGCCTGCGATGAGGGAGACCTGGGTTCGATCCCTAGGTTGGATCCCTGGGTTGGGAAAATCCCCTGGAGAAGGGAAAGGCTAACCACTCCAGTATTCTGGCCTGGAGAATTCCATGGACTGTTTATATAGTCCATGGGGTCACAAAGAGTTGGACATGGTTGAGTGACTTTCACTTTCACCTATTTTGCCTATTCCCCCCACAACCTCCTCCGCTCTGGTGACCACCAGTATGTTCTCTATATCTGTGAGTCTGTTTCTGTTTTTGTTGTTGTTGTTTTTTTTTTTAGTTTCCTGCAGTGCATGATTTAATTCTTAGTATAAAACATGTTTCTTCCTATACACACAGAAGTCAGTGATGTGATGGACTATGTATGTTGCACTCTGTCCAGAAATCCTGTGCTGTGGACATGTAGACGTGGCCTTGTATGGAGCAAGGCTTTGGGCCTTTGGGGCATTCTGGGCCATTGTGTGTCATCTGTGAGTGTTGGGAACTGCCAGGAGCATGCTTCCTGTTTTCTGATCCTGCCTTACCCTACCTAAAAGTTTTTGTTTCTATCCCTAGGAGTTATGCTCTAGACTAGTTTGTTGAAGACACGTTCAAGTTATTTCTGTCAGTCTTCTTTTTAACTTTTTATTGTGGAAATTTTCAAGTATAAGCATAGTAAATACCGTCATATACCCATTACCCAGCTTCAACAAGTATCAATACCTGCCACTCTTTTTCATCTACCTTATACTTTTTTTTTTTTAAGGTAAAATTTATGTAGGTTGATGTGCACAGCTCTTAGATGGGCAGTTTTGACAAATGAAAAATCCCATGTGACTCACCCCTTTTAAGATACAGAATATGTCCATCACTCCAGAAAGGGTTTTCATGTTCTAGTTCTCTTCTGAAATGAGGACTGTTCTCAGAAGGAAACCGCTTCCTCTCCCAGAAGCCAGTGATTGTTACTTGTAAGTAAGGGCTAAGACTGCAGTCTACTGCAAACATGTAAAGGGGGCATGGAGTTCCTCAGAGAAAAAGCTTTAAGCAAAGTGATGTAGCTAGTCTGCTGAAGCTACTGTGTGTTGCCTTGGGATAGGTCATTGGGAACTTTGGAGTGGGGAGCTCTGATTGTGTAGGATTTTTTTCCGCAGCATCTCCACTGCTTAAGACAGTTTCATTCTCATGTTACTGGTGTGTAATTCACATACACCCATACCTCTTGTCCTCTGCATCTTCTTGGTCTTCAGTTTCCAAGGACTCTACAACTCTCCCGTCCTGTGATTTTATTAAAGACTTCATTATAGACTGAGGACAGCAGGTGCCCTCAGGGGTAATGTAGCCTGGGTGGAAATCAATGGCTGCTATTGACTTTTTGCTTTAGGTTCAAGTGCAGCCTTCCGGTAAAGCCAGTAGCATTTGATTGTCCAGGACACACCAAGCCCTGTGCAAGTTCTGTGTTCTGTTACTTGGGCCATAATGCTTCGGTGTCATGGCCTCTAGAGATAGAAGACATGACTTTTGGGAGCGAGATCCTACCATGAGGCTGTAGAAGGGATTTGCAGAGCAGGGGAGGGGCCAGTAGCAATGAGGTCACCCTCTCGGGGAACAACTGTTTATAACAGAATCAGCCATCTTAGTGTGACTGGAAACCAGGCTTTCTTTTTGAACTTCAGGTTTTGGGAGGCAGAGACCAGTGTCTCCTTTGGATTGCTAATGCTCAACTACTGAGGGGTTTAGACAAGGATACTCAGCCGGGTAGACCGTCTCAGTGTCCTGCTGAAGTTACCCAGATGGCTTCCACTGTTCGTGCTTTATAGTCTCTTCCTGACAATTGACAATAAAGATTACAGGATTCAGTGGAACATGCACTTCAACTTGAGGTTGACAGCCTTTACTGAAGAGTTCACTTCAATCACGGGTGAGCTGAAGAGAGCTGTCAAAATGACTTTGGAGCAGTTCTTCTGTTAAGAGACACAGAAGCACTGATATCCCACAAGGGCAAGATTAGAAGGCAGCTTTTGGAGGGAGATACTGATGAACAAGGACATTACCCAGGCAGAAACGTGAGAAAAGAAAATTTCTGCGTTAAATATAATTGAGTTAGTTAATCAGGGGTGTAATGATTAGGGAAACAACCTAAGCAGGTCTAAAGGAAAAGAGCAGAGACCTGGTAAATAAATATAATTAGCTCAGCATTACCTCAGCACGAAGAATTGACAGTTGATTTTATTTCCCTTGTGAGACATGGGTTTTTTCCCCCCTTATCAGTCTGGCATTTTATAATGGTCTAAAGGTTTTTTCTTTTCTACTGTTTTTATTGCTTGTACCATAACATAGTGAGTGGTACTGTAATAAATGATTTATTATAAAAATGTAGTGTATGATATTATATAAAGTGAAAATACTACAAAAATGATCATTCCCTCTTTCCCTTTAAAGGTAAGCATTTAAAAACTTTCTAATTAAAGTATAGTTGGTTTACAATATTTTATTAGTTTCAGGTGTACAACATAGCAGTTATACTCCATTTAAAGTTGTGTGCTTTTATAGCTCATACTCCATTTAAAGTTATAAAATGTTGGCTATAATCCCTGTGCTGTGTATTACGCCTTTGTATCTTATTTATTTTGTACATAGTAGTTTGTACCTCTTAGTCTCCTATTCTTATCCCCCCATCCCCCTGTCCCCAAGGTAGCCATTCTTATATTTAAAGACTTTTAGAAAAGCAAAATTACTTCTGTCACTTTTTTCCCCAGTGTTCTTTTCTAGTCTTTGTATATCTATCTATCTATCTATATATGCATAGTTTTTATAATTTTAATCTGAGTTCAGATTTTTTAATGCATTCTCATTGAACATGTGTTCCATATTGCAGAGTAATCCTCAGAATTGTTTTAATGGCTGTATGATTAGTGAATTTTTATGACTTAAATGTGTAGGGTTAAGGGTTTGTTGGGCTTCCCTGGTGGCTCTGATGGTAAAGAATCTGCCTGCAGTGTGGGAGACCCAGGTTTGATTCCTGGGTTGTGAAGATCCTCCAGAGAAAGGAATGGCTACCAACTCCAGTATTCTTGTCTGGAAGATTCCATGGAACAGAGGAGCCTGGTGGGCTACAGTCCATGGGGTTGCAAGAAAGTCAGACATGACTGAACAACTAACACTTTCACTTCACTTTTTTCAAGGGTTTGTTACCAGATCTGTCTCTCTTAATTAAACTTGATAGAACCCATAGCATGGTACCATATATGTATCTCTTGTTTAAAAAAAAGTTCTTTTTCTCATTTCAAAAAATTTCATGTTAGCTGTAACTTACAATGTTAAAAAAAAAAAGTTCTTTTTCTCATTTCAAAAAATCACGTTAGCTGTAACTTACAATGTTCGTAAAAATATAAAAAAATTATTTATCAGCTTTATCAGTCAGAGGCGTCCACCATTAATCTTTTTTTTCTGTCAGTCTTTAAAGCTGTTTTTGCTCATTTGAGGCACTGTTATCTATACAGTGTTCCATATTGTACTTTTTGTTGAATATGAATGGTTTTCTGTTATTTAAAGCATTTAAATGTGTACTTTAATATCTTTAATAACAGTCTCTTATATGGCTGTTAGTATGGCTTATTTATCCATTTCTTTAAAGTTCAGGATTCAGATGGTTTCCAGCTCTTTTTAGGCCAACATGTCCTGAAGCTGTATTTAACAGTATGGTTTCTTCCTTCTGGTGATGAATCAACCTCCAGTGATGACTATGACTCCAAGAAACGCAAACAGCGAGCTGGTGGAGAGCCTTGGGGTGCTAAGAAACCAAGGCATGACCTGCCTCCTTACCGAGTCCATCTCACTCCGTATACTGTGGACAGGTGAGTGGGGAGGCTGGGCTTCGGGGTGAGACTTGTAGCTGGTAACATTTTTCTCGTGTAAATGAGATATAGTCTGGGAGTAATTGTGTATGTGTATTCTTATGACCTTTTTGCTCACTTCATTTTTGTTTTTTAATATGACAAATTTATTTCAGAATCTCAAATTCAGACCAGCATAGCACCACTGATTTATGATTTAATCACCAGAAGTTGTTATGCCAGCCTATAATTATGGCATCCCAATCAAAATCCAGGTGCCCAATACCAGTTATAAATCAGGTGGAAACTATGGGTCATGGGAACGGTGGGACTGGTTTCTCAGGGAAGCTGTGAATGGTTTCTTGAGTGTGACGGCATGTACGAGGTCACTGGCCCCCACACAAGCTTACTTCTCACGTGTAGAAACTGAGTAGATGAGTGATCCCAGATGCCAGCTAGCAGGGGAGATGCAGGGCTCCAGCTGCTGTGTTAGAAGCCCCCAGGGCAGATCGACTTTCGTCCACATGGAAGTGAGGGTGGCCTCTGAGCACCTCCTCATGATGGGCAGGGAGGGCGGGCTGCTCTGCTTCCTCCCCCAGGCCTAGGGCACACCTTGTACTCTACATGCTGACCCGCCTGCCTCCCTGGGGTAATCTCAGGAGACCCTGGTCCCCACATCACCACTGTGGGAGGGTGCATCTTGAGTGGTCAGGACACCGATTGCTAATGATTAGCCACACACACAGCTGTGATTTTTTTTTTAAATCACAGTGGAAGCCTGTTGTACATACTATTGGGCCCTTTGTTTTTTCACTTATCTGGAATTTATTCCACAGTTTGTTAGACTGATCTCATTCTTTTTAGCAACCACACGGCTAAGTGGATGGACCAGAATTTATTGAAACAGGTCTCCATTTTTAATCTGTAGTTATTCTAAATCTTGTTGTAATAATAAACATTCTTCTCTAGACATGTCTGTGGACAGGTGCAAGCATTTTATTGAGCTCAGTTCCTAGAAATGGAGTAGCTGGCTTAAAGGTCTGTGAACCTTGAAGGTATGGCCAGGCTTCTCACAGAGGCTGGGTCAGTTTACCTTCTCAAACGAATTGTGAGGTACTTGTACCCCTAGCCTTTGCCAACACTGTGTTAGCCAGCTTCATGATCTCTGTCAGGCCAGTAGGGGAAAAGTGATACCCTGATTTGAATTTCTTCAATTATGAGTGATACTGAGGGTATTTTCATGAGCTCTTCAGTCTCATTCCTTTTTCTAAGTATCTGTTGCTATCAGTTTTTCCAGTTGTCTCTTAGATGTGATTTTTTTTAGTGATTTGTGGGGTTCCTTTTGTATTAACTTTAAGGTAAAGACTCTTTGCTGTCATATATTGCAAATGTCTTTTTTCCTTTCCCTAGATTGACTTATAGCATTTTAGTGGTCAAATCTAATCCATTTTTCTCTCTTCAGAGGTGTCTTCCTTAGAAAACTCTTCTTTCTCAGATTATAAAAGAATTTGCTTCCTTTTTCTTTCAAGTCTTTTTAATGGTTCCATGTTTAAAAAAAAAAAAAAATCGTCTTTGCTCAATCTGGAACTCCCTGCTTTCTTCCCACAGCCCCGTCTTTGATTTCTTAGAACTCCAGCGCCGTTACCGCACCCTCCTGGTTCCCTCAGATTTTCTGGCCGTGCATCTGAGCTGGCTGTCAGCCTTCCCTGTGAGCCAGCCCTTCTCTCTCCATCATCCAAGCCGCATCCAGGTATCTTCAGAGAAGGAATCAGCTGCTGATGCTGGTGCAGAGCCCCCCCCTACAGACAGCGACCCCACCTACAGTTCCAAGGTGAGTTGGCTGGGGTCCTGCCACTTGATCCCCTTGTTGAGGGCTGAGAAAGCTCTCAAGTGTCTCCTTCACGCCTTCCCTATCAGGTACTGCTGCTCTCCTCCCCGGGACTGGAGGAATTGTATCGTTGTTGCATGCTGTTCGTGGATGACATGGCCGAGCCACGGGAGACCCCGGAACACCCTCTGAAGCAAATTAAAGTAAGAGCTGGGGCCCAGGAGGCAAGACACACTCACTGATGATGGTCAGTCCCTGTCAGCTGAGATGCTGCTCATGAGCTCAAAGAAACAGAGTTGAGATACTAGTCGTTCTGCCAGGAGCAGGGTGTGGCCCAGAGATGGTCTTACTAGATTCACGTGGGGTTCAAGTTCATGGGTAGAGAGCCGCCCTCCGCATGCAGTATGGTGGACTCTGTTCCCCAACGGTGGCAGGTTGTTTCCCAGGGGGAGGCCCAGATGATTGGTTTTTCGTGTCTTATCCCTGGTCTCTCTTTGCAGTTTTTGCTGGGCTGGAAGGATGATGAGGCAGTGCTGGTGGGGGGTGAGTGGTCTCCTTCGCTGGATGGCCTCGATCCCAAGGGCGACCCACAGGTGCTTGTCCGCACCGCCACACGCTGCGCACAGGCCCAGGCTGGCATCGACTTGAGTGCCTGCACCAAGTGGTGAGTGGCTGCCCGAGCTTGTCTGTGGGCACCACTGAGTGGGTGAGACCCGGCCGGAGGCCAGGCTTCTGCTGGGCCTTTCTGACCTGTCAGCTCCTGTCAGTTTCCTTGTCCCTGCTCATCTCCCTCCCTCCAGCCCTGCCAGTGGTTGCCGTAGTCCCGAGCACGGCTAGGGGTGTGTAATTGTGGTGAGAGCCAGCTGACCCTCCAAGGCTCCTCACATGTGGTCCCCAGCCACATTCCAAGCTCCTTATTGCCACGGCATCTCGGATAGTAACTGTTGGGTTACCTGTCTCTTCCCATGGACCACTTCTTGAGGACTTGGGCTGTATCTTTTAGAGCTTGGCCCTCAGTACATGTTCATTAAGTGTTGACTGGCAGCTGAAGCACTCACTTATGAATGTCATGGGTCAGCACTTCATTTTTCCTTTCACTGTGAGCAGGTGGCGCTTCGCTGAGTTTCAGTACCTGCAGGCAGGACCCCCGCGGCGGCTCCAGACTGTGGTGGTGTACCTGCCGGACATCTGGACCATCATGCCCACTTTGGAAGAGTGGGAGGCCCTGTGCCAGCAGAAAGCTGCAGAGGCAGCTCCCCCGCCCCCAGAGGTGCCAGCGGTGAGGCCAAGGCTTACGAACCAATGAGGGAGGTAGGTACATGAACCCCGGGACCCAGGTGGTCATAGCCCTTGACATCTGCCACAGGAAGCAGAGCCTCCAGAGCAGCCGGCTGATGGATCGGAGCAAGCAGCAGACACGTCTAAGCAGAGTGCCGAGAATCCGGAGGTCACAGCACAGCAGGAAGGGGACACCGACCTCCCGGAGGCCCCCCCACCCCCTCTGGAACCTGCTGTCATGGCACGCTCCCGCTGTGTAAACCTGTCCCTGCAAAGTATCGTGGAGGACCGGAGGCCAAAGGAAAGGATCTCTTTTGAGGCAGGTGTAGGAGCCGGCGGCTGTGGGGTGGTAGGGAGTGATGGGAACACTCTGTCCTGAGGCTCATGGCCTCCCGCCTCCTCCCCCACCAGGCCACGGTGTTGGCTGAGCTGTTTCTGGAGATGCTGCAGAGGGACTTTGGCTATAGGATTTATAAGACGCTCCTGAGCCTTCCTGAAAAGGTTGTGGCCCCGTCGGAGCCCGAGAAGGAGGAAGCAGCCAAGGAAGAAGAAGCGGTCAAGGAGGAGGCCAAGGAGGCCAAGGATGAGGTACAGAGTGAGGGCACAGCTGCCGAGGCAGACGCCCCGCCGGTGAGTATCGCTGCCCTCTGTGTGGGCACTGGGGCGGCAGGTCCTAAGGCCCAGCAGAACTGGAGCACAGGCACGCCACGGCTCTCCTCTCACTCCCCCACACTCACTGCACGCGCCTCCTGACCCTGGTGTGATTTGGGCACGGGGCATGTAACTCTCCTGTGTGGCTACACAGCTCGGAGGTGAAGCACCTGGGAGAAGGGAGGCGGGCCTGGAGCATTGTGAAGGGAAGCGTGGTTGACAGGGCGCCATGGACATCTGTGTTCATAGCAATGCTTTGATGGGTACAGGTGTTTTCATGACCCTACGGTTAACTACAGTACTGCATTTTCTTAACTGTTTCTAAAGTCCATGGGTGTGCTTCTTGCCTAAATATAATCAAGTAAGCAGATTGCTTATGGGATTGGGCTTGACTCCTGAGGAGCACCCCAGGTGTCTGGAACTCGCCCTGGTCTGCTCTGTGACCCCTGTGTAACAAAGTACATTAAATGAGACACTGCACGTAAGCCTTTATCCCATTGCCTGAAGACGGCTGACGTGAAAATGTTAACCATTGTTATGGTGGGTAATTCCAGGGGCAGCTCTTCTTATCATCTGGGTCTGCTTCTCCTAGAAGGAAGATGGGCTTTTGCCCAAACCCCCAAATTCTGGGGGAGAAGATGAAGAGAAACCCCGGGGTGAGGCGTCCGAGGACCTGTGTGAGATGGCCTTGGACCCAGAACTGCTGCTCCTGAGAGACGACGGGGAGGAGGAATTTGGTATGTGTGGCGCCGGCCAGATGGTGGCTTCTTGACACTGGCCTTACTGCTCTCGTTCTGGGTGGAGCCAGCCCGGACCCGTGTGAGCCCTGCTCTAGGCTCACCTGAGGCTTTCTGTAGCAGGAGCCAAGCTGGAGGATTCCGAGGTCCGGTCGGTTGCTTCGAACCAGTCAGAGATGGAGTTCTCAACCCTTCAGGACATGGTGAGACCTTCAGTGTGCTCTTGGGGCTCCGTGATCGGGAAGCCTTGTAAGGCCTCGGACTCTGCTGGGAAAGGGATGCTTTTACTAAAGGGCCTCTGGCATTTTTTTTTTTAATAGAATGATAGTTCAAAAAAATTTTTAGTTATTTTGGCTTCACTGGGTCTTAGTCATGGCACACCAGGTGTCTTTTGCTGTGGCACACCGATTCTCTAGTTGTGGCACGTGGGCGCTCTAGTTACTCCATGGCACGTAGGATCTTAGTTCGCCAACCAGTGATTGAACGTGTGTCCCCCACGCTGCAAGGTAGATGCTTATCTGCTGGACCACCAGGAAAGTCCCAGACACCTGGCACCTTCTCATTGATGAAAGACAAAGGTAGCTCTTGGCTCATGGGATACCATACTCATATGATCCAGGAGAATACTTCAGTGTCTCTATCAGTGTGGTTCTGAGCGAGCTGTCTGATCTAGGAGCACACACGGTTCCTCTCTGGGTGACAGGCCTTGGGGCGGAAGTGCCCTAGAGAGAGATCTTTGCTCATAGGCCAAGGGTCAGATCTCCAACTGGAAGGTGTGTCTGGGTGTGACTGTGTCAGCCAAGCTGCCTTATTTTGAAAGGGATTCATCCTGGGTGATTTAGCATTAAGAGAGCTATTTGTAAATCTTGTTCATCCTTGTTTCTCTTGCAGCCCAAGGAGCTGGAACCCTCTGCGGTGCTCCCTGTGGACTGTCTTCTTGCTTTCGTCTACTTTGACGCCAATTGGTGTGGCTACTTGCACCGGCGAGACCTGGAGAGGATCCTGCTTACCCTTGGGCTGCGGCTCAGTGCAGAGCAGGTAATGTCTTCCAGTCCTCTCTGAGATGCCTCTCCCAATGTCATTGCGTGTAGGTGTGGCTGGGGATGCTATGGCTCTAGGTTCTTGTGTGCCATTACAGGGGGCTTGCACCTTCTAACTGTGGGCATCGTGGGTGTGTGTTTCCTACAGGCCAAACAGCTGGTCAGCAGGGCGGTGTCTCAGAACATCTGCCAGTATCGGAGCCTTCAGTACAGCCGCCCGGAGGGCCCAGATGGCTCACTCCCTGAGGACCTGCTCTTCGGTGCGAACTGGGCTCTGCGGCCTCCAGGGGACGGGGGCGGCTGGGCTGCTTTCTCCCACTTCCCATCCCTGAGCCTTCTCCTGGCCCTCCTAGGGAACCTGGACCTGCTGCCTCCTCCCGGGAAGAGTGGGAAGCCGGGTACGACCCCAGTGGAGCACAAGGGCCTGGTGTCCCAC
The DNA here is from genome assembly GCF_016772045.2 of Ovis aries. NCBI lineage: Eukaryota > Metazoa > Chordata > Mammalia > Artiodactyla > Bovidae > Ovis > Ovis aries. The sequence goes on along the minus strand of NC_056055.1, from coordinate 43,025,177 downwards.
AACGGCAGCCTCATCAATGTGGGGAACCTGCTGCAGCGTGCAGAGCAGCAGGACAGTGGGCGGCTCTACCTGGAGAACAAGATTCACACACTGGAGCTTAAGCTGGGTGAGTGGCCTGTGGCTTGGGGAGATGAAGCGGGAGGCCCGCACCCCAGACTCCAGGCTGCCCGCCATCCACTCCCCTCTTAGCTGAGCAGTCTCTCCGGCCTGCCCCCACCAGAGGAGAGCCATAACCGTTTCTCAGCCACTGAAGTGACAAATAAGACACTGGCAACAGAAATGCAGGATCTGCGGGCCCGGCTGGCCGAGGCTGAGGAGGTGGCCCGGACAGCCGAGCGACAGAAGAACCAGCTTCAGCGGCTGCTTCAGGAGTTCCGAAGGCGCCTGACCACCTTGCAGCTCGACACACAGCGGATGCTTGAAAAGGTGAGCCTCCTGGAGAGCCGGCCGTTGTGTGGTGAGGTGGGTCAGCACAGCCGGCCCAGCTTCACTGGCATTTGCCTCCATCTGCTAGTTTCTTATGGAATCCATCAGTCAGCAGCTTGTGACCGGGAGCCTCATAGGAGGAAGTGGTTAGTAGTTCTCAGATGGGATCTCGGATCTCAGCCCTTCCTCCTCCGAGCCCGGATTCTCATGTCTGTTTCTAACAGGCTGACAGCTGGGTAGAGAAGGAGGAGCCAGCACCAAGCAACTGAGGGGCCTGGTGCAGGAGCCGCCATCCTATGAGGTCAGCGATGGAGCCTGCTGAAGTTAGAGCCCAGAAAGCAGCCAGAGCAGGACCTGGGAGCTGGAGGCAGGGGTGGCTGACCCGGCGGCAGTCAGCCTCTGTAGAGGCGCTCAGGCCGTCAGGGTGGGGTCTGTCTGTGCCACGTGGGTCGGATGAGTGAGGAAGCCGGTTCCACGCGCAACTAAATCCAACATCTTGTGCACCCCTCGGATGTCATTTTGCCCTCTACTTTGGGATTCCTCCTGGGGCCCTTTCGTCTTGTGCTGACTTTCTCCTGTCCTCTTCCAGTTTAGAATAAGACAGGGCAGGAAAAGGCTTTTCAAGTCTGTCATAAGGTCTGATGCCAATAAACTAAAGAAGCAGACGTGGAATCTGGTTGGGGTTGTAAGAGCCCTTATGAATGGCACAAATCCTGCCAGGTTCCAGGAGCAGGTTTTTGGGGAGGGGGCTCCCTGGCCATCGCAGGAATGGTGTCAGTGCTAGCGAGCGTTTGGTGTGGGGCCATGTCTGCCAGTGAACACTGTGTTCCAGCTGCCCCAGACGTGCCAGAAGAAACCAGCACCTGTCCCCTGGCTCCCTGTGTTCAGAATGTGGTATTGGCTCTGGCCCAGCCTTTCCCCTTCCCCACAAGTCTTGCCTCTTTCCATTAATCCGTGGTTTCAGTTTGACTTTGTATATAAAGTTGGTTTTCTTTCTTTTTTTTTTTTTTTGGCTTTTTGTTTTTTAAATAAACCAAAGTCAAAAACAAACCCAGTGTGCTCCACAGCTCTCCCCTTGACTCCTTGTCTAGGTCTGATTCTGCACCCTCCTCCCCACCCTCAACCCAGCCTCTGCTGGTGGAGGTGTCTCCTCTAGAGGATGGTTGGTGGGGGGCAGCTCTGGGGTCCATGGCCTGCTGGTCAGGAGAGGGGATGCTACGGGTGGTTGGGGCAACCCCACCCTGACCACCCCCCCTAACTCAGCAGGGGGCAGCCTAACCCAGAGAGAGACCTGGGGTGGCCCCCTCTTTATAATTACAGCATACTAATATATGGACATTTCATTGAAAATTTTACTTGGAAAAATAAAATTCCAAATAACCAGGTGAGACATACACCCACTATTCTTGCTCTGAGGCCCATGACTTTGTCGGTGACGTTTAGTGTGGTAGGATATTTACACACGTTGAGTCCCAGCTTCTAAGGAAGCTGTAGGACTAGGGGTCTCCCCTGCAAGTGACCAAAGGCTACAAGTGGGCTGAGCCTGAGTGCTGGGAGACACTCCAGGGCAGTGTCGCAGCCTCTCCCAGAAAAGGTGAGTCTGAGGTGAAAAGGCAGCGTAGGTGGGGGACTCCCAGGGGAGCCCTTCGGGAGGTAGATGTGGTCCCAACTGTAGCCAGGCGGAGACTTCTAGGGACTGACAGTCCAGGCTCTGGCCCGAGGCCAGGAGGCACTTTGGACGGTTCTTGAGGAGCAGACAGTCTACACTGCTTACCTGTCTGCCGGTTTCTGCTACAGTGGGGTAGAGACACAGTAGCCTGCTAGGGCTCTTGGTGTCAGGCTTTCCCGGGGGCTGGGGAGGGGGAGCCACCGCTATCCCCATACTTCTCCCAGGGAGGGGCCCTTTGCTGGCTGATGCCCGAGCTTTTGAGCTTTTGAAAAGGGCAGATGAGGGAGGCTGGCTTGTGTTCCAGAGTCTTCCCCAGGCCAGGCTCAGTCATCGGCCACAATGGAGAGGGCTCGGAGCTCGCTCAGCCTGGCCTCGTTCTCCCGCTCCCGCTGCTCGTCAGGGCAGCCGGGCTGGTCAAGCTGCTGGGTCAAGTCTCCAAAGATCTTGTGCATTTCTGAGTAGTACACGACCTGGGGATGGTAAGAGGAGAGGTCTGCAGGTGCTATGCTCAGGACACGGGGCCCCAAAGCACTGCACCCCTGGGATGGTGGGCAGAGAAGTTGGAGCCTATGGGCTGGCCCCCTGCTGTTCCGTCACCTCCCCTCCACCACCGCCCTTCCCCTTGGACTGCAGGACAACCACGGCCCTGAGTCCTTCAGGAACGTTTGCTGCCCATTGCCTGGGTGCAGAGGGGAGTGACAGGTCCTTGGTGAGGTGGAGGCTTGAGCTCTCCAGGCAGCTGAGGGGAGAGGGCTGGGGGGAGTGGGTAGACCCTTGGATCTTGGGGGTGGGCCTAGGGAGTCAGGCACTTGAGGGGCTACCTGCTTTATGGAAGCCAGGAGAAGCTCTTGGCCATGGGGGAGAGATCAAGGCAGCTCCCAGAGCCCTGGGACAGTCTTAGAGGTCAAGGTGAGAGGGGACACACCTTCCCAGCCCTGACCACCACCTCAGCTGCAGACCCAGGAAAGCCAAGCCAGAGACCAGGATTGTTCTGTGTCTCCTGCACAGACACCAGAGTAGGAAGGCGGCCTGCAGGAAGGACGTGGGGGCAGGAGGCTGAGGAGCGAGGACCATCAGCTGGGGGCCCCTTCTGCCTCAGCCTCCACCTCACAACCAAATGAAAGCATGGGCTTTCAAGAAAATGTTCGATACTGCTTGAGCACCCTGAAATTTTACCAGCTCCAGCTCCAAGGTGTCTCTGGGGAGGAGGAACTCTCCTTTTCCTGAGGCTTGCAGTGCTACTAGGGGCAAGGCCAGGTCACGTCGCCTTCCACACTCCCAGAGCTGGGTCTCCACTGGCTGAGGGGTAGTTGAATCAAGGTCTCCAAATCCTGTGTCACCCAAGGGGCTGGGGCCTGGGCTGGGGTGGTGAGGATGGATGGCTCCCTCCCCCAGCTCCCTGCCCCGAGCCGCACTGCGCAGGCTGAGTCACTCGGAATGCTCACTTCTGTGACTAATGACAGCAGCAGCCGCGGGAGGGGGAGGCTGGCGCTGACGAGGCAGTAAACAACCCCTCACCACCTTGCTGCCTGGTTACAGGGCGCCCAGAGCTCCCTGCCTGGGCACTTGGTTTTCCTCCTGCACACAGTGCAGGGTGGAGGGGCCATGCTGGGGGCCTGGGAGCACGGCACAGGAGAGGGAAGGCTAGGGCCTCCTCAAACCATTGCCCTTTAGCCCAGGGAGAAGCCCCTGGAAGCAAGCCTGCATGCACCTCCAAGGGCAGGGCCACCCCCACGCACTCAGCTCTCTGCTTCACTTTCCCTGCACCCCCGGGGTTCTGGTCACTAATGTTAATCCTGCTCAGGGCTCCGGATCCCATGATTCCCATGGGTCCTGGGGTTCTCCCAAGATAGGCTGGGAGAGAGAAACCTGGCTTTTCCTCAGAGTCTGCAACTGTGGACACTGCAAGAACGAGTGTGTCCACTAGAGGGCGCCAGACACCCAGGCCAGGAGCTGAGGAGCTGAGGAGCTGAGGTTGGAGGCGGAGGGGGACATGCTGAGCCTTTAGCTTTGTTACCTGGTGGGAAATTGGCAGAATGCTGACTACCTGCTGTCACCTTGTGGGGGGAGTGGGAGGAGGCGGCGGGGTGTCCCACATATAGAAAACCTTTTGGTTTTGGCACCTCAACCTTTTCCCGCTAACTGCCTGAAGAATGTGGGGCAGAGGAGGGCAGGAGCGACTCTGTCTTTACACCCTTGAGTGGCAGGAGGCATGGTTCCTAGGGCCACCTCAGTGCACCTCCACCCCAGCCCAGCCCGAGTGAGCCTACCTTTCCACCGAAAGTGGTGCCCCAGAGGGAGTGCTGAGCATGGTTCTCTCCAGGGTTTAGGGACCCTGCCCAGAGTTGCTAAAGGTCAAGACACTCCCTGGTCTTCCACCGAAAGGGCTAATCAGGGTCTGTAGGAAAAGGCCTCTGTTCTTGACCTGAGCCCACCAGGCAAGGTACCTGCCCATCAGGGTGAGGCACTGTAGGTGCGGCCTGGTTTCTTCCTGCCCTTGTGGTTGAGCGGGAGTGGGGAGAACTTGAGGGAAGGACTCATGGATAAGGTGGACCTTGTCCCAAGGCTAGGATTAACCACAGAGCAACAGAGAAACCAAAACAGGAATTCTAGCCAACAACCAGAAGTGCCTGGATTCCTCCCCTCAGGCAGTGCTGGGGAGGGCGGGGGTGGTGGGAGAAAGTGGCTAAGCCCACTTCAAGTGTGTGTGGTGGGGCTGGGCTGGTCCGAAGCCCACAGCCGCCTCCCCACCAAGAGAAGCAGTGCTGGGCCATCCTCCAGGGCAGGAGGGGTGGCAGCCGCCTCACCTGTGCTCTGATCAGGGACTCAAAGCTGGGCTGGAAGTAGTCCAGTCGGCTGTTGTAGAAGCGCGGCATCTCATCCAGGAGCTGCTTGTTCTTGGCCTCAAAGTCATCCCGCACTGGCCTAAGCTCTTCTCGGGCCTGGGGAGCAACACGCTGGGTGTCACGGCTCACCCAGAACCCTGACTGGGGCAAGATATGTGTGTGGGGGCGGTGGGGGGGGGGAGGGTGGAGTTGTCAGGACATCTGGTGTCTCGGCCCCTTGGTGAAGGAGGAACTTGCCGTGTGGGACCACACGGCTTTCGGTCCACCCCCAGCACTTCCTCCTGGTACCTGGTGGAGTTTGGCCAGTACCGGTCCCGTCTTCTCCTTCTCCTCGTACTTCTCCACCTTGGCTTGGAGCCTTCTGTAGTCCTGCAAGGCCTGCTCCCGCCGTTTCACTGCCATATTGAGACTTGGGAACACACTGCCGAACCTGGGAAGACAGGCCCGTTCTTAGAGCTGCAGGCTGGCAGTTCATTGCTCATTCAGAAACACATACTGAGTGTCTATCAAGGACCAGGCTTCATTCTAGATCTTGGGGATCTTACTATGGATGAGTCAGATGTGGCCCTGGCTTCAGTGGGGTACATGCTGAGAATATCACCGTGGGGTAAGGTCGGGGGAAGGAAGACAGGGCAAAGGGCCTCTCCATGGCCCCTAAGGAGACTCGGGGTCGTGAATGCAAGATGCCAAGGATGTGGCCACTGCCTTTTAGCCCCCACCTTGTAAGACTCCACACATTTCAGAGTATGGAGGAGCTGAAGACTCCTTGGAGTATTTTTTTTTTTGACTTGGTACAAAATGATTCAGCTTCTATTAATTAGCATCATGCCTCTGAGAAGAAACAAAAGACAGACGAGCTAGCAGAACCAGGAGAGCTCCCTAGACAATCATGTAGGGACAGGGGTAGACAGGGCTCAGGAAGCCATTTGAGCAAATGGAGACACACCCTTCACGATTGGGCCTGGATCCAAGGGTGCTCCAGGAGCTGGGCCAAGGGCAGCCACTCTGAGGGCTGGTGTCAGAAAAGCCTGGAGATCAAGCTTCTGTCCAACATCTTCCTTTAAAAAAGTGCAAGAGCTGAGACCAGAGAGATGACATGAATTGTCTAAGGTCACAGTTAGGTAGTGCGGGCCCAGCAGAGGTTCACTCCAGGGTCCCAGCTCTCCATCTGGCACCTCCCCACCGCCTCACACTGCCATGAGGTGCAACCATGCCTGCTCCCACATCAATCAGCCATTAAAGAAGAATGAAGTGATGCCAGCTGCAGCAAGACTGATGGACCTAGAGATGACGATGCTAAATCAGACAGAGAAAGACAAGTATCATATTGTATTGTTCATACATAGACTCTAAAACACGACACGCATGAACAAAACAGAAACAGATTCATAGACGTAGAAAACAAACTGATAGCTACCAAACAGCAAGAGCTGTCAGTCACTAAGTCGTGTCCGACTCTGCGACCCCGTGGAGTGCAGTTTACCAGGTTTCCCTGTCCTTCACTATCTCCCAGATTTTGATCAAACTCATGTCCATTGAGGAAGGGGAGGGGTAAATTAGGAGTTTGGGACTAGCCAGATACACACCGCTATATATAAAATAGATGAGCAAGGATTTACTGCAAAGTAGTTGCTGTCTAGTCACTAAGTTGTGTTGGACTCTTTGCAACCCCATGGACCGACTGTAGCCTGCCAGGTTCCTTTGTCCATGGTATTCTCCAGGCAAGAATAATGGAGTGGGTTGCCACTTCCTTCTCCAGGGATCATCTGGACCCAGGGATCAAACCTGCATCTCCTGAATTGGCAGGTGGATTCTTTACCACTGAGCCACCTGGGAAGCCCTTACTGCATAGCATAGGGAACTATATTCAATATCTTGTAATAACCTATAATGGAAAACAATCTGAGGAAAACAATCTGAAAAAGAATGTTTATAAAACACACATACACACACATACATACATATATAACTGAATGGAGAATTCCCTGGTTGTCCAGTGGTTAGCACTCTGTCTGCACTCTCACTGTCAAGAACACAGGTTCAACCCCTGGTTGGGAAACTAAAATCCCACAAGCCACACGGCATAGCCAAAAAATAAAAACAAAAAACAGAATCACTCTGATGATGTACACCTGAAACTAACATAACCTTGTAAATCAACTATATTCCAATAAAACAACAACAACCTACTCCTGCCCTTTTCTACCAGTTCCACCAGAAACGCAAGAATCCGCATGTTCTGCTGTTGAAATAGCCAAACTGTCAGACCAAATGTTTGAGAAAAATGACTCAAGGAGCTCTGCCCCACCAGGACTAAAGCAACCACAGGGAAATGCTCCAGCAGCTGGTCAGAAAGAGCAGCAGCAGAGGCATGGCTGGCCACCGTAGGCACAGTCTTTGTGATGAAGGTCCTCTTTGACTGGGAAGGGCAACCTAGTCTTGAGACGAACCCAGGGCAGGACCACATCCATGCTGCGTTCTCCTCGACTAATGAGCGTGGGAGGAGGCCGGGCAAAGCCATGAGTGGGTTTTCTGGAACTGGACAGAAAAAGGGTGGTTTGAACACTAAGCCTGAGTAGCTGGTGGAGATGCCACCTCCAGCTGAGAAGATGATGGCCCAGCGGTTATTCTATGGCTGACAAGCATGAAGAGGGAGGCTCAGAAAATAGAAGTTGGGGCAGGAAAAAGACTCAGCAAATCAAGAGTGCAGTGACCTAAGAGTAGCGACCACTTCTGCCAGAGAACAGAGGACAGAAGCCTGACTGGAGCATAATGTCCCAAACAAAGCTATGGACCCAGGCAGTAAACTCGGATGAAACAAACAGGCCACTGAAGAGGACCCTTCTAACTGCCTGTGTGTCTGTAATGGGCTCACTGTGTAGCTGGAGATGCGAATGTGGGCCAGAGCAGCCACCCATCTCAGAATCCTTAGTCACAGGCCCCTGTACACTGTAATCAAACCAATACCCGAAGGACTGCTCTGCTGGGCAGAAGACTCAGGCCTACTCGGTGCTGGGCAAACTGGAGCAGATGGCCACCTCCACGACACATGGTCCCCCAGGTAGGGCTGGACACCTAGGTGGCTGAGACCCTCCAGAGAAGATGGGACTCATTTCACCTCTTTGGCCTCAGGCAGTGCTACAAGGGGGTCTCAGGTGCTAGGGGAGCCCCTGTCCTTCCACCCAAACTGGACATGGAACACCAGCAGCTGCCCTGACTCTCTCATTAGCAACACCCCTGCCTGGCATCCCCAGTGTCCCGGCCTCTGCTCCATCTCTCTGGCTGCCTGCGAGGTGGTGGGTGGGGGCAGGCACAGAGATAGGACAAGGACCAGGCAGGCAGAGAGCGGCAGACAGTTTCCTCGTCTTTGTCAAGGTGCTGTCACCTCAGCTCCTGTCCTTAGGAAGGAGGGTGCCATGATAAGGAAGCAGCGTGTGGGGGTAGATGTACAGCTCTGGACGGGCCACCATCCCACGGTCGGTCAAGCAGTTCTCACTACTCTGGCCCCGGCAGCACCTGAACCACACACAGCTAATAACCTCTCTTTCCCTGGTGGTCAACCAGGTTGTATCTCCAAGGCCAAGGTCAGATACACTTTGGAAGACTGACTCAGCATGGGAACTGGGCTAGCCTACACAGGAAGTGTGTGGAAGAGGAGATAGCAAGAATGAGCTCGACATTTTAGGAATCAGTGAATTAAAATTGGACTGGAATGGGTGAATCTAATTCAGATGACCATGACATCTACTACTGTGGGCAAGAAGCCCTTAGAAGAAATGCAGTAGCTCTCATATTCAAGCAAGAGTCCGGAATGCAGTACTTGGGTGCAATCTCAAAAACGACAGAATGATCTCTGTTTGTTTCCAAGGCTAACCATTAAATATCACAGTAATCCAAGTCTATGCCCCAATCACTAATGCTGAAGAAGCTGAAGTTGAATGGTTCTATGATGACCTATAAGACTTTCTAGAACTAACACTAAAAAGAGATGTCGTTTACATCATAGGGGACTGGAATGCAAAAGTAGGAAGTCAAGAGATACCTGGAGTAACAGGCAAGTTTGGCCTTGGAGTACAGAGTGAAGTAGGGCAAAGGCTAACAGAGTTTTGCCCAGAGAACACAATGGCCAGAGCAAACACCCTCTTCCAACAACACAAGAAACGACTCTACACATGGACATCACCAGATGGTCAATACCAAAATCAGATTGATTATATTCTTTGCAGCTGAAGATGGAGCTTTATACAGTCAGCAAAACCAAGACTGGGAGCTAACTGTGGCTCACATCATGAATTCCTTATTGCAAAATTCAGACTTAAATTGAAGAAAGAAGGGAAAACCACTAGACAATTCAGGTATGACCTAAATTAAATCCATTATGATTATACAGTGGAAGTGACAAATAGATTCAAGGGATTAGATCTGATAGAGCGCCAAAGAACTATGGACAGAGGTTCATGACACTGTACAGAAGGCAGTGATCATCCCCAAGAAAAAGAAATGCAAAAAGGCAAAATGGTTGTCTGAAGAGCCCGGAGAAAAGAGGAGAAGCTAAAGGCAAAGGAGAAAAGGAAAGATATATCCGTCTGAATGCAGAGCTCCAAAGAATAGTAAGAAGAGATAAGAAAGCCTTCCTCAGCAATCAATGCAAAGAAACAGAAGAAAACAATAGGATGGGAAATCTAGAGATCTCGTCAAGAAAATTAGAGATACAAAGGGAACATTTCATGCAAAGATGGGTATGGACCTAACAGAAAGGAGAAGATATTAAGAAGAGGTGGCAAGAATACACAGAAGAACTATACAAAAAAGATCTTCATGACCCAGATAATCATGATACTATCATTCACCTAGAGCCAGACATCCTGGAATGCAAAGTCAAAACAAAGCTAGTGGAGGTGACAGAATTCCAGTTGAGCTATTTCAAATCTTAAAAGACGATCCTGTGAAAGTGCTGCATTCCATATCCCAGCAAATTTGGAAAACTCAGCAGTGGCCACAGGACTGGAAAAGGTCAGTTTTCATTCCAATCCCAAAGAAAGGCTATGCCAAAGAATGCTCCAACTACTGCACAATTGCACTCATCTCACATGCTGGCAAAGTAATGCTCATAATTCTCCAAGCCAGGCTTCAACAGTATACATGAACTGAGAACTTACAGATGTTCAAGCTGAGTTTAGAAAAGGCAGAGGAACCAGAGATCAAATTGCCAACATCTGCTGGACCATCGAAAAAGCAAGAGAGTTCCAGAAAAACATCTACTTCTGCTTTATTGACTATGCCAAAGCCTTTGACTGTGTGGATCACTACAAACTGGGGAAAATTCTTCAAAGAGATGGGAATACCAGACCACCTGACCTGCCCCTGAGAAATCTGTATGCAGGCCAAGAAGCAACAGTTAGAACTGGACATGGAACAATGGACTGGTTCAAAATTGGGAAAGGAGTATGTAAAGGCTGTATATTGCCACCTGCTTTTTTAACTTATATGCAGAGTACATCACGAGAATCGCTGGACTGGATGAAGCACAAGCTGGAATCAAGACTGCTGGGAGAAATATCAACAACCTCAGATGTGCAGATGACACCACCCTTATGGCAGAAAGCAAAGAGGAACTAAAGAGCCTCTTGATGAAACTGAAAGAGGAGAGTAAAAAAGCTGGCTTAAAACTCAACATTCAAAAAACGAAGGAAAAAAAAAAATGAAGATGGCATTCGGTACCATCACCTCAATGCAAACAGATGGAGAAACAATGGAAGCAATGATAGATTTCATTTTCTTGGGCTCCAAAATCACTGCAGATGGGGACTGCAGCCATGAAATTAAAAGGAATCTTGTTCCCTGGAAGAAAAGCTATGACAAACCTAGACAGCATATTAAAAAGCAGAGATATTACTTTGCTAACAAAGGTTCATCTAGTCAAAGTTATGGTTTTTCCAGTGGTCATGTATGGATGTGAGAGTTGGACTATAAAGAAAGCTGAGTGTCGAATGATCCTTCTGAACTGTGATGCTGAAGAAGACTCTTGAGAGTCCCTTGGATTGCAAGGAGATCAAACCAGTCAATCCTAAAGGAAATCAGTCCTGAATATTCATTGGAAGGACTGATGCTGAAGCTGAAACTCTAATACTTTGGCCACCTGATACAAATAACTGACTCACTGGAAAAGACCCAGATGCTGAGAAAGACTGAAGGTGGGAGGAGAAGAGGATGACAGAGGACGAGATGGTTGGATGGCATCACTGACTCTGTGGACTTGAGTTTGAGCAAGCTCTGGGAGTCGGTGATAGACAGGGAAGGCTGGAGTGCTGCAGTCCATGGGGCTGCAAAGAGTTGGATGCAACTGAGTGACTGAACTGAACTGAACACAGGAAGTAGGAATCCAACCCTAGGTTGGGCAGGTCCTGAGCTGAGGCAGGGAGAAATGGATCCAGGGCAGATTTCCAGGCAACCTCAGGGGATGAGTGTGCTCACAGGAGGCTAGCTTCAGCTTCGTGGGAGCAAGACCACTTGTCCTCTTGTGGGGAGCAGCAGCAGCTCTGTGAGACCCTCTAGGAAAATGGTCTCTTCAACTACACTAACTCCTGTCTCCCATCAGAGCACCCCACAGTCAAACCAGAGGCCGAGGAGGGCTGCTGCGCTCACTCTGTTTGCCACCGAGGATCATGAACCACTTACTACCTGTGTGGCTTTGGGCCCTGGACTTCAGGACCCCCTAGGGGCTGGGGTTATGCCCTTCCCATATGCAAGCAGGGAAACTGAGGTGGGGCAGGGGAGGTCAGGCAGTGTAATCCGAAGTAGCTGACAAAGGGTGGGGGTGATCAGGACTCTATAATCCCTGGCTCCTGTCACTGTCTCACTGAAGCCCCCCCTCATTTTCTCCTCAGAAGTTACAGAAAGAACTCTGTCAGCTCCATGTACTAGAGAGTATAAATACCACAGTGCTGACCCCGCTCCTCGTCTAGGGTGTATAAATGCCGCCTCTACCTTCACGTCGGGGCAGGGACATGGGAGGGAGGTTAGGACAAGCACAGGCTAGTCCCCAGGGCCTGGGCCCCTCCAAGACATGGCCCTGGGACCCTACAGGGCACCTTCGGAATTGATCTGACAAGGACAGGCAGCTCAGCTTTCCCTGGGGACCGAGTTTGCACTGTGACTGGGTGGCCATGAAGAAGCAAGGCTGAGGGCTCAGAACATCTCTGCTCAGTGCCGGGAGTCCCCTGAAAATTACTGGTGAGGGGGACATGGGGTCCCTGGTCCAGGACCCCAGGAGTGTCTCTGCCCTCCATGCACAGTGACTCCAGCCCATGACAGCTCCTTCACCCACTCAGGGAGGTGATGATGGGCTTGGTCATGTCGAGAGTTTAGCCCTGCTCCCCTTCCACAGACAGGAGACAAGCCTGGCCTGTCCACGGCTCTTCCTGCTCCACTGCACTGCCCTGCCTTGGCAGTTGTCACTCTGGACCATTTTTTGGGAATGCCACAGGGCTTCCTCACTACATCCCAAGACTGAATCACATCTACCCACGGAGAAGCAAGAGCAAGGCTGGGCCTACCCCGGGCGCTTGCTGAAGCTCTGTCCATTTCTTGCCCATCCTGAGTGGGGAACAGCAAATGCCTCCCGGGGTACGCATTGGGTGAAGAGGCAGCGGGAGGTGGAGGGAAGGGAGGCCGGCTGGGAGGTGGGCTGGGAGCAGCCGGCCCTGGTGGGGAATGCCTGCCATTCCTCAATCTGTGCCCACACAGCCGGGATCTTCCACCCACCAGGAAAGGGAAATTGAAAGCATCCCCATCCGACCATGTGAACGCGGCCCAGAGACTGGGATTAGAGGCCAAGCCCCCCAGGGGAGGCTGGGGGCGGTGGGGAGGCCATGTGGCAATGTTCCTCATCAGAGGACAGGAAAGCTGCAGTTTCCTGTTTCCGGTACTGGGGTCCCTGGGAGCTTCTCGCCTGACAAGAGGTGGCAACAGGCAGTGCCGGGTTTACGTGGTTGGAGGGGATCGCATGTCGGCCACGGGATGCATAGAAGCCAGGCAGGCAAGCAGGCCAGGGGGCTCAGGCAGAGGTCAGCGGATCTGCTGCGGAGATAGTGGCCGCCCCCTCGACCGGCCACTCACCCACCTTCCTGGCAGGTGGTGGGCTGCTGGAGTGGTGGGAAGCAGCCGGGATCTCTCTCCAGTTGGCTCTAGAAGCCAGGCATCGAATTTCAAGGCCGCCTCGGTGGTGGTGAAATTGAGGCGGGAGTCAGTCCCCCAGTTCTCCAGGCTGGTGTCCCCTGCCTCACCCTACCAGCCTGGGTGTCCACAGCAGCCTCCATGACAGCCCCCGGGACCCCAGTGGGCAGGATCTGCTCGGCCCGAGGTCCTTCCCACCCAGCTCTGAACCCTCACACCTGGAGACTGACTCAGAGAGCCATCAGCAGTGGAGCTCTGATACCTCCCTCCTGAACTGCTTCCCTCCAGCACCCAGCTCCTTGGGTGACCCTGCCACCTAGGCTCGGGCAGGGGCTGGGGGCAGGGGCCCAGGGCAGGAGTGGGGAGAAATCCCTACAGGCCAAGGTCCGTCTCCCTCCGTGGCTGAGCCTCTAGACGGCCTGGCTTAGAAGGAGCTCTCCCTAATCCCACCCCTTGGACCCGAACAGGGAACAAGAGCTCAACAACCCCAACGCCAGGGGTTGGAGGATCAAAAACCTGCGCTCTTCATCTCCCTCCGGGCCCTGATCCAGGCCTAATGGTAATTAGCGCAGCCTCATTACCCAGCCCTGGTGAGGCAACTGCCAGGGACCACCACGGAAGAGGTAATAAAGAGCAGCTGCTGGGCTGGCGCGGGAGCCTTTCTAGGTCAGAGCTGGGCTGGGAGAGGCCAGGGAGGAAGATGAAGTGATTCGGGAGCTTCAAGGCGATGTTCCTGCCTGTCCTCCCCACCGCCGTCCCACTCCCCCCACCTTAGGGGACCCAGGGAATAGGCCCGTCTGATCGCTGACCAGAGCCTGCCAGACTGAAGTTCAGCCTCACAGAAGAATTTCTGACCCTGACAGGTCACGAGTTGGGGGACCTTCCCAGGCGGCTGTGCCCCTCCCTGTGTGTGGCCACCCCCACATTTTAAAAGCCGGGTGCTGCAGGCAGCTGCTCTCCCAGCCCGGGTGAGATGAAAGGCCTTGCTCATCTCCGCTGAGGGCTGGCCAAGATCTCTGCTAGCTTAACCCCACAAGCTCTGGTCCATCAGGAACAAAGGGACAACAACGTGGAAAGACTGCGGGGATGCCAGCCGGCTGCTGTGGAGGGTCAGGTGGGCCCTGTCGTCACTGAGCACTCCTGGCCAGGTGGGGTGCTCTGGAGCCACCCCGAGTGTCAACCCCAAGGCAAGCCACCAGTGTCCCCTGGAACTTCCTGTCTGCCCAGTGACTCTGGGGACAGGTTAACAGAAATGATATTCAGTTCCCAAGTGGCTGGCTGAACTACCTTTTCAGTACATGCCCTGAGGGCCATGGACCCCACGGCTTTTACTCACTTTTTTAAGGGTTCAATCACAGTCTTCTGTATCTGGTTCACCTGTTGAAAGAAAAACCAGATGGCGTCAAGACTTGGGGGAGGCCAGTCTTCCCCAAAGGGGAGAAGAGAAAGGAAACGGGCCTGACAGGGGTACCCTGAGAGCTCCCAGCAGGGAGGGGCACCCCTAACTGCTGAAGGAGCGAGGCAGAGACGACGAGCAGGCAGCCTGGAGGGCGACCAGAGGCACTGGTCTTGTCCCACGGCAGTTCTCATCCTGTGGACCAGGGTCTGGAAGGCCAAATGTGGCCGTGTCTGGTGAGGAGGCTGGGTGGCTAGCCACAGTGAATCTGAGGGGATATGGGTGCAGGTGGGCGGAGCTGGCCTGAATCTCCTTTGTGGCCTCACGGTGAGTGACGTGAGCTCACGGGAGCCATGGCAAGCACCCACTGCAGGGGCACAGTGGCCAGGAGAGAGCTCACAGGGCTGGGACACTGAGGCACCCAGAGAGAAGACTGAGCCTCCGCAAAGACTCCATGCAGCACTTCTCCCAGAGAGAAGCCTTGAGAAGGGGGAAGACCAACACCTCAGCCACCCTGGAAATTCCCTGGTGGTCCAGTGCTTAAAGACTGCACTTCCACTGAAGGGGGAACAGGTTCGATTCCTGGTTGGGGAACTAAGATTCCTCCGGCTGTGGAATGTGGGGGGTGGGCAGAGACCCCAGTCACCTTTTCCTGGTTGAAGGCATCCATCCGCTTCATGGCCGTGTCCAGGGCGGTCACCATGTTCAGAAAGTCCTGGTCTTGCTCGCAGAGGGGGTTGGAGAGCAAGTCCAAGGATATCTTCACAGCGGATTTAGACATGGCTTTTTAAGAGAACAAAGTTCAGTGAACTGACGACAGGACAGGCTTCAAGGTCTTCTCTGCAGGCTCCCTGTCCTTCCTGGGCCCAGAGTCTTGCACCTGGATGACCTCTACCCACGGCCACAGGCCGTCAAAACCACAGTTACCCCAGAGGCACCAGGCACTGGCCTCATGGTACATAACATGCGTGCCTGACGCTGCTAACGTTCATCGGATGCTGCTTGTGGGAATTCTTCTGAGCAGATTTACCTGCTGCAATGACCTATTTTCCAAACTCTAGATTCTAACAGAATCATTTGGATGGGAAGCTGTAAGGAATACATATTTCTAGCTCTAGAGATTTATTTCAGTAAGCCTGGAATCCAGGAATATGTGTTTGAAAAAATCTCAAAGCAGTCTGGATGTGAGGCTTGTTTGGGGCTCCCTCATGGAAACAGTAACATAGTATCTACATCAGGGAAGCAAACTTACTGTACAGGGCTACAGACAAGATTTTAGACTTACAACAACTCAACTCTGCCACAGATGATACCCAAAGAATGGGTGTGGCTATGTTCCAATAAAACTTTATTGACAAAACTTGGCAGGCTTTGGTGTGGCGAGGCAACCTGTCGGCAGTGTTGGAGTTCTTGGCTCTATAGACTTTTTCAGGCCTTTATTACCGGCAAACAAAATCCCAGAGGGGCCAGAAAGGCTGGAGAACGGCCTTGTTTGCGCTGTAGCGCCTGTACCAGTTTCAGGGGCTCAGGGGAAAACAAATCTTTGAACTATTTCTTACTATTTTATGTCATAACATTAAAGATGTTGTCAATTGTAAGACATGCCATTACTGTATAAGCCATTAAGGAAAAAAAAATGCTGCCAATTAAACCAAAGCACGCTATTGTAATAAGCACCTTGATTTCTCTTGACTCTGGGAGTGTGCCACAGATCCCCTCAGCCGAAGGGCAAAATATGAGAGATGACTGGAAATGTAAACCTCCCAGAGATGTTGACCCAATGGAGGGAAAAACCCTCTTAAAAAAAAAAAAAGTAAAGTAACTTTGTAGGTTTAGGCACAAACTCATATGCACGTTGACTAGATCATGAAATGGCTGCAGACAACATCACTAAAAGATGAAAAAACCTGGACAAATCTAAAAATGTTTTTGGAAAATTTCTTCTGCCTTTTTTTTTTAATAGTTGAGGAGAAAACCCCCAAAAGGCAAAGGTCAGGTGGGAAGACTTTCTTCTTAATTTTCCTTTCCTTTCCTACAGGTGCCACATCTTCATGTGATGTCTCTTTGCCAGAACCACCTGAAGTGAATGAAAAGCGAGGATCTGCAGGGTGGCAACTGGGTTGAACTCCACTCTGGTATGACTGGCCTGCACGAACAGAGGGCCCCCCACGCTCCGCTGGAGCAGCTCACAGCCCCCACCCTAGCTCTGCAGGGTCAGAGGAGGGGCATGGCCAGACCAGTACAAACCAAGAGGCTTGGTGGGCTTTGTACCTTGGTCAGCTTGAGGTCTCGGACCCCACGTGAGTCTCTAGGGCCTTAACACAACCCGGGAGTGCCAGGGTTGATGAGGACCCAGCGGGGACTGGTCACGCCTCCTCGATCTTGTTTAGGACCCACAGCTTCGGACATGAGATCCTGTCTAGGCACCAGCTCAGGGGTTTCCAAGATCAGGAAAGGCATTATCTGATTCCCCCCGATTGTCTGGAGTAGTTTTCAAAGTGGGGTCCCTGGACCAGCAGAATCAGTGCTGCCTGGGAATTGGCTAGAAACACAAATTTTCAGGCCTTGCCCAGACCTGATGACTCAGAGCCTGGGGGTGGGCCGGGCCATCCGCACTACAGCGGGCACTCACTGCCTCTGACGCACCAGCTGCCAGGGTGTGAGGCTGCCTGGACTGGGGGACGCAGGCTTTGTGATGGGTGAGGGCACCACTGTGTCAGGAGGGCTTTCTCTGCCCAGACTCCACTTCTGACTTGGGGTGGAAGAGGTCAGGAATCTGAGGCCCCAGAGGCTGGCCGTTTATCCTGGTTTATTTGTTAAAAACCTGTGCTCTCTACAGTCAGAATCCACCTCACGGATTACTGATGTTCTGTTCCTTCCATTCACATTCTGAGGAGTATGGGGAAGCAGGAGGGAAAGGAAGCCCAGGCCGCAGCATCTCCTCCTGGGAAGACAGTAGGAGCCAACAAAGAAAGATGGGCTCCAGGTGACTCGGAACTAACCCCTACAAAACAGATAATAGATGGACTCAAACTCAGACCTGTGGCTTGCTATACAGTGTGGAGACACCGGGAGTCAGGAGAGTGGGGGAGGTCACGGCCAGAACCTCCCTTCCCTTGGATGAGCTCTGGCAGGAGGCTCTGGGGCACAGACCCCAGAAGCTGGCCTCCACCTGTCGCTGGTGGTGGCTGCTGTTCCAGGGAAAGCAGAGAGCAGCAGCCTGCTAAGTGAAACGGGGCCTTGTGCCACTTCTCAGGGACATCTGCGGGGCGACTGCTAAGTGCACCTTCTTCAAAGCCAGCCCTACAGGGACTGAGTGAGGAGGGCGACCATCTCTGCCCTTCTCCCCTCCAGGCTGAGTGCGGGGGAAGGGTCACCTACCCAGGTCGGCGTCTGTGCTCTTCCTCATGTCCTTCTGCAGCCTCTTGGTCTGCTCCTCCAGCCTGCAAGGCAGCAGTATGGGCCTGGAACTTGGCATCGCCTGGCTGCCTCTGCCCCTGTTCGCCCACCCATCTGAGCTGCACCCTATGTGGGACTCAGGGCTCCTGCCAGGAGGAGGAGGAGGAGCCTCGCTCTGCTAGGATGTTCCTACTGACCGAAGGGCCACTACAAGCTTGGCACGAGGCCACACACCCAAAGGCTACGAGATAATGACTATTAGGCGGCCACCACTCGGCAGAATTTCTGGCCAGTGGTGGATTGAGCTGCCCTGGCTCCTGGGGTGCCGACAGGATGGATGGTCAGTGGATGAGGTGATGTGGGAAGTGAGACTGGGCAGGAGAGTCTTTCCTTTCCCGAGCAGAACCCCCTTCCCGCCCACCCTTCTCAGGGCTGACACTCACTGCTGGAGTTTTCCATACTCTCGTTCAAAGTCTCTCTCCACCTGAAAAGGAAGTGATAACTCAATCACTGGAAGACTGACAGCACGTTGGAAAAAACCTGCCACCTACGAAACTCCCGGCCCGCCCTCCCAGCCACCCTTTCTGCAGAAAACAATGCCATCCAGTCCACACAAGCACCGCTCACGACACAGGAGCCTTGTGTTCCCAAATTAATTGTTTGATTTAGGGTGAAGGCCTCCCTTCCCAGACGGGCCAGCCAGGCAGGTACCAGCGGATCTCAGCTCTGTCTGCCCCCGCAGGGAGTGAGGCTGGGCTGTGCTCCCTACACCCCTCCCCTCCCCTCCCCTCCCCATGGCTGGGGGAGCAGGTAAGGGGCTCAGAGTGTGACAAAAACTCCTCACCCAGGCTTGGCGGAAAGCAGGCGGGAACCAGTCCCCTCCCAACTCAGTTTCCTCACAAGTCCCAAGCCTGAGCGGTTCAGGTGGATCGTGAAAGACACAGGATCACCGCTCTGTGCGCTGGGATACTTATGCCCATCACAAATATCATTATTGACTCAGCAAGGCTATCTAAACTCTGGATGAGTTACCAGGTTTCCTCGATATTTAAACTGAGTGGGTGTGTGCCTGGACCCCAATTCCTTGGCTGACACGGCAGGTGAAGTGAGGAAAGTCACCGCACTTCTAGAGCCTGAATCTCCCCATCGGTCATGCAGGGCCCAGGCAGTGGTCTCAGCAGGGTGGCCAGTGGAGTCCCACAGGAGGACTGAGCCTTGCCTCTGCTTCGTCCTCTCCCAAGGAGGCCTAATTGTTCCCCGCACGTTTCCCGAGCCGGCTTTTCCTCCATCAGTCACATGGCAGGCAGGTGTGCTGAGGGCCCTCAACACACTGAGGTCCCTGGGACAGAGGGGTGTCGGCTGATCAAGGTCACACCACTACTGAGCAGGAGGCCTAGGGTTTGAATACGGACAAGGCAGCCCGGCTCTCAGCTCTGTGCCCTTAACTGTCATGCTACCAAAGTGGGGAAAGCCCCAGCTGATGAACTGAGGCCATGACCTCCGAGAGGGCCTTCCTGGCTGCCACCTAGAGACTCCTGCTAGGGAGAGCCCTAAATCCTGTCACTGGACATACAGGTTATAGGTAAGGCACGCAAATCTGTAGTTATCATCAAAGACTCATGTGCTGTTCCCTCACACTGGCCTCACGTTCCACATCTGGATGGAGGTAAATTCAACACAGTCACAGACTGGCAGAACATTATCCAGGCCAAGGATTTCATGTGATAAGTGAGGAGCATGCTGCCAGAGGGAGTGATTTACTTCAGGACCCAGGCCTAATTTGTGGGATAGCAGGGCTAGAATGCAGACTGCTAGCTCAGGTCTTTAAAAAAAAAAAAAAAAAGAAGAAGAAGAAGAAAGAAAGAAAGAAAAACTACATTCACAGGATTTTCCTGGTGGTCCTGTGGCTAAGACTATGAACTTCCAATGCAGAGGGCCCAGGTTCAATCCCTGGTCGGGGAACTAAGACCCCATAAGCCACTTGGCACAAACAAAAAAAAAAACCCAAACAAACTCCCCAAACAAACAAAAAACCTCATCACTGGTGCCCCAGAAGAGTCTTCATGTCTTACAGGCATTTTTTGACCAAAAAGATGTAATTGAAATGAAGGTCATGGCTGGAGATTGCTCTCCTGAAGATCAAGAGCAGACAGAAGGGGCCCTGGGAGGTGGCGGGGGGTGGGAGTGGGGGAAAGGGGAAAGGAGGCGAAAGCCTGGCTTGCAGCATGCTCTTGTGCAATCCCCAGGGTGCTGTGCGGGGTGTCAGGGAACTTGGTCTCCCTGGGTGCCACTGCTGGTCCTTGCATGTAGAAGGGCTGTAGGTTTCCAACTGGCTCAGGAGAAACTTGGGGATCTTACGCTGGAAGCAGAGAGGTGCGTTGGGTGGGAACTCGGGCTCTTGCTCTACACACTGGCGGCCTAAGAGAAGGTCAAGGATGCTTCACCTCCTGTCTCTGGTAGCCGCCTGGGGCTACTTTCACAGCTCACTGTTCTGGAGGTCTCTGGTCCCCTGGGGAAAGATCTGAGAGGCACAGCACCCGGATTCTAGACTCTCAGACGATGGCTTAGGGGATCAAGGGACACACTGAAGTCTCGTTCCAAGGTGTATCCGTGCTGAGGAAAGGAGCCAAACACAAAAGATTTGAACATCTTTGGACACCCAATGGCTTTGCCAAAAAGGCAACTGGACCCCAGTCAACAATGCAAGTGTAAACACATGTGTGCGACCGTCGGCGGGTCAGGTCTGGCTGGTGAGGTCAGCGCTGGGAGGATCAAGCACTGAGACCGCCTCGGCATTCATGGAGGCTCGGGGTGGCCAGAAGCGCTGAGCGGCTCATGGCTCATCTCCAGGGCCTGGGCCAGACTGCCGCATGGTAGGAGCTCTGTGGTTGTTAAGTGAGTATGGGGCAGAATTTCTGCCCATTCACACGCATGGGGAAGACAGGGAGGCCCATGGGCAGGGCCAGGCGCTCATCCTGGGGCTATAAGCTGAGGTGAGGAAACAGGAACCCTGGGCCAGCTGAGAAACTCCCCTTCCAGGAAGCAGCCTCTCTCGGATTTGTTACAAAGGGTCCCTTCACTTTGTATGTGGAAACAGTTCTCAAGGGAAGGATCAACCTGCTGTGACTTCCATCTACTCTGACCTTCCGGAATGCCCGCCTGCCTGGCTGGGACGCTGGGCATATGCGAGACCCAGGGAAAGCCTTGCTTTAAAGGCCAAAGTCTGGGACATCCTTGGTGGTCCAGTGGCTAAGACTCCACGTTCCAGATGCGGGAGGTCTGGGTTCAATCCCTGGTCAGGGAACTAAGATCTCATATGCTGCAACAAAGACCTGGTGTGGCCAAATAAGAAAAAAAAAAAAAAAGACGTCTTCCATCTTCCTGGCTATAGAGGGAGGTACAGTTTCTCTTCTGCACCATGACACTCCAGCTCCTTGATGGGCTGGGGCAGTGGGAGAAGACTAAGCAGCAGCTGAGGACTAGGAGGTGGGCGAGTGCCCATCCTTCCATTTCTGTCCCAGGGGTCAGCCCCTGCAGAGAACACACCCTCCCAGCCAAAGCTTTGACAATCCTGGGGTTTGTGTTAATAACCTGGGCACAGGAGAATGGGGAGGGCAAATGCACAATGCTTTCTTTGTGTCTGATGCTTGGGTGCCTCAAGCCAAGAAAACTCCTGGAACTCCCTGAAGATAACATGAGCACTTCTTCCCATGACAAGGGTGCCGCGACTTCCAATAACCCAGGCAGCCACATCTGTTCCCTCCCCAAGAGGGCCTGGAAAAACAGAGTGCGTCACCCGAGTTTGAGGGCAGCTGCCAGAGATGCTGAGACAACTGCACGGCTTGGGCCTGTGTGGGGGCCAGGAGGGGGCTGGTGAGGTGGAGGGAGACTCCAAAGAAGCAGGGTCTTGCTCCACAGATTCAGTGCCTCTAGGGAGTCGAGGAAGCAAAGGCCTCTATTCCAAGCCATGAGTTGGCTCTGATTTCCTCTTGAGAAACTGAAGGCCCAGGTGACTGGACCGGTTGGTTGCAGTGGGGAATCCAGCTGTTTGGGACAGGCTGGGTCCTTGGTGGTTTATGCAGTCACGTCAGCTATCATCTCACTATGTAGTGAGTACTTGCTGAGAGCTCACTACCTGCCAGGTACTGTGTTAAGTGCTTCATCTGCTCCTCCTGTGAGATACATCACACATCAATGACATAGGAGCTAGTAACATCCTCACTTCACCAAAGAGAAAATGAAGGATCAGAAGGGCTTCCTTGGTAGTCCAGTGGTTAAAACTCCGAACTTTCAATGCAGGAAGGGGGTGGGGTTTGATCCCTGGTTGGGGAACTAAGACCTCATATGCAGCAGGGTGGCTTGACCAAAAAAAAAAAAAAAAAAAAAAAAAACCCACACAGAAACCCCCTGAAACGAAGGCTCAGAGAGGGTAAGGAACTTGCTGAGGCTCACAGGCAGCATGTGGCAGGGCCAGGACGGGAATCCAGACAGAGAAGCTTACAAATCCACTCAGTGCTACCCAGTCTGTCTGGAGGAGCTGATGCCAGGAGTGACAGGACTACAACTCTGTCCCAAACACGACGGACTCTAGGATGGGAAGAGGGAGGCCTTGGGCCCATCCACAGGCACTGAGTCTGCCATTTGCCCTTCCTCTGGGGAGTCCTGGCCATTCCCCCAAATAGAAGATCCAGAGACTTTCCAACAGCGAAGTCTGCCAAGGAAGCTAGAAACTGCATTCTCGTCTATACTTTTTCATGGAGAACAAAGCCTATTTTGATAAAGGCTGGGATGTTAGGAGACATTTTTGTTTCTTTGCTTGTTTTTTGGTAGTGAGTGCTGGGAATAAAAGACCCTTCTCGAAACCACTTCCCTTTCAGATCTGCCCTGGATTAAACTCTGGAGACTCAAAGCCACACCTTCCCACTTCCTGTGGCCAGCTGCAGCACGCCCAGATTCTCTGCGCCTCAGCCTCCACAGCTGCTCAGCCTCTGCATGGGAGGTAAGCTCTGAGTCTGTCCCTGGCCTGCCTTTGCTTGAAAAACAGGAGGGATCTTTTAATGCAGGCCCATTTCCTCCTAAGTGACCTGATGGTGGATTTCCAAAGATGAAGCCAGTGTTCAGATGTGCTCAGAACTTCCCTTGCCACCAAACCCAGTCCTGAGTCTTGCTGCTGCTGCTAAATCGCTTCAGTCGTGGCCGACTCTGTGCGACCTCATGGACTGCAGCCTACCAGGCTTCTCCGTCTATGGGATTCTCCAGGCAAGAGTATTGGAGTAGGGTGCCATTGCTTTCTCTGGTCCTGAGTTCTGAGCCAAGGTTATTCAGACAAGAACTGCCAGTGGCTCGGAAGACAGTGCAGAGCCTCCAGCAGGCTGACAAGTGCTAGGCTTACAGTTATGGTCTCCCACATTAGACCCTTATGAGTCTTACTCAGATTTGTGAGTGAGGGGTTGAAGAGGCCATTCCTGACTAGAATTTCAAAATCTCAGGTCTTCACAGTCCAAGTGAGAACGTACAAAGCAATGGCAAGGGTCCTGAACACGAGTCCTAATTCCAGCTCTGTCAGAATTAGGTTTAAGACCTTAGAAAGTCACCACAACTCTACGGCCACTGGTCTCCTTCTCAGGAAAACTGGAGGCTGGACTGGACAATCTCTAAGGGCACGGCATGTGGGATCTCAGTTCCCTGACCAGGGACTGAACCTGTGCCCCCTGCAGTGGAGGCAGAGTCCCAATCACTGGACTGCCAGAGAAGTCACACAGTTCCAACTTCCTGAGAATCGAGATTCTCCTCCTCTTCGGTTGGGATGATAAAACGGGGGTAAAAACTGTGAGCTTACAAGAGGGTTGTTGTCGATGAGTCACTAAGTCATGTATGACTCTTTGAGAGCCCATGGACTGTAGCAAGTCAGGCTTCCCTGTCCTTCTCTATCTCCCAGAGTTTACTCAAACTCATGTCCACTCAGTCAATGATGCCATCCAACCATCTCATCCACTGCTGTCCCTTTCTTCTCCTGCCCTCAGTCTTTCCCAGCATCAGGGTCTTTTCTAATGATCTGGCTCTTCATATTAGGTGGCCAGAGTATTGGAGCTTCAGCATCAATCCTTCTAATGAATATTCAGGGTTGATTTCCTTTAGGATTTACTGGTTTGATCTCCCTGCCATCCAAGGGACTCAAGAATCTTCTCCAGCACCACAGTTCAAAAGCATTAATTCTTCAGTGCTCAGCATTCTTCATGGTTCAAGTCTCACACCCGAACATGACTACTGGAAAAACCATAGCTTTGACTATATGGACCTTTGTCAGCAAAATGATGTCTCTGCTTTTTCATAGGAGGGTAGGAGTCAATCATGCCCTTCCTCTGAGTGGCTCTGGGTCCTGCCTAGGAATGAATGCAGCAGCAGAGAGAAGGGGACCTGGGCATCCCAGGAAGGCTCCCTGGGATGTTATGCAGCTTGAGGAGGCCGGAGATATAGGTCTGGGGCACATCCCTGCTGAGTTTCATGAATGCTTTTAGTAAAGTGCAGATTGTCACAGCCAGACCCCTGTGACAGGCTGCTCAGAAGCAGCGTGTCTGTCACCTTGTGACCCACGCTTGCCACTTCCCTAAGGAGGGGGAGGGGCCCAGGCTGACCTGAGAGAATAAAGTGTCCTGGGACAGGAGGGCCCTGCAAGCCCCCACCTACTAGAGACCCTAGAGTGACGCGACTGGGAGTAATCAGACCGGCTCTGCTTCTCCATCCCATGACCCGCTGAGTCAAAGCTCCGGTTCTATACAAAGGCCACGTGCGTCTTGGAGTCAAAGAACTGGTTACTCACTGTTTTGGGGACAATCTGTTTCTTGGGCTGCCCAATCTTGAAAGGAATCCTGTGAGAGAGACAGAGAGAGATGAAGAGGGAGGTTAGGAGAAATGGGGAAGGACGTGGCTGAAAAGATTCAATGAGGTACGGCCACTTCTCCCCTGGAAGGGGTGCCTCACCTTAGGGTACTCATACCACATGACTTGGGTCGAGGACCATCAGCAGCCAGGCAGCAGTGGTCCTCCACGGACACGCAGATGGAGATGCCCTGAGCACTACTGTCTGTTGTTTAAACACACTGCAAAGGTGAAGCCAGGAAAGGCGAGACACTGTACTAGCAACAGTCACTACAAAGCTTGCATCTTGGGGAGTGGCTAGGGCAGAGACGTCACATGCTCACCTGGACAGTTCTCATCCTTGAAAACATGCCTTTAAAAAACCACCACAAAACCCACTATCATCTCCCCCCAAATAAATAAATAAATAGAAGAAAACAAAAAACCCACTCTCATCTGTCCCTATTTTTCTAGAGAGAGACACACTGTGGAGGGCATTTTTTCTTTAACCTGAATTTTAAAAATATGTATTTATTTATATATTTGGTTGCACTGGGTCTTCGTTGCAGCATGTGGGATCTAGTTCCCTGAACAGGGGTTGAACCCAGGCCTCCTGCATTGAGAGCATGGAGTCTTAATCACTGGACCACCAGGGAAATTCTGAAACTGTGGAGAGCTTCTTGTGGGGCTGGGGAGAGAGGACAAATTGCAGGGGCATTAAGGATCAGTCAGGCTGGGTTATGTCCCGCAAGAACTGACAACATCTAAATAAAGCTAGCTTGGTGAAGAATCTGAATTCAGCTCAAGGTTGGCTCGAACTTGCTGGGAAGCTCTGCCCCTCAGGTTGTCCACCTGGAAATGGAAGACAGCTTGCCCTGACGGGAGGAAGGTCATGGTGGAAGAGTCTAACCCCACCTCCCCTCTCACGGACAGGCTGCCCTTCCCCAGGACTGTGCCAGGACTTAATCTCCTACTCTGGGAAACAAGAGGGTTAAACTGGGAGTCTACAAGTCTACAAGCTTCCTTCAGGTGCTGAAAATTCTACGATCCTATAATTCTGAGACTTAAAGAAGCCACAATGCAACCCAACAGCTACAGAAGTACAGGCTTCTCCTACCCAGGCAGGAGGGAGGGAAGCCTTCCTGGCCGGGATCAGCTCAGGGAAGAGCCCTCGGGGTGCGGGTTGGACCCCCGTCAAGGCTCTCCTTCCAGGCTCAGGACCAGTGGTCCCTTCCATTCAAACCTCCCGCTCCCACCGCATCCCTCACCCCCTCCCTACACACATCCCTCTCCTGGAGCCTGACTTCTGGCCCGCACTGACCAACACTGCCACTAAACCCAATGGTATAATTAACCACCGATAATAACCCCAGACAACGATCTGGTTGAGAGGATGGGCTGGCCTGAGTCACAGCGGTTTAAATTTAATTTCTGGAGGACATCCTGTTTATTGTTAACCCAGCCCCGTAATTTGGGAGTGTTAACCCTTTGGCGGCTGGCTCATTCACGTGGCTTCTGTAAACAAATCAGCTCTGGCTGTGTCATTACCAGGGAAAGGGAAGCGATGGAACAGAAAAGCAAAGGGAAAAAAAATGAAATTGCTACTTCTTTTTCTCAGACCTGAAGAAGACAGGTTAAGGGGAGAGCCTTAGACTCCTCCCCCTCCCCCCAGTTACTTTTCCCCTGATTGACACAATGGTTTTGGACAGTGAGACACTGCCTTCAAGGACCATTTTGGTAACAGTGCAAATGAGATCCTGGTGGCATTGCAAAAGGACTGATCCTGCTCTGTGGCAAGCATAAGGCCTATAAAAAGCTCGAGACCAGGAATCAGAAACCTTGGTCTCTGCCTCTGACTAGTTTCTTAGACAAACTATAAAACAAAGGAGTTGGACTAGGTGGTCCTTTCAGCTTATCTAAAACCTGAATTCTACACTGAATTTCCCTTCCAAGAATGTGGGGAGCAGGATAAGAATTCCAAACATGACTCGGAGCAGCCATCAAAGTGATTCTAGCTTGGCGTCTGGTACTACTGCCTCCCCGGTGGCTCTGATGGTAAAGAACCCGCCTGCCGTGCGGGAGACCTGGGTTCCATCCCTGGGTTGGGAAGATCCCCTGGAGAAGCGAATGGCAACCCACTCCAGTATTCTTGCCGGGGAAGTCCCATGGACAGAGGAGCCTACATGCAGGCCACAGTGCATGGGGCTGCAAAAGAGTCGGACGTGACTGAGCAGCTAACACACACACACATCACCGCCAACTAGAGACAAAGGAATTAGGAACCTCGGTTCCATTATTTGTGGTGCCACAGCCTCTTTCTCTCTAAATCTTAATTTTAGAATCACGGTATTTTTAGAGCTGCGAGTTACCATAGAAATTTTTCCAGTTCAACCCTCTCATTTGGTGGATGGAGAAGGAGATATGGCGGGGCGCAGTGACGGGCCCAGGGTCGCGCAACGACAGGACGCAGAACAAACTGTCAGGGCCTCGATTTGTCCACGTTTCTCTCGGCTTCTCAGAGTGTAGTACTCTTTCACACGAACACATTCCTTCCCATGTATCTGAAGAAATTATGAAAGACCATCTGACCACAATACCTCATCTTAAAATACTATGGATTTTACAAAGGGTTCATGGTTATGAGACAGGACACGAAAAGAGGACCGTGTTATCAGGAGACTGGTGCTGAAAGGGGTGCTTCTACACAAATGAGAGGCTACATGCACCGTGTAGATGGAGCCAGGTCTCTGTAATCTCACTGTCAGCAACTGACAATCACCTAGAACTTTATCATTCAATTCTGATCAGGTTTCAGTTCACCTCTTCAAAAGCCATCTCCCTGCCTGAAGAATGCTTTTCTTTAAAAAAAAAAAGTTACTTTTAATTTTAAAAGTTTCAGGTTTACAGAACAATTGTGAAGACAGTCCCTAACTCCATATATTCCACACCCAGTTTCCCTTATTATTAACCTCTTACAGTTGCATGGTATATTTATTACAATTAAGAAGCCAGTCCTGAGATATCAAAGTCTGTGCTTTACTCAGATTCCCTTAGTTTTGACCTCAGGTCCTTTTGAAGTTCAGGATCCTAGCCAGGCTGCTGCATTCCGTTTAGTTGTTAAGTCTCCTTAGCCTCCTCTTGATCTTTTCTCAGACCTTCCCAGTTTTCTGATGACCCTGACCATTTTCAGGAGTGCTGGTCAGGTATTCTATGGACGGTCCCTTGGCTGGGGTTTGTCTGCTCTTTTTCTCATGACTGGATTGGGGTTACAGGTTGTGGGGGGTTTGAGCTATCAATGTGACTTTTTGGAAAAACAAAACAAAACAAAAAAAACTTACCATTGGAATTTTCTAAAAATTCTTTACTGACTTTGTAAACAATATTGCTTCTGATCTATGTTTTGCTTTTTTTTTTTTTTTGGCCTCGAGGCATGTAGGATCTTAGCTCCCGGAGCAGGGATCCAGCTTGCACCCCCTGCACTGGAAGGCCCAGTCTGAACCACTGGACCGACAGGGAAGTCTCTCAGCGTGACTTCTTGCGGTTGATGTGAGCCTCGGTCACCGGGCGGATCGAAGCAGTGTTTCTTGGGATTCTCCCCTCTATGGTCACTTCCCAGCCCCACGCCGATACGCCCCCTCCCCTCTTTGGAAGGAAGCCACTATGGAACAGCCCATACTTAAGGAGGCGTTATACTCCACCTCCTGGAGGGCAGAGTATTGGCACAAGTCGTTTGGGATTCCGCACGGGAGAATTCTGTTCTTCGTTTATTTATTTATTCAGTCATTTGTATAAACGCATATTTATTTTATATGATTTACAACCCAATACTACTTTATTTGTCCTTCCGACTGTTCCAGCTTTGGGAGCTCCTTTAGTTGGCTCCTGTGTCCTTTTGACACACCCACATCAGTGTTGTGTGTGTTTTGTTTAGTACTTCCTTGCTTTCTGGACAACAAGATGCTCATTGTGTACATTTCCTGCAGCAGCCCTGGAACTGGTGAAGGGACTTCCGAAACCAGTAGTCACTGTGCCTCTTAATACGGTCTCGCTCTGCCTTTTAGCTTCCTTTCTCTTTCAGCCAATGCAACTACCACCCTGACTCAGCCAAGCGGCTGTTCATTTATTCCCCAGATCCTAAATCCCTGTCCCAAAGTGGGATGTCCATTTTTTTTTTTTTAGCATCAACACTATTATTTACAATTTCATCAGGATTAAAGGTATAAAACTTGGGGCAACTGGGACATACAGCCATTCCACCCACAGGGAACCCTTCCCTTCTCTTGGTTTCATCAAAGCTGTTCTGAGTCTCAAACTTTTGTTGACCTTCTTTGAAAGTCGATGACTTTATTTGGCATTTTAAAATATTCTACCTTTTACAGTTGATTACATTTCATCTCTTTAAAAAGTAAAACATGCTCATCAGAGAAAACTTGAGAAATACAGAAAAGCCTAGAAGAGAGAAAAAAGAGACAGAAAGAGGAGAAAAAGAAAAAAACCCCAAACAGCCCCCGGTCTCCTATCAAAAGACAACCAAGGTTAGTGTTTTTGTGTTAATTATATTTTAACATTTGCAGGAAAAAAAAAAAAACACATACACACACAAAACAAAACAAAGCTTGAAGGAGATATGCCAAATGTTAGTAGTTAATTCTGGGTGGTGGGAATATGATTACTGTTCTCTTCTTTGCACTTTCCCTACTTCTCAAATAAACTTAAGAAAAAATTTACTTTTTTTCTTGACTATAAAAATAACACCTGATCAGTGTTGAAAACTATGAAGAACACAACACAGATACAAACACACAAAATCCCAGAGAAAAAGTACCACCTAAATCTCAGTGTACATGAGTGTGCACACGTATACAGATGTATTACTTACACGACTTTTAAAAAATAAAGGGACCATATATCAGGAGTGTTTTTATATGCCAACTTAGTTTTCATTGGCCTTTTTCTTTTTTTATTATTTATTTTTAATTAGTTTATATTGTTTTTAATTAAAGGATAACTGCTTTACAATATTCTATTGGTTTCTGCCATACAGCAACATGAATCAGTGATAGGTATACATATATTCTCTCCCTCTAAACCTCCCTCCCACCCCATCCTACCCCTCTAGGTTGTTGCAGAGCCTTAGTTTGAGTTCCAAGTCATTCATCAGATTCCCACTGGCTATCTATTTTACATATGGTAATGTATATGTTTCCATGCTTCTGTCTCCATTCATCCTCATCTTTCCCTCCTCCCCTGTGTTCATAAGTCTGTTCTCTACGTCAGCATCTCCATTGCTGCCCTGCACCATCTTTCTACATTCATCAGCACCATCTTTCTAGATTGCATATGTATGTGTTAAAATATGACATTTGTTTTCTGACTTCACTCTGTATAATAATTAGCCTGCCTTTTAAGAGCTAACTAGTATCTCATTCATCAACTGTACCACTAGTTTTCTTTTTGGACTCACATCGCTCACTTACTGTTCATTTCAACTGCTTCAAGCTTTTCTTCTCTTGAAAATGAAAAGGAATGGCTAAATCTTTGGGCACATCAAGGATTAGTTATAATTAGTTGGAATTGTTGGGTCAAAGGATACCTGCAGGTTCAAGGTTTTGATTCACTTGCCAAATGGATCCTGAGACAGATTGAAACAGTTTGTATATTTTTAAAGGACTGAAATAGTTTCTATTTTGCTACCAGCGCTTTGGACAGTGTATCAGGATTCTTTTCCTGGCTTACTGTTTTCCTCTCCATTTTATACGTGTGTGTGTGTGTGTGTGTGTGTGTGTGTGTGTGTGTGTGTGTGTATTTAACGGACAGAAGGTTTTAATTAGTATGAAGCCAAAATGACCAAGTCTATCTTTTTCCTTTACGATTTCTTCTTTTGATATCCTACAAAGCCCTGCCTCCTCCACCCCAACACAGAAAAATTCATCTAGATTTATTACTTTTATGATTTACTCTTTAAGCTTTGCTCTTATTAAAGCTATACATGTGCACTGTTTAACAAGGGAACAATGTTTGCTAGGCAAAACATTAGGTTCTAGGCTCCCCAATCTCAATT
The DNA here is from genome assembly GCF_016772045.2 of Ovis aries. Lineage (NCBI taxonomy): Eukaryota > Metazoa > Chordata > Mammalia > Artiodactyla > Bovidae > Ovis > Ovis aries. The sequence continues at coordinate 42,994,347 of NC_056055.1, read as the reverse complement.
GCTTGAGATGAGCACTTCTAACTTGGCTGTTCTTTTTTGGTTGTTGTTTTTTGATATGTACCTTTGCATCTTTAAATAGAAAATGTAAGCATTGCCCCTCAGTGATTATTAGGTTTCAGGCCCTAGCTATTGACTTTTTATAGTGGAAGATTTAACTAAACAAACACATGCACCTCTTTTGGGTCTTCACCCCTATTACCAAAGGCATATTTGCAACTCTGTCTTCTCAATAGAGTTATACTGTGATCTGGTTAGATTCATATGAAATACACTATTAGGAACATAATGTGATTTGTTTTCCTTCCTGCATGTGGCAGCCAGCAGACTGTTCAGCCTCAGCCAAATCTTCAGGAGACAGCAGAGTTCCCAAGCCAAACTCCCCAGCTGAGCCACTCCCAAATTCCTGACAATCTGAAACTGGTATTGTTGGGAGGCACTGTTGGTGGCTGGGTGGGGAGGGAGGTAATCTGTTACACAGCAACACAGAACTCCGAACACTGCATAAGTTTCCCTAAAAATAGTTTTTACTTTCACATGCTTAATTTTCTATGTTGAGCCCTAATCCTCTCTCAGTTGTCTAAATCTACCCAGTACATTCCCTTGTATTAGGTATTCTATCACCTTCCCTTCCTGAAAGTCTCTACTGGAGCTTTGAACCTAGTCTGGATGGACTGCCTCTCCTGGGCTCTCCCATCACCATCTTCACAGGGATTTCTTTGGCCTCTCTCGTAGGAGCTTCTCCACCTGGACTCTGAGTCTTCCTTTCTTGGTTTAGTCCTCATTTGGGTGGACAAAGTGTAAGGGAGATCATTTTTTAAAAAATATATTTATTTGGTTGTGCCAGGTCTTAGTTGAAGCATGTGGAATCTAGTTCTCTGACCAGGGATTGAACCCGGGCCCTCTGCATTGGGAGTGTGGAGTCTTAGCCACTGAACCACCAACGAAGTCCTGGAGATCATTTTTGAGACGGCACAACCCAAACTCTTTTTACCCTATCCTCACGCTATAGTTACTTGGACTGGGTATAGAATTATAGGCTGGGAATGACTTCCAGAATCTCAAAGGCACTGGTTCCTTGGCTTCTCTTTTCCCAGTACCTTTTAGGTGGTGAAGTCTGAAGCCACTCGGATTCCCAAACCTTTGCATGGGATCTGCTTTTTATTCTCTTCATGCAAGCTTCGAGGATCAGATGTGCGTCCTCTGCAGTGCAGAATTTCACAACAGTGTACCTTGTGGTGTTTTTATCCATTGTGCTGGGGTATTCACAGGACTCTGTTAAGTGCTGGGGTATTCACAGGACTCTGTTAAGTTAGCCATTTATAATCTTTAGTTCTTGGATTAAAGGAGACTTTGTTGTTGATGACCCACTCCCATTTTCTGTTTGCCTTTTAAAAAAATTTCTGAAATAATTCTGGTGCTGACCTTGGTTGGTCCTCTAATTTCTTTTTCTCAATGTTTCCTTGCTTTTTAATATTTCTAAAGAGATTTTCATTTCTGCTATCATGTTTTTCATTTCAACAGCTCTTCTTAATTTTCAGGATGTCTTTTCAAAAAAAGAGTAACCTGTTTTTACTTATCAGATGCTTTATCTGAAACTTTCAATGAGAGCTTTGAAAAGAGCTTCCTCTAATTCCTTTAGAGTCTCAGTTTCCCTTCAAGTTGCTTTTTTGGTTTGTTTTAGTCTCCGTTTTTCACACTAAATATGTCCCTTGGATGAACAGTACTTGGTTATCTTCTCAAATATATGACTAGGACCCAAAAGGCAGCTGTGAGTACATGAATAGTGTCTGTCTATTGTGTAGGATGATCTGGCTGAGAAGTCTTATAGGGGATCCTTGATGTCAGTAGCTGATCTTTTCTCTGAGGGAGGTGAAATTCCCTAGAGATGATTCTTCCACTCCCATGCACTGGATATAAAGACCTAGCTCACTGTTCTGGGATCGCAGGGAGCAGACGAGGCCGTGTGTGTGCACGTGGGGAAGGGGTGTGTCAGCACTCCATATGCATTCACCCACTTCGTCGCCTGTGAAGTCCTACCCGCACCTGCGCCTGAAGCGGGTCTAGGTGTTGTGGCCCTGAAGTGTACACAATTCTGCATGCCCTTTTAGAGAAAGAGATTGCAAAGCTGCAAATGTAAAAATAGGTCTGATAGTGAATGTTTATTTAGACAGAGAAAGAGCATCATAAATTACAAGTTATAAAACCTGACAAATAACATGAACATCAGAAAATCAAGACTAACCTAATATTTTTATTAATCATCTGCCTGACACACCTTTATATTTACTTCTCTACTTTTTTTTTTTTTGGCTGCATGGTCTATGATTGCCTCTTCATATGACACAGACTTGATAAATCATTTTCTTAGAAAAGAAAGATAATTTAGCCTTTTTCCCAGTGGCATTGATTGAAATTTGTTTTCTATTACTGACAGTTTAGAAAAGCTTTTTTATGCAGCTTACTGGTAACATGGGACTTTCCTGGTGGCTCAGACGGTAAAGTGTCTGTCTACAATGCGGGAGACCCAGGTTCGATCCCTGGGTTGGGAAGATCCCCTGGAGAAGGAAACGGCAATCCACTCCAGGACTATTGCCTGGAAAATCCCATGGACAGAGGAGCCTGGTGGGCTGCAGTCCATGGGGTCGCAAAGAGTTGGACACGACTGAGCGAGCCCGACCCACCTTTATATTTACTTCTCTACTTTTTTTTTCGGCTACATAGTCTATGATTGCCTCTTCATATGACACAGACTTGATAAATCATTTTCTTAGAGAGAAAAGAAAGATAATTCAGCCTTTTTTCCAGTGGCGTTGATTGAAATTTGTTTTCTATTACTGACAGTTTAGAAAAGCTTTTTTATGCAGCTTACTGGAAACATATAAATACAATATAAATTTTAGGACTGTTGTAAAATTTATGAAAATCTCATGTTTCTTTCATAAGTAAACTGTAAGATTTCAGGGCACATTTCAGATTTTCTTGTACAATGACTAATCTTAAATGCTCTCTGAATTAATGAGAGAAACTGGCTTGTCACTGATGTCCTTGTAGGAGGGCATACCATGAGTTTTATGTTTTCTTTGTTATGTCTCTCATGTTAAATCCATTAGAAATTTAAATGTTTTAGCAACATGTTCATATGATTTGCTCCTCCTCATTAGCTGGATTATCAAATAATCATCACTTCTATTTAAAACTGATCCATTCTCTTAATGAATTGCTAGCTTTTGGTACAATGTGACATTGTTTTGTTACACTTTACTTGATTTCAGAATAATATGTATTATTTCATTGCCCCCCCATCACTTGTTTTGTGTTTTATTTTTATCGAATTTTTCTTTTAACTATAAAATAAATTTGAAGATGTCCAAAAAAGGTATATCCTTTGTATATTTCCAACTTAGGAGTCTATAATTTGTCACTTGGTTTATTAAAGATTTCCAAAAATCTCCTTACAAATTGAAGTCAAAACAGCAAACTTTCAATTCAACATCCCCCCACCCCAATCCTGTCCCATCTCAAAAAAGGTCTAGGCTACTCTAAAGCTGCCTGACATGAAGAGGAGTATATAGAAGAAAAAGGAGGACCTAGAGATTGTAATACTGAGTGAAGTCACACAAAGACAGACATCATATGATACTGCTTTTATATGGAATCTAAAAAAATGGTACAGATGAACCTTTTACAAAATAGAAACTGAGTCAGATGTAGAAGACAAACTTATGGTCACCAAGGTAAAAAGATCAAGGAGGAATAAATTGGGAGTTTGGGACTGACATATACATACTACTATATATGAAATAGATAACTAAGCAATAAGGACTTGATGTGTAGCACAGGGAACTCTACTCAATACTCTGTAATAATGTGTAAGGGGGGCCTCACAGGGGCTCAGTGTTAAAAAAGAAAAGAAAAGAAAAGAAGAACCCTGCCTGCCCATTCAGGAGATGCAGGAGACTCAGGTTTGATCCCTGGTTGGGAAGATCCCCTGAAAAGGAAATGACAGCCCACTCCAGTATTTTTGCCTGAAAAATCCCATGGACAGAGGAGCCTGGTGAGCCATAGTCCATGGGGTTGCAAAGAGTTGGACGTGACTGACCTACATGGGAACCTACACACACAACCTACATGGAAACAGAATCTAAAAAAGAATGGATACAAGTATTTGTATAACTGATTCACTTTGCTCTACAGCAGAAACTAACACAACATTGTAAATCAACTGTACTAAAAAAAAAAATAGTAAAAAAAGAAAATGGAAGAAAGGAAGGCAGAGGTATTCTTAACTGAGTGCAGTATAAATACATTTCCGAAGTTTATGGAAATAGGATTATTTGCACACATGGCTAGGTTTCCTACCAGGGCCCTGGACAAAGTCCATGTAAGCAAGGGGCCCTGAAGTTGAGGCTTTATTAGTTTCACACAGTAAATCCACTTTTGTGTGCCCCCGTAGAGAAACTCTCTGCTTCACACTCTTCAGGGTGGAGCCCTTTCATTCTTATGCTAGGGTGAGGTGGGGACAGTCTCTGGGGAAATGGACCTGGGGAGGAGATGGTAGGACTCTCAACTTTTTCATAGGCAGCTTTCAACCAGTCTTCCTAACCTGAGTGTTTGGCTTCACTTCACTTCTAGAGGTGTCCAGGGCCACCAATTCCTGAACTTTTGAGGATTTTATGATGGAAGTTCTTGGTTTTCCTGAATGCCAGTTCATGATCTGGCTTCCTGGGAAATGCAAAGTCCGTTACTCAATGTAACTGCATTCTAAACCCCAAGTGTTGTTGATAACAAATACCAAAAAGCAAAGATTAAAAATCTAGAGTAGAGGTTAGACTCTCAAAAATACAATATTTAAAAAACAAACAAAACAAAATCACAAAGATTATAAAAATATATATATGAAGTTTGCTTTAAAAATAGGGTCTTTTTTTTTTGCAAGACAGGAAACACAGAAAAGATGTATAAACTTGAACCCCAAACAACAAAGTAAATGGCAATGGGATCATACTTATCAATAATTACCTTAAATGTAAATGGGTTGAATGCCCCAACCAAAAGACAAAGACTGGCTGAATGGATACAAAAACAAGACCCCATATATGCTGTCTACAAGAGACCCACCTCAAAACAAGGGACACATACAGACTGAAAGTGAAGGGCAGGAAAAAGATATTGCACACAAATGGAGACCAAAAGAAAGTAGGAGTAGCAGTACTCATATCAGATAAAACAGACTTTGAAATAAAGGCTGTGAAAAGAATCACTCCAAGAAGAAGATATAACAATTATAAATATATATGCACCCAACATAGGAGCACCGCAATATGTAAGGCAAATGCTAACAAGTATGAAAGGGGAAATTAACAATAACACAATAGGGGGAGACTTTAACACCCCACTCACACCTATGAACAGATCAACTAAACAGAAAATTAGCAAGGAAACACAAACTTTAAATCATACAATGGACCAGTTAGACCTAATTGATATCTATAGGACATTTCACACCAAAACAATGAATTTCACCTTTTTTTTAAGTGCACACGGAATCTTCTCCAGGATAGATCACATCCTGGGCCATAAATCTAGCCTTGGTAAATTCAAAAAAGTTGAAATCATTCCAAGCATCTTTTCTGATCACAATGCAGTAAGATTAGATGTCAATTACAGGAAAAAAAAAACTATTAAAAATTCCAACATATGGAGGCTGAACAACACGCTTCTGAATAACCAACAAATCACAGAAGAAATAAAAAAAGAAATAAAAATATGCATAGAAACGAATGAAAACCAAGTGTTGTTGATGTCTCTATTTTCCTTGAATTTGTAGGTTCATGATTTAAAAAAAATCACCTCACTGTGTTTCTTGTAGGATTTGTAAGGGAGATAAAACTAGATGCATAATATTACACAGTATAATGTATAATGTGCTATATATATAGATACATTATATTATACTATATATACCTAGTTTCTCTCTCACAAATCCCACAACCTGTCACCTCTACTCAGAACCTGCTTTATTAATCTTAAATAACAACTTTATGAGATGAAATTCACATACTATAAGATTCATTCTTTTATAAGTGTACAATTTGGTGTTTTGGGTATATTCACAGACTTGTACAACTCGCATCACTAATTTTATTTCTGGCCATGCTGTGCAGCTTGTGGGATCTTAGTTCCCGGACCAGGGATTGAACCTGCACCCTTGGCAGTGAAAGCAGAGTCCTAACCACTGGATTGCCAGAGAATTCCCACCACTAACTAATTTTAGAACATTTTTATCACCCAGAAGGAAACCCTGTATCTATTAGCAGTCATTCATCATTTAAAGCTCGACATTCAGAAAACTAAGATCATGGCATCCAGTCCCATCACTTCACAGCAAATAGATGGGGAAACAGTGGGTGACTTTATTTTTCTGGGCTCCAAAGTCACTGCAGATGGTGAATGCAGCCATGAAATTAAAAGACACTCCTTGGAAGGAAAGTTATGACCAACCTAGACAGCATATTAAAAAGCAGAGATATTACTTTGCCAACAAAAGTCTGTCCAGTCAAGGCAATGGTTTTTCCAGTGGTCATGTATGGATGTGAGAGTTGGACTATAAAGCAAGCTGAGTGCCGAAGAACTGATGCTTTTGAACTGTGGTGTTGGAGAAGGCTCTTGAGAGTCCGTTGGACTGCAAGGAAATCCAACCAGTCCATCCTAAAGGAGATCAGTCCTGGGTGTCCATTGGAAAGACTGATTTTGAAGCTGAAACTCCAATACTTTGGCCACCTGATGCAAAGAGCTGACTCATTTGAAAAGACCCTGATGCCGGGAAAGATTGAGGGCAGGAGGAGAAGGGGACAACAGAGGACGAGATGGTTGGATGGCATCACTGACTCAGTGGACAAGGGTTTGGATGGACTCTGGGAGTTGGTGATGGACAGGGAGGCCTGGCGTGCTATGGTTCATGGGGTCACAGAGTCGGACACTACTGAGCGACTGAACTGAACTATTTTGTAGTGTAGCAGAAAGACACTTTCAGTCTCTCAGGATTTGCATATTCTGGATATTTCACATAAATAGAATTATATAACATGTGGCCTTTTGTGTTGGCTTCTTTCACTGAGCAAAATGTTTTCAAGGATTAGCCATGTTGCGGCATGTATGAGTATGATGTTGAGCATCTTTTTTGGTGTTTATTAGTCATTTGTGTATCTTCTCTGGAGGAAACATCCATTCAAATTGTTAGCCCATTTAAAAACTTGATGTTCTTTTAACTGTTAAGTTGTAAGAGTTCTTTATATACTCTGGGTACAAGTCCCTAATCAGAAATGTTTTGCAAATATTTTCTGTCATTTGTGATTTGTTTTTTTCTACTTTCTTCATGGTGTCCTTTGAAGAATTAAAGTTTTAGATTTTGAAATAGCCAAATCTATGTTTTCTTTTGTTGTTTGTGGTTTTGGATTTTGTATCTAAGAATTCTTTGCCAAATCCAAGGTCAGGAAGATTCACATTTATGTTTTCTTTACTTAGAGCATTCTAGTTTCAGCTCTTATGTTTAGGTCTTTGATCCTTTCTAACTTCAGTACATAGTGTAGTAAGGGTCCTACTTCATTGTTTCACATGGGGCCATGTGGTTATCTCAATATTGTTGGTTGAAAAGACTTTCCTTTTCCGTAGAACTGTCCTGACATCCTTGTTAAAAATCAACAGACCATATGTAAAGGTTTATTTCTGGACTCTATTCTACTCCATTGATTTGCATATCTATCCTAATGCTGGTACTACACTGTCTTAATTACTGTTGCTTTGTAATAAGTTTTGAGATTGGGAAGAGTAAGTCCTCCAACTTTGAATTTCTTTGCTAAGACTGTTTTGGCTATTCTGTGTCCCTTGAATTTCCAAATGAATTTTAGTGGTTTGTTTTTTATATTTAAATCTTTACTCCATGTAGAGTTTGAGTGTATGGTTAGCCAGTTGCTTTAACGTGATTTTAAAAAATAATCTTTAAAATATATATATATATATTTGTTTTAAATGACCATTTTTAAAGTCTTTATTGAATTTGTTACAATATTGTTTCTGTTTTACATTGGCCATGAGGGATCATGTGGGATCATAGCTCCCCAACGAGGGATCAAACCTGTATCCCCTGCATTGGAAGGCAAAGTCTTAACTACTGGACCACCAGGGAAGTCCCCCCGCAAAAATTAATCTATCTTTGAAAAATCATTTTATTAGTGTTAAACATTTCCACTCTATACCACAAGTAGGTCCACTCTCTTTCGAACACAGATTTAATTATTAGGTTTATAACAACTCAAATCTTTCTCATTACATTTCTTTTTTAGGTAATTTCTTGGCTACTTTGTTTTCAGATTTAAGATGAAATTCAAAATCATGTGCTGTATCCTCCCTTCTAAATCAGGATATTTATTACTGAAAATATATTCAGTTCAGTTCAGTTGCTCAGTCGTGTCTGACTCTTTGCAACCCCAGGCCTCCCTGTCCATCACCAACTCCTGGAGTTTACTCAAACTCATGTCCACTGAGTCAGTGACGTCATCCAACCATTTCATCCTCTGTTGTCCCCTTTTCCTCCTGCCTTCAATCTTTTCCAGCACAGGGTCTTTCCAAATGAGTCAGTTCTTCACATCAGGTGGCCAAAGTATTGGAGTGGCATCGGTCCTTCTAATGAATATTCAGGACTGATTTCCTTTAGGATGGACTGGTTGGATGTTCTTGCAGTCCAAAGGACTCTTAAGTCTTCTCCAACACCACAGTTCAAAAGCATCCATGCTTCGGTGCTCAGCTTTCTTTATAGTCCAGCTCTCACATCCATCCATACATGACTACTGGAAAAACCATAGCTTTGACTAGACGGACCATTGTTGGCAGAGTAATGTCTCTGCTTTTTAATATGCTGTCTAGGTTGGTCATAACTTTTCTTCAAAGGAGCAAGCGTCTTTTAATTTCATGACTACAGTCACCAGAAGATTAAACTCAGAGATTCTTACTAAAGTCAGAAGCATCATTTTCTGCAAATTCTAGCCAATGCCATTAGACAATAAATAGATATTAAATATTGGGGAAGAAGAGGAATATCTTAGTTATTTTTATTTTTTACAGTTATTTTTAAATGAAACGACTATTTGGAGCCCTAAAAAAATAAAGTGATTTTGGAGCCCCCCAAAAATAAAGTCTGTCGCTGTTTCTACTGTTTCCCCATCTATTTGCCATGAAGTGAAAATACATTATATTTATAAATTAACTTATGAAGAACTTACATCTTTATCTACATTAGGTTTGTTCATTTAGGGCCAAAACATTTCTTTCCAGTCATTCGAGTCTTTTCATCACTTCCTTTGGCCTTAAGAGTTTTTTCATATAGGTCTGCTACATTTATTTTGTTAAATATTAACATCCCAAAGAACACTTACTGGTGAAATTTTTTGCCCTACATGTCTTAGGTGCACTCCATGGAATTTTATATTTTGGTTATGCTACGAATGGATTCTCTTTTTCACTTCATCTTCCTGGTACACAGGAAAGCTGTGGGGTGTTAAATATTTACCCCACAACCAGTCACCACACCTATATATTTAACCTAGTCTTAAAAGCCCAAGAAATTTGGCTGGCAAGAAAAAAAGAACTCACTAGGTTTTCCAAATAGTCATATCATTTAAAAATAACTGTAAGATTTTCCTCTTCTTCCCCAATATTTAATATCTATTTATTGTCTTGTATTATGGCATTGGCTAGAAATTACAGAAAATGATGCTTCTGACTTTAGTAAGAATCTCTGAGTTTAATCTGCTGTAGAACAAGAAGAAGGCTCCTGGTTTCAGCCAAGTAGCCTCCCACTGGGTTGGCCAAAAAGTTCATTTAGGTTTTTTCTGTATGATAGTAGAAAAGCCTGAAAGAACATTTTGGCCAATCCAATAATAGTAAGGACATATTTTTCAGTTTCCAGTTTACTGAAAGATATAAAGATTGGACTTTTGAATTATATCAATGCCTTTTCAGCATGCATTAATTGACCAGTTGGTTGGCCTATGACCTTGTGCTGTGATGAACTGTGTGAATGCATGTCTCCAGAATGAGCCATCCTTTCATTACTGAAGTAAGCTCTATTTGGTAAAAAGTACAGGTTAATTAACTCTGATGTGTACACATCTTGTTTTCTCATTACACCACAGAAGCACCTCAAGGGTCGGGACTCTTGACTTATGGTTCTGTGCATCTCCTGCAAGTGCTGTGCTAGGCACAGTGCTATTCTCAACCTTTCACTGAATGAACAGCCGGAGACTATGTATTAAGGGTATCCTTCATGCCTAGTACTGTGTGAGGATTAGGGATCTCAGGATGAACAAGGCAGACTCATTCTATGATTTCGTGGAGCTTATAGTCTGGTTTCATACACATATTAAGCAGGTAATGAATGACTAAATGAATGAGTAAAATGAGACCATTGCCCCCAGGGCCCTATCAAATAGCACACTCTAATTTAGGGCTCCTGAAAAAAGCTACTCTTAGATCAGGCTATATACAGAACAAAGAAAGGTAGTATCATTGTCCTTGGTCTCCCAATCCTTATCTAGTTATAATAAAAACCTAAAAAGGCATCACCAGCCACAAGCACCAGCTGGGGTCAAGGCAAAGTACATTCAGTGGAGACCGAGAGAACAGAGCTGGCCTTTGGCGCTGGCAGTAAAGCCTGGCCAAGTTAGCAGCGTATGGGTCAAGGGAACACATTCTCAAGAGCCTGAGAGGAAATGTGAAAGGAGAAGAGTCTCCTGGGTTTCTTCTCAGGCTGCCAAAGGGCAAATGTGCTCTGCTCTGCCAGAGGAAGAGCCAGAGAACTTGGGCAGGTGGTCTGATGGAAGGATCAGATTCTCTGCCGCTGAAGTAGTAAAGGGTGGAGAGAGAGCAAAGCAACTTTAAGGCAACTGACTCTTCGGCCTCTTCGCCTCCTTGACCTCGGGATTTCACCCTGTGGTTCAAGGCCCCCACAGGGATGTCCTCAGAAGCAGCAGCAAGAGTGGCAGCACGGCAGCATCTCTTGAGGGCACTGCTGCCCTGGCATAGCTGGGGCTCTGGGATGAGGGGCTCACTGGGCTTCCAGACTTCTGTTCTCCTCCTCCTTGTCCTCACAGCTCTCCCCTTGGAATCGGGCGCGGAGGCGGGCGGTCAGGAGAGGTCCAGAGAGGAGATGGGGCTCGCTCCCCAGAGAACCTCTAAACTCTGGAGCTATCAGAAAGGCTGTGAGCTCCCAACCCAGGGAGTGGGCTTCCTTACTTGGTTCTCCTTGCCATTCCATAAATACGAGCATCAGAGGGCAGGGGAAGAAATATTTTGGTCTCGGGGACAAAATGGAGAAAACATTTCTCTCAGCCTTGCCCTTCTCCAACCCCCAGCCAGCCCCACCTCAAAAAAGAAAAAAAAAAGAAAAAAAGTTCTATGTGTACAGAGGGAAAGGGGAAGAGGGGGGAAAGGGTTCTATTTTCTTTCACAATAAAGAAAAGTCAACAGGATGTTCTCCAAAGCTACAAATATACTTTTCAAACAGTAAATATCTCTATTAGCAGCAGGATGCCAGTTGGCTAATTCTGTCTCAGTAAAACCTTTCCCAAAAAACTCCTGCTCTTGTGTAATGTCTATTTACAAAACCGGCTCTTGTGCCTTTTCAATTTGTTGGGTTTTTCAATCTTTTGTTTCCCCACCCCCTCCACGGCAGAGGCAGAGACTGAGAGGCAGCCCCAGATGGCGGCTGGGTGGGGATCCCCCTGGTCACCCCAGCTCCTCTCTCAAGCCCTGCCTTCTTTGGAGAGTCCTCTAGTCCATCACCAAGAAGAGATGAAAGAAGCTAAAATCTATGTCCTTCTCCCTGGCCTTCACTGGGCCTCTTGGATTTGTTTCTATGGAGGCTGAATGGGCCTAGGCCCCCGGCCGGGGGTGGAGAGAACCCTGGAATGATTCAGTCTACCCCCACCCCACCATCTTCCAGATATCTCCAGCTGAGCAAAGATCAGAGTTCGGGGTGGTGGGGAGAGGGAAGGCTGAGCAGAGAGTAGGAGGCAGTTGATAGTGGCTGAAATCCTGGCTCCCCAGGGAGTGGTCTGGGCCTGAGTCACCGTCTCGGCAAGAGCAGGAAGGTGGGCGAAAGGCAGCAGTTTCTGCAGGCTGGGAGGACGAGCCCCTCCTCCCCCAGCCCTCTGTCACTCTATTCTCGGGTAGCTGCTGGCTCTAGTCTGAGGCCCCCACCAAGGCTACCACCACCTTGACCATGAGAGAGAGGAAACAGCAGGCCGGGGCCAGGGCAGGGCTTACAGGGAGTCAGCTGGCTCCGGAGGAGCAGCTGCTCAAGGGATGCCATCTTCTCTGAAGGGCCAGCTGGCCACAATGCCTGGGGCCAAGGAAAGTTCAGCCGGAGCAAGGACGCGAGAGACCCCATCAGAAAGACAAATGGCCTGAGCTATGAACAACCAGTTTCCAGTGCCTACGACCACAGCCTCTCCAGCCCCACCTCAGTCCTTCCCCTAAATTAGCTGGATCCCAAACCAGAGCACAGAGGACACCACCCTCACTTGCCACTGGACCGAGGAGGTGTGTGTGTGTTTAAAAATAAAAGGCATGACTCTGTGACTTGGCCGATTCAGTGCTTGGACCAGCATGATCGCCCAGCTCAGCTGTGATCCCTCCTTCCCCACGCTCCTGGGGCTGACCTCTGAAAGCAAAGGCAGAATGAATCACAGAGTGTGGAGTGAGTTCATCCAATAAAGAGGCCATTTACTGAGCATCTACTATTGCCAGTTTCTGTGCTCACTGCTTCCGCTACGTCAGTTCATTCAAAGTGCTGCCCTCCCATATTTCACTCAAGAGACGGCGCACTGTGTGAGGGGATGGACTCCGGATCCAGGCTGCCTGGGTTCAAGATCTGGCTTTGCCAACTGCCAGCTATGAGACTTGACAAGTGACTTAATTTTCCTGTGTCTCAATTTCCCTGTCTATGAAATAGGATCATAATACAGCTATCGTATAGGGCGGCTGTGAAAGCTAAATGAGTTTACTCTTTACAATAGTTCCCGACCTATAATAAGCAGCCCATATCTGTCATAAAGATGAGGGTGGTGGTATCCTGATGATGCTAATCAAACTGAGGCCTAGATGGGGGACTTGCACAGAGTTACACAGAGGTTAAGTACGGTCAGGAGACCTGAAATGGTTGTTTTCTGTTTGGGGAGCACGCAGCAGTCCCATAACATAATCGCCACTACCAGGATCAAGTTGATATATTTGCTTACAATTGAGTGGTGACTTCCTCCTGATCACTAAAAGGATTTGTGACAGAAGTCTGGAGACTTTTGGAACATCCAAAGATCAAGAAAAGAGAGTAAGGAAGGCAATTCGGGGAGGTGGCTTGGACTTTTTTTTTTTTTTGCCTCTCTTTAAGAAACTCCTAATATTTGACAGACATTTAAAAAAAAAGGTTTTCCCATTTTATAAAAGGGGACCATAAGGCACTTGGAGGCGCAACGTTTGTCCTGCTTACTGGACAAGCCAGAGCTAAGTCTTCTTTGGCCTGACCTCCACTCTGATGGGCTCATGGAGGCTGAGATGCAGAGACTCTTGAGAAGCACCAGATGAGCTGAGGCACTAGCTCTGATCTCATTCTCACTCCTGTCCTTCACCAACCAGGAATCTTAAAAGCGCTTTTACTCTGTCAGGTCCTCTTCTCTGTTGAAGGTCTGGTCCCGAGAAGTGAGAGGAAGGCTGGGATGGACATCCACCTGTAGGCTCCCCTCCCTTGGTCATCCCCAGCTTTTGGTCACAGGAGGAAATGATTCTTTTGCTATGAGGTCAGCCCTAGCTATGATGCTGGTCAGGTGAGGCATGAAAATAGTTACAGAAATATTGGAAATGAAAAATTCTGGCACATGTATAATAAATACTCATGTATCTACCACGGAGCAATGTGAAACTCTTAACACTGAGCCACACTTGCTTCAGGTCTTATCCTTCAATCTATACAACAGCACAGATACTGCTGAAGCTCCTGGGGTTTTCCAACCTGATCCCATTTCCTTCTCCCCACCCCATTATCCTCGACATAACCACTACCCTGAATTCAGGGTGTATTATTCCCATATTTTCACTTCATAAATTTGAATCCATCAGCACAACACAGTACTGTTTCACAGGTCTAAACTTTATACAAATATGTGCTGGGCTTCCCAGGTGGCACTAGTGGTAAAGAACCCACCTGCCAATGAAGGAGACGTAAGAGACGTGGGTTCGATCCCTGGGTCGGGAAGAGCCTCTGGAGGAGGGCATGGCAACCCACTCCAGTATTCTTGCCTGGAGAATCCCATGGACAGAGGAGCTTGGTGTAAAAAATCTCCCCTATGGGGCAGAGTTGTATAATCACAAAAAAATGAGAAAAAGCAGGTCCCCACAGAGGTACAGAGTCTAACATGACTAAAGTGACTTAGCACACACAAACATTATACAAATAGTACAATAAACGTACCATTTGGAAACTTTATGTCTAGCATGATGTTTCTGAGACACACATGACTTCATTCATTTTGACTACAGCTTATTTTACTATGTAACGATAAAGTGTTTTATTTCCCCATTCTTCAGAGTCTGGACATCTATTAATACAAACAATGCAGCAGGGGCATTTCTGCCGCAGGCCTCCTGCTGCACAGGTGTAAAAGGTTAACTGGGTGAGGGGTAGGCCCAACTCTGACTGCGTGCGGAGCTGCAAAACCTCCCAGTGGTCATGTCAATTCCCCGCCCCCACCCCATGCAGTGGCTGTAGTTCCCACTGCTTCCTCAGACACCTGGCATTGCTAGACGAAATTTACCGTATCTTTTGCCAGTCCAATAGCTGTGAAATGGCATCTCATTTCTCACTGTTGGTTTAATCTCCCCTTGAATATTATTATTATTTTTTTTTTATGTGGACCATTTTTTTTTTAATGTGGACCATTTTTTAAAGTCTTTATTGAATTTGTTACAATATTGTTTCTGTTTTATGTTTTGGGTTTTTTTGGCCCCAAGCCCTGTGGGATCTTAGCTCCTGGACCAGGGATTGAACCTGCACTCCCTGCATTGGAACCTGAAGTCTTAACCACTGGACCACCAGGGGAGTCTTTCTTTGATAATTAATACATGGAAAATCTTGGCTGAGGCTTTTGTCCACCTGGTTCTCTTTTCGATTAAGTGGTTGACAGTTTCCAAATCTATGGAATAAATTCTTATACAGAACCAACCAATGTTCTTTACAGCAGCCCCTTCTGTATTTATTATAACCTATGACAAAGAACCAAATAAACAAACAGCACTATCTTGACCAGGCTGAAGTCACAGGTAGAAGCTTCTAGTCTGAATATTTGTAATAAACTCTGGGTCTTGTGTAGAAGACCCATCACTCACTGATCATTTACACTACTGCATGTCATTCCACTGTAAACATCTATCAAAATCAGTCATGAAAGCAATGAAGTGGGTCTTTCTTTAAAAACCAAAATAGAACATAATAGAAATTATCTGAGTGCATCACACACACATCCAATGTGAAACTAATTTCAAGTGTGTGTGCTGACATCAAAGGCATTTCTAACTGCAAACTGTGGTCAAAAAATTTCAGAAGCCACTGTCCAAGTTGCCCCATCCCCATCTCCATTCTTTCGCTTCTGAATTATCCTGCAGACCACTGCCGAATTAACCTGACAAAAATCATTGCTTTTGCCCTGCCACTTCCCTGCTCAAAAACCTGCAATTTTCAAAAGCCTAGGCTTGATTTCAATTCCTCAGCATGGCACTGAAAGTGCTTACAGTAGGGCCCCAACCAGAGTGCCAGCTCCCATCCACGAAGCTTCTACCCAAATCACTATTTATTAAATACAAGCTGGCCTCCCAAATGCCCGCCCCCAACACTCTAGAAGCATTCCATCTCCACGCACTTTTCTCACACCACTTTTCCAACCTGTACACCCCCCTCTGTCGTTCCCCACTGCAATAGAATACGCTTACTAAGTCAACGTTGAGGTATAGTCACATCCTCTGCTTGATGTCTTTCATGATGATGCTACATGGACGTTTAGTGATCCGCTGTCATTCCTGTGAACCCCTGGCCCTTTGCATACACCAGATGAAGGCAAGGATAGATTCTTAAAGCCTTTGGAATGTCCCCCAATGTTTAGTGCTTGATATATGTTAAATCAACAAAGATTCATTGAGCTCTATCTATGTGCAACAAACTACACTGGGCTCTATTTAGTAGATCAGCCACCAGGCTAATGGTTTTGGGACAACAACTCTAACAGTTTAACTGCCAATCTGAAAGCTACCTCAATCCATTTACTTAGACTAGAATAATCAAGTTGGCCAAAAGGTTTGCTCAGGTTTTTCCACAAGATGTTATAGGAAAACCTGAATGAACTTCTTGGCCAACCCAATATAAGAAAATGCCTTTGACTAAGAAGCTGTGGGACTCAAGATACTTGACTCTTTCAAACTGCTCCCAAATCAGGAAAAAGTCCCTTCCCCTCTTGTTACAAATGGCTGAAAGTAGAGTTTTACACCTGAGCACAAAACAATGTCGAATACAGAATCCCGTGGGCTCCTCACTGGGCATTGCTATGCTCTTTACGGGCTTCCCAGGTGGCATCAGTGGTAAAAAATCCGCCTGCCAATGCAGGAGACATAGGAGATGAAGTATTGATCCCTGGGTCTGGAAGATCCTCTGCAGGAGGAAATAGCAACCTGTTCTAGTATTCTTGCCTGGAGAATCACATGGACAGAGGAGCCTGGCAGGCTACAGTCCGTGGGGCCGCAAAGAGTCAGACAAAACTGAGCATATGGCTCTTTGTAGAGGAGGAAGAAGCTTGGGGAGAGGCTGGCCTGTCCAAAGTCACAGAAGTGAGTGGTAAGGCTACCCCAGGCGGGGAGGCCCCATAGTAGGAAGGAACCAAGATAGCCCAGAATACCTGAAGGTCTGCAGGACATGGGACTTCCTCTGTCACTTAATGTGTGAAGACCGGTCACTTCCTATAATTTACTACCAACCTGCTCATGTTAATCAGCTGACAAAGTCAGACACCTTCCTCTGGGATCCAGTCAACTTGGGGATGGTCTTCCCCTTTCCTAATGTTCCTGTTCAAGCGTGGGAATTCTCAGGCTTCAGTTCCAGCTCTGCGAGGTGAATGAATTCAGATAAGTTGCTGAAGGGAGATAATCAGACCTGAACTGCAAACCTCAAAGGGTAGACGCAGGGATGCTATCAGATAATGGATGGGAACATAATTTGCAAAGTTGAAAGTACTGTAAGAATGTAAGATAGCAATGGTAGTGCCAGAGGGAAAAGAGCCTCCCCTGAGAAAATGTTTGCCATTGAATGGATGTCTCCCTCTGACCCAGCAGTTTACTGTCCTTCCTTTGCATTCCATCCAATCCATTTGACAATTACTGATTAGGTATCCACTATGTGCCACACACCATGTGTACACACAGATGGAGAAGCCATAGATCCTGCTCTCGGGGACTTTACCGTGTGAGAGGCACATGTTTACGATATGTGGAGAGCGCGGGAGAACTGTTATGAGAAGCGCTGTGGAGCTGGAGAATAAAGGAGTTAAGGGTGGGGGTGGGTAGGGAAGGCAAAGGAGAGGACAGACAGAGTAGACTGGGAAGCCACTTCTTCATGTTAACGACAGCATACTTAGACCCTCTTCAGTTCGTAGAGTAGCTTTTGCACATTTTTATCTTACATTTTTCCTGAGCGAATGCAAGTCAGTATATGGGAATACAGTCCTCATTCACACATTTAGTCAACATTTACGGATTGCCGGGGACAGTGCTAAGGCTACTATGGTGGCCAAGAGACAACTGTTTTCAATAACTCATCATCTAGTGGGCTGACTGAAAAGCCAGCAATTCAAGTATAGATGCTAATGAGGGCCAGAAGAGGGGCACCCCACTCAGCTTGGCAGGGTGTGCAGGGGCCATTTAGGGAAGACCCTCAGAGGAGGTGAAACCTGCCCTGACTTTTTTTTACTTTTGGCTAGGCTGGGCATTTGTTGTTGCATCGGGGCTACCCTCTAGTTGGGCTGCACAGGCTTCTCATGTCGGTGCTTTCTCTTGTTGCAGAGCATGAACTCTAGGGTGCACAGGCTCAGTGGCTGTGGCACACAGGCTTAGTTGCCTTGAAGCATGTGGGATCTTCCTGGACCATGGATCAAACCCATGTCCCCTGCATTGGCAGGCAGGACCACCAGGGAAGCCCTGCCCTGACTCAAAGGATGAGCGGATGCTGGCCTGGAGGATAGTAGGGCACGGGGAGGAAAGCGTTTTGGGCAGAAGGGGCAGTGGGTAGAGAGGAGCAGGGGCACAAGAGACCACGAAAACCGTGGATGCAGGAGTGAAGGGGGATATCCAGATCCAGAAGGGCCTTATCAGACATGGCACGGAGTTAGGGCTTTATCCTGAAGATGATGGGGAGGGTACAGGGTGAGAACAGGGTGTAGAAAAAGATGTTCCCTGAGGAATACCAATGTTTAAGGGGGCAGAGAGAGGTAGAAAAGCCCAGAAGAATCACAAA
This sequence comes from Ovis aries, assembly GCF_016772045.2. Lineage (NCBI taxonomy): Eukaryota > Metazoa > Chordata > Mammalia > Artiodactyla > Bovidae > Ovis > Ovis aries. The sequence continues at coordinate 42,975,746 of NC_056055.1, read as the reverse complement.
CACAAAAAATCAGATCTGCAGGGTTTCCATTCTTTTCACAGCAGATCTGGGTGACAAAGTGTCAGTTGAAAGTATACAATGGAGAAAACAAGACGGAGAAAGATCAAGTGCCTGACCAGGCCACACTGTGAATGAGGGAACCAGAGCCTGAACTCAGCACACCAACTCCCACCAAGTCTATTTGTGCTGATTTTAATTTCCTGTCTTCTGAGTCAAACTCCTGAGCCTCTAGGTACAGGCCGATTTCCTTCAGCAGTGCTCCTTTTTCCTTGTCGTTGAAGCCTAACATCATTGTCAAGGTGTGTGGTTCCAAGGAAGACAGATGAGTAAGATTAAAGCCACTATCCTTAAAACTACTTAATCCTTCCTCCACATCATAATAAAGACACACACACACCCAGGAAGAGAGGGAGTGATGGAGAAGAGGAGGGGAAAGAGAAGCATTTGGCTTAGGGCCAAGAGGTAGATCTGTGATCTGATATGTGAACATCAAATGCCTTCCTCAGAGCAGGGCCCACCACTTGGCCACCTTGCTGAAAGGCAGATCGGTGGATGGTGCAGGAAGGCAGCAAGGGCCCACTAAACAAACAGGCAGTGGGCGGGCTGCATGCACTGAGGAAGCAGAGAACAAAGGGCTCTCACTCTTCATGCAAAGTCCACAGTGTGCAAAGGGCACCAATATTGGACATTTCTCACTGTGACATTTTGAAAGCCCAGTCTAGCCCAGAACAATGGTTGCCCTCTGGGGACTAAGGGCTGCGTGCCCCTAGGCCTTATTCAATGATGGCTGGCATATCCTATGTGCTTGGTGAACTTGACCTTGGGCATCAGCCTCCCATGACGGCTCTACGTCACTCTGGTCTCTTCCCCCACTGAGAATTCCAGTCGCAGATGAATGGATGGATTCATTCTGGGAGCAGGAAAACCACTCCAGGAGTGAATCAGAAGGATCCAGCCCTGGTCCTCTTGCCAGCCATTGAGCCAGGAACTGAGTGTGATTGTGTGCCCAGGCGCCGGTGCTGTTCCCCTCTCAGGGAGAGAGGGTCAGGGTCCACGCAAGAGATGACGTAGAAGCCCTCTAAGGAGGAAGAGAAAGGAACCTCAGCTTTGAGGGACAAAGCTACCCTTTTGGTTGTGACCCTCAGTCCAAGGAGGAGCCAAGACGGGTGTGTACTGGTAAATTAATTCTACTGGATAAAATCTCAGCTTTGGCTGGACAGTTACTTGTCAATTTCAATTCTCTCCAGCCTGAAAGGCTTTAGGAAATAGGCTACTAGTTTTTTCAGGAAAAAAAGGTTTCTGTGAGACAGGTGGAAACAGTGCATCTCAGATCACCTAGAGAATCCTTTGGCTTCAGTGGTCTCTGCTCTGCTCCTCCCCTGATTTGTGAAAAAAAGATAGATTCACTCTTAAGAATTGTAAATGCCAGTCTAAGCAATGTAAAGCACTTGTACTGTCTGCTTTTCACTTTGAGGAAATTAGGCAAGAGAACTCCAAAGATTCAAGATGCAGCAGGTAAGAAGACATCCATCTCACAAAGAAAGGGGACCCTGGTTGACCCTTTAAGGAAGCAATTCCTCTAGGAAGTGGAACTGAAGGATTGCCACTTTGCCCGTCACTGATTAGGTTATAACAAGATGGAAAAATCAGCTTTTTAAGGCTCTAGCCCCCTATCGGCCTCCTGGAGCAAAGGTGAAGGGAAAAGGAGCAGCTCCTGCTGGGGCTTGTTAGGGGATTGCTCCGGGCTGCCCTCCGCGTGCTGGCGCTGATTGTCTTATATTTGTCAATCTTCATCTAACAAGCAAGGGGGTTAGGTAGAAATGGCTTACTTTTACACTACAGAGCTGTCCTTTACACTGAATGACATCAGCTGCTTGTGGCCAGAACTTAGTTTCCACAGATGGCCAAATGCGAGCCTGCAAGAGCCTTCCTGAAGAATATTCTACCATCTTTGTTCATTCATAACTCGCTATCGTCGTGTACTTTTGGTAAAGAAACAGACTAGACTCTGAGAAGACAGTGGCGAAGATGATACCTATACTAACAGAACCTGGATTCCAAAAGGATTGATTCATCCTGTACCTCCCTGGCGGGGGGGGGGGGGGGGGGGGGGGGGGGGGGAGGGGAGGAGCCGTGCATTCAGACCTATTCAACACCTATTGTGTTGGTTGGATGCCCTGGGGTTTGGAGTTGTGAATATGTAGGCTCTTGGGCCCGAGGGTAAGGTCCTTCAAGCAAATTGAGTTTTACAAAAGAAATCAACCATTGAACGATATCAAGTGTTTATCATCAGACAGTTTCATTGCAACGCACCGGCCAGCTCTTTAGTTGTGACTCTACTCTGAGACTCCCTCCCTTCTCTTCTCTTGGCTTGATCCTTCCCATAACATTTACACTTACTTATGCTAACAGGGAAAGCAAAGAGGGGGTAATGGCCCTGGAAACCATGAAAACTAGTCTGATACTGTACTGACAGGGTGCTGTGTAATTCTGGCATCTTCTAAAAGAGAAGCACGGTTTGTCTCTTGAAGACTAAGTGGGGCAAAGGTTACTCTTCTGAAAGCAAGGGGTTTAGATTCGTGAACTGGGCTCAGATTGTCAGAGTGAGGACCACCTGGCAGCGGTGGAGAGACGCTCACGAAGGGAGAAAAGGAGATATTTCTCAACGGATATCTAGAAAAGGAGGTAACAGGAGAGTCCCTCCCTTCACGTTGTCGAGAGAAGACGGACGGGACCGGCTCCTTGGAACAAAGTCAGAAAACAAACGCCAAGATCCGACGCTAAAGGGATCCCACGCCTCACCTCCCGGTGAGGCCTGCAGAGAGATGAAGCCTGCCGGCAAGCACCTGAGCAAGGCCCCTTGAACGACCCTAGGTCCCGGGCCAGTCGGGCCCTGCTCCGGGGTGAAGGGTCCGCGAGCAGCAGGGACCAAGGGACACAACTCGGACGGACGCAGGGCAAAGCGCATTGCGGGCTGGGGGCTCCAGCTGTTCCCGCCGTCTGGCCTCACTCACCAACTCATGATCCCGAACCCTGCCCTGCCACCGGGGTCCTCAGCTGCAACTCAGCCCTGGGAGATCGCTTCCGGATTCAACCAGTCTCCAGGAAGTGACGTTAGCCCCGCCCCCTCTGCCCGGAAGAGGCGTTCGGGGGGGCGGGGGTGGGGCGCGCGGCGCGTTAACCCTTCCGCTGCCGCTTGCTTCCGAGGTGTTGCCCTGGCCCGCGACCCTCAAGCGTTGGCTTGGGGGCTCCAGAGGACTCAGGCTGTGGCGGGGGCTTGAGGACCCCTGGGTGCGTTTTGTTCCTTAAACACTGGCTTGGTAAAATTATCTTCCACAGACTACACGTGTTGCTTAAGCGCTGATTGCCTTAGTTTTTCAGTCTGTAAAGAGATTTCTCATCCAGGGACGGTAGCAGTAACTAATTGTCTGGGGATTGGGGTAGGGAGGGGGAGAGGAGGAGGATGAAGGAGGGAGTGTGATGGATGGAAACTTATATTCACTGTATGGACTTTTTTATCTTTTCAAAATTTTCTACTGGATACATAGTTACCTGTTACAAAGAAAGAAATAAATGGATCTTTCTGCTTCTCCAAGATGGCACAGGACTGTGAATAGAAATAGAATAGGTGCTTTTCAGGTTGGAATGTTCTGTGGATTTATTCAACAGAAGAAGAAGAAGAAGAGTAAGTGTTGTTCCCAGTCTTCCATCTGTGCTCCCCACTATAGAACCCAAATGATGTGAATTGTCCCATTCTTTCTACTCATTCAGCTAACAAATATTCACTGGGCTCCTACTGTGTGCCAGGCACTGCTCTAACTTCAAGAATACAACCATGGAAAAACAGTATAGTTCCCGTGTTTACGCTCTCCTAGAGCTACTTACCTGGCAGTTAGGCAGTTATAAGTGTTTGCCAGGCTCCTCTGTCCATGGAATTCTCCAAGCAAGAATACTGGGGTGGATAGCCATTCCCTTCTCCAGGGGAATCTTCCTGATCCAGGGATAAAACCTGGGTCTCCCACTTTGCAGGCAGATTCTTGACCATTTGAGCCACCAGGGAAGCCCCTGTAGGGAGAGGTAGTTAGGCAACTAAATAATAGTGTATAATGGGAAAGAACAAGGCATTGTGGCAGCCTGTAAGGGGCCCCCGTAAACTGCACATGGGTTTTTAGTGAAGGCTTCTGGGAGAAGCCAATGTGTAAGCCACATCCTGACGGCAAATCAGGCTGGCTGGGTGAGACCGAAGGGAGGCTTGGTGAAGGTGCGGGCAGTGGGAACCTATCCTGGCTGAGAAGAGGACTGAGTTTCAGGCAAGCAACTCATTTGCCTTGGGTCTTCCAAAGTCAGATTCAGGGCCTTAGTTCCTGCTAAGTTACCTGGGGTCCTGGGCCAAGCTGGTCTCCTTACCCCCCAGAAACTCCCTGCCTTAGAACAGAGAGCAGCAGGCAGTGAGGCTACAGGTTACTGCTGGGGCCCCAAGGGCCTTCCCTCTAGGTATTCTCCTCCTTCACATAGGCTTCAACGTTACTGGGGCTGCTTGGAGAGTAGTTAAGCCTGTAAACTAGAACAGCGGTCCCCAATCTTTTTGGCACCAGGGCCTGGTTTTGTGGAAGACAATTTTTCCATGATGATGGCTGGGGGTAGGGTGGGGCAGATGGTTCCAGTGGTAATGTGAGTGATGGGGAGTCGCACGTGAATCTTTGCTTGCTCCCTGCTGCTCACCTTCTGCTGAGTGGTCCATTAGTGGCCCCCCTAATGGGGGTTGGATACCCCTGAACTAGAGCAAGGAAATGTATGATTTTTTTAAAGACTTAATTTTTTTTAATTGGAGGATAATTGCTTTACAACATTGTGTTCTTTTCTGCTGTATATCATGAATCGTGCTAAGTGGTAAGTCACTTTAGTCGTGTCCGACTCTCTGTGACCCAATGGACTGTAGCCTGCCAGGTTCCTCTGTCCACAGGATTCTCCAGGTAAGAACTGGAGAGGGTTGCCATTCCCTTCTCCAGAAATATTCACAATTCAGGGGTCAAACCTGAGTCTCTTATGTCTCCTAAGTTGTGTTGGTTTCTGCCATACATCATTGTGAATCAGCTATAAGTATACATGTATCTTCTCCCTCTGGAGCCTCTCTCCCATCCACACCACCCTCCCCCCCCCAAGGAATGTTTGATTTATTCTGACCTCCCAGGGTAGGGAGGAGGGCTTGACCAGGGGAAGCAGGGGAGCTCATAAGATCATCCACAGGGAGTAGTCTCTCATTTTTATTTTCTGTTTCCATTCTTGAGGGTATATGACTCAACAGAGGTTTTCCAGTGAAGGGTGGGCCCCCAAGCACATCACACAGATTGGTTCCATCACCATGTTGCTCCTCAGGAGACAGGCCAAAGTGAGCAGCAGGACAGCATTGAAGAGCAGAGAAGAGGAAGAGAAGTCACCAAAGGGCAGTGAGGGTAGAGTGGACAAATGGAGGGACAGTCCTTGCTGCTTCGCCCAGGATGGACGGAGGGTGATGTGCTTATGAGCCTCCTGGAATTTCAGCACCTGTGGATGGCTCCCCCACCTGCTTCCTCATTTCCCCAAACTCTGTCTGCCCTGGTTATTGCCCCACAGTGCTAAAGAACTTCCAAGTATTAGCCTAGGCAACCACCATATCCCAGGGGAAGTCTGTTTCAGGGCTGTGGGATGGAAACCACATCCTGCAGGGCAAGAATGATGAGTTCCGGATTAAGAATCTGGAGGAGTCCTGCGCTCTGGTTCTTTGACCCCAAGATGACCTCAGACAAGTCACAGCTCTTTTCTGGGCCTTGATTCCTTCTTTGAGATGAGTGGATGGATCTCATCACCAAAGTCACTAGTATTTTGAGGTTCCAAGTCAACTATTGACTCCAGAGGCCCCCAGGAAACAGAATAATAGGAGAGGCATATGAGATGGGGCTTGAGCAGGGAGGGAGAGGCAAGCCCAGAGAAGTGAATAGGTCTGAGGAATCATCAATGTCTGGAAATGAAGCAAAACACGCACCTTCTGGAATGAAAGGATTCAGCCTGAGGCCCCCCCTGGGGCTGTACTGCTTACCTTTGACCCCAAAACTTTCATGTAGCCTGCACCTTTACTGGGAAAAGTGCTGGCCTCCCAGGAGTCTGTAAGGAGAGTGTCTGCTCTGAGCAGAGCTCCATCTGCCTACTGTGGCTCATTGGCTCAGCTTGAGGCGTGCTGGGCTGAGGGTGGATGCTGGTCTCAGGCAGGCATCCTGCTATCCCATGAACTCACGAGCTTCCCTCCATGAGCATGGCATACCATGTGGCATTAATCCATGGGGAACTGAGCACAAGGAAGGACAAACACCTCCCACTGTTGGGGGAAACTCAGCTGTAGGGGCTCCAGACCCAGGGCTGGGAGCTTGTCTTGCTCTTCTATAACCAGCCCGCTCTAGTATTCTTGCCTGGAGAATCCCATGGACAGAGGAGCCTGGCAGGCTACGGGCCATAAGATCCCACAGAGTTGGACACAACGGAAGTGACTTAGCACACATGCATGCAACCAGCATGATATAGGTTGACCCTGGCCCTTCAGGGTGGGGGATGGACTAGAATATGAGCAAATTCAGTTTCTAGGTGGAAGCAGAGAGTGGACTGGTTTTGGGTAGAACTATCAATAGATGCTTCTGGTTTCAAGCCAGGTGGCTACTCCATTCTCCCCAGAAGCCTGAGTGTTCAGGTGGCAGGAACAAAGCAGAAGGAGAGCAGCTTAAGGGGTTTCCTGGTGGCTCAGTGGTAAAGAATCCACTTGCAAATGCAGGAGATGCAGGTTTGCTCTCTGGGTCTGGAAGATTCCCCTGGAGGAGGAAATGGCAACCCATTCCAGGATTCTTGTCTGGAAAATCCCACGGACAGTGGAGCCTGGTGGGCTACAGTCCGTGGAGTCACCGAGTTGGTTGCGAATGAGCATGAGCACGAATGAAGCAGCAGCAGAACTAGCTTCACCACCTGACTTCTCGTTGGAGTTTTTCATGCCGTAGTTGGTAAGCAGCTGCTCCCTGTTAACCCTCATCTCTGAGTTTGTCATATACACCCTCCCCCAGCTTCCCCACACAGAAGTCTAGGGAGTGCTGGAGTGCTGTGCTGAGGATTCTGGGGAATCTTCCTATTGGTGGGGAAATTCTTCCTATTGGTTGACTAGCAATGTCTGCCATGGATGAGTAAGGGGAATATGATGGTATACATTCCACTTTATTATTATGTTGTTGTTATTATTTTTATGAGTTAATTGAGCAATCATGATATGCCAGGCACTATTATAAGCAGTTCCCATTTAATCTTAAAAAAAATTATTTACTTTATTTTTGACTGCTGGGTCTTTGTTGTTGCTTGGGCTTTTCTCTAGTTTTGGAGAGTGGGGGCTACTCTTCATTGTAAAGTCTGGGCTCTAGCGAACTCGGGCTTCAGCAGTCATGGTTCCTGGGTTCCAGAACACAGACTTGGTAGTTGTGGTACATGGGCTTAGTTGCTCCAAGACACATGGGATCTTCCCGGATCAGGGATCAAACCTGTGTCTCGTGCATTGGCAGGCAGATTCTTTACTATTGAGCCACCAGGGAAGCACCCCCACCCCCACCCCTTACCCGTTTAATCTTCACAACAACCCTACGAGGTAGGTACTGTTGTTATTGTCCACCTGAAGTACAGTCAGTAAGTAGTGAAATGGAGATTCTAACATGGGCAACCTGACCTATGGCTGGGTTGGGGTGAAAGGAGGGGCAGCACATGACCAGGCACCTAACTAACAAGAAGCTGACATTCAGCCTCAGCCTCAGCCTGAGAGCTTTTACATGCTTCCTCCACTTTGGGGTGACCAGAAGGTGGCAGCACCTGGTAGGGTGAGAGGAAAGGGCAGATCCCAACTTGGCATGGGAGTCCTTTAGGGATCAGACAGCCCAGATATAGAGGAAAGCAAGAACAAATGAGGGTGTGGGGGAAGTCTAGCCAAGGGTCCAGGGGAGGAGAGACTGAGCCTCAGACCCACACTGGAGCTGCTACGGCCAATGCTTTAGTTCCATCTGCAGCATGAGTCTCTCAGCTTGCATTTCATGGTGCCTGCTGTGGGCTTTTTTTTTTTTCTCCTCCACTCTGGGAGAATGACTAACTTTAAGGACTAAAAAAAAAAAGTGTTTTGATTACACTGCCTTTTTACCAACTGGGAGCATTAGTCACCGTGGATTGCTGCAGATAACGGGGAAGGCAAGCAGCATCCCCCTCCTCCCCCTCCTGCTCCCTGATTAGCTCACAGAAGCCAGGGAGGAGATGCGAGTGAGAGAGAGAGAGCACACCAGGAGGGAAAACAATCCCCCCTGGACAACATATGCCCCAGGCATCAGTCCAAGGGATGCTAAGTCAAGCCTGGGCAGCCCCCAGTGGCTTACCCCACAGTATCAGGAACCCTCTGGAAAGAGAACTGGTGGGAGGGGTACTGAGCCCATGGTTCCCCTCAGTCCATGTAGCTTTGGGTGACCTGTTCCTCCAGATGGGTCCACCAAGATCAAGTCAAAGGAAGTTCCTGAAGATGCGGCTCCCAGGATGGAGCACTGGCTGTCAAGGATGAGGGAGAGCATGGTGGAGTTGTGATGGCTGTGATGTGGGGCTGGTACCCGGGCTATGGTGGGGCTAAGGACTGCCTTGGTCTGGGGTCCTCAGGGCTCAGACTGGTCTTGCGAAGTTCCTGCAGGTGGTGATGGTACCCACTTTCCAAGCCCTGCTCTTCAGGATGCTCCCTTTCTCTCCATTCCCAAGGGGGAGGTATCTAGTATTTTGGCCTCACCCTTCTACCCAAGTGGCCTTCTTGGTACCTGCTGTGGTACTGGTGGAGCAGGAAAGCTAAGGCATTCTCCCAGTCTGGCCTGTTTGCCAGGGTGCCAGAGATGGGAGCTCTGTGCCTGGTTGGAGATGGGAAGTAGCGAGGGATGGCGCTCCGCTGCGTCGGGGACAGGCTGGCCCTGCGCATCCTGCTCTCTGGGCCCAGTGCTGCAGCCTGTTCCCCACAGTGTTGCACCACCTGGGGAGGAAGTCGGTTCTCTGAGTGGGCCTAGGAGGCCACTTGTGGATGTCTGTGTGAAGAATTCCAAGAATCAGGGCGAATTAGCATTGGACTCTAACAGTAAAGAAAAAAGCAACAGATTTACTTCTCTCTCAGGATCAAGGCACTTCATCTTGATTTTGCTGATTCTCTTTTAAAATAAAACATTTATGAATAAACAACCAGGTCCTACTATATAGCACAGGTGGCTATATTCAATATCTTGTGATAAACCATAATGGAAAAGCATGTTAAAAAAAAGAATGTATATATGTGTATAACTGAGTCACTTTGCTGTATGGCAGAGATTGGCACAACATGGTAAATCGACTATACTTCAATAAAAAGTTAAGCAAAAAAAAGAAGAAATCCACAGGTGTCTGGTGTCCACTGATCTCAAGAAGCATATATATATATATACACATGTATATGTATATATACATGTGTATATATGTGCCATCTTAGAGCAAATGGGACTGAAAGAGGAAGAAGGCCAGGTTTTCTTACTCTCTGCCCCCAGGGGCATCACTGAAACTGGGGGTGCTTGGGTGCTGTGGTCACTGTGTGGTTTGCCCCATCAGCCCTGGCCTGTCTCTTCAGGCTTTGCTCTTCTGAGTGTCTTAGCACTGGCCTCTAAGTGTTCCCCAGCCCCATTCTCTGGCCTTCTGAAGTTCCCCATAATAACAACTACCACTGGCACTTATTGATACTGGGTTAAGCATTTGGCATGCATTAGATAGCGTCTTTTTCACAGTAACTTGTTAAGGCAGCTCCTCTGATTATCTCCTTTTCATCAATGGGGAAACCGGAGCTGAACCGATTCCCCAAGGTCAAAGTGCCGGCCAAATGAGAACAAAAGGTTGTTTCAGCCCCTTGTGTAAAAGTAGCAGGAGGGCAGGGAGCCGGCATTTATGGGGGACTCAGTCTCACATGTCCCCTTAGGCTCCTCCCTGAAGGAGGACGATGAGGCTTGAAGGGCTTGATCACAGGAAAGTCTTGCTGAAGGTCACAAGGAAGTCCTAGCTGCAAAGCATGTTCTCCAGACATGGCATTGTCCAGGGGTCAGCTTACAGCTTGGGGAGGGGTGCTCACTGGGGGCAATATGGCGGGGTGGAGATATTCTTGGAGTTGATTGTGGGTAATGGAGTAGCCTCTGGACTTTTACCCCCTGGCTGGGATGGCTACCAGTTCCCAGCTGAAACCACAGGGCATCCCAGGAGGGCACAGCCCCCAGGAGAGCATGGCTTTCCTGGGGAATCCTTGCAGGTCCTGTGGGTGGTGAGGAGCAGATATGGGGAGTAGGGTGGGGAGGACTGCCCCAGTCTGACCTCACTCTAGGCCTGGCTGCCCAGTGTCCGCCCCCTGCTGCTGTGGCCGAGACAGCCCCCAGACACCGGCAGAGCAGGTGGCAATTATCCCGGGGCACTGATTACACCACAGGGCTGGTCAGAGCCCCAAATAGCCCAGCAGCTCAGCCTGGCACAGGGAGTGGGGGAGGAGGAGGGTCCCACTAGGGATGAAGGGGCAGGACTGAGGGTGCATGGGGTGGATGTGTTTGGAAGGACTTGGGGAGTGGAGGAGGAGTTCACCACATCAAGGCTTCTGCCTTTCAGGCAGGCAAGGGCTCTCAAAGGAAGGAATGAGTCCCCATTGCTCTAGGGTGACCCAGAGGGATTAGATGGGGCAGACACCATTACTACAGGATAAATCTGGTCACACTGAGAAGGTGGTACCCAGCATGAGCAGAGATGTCAAGCGGGGCTCGTAGCTGTAGAGAAAGAACCAGTGATGCCCCTGAGGCCAGGCCAGCTGCCCCCCAAGTCCTGGCCAGTGGTACCTCTGGACTGATCAGGAAAGGGTCCCCAAAGAAGGCACGTGGGGAGGGAAGGGAGACTAAGTGAGTATGAGGAGGGAACTGGGGGCACACCCCCCAAAAAAACCCTGCAGAGCTAGGACAAGATCTGTGTGCAGGACAGGTCTTAGACCCTCCTGTGCCCACCCCTTGTCTCATGTGGAACTGCAACTTCCCGGGCCCCATGGACCCTCCCTCAGGGTGGTCTTCAACCAGAAGTAAAGGCAGGTGGATGCGGGCATGGAGGGCTGGAGTCTGGGAGCTGAACCAGAACCTTTGGGTTGCGGCACCCTTCAAGACAAAGCTCTTCAACCCCTCTGTGTCTAACTGCCCTCCTTCTACCAAAGCCATAGCTTCTGGACTTCTCTGAGGTGTCACAGAAGACTTCATACCTTTGGGGCCAGCATCTCTTCACAGCAAGGGCTGAGGGATAGGGGAGGGGGCCAAACCCAGTTTCTCAAGCAAGCCATGGAAAAGTCAGGGGCTGGACCCTGAGGGCGCTCTGATGCAGTGAGTGGCAGGGTTCCTCCTGGGGCCTCTCTGATCTGTCTCCCACAACCCTGGATGCAGCATCTTTAGAGGCTTGGTTCGTGCAACTGTATGAGTGCCCAGAATGATTGAACTGGAGGAGGTATATTGCGTGAAAATGAAATAGAAAAAGAGAAATATATTCCCCAGCATGGACCCCATTTTCCTTCTTGCATAAATATGGATGCCTCTGTGTTGATCCCTCTGCCCCCCTTACTACTTTGAGAGTCTGCAACCACAGCAGCCTCCAATCTGGTCAGCCTGGGTTAAGTGGGGGAAGAAGTGGGGGTTGAGTTGCTGGCCCCTTCCCCACACCCAAGAGCTACAGCAGAGGACAGAGTTCTTCCAGGTATTTGCCACATTGGGGTCAAGGCCTCAAGGTTGGACAGAAAACTAGTTCCCTGAAAGTCCCTGATTGGTTTTTTGGTGGAGGGAGGTGGGGTGTGGTGGTCTCCTGGACCCACTGTGCCCAGCCTTGGGGCTCCTTTGCTCCAACCTGTGGGACCCAGTCCCTGCTCGAAAGCCACCTGTGAGTGCACCAGACCCAGGTCAGAGAAGGAGGTTGTCAGTGGCTCCAAACCACCTCTCTCAGGAACTGTGCTGCTAATCCAAATAAGATAGGGAAAAGGCAGTGGGAGGAAATGATAGTTTCATGGTTATTTTCAGAAAGGAAACAAAAAAAAAAAAATGCAAACAGGAGCACACCCTGCATTTTGGTACAAAATCTAGGAGTTTTAGGGAAAAGAACCTACAGTTCTTCCTTCTTGTCCTTTACCAGATGCTGGGGAGGGGCTTCCCCAGGCTGCTGGGGACCTTGAGCTGCTTTTTCTCAGGGGGAAAGAAAGTTGAGGGGCCTGCAAAGACCCCCTCTGATGAAGGCAGGCTGAGAGAAACTGAGGTGTCTCTGTCTTGGGGCCCACCCTTTTGAGGGTGGAGTTGGAGGGGATGCGGTGGAGGAGCAAGCAGAGAACTGGGAAATTCTGGAGCTGAAGCTTGTAGAGCACAGTGGCGTGTGTAGGATTGGTGGGTTGGGAGGGCGTGTTCTTGGAGCACAGAACAGAGAGAGAAATCGAGAAGAGGGAAGGGAGGGCAGGAGAGACTGCTTGCGGGACAATGGAGTGGGGCGCCTGTGAGCAAGTGTGCAGGGCAAGCGTATAAAGATAAGAGCTGTGCCCCCAGGGCTGCACACAGAAGGGACTGCTGAGGTCCCCGCCAGATGCTGTGTGAACAGACAGCAGAACCCTCTTCTTGTTCCCAGAGGAAAACTAGGCCTTGCTTTGTAACCTCTGGGTTTCCCTAGATGAGGCGGGGGCAATGCAGAGGGAAGTGGTGACCTGAGCCTCTGTGGGGAGGCCGGTGGGTCTGGAGGCCTGTTCTCAGGGATTTTATGGGATTTGGAGATTCCTATAAGAAAATCATCGGAGACTGGAGGGTAGGGGGTTGTGGATGGGAGAGAGCTAGTCCCCAGAGCAAGGGGCAAAGTGAGCTAAGAAACCCAAATGGATGCAGAAGAGGTGTTGTTCTCAGTACAGGGGTAAGAAAGAGCAGAGAACAAGCAGACCTGAGAGAACCAAAGAGGATCTTGGAAAGTGGGCTGGCCAGTGTCCTGCCTGAGGCAGGTGAGGCATCATTATCCTCATTTCAGAGATGTGTCATCTGAGGCCCAGAGAGTTGAGTTGGTTGCTGTGTCCAAGTTGCCCTGAATACTTGGAGGAGGTACTGCCAGGGGAAATGGGCAGGAGGAATACTCAGACAAGCTACTGGGTGGTCCAGGGGGTGATGGAGGCGGTTCACGGGGGTGACCTAGGAAGGCCCACCAGGGACTGTGCCAGGGAAGACAAAGTTAGGCTGAATCTCAGGGAAATCCTTGTCCTGGGAGGCCTCTTCTACTTTCATGGAAAGGATGTGTCTTCCCTCCCAGCCTGCTAAACCAGACCAAGCCCTGCGACCTGGGAGGACTGGGGAGGAGATGGAGGTAATGACTCAACCCATCCGACACAGGCCTGACCCAGGGGTGGTTGGGAAACCCAGCAGACGCTCCAGTGGGGTGAGGGGTTAGAATAAATAGGTGATGTTGGAGATAAGGGAGACAGGGTGTGCCGGCCCGGCCTGGCCGGGAGGGGCTGCTGGCAGCCTACCGAGGAGGAGGATGGGGAGGAGCACACTTGGGTTTTGGGGTTCGGAAGAAGGAATGAGGTTCCAGAACTCCCTGGGAGGCCTTTCTTGGGACGAGGTCCTGGCAGCAGAGGCAGAGGCTCAGGTGGTGGCTTTGGGACTAAAAATCTAGCCATGGAGGACTCCCAGCAGTGTGAGTCTTCAGGATGGAGACCCAGAGGCAGAGCTCTTGAGCCCTCCTGCTCCCTCATCAAGGCAGTGGCTCCCTCAGGAACCAGCCACTCTCTGGGGCCTTCCAGTCCACAGGTGGGAGGCTGACCCATTCACGCATCTCAGGCCTCTCTGAGAGCATTTAGACTGACTGGAACCCCAAACCAGGGGACCTCACTCCACACCAGTTTCTATACACTTTGCAGGCAAATAAGGGGGGACAAAGGGTTTCCTGGGTGGCACTAGGGATAAAGAACCCGCCTGCCAATGCTGGAGACGCAGGAGACACGGACTTGATCCCTCGTGGGGAAAATCCCCTGGAGGAGGGCATGGCAACCCACTCCAGTATTCTTGCCTGGAGAATCCCATGGACAGAGGAGCCTGGTGGGCGACAGCCCATATGGTCACACAAAGTTGGACATGACTGAAATGACTTAGGAAGCCCACATGGGGAAGAGGGTTAAGAAACACATTCCCCAAATAATCACAGCCCCAGAACACTCCCCCAGTACAGACTCAGGCCAGAAGGAACTATAGTCAGGGAACAGAGGCCCCAGGGAGCCAGCACAGGGCTGGAGAGAGGCCGGAGCTTTTGAGCAGAAGGAAGCAGGATCATTAAGCTAGGGCCCAGGAGGACAAGAGCAGAGGCCTCTCCCTCAACCTGCAGTGGCGCAGCCCTGGCTCAGCTCTCCCTGCTGAGATGGAGGCCTGGGTCTTGTGTGGACCCATAAGACCCAGCCTGCCGTTCCCAGAAGATCACAGCTGGAAGTGATATGAGGGGGACACCGACTTTGCAAACATCATACAGTTTTGTCCTAATCTCAGAATCAATACCAGTAGCCAGATGTCCTAACTCCTGATGCAGTGGGGCCCAGAGGTGAACAATGGTTTGACAATACAGATTCTCATTGGATGTAGATTTCCGCACCCCACGACCCAGAAGGTACAGTTTCTAATGGTGAAGCAGGGACCATGCTTGAGCTTGTCACCTGGACCCTGTGTGGTTTTTTCACATGATCTAGTAGGAAGAATTCAGACCTAGCTCCTAGATCTCTTGGGAACATCTGCCCAGAATATTCACCTGTAGAAGGAGAAAAGTATCCCCCAGCAGTCTTCTTCAAGCTTTTGGGACAGAAGAGCTCTTTATCACAATTTTACAATGCAGCAGATCCGCTCAACAGCCTGGTGGAGAGTAGGGGCATTAACCCCATTGTACAGATGGGAAAACAGAGACTCAGCCAAATTATGAGGTTGACATATGGTCTAACACAGAAAGGCAATTCTGGGGCTGAAGCTATGCCTTTGGTCTTTTTTAAACAATTCTTATCAATGGTTAAATTTTATTTTTCTATTTGTTTTCTTGACATATGTCTTTTTCTATAAGAATAGTGAATTATCAGTGCTTATAATACTCTAAAATATCTGAAAGTGCAAGTCGTTAATAAATAATTTTTTCCTCAAATTTACTTGGCTTTTTTTTCACTTTATCGGAGTGCCTTTGGTCTTTTGGCTGAGAGATCTGAGCTCTTCCAACAGCAGCAAAGGAGAAGCAGGTGGGTGGGCTGATAGGGGGAAGGCAGAGGTCTGTCCCTGGTTGGAATTGTGGAAGTGTGTTAGTCACTCAGTAGTGTCCAAATCTTTTGCCACCCCACAAACTGTAGCCTGCCAGGCTCCTCTATCCATGGATTCTCCAGGCAAGAATACTGGAGTGGGTTGCCATGCCCTCTTCCAGGGGATCTTCCCAACCCAGGGATTGAACCTGGGTCTCCCACATTGCAAGCACATTCTTTATCATCTAAGCCACCAGAAAAGCCCCTGGAATTGTAGAAGCAGAACTCTGAGCATCAGAAGAAAGAGGGCGTGGTGTGGCCTTGGCTCCCAGCTGACCATCTCAGGCCCTGAGCTGAGAAACAGCTAAGGAGAAGAGCAGAAAGGATGCTCTGCATGGACCAAGAAGAATCTGGAGTCCCCATCCTACCCCCTCCCCAAGTCCCAGATAAGTCTGCCCTGTAGGAAGAAGCAACCAGAATGTAATACAGGGAAGTGTCATCTGGGTTGGACAACCTCCACCAAGCCAGCTGGGCCCGCTCCAGATATGCCAAGCTGCTATGTTGTTTTCTGGGGCCTGTGGGCCACCAGGATGTTCTCTTTCTCCTTCGGGAAAAGGACAAGAGTGAGCAGCCCCATAGGCCACCAGGTGAACATCCCAGGTAGATCCACTTCACCTCGAGCCCAGGGAGATAATTCACAAAAGAATCTAGCACAGCACTTGACAGGTAGTTAAGTTCCTGGTGACTTTGGGGCTTCATTATTATTGTGGGGTCTGGAGAGGATGCTCTAAGTTCCCCCAGGAAGCTTTCCTCACCCCACCCCCACCTCTCCCACCTCCCACTGGACTCTGATTTAGATGCCTTCCTATCAGGCATTACCATCACACGGCATGTGTGCTAAGACTCTTCAGTCATGTCTGACTCTGTGAGCCTGTAGACTGTAGCCCACCAGGCTCCTCTGTCCGTGGGATTTTCTAGGCAAGAATGCTGGAGTAGGTTGCCATGCCCTCCTCCAGGGGATTGAACCCATGTCTTTTCTCTCTTCTGCATTGGCAGGCAGGGTCTTTACCACCAATGCCACCTGGAAAGCGCACGTGAAAAGAGGCCCAATTTACGGACATGGTCTGTTTACGTGTCTGCCTCGCCCTTGACAGAATGGAAGATCCTTGAGGGCAGGAACTTTGCCCTGGGCTTGTTTGTCTTTGTACTGCTGCTGCCCCTCCCCTCGAAGGGGCAGCACTGGATCTGCTTTGATATGGTTTCACTAAATTAATGGATAAATTAATTAGATGCAAAGAAACTCTGGATGATGCCAAGTTGCCACAGAAAGATGGAGATTGATGGGGGCTTTTGGAAAGACATGAAGTGGAAGACCCAAAAAAAGGCAAGGGAAGACATTTTTTCTTCTCCAGAATGAAACTGCTCCGATGAGTGTATAGAAATGATGCTCCAAGATTTGCAAAAATCCAGGGAAATGGAGCTTATGCCAGGAAGACTGCAGATGAAGTGATTTCAGGAATGTTCCATCTTATAAGATGAGGGCTGAGACGGGATGAGAATATGACCCTACTGGAGAAAAGCGGCCATCCACCAGCTCTTTGCCAAGGCAGGAAACATGGCCAATCCAGCCACAGATGAAGGAGGCGGCTGCCTTTGCAGCAGTTCCTCAGAGATGAGGCCAAGGGAAATTCCCATTCTGAGGTTGGATAGCAGGAAGAGTCATCCATCTTATTAGGGACTTGGCATCAAGGCAAATGGCAACAGGAGGAGAAAGGGTTTTCAGGCTGTGGTTCTCAAAGGAGGCAGCTCTGTCTCTCCTTGGACAATCTAGAGTCTAGGAATCATCAGTGGCCTCTGAGAGGATGTGGAAGAAGGGTAAAGAAGACTGCAGTAAGGGGGTGAGGAGGCCAAGCAGAGGAAGGGGGTTTGAAGGGTGAAAGGAGAGGGGGAGAGAGGGGGCATCCAGGCACAGGTCAGTGTTCTCCCCAGACGCTTGATGGGGGGACGGGGCTCTCTCTGACCATCAGTTTTCAGAATGGGTTTGCTTTCTCTGTGATCTGGTCCCCACACTACCTCTCTGACTTCTTCCTATGGCTGACTCCTTCCCTGGCTTCTTTCCAGTCACTCTGGCTCCATGTGATTCCTTTAATACTCTAAGAATACCATCATTAGGACCTTTACACTTGCCATCTCCTTTGCCCGGAGAGCTAATGCCCAGAGGTCCCTGTGTGTCCAGCTCCATCATTTCCTGCATCTGTGCACAAAGGCCCCTTCCCTTTTTGGTTGTCCTGGACCACCCTACAGTATATTTTTAAAATATATTTATTTTTGGCTATGTCAAGTCTTAGTTGGAGCTTGAGGAATCTTTCATTGCAGTATGCAGTCTCTCTAGTTGTGGAGCGAGGGCTCGGTAAGCCCCCTGGCATGTGGGATCTTAGTTCCCCAACCAGGGATCTCCTGCATTGAAAGGCAGATTCTTTACCACTGGACCACCAGGGAAGTCCTGCACCCTATATAGTATTATAATCAGCTCCCCAACACTCGTCATTCTTCTTACCCTTCTTCTCTGTGACACATATCACAATCTGACACAACATGTATTTCCTTGTTTGTTTTTTACCCGTTTCTTCCCTGGAGAAGAGAATCTTTGAGAACAGAGGGACTTTTTCTTTTGTTCACGGCTATATCCTTCCACAAATATTTATTAAATAAGTGAAGCAATTAGCACCCTTTTATGAGACCATCTGCCAAGAGTCTGGATCTGAAATCCTGACTTTGCTTTTACTGGATATATATGATCTTGGACAAATCATGACCTCTTCCACACTTGAAAAGGAGTGTGTTGGCCTAAATAGCCTCTCAAAGTCCCTTTGTTGTTTTGTTGTTTAGTCGATAAGTCATGTCCAACCCCATGGACAGTAGCCCGCCATGTTCCTCTGTCCATGGGATTTCCCAGGTGAGAATAGCGGAGCAGATTGCCATTTCTTTCTCCAAAGTCCCTTATGATTCTACAGACCTAGGGGAACC
Source organism: Ovis aries (assembly GCF_016772045.2). NCBI lineage: Eukaryota > Metazoa > Chordata > Mammalia > Artiodactyla > Bovidae > Ovis > Ovis aries. The sequence goes on along the minus strand of NC_056055.1, from coordinate 42,957,394 downwards.
TGCCCAAGGGGGTGGGATGAGGTAAAGGCCCTGGCAACCCTGATTCCCTCAAGAACATCATTGTCATTAAAGCCCTGGATGGCACTTCTGTTCCCAAACTAGGGTGGGGCAGGGGCAGCACCAACAGCCCTGGGGCTGGAAGCTGAGAACTGGCCAGAAGGCTGAGGTCAAGGACTGATGACTAAGACCAAGTCTCAGATCCAGGGTGAGGGATGGTCCGGGAAGAGCTGGGGCTGCTGCGTTTTATTTAAATCCCTGATAAGGATCAGGAAGCAGGCAACAACCTGATGACACATTAATTAACTTTGCAGATGATACTGGATCAGGAAGGTGTTACATCCACCCTTCTAAGTGAGAGAGACAAAAGGACCAGGGAAGGGGTCAGGAACCAGGGCAGGAAATGGCAACAATGAGCAGCAACTGCGGCCAAGAGGGGCCAGGACTCGAGTTCTCTGGGTGGATTGCGGGGGTGGGGTGGAGAGGACCCATTTTCAGAATACAGATGTCCCGTGGATGGCTGGGGTTGGGAGTGGCTTTGAGGACTGCACGTTCCTCTGGTTGTGTTTGGATCCATGTACCGATCCCTGGTGGAGCCAGATGCCTCTTTTCTCGCATCTGGGTTTGGAGGATGGGGAAAGAGGGTGGGGCAAGGAGCAAGCAAGATAAGTAGCGTTTATGTTGCACCCACACTGAGTCAGGCATCGTACACATCACCTCACTTGAACCCCACAACAGTAATGATCAGACAGGAGGCAAGCGGTGTCCAGAGAGACCAAGAAACTTGTTGACAGTCACACTGCAAGAAAGTGGCAGAGCTGGGTTCAGATCAAGGATGGATGATGACTACAAAACAAGTTAAGGGCCCCAGGGGCACAGCTAGAGTAGCTGCTGGGTTATCAAACTGCCTCTCAATTTTCAGGACGGAGACCTGAGTAACAAGTGCCCCTAAGTAAGCTTTCCTTAACACCCGAAGGTCATACAGGAGCAGGAAAATTTTCTTTCCTGCTCAGAGGGCCTGACCTTCCTAAGCAGTAGGGGAAAGGGAACAAGGAAGAATGGAAGATCTCTGGGTGCCTGGACCACCTGGATGAGCAAAGCGCTCAGGAGTAAAAGTGCCAGAGCTCTTGCAGCCTTTGTTGAGAAGAAGCCAACGTTCCTGGAGGCCCAGTTCTGTCTAATCTCTTTCCCTTTGGTGGAGACAGGGACCTGATGACTTCTGGGTAAGTGGTCAACCCCTGAGGTGGACCAGAATGCAGGCCTGCAGATAAGGGTAACTTCCCTCATGCAGGGCTAGGCTGTCCTCCCCAGCCTCAGCAGTGTCAGACACTTCTCCTCCAGGGAGCTGAGAAATGGAAGCATTCTTGAGCCTGTCACTAGAAACCCAGTGGGTGACCCCAGAGGGGACTCAAGTCTGTTGTTGGCTGGATCAGAAAAGAGCATCAGTTTCTGGTTGGAGGTGATGCCACTGTGAACAGTTCAAAGTGAAGATGACGGCAGGCCCTGGGCAGGCCTCATGGGAAACTGCTCGGAGGGCTAGTTGTGTGGATCATGCTCCACACAAATAAGAGAACATAACTGGAGGAATGATGGCATTAGAGGGTTGTAGAGTCTTGAAGACCCCTAGGAATGGATGGAGGAGGAGACCATAAGAGCAGGGTGGGGTGCCTGAGATCAAGGAATAACATTCCAAAAGCCCAGAGATTATGTTTGTTCTTTGTCCAGAGACCTTGAGAGCGGAGCAGGATCTCAGTAAGCGACCCCATATTCTGCTGAGTAGGCAGCACCATCTAGAACACTGTATTCTCTTATTCTTATTTGCCACTTTGTGGCCATGATCTGTTTACATTACCTCCTTAGTAAGATTGCTCAGAAACCTTGCTTCTCACCACCTGTATGTTTGTCAGAGAGGAAGACATAGTTTTTTCATGCCCATTAGGGGGCTGAGGAGCACTGTACCCCTGGGGGCCTGCAGGGGTGGTGGTGGCAGGGAAGACCTCAATTCCAGAGCCCACATGAAGAATGGGGATTAAGGATCCCATGCAGGAAGCTCAAGACCTGCACTCTTTCTGCCCGGGCATAACCCATTAGAGACTCTAGTGCAAACTGGGGAGAGCCCCACGAGACTGCCCCCAACCCTGCCCCCACCTCTGTTGTTGCAGGGAAGTGAAAATGGTCAGTGTGGAAAATATTAGAGATGGCTGGCATGGATGGGAACTTTCCAGCAAAAGGAGCAGTGAAATTTCAAGAGCTAGGATGCTAGGAGAAGCTGATGAGGCCAGACATGTTCCACGCCTTCGCAGATGACAGATGGAGGAGTGATGGTGTGCCCTAAAGACTGTCTCAGGGGCTGCTGGGACCAAAGGGCTCCAAGGGTCACTCAGATCCATCCCCTTCTTCTGGGGAATTCACTCCTCCCCACACAAAGAGCGGGTTTGCTAAAAGGAGCCACTAGGGATAGATTTAGGATTACGACCTATTTTTAAAACCCCATGGCACCTTTTAGAAAGTCATTTTCCCTTAGTCGTTAAGATTTTTGCCAGGATGATTTCTAGTCTTTGGGATACACAGAGGCCTCCTACTTTCCCCAGGTTTATTGTTCCAGGACACAAGGGGAGCCAATGGAGGCCAGGAGAAGGCAGTTCACAACCCTCACCTCCAGCAAGCAAATTCTGGACTAGCAAAAGGGGATCAGGAATGAGGGGCCACGCGTTATTGCCTACACTCACCAGAATCCACCTTCCTATTCCTTTTTATATACTTTTGAATAATACATAGACACACACACACTCGTTCACTCACTCACCACCACCACCAAATAAAAATATAAGCTATTCCCTGCCCCCGGTTCTCACAAAGTATCGCCTCATTTGTACCCAATCCCAGTTCACTAAGTACAATTTTCTAGAGTCATCACTTTCAGTATGCCACTCCGAGGGGTGTGTATGTGTGTTGGGGGGCATCCCTTCATTCACCCCCAAACAACTTAGGGGTTTCCACACTCCCGGGCCTCTTCTTGGCAAAGCCCCCATGGATTGTTTCTCATGATAGCCCCATCCAGAACTTTCCTCTCCCCTACCCTCACTTCACCCTTAAGTTTCAGGGTTGAATCTCCTCTCCCCACATTTACAAAACTCAGGCAGGTTGGGTTGGTGATGTGATGCTATCTGGGGCAGCCTTATCTACCTACAAAGTGTGAATCAGAGATTACACCACAGAGGGCTGGTGCCAGCCAGGCAGGCTGCCATATTGCCAAGTAGCCCAGTGGTTGAACCAGGTCGAGTTGAGTAACATGCACCAATGGGAAGCAAGTTTATTAATCAAGCCAGTAGTACACCGTTGACGAAGTGTCCCTCTGAATGCCGGGTTTGACTGGAGAAGGCGCAGGTAGGGCTGTGTCCTAACTGTGAAGAAACCCAGTGACCTCTCTTCCTCTGATAATGTTCACTTGAAAAACACATGGAAATCTGGAAGGATTCATCCAGTTTAGCAAGGAGACGGACTATATTCTCTATCACTAGGACCTTTCAGCCATCTTGGATTCCTTGGGTTAAAAAAGAAGGATACCTCCTTACAGCTGTACACAAAGTTTCAGCTTGGAAGTTTCCAAGTTTCATGAGGCCAGAGAAGGGAATTCAAGATGGCAGCCAGTGACCTAGAGCTGTGTGGGTGAGAACATGAGAGATTGCACACTGCATTCTCTTTATTGATCTCTCACATCAAAAACATTCTTTTCTAAGCCACAGCCCACCTCCTCCACCCAGGTCTGCTCTCAGCCTCCACCCAGGTCTGCTCTCAACCAGAAATACCACCCATATTTTTCACTCTAATGGGCCTGCATGGAGGGCAGGGGGCATGATAGAATGGTTTTCACGCAGGGACACCGCAATGTCGTTCCCTCACTGGATGGCTGGCCTGGCTGGCACCTCAGGTGGTGGGGCGCTGTTCCCAAGTCACAGTGTCATGGTACACTGACACAGTTCTGTATTGTACAACAAGCTCCTACACGTTGCTGAGGCAGGTAAGATACAAAATGCATGGCTAAGAAACACAAGCGAGTGTTTCAGGGGGCAGGCAGGAGAGGGAGAGACTGATCTGTCCAAAGACTGTCCTAGAACAAGCCTCTCAAGGATAAAGGATTCTATAGACGATGGGAAATAAGGAGCAGGATGGAGATGTGAACACAGGAAGGAAGTGGAGAGTATGTGTCTCTTCAAGAGAAACGGTGAAAGCTCTGGGGCTGGCAAATAAAGTAGGTTAAGATGAAGTAAGGTTCCAGAGAAGAAAGCTCCGAGGGTAGGGAAAGCATTACTCCTATGGGAGATAGAAATTGTAAGATGGGAGGGATTACTGTTATAGAAAACATTCCCTGTATTTCTCCAAATTCCAGGGTTCTTTCTCTTCTAAGCATTGGATCCTTGGGTAGTTCATAAAAACTAAGACTCCCTTTTCCAGGTCGCTATGAATAGTGGGACCTGGAGAAGCCTGTCCAAGTAGGACTGCGTTGTAGAGCCTTTAAACCCGATTTTTCCCAATTATCTGATCACAAGAAGAGCTCTCCCTCTCTCTAGTGATCTTGCCAACCCTGAAGAACCCCCCTAAAATCTCTATCTGCTTTTCAGTAGCTTTAAAAACTCCAACTAGAGCATGACTGAATGTGGCTGCAGAGACACTCACCCCCCAACCCTGGGTCCTGCTCTGGTGCTCACTGTAACCACCAGAGAAGTAGATCCTAAACCAGGAGCTCCCTTCCCTTCTACCCTCAAATAACCATTGGAAACCAGAGAGAAAGAGTCCAGCCCAGAGTCCCATGAGCTTATCTAATCTGTTCATCTAATCTCTCTGGCAGTTTGAGGCTCTCAGAAGGGTGGAGGAGAAACCTTAGAACCACAGTGGAATTCGCTGAGAACCACAATAAACACTCAACATGGACCTGGAAACACCAGAACCCCATACAAAATTCTGACCACCTTCTAATAACGCCAGACTCCACCTTTCCACGGTAAAGGGTCTCAGATAAAGAACCACAAAAACCAGGCACAAGCACCACCTATCAAACCAACTACCAGCCAAAAACAAAACAAGACAAAAAAAAAAAAAACAGGCCAAACCAAAACTTTATGCCATGAAAACAAGAAATAAAATAAGGAGATTTATAGGCCGGCTGATTGTCAGCAAACACAATATATTTACTGTATTAGCATTTGCTCACAGTGCAAATGGTACAACATGACACCATTTCAATATTTCAGTTTTTAAAAATGCTGTTTTCATTAACTATATTATATTGGCATAACAATGTGACAAAGGAGCAAATGAAATGTTGGTGAAGAATTTCACCTTTTCACAATATCAAGCATATTTTTTTAACCTTAGTATAAGGTACTATAAATCCAAGAAATAAAAACATCCACAAAATATATTACATCTGGTTTGTCTTTTTCTAAGTACTCAACTTTATACAAAAGTCTTTCAAAAAATATCATTCCCCATAGGTTTTCCTGTTTAAAACCTGATTTTTTTTTCTCTCAGTTCACATAAGTTAGAGTGCATTTTCTCTTTTTTTCTCTTAAAACATGCAGACATATAAAAAATCTGGATAGCACAACCTTTTGGCAACAAAGTCATTTTTCTCTTAGTTTAGCTTAAATGTCTGAGAACAGTTTTATTAAAACAAAGGAAAACTCAGAATTATCATGCAGTGACATGCATAGATCAGAAGGAGCAAGGAAAAAATATTAAAGGGTATCTGATTCCTCCTTCCAGCTTTGAAGTGACCAAAATTTTTGTTTTGTTTTTTTTTTTAAATAATCATCACATTATAAAAAGTATTCAGCAAAATACTGTCTCTGCAAAGAAAGATTTTACCCTTCAGCTGAAAAAATATGGGCCCTCCTGACAAACTTCATCCACTTCTCTCTCCTTCTACAAAAAATCCAAGTACCTGGAAATCCACAATCCTCTTGCTCTATGATTTCCCCCTCCCCTTTCACTAGATTCCTTTTAGTATTATTTATCCACCACCAAAAAAACCGGTGCTTTTTTCTTAAAAAAAAAAAAAAAAAGTGGGAAACGCATAAAGTGACTTTAAAAACAGACATTCTGTAAACTCCAGACCTGTCTTCCTTCTCTCTGGGCAGCTTACTGACCCCAGGAGAAATAACGCTAACAGGGAACAGTACATTCAGGCAAGACTGCACTGGAAGCTGTGTCTCAGGCCAGCTTCCCTACTACTCCACATCCAAATAGTTCCCCCTGTGCGGAGGAGGCTGGGGAGGAGGGGATGCCTGAGAAGAGGTGAGGTAGGGCAGGGAGAAGGTGAGACTGGGGTATGGAGAGATGTGCCTCATTCATCAACATGGATTAATGCAGACATCCCCATAACTTGAGGAAAATTGGGACACAGATGTGTGTCTATGTGTTTCTATGGATGCATATATACATACTCACATACACATACACACATGGGCAGATACAGTCTCATTGGTTCCATTTTTTCATAAAAAATAAATCGTTTAAAGCTGTATATGCCTATAAGTTCTCTTTATTCCGGTGCACTGCACTGGATTGCCAAGTACCTTAGAGATTTAATTTTGCTAGAAATACATACTGTGTGCAGGTTATATATATGTGTGTGTGTGTGTATATATATGCGGGTGTGAACACACACACCTATTTATACACATACATACACACACACATGCCATTTACCTAAATTTGAATTCTACCTGTTGTATGGATGATGACAAAGGAGGGGAAAAAGGCTGCATTCCAATCAATGGCGGGAAGAGAAATGGGTACGTGAGAGAGAAAACAAAAAGATGGTGAAATGGGGTGGCTGGTTGAGGCCTGCCTTTTTGGAAAAAAGATTTGGAAAAAGATGGGAAAAGGCTTAGAGGGGAAAGGAAGGGGAAGGCAGAGGGCAAACTCAGATTTTTAAAAGTGGGGCTGAGGAACACATTTCTAAGAAGGCAGGTTCAAGGATGGCTGCTCCTTCTCCCCGCAAATCAAACTGCCCTGAGGCCTTGAGAGGGAAGCGCTCAGAAAAGGAGGGATTCTGAGGGGCCAAACCCTAAGCGGCGGTAGCAGCACCGCGGCGGCGGCATCCGAGGCATTTCTGTAAGAAACATTATTTCTGAGCAGATGGAAGACCGTCTCGTCCCGCCACGCGCAGGCCCCCAGGCTGGGACGTTTCCCTAGTGGCCCGGGGACCCGAAGTGGGGAAGAGTTTGGGGTGGACACAGCCCAGTTCAGCTCAAGAGTCTCACACACACTCGTGCGCGCGCGCGCACACACACAGAAACACACACACGCACACATAACACATACACACACGCGAGCACGCACACTCGCGCGCATCCCCGCACGCAGGCGCGCGTGCGTGCGGCGGGCAGCAAGCTCTGCGCTTTGGTGCGCTCCTTACCCCCTCCCCCTCTCGGGTCTTCGAGGGGGAATCGAGGGACACGTGGGGGGAACCGTGAGGTGCTTGGGTCCGGCGAGGCTTGGGCGGACCCCGCCTTCAGTCCCCGGCAGGTCCTTGGCCCGGCCCGGCGGCCCCTGGATCAAGACGATCCGAACTGAACAAAGCGGGCTAGACGCCACCTTTCCGCCCCCACGCCTTGGCTAAGGGGTGGGCAGCGAGGGGAAGGCGCCTCTTGCCCTGGCCCCCGACCGTCGGCCGATGTGAAAGGGTGGAGACGGGGACAGCGAAGGGAAACAAGGGGCCTTACGTCCATGGAGAGGCCAGGGCGCGGCCCCTGCGCCTCCGTAGCTAGCTTTTCGGCTGCGCATTCAGGCGAGCAGCCGGGAGACACTGAAGGGGAAAAGTGGGATCTGGGGGCCCGAGCCTCAGGCGCAGGTGGTGACCACAGGGGCCAGGGACACCGGGGCCGCCGAGGACGCAGAAGGCGCACCCCCCTTATCCGCTTTCTTCTCTTTTTGCTTGAGGTGGATCTTGGCGTGGCGCTTGCGTTCGTCGCTGCGCGCAAACTTGCGCCCGCAGAACTCGCAGGCAAAGGGTTTCTCGCCCGTATGCGTGCGGATGTGAGTGGTAAGGTGGTCGCTGCGGCTGAAGCTCCGCATGCAGATCCTGCACTGGAAGGGCTTGTGGCCCGTGTGGATGCGCAGATGCCGGGTCAGCTCGTCCGAGCGGCTGAAGCGGCGGTCGCAGCCCTCCGCCGGGCACGCGTGTGGCCGCTCGTGGAGAGGGGTCTTGCTAGGTCGGTTGGGGTACTTGCGAGGCCGTATGGGCTTGAGCGTGAGCGGCGGCTGGGGCAGGCTGCCAAAGCCCGGGTGGATCTGCTTGTCTTTGAATGCCTTGATGGTCTCCAGCGGGGTAATAGGGGGCGGGTTGACCCGGATGGGGTCCATGCCCTGGAAGGGCTTGTGCTCCGGCATGGAGCCCATGTCGTTGGGGTGGTGGTATAGATTGTAGTCGGGAATCATGGGGAAGAGGTTGCTGTCCAAGGCCGGTTTGGCCGATTGGTAATCCTGGGGGGAATAGGCGAGCCCGGGGTTGCCCTGGGGGTCGTGGAAAGACACAGGCTCCGAGTAGAGATCACTGCAGTTAGAATAAGGGGGCAGCGCCGGATACATGGCCTCTACGTCCCCCTGCGGCGGCTGCACCATGCTGGCCGTGGAGGTCTGCGTGCTGAGTGCCCCAGAGGCCGGGGGCACCCCCAAAATGCCGGCGCTCATGAGGCTAATGATGTTGTCCTGGCACCAGTTGGAAGGGGAGTCGAAGGCGAACTTTCCCAAGTAGGTCACGGTCTTGTTGCCGGGGGCTGGCTGGAAGGAGCCCGAATATGAGAGTTCCGGGTTGGGCTTCTCGTTGGTCAGACCGATGTCCATCACATTCTCTGCGGAGAGCGGGGGAGAGAGGGGAGGGGTGAGTGAAGCCGAGTCGGCTCCCGGGCCGGGGCGCCCAGGTCCTTGCCCAGGTGTGGAGGGTGCGGCCGCGTGGAGTGCGCAGAGGATGGGATAAGAGGAAAGAAAGCTGCGCCCAGCGCAAAGCGGGCGGTGCCGCGCTCCCGGGCGCAACCTGGATACAGCAAAATACTACGGATCGGGGTGTGGAGTGGCTGCTGCACACACACCGCACACGCCGTACACACACACTCCCGTACCACACACACACACACACACACACAGGCGCGAGAGCGAGAAGCATTGTTGTTATTCCCGAGGTGGGGCGGGCAGGTAGCTGCAGCTACAGGTAGTTTCAGACCCGGAGCGCGCCGGGCTCTCGCTCTCCAGCGCACACAACTCGGCCCTCTTCCCCTAGCCCTGTCCGCGCCGGACCCCGCGCCTTTCCTGCCCCGACGAAGCCCCCTGTGCGCACCGCGCGCGGGTAGCTGACCCGGAGCGCTCTGCCGCTTTGTCCTCGGCGCGTAGAGGGGTGCTGCCCGCAAAGGGAGCTCTCCCGCCGCCTCCCCCAGCCCCAGCCTCCTCCGGGCCTGAAGGAGCTTTCGGCTCCTGCTGGAGGGGGAAAGCCCAGCCTCAGCTTAGCGAGAGTGGAGGGCGGCGGAAAACCGGCCGGCGTCTCCATGGCGGGAGTGGCCGCTCTTCCCAAGCTCCTCGGTCCGGGGATCGCCCCCCGTGGCAGCCCCCAGGCGGGTGGATCCCCACCTTCTCCCCTCCCCGCCGTCCCCACACCCCCACGGCTTTGCTGAACGCCCTGGAAAGGCAGCGTCGCAGTACCTCTCCCACCGCGGGGACTCCACGCCGCACATGGCTCCATCCCGGGTGGGAGGCTGAGGGAGTAAGGGGGGAGAGCGCGGGTGAAAAGGGACGTTGGGCTCCTCCCGGGAAAGGGGGCGACGGCACTACGCCTTGCGCGCAGCCCGGCGATCGCGCCCCCTAAGTGGAGAACCCCAGAGCCGCTCGCACCTACCTCCCTTCGGTCGGCGGCTGCCCCCACCCGGAAGAATCGAAGCCTCTACCGTGGCGTCGCCAACCGAGCCTTCCCGATCGGGGAGGGCGGGAGGAGTGGGTGGGAAAAGCAACTCGCCCCCCGGAAAATTCCCAGCGCGCGGCCACCCCCCCATCTCTCCATCCATCCATCCATCTATCCATCCGTAGCTAGCTCGTTCCCTCCTCCTCTTCCTCTTTCCCTTTCCTTCCTCGCTGCCTCGCCGCCTCCCCGCCGCCCTTACCTGTAGCCATCTGATTGTAATGGGCTACCGAGTCGCTGCTGCCAGAAAAGAGGTTGAGCGCGCTGGGGATCTCCTCGGGGTACAGATTGTCAGGCAGTTGGTTTAGCAAACTGCTCATGGTCACCGGCAGCTTCTCGGCGAGTTTGCCGGTCATAGCACTCCCGAGCTGCCGCCGCCGCCGCCGCCGCTCGCTCCTAACGCAGCTTCCAGGCAAGCGGCATCCGAGAGGCGATCGGTGGTGCAGGGGAAAAGCATGCGAGAGGGAAAGTTCGGGGGGAGGGGGGAGGGAAGAGGGGAAGGGGTGGGCCTGGGGAAGGGATCTTCTCTTTTTTGAGGGGTGGGTGGGGGAGAGGGTAAAGGGTGGGTAATCCTCTTGGATGCCTCAGCTGGCGCCGTGGTAGGAGGCTGGGTCGTGGTGGTGTTGGGGGGGGGGAGGCGTGTGCGCGAGGTGGGTGGGGGCTGGGTTCGGGTGGGGTGGGGAGATCTCGGTCCAAGGGGGTCGCACGCGGCCTCAGTATTGATATCACCAACAGACACGCGCCCGCGGCCCCCCCGCCCCCCGATCCGCCACCGCCACCGCCGCCACTGCCTCTGCCAGCCGCCTCTGCCGCTGCCGCTGCCGCTGCTACCGCCAGCACCAGCCCCGCCGCTTCCTAGCAAGCTCACTGCTGCCCAAAAGCTCCCAGCCAGGGAACTCCACCAGCCTATTTATCTGAGCCCCGGGAAAGCTCCGTGACGTAGCTGCCCATATATGGACAGACAAAGCCCAGCCGAAGGGGCGCGACGTCACAATGGAAGCTCCTCACAATGGAACATTAGAAAGCAGGAAGCGGGCCGCAGCCAACGTGCGGCGCCCGCACCGCTCGCGGATCTTAAAAAAAAAGAGAAATAAAAGAGAAGAAGGAAAGAAAATTCGAGAGGCGAGAGGAAAGAGGGCTGTAACTGAAAGTGAAGCGTAAAGCTCACAGCGCGGGGTCGAAAGAGCGGTAATCTCCTGTGTGTTTATTTGGTGTCGGCACTTGGAGAGAGCGCGCTTATAGGATCGCAGGGCGGGGCGGGGGGCAGTGAGGTGGGGTGGTTTGCAAGTGTCCTCCGACATTCTCCCCACAGCAGGAAGAAAAAGGATTGAAAACACACGGCAGAGGTCCCTTTGCAGCCTGGGAACTTCTGGGGAACCCGGAAGGTGTGCGCTCCGACCCTGACCCCGCACCGCTCCTCTCCTGTCCAGGACTCCTCTCGCCTGGGACTGGGACAAAGTCCCTCTGAGGAGGATTCCAGCGGGCGAGGGGTCTCCGGTCCAGCACCTCGGAACTTTTGTGCCTCCCTCCCTCGGGTTTGCCGCCCACATTCCTGCTGCTCCCTGGGCCCCTGACCCTGAGCTGACACCAGGCTGAGCGTAGTGTTGGGGAGATTGGTAGCTGCAGAGCGGCTGCGCTGGAGGCGAGAACCCCGCACCTCGGGAGGTCGAGGGTGTGCAATTTTGGTGGTGGAATGATGTCGAGGGGATAGGAAACGTGTGTACCAAACCCTCCAAAAATCGCCTAATGGTTCCAAAGCACCCCTTTGACCACGGGATGGCAGGAGGGCCCAGCAGGCCCAGACGCAGTCGCTGTGTAGTGCTTCCTGAGAAGGGCGCGCCACCGAGTTGCCGCAAGAGTCTGCCGAACCCACAGTCTCCGAGCCACCGCGGCGACCTCCCCTGGTCTCTGCCCTCCCCCTGGCTTTCTACAGGGCTGTCCCCGTGGCTGAGTGCCGGGTGCCCTGCAGTCGAGGGCCGCCTGTTAGCCGACCCCGAGCGATGTCACCTCTCGGGGGAGGCAGAGATCCCGGGGGCGGCTGATAGGTTCCCCGAGGCCTGTTCCCGGAGCGCGCGCGGCCGGGCCGCGGGAGAGGGGGAGGAGAGGAGAGGAGCGTGGGGGAACGACCCCAGATCACACCGTCTCGGCGTAGGAGGATTCCCTCCTCGGTGGCCGTGTGGGCGCTGTGGATCCCGCGGTCCCTGGCCCGGGAGCTGGGGTTGGGGGAACGTGCATTTCTCAGGGGGAGTGGGAGTGTTGACAAGGAGGAGGAGAGGATCCCCGGGCCTCACTCCGTAGGAGGGCCACGCGGGCCGGGGACGTGTGGGAGGAACTCCCAAGCTGCTGCTCGTCGTGGGGGTGGATGACAACCTCGCTCTCCTCCCCTCCATTTCACTCGATGGAGAGCTAGGGGTGGGAGGGCCCGGTCTCCCCCGGATCTCCTCTGGTGCTTAGGAAAGGAGGGATTCCCGCCGCCCGCGGGTCCCCTCTCCCCCGCCCCTGCTGCCGCTCCCGCCAGGCTCCCCGCACCTATACCAGGGAGGTTCTGCGCCCCCCGGGCTCTCCTCCGCCCGCGCGGCGCGGGGAGGGAGCGTTCTGCAGCGGTCCCCGGCTCCGGCCGGAATCAGGGCATGCAGAGCCTCCCGCCCCCGGCTCCCTCCCAAGGCGGCGGGGCGGGAGGGTGGGGGGGCGACTGGCCGGCCAGGGGGCGTGGGCGGCAGTGTGAGCCGGGCTGGGCGCGGGAGGGGCCTTGGCGGCTGTAGAGGGTCGCAGGGCGGCGGGCCAAGCCGGGAAGAGCCATACAAGGAGCGGATCCGGTGACGCGCCGGCCGCGCCCCTTCTCCTTCTCGATTTGGCTGCAGATTCCGGTCCCCGGATTTGCATATTTTGGCATCCAGTGGAAAAGGAAAGAAGAACGGAACCCGCAGCCTTTAAAGGAACCACACAGGCTGTAGCGTCACCTAGGGAGGCGGTCTGGGGGGCGTGAAAAATTAGCCAGCGGCTCCGGCCTCTGGCCGCGGAGCCTGGCAACTGGGGAGAGACGGCGAGAGGCAGGGAGCAGCGACCCCCGGCGAGCATCGGCCGCTCCAGTTCCGGCCGTGGCCTCTCCGCGGCGCTTTCTGCTGCGCGTGCACCCGGAGGTGGAGAGGGGTTCTGTGAATTCCTGTCCGGGGCCAAGAGACGCCGCGAGGTTCGCGGCCTTCATGCGAGCCGCAGAAACCAGTGGTGCCTGCAGTGCCCATGTTTCCCCGCGCGAGGCACAGCTCAGCCCGCGGGGGTGGCGGGGAGGAAGTGCGAGCGCTCCCGGCCGCCCGGCTCAACTTGGGAGGACCCTACCATGATGCAACCGCCACCCTCGTTGAGACCTGGGAGAGGGAGATTGAGGAGCTGGAAACCCTGGGCCTGTTTGAAAGGCACCCGCATTAGGAAAGGCAGAGGCCGGTGGGAGAATCTGGGATTCTTGAAAGCTTCCGGGGCCCCAAAGACCATAGAGGAGTGTAGCCATTCCAGAGGTGGGCCGCACACACTTTTAGGCCAACGGGACCTGTTGCATACAAGGAGAACAAGTAGAGTTTGCAGGCCTGCTCCAGACCTGCTTGCTTGGTGAGAATGGGTAGGAGTCTTTTTTTGAGCAAAATGCCCGTCCCCTTCTTCCTGCTTGTCTGTGACCTAGAATGGGAGCCTTCAATTAAATAAGTATTCATTAAAACTTTAGTGTGATCTTGGGCAAATTTCTGAATCTCTTTCTGGGTCTCAGTTTTCTTGTCTGTAAATTGGGATAATAATAGTACCTACCCCTTAAGAAGGTGTCCCCTAGTGGCTCACCATAAAGAATCCACCTGTCAATGGAGGAGATGGGGGTTCTGTTCCTTGGGTTGGGAAGATCCCTTTGAGAAGGAAATGGCAACCCACTCCAGTATTCCTGCTCGGGAAATCCCATGGATGAGGAGCCTGGTGGGCTACAGTCCATGGGGTCGCAAAAGAGTCAGGACTTAGCAACTGAACAACAACAACAACAGTCCCTTAGGAAGAACTAAATTAGATAACGTCATAGAACACTTTGGCTAGATCAGTAGCAGCACTCAATAAATGGCAATTATTATTGGTAAACTCTATTTTCCCCCACCCTACCATGTGACAGAAAAGCCCATTCCCCTTGTGTATCTTAAGGGTGAGTGTAGTTGACACAGGGAGTAAAAAGGGCCAGGTAGGAAACCCCATACCCTTCATCACACATATCAGTGTGATCATATATAGGAAGTTTTCATGTGTGAGCTTTACATCATCACAGAGATGGTTAAGGAATGGTCCCTACTCTGTGAGAACCCAGACAAGGATGGAGCCCTTGGTAGCTGGTGATGACATAAAGTAGAATACCAAGCAGTCATTCAGTTGCTCTTTAACACTCTGGAGCATCCTTCTAGATATGTTATAGAGGATGGCTGTGGCTTCAGGATGGGGTGGGGGATCCTGGAAGGATCCATGCTGGGGAAAGCCCGCCTCCGCAAGCATGGGTCCTCACTGCCTGAGTGCTGGTCTGATTTCAGCCCACACAGTTGACCCCTGTCAATCTGGATGAAGGTGGCAAACAGAGGCCAGGGATCTATGGTGGGCACGGGCAACCCTGCCTATTAGAGTTGGGGTAGAAGGTATGGAGTGGCCCCTTAGAGACTAACAGCATTCTCCCTTCTGCTTGCTCTGTCTTGAATTCAGCATAGAAAAAAAAAATTCCCTTCCCTCCCATTTTCTCGCCTTTCTGCCTCCTGAACAGGGGCTGAGGGTGATTGTCTCAGTTTATTGGCGGGCTCAGGTGAGTTTGCCAAGGGCCTAATTACCTGAACTGGAAGCCTTGGACTTGTTGGGGAACGAGTAGGCACTGGCTCAGGGCATCTTCACCCTGGAGATGGTGAGAGGCAGGCCCGCGGCTCTGCAGCAGGGCCAAGGCCACCCATTCCTCTCTGCTTACCTCTGGGATTGCTGCTGCTTGTGGGGGCAACGAGTGTGTTTGTCTTGGTGAAAGAGTGGAGGGAGGAGGGACTTGGCCCTACAAATCCATCACAGAAAAAGGCCAGGTTGGAACTCTGTCTTGTTCCTTAGTCACCTCTGCCCTAGGAACTTGAGCTCCTTTTTACTAAAGATATCCAGTACTTCTCTGCTGTCTTATAAGAAAGAAGCCTTTATTTGGGGGAGAATGGATACATGTATGTGTATGGCTAATTCCCTTTGCTGTCTACCTGAAACTATTAATATCACAACATTATTGATTGGCTCCACTCCAATATAAAATAAAAAGTTAAAAAAATAAAGAAGCCCCCAATTATTTCAAACTAGGGTGCTGGTGAGTTAATGCCTTACCATTTCAGACAAGATTTGTCTTTTTTATCAGAAAATGCTTAGAAGAGGGTAGTGTGTAACCCAGAGGAAGTTAGCCCATTGTTAAGCATGGTGCCTGGAAAATGATAGGAACTCAGATACGTTGATGGGCTGAGGTCTGACTGTGGGATGTCAGACCCAGTGACAAGGATTTGGAAGCTTGGGGTACAGAGAACAGCTGGCATTCCTCAAGTCACACCATGCACCCATGTAGAGAGCCTACCCTGGTGAGATTGCTCCTGAATGATAACTTCCTCAAGGGCTTCCAATTGCTTTCTGTTTTGGGCACCCCACAAGAGTGGACTGTTCATCCTTGGAATCAACCTGGACAACCCTCCTTGGCATTTTAGAGGTCATGCAGGAGACCTGGGTTCGATCTCTGGGTCAGGAAGTTCCCCTGGAGTGGCAACCCACTCCAGTCTTCCTGTCTGGAAAATCCCATGGACAGAGAAACCTGGCGGTCCGCAGTCCATAGGGTCACAAAGAGTAGGGCACGACTGAGCGACTAACACACACAGCCAGCTCTGAGGTGAGATTGGTTTGGTCTAGAAGCCCATGGAGGGAACTTGACAGTAATGACAATTTGCGGGGGCGGGTGGTCCTGGTTAAGAGTGTTGTGTGGGGATTGCTGGAGGCATCCGGCTCACTGATCTTCTGTACCCACAAAAGATGGTGGCCTGTGGAGATACACCAGCTTCATTCTTCACAACAATTCTGTGAGGAAGCTTTAACGGCTGCCCCTCAATAGTTTTTTTTTTTTTTTTCCCCCTTCATGAAAGATTTAAGGAGTTGGAAGAAATCTGAGTAGTTAGTTGGAGGGTACTTGGCCAGGAAATGGCTGAGCTGAGATTTGAACTCAGGGTCTTGTGACTCCAAAGATACTGTTCTTAATTCCAGCCTTTCTGGCTGTCAGGAGAAAGAAAGGAAATGGCAGGTGTGGTAAGAGGAAGTGAGTGCATGCTCAGTCGTGTCCTACTCTTTGCGACCCCATGGACTGTAGTGCACCATGCTCCTCTGTCTAGGGATGATTTTCTCAGCAGGAATACTGGAATGGGTTACCATGCCCTCCTTCAGGGGATCTTTCCGACCCAGGGACCTAATCCACGTCTCCTGCAGCTCCTGCGTTGTGGGTAGGTTCTTTACCACTGAGCCGCTGGGGCAGCCCAGGTAAGAGGAAGGAGAGGTGTAAAACCTATGGAGGAGGCAATGAATAGAAGAAAGCCTACCAGGCCTCCTAGCATCCTCAGGACCCAGCTGGCAGAGAGGAGAGGAGCCCCTTCCCAGGGGAGAGGAGGGACTCTAGCCCACAGGCAGGTCAGGGAGGAGCAGCGTTTCTGCCAGGGTTCCCAGTAGGCAGAAGAACATCTTTCCCCTTGGAGCTCGGGTCCCACTGCCCTAGGCTGTCGCAGAGGTCACAGGCTCCTCACTAAGCCAATTGCATACTTTCTTCTGAAACATCTGCTGTGCCAATTTGAACAAACTCATTATAATTGTGTTGAATAAGGGTGTTTTTGCTTACTCTTCAAGCAATGATGGGGAGAAGCTAGTGACTGAAGGGAGAAAGTCTTGTTACAAAGTTACATTTGCTGGGGGGTAAGGTGGGATATAAAGCCTTCTTGGAGATCCCTCCTCAGACACAAGTCCCAGGCTGTAATTGCTATGGTGGTCCAGAGGTTGAGATTTCGGGCAGGGCTGGTCTAGGGAAGGGAAAGAAGGCTGGTCTTAGATAGAAGGCAAGACATGGAAAAAGTGTACTGTATGGGGACGTGGAAAGAACAGGCCCTGGCCTGGGAATCAGGACTTCTGGTTTCCACTATCAGTTATCTGTGTGACCTTGGGCTGCCCTCTGACTCCTGGGCTTTTGGGAGGGATTGGACTGGCTAACCTACCTCTAAATTCCTCCTAGTAGTGTTGATTCACCAGTTCTGGATTCTATTTTGGAAAGGGCTGGGAGGGGAGTTTGAGGAAGAATGGATACATGTATGTGGATAGCTGAGTCCCTTCACTGTTCCCCCGAAACTATCACAGTATTGTTAATTGGCTATACTCCACCAGAAAACAAAAAGTTTAAATTAAAAAATAAAGGATATCTTCTGTGGCATTAAAAAGAATAAATTCCTCCCAGCAATGTTGTCCTTGAGTTTTGGATTCTATTGCACAAAGTATTGGGAAGAGATGCATGTTCCCAGCCAAGTTTGGGCTTCTAGGACCCTCAGGGAGGAAGAGGGATGGGTCAGGGGGTAAGGGCTTGTAATGGGAACTTGGCTGTCATAGCTCAGGGGTGCATGGAGGGTAAGTGGAGTCATGTGCTTGGGTGGAGGGGTCTGCCATTGCCCCTGGGGGCCACAGTGGGGCAGCCCCCTTCTCAGCTGGGAGGGATGATGTCTCTGCAGTGAAGACTCTTGGGGGATGAGGCTTTTTGGAAAGAGGAACTTTGTCATCTGAAGTGAACCAGAAAAGGTGTGAGTGTGGGGGTGGGGTGGGGGAGGCAGTAGAGGGAGCACACAGGGAGTGAGACAGAAAAGGAGGGAGAGAGAGGTGAGAGCACAGATGAGAACAGGGGCCCCCTACCACTTGCCCACACAGCCAGCCTTCTGTTGGCTGCAGGCTTCAAGCGTGTGACAGGTCAAGCATCTAAAAGCCTGGCAGGTTGCTTTCCTCTCTGCCCTGGAAAGATAACCGTTGGAGGATCGGAGAGCTGTGGTCTCTAGATCTTGGTGTTTCAGATCAGCTCCCAGTCTCAGGACCCTCCTCAGCCTTAAACAAGTGGGCCTTTGGCCTCATCCACCAAGGTGATGAGTTAGGGGCCGACTTTTGGCTTCTTCTTTGTTATTTTATGTTGTCAAAAAACAAAAAAAAAATTACCCTGGGATGAGGGGAAAAGCAGTTAATGACTCTTTTGGGCCCAGAATTCGAAGTCCTCAGTTAGGTTAGTATCCTCTTTCACCAGAAGGCCCAGGCAGGGCTTCCTAACTTTTGTTATGCCGTAGCTCTCCTAGAAAATGAAATTCTTTACAACCACTGGTGTAAAGAACTGACATTGCCTCTGGCCCGTCCCATCACTCTGAGGGCTGACAGTACTAGCCAGCTGGTACTCACAGGAAGTCTGCCTATCAGCCTGACTGATGGCATGAGCTTTTTCTGCTGGGGTTCAGGGCAGATGGGCAAAGGAGAAGGGGCATGATAGATTTCTCTTTCTCTCTGCAGAATTATTTTGGCCTTTTAGAGTTATCTGGCCCCAGATCACCAAGAAAGTTACTGGATAACAAGAGTTGGTATCTGAGCTCCCTGGGGACAGGGACTGAGTCTGATTCCTCTGCCTCCCTAACACTCCCCTGGCTGTTCCCAGCAGGTGCTCCACAGGCTGTTGTTGACCCAGCTCAAGTGTCCACATGGGTGATTCTGAAGCAGGCCGATTTGAGGGACTAGAATCCGCAGTGTGCTTCCTACCTTGTTCTTGCATCTCTACTACTCCAGCATCCTCTACCCCCTCCCCCCCTTCCACTATATAGGATGGGGGACCTCTTGTCTACCTTGTTCTTGCATTTTTACCACTCCAGCACACCACCCCATATTATAATACAGGATGGGTTCTACCACTCCAGCACCCACTCTCCCCACACTATACAGGATGGGGGACCCCTTGTCTACCAAAGTTTATTTCTCACTGGGGTGAAGGGAGAGGCTCCTGTGTCTGGGACTAAATTCTCTCGTTTCAGTGAGAGATACCTTCAGGGAGCACTTCCTGTAGAGGGACTCAGGCTTAAGACTGGGATTTGCCATGTGTCAGGGAGCAGGCAATTTAAAGGGAAGTGAGGGATGAGACTGAGGTAGAAGCGAGGACACACAAGGCACGATCGCTTCTCAGAGGAAGCGCCGGCAAGGAGTTCAGGCAGGGAATGACTTGCAGGAGGACAAGCTCAGAGACGGGAAAGCCTGATGGGGGTGTTGATCAAGACCTTGAGGACTGGGTTGGCTAAGACCTCTAAGTGAGGAGGAGAGGGAAGGGCAGGGGTATTCTGTGTGAAGTGAAAGTGTTAGTCACTCAGTCGTGTCTGACTCTGCGACCCCATGGACTGTGTAGCCCTCCAGGCTCCTCTCTCCATGGAATTTTCCAGGCAGGAATACTGGAGTGGATAGCCATTCCCTTTCTCTAGAGGGTCTTCCTGACCCAGGGATCAAACCCAGGTCTCCTGCATTACAGACACATTCTTTTACTGTCTGAGACCCAGGGAAGCCCATTCTGTGTAAGGAGCTGTGATTCACCCCTTATTTTCATGTTAATTTTTTAAAAAAAATCTCTGAAACTAGCTAGAGCCCATTAGCACTGTCCTTTCAGAACTTTTCTGTTAGTTTGTGGATGAGTGAGGAATCCTAGAGGAAGGGAAGGAAGACAGCTCTGAGGCAGGATCTGGAGATGCCAGCAGACACTGGAGCATCTACTAGAACATAGGGTCCAGGAAGGCAAAGGCTGGGGTCCAGACCTGCACCGCTGTACCCCCAGCTAGACCCTGGCTTATGGGGGTTCTCCATAATGTGGGTGCTCCATCTGTATCTGTAATATCTGTGGGAGAATGAATGTGCTAGACCCTCTATCATGTCCCGTGTGGGGTGCTATTAGCACGAGCAGGAAAGGGGCTAAGTTCAGGTGTGGACTCCAGGAGAGAGGAGGTACTTGAGGAGTCCCAAGGCAACCTGGATCCCAGGTTAGGGGCGGGGTAGGATTCATCAGACATAAACTCAAGTGGTAATAGCTCCGTTAATTGAGTGGTAATGATCCTTGGCATTTTTCATCTTCAAAGCCAGGAAAGAACTGTAATTAATACTCCCGCCACCCGGGGGCAGGGTGGGGGTGGTGTGGAGAAACTTGAGCTGCTGTTGCTGCTCAGTCGGGGAAACTGAGGCACTGACAGAGAAAGTGCCGTTAGGGGCAGTCGATGCCAAGGCCAGCAGATCCCGGCGGAGTCGGCAGGGGTGCCCTGAGCACCACAGAACGCTACCGGCTTCCAAAGCCAGGTAGCGGGGGAGTCGAGGTCAAAAATGATGGGGAGGGGCCGCTGGAGACCTGCGCAGGGGCAGAGAAAGAAGTCTCAGCCGAGGGCCTGGCCGAGGGTGGCAGTGGGCGATTGGCTTTGCCGGTGGCTTGGTGGAGCAAAGCCGGCCGGGGGCCTCAGCTCCCCGAGCTCCTGGGGCGGTGCTGGAAGGGTGCGCGGAGCAGGAGAGGCGACCCGAGAGTCCCTCGGGCCTCAGAGCGCTGCACACTCAGCCTGAGTCACCGGCGGCTCCGAAATGCCTCCCGGTTTCCTCATCGCAGTCTGGCTGGCCCGCGCCCGGAGGGAGTTTTTCATTAGGGTGATTATTACCCTGCCATCATTAACAGCCGGTAAACATCACCCAGGGACCAAGGGCGCGCAGCGGCCTCTAACTGCAGCCGGGGGTTCGCAGGCCCAGGAGGTGTGCAGCACGGCCCGCCTAACCCCGCCATCCGTCGGAACCACTTGCCGCGGCCCCAATGCCGTCCCGCATCTAGAGTGACGTTTTCTCTGGACCCTGGTGTCTTGGAGGACATTCTTCCTTCAGTTCAGTCACCGCTCACCCAGAAAAGCCTTTCCTCTGAGACCCTTGGTCCATGTGTTTGTTGCTATGTCCAATGGTTACCAGTCCAGTGCTAAATGCTCACTGCACCAAACAGCCCTGCTGGGTTGCCCTGGTCCTACCCACCTTTTCACATGAGTCTGTGTCATTCTTTGATGGGTGTCTGCCTCTCACCCTCCTGCCCCAAGTTCCAGAAAGGCAGGAGCCACTTCTGATTTTACATATTCCCATGATACGGTCCCCTCTCAACCCACCCCATCCCCACCTAGGGCTACAGTCTGGTGTAACAGCAGCCCACAGCATTTTCTTCTTCTTTTTTTGACCTCACCACCTGGCATGTGAGATTTTAGTTCCCTGAGGAGGGATTGAACCTGCATTCCCTACAGTGGAAGTTCAGAGTGCTAACCACTGGATCACCAGGCAAGTCCCATAGGCCTCAGCATTTGTGAGTTAACAAGTTCTCATGAGGCAAGAGAACTGTTTGGTGACTGCCCCTCTACCTGACTGTCTTCAACATTTAAGATTTATCTATTATGCACCTACTGTGTGTCTGGCATTGGAGACAGCTGTGATGAAAAGAGCTTGTGCAAAGACTCAAGGCCTAATGAGGATTCAGGGTGAGAATGGGCTGTAAGAAAATTCATACAAGGTGGTGGTAAGTGATGTGAGGAAAAAGAAATGAGGATAGCAGGGTGATGGGGAGTGCGCACTGGGATCTTGTTATATGTAGTCAGTCATTCTTCCCCAATGCTTGCATTTGCAGCCAGCATTAGTGCCACAGACTAAAGTACTGACTCAGAACATTTGAGGTCTGTGCTGTTAGTCCAGCTGATTCATTGGATACTCTTTGAAAATTTCTGGGTAAATAAGATCTTTGTTTTTTAAAAAGATGACATCAAAGTTCAGTAAGGAAAGTCACGTCTCTGAAGGCAGAGTCACCTGTGATTGGGCCCCTTACCCCTAGCACAGCCCCTCTTCCCTGGTCAGCTTTCCTGCCTGCCACCAGGTGGCCTGAGAGAAAATTCTGATGCGGTCTTCTTTAGCGGCTTCTGGGGAAAGGATGGCAGTGGGCCAAGGGTGACTGTGGCTGTGAGTACCTCAGGCCTGAATCTCAGAGCCCACACTGCCTCTCGCACCAACCCTCTTGTGGATGGGCAGGAGAGTTTCATCTAGACCCCAAATGAAAGAAAGAGTTGCTGCAATGGAAACTCAAACTAACCTCCCCTCTTGCCCCACTTCCCTCCCGCGGTCACACTTCCGGCAGCCGCCACAGGGTATTTTGGGTTCGAAAACAAAGCGTCAGATCTATTTGAGCAAGTTTTTTTTTCCATCGGAGTAGAAGCCCAGGGGCCTGTGGCCACCCTGGGCTCGGCCACTTCCCCAGGGAACTGACGCGTTTCCCTTTCTCCACTGAAGACCAATTTAGCAAGTCAGACTGGCCACTTTTAGCTTCTCCTTTCCCTGGCCTGGCAGCAGGCGAGGGCACAGGGAGTGGGTAGGGCTGCTGGGAGGAGGGCGTGTGTCTCAGTACCTTCCTTGTGGCCTTCAGGGGAAGGCCTGGTTCGCTTCTTCAGCCAGAACCTTCTTTTCACCCCTCTCCATACACCCCCCACCCGAAACTGCACACACACACACACACACTCACACGAACACAGACACACACGAACACAGACTCACACACACACACAAACATACACACACATACACATATAACCTCCAAAACTGCCGCCACAAATCCGCTTGCTGTATCAGGAGTCTGAAAAGTGAGAATTGGGGTGAGGCCTTGGTCTGATCTCAGTTTAAAGGATGGTGTGTTCCTGTCACTGGTGGGTCAGTGGGTAGTGGGTTGTGAATGAAGTGGGCATGCACACATGGAGACCGCTTGTGTATGCAAATCCTATGTTCTCCACTTCCTGAGCGGAACGGTGCACACGCATGCATCTAGCATGGATGTCTAGAAAGAGCTTGGCAGAGGCAAAACCCTGGAGTGTCTAGCGGGTGCATACACCATGTGATTTTGTGTGGGCTGGTATATTTACAGTATCTGTGCAGGATGCGTAGAGTAGAGGTGTGTGTGAGTGTGTGCACACACGTTCATAGACGTGCGGACGGTAGGGCCTGATTCTCAGGGTGCTGCGGGGAGGAAGACAGGCGAACTCTGGATAGGGGTCACCAGCATCCTTGTGTTCAAATGCAGCTTCTGCTCCGAGGAGGTGGGGGATGGACAGAGAACTTCCAGGCTTCTTTTGTAATCCCTTCAATTCTTAGCACTTGGCCAAGCCTCCATCAATACTGGGGAAGGAGTGTCGGGGCTCTGGCTTCACAGTCACAGAGAGTGGAGGCAATCTATTGCCTTATGGTGACTTGAGTATCCACATCCAGCTGTTTGTGTGTGTGTGTGAATGAATGAGTGTGCTGATGTGTGAGTATGGAAGTGAGTGCGGGAGGTCTGAGTTTGTGTGAATGAGTGTGGGTGTAGGCGGAGGGTGTTTGGACTCCTTTTGGGCACTGCCCGGGCTTGTCCTTATGCCCAGGCCCTAAAGGAAGCCCCCTCAGCTTACTGTCTGCTTTTTTTCTTGATACTGGAGGTGAAAGTTGGACCCAGGGCCCTGCTGTGCCCGCCTTTCTGACAGGCTCAGCCTCTTTCCTTTGAGCTCTCAGCTTCCTGCTGGGTTGCTAGATAGCGGTGGTGTGGATTCCAGCTCCCAAGGAATAAAGGGGGCAACTTCTGTGTCCTGCCCTCATTCAGGGCAGGTCAGGAGGATCCCAAATCATATTTCTTTCTTTCTTTTATTTGGCCATGCCATGCAGCTTGTGGAATCTTGTTCAATCCCTGACGCAGGATTGAACTTGGGTCCTGGCAGTGAAAGTGCCGAGTCCTAACCACCGGACTGCCAGGCAATTCCCCCAAGTCATATTTCTACCTCCTGTGCCCTTCCGTCCTCCTTCCTCCAGGTCCCTGAAGGGTCTCCCCAGGCCAGGATCTGGGGAGGGGAAGCTTTATTGCTGGCCACTGAGCCTGGGAGAGGATTCTCCTGAAATTCTAGGGTCTGCAGCTCCCCACATTTGCAGACTTCTCCTTAACCTCCTGATAGAATCTTCTGGCTCCTGCCGCCAAATGCATTGGGCTCTTTTTCATTCTTAATCCTAAGAATACCCATTCTTTCCTGTTCTAGTGGCTTCCTCTGACACCCCTGCTTCACCCTGCCAAAGGGATAGTGGTAGTGGCTTTCTCTACCATGCACCCAGATAACCACAGAGTTGAAGAACATTCAGCTGGAGGGGGGTCTCAGAGAACATTCATACCAAACTATTTTATGGATGAGGAAGCTGAGGCCCAGAGAGGGCAGCTGATGTGCCCAGGGTCACACAGCAGTGAAGGGTAGCCCTGGTGTTAAAATCAGGTCTTGAGTTCTGATCAGAGATTCTTTCAGATGAACCTGGTCTGGTTCATCAGAGCAGATGGCGATACCTTTCTTTCCTATTCCCATCTCTTTTTGACTCTGTCTTCCTCACCTATTTGACTGAAATAGTTCCTTTTTACTCTTTGAAATGCCCTCTCTGTGTTAAGTGGGATGGCTTGCACTAAGGTGGTACTCAGAGCTAAGTCCTCAGTCTTGGCATAGCTTTCATTTGTCCTCTCCAAAGATTTTTCTCCTTCCTGGTCCTACATCCCTCAGAATTGTCTCTGTCTTCCCCTCTTCCTGAGCCAGACTCTTCAGCTTCTATTTCTCCTTCCAAGTACCCAGGAGGCAGATGAGAACCTCAAGGAATTTACTCCTTTCTTGAACCTTAGTTTCCAGATCTCTAAAATGGAGTGAGGGTCTCTGCAGGGGAACTATAGGTATTTGTGTACGTGTGTGCATGCAAGTGTGTGTGTGTGCGTGTGTGCACTGCACCCATCTCATGTGTCTCCCAGCAGCTTCTGGGGAAAATAGGAAAGTTAATTAGTGCCAGGATGAAAGATGCAGTGGGATAATTGCAGGTAATATTGGGACAGCTGGGAGGGTGGGGCTAAAGGCCTCTAGACCTGGGGCAGGGGTGGACGGGCCTCTAGCCCTACTCCTGCGAACAGATCAGATACCTGGAGAGGTGGAGGGAGGGAGCGTTCTGAGTGAAGGGTCTTTGTCTTTACAGGGAAATGCTTGTTAGTTGCTAAGGAACTGGGTTGTCTTTCCTGATCCAAGCCTCCCAGTGTTTTGCTAAGCTTGGGAGGGGGATGCTAGGCTGGGCTTGAGGCTCCCTTGGCAGTTGGCCCTCTCCCTGGGGCTGCCGACACTCCGATGAGTCTCTTGGGAAAGACTCATCTGGAGAGGGTGAGCCCTCCCATTGCCCTCAGCCTGAATGCTTGCTCCAGCTGAGCTGGGGAGCAGAGCAGGTGAGGTGCAGGCAGAGAAGAAGAAGAGAACACACATTTACTGAACAGCCTGCATACCAGGCACTCTGCCGGGCGCCTTCCGTGCCATCTCATTTAACCATTGCAACAGATCTTTAAGGAAGGCATGTGTATTTCCATTTTTTCTCATTATACTGTTTTCTTTTTGCAGTTGAAACACAGGTCCAGAATAGTTGAGTAAGTTCCCTAAGGTCAAGGAACTATCAAGTGGTAGAGACTGTGCAAACTTAGGTGTGCTAAGAAAAGTTGTGTTTTTTAAATTACACCACCTCATCCATCTAGCTGGCTTTCTTCTTATTCCATAGGTGCTTAGCACTAACACCTGAACCCATCACTATCAACCCCTATCACCACCATCATCACCATCATCTTCACCATCAACGTTATCATTATCATCTTCATCATTAGGAATTCTTCCTATATGTCCTTTTCCATCTCTCTTTTAGCAGTTATTACACAAACAAAGTTCCAAGAAGCAGAGGGGTGAGGCAAAGGATTGAGGGTGGTGAACTGTTGGGGTATTTGCCTTGTGCAGGTTGAGGTGGGTGGTAACGGCCTTGAGCTGGGCCAGGCCATTGCTCTCAGGGTCAAGGAGCTGACCCTCCCCACAAATCATACTTAGTCTAGAATAACTTGAGGCTAGGAGAAGGGAAGACTCCCTTTAGGTTCTTTTAGAACTTCTACCCTTCCTTCTTGGCCTACCCAGCTTCGGGATAAATAGAAGATCTGGCTTTTATTTTATGTAGCCCGGAGGGTAAAATGAGAGCACTCTGTGAGTGGGCTTCCTAGGTGGTGCTAATGATAAAGAACCCGCTTTCCATGCAGATTAGACGTAAGAGACGTGGATTCGCTCCCTGGGTGGAAAAGATCCCCTTGAGGAGGGCATGGTAACCCACTTCAGTATTCCTGCCTGGAGACTCCCCATGGACAGAGGAGCCTGGCGAGCGACAGTCTACAGGGTCATAAAGAGTCGGACACGACTGAAGTGACTTAGCACGCATGGACGTTACCTGTGAGTACTGAGAGTGAGAAGGCCCGAGTTAACACCAGATTCTACCATTACTAGTTGCAGAACAGGGAGGAGGTCCCTTAACTTATCGGAATCTCAGTTTCCTCATCTATAAGATGACAATCGCAACACCTACACTATTAGGTGGTTTTGACAATTGGATGAGAGAATATGTATGAAGGCCTGGTAGGCTGGGAAGCCAGGCAGGAATGAATGCGTTAAAGGAGATGTTACGTGTCAGGCATTTGGCATGGTGCCTGGTATGCAGACACCACTCAACAAATGATGTCTGATGGTGATGATGATGATAATGTCAGTTCTCCTGTCTGTAAAGGGGCCACTAATACTCCCCTTGGGGCTTCCCAGGTAGCTCAGTGGTAAAAAGAATCCTCCTGTGAATGCAGGAGGTGCAGGAGCCACAGGTTCAATCCCTGAATTAGGAAGATCCCTTGGAGGAGGGAAATGGCAACACCCTCCAGTATTCTTGCCTGGGAAATCCCATGGACAAAGGAGCCTGGTGGGCTACAGTCCATAGAATCGCAAAGAGTCGGATACAATTGAACACGCACACGGTACTCCCTTACATCTTTTTTAAACTGTTTTGTTGGCAATTTCGAAGCAATCTCCATACTCGTTTTGTTTCTTCCTGGAGGAGGCAGTGAAAAGAAAAGGGGCAAGAGGCCCAAAGCCTTCTGCAGGCAGAGAGCTGAGTCAGGTGGGCTTCCCCAAGGTCTCCTGGCCTCCAGAATTTCCCTGCCGACCCCTGGGAGCTCTTTCTCTGTGGCTTTCAGGGACGTCTGGCAAGGCTGGCTTCAGTCTAGTGCCTGGGCTAGTTTTGTTCTTTTTTCAGTTTTGGGGCCAGGGGAGTGGGGTCTCTCCAGCAGCTGAACTAAAAGCCCAAAACACCAGAGGAAGAGAAAAGAGGTGGGGCGGGGGGAAGGAAGGAAAGCAAGCCGATAATTTCCTCGAAGGATAAACATCCGATTTTTTTCCTCACCCAAAATAAACATGCTAGCCACAAGGAATTAAAAGCAGAAGAGGGGAGGATGTGTCTCAATTTGGGGCTGCTCTAGGAAGCTGACCTGCTATTTATGCCGGCCCTGGACACCGACCAGAGCTGCCAGTTACACTCTGGGCCTCGTGGGGGTGGGGGCTGTGGGGAGAAGGGCCCAGAGAGAGGGAGGTTCACACACATCCATAGAGTCCCTTCAAGGACTGCCTTCTGTGACACTGCAAACGGACGTTTCCTTTGGCTGCTTCGTGTAGCTCTGCTGGCAAGCCTGCCTGGTGGCCTAGAATGGAGTGGGGAGTTCCTACTACCTGCGATGGTGTCAAACAAAGGCTGTTCTATAGGACAAGAGCTTGCTGTCCATCACCTTGGTGGGGAGCTGAATCTACAGATGTGGGGGCAGGGAGGGGTTGGGGGGAACATCATCCAATCCCTTCCCATCACACACTCAGTCTCCCACCTCTTGGTGTTTTTCAGATCCCCATGGAAAAGACCCTGCTGCTGGGAAAGATTGAGGGATGGAGGAGAAGGGGGCAAGAGAGGATGAGATGGTTGGATGGCATCACTGACTCAGTGGAGTTTGAGCAAACTCTAGGAGATAGTAAAGGACAGGGAAGCCTGGTGTGCTGCAGTCCATGGGGTCACAAAGAGTTGGCTACAACTGAGCAACAACAACAATCACTAAAATCTTCCCACTAGTCAAGAGTGTGCTGGGCCGAGCCGTTGGCCAGGGCCCTTTGCCTTCTGGCTAATGCAGGGCAAGGCTTTAGGAAGGTAATAACCCAGGGCCTGGCTGCAGCCTGCCCCTTTCATCTGGGGCTCTCAGGCACTCTGCATGCATGAGTCACCCATCTTGCTGTATTCTAGCCAAGGAGGGGGGAGTAATTAACTCTTGGGCGGGAAACTGAGCAGAGGGTCTTGTTGAGAGGGTGGAGGGTTGGAGTTGTGGGTGGGGGAGTTTAGGAACCAGGGTTTAGCCTGTGAATGAGACCTTGGCACAGAGATGCCTCCAAGGGATATTGGGGTGAGAAAGCTAAGAGACTTTCAGAGGATATCCAGGGGCTGTCAAGATGCTGAAAATCCTTCCTGTGCAGACCAACGAGTTTCTTCACAGCTTTCTAAAAGCAGACATCAGATCATGCGCTTTCTCCCCTCCAATCTATTTGTCATTTCACCATTACCCATCACTTCAGGGTACAATCCAAAATGTGAACATGACTGTAAAGCCTGCCCTGTTCTGGTCTTTGTCCATCTGTCCAGGTGGCCACAGTTTTGGATTTTCATTGCCCCATCAGCCACGGGAGCTGGGAGGTGTCATGTCTCCTCTCTGTCCCTGTCTCCACTCATAGTTAATCCCTACCCCACTTCTCAGCTGTGAAGTGAAACATGACTTCCTCAGGAAAGAGAGGCATTCCCAAGCCTTGACCACCCTCCACCCCCCGTTACAAATCAGGTCCCCTCTACCCCCTCATAGCACTTGCCACATTTGCTGGAATTTGCCTGTGGTCATCTGGTGAAGTAGTTTGCCCTCCTGTCCTGAACTGGAAGCTCCATGAAACAAGCCTCATGTTGGGCCTGCCTTTGTCACATGTGGATCCCCAGCACCTTGGCCCGAGGTCAGGCACACACCATGTGCCAACAGTGTTTGTTAAATGAGTGTTCAGAACTGGGAAGGGCCGCGGTGATAAACCAACCACCTCTTGTCCCTTCTTCCTCCTTCAATTTCGCAACTGAGGAAGTGGAATTTTACGGAGGGTAAGTGACTTGCTCAAGGTCACATGGTGCCTCAATGACCATTCAGGGCTAGAAACTCCCACCTCCTGCCTGTCGCTCCATCCCAGCCCACTCCCCACCAACCACTTGCATTTTGCAGGAGTGCCCCCAGCCCCAGTGCTGGATATCGATGGATTCCCACCTCTTGGTTTTGGAGGGAGGACAGGTTTGGAAACAAAACATCCAACCATTAAGCCCTAGATGATTTTTTTTAATTTGGAAGAGAACGGGGGTTCTATACCCGGAGAGAGGGAGTCCATACCCAGACCATGGGTGGTGCGCACTGTGGACACACCGGCAGTGTGAAGCTTGAGGTCTGGCAGGCAGTTATTTCGGTTCAGGTTTGTCCGTGGTCGCATTGCTTACTACTCCCGGGTTCTGGGGACTTAGCGCATCCAGGTAATATTGGGTCATGAACTGGGTGCTGGCTTCAGGTTCAGTCAGGTGGAAGTGGCTCAGAAATTTGTCCATTTTCCAAGAGCCTGGAAGGACAAACAGACCACAGGGAGGTGATGAGACAGAACTGTGGACTTGAGAACTGGCAGGGGCTCGAGAGGGAGGCCGACTCTGGGGAATAGGGGTAGCAGGTGGTGACCCTGGCCCTTGGTCTGAAGGCAGTAGGTGTCTGGGGTGCCCTCTGGCTCCTGGCTGCAGGGGAAGTCCTGGACGTTAGCAGCATCTGGAAAGGATAATTCCCAGAGGACAGTGGGGACCAAGAGTCTGGACTGAGTCAAGGACTGCCTTTAGTCTCCTTCTTCAGGCCTTTATTTGGCACAACTCTGCCTTCCCATTCATGTGCAGAAAGGAAATGCCTGGTCAGGTGGGCTGCCCACTTCTGCCTCCCACCCATCTTTTCCTGCAAGTTCCCCTGACCTCGCGACTGTGGTCTGAATGCTGCTTTTCTTCATTCCTGGTCACCCCCGTTGCCAAGGCTAGGATTGGCAGAAGTGTCTCTGCCATTTCTTCCAGTCTCTTCTTCAGAAGCCAGCCCAGCCACCTCCTCCCCAGTCCCAAGAGACCTCGTGCGACAGGGTTCCTTCCCCGGCGGTGACACAGATGAAAGGCAGGCACATGGCCGGGCTGCTTCTCCTTGCCCTGAGGACCTAGATCCTGAAGGGGAGTGGACAGTGGACGAGACGTCCCAGCCTGGACCCTGGGGAAGTCCAATGGGTGCCCAGGTCAGAGGGGGCCTTCTCCAGGGGGAGAGAACGCAAGGCCATGGGGGGAAGGAGGTGAATCTTTTAGAGCAAGTGTGAACAGGCCTAGCGGCAGGGCAAGGAGGGCAAGGCCCTGGGTACAGAGGAGGGGCTTAGGGAAGTGGTCAGCAGCATATTCCCACGCTCTTGTTTCCCAAACCCCAGGCCTCAGGCACCCTTGGTGGATGGTTGCCAGATAAAATACAGGTTGCCCAGTTCTATCTGAATTTCGGAGGAACAACGAATCCTCTGTTAGTGCAAATGCGTCCCACATATTGCATGGCCCAGACTTATACTAACAAATTACTCCTTGTTTATCTGAAACTCAGATTGGGTTGAGCATCCTATAAGGGCAGAGGAGCCTGGTGGGCTATAGTCCATACAGTTGCAGAGAGTTGGACATGACTGAACACACATTTACTTACCTATTTAATGTATTTATTGGGTGGCCTGAAAAGTTCGTTCTGGTTTTTCCATACGCTCATACAGAAAACTTGAACGAACTTTTCTGGCTGACCCAATATTTATTTATCCCCGCTCCCCTTCTCCCCACTCCCCCTTCCTGCCCCCAATCTAGCAGCCTTTCCTGGCTAGAGGAATTACTGCAGGTAGACCCCACCTGGAGCAGGGCTAGACAGTGGCTGATACAGCCTGAACCAACGGAGACATCTAACACACCAGGAGGCTGAAGTGGGGGGCTGGCAGCCTAGAATTCCTCCCTGAGCCGCCCCTTCACCCACCTGTGGCCCCTCGACTGCATCTACCTCCATTTTCAGCAATGAAGAGAGCAAGTCCCTCTCTCTGCCACCTGCCCTCCACCAGCTGTTGGCATTTCAAACATGTTCTCAAGGAGAGGACAATTTTAATCCAGATGAAACAATGATTTGTAAATAATACCAATAACATGGGGACTTCCACGATGGTCCTGTAGCTAAGACTTGGCGCTGTCAATGCTGGGGGCCTGGGTTCCATCCCTGGTCAGGAAACTAAGATCCCACATGTCAAAACTAAGACCTGGTGCAACCAAGTAAAAAATAATAGCAAGAACACCAATATAGTGCTTCCTATGTGCTAGGCACAGTTCTAGGAACTCCACGTATACTCACTTAATCCTCACAAGGAAAGAAAAGTGAAATGAAAGTCGCTCAGTCATATCTGACTCTTTGCAACACAGAATACTGGAATTCTCTAGGCCAGAATACTGGAGTGGGTAGCCTTTCCCTTCTCCAGGGGATCTTCCCAACCCAGGGATCGAACCCAGGCCTCCCACATTGCAGGTGGATTCTTTGCCAGCTGAGCTACAAGGGAAGCCCAAGAAAAGTGGAGTGGGTAGCCTATCACTTCTCCAGCGGTTCTTCCTGACCCAGGAATCAAACCGGGATCTCCTATATTTCAGGTGGAGTCTTTACCAACTGAGCTATCAGGGAAGCCCCACAAGGGGAGAAGACTGTATTTATTCTCAATGCACAGATGGGATAATGGGGTCATAGGACCAGATTTGGTGAAAAAGCTTTTAGGGGAATGGATGGGGGAAAGGAGGGCTTCCCTAGTGGCTTAGATGGTGAAAAATTAGCATGCCGATGCAGGAGACCTGGATTTAATCCCTGTGTCAGGAAGATCCCTTGGAGAAGGGAATGGTAACCCACTCGAGTATTCTTGCCTGGAGAATCCCATGGACAGAGGAGCCTGGCATGCTACAGTCCATGGGTTTGCAAAGAGTCGGACATGACTGAGCAACTAACACACACACTTCAGGAGAAGGGCCACCACAGGTTCCCCCAAGTCTTATCTGGCTCTGTGCACATTCAAATGGGGCCTTTGAGGGCTAGAAAACAGGTGTTTCAGGACTTCTTTTTTTGGGGGGGCAGTGGCCTGAGATGAAGACCCACTGCTGGGGTTTGAGGGTGGGGTGGGGAGCTGCTTTACACTAGGATGGGAGGGAGGGAGTGAGGAGAGAGCAGGTGCTCGCCTGTCTGTGGCCTCTGCCCCGAGGGAGCTGGGCTGGCTGGAAAAGAACTGTAGTATCACGACCCTGGGAAGGGGTGTGTATGTACATGTATGTGTGCATGCAAGCTTGCATGTGTGTATATGTATGCGCCAGGGAAAGGGTCACGGGTGAACTGGTGTGTGGCTGGCACAGAGACAAGGGGACCTTCCCCACAGAGCACAGCAGGAAGGAAACCCGTGGCAGGGAAGGAATTGAAACTCATCACAAGATCAGGGCAAGTTGGCAGAAAGAAATCCCCCTGCACTCAGGGAGACCTTGCTCAGCTCTCCCAGCAATCTGCTCTCTCGATGGAGCTTGGGGCGGGGGTGCGCCTTCCGGGTTCCATTGCCGACATCCCTGGGGTTCTCGGGTTTCTTGGGCAGCTTCTCAAACCAGGTGCATCCCTCGGCAGAGGCACCCAGTGCTGGGCTGCTAGCCTTAGTGGCCTCCTCCCCTGGCTTGGCCGTGACTCCTTACACCTCCGTTTCCTGCCACAGAAGGCGAGAGGAACTGACCCTGTGCAAGTTCTAGAAGGAAGAGGGGTGAGTCAGGCCCTCTGGGCTGTGTGAGGAGCTGGGAGGCTGTGGCTTCTGTGGTTGCTGCGCCAGAGGAAAGCCCCATCCTGCATGGCAGTAGCTCTGGAGGGCTGCCCTGCAGGGAGGGGCCGGCAGCCGGCTTGCTCAGGCCACGCCCCTTGTGCCCGGACCTACCCTGGACCAGCTCTGCCTGGGAAGCCAACAGGACTGGCCAGTGCACTTCTCAGGTCTCTGTGGCGCGAGGCCTCCGGCTGCAGGGAGAAAGGAGGAGGGCAGCTCCCGAGCCAATGGCTGGAACACAGGGGTCCTTGGTCTCCTCAGGACGGGGCCGTGGCAGAGGATGTGCAGGGTGGTCCCTGCACAACCCTAGGGAGAGCTGTTCTCACCCAGCACAACTACACACAGAGGCCGTTTGCTCACTTATTGGGTGGTGCTGACGGGAGAGATGTTAGCTATGAGATAGGTTAAATGTTGGGCTTCCCTGGTGGCTCAGTAGTAAAGAATCTGCCTGCTGATGCAGGAGACCCAGGTTTGATCCCTGGGTTGGGAAGATCCCTTAAAGAAGGGAATGGCAATCCACTCCAGTATTCTTGTCTGGAGAATTCCATGGACAGAGGAGCCTGGACAGGCTATAATCCATGGGTTCGGAAAGAGTCGGACACAACTTTATCGAGTCGGACACAACTTTATCGACTTAACCAACTCAACAATAATAGACCTTAGAGATGTTCCAGACCTGGGCTGGGAGGTAGGGAGCGGGGAGAGTTAGGTCATCTCATCTAAAGCCATGGGGAGGGGGTGTTCTGAGCCTCTCTACCAAACACTGGGAGGGGGTGAGTGACCCTTGTCTTCAACAAATGGGAGACAAGCTCCAGGCTTCAGAGACTCATCTTATGAATTTGAGTCTTTGGGATGGCAAATTGGGAATGGCCCTGAGGCAGGTCTTGACAGTCCATCTCTTCACTCCCAGCTTTCCAGATCTGTGGGGCTGGCTTACCACTCACTGCCTGGGAGTAGTTCACCACAGGGAATGGACCCTCCCCCACCCCTGCCACCATCCAGCCTGTCAGGGTTTAAGAGGCAGGTGGTTCAGTGGTAAAGCATTTGCCTGCCAATGCAGGAGACCTGGGTTTGATCCCTGGGTTGGGAAGAACCCCTGGAGAAGAAACTGGCAACCCACTGCAGTTTTCTTGCCTGGGAAATCCCATGGCCAGAGGAGCCTGGTGGGCTGTGATACATGGGGTCACACAGAGCTGTACAGGACTGAGAGACGGAGCCCTGTGCAGGAGACTGAGAAAGGGGTGCTACACTAGTCCAGTACACCACCCCCAGGATCTGGGAGGACTGGGCAGATAGCACCTGGGCCAGAACTCAGAAGCTCTGAGCTGAAGGGAATCTCAGACCTGGGATCCAGGCCCCCCAACACTGACAGCTGCTTCTGGGGGCTGCCAGGAGTGGTGGAGGGTTACTTGATCCAGGCCCCACTCCTGCCCTTGACAACTTTATAACAGGATGATCAGCACTGTATTAGGGACTTCCCCGTTGGCCCAGCAGTTAGGAATCCACCTTCCAACGGAGGGGACTCAGGTACCATCACTGGTCGGGGAACTAGGATCATGCGCAGAGGGGCAACTAAGCCCGTGTCACTACTACGGAGCCCAGGTGCCTTGCGTAGAGAAAGCCCACACGCCGCAGGAAGACTCAGCACAGCCAAAATTTAAAAGAAAGAGAAGAAACTGCTTTAAAAAATGAAACAAAACCAACCAAACAAAAAAGCCACTGGACTAATAACAAGCTAGGCCTTTGTGGGATAGCCTCTCCGCTGCACAGTGTGCAGCCCCAGGAGATGAGTTCCCATCCCCCACAGTGTCCCGGAGTCTCTCCACCAGACTCACTCTTTAGACTTCCCAATAGCATGGAGCAGCGCTCCCTGTGTGTCCTTGCTCCCTCCTGCCTTGTCATTTGGTCCTCAGTGGACCCTCAGGTGTTCCCCTCTCTCTGGGAGGGACGGCCGCATTCAGATTGGCTGGGGAAAGGGACAGGGCTCTAAACCTTGGCATGGGCCCCCCTCAGCCTCTTCTGGGACTCATGACCTCGTGATGCCTGTCTCAGAGACACCCTGTCACCCCAGGCTGGTGAGCTGCGTCTAACTGAGGCAGCCACCCTATTCCCCAGCCTCTGGCTGCCCTCCCTCTGCTCAGGGACACAAGTGCTTTCCTGTCAGGGGACAGTGGCCCTGAAGGAAAGACAAAAATTGAACACCAGCCTAATAAGCGTCCCACTGAGTGCCCGGCTCAGGTCTGTAATTTGTCTGGCTCTGCGTGGGGCTGGCTGCCGTGAGGGGAGCGCTGATGCCTTTCTGATGAGATTAATGATGTCCTGGCGGTGGTGGGTGGGAGGCCTGAGCCTTTTATTTTTTTGTGCCGTTAAATGACATCCAGAGACTTCCACTAGGGAGCTGAAAAGCCCTCGTTCCATCATATCCAATTACTCCTGGAGAATTGCTGAGTAGCTGATCCTGCTCACTTGAGAGGCTCAGGGCAGAGGGGACCACTATGACTTTGGCGGGAGTGAGAGGGTGGGGATGTCAGGGGGTTTTTCCAAGGTAGAGAGGAGAACCCCTGAGAGCTGGCAAGTGGAAGTGCGATTCCTAATTACCCAGTAAGTGGATCACCAGACTCCTCCCTCCATCGTGCATTTGGGGGTGGGGAGTAGGTGTGGGTAAAGGACTGAGAAGAGGGGAGACTCCGAACGGTCCACTGAGCCCCCAGTTATCAATTATAGTACTTGGTAATGGTGATGGATGGCTGACTGGAGTTCTGGGTGAAAGTAGGGGATTATCTGCGGTTTCCGGATGATCTGTTCAGTAGTTTGGGACGGCTGACACTGGGCTTGACTGGGGTGTGTTCTGGAAGAGGGTGCCTGGGGCCTGTGGTGGTGGCAGGTGGTTCTGAGCCAGGGTGCCTGTCTGAGAGTTGCCCAGCATGGCCTCACCTGGGCCGCTGCCAGGCCCCCAGTCCTACCCGCTCTGCCAGGTGGGTGGGGCCCTTTGGAGGCAGAAGAGGGCTGCCTGACACAAGCCCACACAGTGACTCAGGGGCTGGGCCCCCGGGCTCCTGGGACCTGGCCAGGTGAACCACCATGGGAGGTCATGGGGGGCGGGGAGGGGCTGTTTTGCAGTGGGTTGTGTGTGTTTGTGTCTGTCTGTGTGTTTGGGCTGCTCTCCAGGCAGCACTCCCTTAGCTGCTGCTTGGCTTGCACGAGGTCTCCCCTCGTTGCCACCAGGCCTGGTGGATCCCCTGCCAGCCTCGGGCCCTCACCATGGATGCTGCCTACTGTGGATGCTGCCTCTGCGCCCTCGGCCCTGGGCTTTCAAACATTTCCCCACAGCGCCCTTACCTCACTCACCCACAGAGCTCCACAGGCCTTCAGATGCTACAAGCAAGACTTAAACCCCATGGTGTGGCAAGTCTCTGCCTGTCCCTCCTCTCTGACCCCTGTGGGTGGGTGGCTCGCCCAGAGGCGGCTCCATTCAGCCGCCTGTGGTGCTGGGGAGCAAGATTCTGGCTGTCTGGTCTGGAGCCCAGGGACCCTCCTCTGCTGCTCCCACCCTGTTCTGCAAGAAGTCTCCCTGCAGATCCCCCAGGCTTCCGTGGTCAGGCAGACCCAGCCTGGTGTGGCCCGTTAGTCCCCGTGGTGCCACGGCACAATTCTGGGCCCGTGGCCTTGGAGAGGCTTGAGGAGCCAGCTGTGGCAGAGGGGATTCCCCGGATCACCCGAGGCATGTGAGGCCAGCTTGTGGCACCCCTGGGCAAGGTGCCTAAGGTGTGGCAGGGCACAGACCACAGCTCCTAGAGCTGAAGTCTGCACGTGGTGCTGGGTCGCAGCCTTCCTCCAGAGGTAGGGTGTGTGGGGGCATCACCAAGACACCCAGGGCAATGGATGGCCTTGCTCCCTCTCAGACCCCACACCAGGGCCCAGAATTCTGGTGGTCTGGTTCGGGGGAGATGGAATGTGGGTGAACTGTTGCCAGGATCCTTGGCCCAGAAAGCAGAAGAAGATGATCTTGCTATGAACTGCAGACTTTTAGTCAAGCAAGCCACTCACCATTCTGGGCCCTGATTTCCTCCTCTGCCCTGGGGTTGGTAGGGGGCATGTGGTCACTGTGCTGCCCACCCAACATGGTTGGGTGGGGGGGGAGGGGCAGGGCAGGCTGATAGAGAGGCTGGGACAGGGTGGGTGTGGGCACCGAAATGGTCATTTGTGGGCACAGTGCTCACAGAAGCGGCTGTCTTAGCGTTAAAGGAAGTTGAACGTGAGGTGTGTTTGTAAATGTGGGGGTGTGAGAATGTGCAGATCCCTCTGTGTGTGTGTGTGTGTGTGTGTGAATGGTTATCCATGGGTGTGTCTCCTACACAAACACACTCATTGATTCAAAGTTCACAGAGGGCTGCGCCCAGGGACAGGTGGCAAAAAGGGAATGTAGGACAGACCTGAACTCTTTCTTCAAGGAAGAGACTAGAGAGTCTTGGGGTGGAAGTTGTTGCTGTTCAGTTGCTCGGTCGTGTCTGACTTTTTGTGACCCCTTGGACTGCAGCACACCAGACCTCCCTGTTCTCCACTATCTTCTGGAGTTTGCTCAAATTCATGCCCATTGACTTGGTGATGCCATCCAATCATCTCATCCTCAGTTGCCCCCTTCTCCTTTTGCCTTCAATCTTTCCTTGCATCAGGGTTTTTTTTTTCAATGAGTCAGCTCTTTGCATCAGGTGGCCCAAGTACTGGAGCTTTAGCAACAGTCCTTCCAATGAATATTCAGGTTGATTTCCTTTATTATTGACTTGTTTGATCTTTGCAGTCCAAGGGGCTCTTAAGAGTGGTGGATGTGGGAGCCGGCAAGAGGAAAATGTAAAAAATACAGAAGAGAGAAAAGCAGGTGACTGAGGACATAAACTAGGTGTTTTGTGAGCGTGTGAGCATGCAATAGGAGCAGGAGAGGGCGGAGGAGGCACTGACAGGGGTGGACTTCTCACTGACTGAGAGAAGACGGGCCCTTGGGGGAATTTAGAGAGGCGCCGTGGACTGGTGTCCTAAAGGCTTAAAGGCAGTCCTGCTGTGGGGGAAGGGGGAAAATGTTCTGCCCAGATTGGCAGGCAGAGGCAAATCCATTGCTGGGTGAGCTGGTGGGCACGTGGACATGCGTGAAGAAGCAGGGTTAATGGGTGTTCTGGCAGCATGTGGTCCAAAAGGGTATGAAACAAGGTGTCGAGTGTGGGCCCTCTGCAGACAAGGCCCCTCAAAGCACTCGGTTGGTTCCTCTAGTACTTGGAAGTCTAGGGCCAAATCCAAGGCTGCTGTGAGGACCATGTGCAGAGACACCATCATGAAGCCTGTATGAGCCCAGAGACCGGATTCTAGGCTTTGGGTGAAGAGGATGGGGAGGGGGGGTTGGAGATTAGACCTGGGGGAGGGGAGTTAAACTGGGGGGCCAAGGGGGCAAGTCCTGTGTCTTGTAGACCCAAGATAACGCCAGTTCCAAATCTGAAAAGGTGAAGTGTGGCCTTTGGGACAAATGTCAGTGAAACTGGGTCATCCCTTGTCAGGGGCACCAGTTCAGGCTCTATCAGCCTCAGCATTCTCCTCCATTTAGGGTGTGGTCAAATGGCAACCCACTCCAGTATTCTTGCCTTGAGAACCCTGTGGATGGAGGAGCCTGGTGGGCTACGTCTGTGGGGTCATGAAAATGTTGGACATGACTTGGAGAATGAACAACAACGACAACAACATGATTAAGTGATGTGACTGTCTCCCTCCACTCTCTCTGTGAGCTCCTAGTGTCTGCAGAGATTCTCCGGATTATTCCACACATCTGCAGTAGCAGGGATGTACTTCCGTACCCACGGCACCCAGAATGGGGCCCCAAACACACCTGACACCAAGCGTCACCTGAGTGGACGCAGAAGGCACTGCTGAATCATGATGTGGAAAGTGGCACAGGGAGGAGGGAGCTGTGGAAAGGCAGGTGGGCCTAGAAGCGAGGTGGGCCCAGATCCTCTTCCAGCAGTGGTCCTGGTGGCCCTGGATCTGATAAAAGGCCTTTGTCCAGAAGCCCACAGGACTGGTGGTGGGGGGCTTCGTGCCCAGATTTGTTCAGTGAAACTGGCAGGTGGGCCAGTTCTGTGAGCCAGAAGCAAATCTGTTGAGGGTCATTCAGGGGTAGACCAGCTAGACCAACCCCTTGTCTTGATAATGGAGATACTGAGGCCCAGGGAGGTGAGGTGGCTTGTCCAAGATCAGACAGTGGGCATTTGGATGTTGAGATTTCCCATCTGCTGACCCCTCGTATATCATCCTGGAGTCACAGGACAAAGAGGAATCCTGGAGAGGGTTGGGCCCCTGACCCTGAACAACGCCACCTCCCCCACCAATCCTGACCCCCAAAACAGTCATATAGGTTCAAGGAGAATAATCTCATGCTTCCTTCTCATTGAATCTTGTCATTCACAGCCAAGTTCCAGTGTGAGAGGCAACCCCAAAGGACTGAGTCATGTTAACCATCTCCTGTGGATGCCCTTCTACATGGGCTCTTGGATACTGACCTCTCCCCGCCAGCCTCTGGAGGCTGTCTGTTCATCCAGGGGTCACTTGACC
The DNA here is from genome assembly GCF_016772045.2 of Ovis aries. Lineage (NCBI taxonomy): Eukaryota > Metazoa > Chordata > Mammalia > Artiodactyla > Bovidae > Ovis > Ovis aries. The sequence goes on along the minus strand of NC_056055.1, from coordinate 42,917,920 downwards.
AGGGTTGGCTATGGCACACGTACCCTGGGACTCCCCACCTCCCTCAGTGGAAAGAAAACTAGATCAAAGTAAGCCCCAGGGCCCGTGCTCATGGGCAAGGCCTCTTGTCCTGGACTCCTGAGGGCTCGTCCAGCTTGAGTGCCAAGAGACCAGCCCCCCCGGCACTGTGCAAATGTTAGAGACTGCCTGGCCTTGGGAAATGCACACAAGTGGCTTCTGCTTTTGCAGTCAACCCTGGGCTCATCCACACCACACACCTCTAGGCCTCCAGTGGCCTCCTGTCCTCTCATTCTAGTCTGTGCTGCCCACTACTCTGGCGCGGTCTTCTCTAAAGAGGGGCTTTTGTGTGTTATTCTTCACTTGGGCAATCTCCAGTAGTTCTCTACAGCCCCCACCAAAGTCATGCCTGTGCTGGGCTTTGGAGACCCTCCATGACCTCCCACTTTCTCCTTTCATCACCATCACAGGGGGCCTCCTCACTTTTTATATTAAAAAAATTATTTATTTGTTTATTTTTGGCTGTGCTGGGTCTTCGCTGCCGCTCAGGCTTTTCTCTAGTTGTGGGGAGTGGGCTTCTCGTTGTGGCGGCTCGTCTTGCTTGGAGCAGAGTAAGATCCAGCATCTTGTTGCTCTAGGGAACACGGGCCTCAGTAGTTGTGGCTCCTGGGTTAGTTGTCCCACAGTATGTGGGATATTCCCGGACCAGGGATCAAACCTGTGTCCGTGCTGGCAGGCAGATTCCCAACCACTGGACCACCAGGGAAGCCCTTCTCACTTTTAAAAATGAGCTTTGCCTCTGCGGTTTCCCCAGTCCAGAGCACCCTTTTCCCCTTCACTCAAGGATTCAAATCTCTTCCTTCTCCAGGCCCAGCCTACTCTCGGCCTCCTCCAAGCGGCCTCAGGACACTGTGAATCTGAAGATCCAACCCTTTGTTTTCTAGATGAGGAAATCACGGCCCAGAGACATTAGCTGATTTGCTGAGAAGTCAAATCACTAGGTAGAGACTGAAAATCAATGTTTCCTCACCCTGCAGTGAAATACTTTTCACTCTTCCCAGCTGAAGAAGGTGTGTCATCCTGGAGGGAAAGGGAACCTGGAAAGGGACAGGACTGTCCCTAAGTCCACTGGAGCTCCGGTTGTCCTTCCAGCCAGAAACACACAATAAAGTGCTTAATTATAGGCTGCTCTGCATTGTTATTTGAGTGTTTCCAAAGGAGATTGTAAGCCCCTTGAGGGCAGGGAACTTTCCCTGTGCCCTGGATCATTTTCCCTTCAAAGCCCTTAGCACGGGGCACATGGAAGACATCACATGGTGGGACTGGAACCTGGAAACTTTCATCTGCCAGAATAATTTTACCGTCTCCATTGCTGGCAGCAAACAAAACAGCATCTGGAAGCCAAAGGGATTCTGCCCGGTGGCAAGTCTGGTTCCAAAGTTTCACAGAGATGGAAGGGGGGTTTCAGTGGGAGTACACAAAAAACCGTGGCTTTGGCAAAGATCCAAAGGGGACAAATAATGAGGTTCAGGCCCAATGGGCTTGCAGTTTCATTGCCTGCTGCTTCTGTCTTAGGAAAGGCACCGATGGCTCTGGAGGACAAGCTATGCAAGGGGTGGCAAAGGTCTTTGGTGCGCGCACCTGTCCTCCTCCTTCGCCCCTTTCGCAGCTCCTCTGGGCATTGCCTAATGCTCCTCCCAGCTGCATCCCTCTCTCACCCTGGAAGAGCACTTGGTCTGCTGGAGGCCCCCTCAGGAGACTGTCTGAGCATTAGCCTGTCCAGGGCACGGGCACTGAGGCCCTGATGTTTAATGTGGACCTCGAAGGCACTGTTTTCCTTTATTCGACTCCCGTGTCGCATAAACATTGTAGGCTGAGATGCTGGTTTCCAGCCCCCCTGGAAAATCCCAGTGCAGGACTGGTGGAAGGGGCTTCGTGATGAAACAGGGAACTGGAGAAACCGATCTTGGCCTGGGCAAGAAACATTTTTCTTTCCCTTCTCTCTTTGTATCCAAACTTGAAACCGTGTCTCTGGCAAAGCTGTTTGAACAGATTTACAGATTGGCGAGGCGCTGGGAGCACCTGGGAAAGGTTCACCGGTGGAAAGGTTGTACCAGCTCCACTTCCAGGGCGGCCTGGAGCCGCCTGTGATTGGTGGACCCTGCTTGGCACATCTCAAGGGCTCCACACTCCCCTCCTCTCCTCTGGGGCCTGAGGCAGGAGGCTTGTGACAATACCTTCTCTTCCCAGTGGGTGGAGGTTGGTTAGGATCACTGGGTGAGAGGAAATGGCTGATGACACCCATCCACCCACTCACTCTTCTGTCAGCCTGGGGGATGTGCCCTTTGTCCTCCCAAGTTGGCGTTCGTGCATTCCACATTCTCTTCCCTTCCCTAAAACGGGGTGTGAGACACACAGCACACAGGGATCACATTATTTCCCACCTTGAGGGGGCGTGGCCCTCACAGGGTCAGGTGAGTCACCTGTGACATCGCATCTCAGTAGCCAGATGTCCCCTGCTCCTTCAGGGACCAAGCTCTGGTGGTAGGAGGACCAAGGCCACGCAGGCTGGGCTAACCACTGGGGAGCTGCGGGTTCTGGGTCCTCTGGAGAGTGCTGGGAGGGCTGCTCAGAGAAGCCAAAGAGGGGGCATGGCCAGGGATGTCTCTGCCCCACCACTGAGATGGCACAGAGCAATTAAGGACTGATGAAGACAGACCGGCAGGATGGCATTCCAGGGCCCTCTTGCCCAGATCAGACTCAATTACCGGGTACAATTATATGCAGAAGTGCTGTGGGGTAGCTGCCCGCACATGCCATTTGAAGCTACGGGGGGAGATGCTTCTTTCTCTGACTCTGGTTACCCACTTTGGGACCCTGCCTTATAGACCCACCTACCCAATTAAAGCCTCCATCAGGGATGATGGAACTGGCTTCTAGGGGGAGACCATGTCTGATGTCAACATCTCTTTTAGGACATTCATCCTGGTTTATTCTCAAGAGACACCACATCCTTTGACTCTGGCCTCCAAGGCTCATGGACTTCCCTGGTGGCTCAGATGGTAAAGAATCTGCCTGCAAGTCAGGAGACCAGGGTTTGATCCCTGGGTCGGGGAGATCCCCCGGAGAAGGGAATGGCAACGAACTCCAGTATTCTTGCCTGGAGAATCCCATAGACAGAGGAGAATGGCAGGCTATAGTTCATGGAGTTGCAAAGAGTCAGACATGACTGAGCAACTAACACTCTAAGGCTCATGGGTAGACTTAAAGTCCCAACTTGCCCACAAATACTCGAACCAGTCACTTCCACCCCAGAATTCACTCCAGTTTTGAAGAATGGGAAGGTCTTACCTCGAGTTTTGTTTTCTTTGGGAGGGAGAGAGATGGTCCTTCCTTCCTGAAGATAGACAAAGAACTGGTAGCGATGTAAGCCACTGTGTGCTGGTGGGGAGGGAGGCTGGTAGGCTATGGGAAGAAAAAGGAGAGAGGGTGGGCTCCATGTGCCCCAGTACACAGGGGCTCCTGGCTGCTCTGGGCAGGGGGCAAAGAGTCAGTCTTGGTCCTTTTCATGGTCCTTGCTGACCTTCCTGAGGTCCCAGCTGTGTGTGGGGGTCCACATACTGCAGACCATCAGGCTTTATCTTGGGCAGAATCTCATCTTCAGTCGCTTCATTTAAGAAGCGCATTATTTGGGGTGGTGGGGGGAGGAGGACGTGCGGGCAGGTTGAAAGTCTTGGGTGCTGGCCGGACTCTTGGGCCTTTCCGGACCAGTGGGTCTTGGTGTTGTCCCCTTTCTGCTTTGGTCTATCTTGATGGATTTCCTGCCTCAAGAGAAACCCCATCTTCCTCTGTGAGTGTGTTTGGCAGGGGATTTTTATTTATTTTCTCAGCATTTCCTTATGAACTCAATCCCCAAAGAAGCCAATTTCTTGGCTGGATCCGGAGGATCTGGAAGTGGTTACGGGGGTGGGTGGGACTCGGTTCAAAGGTTTGATCATGGAAGCTGTAGGATCTGGGTGCTTGGGGCACCGGGAGCTGACTCAGTCTCTTCCGGAGGAGAGTGCCCATCTCCCCTCCTTTTGGTCTTTGTGCGGGAGGCACTCTTTGTTGAGGGGGAGATGTGGTGTGGGGACATCTCTCATCCTTCCCCTAAGTTTATGCAGGGCCCCGGGGTTTTGCGGGTCGGACTTCTGCAGACTGTTCCAGCTGGGCCTCCTTCCAAGAGTGTGGTGTCTCTTTCCCACCCCTCTGCTCCCTTCATCTTTCTTTCCAAGGAACCAAGCATCTTCCGAGGGGTGGGTGGGGATGGAGTGTTTGCAAGGATGCTGCTAGTGGGATGGAGCATTGGCACATGATGGCCACCTCCCTCTCCTGATCGTCAGTTAGACAAGAATCACTTGCTTCTCGGAGAGGTGGAAGTGTTCCTCACGGTGCACTTCCTGCCACTGGCGTGCTCGCAGCCAGGGGAATTCCTGACTATTCATTCCTCCCTAGGTTTTTACATTGCAGAGCAGATGTGCGTGTGTGTGTGTGTGTGTGTGTGTGTGTGTGTGTGTGTGTGAACCCAAGGTCTGCCACAAGTCATGTGAGCTGTGTGAACCAAGGTCTATACTGGGTGGGTGTGGGTTTTGCAGGAACTGGTGGGCATGTGTGCCCAGGCTATTTTGGAGGGTCTCTGCCAGTGTGTGCATGTGGGTACATTGACGCCTTTTTTTTTTTTTTTTTTACAAATGCTGCTGACCAGTGATGGATCTCAGTGGTTCCGTGCAGCTGGGAATTTGTCCTAGGGGGAGATGGAGATGGAAGCCCGTCTCACTAGGGTGTTCCTGAAGAAACTCTCCCTCTAAAAGTAGAGCTGAGAGTCATGAGGAGGAAGGGAATGGGACACATTTGTTGAGCTGCATTTTGGGGCCGGGCCCCGGCTAGGTGCTTTCCCATGTCACTAGTCACGAGTGTTAGTTGCTCAGCTGTGTCCAGCTCTTTGACCCCGTGGACTGTAGCCCGCCAGGTTCCTCTGTCCATGGGATTCTCCAGGCAGGAATACTGGAGTGGGTTGTCACATCGCTGGAATCCTCTTCACGACTCGGGAAGGCAGGTATTATGGCCATTATCTAGATGAGAAAACTGGGGCTTTGAGCGATGAAGTCAGGCTGACAGTCAGTGGTGGAGCTGGGCTTTGAATCCGGGCCTGTCTGGTGCCCAAGTCTGTGTTGCTTCACCAAACCATGAAACTCGGTTGTTTTTTTTCTTGCTCAACACTTTGCCAGGGGTCAGCTCACCCCTGGAGCAGTTGCTTCAAGCTGAGTGGTGGGCCTGCTCTTGCTGGTGGATCCAAGAGGGAAGGGAGGCGGGGAGCTAGTGGTGAGGATGGGGGTGGGAAGAAGAGGGGATTGGAGAAAAGGGAGGTCCATGCAGCTACATAGTAGGGCTGGGAGAGAGCAGGGAGGGGACCAAGCCCATCTGGGGGGCAGTTCTGGTTCCGGGTTCTGTCTCAGAAGAGCCCTGTAGGTTGATGTGGGCTCTATTTCTTACTGGTTGTGTGACATGGGGCAGGTGGGTCTATGCCTCAGTTTCCTCCTCTTTATAAAGGAGATGTTGATGGCAGTGACCTTAAAGGACAGTTGTGAAGATTAAATCAGAACATCCAAGTGAGCTCGGGGATCAGTGCTTCCCACACCGTGAAGCTGTATTGCTATGATGTTGTCATTGCCCTGGCTGGGGGGAGGGGCCCTGGAGGGTGTCACTCACGTGATAACTCCTGGCCCTGAATCTTCCCTATCTTCATGTCGGTGCCCTGAAAATAAGAGACAGGCACGGGCAAGAGTTACTCCCAGGGCAGCGGAAGGCCACACCATCCACTCAGTCCCAGTGGGCTCTGCTGAGTTCAGTCTTTCTCTCTGAGAGAGCAGGATGGGAAAGGAGGAAGCGGTCTGACTGTCCTGGGGGATGCTGCTAGGACAGGCTGTGGGGTTTAGAATGGTGCCTCAGGGGGTCTGGGAGGGAGGACAGATACAGACATTGCTGGGGATGACCTGCTGGCGAGGCACGGACCCCCTGATCTATGCAGAGCCTGAGAGAACCCTTCTGGAAGAGACATCCCCCCCTCACCCTCCGCACCCCCAGGCTGAGCCCAGAATGCACCTCTCAGTCTGTGGGTCTGGTTAAATTGAGTGCCTGGGCTGACCATGCTCACTGCTTGCCCATCCTCTTGGGCTCTCTTTGGGACCTTCAGAATACTCTGCCAACGGCTACCTGAGCAGCCAGCAGGGCAAGGGAGGGCTGGAGGAGGCTGGACCGCCTGATTCTGAGGCTCAAGGGGACTCAGTCCACCATGCTGGGTGGCTGGGACAGCCTCAGTTTTCCCCTTCCCTTGCTCGCTTTGCCTTCCCCCTCCCCTCCACTCAGTGTCTGTGAGATAATGAGGTGATCCTGGGGGCGGGTGCTAATTACTGTTTGTGCAGGGCCGGGAGATGCTCAGATGAAAGGCACTGGAGCTGGGCCCCTGGGTCCGTGCCATGGCTCGGGGCCCCGGGCCATGCCAGGGAGTCCTGCGGCCCCTAGGTGTGGGGTTTTATAGCCTTAATGATGGTGATTAGTGTGGCTCTTCGCTGCTTCTGCCAACACCTAACTGTGCCCTAGCCACCTTTCCACCCAGCCCTGCTGGTGCGGCCCCTGCTCCGTACCCATGAGAGGAGGTGGGGGTGGGGTGGGGCCAGGGGAGCATGCGATCTTTCTCCTCAGGTCTCTGCAGAGCTTCTCAGAGTCTGAGTGACCCAAACCCCAGTGTGGTTTCCTTTTTAGGGAATGCAAGCCCCGTTGCCTCAGACCCTCCATCCCCCTCCTGTTCTCCCCTTTAGGCTGCAGTTTGTCCAAGTTTGTGCCAGAATATCCCTCTCCCTCCCCTCCCCCTGCTTCTCCATGTCCAGCTAGGTCACCTGTGGTAGGAAGAAGGGGCAGGAGACTGCAGAAGGATGGAGCCCATCTTTGAGCCCCACTTCCACTGTTTCCTGTGTGTCTTTTGACGTCCTTGCCCTCACCCTCACCCCATCTTGTTTGCTCAGTAGCACCCAGGTAGCCTTCTAATTCAGCCCCGATGGACCCAAGCTCTGCTTACCCCCTCTCCCCCAGTATCAGGCCAGGCCTTATCCAGGGCTGGCTTGAGACCCCGGTGTGGCCAGCAGCTGAGGTGCTGGGGTGGCAGGGTGTGTGGGGGAAACGGAGGCCCCTCCCCTGGATACCCTTCTCTCTCCCAGGAGAGGTGGGGAGGACCTGAGGTCTTCCAGTCGCTCTCTCCGAATAGCTCCCTGGCCTCTCTAGCAGGACTGAGAGGTGGGTGCTGAGGCCAGGGAAGCCCAGCCCAGCCTGGCCTCCCCTTCCTCCCAGCCTCCCCCTCATTCCTTCCCAAGTCAGCCCAGCCAGTGATTTGTTTAAACAAAACAATAGCAACCTAGGCCGGCTGTTTCAATTCCCCACAGGCTTGGGTCCCACCCAGAGTGATAAACAGGCCTCTCTCCTGGTGCAAGCACAGGGAGGGGGCGAGGGCGCGGTAGGCCCTGGGCCTGTAGGGTCAGAGCAGTGTGGAAAGTCTGATCGCAGCCTCCATGAGGGTGGGGAGGCTCTCCATCCCCTCCCTTTCACTCTGGGGAGTCTTTTTCTCCTCGGCAGGGGCCAGCTTGGCAAGGACACATGCAAACCCTTAGTAACACTGGCGGCCCTTCCTGCCTGCCTTCCCCTGCCCACTGCCCCTGAGATCGGCGGAGGCAGCTGCCAGGGGCCGTGAGCAGATGGCACTGATGGCCTGAAGAGCCTAGAGGGTCTCTCTGGACCCTCCTTGGACAGATGCTGATCCTTGTTGGCAGGAAAAGCACCATGGGAAGTTCTGAGAAAGGACCAAGCAGCAGAAGGGCCCCTGAGTGTGGTCAGCTCAGCTGGTATTTACTCAAGTTGGGTTGGGAATTGACTAAGCTCCCCTTTGGCCATCAACCTTCCCTCACTGCTCTGTCCTTAGGGGCTTAACGTTTCTACCACAGAACTAACACCTGGTGGGGGCCTTAGCAAACCAGATCCAAGGGTGAGCAGGTTGAGTCCCCAAAAGAGATCAGACAATATGTCCAGCACCACAGGAGTGAGTGAGCGAATGCCAGAATGTTCTAGGAGGAGGGGGCCTCAGACCCTTTGAACTTGGACCCACAGTACCTCTTCTAAGACACTGTGACAATCCCATTCCTTCTCTAGGAGGTGTTTTTTGGGAAAAGTGAAAGGCTTAGTTGCTCAGTCGTGTCTGACTCTTTGCGACCCTGTGGACTCTAGCCCACCAGACTCCTCTGACTATGGGATTCTCCAGGCAAGGAAGGTGGAGTTGGTAGCCATTTCCTTCTCCAGGGGATCTTCCCAACATAGAGATTGAACCCAGGTCTCCTGCAATGTAGGCAATTTTTCACCATCTGAGCCACCCACCATTATGTGTTTATTTTTTTTGGCAGTACCCTGTGGCATGCAGGATCCTTGTTCCCTGACCAGGGATTGAACATGCACCCCTTTCATTGGAAGCATGGAGTCTTAACCACTGGACCACCAGGGGAGTCCCAGGAAGATCATTATTAATGTATACAGATATCAGCCAGCTAGTGGAGGACAGGGAGGCCTGGCGTGCTGCAGTCCGTGGGGCTGCAAAGAATCGGACTTGACTGAGTGGTTGAACAACATTACCTGGAGGACTGGGGCTCCTGTAGCAATGATTACGCACCCCGTCAACACTACCCCCATCCCATGTGTAACTGTGAACTCTCCTACAGCATCATCATGGCTTGCAGTGTTGCACGTCACCTTAGAAAGCTGGAAAGTCACTTTAGACAGCTGGAAGGCTCTGGAGACGGAGGAGATTCGGGGCAATTTTGAAGAGAAGAGGGAACTGTATTATCCAGGGGAGATGGGGCTGAGAGAAGTACCCTGAGAGTGGCAACAAGCTCAGCACTTGAGGGCCAGACCCCAGCCCTGTCGAGTCTGAGCAGAGCAGAGCTTTGGCAGGAGAGCCTCGGGAGGGGAGGGGGTTCCTTTCACTCCCCACTACCCCCCTCTCGGCCCCCAGGCATGCTGCTCCTCTTTAAGACTGGCACAGACAAAACTTCCTTTCCTTAACTATAGCTAAGACAGGCGGGCATTTTCAAAAGGAACCTGTCTGGATGTGGATTCTTAAAAAGGAAATAATGACAGAAATTACACACAGCATGAAAATAGTTGGATTGCTAATCCTCAAGAACACTGAGAAGTCCGGGATGGGTTTTCTCAGATTTCAGTATGGGAGCACCAGAGGTGTTTGGTCAGTGAGCTTAGGAGGATGTCCTGGGCCCTTCTAAGTCACAGGGAACCGGTGGCTTTGGGACAGCAGCTTCTTTCCTCATCAGCATCCTCTGGAAATGCGGAACCCAACACTCAGCATCCTCTTAGCAGGGGGAGGGGAGCAGGAGGTGGGAAATTGCTGAGTTGGACCCTTGAATGCTCGGGATATGACACTCTCCCCTCTTTCTTAGATTCTGGTGCTTGATGTGTGCATACGTACATCCATGTGTGTGTAAATGTGCATGTGTGTGCATGAAGGGTGTGTACAGAGCTGGCTGGCATACAAACCAACACATACTATTCTAGTCACAGAGAAGAAGCTCAACTCTGTGGACCCTATGGAGGAATTTCCTGGTTTATACAACATGAGACTTTCCTTCCAGCTCTCTCCCACCTCAGCACCCATCGTGTCTTGTTGAGCTAGTTTGAAACTGACATGTGAGATGTTTAAGAAGAGCTGAGGCTCGACAGGGAGTTGCAGCAACCTCATTTCACGGACCAGGGTGATGCAGGCTGTCTCAGCAAGGGTTGTTCTGACTGGGGCTTGTCTCAGGGCAAGTAAAGAACACAGTGCTGGGCTTTCCTGGTGGCTCAGAGGTAAAGAATCCACCTTGCGAATGCAGGAGACACGGGTTCGATCCCTGATCCAGGAAGACCCCACATGCCATGGAGCAACTAAGCCTGAGCACCACAACTGCTGAGCCTGTGCTCTGGAGCCGGGGAGCCCCAATTACTGAGCCCGTGTGCTCTAGAGTAAGCCTGTACTCTGCAACAGGGGAAGCCTCTGCAGTGAGAAGCCCGAGTACCGCAGCTGCAGAGTAGCCCCTGGTCGCCACAACTAGAGAAAAGCCTGAGCGGCAACAAAGACCCAGCACAGCCTAAATAAATAAACAAAATTATTTAAAAAACCCACACAGTGCTGGAAGCTGACAGCTGCCCCCCATCCCATCTTACATTTGTAACGAGCTTTTAGTATTTATTCTCCAGGGTACTGTCCAATCAATGGATCTGACAGCAGCTCTTGTATGGGAAGGGCAGAGATTGGTCTCCCCATTTGACTGGAGAGAAACCCAGAGAAGCTTCAGCTTCTCAAGGGCAGGGGCTGTATCCTTTCCATCTTTGTAGCTCTCAAGATACTTGGCACATAGGAGGGGTATTAGATGTTCTCAGTGCCCTGGCCCATGCCCTGGCTCTCTGGCTCCGCCTTCAACCTGTTTCTCCTGGTCCCAGGGCCAGCACCAGCCTCCAGAGCTTGCTTCACCCCCAACCCCCATGCATCAGGGCAGATGTGCTGGGGTGTTAAAGTTCCCTGGCAATAGCTCTTAACCAATGACTGATGGGAATTGGTGTATAAGTGCTCCAGGAATCTACAGTGGAACTTGCATGCTCACGAATCTTCCTTTTCCTGTCTTCAGTTCAGTTCAGTTCAGTCGCTCAGTCATGTCCGACTCTTTGCGACCAGGCCTCCCAGTCCATTACCAACTCCCGGAGTCCACTCAGATTTACATCCATCGAGTCCGTGATGCCATCCAGCCATCTCATCCTCGGAAGTCCCCTTCTCCTCCTGTCCCCAATCCCTCCCAGCATCAGAGTCTTTTCCAATGAGTCAGCTCTTCACATGAGATGTCCAAAATACTGGAGCTTCAGCTTTAGCATCATTCCTTCCAAAGAAATCCCAGGGTTGATCTCCTTCAGAATGGACTGGTTGGATCTCCTTGCAGTCCAAGGGACTCTCAAGAGTCTTCTCCAACACCACAGTTCAAAAGCATCAATTCTTCGGCGCTCAGCCTTCTTCACAGTCCAAATCTCACATCCATACATGACCACAGGAAAAACCATAGCCTTAACTAGACGGACCTTAGTCAGCAAAGTAATGTCTCTGCTTTTGAATATACTATCTAGGTTGGTCATAACTTTTCTTCCAAGGAGTAAGCGTCTTTTAATTTCATGGCTGCAGTCACCATCTGCAGTGATTTTGGAGCCCCCAAAAATAAAGTCTGACACTGTTTCCACTGTTTCCCCATCTATTTCCCATGAAGTGATGGGACCAGATGCCATGATCTTCGTTTTCTGAATGTTGAGCTTTAAGCCACTGCCTAACTAGTGCTCTCTTGTGTCCCCAGCAAAATAAACTATTTGTGCTGAAATACTTGTCTCAGGCTCTGCTTCTGGGGGACCCCAAGCTAAGACAGCTTTAAGGGTCCAATAGACATTTGGAGATGAATGAAGGCTTTGTCTTTCAGAGGTGGCTGACTTTTAAAAAAATTTTTATTTACTTATTTTTCGCGGTGTTGTCTTAGTTGTGGTACGTGGGCTTCTCTCTGGTTGTGGAGTGCCATCTCAGTAGCTGTGGCATGCAGGCTTAGTTGCCCAGTGGCATGTGGGATCTCAGTTCCCTGACCAGGAATCAAACCTTCATCCCTTGCATTGAAAGGCAGAGTCTTAACCACTGGACCACCAGGGAAGTCCCTTGATCCTAGCCTCTTCTGATGAGACCACACTGCTACTGTCTGGAGCTGGATCCTTCTGCCTTCTCAGGCCAGGCCCCAGAGTTCCCTGACAGAATTGGTCCCTGACATACTGTGTAGGTGCTAAGTCACGTTAGTCATGTCTGACTCTTGCGTCCCCGTGGACTGTAGCCCGCCAGGCTCCTCTGTGCGTGGGATTTCCCAGGTAAGAATACTGAAGTGGGTTGCCATTTCCTCCTACAGTGGATTTTCCCAACGCAGGGATAGGACCCTGAAATATTAAACCCTTGGAAAGCCACAAGCAGGTGAGCCATCTAGATGAAAGTCACCTCAGTCCTTTGTTTCTTGTCCCCTTGGGTACAATCAGAGAGCCACGTTCCCTGAGAATGGAGGGTCCAGAGACACCCCCTCCCCCAGCCACGCGAGCCCCTTAGGTAAGGGCCCTGTGAGGCATGGTGGCCAGATTTGGGTAGTGAGGTCTGGAGGGCAGGGCAGGAGTCTGGTTCAGCGCTGCTCTCAGGAGGGAAGCTGGTCCCACTTCCTCACTTCCCTTCAATGACCTCCAGGCAACCGCCCACCCAACTGGGCATCCATGGAGGTCCCAGGTACTTGGGCTTGCTGAACCCCTGAGCAGAGGGTCCGCGGCACATTTCTGAGATGATGATTTAATCTCTTCATCCACCTCTTCCCATCAGGGCGGGAAGATGCACTTCTCCTGCCTGGCTTCAAACCTCCATCAGAGTAGGAAGTTTTACTCTGTGATCTCTGGGTCGGAGGGTGGAGTGCCCATCGAGAGGGTCCTGAACTTGAAAGGTGAGGTATAGAAGGGTGTCACGCAGATAAGGGAGAGCAGAGGGAGAAACGAGCAAAACAGAGCACTTGGGGTGCAGATGGGGGAATGGAAAAGAAGGGAAAATAGGACAGAGTTCCAGGCTCTGACACTGGCACTGAACAAGATGCTCCTTGCTGTCTGCACAGCTGCCTGCAAGTTGCCAAATGGCAAGCGATCTAAGAAAAGGCACAAGATTGGAAAGTGCTACCCAGCAATCTATGGATTCTGCAGTCCACAAGCGGTTAAGTGAGTGGTAGGCACTGACAGTTCCTGGTATCCAAGGTCCCCCAGGGCTGTGGCTGCCAGGCCTCCTAACACCCTCCTGGAGAGGACCCAGCCAGGGAGACTATGCCTGCTCCAAGGAGAAGCCTGCGATCCATTAATCCTGTGGCCTGCTTTTTTGCCCTAGGGCTGGGAAAAGGCGGGCTGGCCATTGAGGCGGGTGGAATAGAATCCGTGGGAAGTGGTAAGAAGGAAGCACAGACCTGAGCCCTCCAGGGAGCTAAGTGCTTACAGACTCGAGGGTGTAGGGTGGCCAATTTTTCTTTGTACCAGTTTCCCTCAAGAAATGTCAGCATCAGGAACCTGATAGACTCCTTTCTGGCATCTTTAAGGATAGGGCGGTTGTATGACAAATTTCATCATTAGAAAATGCCCACAGACGGCCAGCAAATTCTGGTATATCACACCAACTGGCAACAGGACCCTTGCGTTTTGATTTCTAGTTTGGCTTCAAATCTGGAGTCAGTTACTTTCCTGTATCTCCAGATGCCAAAATGGGTTGGGGCGAGGTAGGGTGTGGCTGGTGTGCTTCTTGGAGTAAGCAGTTACCCGGATGGGAGGGACTTCATCTCTCTCCACGTCTCTGGGTTAAGAGGCAAGATTTCCCAAGGCCAGGGTCAAGGTTGCTTGTCTCTAACAAGTACAGGTTGTCCAAGTCTTTTGTTCCAGGTCACGTGGAGGTGCACATGGTTTCCAAAGAAGCCACTCTGTCTTGCACCTGTGTGTATGTGACAGTATTGAGCATAGATTTGGCCCCAAGGGACGCTGGCTGGGGAGATGGGTAGATTCAATGAATGAGAAGGCCTGTGAAATAGGAATTAAGACACATTTTATGGTATTGAGGAATACATGATCTAGTGGGGCAGACATACTGTCAAAGAAATAACTGTATTATACATCTAAATAATTGCAGTCTATAGGAAATCCTGGAAGAGGATAGAAGAAGGAAATTGCAACTGCTTGGGTTAGTGATCAGGGAAAGCTATTGAAAGGAGGCAGTACTCCACCTGGGCTTTGAAGGGTGTGTAGGAGTTTTCCAATTTTCTAGTGGACTGGATAGGGGAAGAAAGGGGCATTTTAAGTTGAGGAAGTTGCATGAGCAATGTATAAATATGTAAACAAGGCATGAAAAGAACAGGTGGGTCTGGAAGAAGCTCAAGTTAAGGCTTGAAATGTAAGCTTCAGTGGCTGGCAATGCTTCTGATATCTGAGAATCGAAGCCATCAGCAACACAAACTTTGGGTCCACAGACCCCAGGCAAGACTTTTGCTATTTTCCGCATACTCAGCAACTGTGTCCCAGGAGCCTCATTGAAGTGGGCTGGTCAGCTGCCTCTCTGGCCAAGAAAGAATCTGGGTGGGACTAGGCTTTGGGACATGGCCCACATGGCAGGTCAGATCTAGCTGGAGCTGCACCCTGTGACCATGGCCTCACTCAGAGCAGGTGAGTATGGGACCCACGAACTCCAGCCCATCCCCATTGCAGACTGTTACTTTTTCAGTTTTAGGTCCTGAAAGTATAATAGGTTCCTTACAAAAAAAAATTTAACACTCAGGAAAAAAAAAAAAAAACTAGAGAGAGAAAGAATCCCTGGGATCACTCTGCATAGAGATAATGGCCCTGAGAACATCAGGGCTCCCTTCTTTGCATTTGGGTCCCAAAGCTTCTTGTTACACAAGTGTCAGCTTCGAGCCTGTTATCCCTTCTGGGGTCGGCATTGGCTGGATGCCCATCTCCTTGGGGAAAATTTCGCTAGTCGCTCTGAGTCTCTGAAGCTCAGAGACTGTTTTGGACCTCAGGAGATGGTGGACTGCCCCCCTCTTTGACCCTAACCTGCTACAGGTCACCCATTCTCTGGATGTAGCATCAAGGTAGGGTTAGGAGGAGAGTGGGAAGGAAAAAACAAGTAAAGAACTCAATGTAGGGTCTCATTAAACCAGTCCCACTTAGAAACAGTCAAGAAATATTAAGATAGATTGAGAGCGAGAGCAAATATCGTGAGTTGATAGCGAGATATAATTATTATGCGTCAGTGTCAGCTTAGGCTAAAGACTGCCATTCCCAGACACACGGAACAAACACAGAAGCTTTCGGTACCAACAACAGGTTGCCAGAATGCTTCATTTATTTGAACTAATGTAGGGAATTGGGTATTTTTCATAAGAACATTTCCCTGATCTCTCAGATCTTATATTTTTAACTCCCCAACTCCTTTCATTTTAACTATTATATCTTGGATAGTGATCTTATTAAAACACTAGTTCTCATGTTCTTCAACACACACACGCACACATACACACACATGGAGAATACCTTCTGTGATTTTAAACACCATGGTGGTATATTCACAGTGAATAAACAATTTTGCACCGTGTAACAACACAAGACTGCAATGTTCAAAAATAAATACAAAGAATGGGCCATTCAGCCTTCCGCCTGCTCCAACCTCCTCTAGGTCCAATAATTTAATATAGATGTCACGGTCAGTACATAAAGACAGGGGAACCACCTCCTGCGGGGCACCTACAATGAGGCAGGCATTTTGCCAGCATCCTGGTGCAAGTTAGCTCACTCCAGTCCCTGCCTTGTAGCCCATTTGCTGCTAAGGAGACCACCCCCCACCATTGGGAGAATGGAAGTCCTCAATCCTGCTGAGAGAGCCGAGCTTCGTGGTCTGTTGTCTGGCGCTGCAAGAACCAGGGATTTGGTGCCATGGGGTTAAAGCATGGATCAGTGACTGAGCTGTTAACACAGCTGTTCCGAAGGGCAACCTGGGCACTGATCCAATGTCATTACCTATTAGCTGCATGACTTTGAGCAAGACACTTAATTTCCCAGCATCTTAGTCTCCATATCTGTAAAGTGGCGACGATAATGATACCTGCCCTGATTTCCTCACAGGCTTGTGAAGAAGAAATTAGGAAATGGGATAGTATGAGATCCTGTGGTGCCATCTGAGTGTAAGGGTCACGACGGGCCCCCTGTCCCCGGGGTTCAGCACGGAAGAAGAGGACCAAGGTCGCTGCTGCCCAGGCTGAGCGGGGAGGGGACACTGCCCCCAGCTGCCGCTTGCTCAGAACCCATCCCACTGGCTCTCTTTTGCTGTGATCGACTCAGGAAGCCTCCTGGCAGGGTCAGCCTCATGAGGCTAATGGTGCACCGTGGGCTCGGAGATTACTCAGCTGTGAATGTGGGGCCTGTCCCGCTGGGCTGACACTCGCCCGGCTGTGCAGAGCGTGTGGCACATGATGTTTATTAATATGCCTTGATGAGGAGCATTAGTGTCTACTAATGATACCATCAGAGCCTGGCCTCCCTTCTCCTGTTCCTCTCTTTTCCCCTTCCTGTGGAGACACACACCCACTCACATAGAGATGTCGGCCCTCGGAGGAGGGACAGAAGGCACAGTTGTCCCCCACACCCCGGGAAGGCAGGGGCTGGGATGGGGGTCCAGTCACAGGGGTCAGACAGAGGATCCAGGACAGGGGAGGAAGTAGGGTGCCGCTGGCTCAGGGGTCAGGTGGGAATCTGGCCAGAAAGCGCTTGGTGATGGGAGCAAGGGAAACAAAACAGTGGCGAGACTTTTCCAAAACTGGTGGGAAGGATGGGGAGCGGCAAGGGTGAGACAGGAGACTGGAGCTGGGGAGGGGCTGGCCCTGGCTGGGAGCTGGAGGGAGGGAGACTAGAGGCGGGGCTGGGATGGCAGGGGTGGGGGGTGGGAGGAGGGGCGAGAGCCAGAGGAGGGGGATCTGTGAGCTATGTTCACTCAGCCACACACATCCACAGCCCCCACTGATGCACGCACACTCATACACACGTGTGCACTTGCTTGCATACTCACGTATACATGCTCACACAGCCTTCAACTCACACACATGCTTGTGCACACTCAATCACACATGCCCTCACGTGCTCGCATATACATGCGTTCAGTCACACACGTGCTGGCATACACATATGACATGCTTATTCAATGCACACTCACATACATTCCCCCACCTACACGTGTATTCACACATGCCCACACAAAACCCCCTCAGGCACACTCACTCACGCTCACATATACACGGTCACACACACAGAGCCCTACACCTTGCACACTTATCCAACACATATATACGCATCATGCACTCACACTCACACATGCTTATACATGTACACACTCACACATATACGCCTAACACACATTCACACACACTCACACACAAGCACATTTGCAAGGCACTCATACACACACACACAGACAACCTTCCACACACTCCCTTCTCCCAGGCAGCCTCTCACTGGTGGGTATGTCAGGGGTGGAACATGAAGGGAGCATCAGGGTGGGGGGTGTTTGGGGAGGGGGCCGGTGGTGGAGAGGCTACAGTGTGGACCGTGGGACTAGGAGAAGCAGGGTGTGGGAATCTCCAGGCCTTTGGCAGGAGACCAGGACTGAGAGATGACTGATTAGGACTGAGGGCTGTGAGTAAGAACTGAGCTGTTCTCTGTTACTCTCCAGAGTCTGAGGGCCAGAGGGGTGGGGACACAGGAAGGAAGGGGATCTGGGGCAGGAAAGGGGGTTAGTTAGGAGTGGGGGGCGTCCCGGCTCTGCCCCCTGCCCTCCTGCCTGTTGTGGTGGGATGTGGCAGGCTGGCCTGCCGCCTGTAGCAGTAGAACAATTAGGAAACACTACAGTTAATCCTGAAACAAACAGGGCTTGAGAAACTGCAGCCAGCCTGAGGGGAGGAAGCTGCAGGGCTACCTCCTCAGGCCGGCCTTTATCAACCGCATCTCTAATCTCTAGCATCTAGTCTTTCTGGCTGGGTGGCTGCAACCCCAGAAGAGGGACTGGGGAGACCAGTAAGCTGGGAGGAGGCGACCTGCCCAAACCTTTTCTCCCAAGCCCCAGTTGGGCAGGGGGGTCCAGCAACCCCCTAACTGTCCCCTGGCCTGGTGAGGAGTGCTCCAGGGCTTGTGAGTGGTAAGGGGGAGCACCGGTGTATAGAACACTTCCTGGGTGGTTGTGAGAGCTATGTGGGGGCTCCCCCAGGTTCACCAGGTAGGGATCACTGACGGCCAAGGAGGCTTCTCATAGCATCTGGCTCAGCAGTTTCCTCTGGATCCTGGTCCTCTTGCCCCTTCCATCTACTCTCATTTTGCCTATGTCTCCCTCCTCCCCTCCCCTGACTGTTCTGCTCTCTACCACCAACCAGGAAACAGCCAGCTGTCTCTGGGCTCCTCTGTCCTGGCCATGGACCAGCTCTGGGATGCGGTTGTCCTAGAACCCAGGCCCCAGAGGCTGGTGGGTCCTCAGTCAGGCTTCTGAGCTCAGCTGTGTCCCCCTCCTTTGCCCTATTTTCAGTTCCACACTTGGCTTCAGGAGAAAGATAGGCCTTTGTCTATACTTTGGGGTCTCTCTCTTCTTCTCCACCAAAGGGCCCAGGCCCAGGGCTGCCTTGTGAAAAGGAAGGGAGAAAAGAAGGAGAAAAGAAAAGAGAGAGGTAAGGACGGAAGGAGAGAAGGACTTTCTGGAAGGAAGCTTGGGGATCAAGACTTTTAAGCAAGAAAAGATGCCGGCAAGGTATGGAGGCTCTGAGAAACCCCGGGCTCTTTAGAGAGGGTGACAATAAGGAGAAACAGTCTGTCTCATTCAAATCATGTCTTACTCTTTCCAGAGGGACTGACAATGAACTTAGCCCCAGGCCCCTGGCCCCTTGCTGTTCAGAGAGGCAGCAGCATCATGTGGGAACTTGTGAGAAAGGCGGGATTTGGGGCCCCACCCCAGATATGGTGTGAATCAGGATCTTTCTTTTAACAAGAACTTGTGGTGCTTCGCATGCACACTCGACTGAGAAGCACTGCCCCGGAAGCCAATCCCGGAGCCTGGCGTCTCTGGACCGGATGCGCAGGGTCCGAATCAGAGCTGTGGTGGCAGCGGCGGTGACATGAGCCCTTGTCCCTGACAGTGTCCCCTTTCTGGTCTCCTCCAGGCTCAGGAGCACCCCCACCCCGCTCCCAGGGGAGGAGATTGTACTTCCCAGACCTGGATCTGCCTGACCTTCAGGTGCCGAGGTGACCCCAGCTCTCAAGGCAGACTATTTGGACTGGTTGGGCTCCTGAGTGGTCGCAGGAGGTAGAGGGGTGTTGGGTCCCTGCCAGCACTGGGAGACACGAGGCCTGGTAAGCACCGCTTCTTCCCTGCACCCCTGCTTGGAGCCATGAAAAGCAGACCCAGTTGGTGAGTCTTGGTGTCACTCACTATTCGGAACCTTTAAGTTTCTGGCCTTGGGCAAGACAGCCCCTCCTACTGGAGGGGGCCCTGAGGAGCCACATCTGGGTGCACTGTTAGCCAGGCGCTCCCCAGGGTGTTGGATACACACCCACTGATGCTTCCTTCTTCCCATCCTGCTCCCCACTCCCAACCCTATTTGAGGAGGGGGGAATGCTTGTTCCCGAGGTGCTTATTCATTTATTATTATGTTTTTGGCCGGGAGGCTTTTTGGATCTTAGCTCCCCCACTGGGGATAGAACCTGGACCCTTCGCAGTGAAAGCGCAGAGTCCTAACTGCTGGACTGCCAGGGAAGTCCCTCTGCAGGTGTTTAGCAATCTCTGGGGAAGGAGGAGGCAGGAGAGCACTGCTCATGGACTTCCCTGGTGGTCTGGTGGTTAAGAATCCGCCTGACAGTGCAAGGGACATAGGTTTGATCCATGTCTGGGAAGATTCCACATGCCGTGTGGAAACCAAGCTCATTCACCATAACTACTGACCCCACGTGCTCTAGAAGCCTTGATTGGCAACAAGAGAAGCCACGGCAATGAGAAGCCCGTGCATTGCAATTACAGAGTAGCCCTCATTCACCACAACTAGAGAATGCCTGCACACAGCAACGAAGACCCAGTGCAGCCAAAAATAAATAAAATAAATACATACATAAATTTAAAAAAGAAATCAACAACTCAAAAAATTTTGAAAAAGAGAGAGAGCAAGCATAGTTCTTTCTTGCAGTCTGAGGACCAGAGGCGGGTGTGTAAGGTGGCTCAGGAGGCCAGTGGGGGTCTGCGCTGGTTCCCTGGTCCTAGAAGCAGGCCTACAGCTAAGTGCCCCCCTCAGCTCTCCTTTGCAGATACCCAAGCAAACTTGCTATCACTGACCAGCTTTCAGGGCTACCCTCATCTTTCTGTCCCTACCTCCTGTGTCAAGGCCAAGGGAACCGTGAACACATCCCACTGGGGACAAGCAGTTGTCAGCCCAGTCCAGAGCTTACTCTCATTCTGTTGTGTCACCTTTTACAGTGCCTGGCAGGCAAATGCCAATCTGGGGAGCTTGGCAATCATGATGAAAAAACGCCCGAGACTGAGCTTAATGAACTCCACCCTGACCTCCTGGTTGGTTCCATCGGTCTCTGGATTGCTTGGGAACAAACATGACCCCAGGGAGAGGAAGGGAGAGCTATGATTCCCTCCAGCAAGGCCAAATGCTCCGGGTCACTATGCTGCCCCTTTAGTGGTGTCACCTGTTAAGGGTCACTCAGCCCCAGAGGCTGACTGGGTGGGAGGTCTGTGTGGAGGACCCTGGCCGCCTATGGAATGGGTGCCCAACCTCCTCCCCAGCAGGTGGAGAGTCAGGCTTGGGGCAGCTGTGGCGCTTGGCTGTGGGCCCAATCAGGATCATCATTGCTCTCAGAGTGTGTTGAAATGGTCTTTGCACAACTTTGAGGAGGGCCCAGCATTTCCAGGTGACAGTGCCCAGGGCCATGAAGAGAGGGGAGGAACGAGGATGGGGTGACAGCTGGGAAGGCGCCCAAAGGGGGTCAAGGAGCCCTCCACAACTTCTGACTCCCAAGGCTCCCGGGCTCTCCCAGGGCCTCCTTCTGGCCCCCACCCATGAGTCTGGACCTCAGAGGCCCTCCACCCTAGGAGTCTGGGGTTCCGGGACACCAGGCCAATCCCTAGGTTATGCTATAAGAAGCCGAGATAAACTTCTCCCTGGAACTTTTTGCTGTGAGCAGTTAATTGCCCTGGCATCCAAGACTGCAGTACACAAGCAAGGGGCCTTTAATGAAAGCAAATGACAGCTGATTAATCTGCCAGCTCTAGCCCCGCTCCTCCCTGTGGGGTCTGGCCACGCTCCATAGCCTCGATGGCCTGCACCAGCAGGGTGGGCTCCAGTCTATTACCACTGGCGCTTCCAGCCCTCATGGGGGAGAGGGCGAGCTCCCGCGCCTCCTCTGCCCTCCTGAGCCAGCTGTCCTGTCCTGTGTGAGGGGCTGGCCCTGGAGGAGAAGGCTTGGTCCCTCTGGAGGCTGTCCCTGGTGACCCCTCGGGAAGGGGGCAGGGAGGGGCCCAGTGGGATTGCTGTGAAGGGATTACATTTAGAAGGTAAGTGGGGGCACGGCTAGACGTGTAGCTGGCTTTTCAGTTGCTCACTGTGGCCTTGAGAAAGCAGTCAGGCCACTGGATCATTCGCACTGGGGGAGAGGGCAGAGGGAAGAATTGGGGCTAGGGGAAAGTCCCGCTTCCTTCCCCAGTTCACCTGCCCTGGATCCAGCCTAATGCCAGGGAAGCCCACACTGACTAAACCCCTGCTAGGTGCCAAGTGCCATGTCCATGGGAAGGTGGTTTACAGTCTGACGGGGACACGAGAGAAAAGAGGTAATGACAGGTGCCATGAGTGCTAGGAGGATTTGTAGAGGGCCTAGAGTGGCGCATGGAGGGCTTCCTGGAGGAGGTACGAATTCCTCTCCACCTGATGGTGGTGCTTGACAGCGAAGGGGGAGGATACTTCTGGACTCCAGCTGTGAGGCCTGGGCTCTTCCAGAGCCTCCTTATCAGAAGCCCAGGCTCTTATCACCTCCTCCTTAAACTGTTTGACCCTCCCCTTGGGCTGCCTGGTGGCTGGGGGATTGAGGACTAGGGATGAAGGAACCGGAAAGGAAGTGAGTATCTGGCCACGAGTGGAGGCCACTGGCCTTGTCCTGGGCAGGAATCCCTCTTGGGAAGCAGAAGCAATGATCCCTTTGGGGGAGAAACGCCCTCAGTATCTATAGCAATAAAAAAGGGGCCCCAAGCTCACTCTCGCTGCAGCCTTTAATGATGGGGTTGGGGTGTAATGAATATCTGTGTGCTCATAAAACAGACTAATGACTGCCCTCATTTAATGGACCCCTTTCATCCTCACTTGTTCCCAAACCAGAAGGGACTGTTCCAGGGGCTGAGGTCTGGAGCCCTGTGGCTGCCACAGACCCCAGCTGTTTGGCTCAGCTGCGGTGGGTGGGGTGGTCCCTGGGTTCCTGCGCCTGTGCCTCCGAGGCTCTGTTTTCCTCCTCCATCCCTTATCTGGTTGAAACAGCCCAAGGAGTCTGGGGAGATGCCTGCCAGTGACTAGCCTCAGGAAGTGGGCAGGGGATGCGGAGGGCGGCCCGTCGACTCTTGTAACATGTGGCTGCAGAGAAGGAGCACCGAACAACCAGCTGCTGGTGGCACCACAGCCCCTTCCTTTGCGCCCCTCCCCGCCCCCCGCCCATAGGAGCTCACCGAATCATCCCAGCATCAACTCCTTCACCTGAAAAGAGCAAGACTTGGGAGGGCGGGGCTTGCCTGCTGAATCACCAGCAACACCTATGTTTTGCTTGGGAGGCCTGACCCTGTTTGGCTTCCTGGAGCTTGGTGAGATCACAGCCCTGGGTGTTGTGGCTGCAGGCCAGTGTGACCTGCCAGGCAGGGAATATTTTTAAAGAGACACTTGCCCCTGTGTTCCCAGGATTAGCTCCTGGAGAGATTCTAGCTGTTATTTGAGTCCCCCCCACCGCTGCCCCGCAACCTAGGTTGATTATAGGAATTGGTCAGGTGAACATGAAGTCACTTGGGATAAAGTGGCAAAACAATTAACAATCAACAATCGAACCCACCAGCCCTGGGCCCTGGGGGTGGCCATGGGGCCGTGGTGGCTGGTAACATCTGAAGCAGGTGGGATGAGCAGAATCGAAGTCCCCACGCACGCCCCAGAGGATGGAGGGACAGGCCAATTTGCTTTTCCCAGAGTTCCGGAGCTGCCTAACTGTGGTCTTTTGGTCAGCGTCTGGATGAGAGCCACAGGCCATCATGACAAGGTCTGCCAGTGGCAAGAAACTCGAATGAGTCAGCCCAAAGCCTCAGTGTTCCCATCTGGTCACTGGCCTAGCCCTGCCTCCAGGCCATCTGCAGATAACTGGGGTCAGAGGAGGGCAGAGGATACCAAGAAGGCAGATTCCTGGGCCCCGCACCGACCTCCCATTTTCAGTGTCCTCGCCTTGGAGAAGTTGCCCCCTGACAACTGCAGGACAGCACTGCCCTCACTTCCCAAGGGCCTCTCAGCAGGGGGCACCGCAGTAGGAAAAACACCTTTAGAGAGTCTAAGAGAGCCAACAGGTGAGGTGAGTCACTTGGAGGTGCTGTCGTGGGTAGCAGGCAGTAACAACCACCATCCAATACATGTGTTGGCGGCCACTCTCCTTTCCAGAGGCCTCTCAGGCACTTTGATGCCATAGTGTCATTTAACTCTTCTTCCCAAGAAGGCAGAAGGACAAAGTTTATCACCCCAATCTGCAGGTGAGGAACACAAGTTCCCAACAGGTGAAGTGACTTGCCCGAGGTTACAGAATGGAATCCAGGTGTCCTGGCCCATGATCTAAGTCTCCTGACTCAGAGTCCAAGGTTACTCTGCCTGCACCTTATAACAATGGGGGCCTGTGTTCAGGAAATCAACGCGAAAGGGAAGAGATGATTCCTTTCCCCTTTGCTGGAATTTCTTGGGCCACCCTGGATGAGCTCAAATTGGGCTGAAGGACCAGTGCAGACCTTCCTAAATCTCCTCTGGGTCACCCCTTCCAGCCTGGGGGCAGGAAACTTGTTCGGCAGTGGCAGGTCACTTTCTCCAGTGCCCTCCGGAGTCAGGGGATACTGAGTGCCGCTGTGGGAGCACTGAGAGGGGTTTGGGCTCTGATGGGTCAACACTTCACTAGCCTTAGGTTCTGCAGAGGCATTGGCAGCCTGATTTTGAGGTGGGACTCGGAGGGCCTTGGGGTAGGCAGGTGACTCAGGGAGGGCCTGGGACCCTGTGACTGGAGGATTTACCCATGTGAGGCTGAGAGCTCTTCTCAGGCCCTCAGCTTGACTAATAAGAGTTGAGGTTCTCTGTGGGCTTGGCTCTGTGTTTTCTGTCTCAGATGTCCTCTTCTGATTCTCCTTATCTTTCTAGACTGGTTCCCACTTCTTTTCCACTCTAAAGCCTTCCTCAGGTGCTCTCTCCCAAGTGCTTCCCCTCTGTGGTTTGGACCCCCCTCCCCCAACTCCAAGCCTGGGCTAGACCCACAGCTGTTTGCTCTTCTGCATCTCTCTGGCCCCGAGCTCTGCCAGAGCACCATGTGCCCCCACTGCTCTCTCTCCTGCTCCTCCAGCAGAGGCTGGGGCTGAAGGAGAGGGACTAGCACACACTCAGTGCAGGCCTGGTCCAGGCATTCCACATTCATCAGTATACCTGATCACTCTGATGACTCCGCAAGGCAGGAAAAAGAGGCTGGGGGAGGGCAGCCATTTGTCCAGGTCATTAGGTGGCAGAAGTGGGATTAAACCCAGATAATGCTGATCACAGGCGTGATGCTCTTTATCCAGCTCAATACAGTCTTTCAAACATCAGATGAGTGTGGAAGAACATGACATGATAGATTTATCTGTCTATGGAATTGAGTCAAGGTGTTGTCCCTTGACTTGAACAGTGCACCCAACTCATGGCAGAAGAAGCATTAATATTTCAGTTTGCTTGCTTCCTTCTTTTTTCCCAAGAAACGTTTTTGCTGCAGTGATATGTGTAAGGGCCTCAGGGCCATCCCTGTTAGATGTGCCCTGCCCCCACCCCCTGGCAATGGAAAGGGGCGGGGCCATCTCTGCGAGTCCAGCAGTCCTGGTGGGAAAGCCACCCTGGGGGATGGAGAGAGGCCTGGACTTGAGGGCTGATACATTTGGGGACGGGTTGAACTCTTTCAGTCTGGAGAACCACCAGATGGCCTATCTGTGGCCCCTGGCTGCGGGGCCTGTGGTTCTGTTCTCTGGCCTTTATGGAGGAGGATGCGGGAGAGTGTCAGTCTCCCAGACTAGGAGCAGCTGGTCGGCTCTAGGCCGCAGGGTTTCCCTGGCCTCCCTTCCCTTCTCTTTTATTTCAGCCTCTTCCTCTTCCATTCTCTCTTCTCTCTCCAGTCTCTTCCTCTTCACCCCTCTCTTCTGCTCTCTTCTCTCCTTCCCACATGGACCTCAGCCTTCTATCAGGAAACTGATTTCTTCATTTTGGCTTCCCTAGTTCACCTTCTCCTGATTGGCACTCTTCATCCAATACAACGTTTTGTGATGATGAAAATGCTCCAGATCCATGTTGTCTTATACAGTAACTTGTAGCCACATGTGGCTTGAACACTTCAAATATGGCTAGTGCTGCTGAGGAACTGAATTTTCAAATGCTTTATTAAATTTTAATTAATTTTAATTAAAATCAGCACATGTGGCTAATACCTACTGAGCTGGACATCAGACCCCTAAATGATACCTAGCACTGAACTCCCTGGAGGTCCCCTGCCTCATCCATGCCCTGCCTTCTTCATAAGCCTTTGAGGGGAACCAGCCTCTCTTCTGAGCTCAGCTTCCTGATAGGCTACCTGTGAGAGGCCATGGAGTTCTGGACTGGGAGCTGGGTGACCTTGGGCCTTGGATCTGGGAGCCAATCAGTGCATTCTTCTGTTAAATAATGAAGATAATTTATTGAGGAAGTTGCCCAAGCTTCAAGGTTTCCTCCCAGCTCTAAGTGCTGCAGGGGCTCCAAGGTCGAGCTTCCTGCTTATAGACTTGCAGCTCTAAGTTCAGTGCTTCTTTGGGCTGGAGCCTGCGATGGTAAGATCTGGGTGAGTCAGTATGAGCAGCAAGTCAGGTGTTTCTGTGTGTGTGTGTGTGATTCACCTATGCATGTGTGTGTGTGTGCGTGCATACACATAGATGTGTGCACATGGTGGGTGGTTTGAGGGGCAGCGGTGAGACCATGGGGATCCTGCCTAACTGAAAAGCTTGAGACTAGGAAAGGAGCTCAAGGCTTCTTAGATGGGGAAGGTTGTGGCCTGACTCTACTGCTAGGCTTCTGCCCACTCCTTGGCCTGAGGTGTTTCAATGATGCCCCAGACTTCCTCTCTTGCCATAAAAGTCTCCTGGAAAGCCTTCCCATGGAGGCCCCAGGGGGCTTTCTCAGGGAATGTGTGAGCGTGCGAGCAGGAGCCCTGGGCTGCAAGTGCTCTCTCCCACAGAGCTGGGGGCCCTGGCATTGGAGGGGATGTCGGCCCCAGCCTGGGGGTGGGCTGGGGGAGGGGCTTCCCCTGGACCGGGGCCCTGGCTTAGGCAGTGCTTAGACTCTTAGTCAACTCCAGCAACTTGGACACACACGCACATGTGTGCATACACCACATAGGGAGGCATGGAAGGGAGATAAATTAGCCTTTGCTGCTTTGCCCTCCTGCCAAGCCTCAGCCACAGCAGATCCCCCCACACCTTTAGAGAAGGGGGGATCCCCGAAAGAGGGTGTTCCTAGGCTCTTTGGTTATGATGGATTCTCCAAACCTATGGCTGAGGTGGAAAGGACCACTGAGAGGAACCCTCTGGGGGTAGGGAGAGAAGCCCACCAGCCAGTGAGTGACGGGACAAGGCCAGAATGTGGACAGAAGGAGGTGCCTTCTTTTCTGCCCGGGAAGGTACCTGAGCCTCAGGGTGCTTGGGTCACGGAACCCGCCTGGCGGAGAGTTGCATCAGAGTGAAACTGAAGGCTGGAAGGCCTTGGAGGAGAGGGTGCTGAGGGTCAAAACCTCAGTCTCCACCAGCACCCCTCCCCCTCTACTACTGCACATGCATGGAGGGGTTGCTAGGGGTGAGTGAAGAAGGGGGGGTGTGAAGCAGAGGTCACCAGGCTTTAATCATCCCTGAGTCAGGGAGGTGGGTGGGAATAACATCAGGTAGTCTCTGGTTTCCCCACAAGCAAGCGCTTCCCGGGAGATGAGCCCTCTCTGCCTGGAAGCCGTGAGGCACTGACCACTTGCCATCACTGGGCACTCAGGACCACTCACAGCAAGTGAGTGACTGGGCAGCAGACCTGTCCAGAGGCTGGGGGTTGGATCAGATGGCCCATTAGGTCCCTTATAACTCTATAATTCCACACAGAGGACTCACCACACCCATACCTCTTGGCTCTGCAGACCCACACTGGTCCGCGGAGAGGCTAGGGGGCCCACTCTTGGGGCTGGGGAAAGGACAATCTGAGGTGCGGATACAGAAGCGGGTATCCCACAGAGCTCTGCTGGAGTTTCTGAATTTGCTCCAGTGCTCTTGCTTCCCTGGAAGGAGGAGAGAGAATGGGGATGGTTGGAAAGGTCTGAAAATTGCTTTTTGGTTCTTCATGGGTTTGGCAAGAAAGCTGCGGGGTGTGTCCTGCCTTTATCATAGCTGGCAGCCCGGATTTCCCACAATACAATGAATGGGAGCCTGAGGTCTGGCTGGCTGGCACCTTCCAGACATGTCTCTTGGGCCTCTGTGTAGTTTTCTGGCTTTAGATTGGTGGGCAAGAGGTCCCCTCTATGTGATGTCAGCCCTAGGAGCACAGTTGCCTTCCTGGGCTCATGACCTCCACCGACCCTGCTAGAGTGGAAAGTCATTCCCTTTCCAGCCCCTGCCCCTCCTCATCTCCTCCCTCCCTGAGAGGCAAGTCACTGTCCAGGGCCTGGCCACCAAACAGAGCACATGGATCAACTCCCTGAGATGGTCGCCATTTGCCTCCTTATCTGGACATCACCTCTCCTTCTCTTCCTTTGAGCGGATTCCCCGAGTGGGTGGGCAGCTGCCAACAGCCTATGGGAGCTCAGATGAGCCATGGCTGATGAGATCTGAAGAGAGTCCAGAGACCCCTTATTGAGGTCTACTCTCTCCCTTTCCTAGAGGAACCAGTTCAGGGTCCTGGTATCAAGGGGACTGCTTATAGGCAGCATGGCTCTGGAACCTAGTTTTCCTGATTTCTAGTGTGAGCTGACTTTTACCAAATTAACTCTTTCATTTCCCAGGGACTGAGATGTGCATGGGGTTGGGATTTGGAGAAACTGATCTGGGCAGAGTTTTCTCTTCTTTCAAGATCTAAGTGGATGGTTCCAGGCACATGGCTAGTGTTTACTAATTGCCTGTTGATTGACCTGCATCTCTGGGTACATCCTCTCTCTCCCTTTCTAGGAGAAGGAGGGGGCACACCCTTTGTTGTTGTTTAATCGCTAAGTTGTGCCTGACTCTTTAGACCCCATGGACTGTAGCCTGCCAGGCTCCTCTGTCCATGTGATTTTCCAGGTAAGAATACTGGAGTGGGTTGCCATTTCCTCCTCCAAGGGGTCTTCCCCACTCAGGGATCAAACCTGCATCTCCTGCATTTGCAGGCACATGCTGTAGAAACTGGTTTATACCTTCACTGCCCTCTTCCTCTGGATTCCCACTGCAATCAGGCAGTGAGAGGACGATGCCAGACAACCCTCTCCTCCATCACTAGAGTCACACTTTGCTCTCTCGCAGCTCCCTACAGCGCTAAGACCTGAGCCAAGGAATCAGACTAACCAGTGCAGCCACCCTGACTAACTGTTAGAGAAATAAACAAGATGGTATTGTGCCAAGGGGAGAGGAGTAACATCAAAAGTATCTCAGAGAGGAAGAAAGCCAAAGTTTTATATGAGATGCATGGATAGGGGAAGAGAGGGGAAAAAAAAAAAAAAACCCGCCTGGGTAATTAAGTTAATAGGTTTCTTAAAGAATGCCCTTGTGAGTGATGTTCAACACATTCAAGTGTTGACAAGAAGGTATTGAACTTGACGCCCACGCAGCGGGCAGAAGCATGCTCTCGGCTCTGACACACCTTCTTTGTCTGAAACTTGTAGTAAAATTCAGCGCTGGGTTGTGAAATCTGGTCCAGGGAATCCATGCTGCAGGGGCTCCAAGGCTGAGCCTCCTGCTTCTAGATGGGGTTGGGGTGGGTGAGGGTAGCTACCTTAAACCGAGGTCCCTAGATTAGGAGAGCAAACGTTAGGGTCCTCGATTCAGAGGCCTACAGAGGCTGTCAAGTTGTAAAACCTGGGGGTCTCTGAGGGCCCGCAAGACTGTTTTCGCCCCTTGCAGGTGGTCGGAATGAAGCTCTTTCCCTTCCTTCCATCATCCCATTGCCTTGGAGAACTTGGGTCTGATACTCAGGAACCTCTGTGTGGTCTTAGGGCTTCTCTACTGCCATGAACTAGTGGAATAATCTGGGTGAACTGGTGAATATGGTTTGTCCCTTTCTCTTAAGGAAAGAGGCCCCATATCATTGGGCTAGGGGAGAGGAGCCTCGCCTTGGAAGAGGAGGAGAGTAGGAGGAGAGGGAAGGGGAGTGTGTATGTGTGTGTGTGTATTTAAAGAAAACTTTGGGTTGCTCTTGTTTGAAACCACAGAGGCATAAATTAACCATTCCTAAAACAAAGGAGTGTCTCCTTTTGCCAAGCAGCCTGCCTCAAAGGCCCTGGGTGGGGACGGGGCTCCTTGCCTGCTGTGGGCTTATCAGCCTGCCTTCCTGCCCAGCTGTCATTCATCCCTCTTGTCATCAGCCATCTCTCATCCACCTTCTCTTTCTGTTACAAGAGGCTCAAACTTATCAGATGATCCGAGTTTTCAGGCTGGGACCTGAATTTTCAGGGACTCTGCCATGGTTACGGCGGCCAGATTTGTAAAGTGGAAAAACGGTGACATGGATGTCTTTGCGAAAGAGAGGTTCTTTCTTAGATACTTAGCAAAACACTTTGAAAATAAAATAACAGAACTCCACAGTTGTCTGGTCACATCTCAGGCTGTGAGAGTGAGCAGTTTGAAAAACTTGAATGGATGTCCACATTAATGGGTTTCCAGCTGGGCAGGAAGGCTAGCAATGCCCCTCACTTATCATATACAAAGGCTGGGTGTGTCTGTGATTGTGGTGGGAACAGTGGGGAAAATTGGAATTTCCCCTCATTCAAAAATGGCGGTCAAGAAGAAAACCCCTTCTTGCAACTAGAAAGGTTGGGTTAACCCTTAGCTTTTGTTCTTGGCACCAGCCCTTGTTCTAGGGGCTCATTTCTGCCTGGAGAAACCCGTTCCTACCCAGGTAATCCCGTTCAAGATATACAGGATCCTGGGGTTTGCACACACTTGTAAGACATTTTTTGTTTCTAGGAAAAGGGAACAATTTATCATCTTTCTCCCTCACTCCCAATGCACTGGGACATAGTATTAAAGAAAAGAGTCTGGGTTGAGCAGAAGATATCTGTTAATTTTACAGTCAAATTTCTCATTACTCCAGTACTCTCCTGTCCCCATTCTCTGTCATGGAGACATATGGTATTGCCCAATTTGAGTTTCCTAAGAGCAAACCATGAGGGTTAATCAGATTCCCCACTTGCCTGTGTGACGCAAGAGGCAGGTGACCAGGGAATAGCCTGGTAGCCTGGTTCAACACACTGTTAGTGACTGTCTACCATGGATGGAGTTAGGGCTGGGGCTACAGGGCTGCAGTTCCTGTCCTTAAATAATTTTCAGCTCATGGGAGCTGCAGAGCTGCCTGAACCATCCCTATCATCCCAGAGAACGTATGTGCCCTGTTCAGCGATCAGGAGGCAACTGATAGCATCCCAGGAACACACAGATTTCCAGAGAAGTCACTTCCTCGAGAGATTTCCCATTTCCTCCCACCTCCCAGCATCGAAACTGGGGTCACTGCATGGACTTCAACAATGAATCAGCACTGTAAAGGGCATCAGGGCAGACTTTTAGCTGGGACATATTTTCACATCAAACTTGTTTTGAAAATAGTTTCTCCTTCTCTTGAAGACACCTAGCCAGAGAGAAGCAGACTCCTTAGTTTTGACCAAATAATGAAATCAGATCAGTGACACTGCAGTGAGTTTCATGAGGACAGTCGGTTTTGGGAGCACTGGAGAAGCTGGGGGGCTCCCGCAGCTGCCCAGTGCCTTAGGTTGAACCCTGAGGCAGAGCCCCTCAGAGAGGCCACCTTGCCAAAGTCCTTCCCAGGCCACTACTCCTTGTGGAGGAGGGCGGAGGGTGGGAGCCAGGCTCCTGGCCTACTGGCTTTGGTGTGCTGGTGGGTGGGAGGGTGGTGGGGCTCGATACTGGCGTTTGGACCAGACTTCCCCACCCCTGCGTGGGAGGTGTGAGGGGCTGGAGCTGGGAGGCAGGAAGTGAGTGCAGATGGGCTGGCCGGACAGCTGTGCGGGGGACAGAGCACATCTGTCAGGGTAAGTCTGGTGGGGCCCCTCCCCGCAATCTCCACACCGAGTCTACCCGTCCATCAATAGGGTGTGGGCTTGGTTGGGGTCCCAAATGGGGAAAATGATGGAAAAGGAAAATCTGAAGGCAGAGGCTGGAGCTAGGGGTTAGTGAGGGTCTACATTCTCATGAAAAACAGAATGTCTGAGCTCTGGGGTCAGGGAGGGACGAAGGGCAAAGAGAAACCTGACAGCAGATGGATCAGACGCATTGGCCGGGATGGGCTTTGAGATGGCTCCTGAGTTCCCAGGGTGTGACGGCTGCTCTGCAAAACTGCCTGACTGCTCACCTTCCCTGTGCTTCCCAAATGCCTTTGTTGTTGTTTAGTCGCTGAGCCATGTCTGACTCTT
Source organism: Ovis aries (assembly GCF_016772045.2). Lineage (NCBI taxonomy): Eukaryota > Metazoa > Chordata > Mammalia > Artiodactyla > Bovidae > Ovis > Ovis aries. Next base: position 42,886,291 of record NC_056055.1, on the reverse strand, counting down.
TGTGACCCCATGGACTGTAGCCCACCAGGCTCCTTTGCCCATGGGATTTCCCAGGCAAGAATACTGGAGTGGGTTGCCATTTATTTCTCCAGGGTCTCTTCCCCACCCAGGGATCGAACCCGAGTCTCCTGCATTGGCAGGTGGATTCTTCACCACTGAGCTACCAAGGAAGCCCCTAAATGTCTTGCATTGTAGCGATTAAAGCCCCTCCTTTTTCTGTCTGATCTACTAGACTGAGTGTATACTAAGCTCAAAGACCCACTCTTCTTCCTTGCTGAATCCTCTCAGAGTAGACACTCTTAGAACTTGTTGAATGAGTGCGTGATTGTGTGGCCTACATCAACCCAAGGTTTCCCACTTAATCCTTTAATTGTCTCTAATTGTCTGTAAACATTGCTGGGACAGCTTATACCAAGTAGACACTGAGAGAGATCTTTGGGAGCTAAAAGCTGGATCAGGTTCTCATCAGGAATTTGCCTGGGGGCTGGAGGGTCTTTTACCCCTTTAGACTCTTTTCTAGGTAGCTGAGCACAGGGGAAAGGCTCATTGTTCTGGAAACACACTGACGTGGCATCATGACCACTTGCATGAGCACAGCTGCTCCTCTGTGCAAAGCTGTTACTTGCCTGCTATGGAGCCAGAGAGGCAAGAATTATGGATCATCTGGATCTCTGCAAGAAGGGGCACCTAATATAATAGCTTCCCTGAATAGCTTCCTCCATTGCCTTTCTCTGTCTGGTTTTCACAGCATAGTGAAAGGAGATGGGGGACTCCCCTGGAGGTCCAGTGGCTAAGACTCCTTGCTCTCAATGCAGGGCCCTGGGTTCCATCCCAGCTCAGGGAACTAGATCTTGCATGCTGAAATGAAGACTGGAGATCTTGCAGGCCGCAACTAAGACTGGCAAAGCCAAAAAAATAAATAAACAAAACTAAATATTTTTTAAAAAGGAGATAGGAGTTTGAGTCCCAGCTCTGCTGTGTGGCCCCAGGTAAGTCATCTCTCCTCTCTGGGCCTCTGTGTTCTCATCTGTACAATGGGAAGGCTAGACTAGGCTATCTCTGAGATCTCTGCCAGTTCCTAATTGTCACAAATCTGGTAGGGTGATGAGCAGGGAACGTGGTCCTTGGTGTTATCACAGTCCTGTAGAGTCTGAGTTGGGGACTTTCCCTTCACTTATGTGTCTCTGGTGGCTCAGACAGTAAAGAATTTGCCTGCAATGTGGGAGATCTGGGTTTGATTCCTGGGTCAGAAAGATGCCCTGGAGAAGGGAATGGTTACCCACTCCAGTATTCTTGCCTGGAGAATCCCATGGACAGAGGAGCGTGGTGGACTACAGTCCATGGGGTTGCAAAGAGTTGGACACAACTGAGGGACTAAGCACAGCACAGCAGAGCACTAGCAACTCACACTTTCACTTTCACGCTTGGGAAGGGGAAGAAGGGTCCAAGAAGGCCCCGCCCCACTCACAGACTCCTGCATTCACCCACTAGCTGCAATGATGACTCTTCCTGGATGAGTTAGTCAAGTCCTGCTTGGAGTCAGAGGCCTGTGTGAATGATTCTGAAACGTTTCCCAAACTTCTGCTCCTGTTTTCTATTATCCTGCACGTGTAAGAGACGTGCCAATAGGGAGGAAGGAAGGATTAAAGTCCCACGGGCTTGGGGCCAAAATGGGACACATATACTCTTCTCTAACATTATTTTTGTCATCATTGTCCTCATCCTCATTGTCCATTATTAATACAGTTGAACATTCTTCATTCAGCCATGAGCAAGCAGTGGGTGAGTTAATCAGCCAGAAACTCCGGCCACTAGAAGCCTGCAGTGTCCCAGGCATTTCTCAGGTCAAGGTTGGTTTCTCCCGCCTGTATGCAGGGATTAAACCAGATCCTCAGGGACTTCCCTGGCATTCCAGTGGTTAAGAATCCACTTTCCAACGCAGGGGACGCGGTCTCGATTCCTGGTCAGGGAACTAAGATCCCACATGCCACAGGGCCACTAAGCTCTCATGCACCACAACTACTGAGCCCTTTGTGCTCTAGAGCCTGTGCTCTGAGACTAGAGAAGCCCCAAGTGCCATAAGGAAGACCCGGCGCAGCCAAATTAGTCAATCAAAAATAAATTAAAAAAATTAATTTGACCCTCAGCAGGAAATGGGGCCCACGGCTTTGAGTTCCTTTACCTGAAAGTGCTCTCTCTGGAGGAAAGGTGTTATAATTCCAAGCTACTTTTGCTACCGCGTGTCTGTGTCTTATTCACATTTGTCGCTCCTACAATGCCTTGAACAGGGCACGACCAAAGGTGTTACTAAATGTTGATGGAAATAATTACTATAAAGATATCTTCTAACAAATTAAGCAAGGGAAGTGGGCCCAGGGGCGCTCCAAGTGCTTCTGAGCTGCCATGAGCTGAGAGACAGTTGACCTCCTCAGCGGGGGGCATCCTTCCTGCTGGAGCTCAGTGCAGAGAGCAGTAGGTTGCAAGGCTAGCGTGGGCTGTGGGGGAGGCAGGGTGGCCAAGATTCAGACAGGCGGTGAACAGCTGGCGCCTCCTTCTGGCCCTGGAGGGCTGAAGCAGGCAGGGGGAGGGCCCCTGCAGGAACCTTAGCTCCACTGCTCCCAGAATGTCACCCCCTTCCTGCCCCAGCCCCTCCACCCTGAGAGAGAGCCCAGCTCTGGAGAGCCAGTGGAGAGCAAGGGAGGCTGTTATGTAACCGATTTAACTCCTTGTCAAAACTGGTGACTAATCCAGACGGCCGATTGGCTCGACAGCTTTGGTGTGAGCTGCAGGAGGCCTCAGTCAGTTTGGGGCTGGTTCTCACACCCTCTGCTGGAAGGATCTCTTAGCTCCCTCACTGGGCCAACTTCAACCACGACTTCATCATTGCTCCTGCCCACCTGAGACCTCTTCTGTAGGCATCTAATCCCCCACCTCTGTGTCCCTTCCTGCCCTACAAAAAGAGGCCCAGGAAGACAGTTCATTTTCATCTGCCCCTGTGGGTGCATGCATGCTAAGTCACTTCGGTCTTGTCTGACTCTTTTGAGACTCTATGGACTGCAGCCTGCCAGGCTTCTCTGTCCATGTAATTTTCCAGGCAAGAATACTGGAGTGGGTTGCCATGCCCTCCACCAGGGAATCTTCCCAACCCAGGGATCGAACTCACGTCTCTTATGTCTCCTGCACTGGCAGGCAGGTTCTTTACCATGAGCATCACCTGGGAAGCCCACGTCTGCCGCAAGCTAGCTCATTTATTCCAGGGCTCAGCGAGGCCCTTCATTTTGCACCTGGTGAGGCTGATGAGGGAAGGGCGCTGTGGCCTGCTTTCCTTGGGTGGCTGGCCAGGCCCAGAGTTTTGGCTGCTAAGGTCAGGACTACTGGGTCTAGAACTTGGGGCCCCTCTCTACCACTGCTCAAGGGGGAAAGGCCCTGGAGGACATCTGGCCTCCTCCAGTCCCCTGGCCTTGGACCCCAGGCCCTGAGGTTCACAGGCTGCCTGGGTGATGCTAGGAGAGGCCTGTGCTCGCTGCCTCAGTTCTCACTTTTCTTTTTTAAAAAGGAGGCTCTTGGTAAGTCCAGCCTATACCTGCTGCAGAAGGCTGTCCTGAGGGGCATCACAGGGGTAGGGTATGTATGCTTATTTAGAGATAGTTCAGGAGAAACACAAAGAGGTGTCCTGACAGGGTCCACAGCAATCATGGTCATGGGTGCCGGGGATTAGTTGATTTAATCCTTAACCACACAGTCCTCTGTGGTTGGGATTATTCCCATTTTACAGGTGGGGAAACTGAGGCCAAAAGCAATTGGGTGGTTTACCAAAGCTGGTGAGTGGTTGAGCTGGGCTCTGAAATCACTACCCAGTGACTTGGAAGCCTATGCTGGTGCTGAAACACAGCTTTCCCACGGCATTCCTGGGACGGGTTTCCAAGGCCTTCGAAAGGTTTGTGCGTCCCTGCAGCTTCATCGCAGCTGCCCAGTGAGAGCCAGAAAATAATACTGCTGTGCTCCTGCTGCTTCCTTCCACCAAGCCCCACACAGACGTGATCTCACGTGCTCTCCCAGAGTCCATGTGGGCTGAGTAGGGAGTGGGGATCACTGACTCCATTTCCCAGGAAGGAAAGGGAGGTACAGAGAGGGATGGTGGCTGGTCCTAGGTCACACAGCTGGCTGGTGTGAGAGGTGGGACAGGAAATCATCTCCACCCTCGAGGGCAGTTTATTGAGCTTGATGAGTGGTGGGCTAGGATCACCCCCAAGGCTCAGCAACTTGGGATACTCTTCTTGAGGGCTGACTCAGTGGTTGAAACAGCTCCAGGATAGTTGGGCTTGTGTTACAAAGGGAACTGAGATGCATATAAAGGCACTCTGTACACCAAGTGAGAGATGCTGGGACCAATGGTCATCACTCTTGCTTCCCTCTGGTCAGCCTTGGCACTGTCTCTGCCTCCTCTTCCAGATCCCCAGGGCTCAGAAGCAGCCCTGGTGTGACAGAAAGAACACTGACCTTGAGGTCATGGGGCCTGGGGAGGATATTCACTGCTGCTGCTAAGTCGCTTCAGTTGTGTCCGACTCTGTGCGACCCCATAGACGGCAGCCCACCAGCCTCCGCCGTCCCTGGGATTCTCCAGGCAAGAACACTGGAGTGGGTTGCCATTTCCTTTTCCAATGCATGGAAGCGAAAAGTGAAAGTGAAGTTGCTCAGTCGTGTCCGACTCTTAGCGACCCCATGGGCTGCAGCCCACCAGGCTCCTCCGTCCATGGGATTTTCCAGGCAAGAGTACTGGAGTGGATTGCCATTGCCTTCTCCTAGGTACCCCTAAATCATCCTTTTCCCCTCCCAGTTTTTCCATTTCTTTCACTCAAAAAGTGGGAATACTAACTACAGAAAACAGACGTTGTGTGTGAAGAATTTCATCATCAACTAAAAAGGCTGTGCAGAGAGAGAAATGACTGGTGTTCCGTTCAGCCCTGTCTCATCGCTATTAAAAACTTTTTAAAACATGGCTTTGGGGGCTTCTCTGGTGGCTCAGTAGTAAAGAATCTGCTTGCCAGTGCAGGAGATATGGGTTCAATCCCTGGTCCAGGAAGATCCCACATGCCCTAACCCTAAGCCTAACTATTGAGCTGGTGCTCTAGAGCCTGGGAGCTGCAACTTCTGAGCCCACAGGGGGCCCACATGCCCTAGAGCCTACCTGTGCTCCACAACAAGAGCAGCCACTGCCGTGAGCACCGCAACTAGAGAGTGACCACTGTTCACTGCAACCAGAGAAAAGTTTGTGCAGCAATGAAGACCCAGCACAGCCAAGAATAAAAAATAAAATAAAATCAGCTTAAAAAAATGGCTTTGGGGAGTTTCCTGGTAGTCCAGTGGCTATGGCTCCACACTTTCAACACAGGAGCCCGGTTCAATCCCTGGTCAGGGAACTAGATCCCACATTCCACAGCTAAAGATCCCACATGCTGCAATGATTGAAGGCAGGAGAAGGGGACGACAGAGGATGAGATGGTTGGATGGCATCACCGACTCGATGGACAGGAGTTTGAGCAAGCTCCAGGAGTTGGTGATAGACAGGGAAGCCTGACGTGCTGCAATCCATAGGATCGCAAAGAGTCCGACAGGACTGAGTGACTAGACTGAACTGAATTGGTGCTGCAGTGAAGACTGAAAATCCTGAGTGCTGCAATAAAGACCCAGTGAAGACAAACAGATAAAAATAAATAAATGTTTTAAAAATGGCTTTGAAGGGATGGATCACAGAGCAAAATTGTACTGATCAAATATCTGCCTTCTCTATACTGTGGCTTTTCGACTTGAATCTCTGGTACCCAATATCTGGTACCAAATCAAATGTCCCCTGGGTGGCCTCATGGGCTCCAGTGCAGGGTTGGAAAATTTTTTGCAAAGGTCTATGTAGCAATAAATATTTTAGGCTTCATGGGTCACATGCGATTTTGGTCACAAGTTCTCTGTTTATTTCTTTTCTTGCATGTGTGCACTTCAGTTGCTCAGTCGTGTTCGACTCTTTGCAACCCTGTGGACTGTAGTCCTCTGGGTTCTCTGTCCATGAATTTTCCAGGCAAGAATCCTGGAGTGGATTACTATTTCCTATTCCATCTTTATTTTCTCTAAAAATGTAAGAAACGGGAGGACTTCCCTCCTGTTCCCAGGGGTTGAGAATCTGCCTGCCAATGCAGGTTTGATCCCTGGCCGGAGACGATTCCATAGGCTTCAGGGCAACTCTGCATGCGCCACAACTGCTGAACCCTCGTGTCACAATTACCGAAGCCCAGGCACTCTGGAGCCTGTGCTCCGCAACAAGAGAAGCCACTGTTATGAGAAGCCATGCATCACAACCAGAGAATAGTCCCAAGCGCCACAACCAGAGAAAGCCCTTACAAAACGACAAAGACCAATGCAACCAAAAATTAAAAAAAAAAAAGTAAGAACCATTCATAGTTCACAGGTCCTACAAAAACAGCCTGTGTGGCCCATGGGCTGCAGTTTGCTGCCCTGGCCTAGTGTAAGTGTTGGGGTGAGGGAGTTTGGAAATAGAAAAGGCTTGAAAGTGTTAGTCTTACTCTTGTGCGACGCTATGGAGTGTCCGGCTCCTCTGTCTATGGATTCTCTAGGCAAGAATATGGGAGTAGATTGCCATTCTCCTCTTCAGGGGATCTTCCCAACCCAGCAAGGTTAAGATCCCCAGTTTTGCTGCTTGCCTGCCTGCAGGCCTTCGGACCATGTCGTAACCTCCCTCAGAGTTACTGGATTGTCTGCCCCACGGCTGTAATACGCCTACTTACTTCGGAGAACTGTTGTGAGGGTTCTGCATATGAGGTGCCTGCTCTCTACCTGCTCTCTACCCTCTCACACCCTGTCCTGGGTGTGGCAGGGCAGATGGCACCCTCCCAGAATCTGGGATAGTTTACAAGGTGGCCAAGGCGTTGCTCCATAGGAAGGGGCCCAAGGTTTCACGACGAAAGGAAGACCTGGGGTCATGTTGAGCAGCTGGTTGCGGGGGTGAAAGACCTTGGCTCTATCACCAGCTTTGTTTTCGAGGGAGGGTGGCCTGGGAGTCTGGGGGTCTAGAAGAGGGCACCACACACAGAAGGGGGCTTTGCTGAGAGGGCTCCGGGGACTCCCGGATTGTCTTGAGTCCTGGCTTCTGGTCAAGTTAAAAGCTAGAGAAGGAAACATCCCCCCCGCCCCCCGCCACACACATACTTTTATTTTTCCATTAATAATAAAAGTGACCAGGGGACGTCCCTGGTGGTCCAGTGGCTAAGACTCCATGCTTCCCATGCAGGGGGCCTGGGTTTGATCCCTGATCAGGGAGCTAGATATCACATGCTGAACTAAGAGTTTGCAGGCTGCAACTAAAAGATCTCACATGCCGCAACGAAGATCAAAGAGCCTGTGTGCTGCAACCAAGACCTGGCTCAGTCAAATAAATAATAAATAAACAAAAATGAATATTAAAGGAACCCCATCACGACCCAGCTGTGGAACCTGGAGCAGGCTCCGCAGCGTACCTGTGCCATCCACTCGCTGATTCCGAAGGGTCACATGTGACCAGCCTCCCAGTCTGGAACTCAGCGGTGCGACACGGCACACAGGGGCTGTGTCTTCATATTTCAAACACCCTGCTCATTCCTGCGCCCCCTTTAACCTATAATTCACTGTTCCTGTATCTAGAGAGTCCTTCCATTACTTCTTTACCTGGTAAACTTCTACTCATTGCTTGAAAACAGAGCTCAAATGTCACCTCCTCCAGGAAGCCTTTCAAGACTACCCAGGCACAGTTAGTATCTCTCTCTTCCACCTTCAGGAATTTTGATAGCACTCTATTGCAGGAGTGGGGTGGGTGGGTGTTGGAGGGGAGCACAAACCTTAACGGAACACTTATTACATCATTATGCTAGACACTTTACTGAATTATGTCATCTAACATTCAAAAACCTACAAAATAGTCTCATCTCCATTTTACAGATAAGGAAACTGAGGCTCAGAGCAGCTAAACTTGCCCAAGGTGTTAAGGGGGTGAGGCTGGGATCTGAATCCAGGCAGTATGATCCCAGTGCCCTCCCTCCTAACCACTGAGTTATATTGCCTCTCTAACACTATTTATAATTACCCCAAACTGTAATAATAAGTTTATGGGTCTGTAAATGCCCCATGAGCTGAGACCATGACTTACTCATCTTTGATCCCCTAGAATGAAGCACAGTGCCATGTGCATACTAGGGATTTAGTGGCTGCTGACGGAATGAATGTTGAATGCAGAGGCTGCGGGGGCTGGTGCCACTGAAGGTAGGTAGGGTGCTGGGAACGGGGAAAGGAAGACCAGTGGGGGAAGCAGGGGAGTGGGTAGGGGGTGCTTGACCCTAGCGTGGAAGGAGGTTCCTGCGGCCAGCTGCCGCGCCATCTTGGAATCAAGAGCCTGATGTCCTGACGCTAGTTAGCAAGCACCTTCAGTATGCCAGGAAGCGCTTCACACAAGGGCCTTCTAAGTCTGGAATAAAGGACAGCTAGTTCAAATCCCTGGACTGCTCATGAAGCCAGTCTTGACCCTGGTCCTTGCAGGATGCGCTTGGGCAAAAGTTCATGCTGGAGGCCGGGTCTGGACTCCATGCCCTGCAGGTTTTGAACCTTGCTGGCCCCTTGAGAAGCTAGGGTGTCAAAGGAAGTTGTGTGAATCCCCATGCGGGGGAGTCCTCTATTGTGGCATGCAACTCTGTTTATAGCAGACTTGCCGCCCAGAGGAGCAGAGTGTTCAGGTGAGTGAGGAGATGGGCATGAGCACACCGGATCCTCCGTCACTTCTTGGCTCTCGGCGTTCTCCCCACCCACAGGAGGCCGGAACCAGCCAGGCCCCAAAGCCTCCCAGCAAGCCAGGTGGGCTGGTGAGGTCACGCTTCCTGCCCCACCTGCAGGTGGCCCTGTCCCGGGGCTCCAGCAGGTGTCAAGGGCAGGGGTGGTGTGTGGGGAACCCTGTTAAATCCCCAGTCCCCTCTAGGGGCTGGGTGGTGCCCCTGGAAGCCACCAGAAAGCTCTTTTCTTGCCCGGAAGATGTCCAAAGCATACATGGCTGCTGACATGGGGGCTGGGGGGGAGGGAGAGAGGCGGGGAGAGCGAGAAGACCCCCCTGCAAGCCGCGTTCATACAAAATGCATTTCCCGACGTATCCCTCTGGCCTGTCGGAGCCCCTTCTGCTCACTGCTCTGTTTATAGATGATAGACAACTAATTAACATCCAAACCTCTTGAAAGGTCTTTTCAGAGGTAATGTTCTGACAGCTTATGTCAGCAAGGAGCACTGATTTGTCTAAGCATGGATCACATTGTTTCAGATTGAATGAGGTGAATATTAAACTGCTTTAAATGTACTCTTCATAAAGTACTAATTACACACTCCCAAGGGAGAACAGCCAAGGAATACTAAACAGTAGAGAAGTCAACAGAAGGTTCTTTTTATAGTATGTTGCTGGGCTCTGTGTTTTTCTGTCTCCTTTCTTGCTCTCTCTCTCTCTCTTTTTTTTTACAGTAAAATCACAGCACGCTAAAGAATACACATTTATAGCACAATGCTTCTCATCTAATTATATGGCAATCATTAGTTTTAAGCTGGATGCATTATATGTATTTTTTGATATATTATGCCTGAGGCATAACTCTGCATTTATTGCTGTTGCTGGCAGATTTCATTCCCCTCAACCCCCTTTCCAAACCCCAACTCCTCTTTACCCCCCGACCCTTTAACAAATTGTTTAACCCTTACTGTGTTTGCTTACTGTCTCAAAAAAAAATTGCAGTATAGATTGGCAAAAATGGGGGAAACAGCATACCATTTGTTAATTTGAAGGGGGAAAAATAGGAAAGGAAATTGCCTGAGTTTCTGGGAGCTGTGCAATATTTTATTAAGCAGGTGATGTCCTGAATAGACAGTCTCTGCTCCCCGACCTGGTGAAGTTCCTTCATAACAAATGCTACTGGATCACAATGAATTCCCACTTGGCTGAGCTTCATTGTCCCTCAGGGAAAGAGATATTTATATGTATGTAAATATGCATCTGTGAAAGCAGCAGAGAGGTGGAAAACCATGAGATGGGGACCAGTCCAGCCAAAATACAGGGTGACCCTTCAAAATGCCTATGTGCAGATGTAGCCAGAATCCTGCTCCAGCAGTTTTTCTGGACATTTCTGACATCGCCCTTGCCCATGGTTGTGAAAAAGCAAGATCAAATTTGAGATGCCCTGGATTGTCAGGTTCTCAGTCCTGAAGGGAGAAAAATGCCAAGTTCCACAGGGATTGACAGCCTGATACTGACCTGACTGGTTTCTTCTTGGCCAGGCCTCTAAGTATACCTCTAATGATGAAGGGGACCCAAAAACGAAGAATTAATTTTGTGGCAGGACCGAAGCAGGGTCCCCTTTCCCTTCTGTGGGCTTCTTTTTCCTCCTCTACACCAAATCAGAGAAGTGGGATCTCGGAGTTGAAGGCGTTAGAGATCCGCCATCTTTGTTTTATAGCTAAGGAACCTCCGCTGAGGGAACCTCATAATTCACAGCACAGAGCTGCCTGCAGTTCAAGCTGGAATCTGGGGTCCTGACTCCCAAGCTAGCACTCTTTCTACTTCAAATAGAGTAATCCAAGGAACTCTTCCCTCAGAAAAATGACTAAGGGCAAAGGAGTCAAATGACAGAGTTCTATGGACTAAACGCTTGTGTTCTCTTCAGAGTCACATGTTGAAACCTAATGGATCAATGTGGTGATATGTTGGGATGGGGCATTTGGTCGTGAAGACGGAGCCCTCTTGATGGGACTAATGCCCTATACTGATACTGAGTGACGGAATCGAGTTTGCGTCCTGTCTCTGCTCTATGGATCATGTGACAAAACAAGAGGGCAACTGTCCAGCACTGGATCTGCAGCACTTTTTTTTTTTTTTTGCCATACCTTGTGGCCTGTGGGATCGTGGTTCCTCGACCAGAGATCGAACCTGTGCCCCTTGCATTAGAGTCTTAACCACTGGACCGCCAGGGAAGTCCCTTTGCTGGCATCTTGACCTTGAATTTCCCAGCCTCTAGAACTTAGAGAAATAAATGTTTGTCTTCTGAGCCACCCAGTCTTCAGCAGTTGTTACAACAGTCCAAATGGCCTGAGACACAGAATTTTCTTCTCTGAGATCTGGAAGAAGTCTGGAAAGTCATCTAGTCCAACCCTTCTGTTGCGGCTTGAATTGCCTTCGTGATGTCCCCAACCATGGCTTGTTCATGGAGGTTCTGGCTCCTCCCCCAGGGATGGAGGGTTGGTGACCATTCCTGTAGTGTCAGACCATCTCTGTGCATTTCTCATGGTTAAGCAAGTGTTTAAGAACAGTGCATGCTGGAGCAAGAGTGTCTGGCTTCAAATCCAGCATTGCTGAGTCCCAGGTCTATGATCTTGGGTCATAGACTTAACATTTCTTTGCTTCTCTCTCCTCCTCCTCTGTAAAATGAGAAAAATACGAGTGCCTGCCCTATAGGTCGGAGAAGGCAATGGAACCCCATTCCAGTACTCTTGCCTGGAAAATTCCATGGATGGAGGAGCCTGGTGGGCTGCAGTCCATGGGGTCGCTAAGAGTCGGACACGACTGAGCAACTTCACTTTCAATTTTCACTTTCATGCATTGGAGAAGGAAATGGCAATCCACTCCAGTGTTCTTGCCTGGTGAATCCCAGGGAAGGGGGAGCCTGGTGGGCTGCCGTCTATGGGGTCACACAGAGTCGGACACTCTATGGGGTCGCATAGAGTCAGAAACGACTGAAGTGACTTAGCAGCAGCAGCAGCAGGCTTATGGGTTTCTTGAGGATGACAGATGATACAGTAAGTCCCCTACATATGAATGAGTTCTGTTCCAAGAGCAAATTCGTAAGTCCAATTTGTTCATGAGTCCAACAAAGTTAGTCTAGGTACCCAGCTAACACAATTGGCTATGGAGTACCATGCTGCCATAGGTTTATAATACTTTTCACACAAATTATACATAAAAAACAAACAATAAAAAATGAAAGCAAAAAGAAAAAAAAACATTTTAAATCTTATAGTATAGTACTTTGAAAAGTACAGTAGTCCAGTACAACAGCTGGCATACAGGGGCTGGCATCAAGTGAAGGCAAGAGGAGTTACTGAGTGGAGGAGGGAGAGGAGGTGGGAGATGGTAGAGCTGAAGGGTCATTAGCAATAGGAGACAGAGGGCAAGCTGCAGGTTCACTCACACCTGATGTTGATGGACCGCACGTTTGCATCTTTGAAAGTTTGCAACTTGCAGATTCATATGTAGGAGATTTACTGTACATGTCAAGCAGTGCCCACTCTGTTAAACTCATCAAACTTAGCTATTTTATTGTTAGGAAGTTCGTCAAGCTCCCTGGCATAACTGCCACAGTTGTAGCTTTGCCTGGTGACCCACGCAATAAGATTCACTTTGCTCCTTGTGGGACTGTTTTCAACCATTTTTCATTCATTCATTGCTCAGCCATCCTTGCATGACCCCTGCATGCCAGGCACCTAGGGACAGGAGAGGTCAGAGACACAGAAAAAGCTTGCACCCCAGCCTCACAGAGTTGACAGCCCAGAAGAATCTACAATTTCTCCTCAGCGCTTCTCTTGCCCAGGGCATGTGCTCTTCAGTTTCTCTGTATGTTCCTTACTTAACCTTTACCACCTCATTTTCCTTATGCAAAATCATCAAAAACTATATATATATACCAGGGATGAAGGCAAAAAGCAGCAAATCTGAGCTTCAGTCCAAGGCACACCTTGTGTCCACGATCCAAACACACAAGACTGGGGTTTCACTGGGTGGATGGCCGCCAGGTTTTTTTTTTTTTTTTTTCCCCGAATTTTGCCATGTCAAGTCTTGTGGAACGCAGGATAGTTCCCCAACCAAGGATCAAACCTGAGCCTCCACTGTGAAAGTGGATCCTAACCACTAGGAAACTAGTGAACTCTCTGGGTTGTTATTTATTTCTTTTAAAGCTCTTCAATTAAAAAAAATACTTTTTATTTGTACTGTTGTATAGGTGATTAACAATGTTGTGATAGTTTCAGGTGAACAGTGTGAAGGGCCTCAACCAAACATATACATGTATCCATTCTCCCCCAAACCCCTCTCCATTCCAGGCTGCCATGTAACATTGATAAAGCTCATCATTCTTAAATCTAATGCATGTGTGTGTGTGTGCTTCTGTGTGTATGTTTGTGTGCACCCCACAACGGCACACCCACAGCCCCCCACCCTGGGTAAGTTGAGGAGGGACATGCCTTGTCCCTGGGACTGACTCCCCCCTCCTCCTGGCATCCCTCCTCAAACCCAGGGTGTTCTTGGCTGAGGTATTACCCGCTATGGGAGGGTGCCAACAATGTTATGTGATTCCTCCAGAATGCCCAGTGTCCCCATCAGTCCCCCTGCCCACCCCACATGTCGATCCCTCCATCACTGATGCTGCTGCAGTTAGCACAATGGGAGATACGTGGGACCATGCCACTTGCTTGCTGCACTCTTTCCCGTGAGACTCCCTGTCTGCCTCATGATCTAGGCTAGCTCCTGGCCCGTGCACTTGTGAGCGCGTGCGTGTCTAGCCGTGGCTCCGTGCCTGGCGCTGCTCTCAGGGCCTTGCAGGGGCCAGCCCGCAGCCAGGAGAGCTCCCTCCGCAGCCCGTGGCCATGGTGTGCTCTGCACCCCTCCTATTCTGGGCCCGCAGGACACTGCTACATTTCACCTGCTATTCTCTCACAGCCTAACATGGGGCTTGAGACCTGACGAAGTGAAGACACACTGGTGGAATGATGGCTGCTATTTTTGAGGGTGTGTTCTTGCCTTGTACCAGCAGATACAGGAGCCAGCTCTGGGCCTAACTTGATGGTGGTCATTTAGTTGCTCATGTGTGCATGCTAAGTTGCTTCAGTCATGTCTAACTCTTTGCAACCCCATAGCCTGTAGCCCTCCAGGCTCCTCTGTCCATGGGATTCCCCAGGCAAGAATACTGGAGTGGGTTGCCATGCTCACCTCCAGGGGATCTTCCTGACCCAGGGATCGAACCCCGGTCTCTATGTCTCGTGCATCGGCAGACAGGTTCTTTACCACTGGTGCCACCTGGGAAGCCCTTTAGTCACTCAGTTGTGTCCAACTCTTGCGACCGGTGGCCCACAAGGCTCCTAGGTCCATGGGATTTCCCTTAATACACCCTCTTCCTTTTGAAGTCCAGGCTCCTTTCCTAGTGTCAGGCCTTCTTCTTCCTTCCCCTGGGTCTCTGACCAGTCCTGCTGCAAGGCACCTCATCCGGTGATAGGATGTCCTCTTTAGGGTCTGAAGACCCAGGCATACACTGCTGAAGGACTCATAGGTAATAGGGGCTGATGCTGTGCTGAGGAGAAAAGCACTCTGTATACTCCAGGCAAAGTGGTGAGTGCTGGCAGGAGGTGATGCCCTGTAGAGACATGATCTCTGCCCGCATGGAGTTTATAGCACCGTGGCCATGCACTGACCTCTGAGCACTGGCTTTCTCATCTACAGATGGGGCCTCAGTATACCCACACCATGGGGTTGCTCTGCGGACTGAAACAGTGCATGTGGGGTACTTGGCAGGGAGTTAACGCTTCCTGAAGTTTCTAAATGGGTGTTCTTCTGCACCCCAAGTCAGAATACTGTTGCCTTTGGGGTGGGGATATTGACTGGAAGAGGGAGGCTTTTGGGGTGTAGGAAATATCCCATGTCCTGATCCTGGTGGTGGTTACATGGTGTTATTGTTGGACTGATTGTGTTGTTATTGTTCAGTCACTAAAAATAAAAGGCCTTCCTGGCCTTTGGGAATCAGGAAGGCCTGTGCTCACCTTTGGAGGGCTGTGACCTGGTGCCTGTGACACATCCCCTGTGGTCACCCAGACTGGAGGAGGCATTGGGGTCGATGGGGCCAGACTGCCTCGAGGGTGCACGTGTTGCTGGCTCTGAGCCAGCAGTGCCCAGGGGTGTGGAGTCCAATATGAAAGGACTCTCTTTTTCCCTCTGACATTGTAATTTATAGCCTGCGTGTCCCTTCTCTCCTCAGCACAGCATCAGGTTCTTCTCCTTTCTAGGCTCTTCTCTTTCCTTGCTCACAAATACCCGGTACTTTCCACCTACTCAGCTGGGCTTTAGAGGGGACTGCGCTGGGCTGGAATGATTGCTTCTGCAACCTAAGAGGCATGTAGTCTTAGGCTAGTTATTCCATCTCCCCTAACCCCCATTACCTCATCTGTGAAATGGAGCTAAGAATCCCCTCTTCCTGAGCTCATTGTGGGGATGGGGAGAAGAGGGACGGGGAAAGGTCCCAGAGCACCACGCATGCAGTCAGCCCCCAGCATGCATGCCTCTCCAGGGCTCCCCAACTGTAAGTACTCTAAGGTGCTGTGGGTTTAATGGTTCTCTCCCCAAAGGAGTCCTTGCATTTTAGAAGAGGACACTTTGCTGTTTGATAAAGCACAATAAATTGACTGGGCAGAAACTTCAGAAGAAGCAATGGGGTAGGGGAAAGAGATATTTTGAGGGCAGGAAATGGCCTGCCTTTACTTCTGAAATCACACCACTTAGACTAGCAGTTCTCAGCCTAAAAGCTGTGACATGCTGGTGTGGTACCGGCAGTTGTGTGATGTATCGCAGACAAATATGTTACTAATAATGAAGTGCTGCAGTTTTCGAATACCACCCCCCCCATACACAGCCTGCCACTTCTGGGGAATACAAGGTTGTCCCCAGGATATGGTCATACACACGCTCATTCCTATATGACTTCTTGTGTGGGGTAGAGACAGGTGCACTCAGGATTGGGCACCGCCTGGGTGTGTTTGGGCATGGGTGACCCCAGGCACACATGGCCTGGTGGAAATAACAGTGGCAAGTTACGGACCTGGAGAAGAAGGCAAATGTGAAAGCCCTTGAGGGCCTCCCTGGTGGCTCACTGGTAAAGAACCTGGCTGCCAATGCAGGAGACATGGCTTCAGTCCCTGGTCTGAGAAGATCCCACGTGCCACAGAGCAACAAAGCCCGTGCACCACAACTATTGAGCCTGTGCTCTAGAGCCCGGGAGCCACAACTACTGCACCCATGCGGTGCAGCTACTGAAGCCTGTGTGCTCTAGAGCCTGTGCTCCGCAACAAGAGAAGTCCACGCACACCTCAGCTAGAGAGTAGCCCACCCTCACTGCAACCAGAGAAAAGCTCGCACAGCAACGGAGACCCAGTATGGCCATGAATAAACAAATAATAGAGATTGAAAAAAAGAGCCCTGGAGACGTTTAGAATCACTAGGTATGTTGCATAGCAAGAGAAAGAAGGGGTCCCTGACTTCTGCCCTGACATGGGTGACTTCCAAGATAGAAAACCATGTCAGCAGTCAGGCTGGCACAAAGGGGCACCCACTCTACATGGTTCCATTTACTTGAAGCCAACAACAAGCCTAATGGACTGTGACAGCTGTCAGAATACTGTTGCCTTTGGGATGGGGATACTGACTGGAAAAGGGAGGATTTGGGGGCATAGGAAATCCCCATGTCTTGATCTTGGTGGTGGTTACATGGTGTTATGGACTGAATGTGCTGTTGTTCAATCACTAAATCATGTCTGACTCTTGGACCCCGTGGACTGCGGCATACCAGGCCTCCCTGTCCCTCACCATCTCCTGGAGTTTGCTCAAACTCATGTCCATCGAATTGGTGATGCTATCCAACCTTCTCATCCTGTGTCATCCCCTTCTCCTCCCGCCTTCAATCTTTCTCATCATCAAGGTCTTTTCCAATGAGTTGGCTTTTCGCATCAGGTGGCCAAAGTATTGGAGCTTCAGCTTGAGCATCAGTCCTTTCAATGAATATTCAGGGTTGATTTCAATTAGCATTGACTAATTTGATCTCCTTGCTGTCCAAGGCAAGAGTCTTCTCCAACACCACAATTCGAAAGCATAAATTCTTCGGCGTTCAGACATCTTTATGGTCTAACTCTGCCACAAAAACCATAGTTTTGACTATATGGACCTTTGTCAACAAAGTAATGTTTTTGTTTTTTAATATGCTGTCTATACACTGAATGTGCGTGTCCTCCTAAAATCATATGTTGAAAACCTACCACCTGACATATTAGGAGGTGGGGTCTTTGGGAGGTAATTAGGGATTAGATGAGGTCAGCGGAGTGGGGCCTCCATGATGAGGTTAGTGCCCTTTTGAGGGTCAGAGAGCCCTGGCTTCTCCTCCTCCTTAGTCTCCAAGAAAACTTTGGAGAAGTCAGTGGTCTGCAGCCCAGAAGAGGGCCCTCACCAGGACTTGCCATGCTGCACTTCAATCTCAGACCTCTGGCCTCCAGGACAGTGAGGAATAAGTGTCTATTGTTGATAAGCCCCCCAGTCTATGGTATTCTGTCCTAGAGGCCAGAGCTAAGACAATGAGTAAAAGCCACGATGTTTTACACTGAAGATCTGGATAGCTGATGGATACATTTATAACTCAAACTTTTTTTTTTGAAAAGCACTTTGGAATTGCAGGCATACACCTGTTTTCCTATAGCACCCGTCAGAAGGACCTTTACTGTAGGAGTCCTGGGAGAGCCGCAGGCAGGCAGCGACTGGCCATGAGGTCTCTCCGGCGGCTCTGTGCTCCTCCGGGCTGACAAGACAACTTTTTGGGGCTGACATCTCAGCCTCATTAGCGCCCAGTGTGTGCAGAGGTGGGACCCTCACCAGATAATCTCATTTCTCCTAGAAAGACAGCTCCCAGTGGAGGGAGAGCACGCCTGGGGCCATGGTGTGTTGTGAAGTGCTCCTGGCCTAGGATCTGGGGGGCTGTCAGCTCCCCCCGACCCCCAGAGCAGCCTGGGCTAGAGAGAGTCCAGCAAACACTGCCTGCCATCGGATCCTGAGGTGACTCTCCCGGCCACCAATGTGGAGCTCATTTTGTTTGCTTTGTGTGATACTTTTCACCCACCCCTTTCAGTTGCCAAGGCAACAGTGACGCAGCCTCGGGTGGGGCCTCGGGCTCAGTCAGCTTGGAGTCTTTTAAGGCAATGGTGGTTCAGTGAGGCGGCTCTGGCCCTGGAGCCGGGAGGGCTGGCACACGGGGTACAGGGGGTAGGGCCGATTGGGGAGGGGGAGAGGGAGTGATCCCAATGGAAGAGGCGGCGGCTTCGCTGCGAGCTGGCTGGGGGGATGCTAGTCAGGGTGCGAGTCTTCCCTTAGAGCCCCAGGAGACCCAGCCTTGGCAGAGTCGCCAGTAGATACGAAGCAGATGGTTCTCGAGACAACAGGGAACAGTCTTTTCCCGTCCTGGGTGTCTGTGGGGCCTGGGACAGCTGGTCTCTGAGGCTCTGGCAGGTCCCAAGCCCCTGCAGACCAGTCAGGAAGGAGCAAGAGAATGGGTTTCTAGGGGCTAACTATGTGTCTGTGGACAAGTGGGGGTGAGGCAGTTGGCTGGGAGCTAAGATTCAGGAGGACCCTTCTGCATGTGGGGATTGGCTCTGGAATACCGAGATGAGCTCCCCCGCTTTCCATTCCTCCACAGCCAGCCGTCACCAATGACACCTGGACTTTTGGGGCTTCTCTGCCAGCCTGCTCCATCCTCTGCAGCCTCTGGTGGAAGCGTCTCGGGCCTAACATCCTCCACTCCCCAGCCCCCTTCCCTGTCTTGTATTGAGTTTGTCCTGGCCCCCTACGACATAAGCAGCCCAGCTCCACGGCTGAGAAGGCCTGCTGCTTGTGGGCAGGTCTATTTTTGGTCTTGTCTGAGTGCTTTTTTTTCTTTTTGACCACACCACATGGCATGTGGGATCTTAGTTCCCTGACTAGGGATTGAACCCCCACCCTCCGCAGTGGAAGCTCAGAGTCTTAACCACTGGACTGCCAGGAAAGTCCCTGGGTGCCTCTCTAAAAAGGCAGATCTGCCTGCAGCTCTGGAAGCAGCACTGGTAAGGGTGTCCCTAGTTCTCTTGACCCCAGGGTAGCCTGGAGCTTGTGAGCATGGCCCCTCTGCAGCAAGAATGAAAACCCTCCACTGCTTCACTTGAATGGGTACTGTCCGCACTCTCTAGCCCTCCACCTAACTTCCCTTTCCCTGACATTCTCGCAATCGCCCAGTCTCAAAACCTCTGAGTTATTTTTGATTCATCTTTCTGCTTTATCAGCCTTATCTTATCACTTATCAAATTCTGTCAGTTCTTCCTTCCGAATGTCTCCAGCATATGTCCCTTCCTTTAAAAAAAAATAAGTTTCATTGTTTTTCTTAGTATGACAGAGAACCATGCTCAATGTAGAAAATTTAGAAAGCACCAATAACCAAAAAGAATATGATTAAAATTATCCGTCAGCCTCCAGTCATAGCATATATTATTGTCATATACGTCCAGGTCGTCTCTTGCTTGTGCCCACATGCCCACACCCTTTTCTTTTTTTCACATCTCCCCATTCCTGCCACGATCACGTCATCTATGCTTGCCTTTCCTCAGCTTCTCTGACCCGCCTTCTGTCTACCCTGCCACCTTCTCAAGCACTGCCTCTGAAACACGTTTAACCTTGGTCAGCCACTGCCCATAGGAAACCAGTGTCCCTCTGAGTGGAAGCCCACAACTTGACGAGCATGTTGTGGGTGCCTGTGAGTGATTAGAAAAAAGACTCCCTGGGGCTTATCTGGTGGTGCAGTGGCTAAGACTCTACACTCCCAATGCAGGGGGTCCAGGTTCAATCCCTGGTCAGGGAACTGGATCCCACATGCTGCGACTGAGTTCGCTTACTGCGACTAAAGATCTTGAGTGCCAAAACTAAGACCCAGTGCAGCCAGAATAAATAAATAACTATATTTTTAAAAAAATATAAGAAGAAAGAAGGCCTCCCCTTCTTCAAGGAGGAGGCAGCTCCTGGACCGAGTGAGCGGCTGATGGGCAGGGTGCAGGCTGCCCACTTGTCCCTTCTATGGGAGCTATGAATAACTAGCTGGCAGCCCTGGTCACACTTGTCCTCTGCCGTTGTTCTTCTATTGTTTAGTCACTAAGTCACGTCCGACTCTTTTAAGACCCTCATGGACTGTAGCCTGCCAGGCTCCTCTCTGTCCGTGAAGGCAAGAATTTTTTCAGGCAAGAATACTGAAGTGGGTTGCCATTTCCTTCTCCAGGGCCCTCTGCTGTGTGATGGCAAATTCTATCTTACCAACCACAGCCCCTCCCTTCCCCAGCACTTACCCTCTTGAGCTGCTCAGCCACTCTAGCCCCTGCTTCTCAAACATTGTGTTTGGCCAGTCTAGCCCCTGCTTCTCCAACATTGTGTGTTTGGCCGCTCCTAGGGTCTTTGCCAAAGCCACACGCTCTATATCCTGCTCCCTCTCCCTACCTCACATGGCTGTGCACAGAGGCCCAGCCCGGTCACACCTCATGTGCCTGTAGGGTCCAGGCAGGTCCCCTGTGTGGGTGGGATGCTGTCTGAGAGAAGAGGAGATGGCCTAGTTTGACAGATCTTCACGCAGGTCACTAAACGCAGTCTCCCTAGCTTTTAATGTTACCCACTAGTTCAATACTATGGTTGGATAGCATCACTGATACAACAGATATGAACTTGGGTGACCTCTGGGAGATAGTGAGGGACAGGGAGACCTGGCGTGCTGCAGTCCATGGGGTCTCAAAGAGTTGGACATGACTTAGCGACTGAACAACAACAACAACACCAATTCAACACGTTCAGAAGCCTGGTTGAGGCGGAGCAAAGCTGTCCAGCCCTGCCACGGCCCAACCTGCCCCTGAAGATTTCTGCACCCCTGTCTCACCTCTCCTTGATCGGCCTTGCCTCTCACCCAATGGAACGAGATATCCCTAAGTTGGCAGCTTAGGTGATAGGGTTTAGCAGAAAGCAGACTTATTCATTCAACAAGCATTTAGTGAGTGACTAGGTAGACTATGCTGCCAAAAGCCTGGGTGTGGGTTCTGACTCTACCACTTTCTTGAGCAAGTCACAAATTCTCTGAGCCCTGTTTTCCTACCTGTAAAATGGGAATTAAGTAAATCTCCACCTACTTGCTTGTGAAAAGGTACTGGAATGATACACGTGACAGCGCTGTATAAACAGTGAAGCTCTGTGAAATGCCATTGTCTTCCCATCTTGTTCAGGGTGTGTTAACTTTATGTTTTGAAATGGTGTGAGCAGGCTTGCTACAGTAGCGAGTATATATCAGACATATGATGAGCCCTCGAGGATTAGTTAATGAAATGTACTGATAGTGCTGTATCTTTCAGTAGAGGATTTGTGTAGGTGATGACAAAACTACCAGCAATGAAGTGATAATTTAATAATATTGATAATTGGCACTTCCCTGGAGCTTCAGTGGCTAAGACTTCATGCTCCCAGTGCAGGGGGCCTGAGTTCCATCCCTGGCCAGGAAACTAAAGATCCTGCAACTAAAGATCCTGATTTCTGCAACTAAGAGTTTGCTTGCCCCAAGTAAAAAATCCTACAAGCCACAGCGAAGAGGGAAGTTCCTGTGTGCCACAACCAAGATCTGGAACAGCCAAATAACTAAGTAAAAATATTTTTTAAATATTTAAAAAATAATATTGATAATGATAATAGACCCCTGCTAAGAGCTTTTAGAATCTTTGTCTCCTTTAATTTGTCATAATTACATTATAAGGGAAGTACTATTATCACCCCCATTACATGGATGAGGAAACCAAGGCTTATTGAGACTAATAATTTTCTTCTTGCATATTTGGTGAAAGGTATGGATAGGAGAGGAAACAGGGATCTAAACTAACAGAGTGAGTCAACCCATGGCTCTGGAGGGTTAGAGATAATAATAATATATATAAAATCATTAGAAGAATCCTGGGCAAATGGTTTGCATTCAGTAACTCATACCAACTGTGACTGGGTTTTAGGCTCATTACAGATGTTATTTTATTTGATTCAGTTCTTACAATGACCCTGTGAGATAGGCATTATTCTGTCCATTTTACCAATGGGGAGACCAACGTTCAGAGAGGTTTAGTGCCTCCACCCAGGTCACACAGCTGGCCTGGGACCCAGGCCCCCCTGTCCCGTTATTTCTTTGGTCAGCTTGGATTTGGGTCTCATCAGCCCTTCCCTGGAAATGCTCTGCTTCTTGTAATGTTGCCAGCAGAACTTCTACAAGCCTATTAGCTGGAGGCTCCTGGTCAAGGCCTTCAAGGCAACCTCTACTGGAGCCCACCAGCCTTGGAAATACCTGTACAGCTGAGATGCTCAGGGCTGGCACCTCAGAATCAGCTCAGGCCCTCCCTTTAAATTCCAAGGGAACAAAGACTTCACAGAACCTACCCCGGCCCTCCCCACCCCCACCCACTTTTTTTTTTCCAAAGAAAAATGAAAGAATCTGATAATTACTTCTATCTACCACCCAACTGTACTAATTACCAACCTATTTCTTCACAGTGTGACAGACACCAGCTCTGGAAAACACATAGAGATAAATTAGCACTAATTGGTTTTCCTCTGGCTGTTTGAATTAGTATTTAAAGCTCCAATTACAAAGCAGAATAATTGCTATTAATGTCCTATTGCCGTACAAAAGGCAGTTCTCTGGAGAACCAGCCCAGGTGTATTATTACTCTGATTACAGCATATTTAACCTGGCTCATTAAGAAGGAGACGCGGGGGACAGTTTCAATATGGCGGACCAACCACTTCCTGCAGGGTGGAAAGTTGGAGGACACAACTGTGACTTGTCTTGAAGACAGGACTGTGAGAGGGAAGAAGGCGGGAACAGAAGAAGGGACAGGAAGGGAGGAGAAGCTGAGCCTGGAAGCCCCTGGGTGGGGGCGTGGTCGTGGCAGGGCTCCTGGGGTCTCTTCCTGCTTTCCTGTCTCCTTGGGGACCCTTCCTGGGTCCAGCCTACACCCCTCTGTCCACAGCTGGCCTCCTCCTCACCCCTAAGGCCAGCAAAGCCCTTCTCGGGCCTTCCTGGCCCCTGTGTGGAGGCTTGGGGAGTGAAGCTGCCAACTGAAGGATGTGTGGGATGTCCCGTATGTTGGCATCAGACTTGTCACCAGTGGTGGGGGGGTGGGGCTGTGCCCTCCATCCATATCTCCTCTCTAGGTTGGGGCAGAGGCTTCAGGACCTGGAGTATGCTCTCTGCCCTCACTGTCTTGCATTTGCCCCTCCATCCCCTGACCCCTTCCTGGCACCATTTCCCCTCTTGTTCCTCTACCAGCACCTTTCCTGTTCTGATCAGAGACTGTCGGTGAGTTAGGGAGAAGGTGAACTCAGTGAGGGCAGCTTCTGTACAAAGGAGGTAGAGAGCTCAGCTCCTCTGCTCACTGGCTGGATGGCAAGTCCTCCAAAGTCCAAGAGGCTCAGTCTCTCCAACTGGAAAATGGGCGCAACAAGCTCCCTATTTCTGCTTCACAGAAGCTGTGAGGATGGAATGGGGATGGGTGTGAGAGGCCTTTACTTAATCACAGAGGCTCTACCTCGATAAACCAGTGTGTGTATGCTCAGTTGCTCAGTCGTGTCCGACACTTCATGATCCCATGCACAGTAGCCCACCAGGCTCCTTCTTTCCATGGAATTTTCCAGATAAGAATACTTGATACGGTTGCCATTTCCTTCTCTGAGGTACCTTCCCGACCCAGGAATCAAACTCACATCTCCTGCATTGGCAGATGGATCTTTTACCACTGAGCCACCTGGGAGACCACGTCAACAAAGGGGCTTCTCTGATTCACTATTGACAGTGTTGGCACTCAAGAGAGGACAGAGCTGCTGTTTGCCAGTCCTTTCTTTGGTCCCTTCTGCTTCAATAGATTCCCTTCCTCCTTTCCGACTCCTTCTCCACTTCCTCTTCTGCCCTTCCTGGCAGACTTGGAGATAGCATCTCTATCCTCATTCACACTAGAATGTTGAGAACTCAATGAGTTACCCTTTCCTCGAGCAGCTGCATTTCAAAAGGGAGGGCTATGTTTAACCCAAAGAAATGAGTCACTAATGGTGAACTTTCAGGCAAACTGAGATGATATTTTGTGGGGGAGAAAGAGGATGTCACAGCGCTCCTCCAAGCCCCATAGGCAGCTGTCTGCTCACTGACACACAGGTTTGGTGGGGCCGGGCGCCAGGGGAGGAAGGAATAGGTGCCAAGGGGAAAAACCCCGACAATGGAGAGGAGGTCCTGCGAACCCGGCTGAGGCTGCTGAGCCAGGATTTTCGGTGGGGAGAGGGGTGTTCCTGTTCTGAGGGTGCTGGTGGTGAGCTCTGGCCCGTCTGTCCCCATCAAGATGTGGCTCCTGGGCAGAGCTCAGGTGGGGCATCTCTGAGGCCGTCCAGAGGAGTGTGGCCTCCCCAGGAGGTCTCTGCCTTTATCTTTGGGAAATAGACAAAGTTGACTCTCCCCTGGAAGGACTCCTTGGGGTCTTTCATCCCTTCTCTGTCCCCAGCACTTCTGGGCCCTCCCGTCTCTCCCCTTCTCCTCCCCTGGACCCTATCTTCCTCAGTCCTGCCAGCCTCTGTGTGCCAGCCCCACCATGTTTGGGGAGAGACTCCACAGAGAAAGAGGCAAGGCAGTGTCCTGGGAATGGAGAACCAGGTTTGGCTGGGTCTCTTCTAGATGATGGGGCTTCCCAGGTGTCGCTAGTGATAAAGAATCCACCTGCCAATGCAAGACACATGAGATGCAGGTTTGATCTCTGGGTTGGGAAGATCCCCTAAGGGAGGACATGGCAACCCACTCCAGTATTCTTGCCTGGAGAATCCCATGAACAGAGGAGCCTAGCGGGCTACCATCCATGGGGTCGCAAAGAGTCGGCGGTGACTCAGCATACATATACATGCTTCTAGGTGATGTTCTAGGATTTCCTGGCTTCCCTTCCTTCTCTACATCACCAGATCTCTGATACCCAAGCAGCCAATGCCTCTCAGCACCATCCAGGGACCCCAGAGCTCTAAGAGCTTCAGCCAAGGGGTTCCTGAGGTGGGTGATGACAAGGCAGCCAGGGCCCATCTGCCAGGGAGGAGCCTCTGGGTGGTCTCTGCCGGGTGGGCCCAGCTGTATCCGCCCAGAAAAGGAGCGTCACTGCCAATGAATCCTTCCTTTACAACCATGCTGGGAGGGACGTGTAAGGGACCGTGGGTGGGTGTTCACGTATTGGGGGGGGGGATTTCTTTTTAAGAGACAAGGTGGGTGGAATGGGGGAAGCCAGCTGGCTGTGGGCTCTATTTCTACTGACAAGGCTTTACCCTGTAGGTGTGAGGAATTCCAATTAAATATGCAGCCTATTTGTCTGTGTGTGGGAGAGGGTTTGCTGGGAAGGAGGGGAACGGAGGCAGCAGCCTCTCTGCGGCATACCAGCAAACTAGAAATTAGCTCCGTTCATCACAGGCTCACGGGGCTTCCCTCAGCCCTCCTGTGCACTCACAGGAGTCGCGGGAAGGAGACAGACAGAGGAAGCGAGAAGAGAGAGAGAGGTTGGGGAGGCGGGTTCTCCCGACTTGAAGGGCTTCCGGAATCTCTGAGTGGGCAGGAAGGCTTGCCTGACTCCTAGGCTCCTGCGGGGTTTCCCTTTCTGGAGGCTCTGGCGGGGAGATTTTCCCACCCATCTGTCCCCATAGGGGATGACCGGGGTCATCTGGGTGCATCCCCAAAACAATGGGGCTTCATAGGCACCCCCAGGGGCATCTCCACCCAGGGAGGCAGGTGGGTCAGTGGCCAGGGTTGCCTAGGGCAGATGCCATCACCTCCCTCAGCAGGGCCTGGGGCCCACCCTTCTTCACCCCTACACCAGAGCAGCACTTGCAGAGCCTCGTGGGCAGCGGTTTCTCTGAAGAACTGGATGCTGAAACGCTGAAGTTGGAGCTCAGGTGTTGGGTGCAAGGATCCCCCGACCAAGGGGTTCCGGGTGAGGGGGTACCTGGGCCTGGAGAAGCCATTGCAGGCCTTTTGTCATCCCTTCATCGCTCCCGTTTCTCAAGGAATATGGGAAACATGGAAGTTCTCTAAGGTACAAAGATACAGTCTTTCAAAAGCAACACTTTCGGGGGCTTATCCTGGCCCCGCATGAGACCCTTTGAACAGCAGCTGGGCTGGATGCACTCATCTTAGTTGGTTAGTTAGTGTTAGTCACTTAGCTGTGTCTGACTCTTTGCAACCATGAACTGTAGCCCACTAGGCTCCTCTTTCCATGGAATTTTCCAGGCAAGAATACTGGAGTGGGTTGCCATTACCCTCTCCAGAGGATCTTCCTAACCCAGGGATTGAACCTGGGTCTCCTGCATTGTGGGTAGGTTTCTTTTACCATCTGAGCCAGCCACCTTGCTCTTAGCCTGCAAACCTCTGGCCTTTCATCCCTGCGGCTGCTCCATCCTCCCGCACCCTCCTTCACCACCACTTCCATCATCAGTCCAGTCCTTTCTGCATTTTTCTCTTATCCTTTCTTGATGCTGTTTCTTTCCCCATTTGCAAATGCTGATTCCTCCATAGCTTGGATCCCACCATCTATTTCCCAACTGGTTCAAACACCATCCTTGGCCATGAACTTAGGAACTGGTTATGGAACCAGAGACAGATAGGGTATTTGGCAAGGCATATTTTCTGATCCAGGCCCTTGAGGTGGTGGCTAGGGTACCCCAGCCAGATGACTCCTCAGAACACCAAAACAAGGACCACTCGGTGGACCACAAGGACCACATGGGTTTGCACAAGAGGATAGGGTGGCTGTGCTCTGGTTGCTGGAGACCCTGGCCTCTCTCTCCTCTACTTCACATGCCCCTGCCCCTCCTACCCCGCAGCTGCCACTGAGAATGCAAGGAAGACAGAGCGGCTTGAGGAAAGGGCTAGAGGGGAAGGGGAGGCAGAGAGGTGAAGGGATCAGAGGAGGAGAAGAGGAGCAGAGAACATGAGGAGGGAGAGGTGTGTTTGCAACGAGAATATTAAAATGGTAAAATCAGGCCATATGCAAGCATCTTGGTGTTTTCTTTTTTTAAACAATATTTGCTTAAATTAGCTGTAAGGCAAGGAGGGTGAAGACCAAAATGTGGGACAGGCTTCGCCCAAAGGGCACGTTTGAGAGTCCAGGGGATACATCAGAACTTACACTGCCAGTCCAGAAGCTTGGAAGCACTGAGGGGTTCAGACGGGTGAGTGCCTCATGGTGGCAGAGCGGGGCCAAGGGAGTGACGTGTGGCTTGGGCGCGCTGGCACCTCTGCCTGACCCTTTTCTCTGGACCAGGGACTGTGGAAGATACTTCCAGAAAACATTTGGGTCTGCTCCATGCAGGGCCCTCTGGGGTTGGGGGGACACGGCACCAGGCTATACTGGGGAAAGGCAAGCTTGGCCAGAGGTTTGACTGAGGTTGGTGGTCCTTGTGGATATCAGTCGCACTGGGAGGACCACAAGGCAGAGGGGCAGCAAGGTCCTACCTTCTCTGTGTGGAACCCTTGATACGTGACATCAGGTGTCACGCACACCCTGCCCAGCACCTGCCCTGCCCTCTTGGGACTAGCCTAGACAAGATGCCTGTCAATAGGAAGACGCTCCACTTTGTCTGGGGAGTTTCCACCAGCCCCTGCCCCCTCCCTTTCTCCCCAGAATTCCCTGCTTCCCCACAGGACCTAGGAGGAGCTGGCCCCCAGCCTGAGATGGGCTCTCAACTCCACATCTCTGAGATGTGCAGGGCTAAGCAGACCCTTTGGGCAGAAGTCTAGGCCTTGAGTCCAGAATAGTGCACCTGACCAATCCCTTAAATGTTCCCCTGAGCCCAGCCCCGTGAGGGGTCTGAGAGAGGGTTCAGGGCGTGGCCCTGTGCTCAGGGTAACTCTCTAGCAGGGGCCAAGCCCTCTGTTGCTGCAGGAGATCCATCAGGAAGCTGTGGTCCTGGCTTTGTGGATTCTGGGGAGGAGTGAACTGGAAGACAAGGATTAAACTGGGGAGGGTGAGGCCATGGGTAGGATCCTTCTAGGCTCAGAGAGCTACTGAAGCCAAGGAAGGGGGGCTTGGCCTGGGGAGTTAGAGGGCAGAGAGGAGAGTGGGGACTGTGGCCCCAGGACCCTCAGGGGAGAGGCGGACCCTGAAGGAGATGGGCAGGGCCTCTGGGTCTCAGTTCATCCCCAGCTCCCAGCCCGCTCCAGCCCTGCCCTTAGGCTCCTGAGCTCCCCTTCTCACCTCCCTGCAGGCACTCCTGTCACCTTCACAGCTGGGGGCGGTGACTGCGGCAGCGCCACCGGGAAAATGTTGTGAATGGCAGAGCTGTTCTGAGCCCCAGACTTCCTTTGGTTGGGGGGGGGGAGCTGGGGGGAGAATCCAACCACGAGGCATTTTCCTGGTGCTAAGGATAACCTTGTGGGAGGCCGAGAAAATCCAATTAGATGGGGAGGCTGAGGGCGTGTGGGAGAAGATTTTTTGGAGCTTTCTGGCTTCCCCATGAGAAATCACAGCCTGGATCCTTCATTCCAGCCCCGTGCCTTCCCCTCCAGCCCCGCTCACTGCCCTACTCCCCAGCCCCTCCTAACTCAGGGCAGGACAGTTCCCCCTTGGGGAAACAGAGTCCTGATGATGCAGCCCCCTCTGGCAGCTGCACCCCCAGGGCAGAAGCCCCCACTCTTCCTGTCCTCTACCTGGTGGCTCCCTGCACCCCTCCGGGCTGCTGCCCATCTGAACCTGGGCCTCCTGCTTGCTCTGAGTGAGATCTCCAGAGAGTGTCCACCTCACCCAGGTCAGCACCGATAAGGTGACAAAGGGACCTCACTCCCCTGGATCAACACCTCCAACCATCTGGGGCAGACAAGTCAGTGAGCCCGCATCCTCCAAGTTTTGCCCCCGAGACTCTCTCTCAGGCTTCTCGGGGGCGGGAGGCAGCTGTGGAGGCCCCCAGCCGTCCTCACCCAGGGCCCTACACATGAGATCTTCTCCCTCCCTTCCTGTTGTCCCATTCCTCTCCTGTGATCCTGCTGATGGAGCTGGGCTGGGCCACCCTTTCTGCTGAGATAAATAGGCCTGGGTGGAGATCTTCCCAGCTAGCCTCTTAGGAGAAGGTTCTGGAAGCGCAATCTTGTTGGGGTGCAGGGCACTGACACAGGTTCCTAGCCTTCCCTCCCAGTTCTGGTGAGGTCACCAGGAGGGGGCCTTTGTGGGAGGGGGGCAGTGAAGCCCTCGGCTCCTCATTGGCCCTCCTCCAGGGTCAGGGCCTGAGCACGACTCTGTCCCTGTCAACTGGTGGGAGGCTGTCCTCGGAGGTGTGAGGAACTCCAATTAAGCATTCAGCCCGTCTGCCTGTGTAGGGGGCCCGGGCTGTGGGGGAGGCAGACTCTCGCTGTCTCAGTGACTAATCTTCACAACACCAATTATGAGCCTCTGGGGAGGAGGAGGTGGGAATGTGGGCAGGGGAGGCGGGGGAGGCGGGGGCCGGGGTTTCCTCACCAAGTCAGCTGCCTGGCTGCCTGTGCGCGTGATCCAGGACAAGGAGAACCATGGGGACCCAGGCTCCTTGCAGGAGAACTCTACACAACTGCGGGGTCCAACGTGCCCTGTATTTGCCCTAATATTTTCTGAGGCCTTCAGATGTCTCAGGTACCCCTGCTCCCCACAACCCTGAGGTCTCTGGTGTTGGCCTCAGTGTACGGATGGAGAACCTGAGGAGCAGAGAAGGAAAGGGCTTACTTGCTAGAGGTCAGCTGGGTAAGAGGGAGGTCAGACTTGGTGCATGTGTGTCTCTGACTGCAAGACTTGTGTGTTTTCATGTGTGTCTCAGGACTGCACAAAGAACCCTGCGGTCTCATCAGCTCATGTAGGGCTCAGGCCGCAAGCCTCCCCCCGACTCATCATATGTTGCTGTTCTTTAGTCGCTAGGTTGTGTCCACCCTTTTGTGAGCCCATGGACTGTAGCCCACCAGGCTCCTCTGTCTGTGGGATTTCCCAGGCAAGAACACTAGAGTGGGTTACCATTTCCTCCTCCAGGGGATCTTCCCCACCCAGGGATTGAACCTGAGTCTCCTGCATTGTCAGGTGGATTCTTTTACCACTGAGTCATCTGGGAAGCACCACTCCCCCACCCCCGCCCCCATTATATGAGGGGGACTGAAAAACCAAGGGGTGAGGCCTGGGTTACACTCTGGCATCCACTACCTCTCCACTGGGAGAAGAAGTTGTTCAGGAGGCCAGGCAGAGTCCCAGCTGGGAATGTTTACTGGCCCACCAAATTCAGTTCAGTTCACTCACTCAGTCATGTCTGACTCTGCAACCCCACGGACTGCAGCACACCAGGCTTCCCTGTCCATCACCAACTCCCAGAGCTTGCTCAAACTCATGTCCATTGAGTCAGTGATGCCATCCAACCGTCTCATTCTCTGTCATCTCCTTCTCCTCCTGCCTTCAATCTTTCACAGCAATAGGGCCTTTTCCAGAGTCAGCTCTTCGCATCAGGTGGCCAAAGTACTGAAGTCGGAGCTTCAGCATCAGTCCTTCCAATGAATATTCAGGACTGATTTCCTTTAGAGTTGCATGGTTGGATCCCCTTGCATTCCAAGGGACTCTTAAGAGTCTTCTCCAACACCACAGTTCAAAAACATCAATTCTTTGGTGCTCAGCTTTCTTTATAGTCCAACTCTCATCCATACATGACTACTGGAATACTTATCAATTATTTCTGGCAGGCCAAGCAGCAGCAGCAGCAGCAGCAGCAAGCACTTAGTTCATTTTCACAATAAACTGTGGGAAATTCTGAAAGAGATGGGAATACCAGACCACCTGACCTGCCTCTTGAGAAACCTATATGCAGTTCAGGAAGCAACAGTTAGAACTGGACATGGAACAACAGACTGGTTCCAAATAGGAAAAGGAGTACATTAAGGCTGTATATGGTCACCCTGCTTATTTAACTTCTATGCAGAGTACATCATGAGAAAGTCTGGGCTGGAAGAAACACAAGCTGGAATCAAGATTGCTGGGAGAAATATCAATAACCTCAGATATGCAGATGACACCACCCTTATGGCAGAAAGTGAAGAACTAAAAAGCCTCTTGATGAAAGTGAAAGAGGAGCGTGAAAAAGTTGGCTTAAAGCTCAACATTCAGAAAACAAAGATTATGGCATCTGGTCCCATCACTTCCTGGGAAATAGATGGGGAAACAGTGGAAACAATGTCAGACTTTATATTTTTGGGCTCCAAAATCACTGCAGATGGTGATTGCAGCCATGAAATTAAAAGATGCTTACTCCTTAGAAGGAAAGTTATGGCCAATCTAGGTAGCATATTTAAAAGCAGAGACATTGCTTTGCCAACAAAGGTCCGTCTAGTCAAGGCTATGGTTTTTCCTGTGGTCATGTATGGATGTGAGAGTTGGACTGTGAAGAAAGCTGAGTGCCAAAAAATTGATGGTTTTGAACTGTGGTATTGGAGAAGACTCTTGGGAGTCCCATGGACTGCAAGAAGATCCAACCAGTCCATTCTAAAGGAGATCAGTCCTGGGTGTTCATTGGAAGGACTGATGCTAAAGCTGAAACTCCAGTACTTTGGCCACCTGATGCAAAGAGCTGACTCATTGGAAAAGACTCTGATGCTGGGAGGGATTGGGGGCAGGAGGAGAAGGGGACGGCAGAGGATGAGATGGTTGGATGGAATCACCGACTCGATGAACATGAGTTTGAGTAAACTCCGGGAGTTGGTGATGGACAGGGAGGCCTGGCGTGCTGCGATTCATGGTGTCACAAAGAGTCGGACACGACTAAGCGACTGAACTGAACTGAACTGAAGCACTTAGGACTGGGAAAGGTGAGGAAGGCTTGGGCTCTAAAAGGAGAGGTTCAGCTGAAATTTGACAGCAAGCAGAAGAGGTACTAAGGATTCCAGAAGAAATCCTACGTTGGCCTCGCCGGGCCTGGGAAAAGGTGCATTTGAGACCAACTCTAGGGCATAAGTACAGTGTGGGGCAGAGCAGAATAGGACCTGCAGTGAGGAGCTGCAGGGAGGGCCGTAGGGGTCCGAGGAGGCCACAGCCTCTGCTGAGGGGTCTCGGCTCTTTGGTCTGGGTTTCTGCTGTAGGGTCAGCCCAGTGGCTCCAGAGGCCCGATGCTCTGTTTCCATGACCCAAGGGAACTTTCAAGGATCAATCCAAAAGAAGCGCTGGGGACGGTGTTTTAAAAGGAATGAAGGGCCCTCTCAACCCTTTGGGCTTCTGGGGAAATGCTTGGTTTCAGGTCTCGATCCCTATGTGACATTTTTCTTCATAGTTTGGACTGATGAAATATAAGCCTACAGAAGGGGTTGAGCTGCTGTTATTGTCCAAGGAGGAAACGTGAGAGGATACAGGGCTTGGACTACAGGCTAGGGTATTTCAACTGGATCCGTGACCCTCCTGAGAGTGGGTGCAACACAGCAGTCTGCTGTGTGGAGTTAAAAGTGGGGTTACTTCCTGTGTGCCCCAAGGGAGCTGATGGATTACCACTTCCTTCCTGGCTCAGGCCTGGTCACTTTCACTGGTGACAGAGGCTTTGTTCCCCAGACCCTACCCTAGCTTTTTGTGACCCACAGCAGTTTATGCCTTGAAATCCATTTGTCCAGAGCAAAGGTCTGCTTCACCCCCAAGGACGCACAGTAGAGAGAATGGGGGAGCCAGAGGCATTTGCTTTTCTATCTCAACCGCAGGTAGGGATTTTAGGGGTGTCAACATCTCATCAATGATTTGAAGGTGAAAGTGAAAGTCACTCAGTCTTGTCCAAGTCTTTGCAACCCCATGGACTGTAGCCTGCCAGGCTCCTCTGTCCATGGGTTTCTTGAGGCAAGAACACTAGAGTGGATAGCCATTTCCTTCTCAACATCAACGATTTGAGGTTCTGCTAATTTCCCGGGGCTGCTCTGGAAAGGATGTTCCCCAGGCAGCCAGAAGGAGTGTCCTGGGAATTGGAAGAATATCCAGGTTGGGAGATATGAGGCTTGAAGGTACAGGTTCACCTCTCACTTACCCACCAGCAGAGAAAGTGTCTGGGTCAGTGGCCCTTCATCAGCTGGAAGAAAGCGGACAGAGGCACTGAAGGGCTGGCTGGACTCCTTGGAGCCCCAGTAAATCTAGTGACCAGATGCAGACTTCCAGGAAAGGACAGGAGGGTCTCTAGGGCTCCTGTCTAGGGGGATGGGAAATTAACATGTGTTGAGTGCCCACCACGCATCCGCCTGGTGCCTGGAGTTGCACAAGGGTTGTCCTAGTTTATTACTCCAGTAGCTTTGGGGGTAGATGTCAGCTCCCATGTACAACCTAGGAAACCAGCTCAGAGGTTCGGTAACTTGCCCAGGTTCCCAGCGAGCAACCAGCTGTGTTGGGGCTTGAATGTGGAACTCTGGTCTTCAGAGTAGAACTGACCCTGATTCTGGGTTGGCAAAATGACCCTTTGCCACCTGTTGGGCTGACCCGGGGTGCTTTGTTCTAAGCAGAGGTGCCAGAATTGCCCCAAAGGGATCATGGAAGGCATCCCCTTCTTTGTGTCCCACCCATCAGGCTTGGTTGCCCTTGGCAGTGAGAGCCCAGCTTCAGGCTAGGGGCTGGCTCCTCCTGGGTCCTAAGGAGGAGCAGGGAGTTCCGGGGAGTAGGGGAGGGGGCAGAGGCTGGTGGAAACTCCCCATGGCAGCAGGAACCAGGCTGGGAGAGGGGAGGAGGGCCCCGGGGGTGGGTTCCAGGCTTTTCCCCACACTTC
Organism: Ovis aries; assembly: GCF_016772045.2. Classification (NCBI taxonomy): domain Eukaryota; kingdom Metazoa; phylum Chordata; class Mammalia; order Artiodactyla; family Bovidae; genus Ovis; species Ovis aries. The sequence continues at coordinate 42,852,612 of NC_056055.1, read as the reverse complement.
CTCAGGGATCGCTTTACATAACCAGGGCTGCTTAGTCACCGCTTTTTACTTTTTTTTTGGAAACAATTTTCTCAGCATCACAGCTCTCTTCTCCATCCCTTACTAGTCACCGGTGCTAGGGAAGTCCCTTTTCTTCCGTTCCCTAGGCAACCCAGCACATTTGCCTTTCAAATGATCCAAGGCCTGGGCGGGGGTAGGAGTTCCCTCCCCCTGTACCCAGGCCTCCCACACAGCCACTCCCCGCCTCAGTTGGCGATGTCATGTGGCCCAGCCACCCGGAGAAATCTGGGAGACTGAGCGCCCTGCCTGGTGTCAGCCCCCGCCCTAGCTCTAGACCCTCACATTTTCAGGCCTGGAGGTTAGGCTCAGCTTAGAGTTCCTGGCTCGTTTCTGGAAGCGCCATGTTGACTTTAGACATGGCTGGCTCTCCTCACCGCTCTCCTTAGGTGGTGGTGGGGGAGGTGGCCCACCTTAACGAGGCCCAGGACACCTGCGGGTACCACCACGTCCTAAGACCAGGGCCTGCGGGCCAGGGTACCCTGCTTGCTCTCCATGACTTGTGGCAGGGGTGTCATGTCCTTCTGTCCCCTCTGACTCCCTCCACACTGCACAGGTCAGCCTTCATGGGACAGAGATGCCCCACTGTGATGGAGATGAGGTGGGGTGTCTCTGGAGGTGGGAACTGGAAACACCAGGCAGAGGTGCCGGCATGTCCTCTCACATCCCCTTTCAAAGACCCTGATGTCAGTCCTGATGATACAAAGGTCTAATTCGTGGGTTCAGTACCATCTCTGAAGGACGATCGTTTGAGTTATAACAACCACATGGTACCAAATCACACAGCAGGTAGGAAACTTTCGCTCATTCACTCACCACAGATCTGCAGAGAACGCACTATGCCCTAAGCATTGTGCAAACTGCCAGGTCCAGACCTCTGCTTTCAAGGCATGAAAATACCCACACCATCCACCAGGCAGCTTTAGAGCACCTCAGTTGTCAGACAGGGTTTCTTTGGATCACATACAGAAAAGCTTATCCTCACACACAGGAGTCTTAATTAGGAGCAAAGTCTCTTAGAACTTCTTTAAGCAGGAGATCTTAACCTAGGATTCATGAACTGCTTTATGGGGGTCTGTAAGTGTCCAGAGATTGCCAAATTGTATGCATTTGTGGAGAAGGGGGCAAAAGAGGATGAGATGGTTGGATGGCATCACAGACCCAATGGACATGAGTTTGAGCAAACTCGGGGAGATAGTGAAAGACTGGGAAGCCTGGCGTACTGCAGTCCATGGGGTTGCAGAGTTGGACATGACTGAGCGATTGAACAACAATACCTTTGTGCATCCTTGCCTGCATATTTTTCTAGAGAGAGAGGCCCAGAGCTTTCATAAGATTGGGGTCTATGATGCTCCAAGGATTAAGGATCATTTCTGTTATTAGAGGCCCACCCAGCAGTGGAAACAGCTTGTTTCAGGGTGTCTGAGAGTAACAGTCCCCTGCCACAGCACACCTGGCGTCAGTGTTGAGTGCCTATGTCCTAGTGATTGGCTTCCAGGATCCTGGTGCTCACTTCTGCCAGGACCATGGGAAGCCCCCCTGGTTCCCCCAACCTTTCTGCTCAGGCCCCAGGTCCAACCTCAGCCAGCAGCACTGGCTGGGCGTTTCATAAACCAGGCACACCCGGGCTCTCCACTGAGCCAGGATTGCCCAGGTTTGGGTCCGGGGAAGTGGGCTGGACTTCCTGCTTCTCTGGAGAAGGGCTGGGTAGCCTGGGACTTCTCCAGGCTCTGTTTCCCCGTTCTAACCATACTTTGGCTTTGGTTCTATATTTAGATCTTTTCTCAGTCCTTTATTGAGAATAAGTGAATGATGCCAAGCAATTCTCTTTGTGCTTTTTGAATCCTTTTTCCTTGGAAGGAGAGATGGGCGTGGCCATCCAATCAGGAGGGCTGGAGTATACAGTAGTGTCTCCTGGGATGTCTACTCCCTTTCCTTCTGACCACGGCCCCACCTCAGCCTCCTCACCAGGCCAAGGTGCCCCCGAGGAGCTCTGGAGGGGTGTGCAAAGGGCTGGGCCCTCCAAGAGTGGTGGCCTTGCTGCTCCTATGGACTCTTTCAGCTTTCTTGTGGCTGGTGTTCTGGTGCTCAGGAGAGGCCAGAAGGCTCTGGGTAAAATCAGACTCCAAGATTCCACCAGGGTCAGGGTGCTCCACAGGATCTCAGAGGAGACGCCACCGAGATGCAGGCATGAGGACCTCTCACTTCACTACCTGCAGTTGGAGCATGTTGTGTGCACCGGAAGTGGAGAGAGGGAGGTCTCAGAGCCACGCCCGAAAGGACAGGCCCAGAGCAACTCACTGCTGAGTGACCTTGGGAAGGTAGCCTCTCTGGGACCCAGGAGGATGAGGACCCCTGATCTCTACCCTGGGGTGAGAATGACAGAGATGGGTCATGGGACATGTCCATCTGGCGTGAAGCAGGCACTCCAGCTTTGCTCTGTTTCTCCTGTTCCCATCACTGGGACCCCACCACCAAAACTGAGAACTGGGGGATGTATAAGGGGAGACGGGTGTCAGAGAGGGCTGGGAAACACGTGGCGGGAGGTTTGGCAGAGAGGTGGTAGCCAGGAAGGATGACAACAGGAGTAAAGACAAGAATACACCCGGAGGGAAGGATGCACTCAGGACTCTGAGGCTGAAAAAAGGACCAGAGCAGGCGGAAGAGGCAGACCGTGCTACCCTGCACTTGCTTTTAAAGATCTCTCATCAGTGTCTTGTTTTAAGGAAACTGAGGCAGAGGAGTGGCCAGGGCGGACCTCCTAGCTTGAGTTCTGCCTTGTTGCAGCCACTGTACATGACCCCCGTAGCCAACCTTGCATCCCGGGAGACATGCCAGGCTTGGGTACTGCCAGCCGGGTGCCTGATTTAGCGCACGCCTTGTTAAGAGAAGCTAATTAACAAACCTGCATTTAAATAAGCAGCCGCCCGGGTGTTTGTAACCACCGCCTTATTGAATTGTGACAAGTTATTAGCCCTTGCATGTTAAATGAAACAGAAGCATCCAGGAAAACCCCCTAAATCCAGTCTGCACGGAGCAGGTTCCTGCTGAGAAAATGACGGCAGCGAGAACAGATTCACTCGCCTGCTTTGGGGAGAACTCCAGGCCTCCCTTCCTTGGAGGTTACATAATCCTCTGTCAATAGCGATGACACCAGGAGGAAGGCAGGGAGCGGGGAAGGGAGGAGCTGTTAGAGATGCTCTGAACCCCATCTGAGGCTCTATCCCCTCTGAGGGGAGCTGGAGACCCAGCCCAGGCCAGGGGGCCAACGTGGGCCGTGGGGCATCAGCCTGCGGCCACGAACAACCCTGGGGGCTCGAGCTGCGGCTCGGCCTTCTGCCTCAGGGCTCCAGTGTGCTCAGAACACTTTGTCACCCCCTTTGGCTCTGCTCTGGGACGAAAGAACAGTTTAGCATAGACCCATGGGGAACCAGCCTCCCCAGGGAGTCAGTTTTAATCAGGGAAAATCTCTATATATTTCCTTCAATTTATGGGGAAGTAGGAGCAAGGGCCTGAGTCAGTGATGTCTTGACTACTCTTTTATTTTTTTTGAGAATAAAGCCATTGACCTGCAAGTGCCCACTACCAAGGTCACCAGGCCTTAGGCTATGGAACTGGGAGCTGCCGTGTCCTCACATTATATTCCCTGTCCTGCTGGGGCACCTTCGGGAACATGTCGCAGATCTTTCCTTTGTACCTCTTGCCCAGCACCCAGAAACAAGGGCCATGTTAAGATCTCAATGTTGTTGTTTTATCCACTTCAGTTGTGTCCGACTCTTTGCAACCCCATAGAGTATAGCCCACTGCCTCATCTGTCAATGGGAATCTGTAGGCAAGAATACTGGAGTGGGTTGCCATTTCCTTCTCCAGGGGATTTTCCCGACCCAGGATTGAACCCGAGTCTCCTGCATTGGTAGGTGGATGGATTCTTTACCACTGTGCCACCTGGGAACCCATGAAGATCCCAAGCATCCTCCAATGAGACATTTAAAGAAGGCCACATCTCTGGCAGGGGGTAAGACCAAAAAGGCAAGGATGCAATTGAGCATTGAGGTGCAGTCTGGTTTGGGACAAGTCTGCAGCGTGATGCCCCACCATGGACATGACACTATGTATCTGGGCAGGGGATTGAGAGGAAAGCCTGGTTAAGGAGGTGGGGCTGGGCAGTGGTACAGGTGGGGTAACCAGGGGAAGTCATATGTCCTCTCTGAGCCCGCTTCCTCATTTAAAATGGGAAAAAGGACGTCCCTGGTGGTTCAGTGGCTAAGACTCTGCACTCTCAATGCAAGGGACACAGGTACTATCCCTGGTCTGGGATGATCCCATATGTTGTGGGGCAATTAAGCCCAAATACCACAACTACTGAGCCGAGCCCACATGCCTAGAGCCTGTGCTCCACAACAAGAGAGTAGCCGCCTCTTGTTGCAACTAGAGAAAGCCTGAACACAGCAACAAAGACCCAGAATAGCCAGGAAAAAAAAAAAAAGGTTAAAATGGGAACAGGGACTTTCCTGGCAATCCAGGGGCTAAGAATCCTCAATCCCAATGCTGGGGGCCCAGTTTCCATTCCTGGTTAGGGAACAAATCCCACATGCCACAACCAAGAGAGAAAAAAAAAAAGATCCTGTGCGCCACAGTGAAAATTGAAGATCCTTCGTGCTACAACTAAGACGCAGTGTAGCCAAATAAATGAATGAATATTAAAAAAATAAAATAAAATGGGAACAATAGCTAGCACACAGGGTCCTATGAGGACCCTAAGAGATAACTTTGACACATTCTGTCTGACATCAGTAAATCATTGATGAGTGTGTAGAGAAGGCAGTGACAGGTTTGGCAAAAAAGGAGTGGAGTTTTCTAGGCTTGCTGCAGCTTTAAGTTGACCTGGAGCTGAACTTAAAATTTGAGCTGCTGTTTACCAGCTATGTGACCCTGAACAAGGGAATTAACTCCTCCAAACCCTGGTCTCCTCATGTGTCCATTAGCACTTGTGCTCATCTCCCTGTGCTGGGTAAGGATGGAAGGAGATAATGGGTGTGTAGAAAGTGCCCAGGACGGAGCAGAAAAGGAATAAATCCTGGCTCTCCTTCTCTTTCTCCCTCCCACCCACTTCATCCATCTTTGTCTCCCAGGAAGAGAACAGCAGAACAGCTAAACCGTCCCTTCTGGAGGGTTCTGGATTAGAGCTACCAAGGAAAGAGTACTCAAACACATTATAATACTCAGGGCATGTTTAGAAGTAGGATGCTTAGAAGTAGCAAGTTAATAAGTAGCCCACCTATGTGGGTTTCCCTGGTGGCTCAGATGGTAAAGAATCTGCCTGCAATATGGGAGACTCGGGTTTGATCCCTGGCGGGGTGAAGATCTCCTGGAGATAGAAATGGCAACCCCCTCCAGTATTATTGCCTAGAGAATTCCATGGACAGAGGAGCCTGGCGGGCTACAGTACATGGGGTCCCAAAGAGCTGGACATGACTAAGCAACTAACACTTTCACCTTTCATGGGAAAAGGCTGGATAAAATCCTGAACTTGAAACCCATCTATTTGCGGCTTTTTAAAAGTGGCCACGGCAGTTTGAGGGTGCAGAGGGAGAGAATGCTTTTCTGTCCTGTCCCTCTAGCACGTAGGTCTTCAACCCACTAATCAAAGGTGTTCATCCGAGTGTATACTCCGTATATTGCCCCATGGCAGGCAGCATGGAAAAGAGCCAATAGGGAGAGTGGAAGGCCGATGTCCTGGGAGTCACGTGAAGGGAGGAGGGCTGGTTCCTCTAATTGAGGGGTCCCCAACCTTTGGCTCACAGACTGGTGCCTCTTGTCAGATCAGCAGCAGCATTAGATTAGAAATAAAGTGCATAAGAAATGTAATGTACTTGAATCATGGCTTCCCTGGTGGCTCAGATGGTAAAGCGTCTGCCTGCAATGTGGAAGACCCGGGTTCAAACCTTGGGTTGAGAAGATCCCCTGGAGAAGGAAATGGCAACCCACTCCAGTACCCTTGCCTGGAAAATCCCATGGACAGAGGAGCCTATCCATGGGGTCGCTTGAATCATCCTGAAACCATTCCCCCTCCCAGGTCCCTGGAAAAACTCTCTTCCATGAAACCGACCCTTGGTGCCCAAAAGGTTGGGGATTGCTGCCTAATTCAAGGGTGATTCTATCCAGGGACCCTTTCTAGACACCTCTCTGGCAGGGGTGCAGAATCTGCACAGGTGGGAGAAAGGGCAGGATTCTAGAAGAATGGAATCCAGTGAGTGGATGTAAAGAGTTGGCACCTGTTTTTAGATAAGTCAGCTAAGTTAGCATGCAGTGTTTGCACTTCAAACACAGTCAGAAGGGCAAGAATGACACAGAGGCTTAAAATCTCAAACTGATCTTGACTGATAGACATTCTACAGGTCTGGGAACTGGCAGGAGTGGTTGAAGTGGAGATACCAGCATTTTGTTAGGTCACTTGTTTCAGTAGCACTCAGCCTCTCCTTTTAGCCAGAAATTATGCTTCGTTCAGATTCCAAGTTGACCGGTGATGGCTAAGAGGCATTAACTAGTAATTGATAATATCTGTAGCTAGTTAATCAACAAATTCACACTGGAGACAAGGATTCAACATGGCATCTATTCCCAAGGACTTGAGTCTAGTTGGAGAGTCAGAGAAATAAACTACTGCTACTACAGTTGTTGCTGCTATTTGCACTCCTGAGCTAAGTTCCCAATGGAGGAACCGGTGAGCCATGGTGGTTTCCTGGAGGAGATGGACTTAGGGTTGGCACAGGAAGAACTTGTACAAGGTGATGCATTTAAGCTCAGCCTTAAAAGATAACCTAGGCAAATGATGGGCCTGAGCTGAGGACTGGGAAGGGAAGACCCAAATGATCTGCTTGGGAGGAGAACAGGAAGGCTGATACTGCTGGGATGGGAATGGGGTGCCATTGTGTGGGGACTGCTCAGAAATGAGGCTGAAGAAGAGGAGGGGCAGGTCAGGGAGGGCCCTACTGGCCTTGCCAAGATGTATGTATTTAACAGTCAAGGGGTTAAGGACCTCCCTGGTGGTGCAGTGGATAAGAATCCGCCTACCAATGCAGGGGACACAGGTTTGATCCCTGGTCTGGGAAGATTCCACATGCACAGGGCAACTAAAGCCTGTGCACCACAACTACTGAGCCCACGTGCTGCAACTGTTGAAGCCTGTGCGCCTGGAGCCCAGGCTCCACAACAAGAGAAGCTGCCACAATGAAAAGCCCGCACATAGCAACGAAAGGAAGCCCACATGCAGCAACGAAGACCCAGCGCAATCAAAACTAAATAAATAATTTTTTAAAATTCTAAAAACAAACAAAAACCATCAAGGGGCTTAGAGGGGGAGTGGTTGGCCGGGAGCAGCCATGCTTAGGAAGATTCCCTGGAGAACACTTTGGGGAGACAGAGACCAGAAACAGATAGCCAGTGAGAAAGCCAGTGCCTCACTCCTGAGACCCAGGAGATGCGAGGCAGTGGCTGGATGGGAGGATGAGAGGGGCTGGGGAGAAGGGAGGCTCCAGGCCGAGTCTCAGTTTCTGCCTGGGGTGGCTGTGATGCTGTAGAGAAGAGGGGAGGGCAGGAGGGCCGAGTGGAGAGGGAGGATACGTACATATGTGCATGCTAAGTCACTTCAGTCATGAATGACTCTGTGTGACCCCATGGCCTGTAGCCTGCCAGGCTCCTCTGTCCATGGGATTCTCCAGGCAAGATTGCTGGAGGGGTTGCCCTGTCCTTCTCCAGAGGATCTTTCCAACCCAGGGATCAAATCTGCATCTTCTATGCCTCCTGCATTGGCACACAGGTTCTTCACCACTAGTGGGGGGGAAGATACTCAGATTCATTTTGAACGCATCGAGAGTGAGCTTGCAGAGCATCCAGAGAGACACACAGGTAATGGGCAGCCAGGGCTGGACTCAGGAAGAGGTAATGGGGTATGCTGGAGGCGGTGGGAATGGACGGGCTCCTCCTGGGCCTAATGAGAAAGGGATGCTAGGAGAACTAGGGAGGAAAATCATGGAAGAGGCACGTTTCAAAACAGGAGATGATCAACTTCCCTGGTGGTCCCATGGCTAAGCCTCCAAGCTCCCAAGGCAGGGGGCCTAGGTTCAATCCCTGGTCAAGGAACTAGAGCCCTTGTGCCACAACTAAAGATATTGCACGTTGGAATATCTTTGGCACAGCCAAATACATTTAATAAATAAATAAAATTGTTTAAAACAAAAATGAAAAAACAGGAGATGTCATTTAACAGTCACAGAGATGCCACTGGGATGAGAACCGACAAACCTCCATGAGAGGAACAGGAGGTGCGGGTGAAGGAGAGACTGCACATGGAGCCCGCTCTCAGGAGCAGCATGGCTGGGAAAGGCGGGTGAGAGGTGGAGTGGCTGTGGCTGGAGCTGGGGGTCTCTGGGAGCCTCCAGAGGTGAGGACTGAGGTTGGCAGGGCTGGGGTGGGGCACACATAGCAACCAGTGCTTCCCAGCTGGGTCCAAAGTCTCACACACGCTTGCAGCGATGCCTGGAGCACATACCTGTTGCCGCAGCCACCAGGGCCCCAGTTTCCTCAGCCGGAAGAGGAAGGGCCTGGACCATGGCAGTACTAGGTCTCCTTTCAGCTCTTGAATTGGATTGTCCTGATGCTTGTTCATATGCTATGGATTCCAAATTGATATAAATTCTAAATTCTGGGTGGTGTTTCAATAATAGCTACCAAAAAGCCTTTGAATGGGTGACACCTCTGACCTGAGAATTCACTCTAACAAAGTCACAATCAAGGTAAATAAACTCAATGGTATTCACAACTTTGTTCATTGTAGTGTTTGTGATAACATATAGATATATATATATGAAAAAAGATACAACCTAATGTCCAATAGTAAGGAATCGGCTGAGTAAATTATAGTACATCCATATGGTAAACTACTTCTGCACTAAAAATCATGGTGTAGAAGAATATGTGTTGACATGGGAAAATGTTAATGATATATTGCTAAGTAAAAAAGCAGGCTACATTACAGAATGTACAGTATGATACACTCATTTTTAAAATTTTTGATTAGGACACAGACCAAATCTTTAATTAATGTCATTTTTTCCTTCTCTTGGCAAGCGAGTAGAGTATTATCTGGAATAATGTAACTAAAAAAACTAAACAGAAAGACAGAGTTGTACACCAAGTGTGTTCATGTGAATTTGGAAGTCATTAGATAGAAAGTAAGCTGTCACAGAAGCCAGGAAGTGGAGATATTCTGAAATGGGAGAATTTTAGAAGTGGGATTCACCCTAGAGATCAGGGGGCCCAACCTCCTCACTTTTCAGATGAAGGAATTCAAGCCGAGTGAGAAATCTAGGACAGTCACTAATCGGGGATGGGGTTGGGGAGGCCAGGCCTTGAACAACCTCCAGTTTATGGCTGCATGCTGCCTTCAGAGACAGCCCCCACCCCACAATGAGGTTTAGGAGGTGACTGCATTCCTACATACTCCGGGGGTAGGTGTCATGGACTCCTCCATTCCCTGCAAGCCTGGGGGCTTGGCCAGCTCAAGATTGCTCAAGGGGTGCAGGGCTGTCTGAGCTTCGGTAGCATTTCATTGTCACCCAGCTGAACTTGGGGGAAAATGACTGCACGTGCCCTCTTCACGTTAATGCAGTAACACTGCACCCTCTTTCTAATACAGGTGAGAGGGGCAGGTGTGGCTTCTTCTCTGGCCCCATGACCCTCTGGCCATCATGGTCTTGATTTGCCCAGGCTATTGCAATATACTCCTGACGAGTCTCCTTGATACTACCCCTCACCTGGACCAGCCAGTGAGACTCTGCTTGAACCCAAATAAAACACGCTCCTCCTCTGCTTCTCTGCCCCGCTCACTGCCTCCACGTATACAATACACATGGAGCAAACCTGAGCCCCTACCAGGCCCTGCCTGTCTGTCCCCTCACCTCCCGGAACTCCTCTTCCAGGCTTCCTCATTTGCCCTCCTGCAGCCGCGTCGGCCTCTCAGCTCTCCTCTGGACACAACAGGTGTGCACCAGCCCTGGGCTCTTTGTATCTCCTGGTCCCTCTCCCTGGAGCATTCTCCTCCCAGATTTCTGCATGTCATGTTCCCTCACCTCCCCCAAGTCTTCATTCAAATCTCATCTTCTCCATGAGCCCCTTCCTGGGCACAGATCTAATCCTGCAAACTGTGCATCGCCTTCACCCCACAATCCTGTTCTGTGTTTCTCCCCGAGTACTTATGAGAAGTGAAAGTGTTAGTTGCTCAGTCATGTCTGATTCTTTGTGACCCCATGGACTGTAGTCCACCAGGCTCCTCTGTCCATGGGATTCTCCAGGCAAGAATAATGGAGTGGGTAGCCATTCCCTTCTCCAGGGGATCTTCCTGACCCAGGAATTCAACTGGGGTCTCCTGCACTGCAGGCAGATTCTTTACCATTAGCGCCGCGAGGGAAGCCCAATGCTTTGTAAAGCACCAAATCATTTATTTATATATGAAGCTTATTGTCACTTGTTGGTCCCGCTCCTCTGGAAGATAAGTTCCATGAGGAGAGGGATCTTAGTTTCATGTACTGTTGCCTCCAGAGTGCCTACCATAGAGGGATGCAGTGCAACCACTTAAAATATATCTGTGGAATGAAAGCAAAAAATGGGTAAATGTGAAGAACTTGGAAACATTTCCCCATCAGGAAGGCACACAGAGGAAATTTAAGATAGCTCTCAGTGAGAGGCACCTGAATGTTTAGGGGTAAACATGCTGGTATCACTGACTCAATGCACATATATTTGAGCAAACTCTGGGAGATAGTGAAGGACAGGGAAGGCTGGCGTGCTGCAGTCCATGGGGTCGCAAAGTGTTGGACACGACAGAGCGACTGGACAATGAACCATGAATGAAGTCTAAAGTTTGCCTGCCCCTCACCTCCATCCCTGACTCTCAGCCTTGGAAGCACAGTGTTCATTCCACGTATTTGGAAGCCTCCTTCTGTCAGCCTTCAGTGTAGCCTTCTATTGCATGGACTGTTTGATGACTCATTCATTCATTCACTCATTCACTCATTCATTTATTCATCACACATGCAAGCACAAAGCCTAATCTACTTTTGCCCCCGAAGGAGATTGCTGCTCAGAGGGAAGTAGGCATGCGTGGAAATGACTGCTCTGCAAGCATGTGGAAGTTTCTCGAAAGGGGCAGGCATGGGAATCAGAGGAAGTGGACCAGGGCGTCTTCATAAGTCAGGGGGCATTTGAAAAATGCCCTGAAGGATCAGTGGGTTAAGAGAGGGAAGAGGAAGGAAAACATTTCTGCAAAGACTAAGCTGGGACTAAAGTGTGCCTGTGGCTGGTTAGAATGACAGGCTCAAGTGGGGGTTGAAGGGGAAATAAAACCTGGCTAGAGTCTGACCTTGAAGGGTCCCACGGCTACCTTTGAAGGCTGAGTTTTCTAGCTCTGAATTTGCACATTTTACAGGCTTCTGGAGAATTGGAGAGTTGGCTCTCTTCTCAGCCAACAGACGGGGTTTAATTGCTGTTACTGTCAGTGTAGTTGCAAATATCATATAAAAAGGGCTTTTTGGCTAATTGTTTTTAGAATAAAAATTCAAGAACTATGTATAGATATTATGCATCCAGGGTACTTTAAAGATCAAACTGTTTATATTACCCTTAAATACAGTCTTTAGCAGGAGGCACTGGGATCTGTGAGTGACTGGGACACAAAATGATCCCCAGGGCTTAAGATGCTGGAACAATATGACGGCAATGACTTTTTTTTTTTTACTGGGGGTAGGGTGGGGGGTGGGGGCTGGTGGAGGAGGGTGCAGGCAGCGCCCTTTGATTGGCCAGAGGCCCAGAAGAATAGTCAGCTAAGCTGGGTAATTTCACAGGCACCATTAACCTAAAATACTGCCTTCATGCAGACAACCAGCCTCCCCAACCCACCCCCACTCAACAGAGACGGCTGAATTCCATGGGCTTCTGGGGGTGGGCTGTGGGGCAGGGTGAGGAAGGGACTACATTCCCATGGGCTCCCCAAGAACCTTAGGCAGCAGAGCGGAGAAGGAGGCTGGGGGCAGGAGAGCCTCGGCACTTTGTACCTGCTTCTTTCTCTCTTCAACCCGAAGGGTATGGAGAGGCTTTCTGAGCCACGCAAATAAAGCAAATTCATATCGAGTCATTGCCATCCTGTTATCGTGCTCATGTCTCTCTCAAATTTTAATTTGGGAGGTTTTAGAAAGGCAAATTTATCCATGACACCATCCAAATTCTATTTTATTGGAAGCCTCTTCTCAAAGGAGGCGATTGACTCCTGAGAAAGCTGTGGGCTTCTCCTTTTGATATTTTCCCAAATTCTGTGTGCATGTGTGTGCGCATGCGTGTGTGTGCTCGTGTGTGCACATTTGTTTTAGGGTTCTCTCCTTATCTGATGTACAAACACATAATTCATATTCACAAGGCAGCTATGGAAATGTATATATATGTGTGTATTTATCACATACATGTGTAATACACAGAGTCCTGTATGCCAGTATTTAAGCTATCATATTCAATTTATTCAACAAACATTTAATTAGCACTTCCTACTCACTAAACACTATCCTAGGCCCTGGGGGTTAAGTGATAGACAAGTCAGATAGGCTAACATTCACATTCACTGGTTTCCAACAAATGTGCTGAAATCTGTATGACAGTCATCAAGTGAGCTGGTGGAATATGCCAATAGGTCAGTGTCCTTTTACTATCAGAGAGACAGTCTGAGTAGAATAGTGGCAAGGAAGGGTGGCACGGTTGCAAAGCCATGCCCTGCGTGCATGCTAAGTTGCTTCAGTTGTGTCCGACTCTTTGTGATTGAAGAATCAAAGCTACTCCATTTTGTAAGGTTCCGGGAAAAGAGCCTTTGGAAATCCCCTGACCTCACCCCATCACCTGCGAACCAATCAGAACCCTTGGCCAGCCCGGGAAATTCGAGTCAAGCCTGGAAAAGGAGAACCAATCAGAACTCAACACCTAATCCTTCACCAGAAGGTGACCAATCAGACCCGGAGACTCCCGTTTTTTGAATTTTTCTTGCGATAATACCCTATATAAGCAATGTAACCCAGAGCTCAGGGCTCCTCCCTATAGCTGCTGCATTGGTATCGGTGGGAGCCCCAGCTCGAGCTTGGTAATAAAAACTCTCTTGCTTTTGCATCGGATATCGGCTCCCTGGTGGTCATTGGGAGATTTCGCGACTTGGGCATAACAGTGATCACATGGACTATAGCCCACCAGGCTTCTCTGTCCATGAGATTCTCTAAGCAAGAATACTGGAGTGGGTTGCCATTCCCTTCTCCAGGGGATCTTCCCAACACAGGATGGAACCCTCCTGTCTTAACATCTCCTGCACTGGCAGACGAGTTCTTTACCACTAGCGCCACCTGGGAAGCCCTAATAGAGTACTTTTGGGTGGTTTCAAGGTAGAGGTGAAAGAGCCAGGGGCAGGGTGGGGAGGACCCATGGATGGGACCTGCATATCCAATTATCCATGCTTCTGGGTGTTTTTCAACATCTTTCTCCTCCACGAAGTCTTCTATGCTCACCACAATCATAACCAAAGTCTCCTTCTTATGATCTTACCCTGCTGCTGCTGCTGCTGCTGCTGCTAAGTCGCTTCAGTCGTGTCCAACTCTGTGTGACCCCATAGACGGCAACCCACCAGGCTCCACTGTCCCTGGGATTCTCCAGGCAAGGACTCTGGAGTGGGTTGCCATTTCCCTCTCCAATGCATACTGTTATACAATTCACCAGCACTTAATATGTCTTGTGCTGATAGCTATCATTTTTGTTCTAAGCTTATTTTGCTCTTTCAAAGAACACTTGGGGTAATTCTACTCAGTGTCTGGCCCTGTGCTCTGGGGGACACACAGATGAAGGATGCGGGATTTGCCCAGGAGGAGCTCGAAACCTAGTAAGAGGAGACGAGAGCAAATCTGTCTTTACGAGGGCCAGGTATATGATAGAAGTGTGCACTGGGAACCATGGGGGCAGGCAGTGGGGGAATGGCAGAGGAGCAAGGAGGTTCTCAGGCTCTGCATCAGAGGTGATGCTTAAATGTTCTCCAAAGAAGCCACAGACTCTTTGGAATAGGGACTGTACTTTAACTCTCTTTATATTCCTCATAGCTGGGATAATCATATTCTTTTGCCTTGTGATTTAATTTTTTTAAAAAATATAGCATTTAGGGGCTTCCCTGGTGGTCTACTGGTTAAGAATCTACCTTCCAAAGCACAGGACATAGACCTGATTCCTGGTTGGGTTCATTTCAGTTCAGTTCAGTCCCTCAATCGTTTCCAACTCCTTGCGACTCCATGAACTGCAGCACACCAGGCCTCCCTGTCCATCACCAACTGCCGAAGTCTACCCAAACCCATGTCCATTGAGTCGGTGATGATATCTAACCATCTCATCCTCTGTCGTCACCTTCTCCTCCTGGCCTCAATCTTTCCCAGCATCAGGGTCTTTTCAGATGAGTCAGCTCTTCAAATCAGGTGGCTGAAGTATTGGAGTTTCAGCTTCAACATCAGTCCTAGGACTGATCTCCTTTAGGATGGACTGGTTGGATCTCCCTGCAGTCCAAGGGACCCTCAAGAGTCTTCTCCAACACCACAGTTTAAAAGCATCAATTCTTCGGTGCTCAGCTTTCTTTATAGTCCAACTCTCACATCCATACATGACTACTAGAAAAACCATAGGCTTGACTAGACGGACCTTTGTTGGCACAGTAATGTCTCTGCTTTTTAATATGCTGTCTAGGTTGGTCATATGGGCAACTAAGCCTGTGAGTCACAACTAGAGAAAGTCCATGAGTTGAAACAAAGATCCAGCGCAGCCAAAGTAATTAAAAAAAAAACAAAACAGCATGTAACATCTGATTATAAAAAATACATACTATAGAAAATTTAGAAAAAGAACTAAACTCAAAAAAGAATATAAGAATTACTCATAACTCTACTACACAGACCTAACTAACTTCTATGAATATTTTGGTATGCATTCTTTCCAGTTTCTTGGGGAACTTTGTATTGAGCACTATATAATTATTTTTAGTTTTCTTCTCCATGTCATGTGAGAACTGGCACAAGTATTTTATTGATATCTTTACCCATTGATCTCCAGTCATTCTAATGGCTGCATAATATTCCACAGACCACAATTTATTAATATGTGCCAAGCATAGCTTCTTAGACAAATAAGTTGCTTCTAACTTTTCATTATTATAAGCAACACTGTTATGTGAATAAATTTCTGCTCACATATGATGTAATTTTCTTAGTATAAATTTCTAGAAGGACATTGTTGGGTCATAGGCTATGCACATTTTAAAAGGCATGTGATGTTTGATACACACTGGCAAATAACCCTGCAAAAGAGTTTTTTAAAACAATTTACACTCTTATCAGTACTATGTAAGAGGACACTGGTGTTATTATTATCACTATTAATGTTTAAAAAGAAATGAATTCCAAATATTGCCAAATAAAGGCTTTGGTTGGTATGGGGGAGGGAGAGGGGTCAACACTTTCTTGTTCTCATTTGCATTTCTGACTACCAGTGTAGATCTTCATTCGTCATATGTCTAGTTTGCGTTTCTTTTTAAAGACCTTTTGATTTCTGTACTTTTGCCAGTTTTTCTGTTCATTACAAAATAAACTAATAACAGCTCACATTTATGGAGTGTATGTCATTTATTGAGGGTGTGTCAGGCATCGCCCTGGGTACTTTCTACACTGCTTTATTTCTTTTATACCTTCCAACAGCTCATGAGTAACATACAATTGCAGTATTATCTTACTGATTTTTAAGTGACTCATAAGTTAAACATAGTAATCTTTCATTGTCTATATCGCAATTTTTCTAATGTGTTGATTGCATTTTAATTCTGTCTGAGGAAGTTTGATCCATGGAGACTTCAAGGTTTTATGAGGCAAAATTGATCAACTATTTCACTTCTGTTTTGGCAAATATGTGTTAAAAAGTCTTTTCCTATCCTGAGAACAGAGAAATACTAACACAGATATAGATAGATAGATATAGATATGGGCTTCCCAAGTGGCACTAATGGTAAAGAACCCACCTGCCAATGCAGGAGACATAAGAGATGTGGGTTTGATCCCTGGGTGAGAAAGATCCCCTGGAGGAGGGCACAGCAACCTACTCCAGTACTCTTGCCTGGAGAATCCCGTGGTCAGAGGTGGCTGGTGGGCTACAACCCATAGGACTGCAGAGTTGGATGTGACTGAAGTGACTTAGCATGAACATAGATACAGATATAAAACTATATATATACTGTTCATGGCTTCCCTGGTGGCTCAGACGGTAAAGTGTCTGCCTGCAATGTGGGAGACCCGGGTTCGATTAAAGAGCCTCTTGCTGAAATGGACAAGGAGCCTGATAGAGTGTTAAAGTTGGACTTAAATACTGATTCATAAACTAAGATTCATGACATCCTGGAATGGTGGTCCCATCAAAAGCTTCATGGCAAACCCTAGATGCTGGTGCTGAATACAGTGGAAAACAGTGACAGAACTGGAGGTCTTTCATTTTGGGGATCTCAAGTAATCACTGCAGGTGGTGACTTCAGAGTTCAAGCTGAATTTGAATCATTAGAAAAGACGCTTTGTATCCTTTTTGGAAGAAAAGATTACCAAAGAAATCCAACCTGGACATGGAACAACAGAGCAAAATGGAAAACATTCATTGCTTGGATCAAGCATGTCAGTCTAAAGAGCCTCTTGCTGAAAGTAAAGGAGAGTGAAAAAGTTGGCTTAAAACTCAACATTCAGAAAACTAAGTTCATGACATCTGGTCCCATCACTTCATGGCAAATAGATGGGGAAACAGTGGAAACAGTGACAGACTTTATTTTTGGGGGCTCCAAAATCACTGCAGGTGGTGACTTCAGCCATGAAATTAAAAGACGCTTGTTCCTTGGAAGAAAAGTTATAACCAACCTAGACAGCATATTACAAAGCAGAAACATTATTTTGTCCACAAAGGTCTGCCTTGTCAAAGCTATGGTTTTTCCTGTAGTCAAGTGTGGATGTGAGAGTTGGAATATAAAGAAAGCTGAGCACCAAAAAATGGATATTTTTGAACTGTGGTGTTGGAGAAGACTCGTGAGAGTCCCTTGGACTGCAAGGAGATCCAAGCAGTCATCCTAAAGGAAATCAGTCCTGAATATTCATTGGAAGGACTGATGCTGAAGCTGAAACTCCAATACTTTGGCCACCTGATGCGAAGAACTGACTCATTGGGAAAGACTCTGATGCTGGGAAAGATTGAAAGTGGGAGGAGAAGGGACATCAGAGGAAGAGATAGTTGGATAGCATCACTGACTTGATGACATGAGTTTGAGTAAGCTCCGGGAGAGTTGGTGATGGACAGGGAAGCCTGGCGTGCTGCAGTCCATGAGGTCGCAAAGAGTCGGACATGACTGAGCAAATGAACAGAACTGAACTGAACTGAACTGACATACATACATATATGTATGTATATATATATGTATGTATGTATATACACACACACACACACACACACATATACACAGACGCACTAGGGAGGTACGGTTTATGTGCTGAAATGTGAGAATTCCTGACATTTTTATGGTTAAGACAGCAAGAAGGTGGGGATATCCCAAAGGTGTGATCTCTGAGCCTGAGGTGGTCGCTACAGTGCCCACACCATGGTGGACACTCAATATTTATACGAACATGTATGTGAACATCAGCCTATTGTCAGATATTTAGAGTCAAGTATTGGCAAATCTAAAGTATGGATTTAAAGCAGTGACTCAAGTTGGCTCTTTAACCTATAAACGCACCCAGTTCCCTTGGCAATTCTCAAACGCATGTGTAGGTGTGCATATGTGTAATTAATCTCCCCATTGAGTTTTGAGTTCCTTGAGGGCAGAAATTTAATCCTATTCTTTTAGAGCTTCCAGGATGCCCATCAGAGATCTGAACTCAGAAGGCAAGCTCAGTAAATCATAGTTGAGTTGAACAGAATTCTCTAGCTATTGTAACAATGGACAGTTTGGTTATTAATAAGCCGCTGAGAAAGCTTTCTCTGGATTTTGCTCCGTGGAAAGGACATTCTAGGCATAAGAGCCCTGTTTGCCTACATGTCTCCCAAGAAGAAATGCTTGCCATGTATCAAGGAATGGCTCTATGAAGAATATCAGTACCCCAGATGGTTAAGAGCTTGAAGGGACCTAGGGGATCATGCTGGCCGCATCTTCATTTTACCTGGGAGGGCACGAAGGTCCAGGGAGATGAATGATTCTACTCAAAGTCAGTGAACTAGCTGACAGGAGTTCAGTGTGATTCAGAGCTGATATGCTGGGCTTTGAGCAGGGTTTGGAATCGAGGAGGCTTTGGTTTGGGAGAGGAGAACAGAGAGGATCCTTCTCATGGGGAGGATGGGAAGAAAGAGGTTTCAAGGTGGGAGGATGTCACTAGTGGTGAGCAGGAGTGGCAGTCAGTGGAGGGTGTGTATTTGCTGGAGGAGGTGGTTGCAGACGGCTGCAGGGTCTCTGTGGTCAGAGGACCAGAGGAAGAGAGCTTTGCTGCTGTCCGTGGGTTGGATGGTACAGCGTGGCATGACAACTTGGCCAGGGGATAAAAGCATGAAAGGTGAGGTGGTGAGTGTGTGTACCTCGGCCGGGAGGGCAGCTGGGAAGGACTGAAGCTGAGAAGAGTGGCTGTGCTCTGGGCTGAGGGCCAGATGTGTACCAGGGCAGGAAGAGGGCAAGCAGAGTCTCCCCAGGAGGCTGGGAAACTAGGGCACATGCCCTGGGACCACTAGGAAACAAGTCAGCGTGGGATCCGGTGCTCAGTTGTGCAGCACAGACCAAGTGCTACGTGGGAGGCCAGAGACGGGGAGGGGTCTTGGAGTCGAAGGGAAGCATGGTGAACAAGGTGGATTTTGAGCAGAACTTTTAAAAAAGAGCAGCTTTTAGAGAGAAGAGGGGTGTATTGATCATGTCTTTCATTTTTTGTATTTTCTGATATTTTGACATCCTGAGGGCTTGCTGATGCTGGAGAGACTGCCCCTCCAGGGTTAGCCAATTTCTAAGTCGCTTCGGTTGTGTCCAACTCTGTGCACCCCATGGACTGTAGTTCCTCCAGGCTCCTCTGTCCATGGGATTCTCCAGGCAAGAATGCTGGAGTGGGTTGCCATGCCCTCCTCCAGGGGATCTTCTGGACCCAGAGATTGAACCCACGTCTCTTATGTCTCCTGTATTGACAGATAGATTATTTACAACTAGCTCCACGACTCCCAGGGACAGCAAACAACTAGCTTGAAAATACACTGTTCACTTACAAACCAACCAACCCCAAGGCCGTATCCTATATGGCCACTTCCTATATCTCAGTTTCAATACCAAGTCAATATTCTCTTGTCCTAATTACCCTAGGGCCAGTATCAGGCAACTGGAGACCACCCCAATAGCCTAGAGCCTGCTGAGATTATTCAAACTCTCCAATCCTAAAACTGCTCAAACTTGCCTACCCTCCCTACCCATTCTTCCCACAGAAACCACAGTATAGGCCCTGGGCCATCCTTGTCTCTCACTCCTTCTGCCTCCTGACTGACACTGGTGCTTCCCCATGTGGCCCTGCATGGCCAGGCATGCCCCCTTCTCTTGGGAACTGTGAGTAATAAAACTTCCTTTAATGGCATTGATCTTTCCACATCATTACTCAGTCACTTCTATATACTAAATCTTGGAAACAACCTCAACACTAGGAAAGGGGATAGCCCTTGTGTTTGGGTAGCTGGTGCAGAGGAAATAGCATGGTCTTTGGTGGGGGATCCTCAGCCAGGTTCAGAGCCGCCTCCTTTCCTCTGACTCTCCCTCCTGCTCCATCTCCCTCTTACCTCATTTTCCTTCATTGCCCAGTGACCTCCTACTCTGTTTTTTCCCAAGTGGCCCAGTCAAATTTCAGTTATTTTTTTTTTTACTGCCACTTGGGACTTGAGCCTTAAGTCAGTCCCAGTATAAGCAGTCCTTTCAGCCTCACCTTCGATTGTGATATGATGCTTTCCCTGCTATTAAGGAATTTCAGGTACCTCTCCACCTGACGTGAACAGCTGACTCATTGAAAAAGACTGAGGCTGGGAAAGATTGAGGGCAGGAGGAGAAAGGGGTGACAGAGGATGAGATGGTTGAATGGCATCACTGATTCAATGGACATGAGTTTGAGCAAACTCCAGGAAATTGTGAAGGACAGGGAAGCCTAGCACATTGCAGTCCATGGGGTTGCAAAGGCTGAAGAGCAAAGCCAATGGGGAAGAAAATTTGGGAGGAAGGGATGGGTGGACTGAGAGAATGTTTTTGGAACTACTAAAATTGTGGTCCTTGGCTGGGGCCAGGTGAAGCTCACAAAATGCCAAACTTTAGTTTTGAGACAGAGAGGCTGTGAGAGCTAGGAGCGCAGTGTAAAGCTTCTCTTTCTCCTTTCTTGGGCTCGGTTAGTCACCCAACACAACCACTTAGGCACCTGCCAGTCTCTCATCGATCTGCAGCGCTGATATTCTCTCATTCAGCAAGCTTGTGACAGTGACAGGAAAGAGCAGTGGGACTGAAAGTTGGGACTCTCCAATTCTGGTCCACACTCTGCAACAGAGAGCTTAGATGACTTTGGGCCTCAGTTACTTCATCTGTAAAATGGAAGAGTGTGTGCCTGCTAAGCTGATTCAGTTGTGTCAGCTCTGTGCGACACCATGGACTGTAACCCGCCAGGCTCTTCTGTCCATGGGATTCTCCAGCCGAGAATCCTGGACTGGGTTGCCATGTCCTCCTCCAGGGGGTCTTCCCGACTCAAGGATTGAACCCAAGTCTCCTGCATCTCCTGCACTGCACGTGGATTCTTTACCACTGAGACACCCGGGAAGCCCAAAATGGAGAAGCAGGACCACATAAATCTGAGGGCCCTTCCAGCGCTGGAGATCAAGAAATCTATGAAGCAGGCAACAGTCCATCCTCCAGGCTGCCACCCAGCTTCAGACCTGTGTCAGCACCCTTTACTCCTCTGGGCAGAGGAAAATTGTCCTTAGGAGGGCATAGTCCTGGGGCAGGCTGGCTCCATTCTGTGCCTGGAGGTTACATGCGGCGGGGTCTCAAGGGACTGACTGGTCCTCAGAGCCCGTGGGATGGTGGTTCAGGTTTACTCCCTGGAGCTGGAGCCAGACCGGGTTTGGCTGAGTGTCCTGTCCAAGGCAGGGCTGCAGAGGGCAGCAGACAAGCTTCGTGGAGCCAATATGCATAGCTCTGGATCCAGAGGGAGAGTGCCAATTTCCTATTTACCTTCCATGTCATAGGAGCAGTCCAGAATTTGGCTGAGTCTGCCTCCAGGGGTGAATATACACTCTGTTTTCTTGGACATTTCCTCTTTGCTACTGGGTCCTACTAGGCCTTCAAACCTGCACCCATCCTCTTGGGTTGCCCTCTCCCTGCCTGCTCCCTTTGAGCTGTTGCAGCTCTTCTCTCTGGGCTTTCCAGGTAACACAGTGGTAAAGAATCTGCCTGCCAATTCAGGAGACATGAGTTCAATCCCTGGGTTGGGGAAATCCCCTGGAGGAGGAAATGGCAAACCCACTCCAGTATTCTTGCTGGAAAATTCGATGGACAGAGGAGTTTGTTGGGCTACAGTCCATGGTGTCCCAAAGAGTGAACAATAGCAATAGTAGTAAATAGCTCTTCGTCTACCCAATCCACTACTTCCTGGTGGTGTTTCTTAGTTTAAAAATCCTTCCCCTCTCCACCAAAAGATGGTAACCTCCCTGAGGGCAGGCTTTTTGTCCTAAAACCACAGCAGGTAGGAGTAGAAACTTACAGGATGAGAGGATGCTACGAAAGATTAACCTTGGCTTTGGAAAACCTTCGCCAGGCCACAGCTGTGCCTGGGGGAGACATCCCTTTCCTCACCCCAGAAAGGAGGTCCGCACAGGGAGGGGGAGGTCTGGAGGAGACGCTCTGTGTCAACCCAGGTCCCGTCGTCAGCCCGGTGAGGTGTGTGGTGTTTTTGCCTTTTTTTTTTTTTTTTTTGGCTGTGCTGGGTCTTCACTGCGGCAAGCCGGGGCTATTCTCTAGCCGTGGTGCTCAGGCTTCTCATTGCGGTGGCTTCTCTTGTGGCGGAGCAAGGGCTCTAGGGCTCGAGGGTTTCAGTAGCTGTGGCTCCTGGGTTCTAGAGCACAGGCTCAGTAACTGTGGCATGTGGGCCCAGTTGCACTGAGGCAAGTGGGATCTTCCCAGATCAGGGATCAAATCAATATTGCCAGCTTTGGCAGGAGGATTCTTTACCGCTGAGCCACCAGGGAAACCTGAGTGGGTTCTTTTTTTTTTTTTTTTGCTTTTCACAGATTGGGGTTCATGGAGGGTAGTCTCATTGGCTCAGAATTCCAGAGCAGCCTTATGGCCCCAGGCCCACCCACCCCGGGCCTGTATTCCTGGCTCCACGGCGGCACCACACTGCCTCCTGCATCGGAGGGCCCTCAGGGAGGCACCTGCCCCTGATACACAGGGACGGGAAATAGCCCTGAGATAGAGAGAGTCAAGGGTTGAGGCAGGACTCTCTCTGCTCCCCTAAGGCCAGTCCCCTAGGAGGCTGAGCTTCCTGTGGGGCAATGTGTCCATGTCTTAGGGCCAATCTAGCACCTGCGCTCACTCCCTGGGAGGCAGTTTCGCAAAAGCGCATGTAGGCCTGCGCCCACATCGCATGCACACATGCCCACAGGTGCATACCCGCATCCACGCCCAGAGCCACCGCAGCCTGGCTCCCCAGCCACGGCGGCCCTCCCCCACCAAACCTCGCTCTCCCTCCTACCCTATATGTGCAATCTTGTGAAAACTCCACCACTCTTAAGGTTAATAAGGCTCATTTGCTTAAGATAGCACCTGTTTCTATGGTGACTCCTGCCACCCAGAATCTGTTCATCAAACCGAGACAAGAAAACAGTGACTTCCACTCTCTTTGAAAGGAGAAAGCTAATGCTTAGCTGCTTGACTTCTCCAGGATTCTGGACTGCGTTTCCTCCTCTTCATCTCTCTGGAAAGTGACAGAGCCCACTGCAGGGAGGGGGTTTGATTTCTCCTGCCCCCTCAGCCTCTGATCTCTTCACATTGACTCCACCATGTCCTTCTGGCCCAAGGCTGGCAGAAGAGCTGTAGGACACGCACCAGCCTCCCCTCCCCTCCCGCTGACCCTGCTCAGGGCCTGTGGCTCACCTTGGGGCCTGGATTCCTGCAGGTGCCGCCCCCCACCCCCGCCACCAGCTAGCCTCCTGCCACGGCCATCCTCCTCCTGGAGCAGGAGCAGGCCACTGGCTGACTTGCCCCAACCAGAGCTGCTCGGGCCCCACTGTGCTCACCAGCCCATGCAGGTCCCTAAGGTGTGCAGCTGAGGTTTGCAGCACCCACCTGACATGGATCCCAACCTCAGGTCATAAATCACAGGGAAGTAGGTTCCAAGTGGGCATTGCTAATGAGAAAGCTCCCGTGAGTGATCTACCTTTTAAAATAAATGGGATCAGCTTCCACATCCCCCTTCTAATGATGCTACTCTCTCCTACACTTTGTTGACTGAGGGGGCAAGTGCTCTGGGAACTGCGAGGAACTTGGAGCTTGTTTTACGTGTGAGAAGGCCAGAGGACTGTGTGAGGTATGTGAATAACATTTTGACACAAAGGAAGGTTGAGGACTGCTGATTAGAGGATCAAGTGTGGAATCATAGCCTTATGGTCCTTATTGTCCATCTAACTGTCTCATCCTGCAGATGAGAGAATTGAGACCCACAAGACAGGCAGACCCTGGAGCAATGTCTCCCAGCCAGCAAGTGAACTAGCAGGCCAGTCTTCTGAGTCCTGGTACCAAACTGTCTCCCAAGTGTCGCCCAGTCTCCTGCTTTGTAGAACAGACTCCTCACGGACCCCTACCGCACTCCCCCACCCCGGCCTCACTGCCTGTCTCCTCTCCTCCTGTGATGCTCTGCTCCAGGCCGGCTGGTGTCAGACTCATGTATAAAAGCCCAGTAGCTGAGAGCTGGAGGAAGCATCCAAGAGACCGTCACACCCAAGATCTTGCCCAGTCCCCGGCAGATGGCTTCTTCTTCAGTATCGCCTCCCTCCTCTCAGCCCCAGGGCTGTCAATCTCCACCCTCTGCCAACTGAAGTATCCCTCCAAAGCCAGGCCTCCTCTCTGGGCATCTCTCCTGACTTCCAGACTCATTTCAATCTCCTACTTGAAATCTGCACTCAGAGACCTAAAGAGCGTCTCAGAATTAACATGTCTAGGAGATACCTGTATCCTCCATGGACTGTAGCCTGCCAGGCTCCTCTGTTCATGGGATTCTCCAGGCAAGAATACTAGAGCAAGTTGCCATTTCCTACGCCAGGGGATCTTCCCGACCCAGGGATTGAACCCCGGTCTCCTGCATTGGCAGGCATATTCTTTACCATCTGAGCCACCAGGGAAGTCCCAGGATACACCTCCAGTTTTCCACCCACATACCCCACCCTCCAGTGTTCCCCATCTAAGTGAAGGCTCTGCCCTTCACTCAGGCTCCAGATCTAAGAGCTCTCACCTGCCACTTTGAATCCATCAGCAGGTCCTATTGACTCTAAGCATCAATAAAGACCCAGTGCTGTCCTCTCTGGGTCCACAGCCTTCACATGTACATGTACCTTCACAGGTACATGTCATTCTGGTCCCTCCCAGAGGAGCAAAGGGCCTCTTGTAACCACCCTAGCAGCAGGCAGTGGTCATTAAAAACACAGACCAGTTTTCATCCTCCTATTTATAGTCCGCCAATAGCCCATGGACCAAACTCTCAGCCCAGGCCTGGACACCAGGCCCTACAACAGTGGTTGTCAATCCTACATGCATCTTCCCTTCCTTCCTTTCTGTGTGTGCGTGCTCCCCTCTCCCCGCTGTGCTGCATGGCATGTGGGCTCTTAGTTCCCTGACCAGGGATCAAACCAGCACCCCCTGCATTGCAATCATTGACTCTTAACCGCTGGACCACCAGGGAAGTCCTTCCTTCCTTCCTCCCTTCCTTCTTCCTTTCCTTCCTTTCTCTCTTCCTCTCTCTCTTTTTTCTTCTAATGGTGATAAGAGCACTTACCATGAGATCTACCTTCTTAACAAAATTTTAAAGTATTGATGTTGTACAGCAGATCCCTAGAAATGAGTCATCTTGCATAACTAAAACCATGTACTTGTTGAATGACAACTCCCTCTTTCCCTCTGCTGCTACCCATATGCATATCATCTGCATCACCTGGGAATCTTGAATAAGCTGATACCTGGGCTCCTCTCCCAGAGGTTCTGACCTAGCTGGTCTGGGTACTGCTGCTTGGTGATTCTAACGGGTGAGTGGTCAGGGCTCTGAGCCTCCATGTTCCCTAGCCTCCTGGTTGCCTTCACTGAGCTCATCTCCCCTGCATGCCCCCTTGACCACTATGTTCCAGCTTGCATTGGGCTTCTTGCTGTTCCCTCTGCCTAGAAGCCCTTTCCTCACTTGCTTGCCTGGTGGATTCTACTCTGTCTAAGGGTCTGTTCAAGGGTCACCTCCTCTGTGGAGACCTCCCCCTTGCCTACCATCTCTTCTCCCATGGTTCTTGGGACTTAACTTCATCCTAACCCTCTTCACTATGCACTGTAATCATTGATTGACTTCTCTGCTCCCCTCACCAGACCGGGCACTCCTCACTGGAAGGATCTGACTTTATAAACATTTGATGTGTGGTGCTTGAATGAAACATGGCCTAAGGTGTGCTGAATGCATGCTGAATGAATGAATGAGCAGAGGTGGTCTGACTGATGCAGAAAAAAGGGATCTATAATCTTCAATCATCTAAAAACCTCTACTTCTATTGATGGATCTAAGATTATAATAACTTTCTTAACTCCTGCATTATGGTTTGACATTCTATTATTAGCTTAAAATTAGCTTAAAAATTAATGAAAAGTGCTCTGATCTTTTCCCTTCATGAACTCCTGCTATGCCAAGTCTTCCCCATTCGGTGTTTGTGCAATTGATTTGGAACCTAAATATAGAATTTGAGATTAATCTCTATTAAGTTTAATTTTTTTCATTGCAGGCCCATCCTTCCAAATTTGCCAAAATTAACTGTTTTGTGTCACTCTGCATGTTAGCAATTCCTTGAAACTTACTGGGTGCCCTTCATTCAGCGAGCATGCTATCGATATAGATATTAAACAAGGTAGCCCCTTTGGCAGAATCCTGTGGCAAATCACTAGGGACTGCCCTGGAAGTTGATGCGAATCTATTAGTCGTATTCTTGCCTGGAGAATCCCATGGACAGAGGAGACTGGCGAACTGTACTCAATACTCGACTTTTGCACTGAGGCGCAAGCAAAAGCCCTATGAAGGATGGCATCATCTAGTCCTCAGACTCAGATTCATCTTCATCTTGACTAATCTAACAAGTCTCCTTGTCAGATGCAACCACACGAAGCCAATCAAAATACCAGAGAACTGTTTCTCAGAAACGACTATGATTTTATTCTTCTACATGAGTAAGCAGGTTGAAGCCATCTTGAGAGCTTGACATTCTTTAGGAATAGTTTGCTAACTAAATCCTGAACCCATTGAATACAATAGTCATAAATTGAAGCAGCATTTCTCCAGGCAAGAATACTGACCATTGTAGGCAGACTCTTTACCGTCTGAGATACCAGAGAAGCGCTAGTCACTTCAGGAATGGTTTGCTAACAAGTCACAAACCCACTGAACACGATAGTCATAAATTGAAGCCATATTTGTCCTCCTTGCCCACAGTTTACCATGACTGACTTGGTCTAAAGCGTTGGTCAGTTAAGCTATGCTGTGCTTACTTAGCACCTTCTCCTGGTCCACTGGACCAGCACATTCATCAGCAAAGACATCTGAATGGTCAGGAGTGACTTGTTTTCAGTGAGCTTATGCAGACTCACAGTGTTCAGTGCTTTCTCTGCTGTCTCAGGCCATCTGCTTTTTAATTGTTATGGAATTTTGATGCGGATGGATATTACACTCACCATCTTAAATTCAGGAATCCACATTTCCTTTCCTATTTCTGGAAGTGACTCTGTGATCCTAAGTCTCAGCTTTTTCTGGACCTTGAAGGTGTCATTCATCTAGAGATCTTAACTTCTATAAAGCAACTCAGTGTTTTCAGATTGCGGAACAGCTTCCTAGGGAGAGGGACCAGAGCTAGTAATGGTCCATAGTGGCCTGAGACACACAGAAGGTTTCAGACACTGCATGCAACTTGGCAGGAGCACCATGCAGGGCTGATGGGGCAGGAAGGGTCAGAGCCAAAGGCCTTAAATAATACGCTGACCAGGAAGCAAACTGTTGTATACAGGATGGATAAACAACAAGGTCCTATGTATAGCATAGGGAACTGTACTCAATATCCTGTGCTAAACCATAATGTAAGAGAAGATGAATAGAAGACTTCCCTGGCAGTCCAGTGGTTAAGACTTTGGGCTTCTACTGCTGGGGACATGGGTTTGATCCCTGGTTGAGGAACTAAGATCCCATATGTCATGTGGCCAAAAAATAAAATAAATTTAAAAAGAAGAAGATGAAAAAGAATGTTTGTGTGTGTATGTGTGTGTGTGTGTGTGTGTGTGTATGAAACCAAGTCACTTTGCTGTACAGCAGAAATTAACACAACATTGTAAATCAACTATATTTCAATAAAATTTTTAAAGTAAACGATATATAGTATACTGACCAGATAGGAGTCTGTCCTGAGATACTGAGGAGTCACTGAAGGTTTCAACTAGGGAAGTAACATGATCGTATTTCAATTTTAGAAAACATCAACCCATGAAGGAAAGATATGTTAGGTAGGTAGAATAGGGAAAAGAAGTCCAAAATGGCGGTGGCTAAAAGACAAGGAAGGGAAAAGCCCAGGAAAATAGAACGATGGAAGGTCCAAGGACCAGAGTGAGGACCTCAGGTAAAACAAACAACACTCCTGCCTGGCCCAATTTACACAGGACAGGCCCAGGGAGACAAAAACATATAAAAAGAGGAGCCAAAGCTAGCTCTCTCTCTCTCCCCCCCGCCCCGCTCCGCGCGCTGGGGTGCTCTTCTCTTCGCCTTTGGATTGACATGCCCTCACACCTCGAAGATGGATTTTCCTGCTATCTTCTAAATAAAATAGAGCTGTAACACTGAGCTGTAACACTGATTTGTCTAAGAGCTATAACACCGTCCTTTTGAGACCTGAGAGCTATAACATGGTCTATCCAAGAGCCGAGAGCCATGACATGCTGAAGGGGCTTTAATGTCCGTCACTCCAAATCTTTGTTGTGCCGAGACAAAAACGAGGAGCACACACTCGCGTGACAGGTAGATACTTTTGTAAGGGATGAGGTTACAGGAAGTGGCTCAGTTAGACAGCTTTTGCAATAGCCATCCAGGGAGAGGTGGTAAAGGGGGCCTTAATTAACTCAGCCGTCTTGGCTTTTAATTCTATGTTTGTAATTCTTCTTTCTACGCCATTCACATGTCTGAACTTTTAGTTATTCTCTTCTCTTCTGGAAATACAATCCCATATCCTTTGACTTTTTTAGGCCTGCTCATAATTCAAGCCCCAGCACAGCTCTTGTCTCCATTGTGAAGCCATCACAACGTACTATCACCTCATACATCCATCCCTCTCCCTGCCCAGCCTCTATCCATCCACCCACTCCTTCATTCTTCTATCCATTCATTCCTTTATGCCTTCATTCACCGATCCATTCAACACTGACTGAGGGTCTTCTGTGTTCCTGGCACTGTGCTAAACGCTCAGGAGATAAGACACAATTCTACCCTCCAGGAACTCGTGGTCTAACAGGGAAAAGAGACTCATAAATAGTAACAAACCCATGTGATAAAGACACTAACAGAGGTTTGACTGAGCATAGTAGGAGCTCAGGGCAGGACTGGCTAACTCAGTCTGGAGGCCTCAGAGAGAGCCTTTCAGTGGAGGTGACATTTGAGCTGAGCCTTGAAGGAGGAGGCGTTACCTCACTGCAGAGGGGAGAGGGATCTGAGCTCTCAAAGCCATCTGAATCTAAAGGGCCCAGTTAGAGTTGATGCTAATATCCCATGAGTTCTACTCTCTGTTTCCTATACATTAGCCCTGTCTTTCCAACTGGGGAACAGAATAAACACATTTTAAATTCACCCAACATTTATTCATCAAATTATCTATCATCTGTAGATCTTACATGATTATTTTTTAATAGCTGCAGTGCTGAGCACAGTGTAGGTTAAAGAGTTGGTCCCAACACCTCCTGATTAAGTCCTATGTCTGTGGTGGCTTTTTCCCTTAGGGTCTTTTAAGTGGTAACCATGAGAACAGCTCATTCTCCTGCCAGGCTCTGACCTGCCTCTTGGGAGTGTTGTAAGCTCCTTACCATCAAAGGCTCAATTTTCTAAACTTCCAGTAGAGGAGTTAGGGAGATAGTAGATGGAAGGAGTGGCGAAATAGCAAATAGGTAGCATCTAAGTGCTGGGTGCTGGATACTTTACACATTTTATCTCATTGTGTCCACACAACAACATTGCTGTGGTTTGATGCCAGTGTATTTATCTTTTTTTATTTTATTTTATTTTTTTCCATACATGCCTATGTGTCTCGGGCTTCCCAGGTGGCTCAATGGTAAAGAATCCACCTGCAATACAGGAGATGCGGGTTTGATCCCTGGGTCAGGAAGATCCCCTGGAGAAGGAAATGGTTGCCCACCCAGTATTCTTGCCTAGGAAGTCCAATGGAGAGAGGAGACTGGTGGGCTAGAGTCCAGGAGGTTGTAAAAGAGTTGGACATGACTTAGCAACTAAACAAGAACTATGTGGCTTATGAAATTCCTTTTTATTTTTTTTTTTTAACTTTTTTAAATGTCTTCTTTTACAGTTGAGGAAATAGACTTGGGGTGGGGAATCATTTGTTCACAGTAAGTTGGAGAAGCTGCCTGACAGGCCCCTGCTCTAAGGCCCAGGTCAGGGCTGCACTATGGTTGAGGTGGGCATGGCAAAGAATGGGGGTAAAGGGCAGGAGGCCAGGAAGCTCAAATTGCACCCTTCATACCAGCACCGCTTCCTCTCAGTGGCCACACCTGGTCCTGACAAAAGCTGTCACAGAATCCAGGCTTGGATCACTTCAGTCAGTTGCTACGTCCTGTCAGACTCTTTGCAACCCCATGAACTGCAGCACACCAGGCTCCCCTGTCCTTCATTATCTCCTGGAGTTTGTTCAAAATTCATATCCATTGACTCAGTGATGCTATCTAACCATCTCATCCTCTGTCACACCCTTCTCTTCCTGCCCTCAATCTTTCCCAGCATCAGAGTCTTATCCAACGAGTCGGCTCTTTGCATCAAGTGGCCAAAGTATTGGAGCTTCAGCTTCAGCATCAGTCCTTCCAAGGAATATTTTGGGTTGATTTCCTTTAGGGTTGACTGGTTTGATTTCCTTGCTGTCCAAGGGACTCTCAAGAGTCTTCTCCAGCACCACAATTCTAACACATCAGTTCTTCAGCGCTCAATCTTCTTTATGGTCTAACACTCACATGCATACACGATTCCTGGAAAAACCGTATCTTTGACTACATGGACCTTTGTTGGGCATGGGTAGCAAGGGGTAGAATCTACCTAAACTCTGGAGACCTAATGTGACATCACGGTTATACATGCATGCTCTGGGTTCAAATCCCAATCAGTTGCTCACCAGCTAGAAGACCTTGGACACTGCTTAACCCCTCTAGATCTTAATTTTCTGGTCTAGATTACCTTCATCTGGGGCTTTTGTGAGGACGAAATGAGAAATTCATGAAACACAGTGCCCAGCACAACACGCTAGTGTATAAATGTTTTGTTTCTTTTCATTCTTCCTCTTCATTTTTTCTCTTTCCATTTATTCTTCCTTTTTAAATTATTATTGTCATTGTTAATATAAGGGTATAAGCTCTAAGAAGAATATCTTTAGCCAGGAGGGGAAATATGGCAGGTAGAAACACTACAGATGTCAAAGGGTATATCTAACCGATCATCTGGTCTACCTCCTGTGCTGGGGAACATTCCTGAGTCACTGGTGAATAAGTACCTTCCATGCTAAGTACTCCCTCCTCTGTGGAGTATGTGCTCAGTTCTTAAGCAGTTCAAATTCTTAGGAAGTGTTTTCTTACATGGCGCCCAAACTGACTTCCACATAATTCTCCCCAGAAGAGGAGAGCAGGCCCTCCCTGTTGTTTTCCAAATAGAGTTCTTCCAATTTTACAAGAAATCTTTAACAACTCCTTAAAGTCAGTCCTCATGGCTGCCCTTGGGGGTTCTGGCAGGCCAGCCAGCCCTGCTTTCCTGGTTTCTACAGAGTCTTGCCCCTCTGGTTGCTTTGCTCATGTGCTGCTCACTGTCTTTCTTGAAATGCTGTGACCAGAACAGAAGATGGTATTCCAGGTGCAGTACAAGCCATGCACACCCATGGGACCTTCCTTTGGTCGAGGAAGACCTGCCCCGTCAAATACATTGCCGCCCTCTCGCCTCTCCTTAGTGCGTGTGGTTAGGGTGGGGGTGCTGGGTCTGGGGGACCATGAGGAAGTAATGCCACAGCCCAGGTTCCCAAGGTCAAGGCAAGGGGTGAGGTTGGACAGCTGGTCTCAGTCTCAGCCACTTTACAGCTCTGCCCATGAAGGGGAGCCAGGGTGCCACCCACTGACTGTGTCAGAGCTGAGTTCAGATTTGGGTGAGCAAGACTGCTGTTCCCTTTGGGGTGTCTATAAGTGTGTGTGCATGCGTGAGTGGTGTGTGTGTGTGTGTGTGTGTGTGTGTGTGTGTGTGTGTGTGTGTGACAGAGAGAAAAGGAGAGAGAGAGAGAAAGAGAGAAAGAAAGAGTTTTCTGCCTGATCCAGGAATTCTCCTGGATGGCAGAATTGGTTTCCATAACGACTTTCTGATATAAACATATTTGATAAAAATAAGTTAACAGCGGAGCTGTGGTGGAGCACAGATTCTCAGAGTGCAGAGAGAGAGAGAGTCAGTGAGCTCCTCAAAGGACAGCGTTTCCCTTTTTTCCCACCCCTCCTGGTCAGCCTCTCTATACACACTTTCCATAAACCACTCCAAAAGCTTTGTTTCCCATATCCCTGCATATCCTGGCCCCCTTCCTGCCTGTGCACATTGTATTCACGGTCTCTCTCCCTCCCTCTCCCCCTTTCTCCTTAGTTACCTGAAGCACTACAGTATGTATGGGATAATATGATAAATTCATTTCCAATTCACTGCATTATCCCTTGAATATTTTAATGACTCATTGAATGGAGTAAAAAAAGCTATTTCAAATGAACAATTATGCTGCATTAGTCTAAGGGCTGATTATATTTAAACAGTGCTCACATGGATAACAGGACACAGCGACCTCGGCATCCGAGAGTTAATTTGGCTCTTATCTCCAAATAATTTTACACCACAAATTACCATGAAAACCTTAAGGGCTTTAAAAACATTCATCAGAAGATAATACTCCACTTTGTAGCAACAGTTTATTTAAATTATTTTGAATGGGAAGCAGGGCGTCCCTGTGGTGGGACAATGACAGCCAAGTGGGGATGGTGAGCGATAAGGAAAAGGTGAGGGGTGCTGGGACATGTTAGAAATAAAAGTGGGGGAACTTCCCTGGTGGTCCAGTGGCTAAGACTATGCTCGCAATGCAGGGGGCACAGGTATGATCCCTGGTGGGGGAACCAAGATCTTGCATGCTGCAAGGCACATAAAATAAAAAATAATAAATAGAAAGCAGGAAGTATTGGGGATGAAGCGTAGCCCTGACTGTGGGAGGCACATCATAGCCCTGTCTGATGCTTGCAGCCAAGGTCCGTATGCAGGCTGTGGTCTGTGATGACTCCAGGAGCCCCTGGTCTGGTCCAGGGGGGTCACAGGGCAATTCCCAGAGGCTGAATGACCAGATGGGCTTCCCAGGTGGTACTAGTGGTAAAGAACCCATCTGCTGATACAGGAGACATAAGAGACACGGGTTCGATCCCTGGGTCAGGAAGATCTGCTGGAGGAGGGCATGGCAACCCATTCCAGTATTCTTGCCTAGAGGGTTCCATGGACAGAGGAGCCTGGTGGGCGACAGTCCATGTGGTCACAAAGAGTTGGACACGACTGAAGCAACTTAGTGCACACGAATGATGGGACAGACATCCTTCCCCTCAATTACTTCCTCCACCAAAGCTAGCTTGGGTCAGGTTGGTACCTCTAGGCTGCGCCTAGACCCCTCTAGACTGAGAGGTGAAAAGATGAGCTGCTTTTACCACATGGTTTGTGTGTTGGGGCATTGCCTAGAATTCTTACTTTGCAAAACAGGACCCCAACAGCCTAAGGCAAGTTGCTACATCATAAGTAGCCGCTGTGGTCAGATCTCAAAGTTGGGAGTGGTGGGGGGAAAGAGTCACATTGATGGAGGGCCTACTCTTTTGTTCTGTGTCATGAAACTTAAACTCATCAAACACTGGGAAATAGATATTATTGTCATGCCCATTTTAAGGATGGAGAAACTGAAGCTCAGAGGTTCCCAACTAGAAGCGGCAGTGCCTGGAGCCTCCCCCAGTTCATCTGACCCCAAAGTGAAGGCTCTTTCTTGCCTCCCTCATGGTGGCCATATACAAGTCTGGTTTATAACCAAGGCCCCTGCAGTGTCTGCACCACCAAATGCTCTTTAGGGCTCCTAGATCCAAACCAACATGCTCTTAGGAAGCATAAGCCATGCTTTGCAGGTGTTTATTATTTTAAATGGACCCTCATGGGGCAGGGCAAAGCATACATGGACAAGTGCCCAAATAGTAGCAACAGAACTAAAAATATGGGTCTAAATAAAGAAACTAATGAATGAATCCTATTTCCTTGGTTTGAGCTCTTCACCTGAACTTGAGGTCCTGATAGAGATCATTTATTCTTCTCTTTATTACCATTAGCTGGTTTCTGAGTGTGTAGAAAATTAGATTATATAATTACATATATATTAAAATTTTTACAGAATCTACTGCTCAATTGATTAGGAACGAAGATGAATCTGCCGCTTTATATAGTGCCTTTCTCTAGGGAGGCTTCACCTCTTTGCATATGTAATTTCCCTTTTCTGTCTCTATCCTGAAGAGGAAGGATTTGTTTCAGCTTTACAGACAGGAAGCCACAGTTATCAGAGAGGTCAAGTAACTTGACTGAGATTTCTCAGGAGCCGGACCAATAATTCCAACAGAGGAGTCCTGACACGTGCTAAGCACCTAACTGGAAAGCAAGGGGTTATGATCCCAGCTCTGTTTGTTGGGTTTCCCATTTATCTTATTCACCAAACACACTAAGAGGTCCTTAAAAAAAAAAAAAAGCACCTCTCGTTATGGAAAAATCCGATTCTACAGAAAAATAGACAGAATAATGAACCCTTAAAGCCCTTTCACTTCAGCCCAGAATTGCCTGTACTTACAGCTGCCAAAGGTCGAGGCCACTGAATGAAAGGGAAACGTGAACTTGCCGTTTCCTTTTCTTTCTTAAAACAAAAAAGATTTTCAGGACAGATTTTAGAATCATTGACAGTTTCTAGGAAGATTTTCTTTTTTGGAAGAAGAAAGGTACCCTTGCCTCCTTAATTGTTCTTGTGTTCTTTGTCACCAGTCATGATAGTCTTTGTGGAAAGTATTAGCATACCATCTCCCTGTGTTCAATATTCCCATTAACAATAAAAATAAACCTAATGAAAGTATCTGCCTGAAAAGCCCTGAGCACTAATTTCGGAGACAAATAGAAGATGAACCACCAATAAGCATTTCTTTCTGAAATGAATGATGCAAATTAATTAATACCTTAATTAGGCTTGAGCACAAAGATTATTAATTAGATTGAGTTAGAACTAAAAGCATCTTAAAGGAAAAGCTAGAGTTGTAACACTGTGGAGGAGAAAGGATGTTATGTATCAACGGTCTGTTCAAAATATTTTTCACTCAGTGAGAGGTTTTTCAAAGAGGGGACTCAGAAAGACAGTACAGTTTATGTATCAGTCTCTGCCCGCCCAGGTCTGGGCAGGTTTGGGACTAAAGTCTAGTCTTGTCCCTGAGCAGATGGGAACCCACAGGTATAGGGAGTTCTGAACCCAGCCAACTTCTGGAGGCCCTCCTAACCCCACTACAGCCTCCTTTTTCTGTCTCTCTAGAGCAGAAACCCTCAGATGACAGGGAGGCCCCCTGTTTTGTTTGCGTTTGCAACCCCAGGGCTAGTATAGGGCCTGACTTGGAGCAATCATGATAACCTCACAGCAAAATATTATACAGAGTTCTGGGTCCTGTTCTAAGAACTCTTCAGTAAGTAAACCTGCTGTTTACAATTTGGGGGCTTCGCTGGTGGCTCAGAGAGTAAAGAATCTGCCTGTCAAAGTGGGAGATGTGGGTCCCATCCCTAGGATGAGAAGATCCTCTGGAGAAGGAAATGGCAACCCACTCCAGTATTCTTGCCTAGGAAATCCTATGGACAGAGGAGCTTGGCGGGCTACAGTCCATGGGGTCGCAAAAGAGTCAGACACGACTTAGTGGCTAAACAACAGCAACAAACAACAGTGTGAGGTAGGAACATTCAGGATCCCCAGTTTATATGAGAGCAAGTAAAAACACAGGTTGAAGAACATGAGTCTCCCTGCACTGCAGCCCCCACACAAAAATCACAAAGCTAACACTGGTGGATTCAAATTCAAACCACAAGTCTGGCTCCAGATTTCTCGCCCTGAAGCACTAGGCCATAGCAAATAATGGCCAATCCATATGTGTTGAATGAACAAAGAGTACCCTGAATGCCTAGTCTTTTCTGATGGACTTCTCTCTAGCTCCTAGTTTTTCTTTAAGGACTGAAGCTTTATCCTATTCTGCCCCAGATCCCACCAGCCTCTCACTGGACGGGTGGCTGATATTTCACGTATTTCTAAGAAGTGGTATATATCTTGTTTCAACCTGGACAGACAGTCCAAAAAATTGTCTCTACTGAGGGGCTCCCACGGCCACGGTGCAGCCCACCACCTAATTAGGTCTGAGTCCCACAGGTGGCGCTAGTGGGAAAGAACTCGCCTGCCAGTGGAGGAGACATAAAAGACGCAGGTTCGACCCCTGGGTCAGGAGGATCCTCTGGAGGAGGGCATGGCAACCCGCTCCAGTGTTCTTGCTAGGCGAATTCCATGGACACAGGAGCTTGGCGAGCTACAGTCCACAGGGTCACAAAGAGTCAGACATGACTGAAGCGACTTGGCATACACTCATGGCACCCCACTCCAGTGTTCTTGCCTGGAGAATCCCAGGGATGGGGGAGCCTGGCGGGCTGCTGTCTGTGGGGTCGCACAGAGTCTGACATGACTGAAGCGACTTAGCAGCAGCAGCAGCAACATGCCCTATTGATGAGGCCAGCCTAGGTGCCACCAAGTTTTCCTCTGTGGTCATTGTGAATCACAGAGCTACTGTCTTTCTGTATCTGCAGTGACGTTTTGGCACGCCTTATTGCTGATGCCACTTGTTGCTGAGGGTTATGATAACACGTAGGGTTTACTTTTATGGGGTTCAAGATCTTTATCAGGTGTGTTTTATTTCCCAAGACAGCATTCCCTCAGGAAGGTCCCTGGAAGCATCCACTTGTAAAATGTAACCAGAAACAGAGCCCCAGGATGACGAGGGAACCACAGAGATTATGTTTCCCATTATACAGGGAGGGCATGGTGACATGCCTTTGGCCACAGTGGAGCTGATGCAAGCGATGTGGTGTGAACCCTGACCATGTGGGATGGTGGTTTGGAGTTGAGGTACCAGGATTGAAGACCCACCTCTACCACTCATAGCTGAGAGACTGGAATCGTTTCCCCTCTGCAGCCTTTGTTTCCCCATCTGTAAAATGGGGATAATGTCTGGTTCGCAAAGTGATTGAGAGGATCAATGAAAAAAAAAAACACAGCAGTGAAAGTGTTAGTCGCTCAGTCATACCTGACGTTTTTGACCCCATGGACTGTAGTCCAACAGGCTCCTCTGTTCATGGGATTTTCCAGGCAAGAATACCAGAGTGGGTTGGCATTTCCTTCTCCAGGGGATCTTCCTGACCCAGGAATTGAACAAATAGGAAGTTCTAAAAGTGCTTTTCACTTGCCAATTGCTACACAAATGGGTGATGTTAACAAGGACCTGGGCATTCTGACACTGAGCTCTGCAGTCTTCCTTCCAGCTGCTAAACCCCTCCTGGATGCCTGTGGAACGTGGATGTCCTGTTCCCTCCACCCTGACCCAAGGGGTGCCCAGGAATCTGCATTTTAACAAGCTTGCTAGCTGATCTAAATGTGCTTTAATGTTGGGGACCGACTCAGCTATAGCTGAACACACAGGAAGTGCTTCTGAGCTTGATCAGTGCCCTCTTTTCCTTTGGCTGAGATCCACGGCCCGAGATCTACCCCAGTCTGG
Organism: Ovis aries; assembly: GCF_016772045.2. NCBI lineage: Eukaryota > Metazoa > Chordata > Mammalia > Artiodactyla > Bovidae > Ovis > Ovis aries. The sequence goes on along the minus strand of NC_056055.1, from coordinate 42,815,024 downwards.
TTTTTACCCCAGTCTGTGCAGCTGGCGGAACATGGGGGCTGGCGGTCAGGCTGAGTGGACATAACTGGGGAGAGCTCCTGCTTCCTGCTGGACCCTTGCATCTGGGCAAGTGGGTGACAATGCGGCGGAAAACCAAGCTTCCTCCAGCCCAAGAGAGAGGGCTGAGGGCTGCACCCGGGCAGGTGGCCCTGGTAAGCTCTATGGCTTAGCAGTCCCGCCGGCCAGCTGCCACCTGCCACCTGTTCTGCTTCTAAGCTGGGCTGTAAGGGCTGAAACCACATTTGCACCACAAGGCTGGTGTGAGAAAACTGTCCTGTCCTGTACTGGGGGAGGGGAGTGGGCAGGAGAAGACTTCAGGCTTGGGAAAGAGACAACCTCATGACCTCAAGGAGCCCTCTACTCTGAAATGTGGCTCAGCGGGTAAAGAACCAATGCAGGAGATGCTGGAAACATGGGTTTGATCCCTGGGTTGGGAAGATACCCTGGAAGAGGACATGGCAACCCACTCCAGTATTCTTGCCTGGAGAATCCCATGGAGAGAGGAGAGTGGATGACTATAGTCCATGGGGTCGCAAAGAGTTGGACACGACTGAACATGCATGAATTATCACATTCCGTTACATTCCAGCTTCTGAAATTGGGCCTCAGAGTTGCCCATAGAACCTTCTTACAGGCAGCCCTGTGCGTGGGGGGCAGACTGTAAATATGATGACCAGTGTGATAGTCTTTTCTTGAGAGTTTCTCGTGGCTGCTGGGGAGTCCTGAGCACACACAGAGCCTCTGCTCTAGTTTGCGGCAGGATCCAGTATCTTTCCCTTTTGTGCTCTCAGCTCCCCTGCCTCCCCTGATGGCAGGAATCTCCCCTAGCTCTTCCCTTTCACAGGTTTGTGGTGTTTCCAAGGCTCTTGGAGAGCAGGGCTTGGCCAGGGGAGGGTGTGGGAGCACTGCTCCTGCCCTCCTTCTTCAGCCCTGCTTGGGTTCTGTTCTGGAAGTTGCTGTTGCAAGTCTCCCTGGAGGGAGCCACTACCTAGATTGTCACCGGAGCTGCCCCTGAGAACTGGCTATCCCCTGAGCATCCTGTGAAGGATCTGTGGTCACTGGGTGGAGGTTGGTTGCCAGGGTAACCCTCCCACCACCTCCCCACTCCAGTGGTTGTGAAAGCCCTGCCTTGACCAGGAGAGTCGACAGCTAGTTCAGACAGATACCCCTTCCTCTGCCCCACAGATCTAGAAGGAAAAATATCAAGTCCCTATGTTTGTGGTATGTGCTGTGTTTTAGAGACTGCTCTTAATACACGCTCTCATTGGAGGATCATGACAACTCTACAGAAGAGTTAACATGGTTCCCATCTTACGGATAAAGATGAAATGCTGTTGAGGGTCTCCACGATATGATGAAGATCACTGAGTTGGGAGCCAGCCTGGATCCAGACTTAGTCTTTCTAGGCCTGGGTTCCCATCATTTACGGGGCTGATGCCTTTGCACACGTGATGCAAACACCATCGACAGGCTTTCCAGGCAGAAATACATGGATGTCTGATGATAGTGTGGATTTTCCCCTAGTGCACTGCCACGTGCTTGTGAACAAAAGATTCAACAGTCAAGTGAGATGGGAAAATAGATGCATGTTATATAACGCATACCAGGATATTAAAAGCTCTAAAAAGCCCTTCAGTGAGGAATGGGATTAATGCAGTTTAACCCAGAGTCTCCAAAACTTGCCTGGCAATAGAGCCTTTCTGGTTTTGGTTTTTTCATCTAATGCCCCTTTAACAAGCCACCGGATTTGTGTTCCTCAGACCAACTCTGGAAAGGCGGAGCCAACCACCTTTCTAATTATGGCTGATGACAAAAGGAAAAATAAGGGAAGGTCATTTGTTTCTGTACGAAGAAAAAGAGATGGATCACCAGGCCCCCTCCATGCCTGTTGGCCCATCAGGAGCAGATCCTGCAGGAGTCCCCTGCCATGAGGACCACATAGAATCACTTGATGCCCTCCCAAACCCAGGGCCCTGGCAGTGGTGTGCTGAAGCTATTGCTACAGTTTCAGAAAACTTGCGATTCAGTTATGAAATCATTGTAACTTGAAACTGATGACAGTGGGAGTCTTTACAATACAGAAATCAGGAAAACAGTACAAATTGGGGCTCCACCCCTACTCATCCTGAGAACCTGCTTACCTATGTATCACTGATCCTGGGATATTTTCTGAAATTATTAGAAAACGTGCACAAGGCTGTGACAGCTGGGCGCTGGGGGTGGCCTGACACAGAAGTCCTGGCTTATCAGGGTCCCTGACCCTCCCGAATGAGAGCTGAGAACCCGAGTGAGAGCTGAGAACCCGAGTGAGAGCTGAGAATGACCATCTTCTGGCCCCAATACCCACTGAGTCTGAAAGTGCCTTCTGGCCTGCTTACCTTGATATCTGACACCAGCCAATGTCTCCAGAATCGAGCTTTGGGAGAAGACCTGCTGGGGGCATCCGGGTCCACCATCACCAGGATGTAGGCTGCATCCTGTAACACATTCACCAGAAACAAGTGTAGTGTCGCGGCTGGAATTCGGATAGGAAATCTACAAGGTGCGGACACTCCTTTTACCTCAATTCCAGCTGACAGCGGCTGACCCACCCCTGGAGCTTTCTACTCGATTCAGCCCTGTTCTTGTGACTTTCCTCTTGTGTCACATGCTGATTCTCAGAGAACTGGTCTATTAAGTAGGCAGCTTAATAGTTTGGCTTTCTCTTCATGAAGAAGAATCAAGCAAGCAAGCATAATTTACCCAGCACCTGGAAGTCCCTAGCATCATACCAGGAGCTAGGGAGGAAACAAAGGAAACAGGGCTTCTGTTCTCAAGAAGCTCACACACAGAGTTGGAGCAACCTGTCCATTAATTCAGCAAATACATTAGAGCTTAGTACATGTCAGGAGCTGTACCGATTGCAAGGAATGCTCAGATTCATTCATCCCTTCAACAAACATTTTCTGAACACCTGTTATGGGCCGGAAGCTGTTCTAGGTACTGGGAGTCCAGCAGAGAAAAAGACAGTGTGACCCATACTTTCAGGAAGATTTTACTCTAGGTAAGACACACACACACACACACACAAACACACACACACACAAACTGAACAACAAATACCAAGGAAATGCCAATGTGGGATTAGTGCTATGAACAAAATAAAATAGAGTGGGGTTGGAGGGAGTAAGAGCCTCCCTGGTGGCTCAGTGATAAAGAATCTGCCTGCCAAAACAGCAGACATGGGTTTGATCCCTGGGTTGGGAAGATCCTCTGGAGAAGGAAATGGCAACTCACTCCAGTATTGTTGCCTGGAAATCCCATAGACAGAGGAACCTGGTGGGCTATAGTCCATAGGGTCAGGAAAGAGTCAGATATGGCTTAGCAACTAAACAACAACAACAACAACATGCCCCCCTTTCTCACCTGGGGGCCTTCGTGCAATGCATGCATTGCTTAAGCCTGCAAAGAGTTGGATATGACTGAGCAACTGAACATGAGCATGGAGGGAGGAAGCTTTCTAAGAAGGGGAAAGCTTTCTAAGAAGGCCTTCTGCTTGAAGGCCTTCAGGTGGGAATGAGTGAGGGTTTAGCAACAGAAAAAGTGCCAGGTGACTAGAGGCAAGCCAGAAGGGTGGACGGGGTTGGAGAGGTGGATGGGGTTCTGACCACAGAAGGCTTTGCAGACTTGGATGAGGCGGGGGTTTTATTCCAAGTCCAGTGTAGAACCACTGGAGGGTATTTTTCAGCCAGGACAGTGATATGCTCTGGTTTACACTGTTAAAAGTAGTCTTGGTGGCTGGATGGAGAGTGAATGGTTGGCAGGAAGCCAGACAGGAGGCTACTGCAGTGGTAAATGGCAAGATGATGGCTTATGGACTAGAATGGTAGCAATGGAGACAAAAGCCAGTAGGTGGACTGGGAAAGTATTTTTAGGGAGCATCAGTGGGTCTTGCTGGTGGACTGGACAGTAGGGCAGGGAGGAGCGGGTAGGGAAAGAGAAATGGAGGAGGACTCGGGGTTTTGGCTTGGGCAACTGGATGAACAGAGCCATTTAAGGTCATGGAGAAGACTTGCAGAGGAGACTGCTTGAAGGGGGATCCTGAGGGTTCTGTTTTGGACATGTTACATTTGAAACGCCTCTTGAAGTCAAACAAGTATCTAAGTCAGAGTTAAGAGTTTAGAGGAGAGGTCAGGATGGATATATGAATTTTGAAGTCACTGAATCCCAAAGACTGAAGATGGCCCTTAAATTCCTCATAGAATAATGAGATGATTCATGGAGAGATTAGACTTGGGGAAGAAAAGAGGTCTCATGAGTAAACTCTAGAACATACTAACACTGAGAGGAGAGGAGGATCTAGCAAAGGAGACTGTAGCCAGGAAGACAAGGAACCACCTGAAATGAAGGTATCATGAAGGCTGACACAGAAAACGAGTCGAGGAGGAGGAACTGATCAGCTGTGTTGAATGCTGCTGAAAGGCAGAGCAAGACAAGGACACAGATGTGGCAACGTGACTTGACAACATGGAGATCTCTGTTTTCTTGACAAGACCAGTGTCAGTGGAGCAGAAAGGACGATGTTTGATTGGAAGAAGTGGTGAAGAGATGGGAGGTGAGGAACTGAAGCTAGTTTTTAAAGATGATGAAAAGAGAAACCGTAGTGTGAAGGACAGCTGAGATGCAAAGTGTCTGTTACTAAATGGGAAGAAAGAGTCAAGAGATTTATTTCTTTTTAAATTTTTAAAGAGAAGGATGACAGTGAGGCGTGTCTGCAGACTGATGGAAGTGATCCAGTGGCGAGGGAGGCATAGATGTCAGAGAGAAGAAAGGGGTTTATTGCAAGAGCCAAGACTCTGGGAAGGTGGGAGGGGACAGGATCCAGAGCAAAAGTGTAGGACCTAGACTTTGATCGGTGGAAGATACAGGTTCAGATGTTAGGGCATGAGAGATGTGGTGAGGAATGAGGAAATTGGATTCTGGTTACTTTTATTTTCTCAGTGAATCAGAGGCAAGATCATCAGTGAAGAGGGATTATAGAAAGTTTGGGAACAGAGAAGCTGTGAAGTAGTCATTTGGGGAGGCGAGAAATTGAGTATACCATAGGTATGTAGTAAGATTGTGTGTGTGTGCGTGTGTGTGCTGAATCATTTCAGTCATGTCTGAATCTTTGGGACCCCATGGATTGTAGCCTGCCAGGCTCCTCTGTCCATGGGGATTCTCCAGGCAAGAATACTGGAGTGGGTTGCCATGCCTTCCTCCAGGGGATCTTCCTGACCCAGGGATCAAACCCACGTCTCTTTACATCTCATGCATTGGCAGGTGGCTTCTTTACCATTAGCACCACCTGGGAAGTCTTCAGTCTACACAAGGTATCTAAAATAGTCAAGCTCATAGAAGCAGAAAGCAGAAAGGTGGTGGCCAGGGGCAGAGGGAAGAGGGAAATGGGGGGTTGCTGTTCAATAGGTGCAAAGTATGAATTACATGAGATGAAAAGTGCTAGAGGTCCATTGTACAAGTCTGTGCCTGTGGTTGATGACACTATATTGTACACTTCAAAATCTGTTCAGAGTGTAGATCGCATGTTCTTACCGCAAAAAAAAAAAAAAAAAAAAAAAATTAAAATTAAAACAGAAAGGAGATTCCCTGGAGGTCCAGGGGTTAAGACTTGGCACTTTTCCTGCCAGGGGCTCCAGTTTGATCACTTGTCAGGGAACTAAGATCCCACAAGCTGTGTAATCCAGCCAAAATGAAATAAAATAGAAAGTAATCCCACTTGAAGAAAGCAGGATGGAATCGACACCCCTATCAAGCATTCTGCAAATCCCAGACCTGGACAATACGCCCTGCTGGTGAGGCTGTGGGGAAACTTCCTACATTTCCATGGGAATGCAAAAATGAGGCCAATTTATCCTTTGACTCAGCAACCCCATTTCTGTACTATTTTCCCCAAAAGATAGCTTGCACATTTATGAAATGACTTTTGTAGAAGGTATTCATTGCAGCCATGTTTATAATAGCAAAAGTTGGAAATGATGCAAGCGTCCATCAGCTGGGGATTGGTTAATAAACACTGATACACACTCACAACGGAATACTTTATAGCTGGGAAAAAAATTGAAGATCTCTCAGATTTGGTCTGAAAGATTCTCTAAGATAAATGAGTGAAAAAAGCAAGGTGCAGAACAGTTTAATCTAGCACCTTACTTTTACATAAGAAAGAAAAAATAAACTATTTCTTCACATTGGTTTGTATTTGCATAAACAAACTCTGGAAAGATACTTAAAAAAAAAAAGATGTGGGTGGTGGTGGGATATGGGTGGATGGAACAGAGGTAGGATGGAAATCTCTCTGATGTGCTTATTCTTTCATTTCGATTTTTGAGCCATGTGAATGTATTACCTGCTAAAAATAAACTGAAAAGATAAAATCAAAATGAAATGTATAGTAATCATATAGTATTATCTTAGAGATGTTAGTTCTCATCTCCCTCTATCTGGCTGAGAGGTAAATAGGTATGGCTTTGTCTTTATGGTAGGGAGAGCTCAGGGAATCCCCACTGCATATTTGGAGGTCAGTTAGGTGCAGGGCAGATCAGCATCCCGGGCTCTGAAGAGAGACACCAGAAGCCTTGTCAACAGATCACATGCTCTGGCATGATCATGACAACACAGAAGGAGCATTAGATCTGTGCTTGTCCAAGTGAGGTTTTTACACAGCTGTATTGAAGTATAATTTTCCTAACACAAACTTCACCCCTTTAAAGTACAGATTGCAACAGTTTTTAGTAAATTAATAGAGTGGTGCAATCATCACTACATTTAGGACATTTTCATCACCCCCCAAACAATCCCGGTGCCGTTTGCAATCACTACCTGTGTCTGCCTCTATCTTCAGCCAACCTCCAATCCATTTCCTGTCCCTATAATCTCCGTTTTGCCTTTCGTGGACATTTTGGATAAGTGGAATCATAGAATATGTGGTCTTTTGTGCCTGGCTTATTTCACTCAGCATAACATTTTTGCATGTAGCATATATCAACAGGTTATCCCTTTCAGTTGCCAAATAGTATTCCATTGATTGGATATTAGTATGCATTTCGTTTATCCACTTTGTGGACATTTGTGTTGTTTCTACTTTGGGACTATTATGAATCAAGCTGATATGAACATTTGCTGCAGGTCTTTGTGTGGTATTTGTTTTCAGCTCTCTTGGGAAAATACCTACAGTGGAATTGCTAGGACATATGGTAAATTTATGTTTAATATTAAAAAAAAACTGCCAAACTGTTTTCTAAAGTGGTCTCACCATTTTGCAATTCCACCAGGAGTATACAAAGGTTCCAGTTTCTCCACATCCTCACCAACACTTGTTATCATCCGTCTGTCTGATTGTAGCCATTCTAGCAAGTGTAAAGTAGCATTGCACTGAGTTTTTTGTTTATATTTCCCTAATGACAGTGTGTTAGTTGCGCAGTCATGTCTGACTTTGAAACTCCATAGACTATAGCCTGCCAGGTTCCTCTGTCCGTGGAATTCTCCAGGCAAGAATACTGAAGTCGGTAACCATGCCCTTCTCCAGGGGGATCTTCCCGACCCAGGGATCAAACATGGGTCTCCTGAATCAAAGTCAGATTCTTTACCTGACTAGTGACGTTGAGCATCTTTTCATGTCTTAATTGACTATCTGTATGTCTTCTTTGGAGAAATGACTGTATAAATCTTTTGCCCCTTTAAAATGTATCTTCTTATTGTTCTAGAAGGAATTTTAGTAGTTGTATCCCTATTGAGAGTTATGGAAAATGTGAGCGGTGGGGAGAATGGAAAGGAAGGAAAGAAGGTGGCCAGAGCTGGATTTACCTCATCCTTGAACCACTGGCTTCTGCCCTCAACCATCATCTGTACTTGGGGCTGTCTTCTTCCTGTAGCTCATCATGACTCTGATTATTCCAGTAGGGAGATATCAACCCCAGGGATAGCCACCAACTCAGGCGAGCAGACAGCACCCATGGACACTCCACCCCCAGGCTCTCGGGCCACAGCCCCACTGGCCTCCTTCAGGGACACTGTTGAGCCCTAATCTCCCTGCCTGCCATCCAGATCTTTTCAAAGACCACCCCTTCCCCACTATCTCCTTCCCAGCCCTTGGTCCTCACCACACCATCATGTCCCAGATGCTCTTTTCCCTTTTCCTTGGAGTCAAGGAAAAGAGTTCCTCTGTTCTCCCTCCACCTCCAAACCCTTCCACTCTGCCCTCTGGAAATGCCGCTGACTAACAAGCCACGTCATCCTCTGTCTCTCCGTAAATTGCTCTACTTTCTTGCCTTTGCCTGCCTTTCCCCTCAGGGCCTCTTCCCTTGGCGCCCTCCAGTGTTGGCATGTGTTCCCTCGTGCCCCTTAAACCCCAGGAGTTGTCCTTGCTCCCTGTTGCCACATCTGTGTCCGCACAAGACTTGGAGAAGGGAATGGCAACCCACTCCAGTATTCTTGCCTGGAGAATCCCATGGACAGAGGTGCCTGGCAGGCTACAGTCCATGGGGTCGCAAACAGTCAGACATGACTAAGGGACTAACACTTCACTTCCCCACAAGACTAAGACCTTCTTGAGTGTGTGGATTGTGTCTGTTTCTGCTTACCTCTATACCTGCACAGATTACAGGGTCCTGCACGTAGAAGACACTCAATAAATATCTTTGAATGAGTAATTGAAATGATGATTGCACTTGGCCCAAGGGGTTCAGTTGTTCACCCATTCATTCATTCCACAAGCACTGACTAAGCCCTTATCATGCATTAAGCACCATGAGAGGGGCTGCTGAGGCTAAGAAATGAGATAGACGTGGCCACTACCTTTGAGGAGACAGTAGCCTAGTGGGGAGCTAGATATACATGCAAAGAATCTGAGCACCCTTGGGGCTCTCAGCAGGCACACTGCTGAGCCTGCAGAAGCAAACTGGAGGAGGTTATCAACTCTGCCGTGGGGTGACTGAATAAAGCCTCACAGAGAATGGCACCTCTGAGCTGGCTCCTGAGGAATGGAAGTCTGCCCAGGATGGAAGGCCACACCAGGCAAAGGAAGCAGCGTGTACAAAGCCATGGAGACATGAAAGGCAATAGCAAGTCATTCTGTGTCTGAGCACGGAGTCCCCAAGAGAACAGTTCTCTGTCTGAGGGACAGAGAACTAGCAGGGCAGTGGAGGGGGCCAGAGGGGGTTGACAGTGCAGATGGGCCAGGTCCTATATGCCAAGGAGGCTTGTGAATGGGGGTGTAGGGGTGACTTAGAGACAGATGGTGGGGTGAGGGGTGGATCCTAGTGGGTACAGCACCATCCAAGAGGGCTGATTAGGCTGATTCATGTGAGGGATGGGCCACAGCATGGCACAAGAGTGGTCATTCCCAGAGGCAGGCCAGCGTGCCATAACTTTTGGAATTCAGAGATGCCCAGGCAGAGGGGCCTTCTTGATGTGCAGGGGTGCTCTGGGGTCTCTGAGGACCCCTCTTTCCCCCTCGCCATTTGAGGAATCTGTGCCTGCCTGCCTGTCCCAGAGAGGAGGATTGGAAAGTATTCTTTGGACAGAATATGATAGGATTTCAGTAGATAGTCCTGAGTCCTAGAAATGCCACGAAGGTGGAGCCAATATTAATCACATCTTTTATTTTCTGATGCTTTGACCTGTGGCGCCTTGCTGTCCCTAGAGAGGCTGTTGGTTCCCAGAGACAGTACACACATAACTGAGAGCAGGCTCTTCAAGTGCAAATCTACTAATTCAGAGCCTACATCCTCTCCTTTATTGGGCTGAGCCACTATCCTTCAGGCCTATTCATCTGGGGGTCAGCTTCCAGACAACCAGAGGCAACTCCTCTGCTTCAGGGTCGACCAGAATTTTCCAAACCAGCCAGTCCCGAGCATGTCTACCCTGCTTATCCTCCCTTGTCAATTTTGTCTTTTGCCACAAAAATCACTATAATAAGCATTCTCACCCATGCTTTCTCCTGTTCCCTCTGCCTCCTGATGGACCTTAGGGCTTCCCCGTGTGGCCCTGTGTGGTGAGTTGTGACTCTAGGGACATGTGAGTATAATCTGGTCCTTTCATGACCACTGTTTCCATCTGCGTATCTTATCCTAGCCAATGAAAACAAATCCCAGGGGACTTCCTTGGTGGTCCAGTGGCTAAGACTCTGCACTGCCAGCACTGGGATTCAATCCCTGCTTGGGGAACTGGATCCCACATGCCACAACTAAGATCCTGCATGCTGTAACCAAAATAAGTAAATCTCGAATGCCTCAACAAAGATCAAAGGTCCCATGTGCTGCAGCTAAGATCTGGGGCAGCCAAATGAATAAATAAATAAATGAATAAATAAATATATATATATATTTTTAAAATCTCATAAGCTGCAACTAAAGATTCTGCATACCGCAACTAAGACCTGGCACAGCCAAATAAATAAATTAATATTCAACAAACAAACCGACAAACCCCAGGTACATTTTAGAGTGGGGCCCTTGACTCCTTGTGACTCAGATATCCACCAAGGCCATTTGAAGACTATAGGAAACTGGGGAGTAGCTAGCATTGCATTTTCCTCATTTTCTGATATGATTATGTCTGTGGCTTTGGGCTTCCCTGGTGGCTGTGATGGTAAAGAATCCTCCTGTCATGCAGGAGACCTGGGTTCTATCCCTGGGTTGGGAAGATCCCCTGGAGAAAGGAATGGTTACATTCCAGTCTTCTGGCTTGGGGAATTCCATGGACTATGCCATGGGGTTGCAAAGAGTCGGACACAACTGAGCGACTTTCATTCATTATGTCTGTGGCTTGTGGCCTACAGCCCTCACTTGTCCTAGAATGAAGGACTGAGCTGATCTGATAAGGTTAAGGGTTCACAGTCAAGTTGAATGGGATTTTCCAAACTGCCAAGGTGGATCCGTGGCCTGAGGGAGAGAGGCCCCGGCATTAGCGTCAATGTGGAAGTTTCCCAGGTGACACTGATGTAGAGTTAAAGGTGAGAACCGTAGCCCTGAAATCTGGTTCCCCCAAGTCCTTGACCAAATCAGTCACTGACTGAAAGAAACCCAGATTTCCCTCCTTCTCCTTGGTGTACTCTCAAGGAAGACCACGTGCCCTCTCTATGCAGAGGGCGGGCTTCCCCTGATCCTGGCCGGGGTCCCTGGTGCCTGGGGCCCTGGAGACTGAGGGGCTGGAGCGCCGAATCGAGAAGCTGAAGTCACAAACACGAGTCTCCTACTATTCATTATGAGGTTGGTTGGAGTACAAATATAGCCTATGGTGGGTTGGTTGTGTTTGAACCTCCTCCACACAGTTCTGTATGGGAAATCTAGTTAAGAGCCTTCTTCCTGGGGGAGGTTGAGTGTAACAGCTGTTCCTCACCAGGGCTGATGGGCTCACCAGGATACAGCCTGGGAGTTGCCCCTTGAGCCTAAAGCCTTTCATCCCTGAGGACCAACTCACATCTCAGGCTGGCATCCAGAAGAACAACATTTCTGTCTAGAGGTGCTGACAAAGAAACTTCCCGGACGGTGTGGACAGAGGCGCATGCACCTTGGAGCTGGGGTTCATGCCATGCTTTGACACATTCGGGAGGAGGTGTTGTGTAGTCACTGTGGATCAGCTGTCCTTCTTCCTTGCCCCCTCTACTACAGAGGCTGGAAAGCTGTAATACTGGATCCCTTAGCTTCTCCTGCTGGAAAGCTGTAATACTGGATCCCTTAGCTTCTCCTGCTGGAAAGCTGTAATACTGGATCCCTTAGCTTCTCCTGCACCAAGGGAGCATGTTCTGGCCAGGAAGAGGTAGAAGGAAGTCCCTGGAAAGGGATCTCTTCCTGAAAAAAAGGCAAAGACTTACTAAGAGAAGACCCTTATTGCCTTTCCCCCTTTCCCCCTTTCCTTCTTCCTGCCTGAAATGTAGATGTGATGTTGTATGTGTAGCAGCTCTTCTGTGGCCAGGAGGGGACAAACATGAGGTTACTTCAACCTATAGGCTCAAGATGACAAAGTAGAGAGACAGAAAGAACTTGGGTCCCTGAGCTGCTGAATCAGCCCACGATTGCCAATCCCTAGATCTCCTGTTGAGCAAAACAAATAAACCCTGTAAGTTCACATGGTATGAATTTTTCTTCTTTGTTCCTAAACACATTCCTACCTGACATGCACATCAGTTGTTGGTACTGGTTTTGGTAAGTGAGTGTCAGAGGCTGAATTTCAGAGAGGCATCCTGATGTTGCGAAAAGATTACTCAAGTAAATGATAGAGGACAAAGATTGTAGCCCCAGGCGTTGCTTGCACATGCTGTGCGTTTGGAGGTAAGTCATTTATGCACACCAAGGTGCAGTTTATGGATCTGCAAAATGGCAATAATATGTGTCGCACACCATGGGGTTATTCTAAAAATAAAATGAGTTAAAGGTATGAAAGTATTTTTAAGACCGTGAAGTCAACGTCCATGGGTCAAGTTTTGTTATTGTGAACAAAAGGTCTCAGAGTTTGTTCTCAGTGGCCCCTGGAGTGGCAGTTACCCTGACAGCTAGAAGACTGCCTCCTCAAGGCCTGTCTCCAACTGTCTGCAGACAGAGCGGCTGAGCTCTCCGCATACCTAGCTCTGGACGGGGACGCTAGTGCGTATAGAGACAACTGTTCCTTCTAACTCTCCCTCTTTTTGTGTTCCCAAGGGGACTAAGTTTGCCTGGGAGTGGGACAGATTACAGAACCCTGGAATGCAGCAGGAAATGGGCCAAGTTTCCTTAAGCAAATCTAGCCAGCAAACATCTAACAAATTCATGGTGCTCCCAGCAGTGGGTGTCCCTCACTCACCAGGTTGGGGGGATGCGACTCATTCAAGCACAGCTCAGATTGTTAGAAAGGGCTCATGGAGCCAAAAACTGCCCTTAAAACTCACAGCTATTCTTCCTTCTGGCATGAAATGAGTCCTGTATTTCTTGTACATGGCTGCCCTTCAGACATTTGAAGGCAAGGATCACAGTCTCACAATGACCTCTTGTTCAGGCTGAAGGGCCCTGTTTCCTCAGCTACCTGGGGCTGTACCCCACACTGAGTCTACAGAGATGCCCTTGGATGCTTCACAAAACACCACGAGAGACAGACATGTAAACAGCTACATTACACCAGGGCAGGCTGGGATACACACTTACACAAAGGGCTCTGGCAACACAGAACAGGGAACCAAGCATGTCGAGGCCCAGTGGGGTGGTGGTGAGAAGGTCAGTCTTCACAGAGAAGGCGGCAGTTAGTGAGGGAAAAGAAAGGATGATTTACAGCAGCCGAATGTGGAGATGGGAGGTGGCGAGTGAAATGGGTCCAAGTAGCTCAGATGGTAAAGAGTCTGCCCGCAATGCAGGAGACCCGGGTTTGATCCCTGGGTTGGGAAGATCTCCTGGAGAAGGAAATGGTAACCCACTCCAGTACTATTGCCTGGAAAATTCCATGGATGAAGGAGCCTGGTGGGCTACAGTTCATGGGGTCACAAAGAGTTGGACATGACTGAGTGACTTCACTTTCTTTCTTTCAGTTAAGACCATGGGCTTCCCAGGGGGAACTAGCAGTAAAGAACCTGTCTGCCAATGCTAGAGATGTAAGAGACACAGGTTCAATCCCTGAGTAGGGAAGATTCCCTGGAGGAGGGCCTGGCAACTCATTCCAGTATTCTTTCTTGGAGAATCCCATGGACAGAAGAGCCTGGTGGGCTACAGTCCATAGGGTCGCCGAAAGTCAGACATGACTGAAGTGGCTTAGCATGCACGCAGATGGTTAAGGCCATAATTTGCTGTGGCCAGAGTCACATGACTAGGAACAAGGGGCCACTGGAGGGAACATCTGCTAAACAGAGATTATTGTTCTGAGTCTACAGATGGGAAAATGAAGTTCAGAAAGATTAAGCGCATCTGTCTGAGGAAGTATGTTTTAGCCATGTGACTTCTACTCATGGCTGTGTGGCCTTGGGTAGGTTGCCTAAACTCTCTGGGCTTTATCTCTAAAAGAGAGATCGCAATAATCACAGTGATTTTCTCTTGGATTGCTATGCACATTAAGTGAGTTAAATGGCCCAGAATAGTACCTGGCACAAATTAATCGACCAATAAATGCCAGTCATTGTGAGCCATGGAATGGTTTTTCTGGGATTTAAAACCATCTCCCTCGCCTCCCAATTCTACCCTCTTTTCCCTGTGCAAAAGGGCAGGCACAGGTCTGGAGGAAGAGGAACAGATTTGATGTTGACTTTTATTCATAACAGTACGGTATTTGTTTGCATGTTGCAGATTCCTCTGCACCTAGGTCTCTGGACGCTTGTGTAATTTAAAACATACATACTACAAAGATGTGCTTGTTGGCAACGCGTTCTGGCATCTCTGAATCAAGGGCCTTCTGCCACTGTGCTGCCCAGGCCTCTGGGGATGGCAGTCCCTCCACAGCATCTGCCCGCAGAAGATGGCTGGGGGAGGGGAGGCGCATGGGATCCTGGTGCTGTGCCGAGTGGCGAGTTCAAATCCTGGCCAGTTCACTACACTCTACCCATTGACCAAAGCCCCCACTGTGGTCTGACACTTTTCTGTCTTTGTAAAGCTGAGGGACTTATTTGAATTTCAAAGCCTCACACGCAGCGAAGCAAGAACAGAGATCCCTGCCTGTTGAGTGATGAATTGAGATATTATCTGAGCTGCCTGGGTGGGAGGGTGGGAGGGAGAGAGGGGAACTGAAGGGAGGGAATGAGAAGGAGGGCTCACAAGCAATACCGAGCAGGTGGCTCGTTTCTTCAATCAAACTGGTTCCCGGACGACCATATTCATCTCCAAAGCCACATTCACCTACATCCTGCTTACCAGTTCCTCCTCTGACTTGCCTGTTTCTCTATGAATGGCCCTGACATTTTGTCAGCCACCAAATGAAAAAGATGAATCATCTTTTGCCTCTTCCTTCTCTGACCATGCCCCATTCTTTCTGATTTCTAAGCTTAGGTTCTCTCTAGAACCCAGGCTCACTTTTCCTCCTTCTCTCTGACACCCTTGGGTAAGGTCTGAACTAGCTTTTTTTTTTTTTTTTCCTCAAAGGTTCAGTGAGGCAAGGATTTGATTGACTGATTGATTTTTTTGGCCACCCCAGCCATGTGGGATCCTAGTTGCCTGACCAGGGATCAAACCCACGGCCCCTGCCCTTGAAGTACGGAGTCACTTGGCCACTAGGGAAGTCCCTGAAATTAGCTCTTGCCTCTACTATTTCAATAGTCTCTTAACTGGCCCTCTTCCCTCTCTGTCTCCCTTCCTACTCATGCACTGCTGGCTTGTACTAGAGTAAGCCAGTGCTGACTTGGTAGACCAGTTCTTTGGAAAACAAACAAACAGCCCAACAAAAGCAAGCCCTGGCTTGCAGCTCTTGCCCATTTCCATGGTAAATATTCACACCATGGCCCATCCAAGCTGCCAAAATGAGACTGGAAAGAGGAGCACAGAGTTGGCTCTGGCCAGCACACATCTGTCTACAGAACAGCTTGCCACGGACTTATGACTTCAACACAAACTCCCCACCCTGGCATCAGACCTTTGATTGCTTGCTGTCAGTCATCCTGCCCAGCTGATCCCACCATGGCCAGACAGGGTACACAAACTGGGCACATTCCCCATCTCCTATGCGATTCCCCTTCCCTACTTTTGTACCTTTATCTGTACTGTTCTCTCTGTTGTTTTTTAGTCGCTCAATCGTGTCAAATTCTTTTGCAATCCCATGGACTGTAGCCCACCAGGCTCCTCTGTCCATGGAATTCTCCAGGCAAGAATTCTGGAGCGGGGTTGTCATTTGCCTCTCCAGGGCATCTTCCTGACCCAGGGATTGAATGGCGTCTCTTGCTTGACAGGCAAATTCTTTGCCACCAGTCTCTCTGCTCATTGGAAAATCCTTTCCTTTCTTTAAGACATACCTCAAATACTACCTAACTCCTCTGTGAAGACTTCTGAACCTCTTGAACCAGAGATGATGTCCTTCCTATTTGAACCCCGAGAACATATTTTGTTTGTACCTTGGTGGGGTGCTTGTCAACATCTGTTATGTATCTAGTTATCCTCAGGCGGAAATCTCTTAGTCTTTCTTATTAGAGTATGATTTTCTTTTTCTTGTTTTAAAAATAATTATTTATTTTTATTTTTGGCTGCATCAGGTCTTAGTTGCAGCATGCGGGCTTAGTTGCCCAGAGACACGTGGGGTCTTAGTTCCCTGACCAGGGATTGAAGGCGCAACCCCTTGGCAGATTCTTAACCACTGGATCACCAGGGAAGTCCCTCAGAGGGTGATTTTTTTGAAGGTGGGGACTATGATTTCTTTGTTTTTCCTGAAGCGCCTGGCATACGTTTTTGCACATATAGGAGATGCTTAAGAAATATCGGTTGAAGCAAAGTGACCCATTTCCTCTGTCAGGATAAGACATTGGTTTATTTTCCATGTTCTAGAAGGGGGAAGAGGTTTCTGGTCCAGAGATGGACAAGCCCTTTGTACTACTAGCTCTGATGCTGTATTGCTTACCATAGAGCCTTGCCTTTGTCTTTCGGGCCTCTGCCTGGGGGAGCCAGGCCTCCCACTCATCCACTGGCCCCTAGGAAATCAAGATCAGCTCAGCCGGACTGAATGTTTCCGTCCAAGAGACTGAAGTAAAGGGCTGGTTAGATTGGCTTGTGGGTGAGACCAGAGAGTTCAGAGTTTGCCTGAAAGCTGGGCCTGGACCTCGGCCCAGGTTGAAGCTAAACAGGGCCAATTGTGCTCTGCCTGGTGCAGAGCGGGAGCTTGGCCTCCCCTTCTCTCGGCCGGAGCCGCTGCCGCCATCAAAGCCCCTGGTGTGAAGGAATTCGAGTTCTAACTTTAGGTGGCTACGTGGCTGATGGCTGTGTTTGTGAATATCTCATTTCTACTTTGGTGGCCCAGCTGGTGGGAACAGAACGGGTAGTCATGGGACTGTCATCGTGTGCTGCCCAGGTTAACATGTAGCATTTCTATTACTATTAACAGACTTTCTGCTCCTCACTCCATCTGTTCTCTGAAATAATTGCAGTTGTACAGACCATGCCTTCGCTACAGGCAAGCTCTGGGGAAGAGGATAGTGCTTTTATGAGAGGAAAAAAAAAAGTGTTAAAAAATAACAGCAAACATGAAAAGAGAAGTGGGAATGAACGGACAGCAGGTTTCCAATTTCTTGTGGATTCCGGCCTGCAAAGGTGGCGTTTTCGCACTTGCTCTGGGTGACCAAGCCCAGATGGGGGTGAGTGGCTGGGCTGATGGCTCAGGCTTTGGGAGGTGCTGTGGTTTCATCAGAGATTTGGCCCCCATTGAGGTGGTGGCCCCTTGGACAGGCGACCCAACGAGGGGGTGCTAGGGAGGGGTGGGGCCCCTAGGAACCTGCAGCTGGGGCATTTTGATGGTTCGGCATGTCCTGTGCACGGGCACTGGAAGGTATCAAGGCCTGGAGGAAAAAGGCTAGAGTGGAGAAGGGTGGGTGAGGAGGTGGAGGTTTTGAGCCGATGGCTGGTTCTCTCTGGGCCTTGGTTACTCCATGTACAAAATGGAAGGGATGATTTTAATGACCTCCTTCCTTGAAGGGCTATCAGGAGAACGAGCGGATTATACAAAATGTCAACAATTCTTCTGAAAGAGGGTTTAACTACAAAGGACAATTAAGACGTGGTATATGAAATAGAATAACTATTGGGTTGGCCAGAAAGTTCATTTGGGTGAATAGCAGAGGGACTCAACACACATGTATCCATTCTCCCCCTAACTCCCCTCCCATCCAGGCTGCCGCATAACATTGAACAGAGTTCCATTTGCTATACAATAGGTCTTTGTTGGTTATCCATTTTGAATATAGCAGTGTTATATATGACCTTCCCAAACTCCCTAACTATCCCTTCCCCTCATCCTTCCCCTGGCAACCATAAATTCATTCTCTAAGCCTATGGGTCTCTTTCTGTTTTGTAAATAAGTTTATTTGTATCATTTCTTTTTACATTCCACCCATTGTTAATCAGAGAAGGCAATGGCACCCCACTCCAGTACTCTTGCCTGGAAAATCCCATGGATGGAGGAGCCTGGAAGGCTGCAGGCCATGGGGTCGCTGAGGGTCAGACACGACTGAACGACTTCACTTTCACTTTTCACTTTCATGCATTGGAGAAGGAAACGGCAACCCACTCCAGTGTTCTTGCCTGGAGAATCCCAGAGACGGGGGAGCCTGGTGGGCTGCTGTCTATGGGGTCGCACAGAGTCAGACATGACTGAAGTGACTTAGCAGCAGCAGCAGCATTGTTAATCGGCTATTCCCCAACACAAAATAAAAAAAGTTTGCAGGTTTCTTTTTTTAAAGTTCATTCAGGGTTTTCTGTAGGTTGTTATGAAAAACCTGAACAAATCTTTTGGCCAACCCAATATTAAAAGTGCAAATGCACTACTTGTGGATTCAAAGCCTCTGATTTGGAAGGCTGTGTGTGGGGTTTTCATCTTTTCACAGGGTACAGAACAAGGCACGTCTATGAGGACAACGACTGGTTGGGTCTTTGTTCCCATGTCTGTCTTTTCACTACCCAGCTCGTCCATGTGGGGGCCCAGCATGGAGTGTCACGTCACACTCTGTGAAACTGAAAATGGCACCCTGACCCCCTAGACTAAGCCCCCACTGGAATGGCCAAGAAGAAGGCACTGCTGAGCTTCTGAAAGGGTGAACTGGGCAGTGAAAGGAGACAGTGAATGAAGGGAATACAGCCATGTGATTTCCAAGTCTTCTCACAATTCTGAGAAGTATTTTCATTGAAAAGAAACCCAAGGACTATGACTGGTCAACTGCAAGTAAGACATGAATTGGGGAAAAGAATTTTTTTTTCGCTGGATTCTATACTCCAAATCCATAAAATGATTTTTTTTTTTAATTGTGGAAAGGCTTGAGGTGGAGATTCAGAGGGAGCATCTTCTGACAATGATGCTAGTCTAAAATATTTTTCAGGTATTGAATAGATTCGAACTTTCTCACTTCACATCACCCTCAGAATGGATCAGCATATTCTAAATCTACTTTAGAACTAGACCCAGTGAGTCAGAGATTGTTGGGCCTTTATTTAAGGTTTTTCAAAACATGTGCAGGTATACTCAGTCGTGTGCGACTCTTTGCAATCCAGTGATCTACAGTCCACCAGGCTCCTCTGTCCATGGCATTTCTCAGGCAAGAATACTGGAGTGGGTTGCCATTTCCTTTTCCAGGGGATCTTCCCAACCCAGAGATCGAACCTGGGTCTCCTGCACTGGCAAGCAGATTCTTTACCATCTGAGCCATCAGGGAAGTCCCAAGGTGTGGATGAAATGTGACCTCATATGCTGGGGAAGAGGATGTCCTCAAAGTAGCTAGCTCTTTTAATATAAGAGAATATTAAGAAACTGGGAAGGGAAGAGTTTTGAGCTATTTCTGCCACAGACTTGTTTGGAAAGAATGTGAATCAGTTCCTTGAGGAACGGGTAAGTGTGCATGGTAAGTCACCTCAGTCGTGTCTGACGCTTTGCAACCCCATGGACTGTAGCCCACCAGGCTCCTCTTTCCATGGTATTCTTCAGGCAAGAATACTGGAGTGGGTTTCCATGCCCTCCTCCAGGGATCTTCCCGACCCAGGGATCAAACCAATGTCTCTTGCATCTCCTGCATCGGCAGGCGGGTTCTTTACCACCAGCGCCACTTAGTTACACTATATTAGTTTATGGTGTGCTTGTCTCCCACCGTCATCTTACAAACCCCCCCAGGCTGGGGACTGGCAGTTGGCTCCCACTGCCCTTTACATACATGAGATGTGCAGTGATGCAGAATACATGAGCGAAATATATGACTAATGGTTCAAACAGCAAAGAAATTTACCAACTAGATGCCTTTCCAGAAAAAGTAAACCCTGGATGTACAAACTGATATAACTGGTAATAAAAGATTATCAAACAAATTATAGCTATCCTTAACTGAAGCCTTACCACTCCAAATCCCTTGCTTTGTTTAACTCCACAGCCAACATATGGAGTCAGTACTATTATTCTTGTTTAAAGATGAGAAAACTGAGGCTTAGGGAAATGGGGTAGCTTGCCCAAGGACACATTATTAGTAAGTGACAAAGGCAAAAACCAAACCCTGTATGATTCCAAAGCTGGGGCTCTGAAGCTTTCTGTTCTACTGCCCTTTGAGGGAAAGAAATGGGATTTCTATAAAGTGCAATCATGCCTCTTTAGTCTCTTACAGTTCTTTGAGGGGGCACAAAAATTAGTAGGAAGGAAAATTGTATTTAGTCTTTCAAAAGCTTTTGACAAGGTTGCTTTCAAAATCAAAAACCTTTGGTGCCAAATATTTTGTCATTGATAGGGAGCAGCTTAGAGACAGCCACAAACAAAGCCATGAAAGGATCTCTTTTTCCGTTCACATTCACGTCTCAATTAAATTCTTTGGGGGCTCAATTCTAGGCCTTGTATTCTGCACCTTTACATGACTTGTATGGGAGAGAAAGT
Source organism: Ovis aries (assembly GCF_016772045.2). Classification (NCBI taxonomy): domain Eukaryota; kingdom Metazoa; phylum Chordata; class Mammalia; order Artiodactyla; family Bovidae; genus Ovis; species Ovis aries. The sequence continues at coordinate 42,794,465 of NC_056055.1, read as the reverse complement.
GTGCAATAAAACTCCCAGGCCATCAGATGATCAGGAAATCCTTGGGCAGCTGGAAATGCCGCCGGATGGGGACAAATCCAGGCTGACCATGGGAGGCTATACGAGGGCAGAAATATGGGTGCATGCGTTCCTGGGAAGGTCCAGGCCAGCCTGAGGCCTGGGCAGAAAAAATCCTGGGTACTTCTGGAAGGACAGCTCAGAAAAGGATATCATACTTGCTACAGACTGGTCCCTAGAGACCTGCTGTGACCCAGAACAACAACAAAGGTCAGGCTTAACTAGAAGGTGTGAGGCATGCCTGCACAATCAATCGTGTCTGACTCTTTGTCACGCCATGGACTGTAGCCCGCCAGGCTCCTCTGTCCATGGGCATTTTCCAGGCCAGAAAACTGGGGTGGGTTGCCATTTCCTACTCCAGGGGGTCTTGGAAATGTGCATAAATTAGCGCTGTGCTTTGGGGCAGAGCCATTATATACCCACATGGGGGCGCTGTCCTCAGTTTTGAGTGCTGCAGAAAGGGGCCACCATAATGGTCCAATACAAGGCATGAGAGTCGGAGAGGCCAGGGGAGGGCAGGAGAAGAAACGAGCAAAGTGTTTCAAATGACTAAGACTACAAATGTCCAAACACAGTCTTGGTCACCAAATCCTAGAAGGCGAAACGAGGCAAAATTCAAAGAAAGCAATTCTTTGTCAAGAGCTCTTGACCAAGTAAAGCAATTGCTAACTTACACACTGAGTGTTGAACTCATCTACCTCATTATCCAAGAGGTGAGAAAGGTTGAACACACAAATTACTCTTGAAAAGGTGTGGAGAAACCTGTGGGCTATGGCTTTACAATGGCTTCTTGGGTAGACTGTGACTTAAGGACAAGATCTTTAAGTCCCAGTGGGAGAGAGGAGAACTGGGAGTGTTCAGAGTCTCTGGGGGCAGAGTCCAGAGGTGACATGCCCAGAGGGTGATTTGTTTCCACCCAGGGTGCCACTTCTGATGTTCTTTTGGGGTTGAAGGAGGTCAGAAATGTTATGCCTATATTCTGAGTAGACTGAGTATGGTTTACAAAAAGTCATTCCTGAGACCTCCCTGGTGGTCCAGTGCTCCCAATGCAGGGGGCCAGGGTTTGAACCCTGGTCAGGGAAGTAGATCCCACATGCTGCCGAAGATCCTGTGTGCAGCAGCTAAGGTCTGGTGCAGCCAAATAAATACGTATATATATTTTTAAGTCATTCTTGGTTTCTACAGTTATATAAGCCCTGCTTTTCAGGTGTCAACAGGGGGAGCCTTAAAAATCTGGGGATTGTGTGCGTGATGCTTTGGAATGCTACTATGATAAAGTGGAAGGGGGTGGCTCAGTCATCAGACCAGGACCCCAGTAATTCTCCAGAGCCAGAGGAAGCCTACCCAGGGCCCCTCTTATAGCATCCTGGGTCTGTGACCCATGGGGCACTGAAAATTAGAGGGCCTGGTTTAATGCTCTTTTGTCATCATCTTGAAATTCTCCATGATTTTCAACTAGGGGTCCTGTGTTTCCATTTTGCTCTGGGCCCAGAAATTATGTAGTTGGTCCCTGTTAGGAGTGACTCAGCTGGTCTAACAATGTGGAGAGGGCGGGTGTGTCAAAGGCAGGTCGAGGAAGAAGGCCAATCAAGGCAGCTGGATCCAAATGACACCAGGAAGTGGAACACATGTAAAATGGACAGTTTCCTAGGCAACTAGTTGCTCCATCTAAGTGTCACACACATGCTTTGCTAAAAGCATTTCTTAATGGCAGGGACTAAAACAAGAGCGATCGGGCCCAGGGGAGCCTGGGGCGTGTTTCAAGTTGCTCAAAGACCTGCTGTTCGACTAGCCCCTTAGCAGAATCATCTAGAGAAGTGGAAAAAATAAGCCTTCGTGGGCCTGGTCTCAAGGAGGTGTTTTGGGGTCGAACAGCAGCCTTCTCCCTTCCTCCCAGACATTTATTTGTATTTCTCAGAAACATTCTTAAGTAATGACTTTCGCTTATGACAAGGGCACTCCTGAGTTCTCTGGGAAGCTAGAAGAGCCTAGATTCTGATTCAAGGGTGAGGATGATACTAGAGGAGAAACATACAGTCAGATACTCCTAGGAACCCTGGGCTGGGCTGTGCCTTTCCAGGCCTCTCATCTCTCCCATCACCACGCTAACATGACATTTCTAACAATCACTTCACTCCTGGGAGCCTCGGCTTCTCCATCTTCAGAGCCATTTATCTCAAATCCTCCTTAGAAAGCACAAAGGGAAAGGTTCTTGGCAGAGTCCTTACTGGCACGGTGGGGAAAGAACAAAAAAATACTACAGAAATCATTAACTTCAGTCACTCACATTGCTCCAGAAATAATCACAGAAGAAAAACCAAGATGAGCCCCCAGAAATTCTCCACAGACACTGATGCAGCTATCAACTGGTGTTTTTCATCTGAGAGAAGTTACTCTAAGTTATGAGGCCATGTCGCAAGGCAGTCCCAAATCATAAAGCTTTGCCTGAATAGAAAATTTCAAGGGGCATCCCTGGTCCAGTAGTAAAGAATCCCCCTTGCAATTCGGGGGACGCGGATTCAGTTCCTGGTTAGAGAACTAAGATCCTACATGCTACGGGGCTACTAAGCCTGTGCACCACAATTAGAGATTCCACATGCAAAAAAAAAAAAAGATTCTACATAACACAGTGAAGATCACATATGCCGCAACCAAGACTCAACACAGCCAAATAAATGAATAAATATTTCAAAAAAGAAAATTTCAAGCATTCCAATGAAGTTGTGCAGGTTTTTCTCTCCCTTTTCAGGGAATTGTGTTCTGCTCTCTTTTCTGTTCTGTTTGGAAAATGATAGGGATAATACTGACTTATGGACATGAAAATAATAGATGTGAACTTGGGCAAATTCCAAGAGACGGTGAGGGATGGGGAAGCTTGGAGTGCTGAACCACAGGGTTGCAAAGAGTCGGACACAACTGAGCGACTGAACAACAAAGACTGGCTCCAAGTGTTCAGAGGGAGAGAAGGCCTTTCTAACCAAGAGGTTCTGGAAGCGTGCTCCTCACCCTCTGGTGGGTCTGCTGCCCTCATTTTCAGCAGGAGGCCAGTGTGTCTGAATCCTGACTCTGATTCCTCTCTGGTTTCAAGCCTTGGTCCTTAGTTGATTGGACCATGGTGGGTTGGGGCAGGCCTGACTTGGGGCAGGCAATCCATAAACTGGCCAGTGGGTGCTCTGGCACAAGAAAAGCTGGGCTGGGCTGCTCCTATTCTTCCCGAGCAGTACTCTGAACCAAGGGGCATGAGCAGACGGAGGAAGAGGTCAGGGTCATGGCTTATCAGAGTCATATGTGGGTGAGATTCCTGGGGGGCCAGAATGACCCAGGTGAGAATGGTGGCATAGACGGAGCTCAGGATCCGGGGGGCCCACCAGCCTTCCATTCCCTGTCTGGTCCTCATGAATCCGCATGTGTGAGCCTTCTTTTACTTGATGGGTAGAAGCAGGCTCGTTAGTGGCCAGAGGAGCAGATTTCAGTGTGCCTGAAGGAGGAACAGCTAGAGTAAGTGCTGGGCGGACATGGAATGGGCTGCTTGGGAGCAGAGGTAGGATAGGGGAAAAGTGTAAGTTCACTATCACATGGGGAGATGTCTTAGGGGAAACTGGGGGACAGCCTCCCATCCTGCCACCCCATGAGTCTATACATATTGCAAGGCTGGTCTCATTTGGATCCACCTCTGCGGCCTATTGGTGAAAATGCTTTGCCATCCTTAAGGGTGAGAATCCATCCTAAACATCATGGTTATCCCACCCAGACTCACTCTGCTCTGCTGTCCCATGAAACATCTCTCACTGCCCTCCGACTCTTTCCAACTCCATAGACTGCAGCCCGCCAGGCTCCCCTGTCCATGGGATTCTCCAGGCAAGAATACTGGGGTGGGTTGCCATGCCCTCCTCCAGGGGATCTTCCCGACCCAGGGATTGAACCCGCATCTCTTGTGTCTTCTGCATTAGCAGGCAGATTCTTTACCACTGGCGCCACCTGGGAAGTCACTGCCCCCACCACTTCCAAGCCATCATGAGACCTTATTTGTGTAGGGCTTTGTCTTCTGAGCTCCTCTAGGCAAGCCGTTCAGTTACCCTCAGAACTTGGCACCATGGCTGGCCGGGCATGGAATGAAGGTATGAATCCACACACTGGTAAAGGTGGAGTCAGCGAGGTTCGGGGTACGCACGCTCTCTGCTCAGATCATAGAGGCTAGGACAGGGAGGACCATATGGAAATGGGTAGAAATGCCGGACAAAAGCCTTTTCAATTGAGCCCAATGCCCTTCCCTGACGTGGACCCTGCCCTTGGGTGGGCGCCAGGGACTCCCTTCTCTGTGTCCTCAGAGTGTCACTGCACCGCACGCACACACAGATCAAGGTGTCTGGCTCACTGCCATGGCCACCGGCTCCTCAGAGGCATGGGAAGCGGCAGCAGACGTGGAGGCAGATTGGTTCAGTGGGAGGAGAATCTGGTAACCTTAGTCAAACCGCCATGGGCATCCTCGCCACCCCATCCCAGGAAATGTGTCCTGTCCCCACCCCCACTGCAGGCCCACCTTCTCCTCCGGCTGCCGAGTCAGGGGTAACTGAAAGCCCCCACTGTAGCTCTCACAGCTTGATTTCTCCGAGAGAGGGCTAGAGGAGCGGGGAGGCCCAGTCAATGCCCTCCAAAGCCAGATAAAGGGATTGGAACTGATTCCGGAGCAAAAGAGGGGAATTTGCTGGGCCTGGGGGCGCCTGTCCCCTGCCAGTATCTTCAGTGACCTGAGTGGCTGACACTTGTCAGCTGCAGAAAGGGGACGGGGCACGCAGGATGTGGACATGGAATGCCAGCTCAGCCCTTGTCTGGGGCTGAGGCCAAGTTCAGACAGTGAGTGGGTGACAGTGACGGTGGAAAGCAGAAAGGCCGCACAAACAGGTAACACAGCTTCTACCCCTGTGAGCGTTTATCTCCACCCCTTAGCCCCCAGGTCATGTATTTTCTTTTCTTTTTTTAAAAAATATATTTACTTATTTTGGCTGCACTGGGCTGGTTGTGGCATGTGGGATGGGATTGAACCCAGGCCCTACTGCACTGGCAGTGAGGGGTCTTAGCCACTGGACCACCAGGGAAGTCCCCCAGGTCATGGGTTTTCTTTTTGTAGTACCTTGACTGTAGGGAAGGTGGTCTGGGCCCATTCCTCTGGGCAGAGAGGAAGGAAGAGGGAAGGTTGGGAAGTTCATTCAAAGGCCTTGTAGGGAAACAAAACTCAGAGCTGGAAGCCCGATCTTATAGTTTCTATGCTGTCAGATTCTGGCACACAGCCCTCCGACGGGGTCTCTTTTGCTTTGGGGATTTCTAACTTTGGGAACATAGTTAGAACATAGTCCCATATCCTTGGAAACAAAGTCACCCACCCCATTCGATCCCTCATTGTCTTTAAATCCTCATCGTCTTCTGGTTTCATGGGGTCTGTCTGCAGGCACAGCAAAGCATGGCTGTGTGGTGGACAGAGCATCCATCACCCAGGGAGAGGACACCTCATTTGCACTCTGGTTTGGTCACTAACAGTCTGGATAACTTTGAGCTCCCTCATCAGTGAAAGGAAGGTTGAATGAGGCGATAGGATAGGTCCTCCTCATCTCTCAGACCCAACTTTTTTATAAGTTGAAGTATAGTTGGACTTCCCTGGGTGGGTCAGATGGTAAAGAATCTGCCTGCAATTCAGGACCTGGGTTCAAACCCTGGGTCAGGAAGATCCCTTGGAGAAGGGAATGGCAACCCACTCTGGTATTCTTGCCTGGAGAATTCAGTGGACAGAGGAGCCTGGTGGGCTACAGTCCGTAGGGTCGCAGAGAGTTGGACAAGACTGAGCAACTAACACACAGACACAATTGATTTACAGTGTTGTGGTATACAGCAAAGTGATTCAGTTTCATATATATGTTCTTTTTCATATTCTTTTCTATTATGGTTTATTACAGGATATTGAATATAGTTCCCTGTGCTATACAGTTGGATGTTGTTGTTTATTTTATATATAGTAGTTTGTGTTTGCTGATCCCAAACTCCTAATCTATCCCTCCCCTCCTTTTCCTTTGGTAACCATAAGCTTGTTTTCCATGTCTGTGAGTCTGTTTCTGTTTTGTGAATAACTTCATTTGTATCATATTTTAAATTCCATATATAAGTGATATCATGTGATATTTGGCTTTCTCTGACATTTCACTCAGTATGAAAATCTCTAGGTCCATCCATGTTGCTGTAAATGGCATTCTTTCTTTCTTTTCCGTGACTAATATTCCATTTTTCCATTCCATATATGCACCACATCTTTATCCATTCATCTGTTGGTGGGCATTTAGGTTGCTTCCACATCCTGGCTATTGTAAATAGTGCTGCAATGAACACTGGGGTGTGTGTGGCTTTTTGAATTAGTTTTACCTGGATATATGCCCAGGAGTGGGATATGCTGGATCATATAGTAACTCTAATTTTAGTTTTTTCCCTGCAGTGGAAGCATGGAGGCTTAACCACTAGACTTCCAGGAAAGTCTAACTATTTTTAGTTTTATAAGGAACCTCCATACTGCACCAATTTCCATTTCCACCATTTGCAAACCTTTTCCTTTTTTAAATGATGGCTATTCTTCCAGGTGTGAGCTAATACCTCATTGTGTTTCCGATTTGCATTTCTCCGATAATCAGTGATGTTGAACATCTTTTTCATGCGCCTCTTGGCCATCTGTATGTCTTCTTTGAGAAATGTCCGTTTAGGTCTTCTGCCCACTTTTTAAGTGGGTTGTTAGGTTTTTTGTTATTGGGCTCTGTATTGTATTGTATGAGCTCTTTATATATTTTGGAAAGTAAGCCCTCGTCAGTTGCATCATTTACAAATACTTTCTCCCAGTTTGTAGGTTGTCTTTTTGCTTTATTTATGGTTTTAATTTACTGTGCAAAAGCTTATAAGTTTGACCATGTCCCATTTGTTTTTTTTTCTTTTATTTCTATTGTCTTAGGCCTGACTTTAAAAAAATTATTTATTTATTTTTGCTTGCACTGGATGTTCATTGCTGTGATGGGCTTTCTCTAGTTGTGGCAAGCAGGGCCTGCTCTCAGCAGTTGTGGTGCATGGGATTAGTTGCATGTAGAATCTTCTCAGACCAGGGATTGAACTCACTTCCCCTGTATTGGAAGGCAGATTCTTATCCACTGTACCATGAAGAAAGTCCTCTGACTTTTTTTTAAAGCAACTTATTTTATTTGGGGGCTGCACCATGCAGCACGAGGGATCTTAGTTCCTCCACCAAGGATCAAACCTATACCCACTGCATTGGAAGGCACAGTCTTAATTGCTGGACCACCAGGGAAGTCCCAGGCCTGACTTCAAAGTTCGTGCAAGAGCAGAGGGGCCAGCGTTAGGCAGCCTGTCCACCAGGTGGGAAGGTGACCACAGCCTGTCCCCTTCTCTGTGGGGCCAACCACCACCCATTCTACCACTGTTCCTTCCAACCGAGCAGCACCTCGGAACACCATCAGGGAACACTGGGCTGAGTGCAGGAAATCAAATGAAGGCCCAGTTTCACATACAGAGGAAAACTCAGGGCCTGAGCACCACCCCCAGACCCCTGCAATGCACCAGGCGAGAGGCCTGGGCAGAGATGGCTGCAGCGAACCATCGAGTCTGCACTCTCCGTGGAGGTAAATTGCTGAACTCTGTGAGCCAAACACCTCAAAAGAGCTAAAATGACTCTAAATGCCTAAACATTTTAAAACAAACCTTACAACTCAAGGCTTTTAATTTTTCTTTTCTTTGCCCCAGTGCTAAAGCTTTCTCTCTGTCACTTTCTCTTTTGGGGGGAATTCAAAAGCCGTTTTATGGCTCATTACCTGCACACCGTGAGTGATGTCTGTCGGTCCATGGGCTGTAAATACCTTAAATCATGCTTCATTAAGAATATCTATGGTGCTATTAAAGAGCTATAATAGACAATGAGTTAACAGATGATTAAAGATGAATTCCATTTGTGTCAGTCACCAGCCAGAGAGAGACTAGGGGCTGTAAGTTCTCAATTCATTATCCAGCGAGTGCAGCTCTCCTGGTCCCCCGGACTGGATTGGTGAGGAGGGGGGAGGCGCGGGAGGGCTATCTGCCAGCCTGGAGTGGAGTTTGGGCCCCATGGTGGTGCTGTGGGCTGGACCAGAGAAGGATGAGCAGGTGGGACTAGCCAGAGAGGGATGGAGAGGGAATCCTATGGGGAAGTGTGTGTGTGTGACACACACACACGCACGTGCACACGCACTCACTCCCATGCACGGATGTCAGGAGCTGTGCTCACTGTCTGACAGCGCTGTCAGCTCTGCCTGGCTGTTTCCATGCACAGAGTCAAATTCCACTCGAAGCCGTGAGAAACAGATCAATCTCGAATGCCTGGTAGCCAGAGAAAAAAGGTGGAAAAAAGAGAAGATGGAGAGAGTGGATTTGGGGTGGTAGCAACTGCAGGTAGGGAGGAAGGAGAAATTTCCTTTCATCCTCTGTGTTTTTAGGGAAGAAAAGATGAGCATCACCAAGAAAGCAGCTGCTGCTGCTGCTAAGTCACTTCAGTTGTGTCCAACTCTGTGCGACCCCAGACGGCAGCCCACGAGGCTCCCCTGTCCCTGAGATTCTCCAGGCAAGAACACTGGAGTGGGTTGCCATTTGAGGTTTGGCAAAAAGGTGGGATGGCTGAGGGAGTGGAATTGTGTCTCTTTAAAGACAAATGTGTCCCACCTCATCCCTAGTCTCTTTGTAGAAGCTCTAGCCAGTGTCACAGAGTCAGATCTTCGTTACTCCCCTTCATCCTAACACAGTCCATAGGCAGAGATCAGGAAAGGACCAAACATCTTCATTTTCGACAGTGCCTGTAGGCAGAAGTGGATGGGTAATATTATCATCAGAAGTGGAGACAAGGGACTTCCCTGTGGTCCAGTGGTTAAGAATCCACCATCCAATGCAGGGGACTAGAGTTTCTATCCCTGGTTGGGTAACTAAGATCCCACATGCCTCGAGGCAATTAAGCCTGTGAGCTGCAACTAGAGAGAAGCTCACAAGCAACAACCGAGATCCCATGTGCCGCAACTGAGACCCAGTGAAGCAAAAAATAAATTAATAAAGCAAATATTAAAAAAAAGGAAAAAATGAAGATGAGCTCAAGGCAGGGCTAATAGATGGCTTCAACACACTCCATGGATATTACATTTTTCCTTTAAAAGAGGGCTGGGGGGATTTCCCTGGTGATCCAGTGGTTAAAACTCCATGCTTCCAATGCAGGGGGCACAGGTTCGATCCCTGGTCAGAGAACTAAGATCCCCCATGCTGCACAGTTCAGCCAATAAATAAATAAACTTAAAAAAAAAAGAGGATTGGAATTATCCTCCCACTGTACAAGTAGAGAAGCTGAGGCACTGAGTTAAAGAAAAAAAAAAAGACTATGGCTGTTGATTGGTTAAAAGGTACTTCATGTCTTCTACTTACAGACATATTTTGGGCCTGGTGGAGACCAAAGGCCCCCACAGTGCTTCACAGTGTGAATATGAAGGTGGGAATCCCACCACATGAGCGGGGTAGAAAGAAGCCCACCAACCTGGGGACAACGAAAAGGCAGCGAGATGGGGGTCAAACATGAGCAGCTCCAAGTGTTGCTGGGCTAAGGTTCATACACTGGGGCTCTTCCCAGCCTCTCTGACCCAGACGGTATTTCCAGGCCTGCTGTGGAGCCACCCTGGCTCCGCAGGTGATGCTGGCGTGTGACATTATGCTACTCACATTCCCCGAGCTGCTGTCACGCTCTCTGACATCCTGCGTGTCACCTGCCACATTGTCTTGAATGTGCTACTTGGCCTGGGGTGTTACTATGACTTTTCACTCTTCACATCTACTTTTTATGCAAAATAAAAAGGTTTTTTTTTTTAAAGATGTCAAAATCCAGTGTTTCTGATTTCTTCTGCAGGAAGCCAACCCCAGACATCCACGTGTCTGTGGCTTTAGTCCATCTTTTGTTGTCGTGGGATGCAACTGGCCTAGGCAGGGGACTGGGAGAGAGGATACTCTGAGGAAGCGGTGGCATGGGTGTGCCTTTGATAAAGGCTGCATAGAAAGAAACGGAATGAACAAGAGAGGGCGGGGGGAATGGGTGCAGAGGGAGTTGATCTGGCCTGGTGCTTTGCTGTTCACCAAGTCCCTCCCCTGGAGAAAGAAATGGCAACCCATCCCAGTATTCTTGCCTGGGAGATCCCATGGATAGAGGAGCCTGGCGCACTATAGTCCATGGGGTTGCAGAGAGTCGGACATGACTGAGCACACAAGCACACACATACACAAGTCCCTCCACGAATGCTGATTCACTGGCTTCCCCAGAAACCCTTGAGAGAAGAGGCATGGTTATCCCCTTTGAAGACAAAGAGGTCTGCGTCTTAGAAGGGATAAGCAGTGGTCAGAAAGACACGGGCCACTGAGTGATAAAGCTGGGATCGCTGCTCTTCTTGCTCCAAAGCCTCCCTGGTTTAGAGTCAGGGTGGATGGGCCCAACAGAAAATGATAGCATCTGTGAAGGGCGGGAGGGATGGGTGTGTGTGTGTTAGTCATTCAGTCATGTTTGACTCTTTGCGACCCCATGGACTATAGCCCGCCAGGCTCTCTGTCCATCAGGATTCTCCAGGCAAGAGTATTGGAGTGGGTTGCCATTCACCATCTGAGCTATCAGGGAAGCCCAGGAAGGACGGGGGTTTGAGCCTATTGGCCAGTGGTTCGAATAAGGCTAATGAGACAAAGAGACTGGCCAGCAGTGGGAAGGGACAGGAATAGGAATGGGGAAGGGAGCAAAGCCAGGGTCTCCTCCCTGGATCGAGCCAGGCTGCTTGGGAGAAGTGCGAAGCCAAAAAAGAAAGTTGTGTTCAAACAGCCAGAAAGATAAGCGGTGATGAGACAGCAGCTCGGATCTGGCCCAGGACTTGGGGTTGCCTTTTTAACAAAGCAATTCAAAGCTGTGCCACCTAGGAGGGGTTCTCCTTGGTCTAAAAAGGAGCACCTCCTTCACAGCGTGTGTGGTGTGTGTGTGATGTTAGAAAGGGCATGGGCTATGGGCTTAAGTCTGAAGGTAGCATCTGCCATTTGTATAATGGAGGCTCTAATACCTTCCTCCCAATGTGGCTTGAAGGTGATGTGAACACATGTATGGAGCAGTGCCTGGCTCATAGGCAGGAAGGCTGCTGGGTGCATACTAACAGCCTCTGCCTGAAGGACCCTTGGGGAGGGGTAGGAGAAAGGGGACTCTGCTGGGTTCCCAGATCCTCTCATTGCAATGGGATCCAAGTTTAGAAAGGAGCTGGAATAGACTGGGGTTTGGATTCCACCGGCTCCATGCCACGTCCCACTTCCAGGAAAAGAAACGGGCTTGTTGGAAAAAGAAAAGACTCAGAAGGCATCCTGGGCATCCAACAGCTCTTGGGAAGCTGAAGCATTTGGGCAAACATCATTGAATCAGCAACACTTGGATCCGGTTTCCATTGAAAGCTTCGCAAGCTGGAGAGCGAAAGGCTGTGGACCTGGGAAGGCAGCCTCCAGGGGGTGATGCCAAGCGAGTTGTGTCCTGAGTGACAGTCTCCACTTTCTCCTTCCCATCCAGGTCTCGCCTCCAAGGTGCCTCTGTGTTGGGTGCTGTGCTAAGGTGTTTCAGTCGTGTCTGACACTGTGACCCCATGGACTGTAACCCTCGCCAGGCTTCTCTGTCCATGGGATTCTCCAGGCAAGAATACTGAAGTGGGTTGCCATGCTCTCCTCCAAGGGATCTGCCTGACCAAGGGGTCAAACCGTGTCTCTTATGTCTCCTGCATTGGCAGGTGGGTTCTTTACCACTAGCACTACCCAGGAAGCCGTAAGTTCTAACATGCAGGACTCCACGGAGACCACTGGGCCGCCTGAGGACAGGGATGCAGAAGACTTTGACTAGAAGCTAGAATATCTTGCTCGAGTTTCAGCTGCATCAGTTCCTGGGTCCCACGATGCCCTTTATTTGTGGCTTTGTATTCTAGATTCTTCTAAATTAATTTTTGAGACTGAACACACTCCTGGTCAAGGAAGTACTTTGGGACCTTCAATGAAATACACTAAGATAGATGCCTTAGGATTTTAGAATTAGACCCTTTGACCAAAGCTCATCTGGTATAACTTTATTGTTGTACAGAGGAGGAAATGGAGGCTCAGGAAGGTTAAGTGACTCGCCCAAGGCCACACAACTACAACACTCCAGTGCTCTTCTACGGTGCCACCCTCTGCACATCAGAGTCAGTTCTGAAGCTGACAACCAGCAGGAAACCCTCTCTTTCTTGCTTGTTGGAATCCCATCACCCACAGCTGCCAGAAAAAGAGGACATGACACAGCTCCCTAGAAAGCAAGGTGAGGATGGGCGGGGGAAGGGGGAACACGCCTCGGTCCTGATAATTGAATCTTGGTGCCGAGAGACAGCCAGGCGCACAGCAATTGAGTTAAGTGGAATTGCCATTTCCGTATTGTTAGAAGCTTTCTCGGCCCAAGGCCTGATCATTTACTCCAAGCACCCGGTGGTCTCGTGCATCTGACCCCAGCTCCCAGCTGAGCCACAGGCCAACTGGGATCAGCCGCGTGGGGCAGGGAAAGAAATTAATTTTCAATCCCTAGGGACTGCAGTTGGTCGCTCAGCAGCCAAGGACTATACAGACCTGAAGAGAACAGCATGTGGTCCCTGTGGTAGGGGGAGGGTGGGGGTAGTTATTGAACTCCCAAACCTGCTAGTGGGACCGAGGCAGAGGGAGGGAAGAGGGGGAAGCTGAAAGGGACTTTATCAGCAATCCCATCACTGAAACTTAATGGACATCTTTTGCTGAAGACTTTGCCCTTTGCTGATTTTCTCTTCCGAATATTTAATTTCAAACCCTTGCCCTCCACCTCCAAAAGCATCAACCCTTAGAAAGTATAAGAGCTGAGTTTCTTTCTTCTTTCCCACCTACCTCACCTCCAAACCCAATACAACCTGTTGTGCCAAGGTAAGAAATTGCTTTTGTGAAATGGCCTGGCTCTGATTTACACGAATACATCTTGTGAGGTCCCCTCCTCCCCATCTTCAAATATCTTCTCAAGAGCACAAGCCTCCTGATTTCTTTTCTGAACCCGTGTACAGAGAGGCAAGCTTTGGTCTGCTTTCCCTCTGAGCCGACCTTTTCTGGGAGTTGGTAAATGAATAGCACTTAAAAACACACTACTGCAACGCCTAACCAGAAAGAGCCTAGGAAAGTCTGTTTCCCAACACAAACTTGGTTCCAGCACAGTCTTCTGTGAGTGTGAAGAAAATATGAATTATGGTTCCCGGCCATGCAAAGTCCTCACTAAAAAGGAAAAAAAAAAAAAAAGGAAGAAAGAAAATGCTGCATCTGTTTCCATTTCACTCGCTTACATGTTTCAATACATGGATGAGACATCGGTCTAAATTTACCAGGTCCTAAACGATTAACGGGCTTCCCAGGTGGCGCTAGTGGTGAAGAATCCGCCTGCCAATGCAGGAGACATACGAGACACGGGTTAGATCCCTGGGTAGGGAAGATCCCCTGGAGGAGGGCATGCCAACCCACTCCAGTATTCTTACCTTGAGAATCCCATGGACAGAGAAGCCTGGTAGGGATACAGCCCATAGGGTCGCAAAGAGTCAGACATGACTGAAGAGACTTAGCATGCACACACACAAATGATTAACAGTGAAAGAAAGGAGGGAAGGGAGGGAAGGAAGAAGAGAGAAAATGGAGAGAGGGAGGAGAGGGGGAGGGCAGGAGAAACAAAGGAAGGAAGAAGACAAAGATGATGGTAACATTTCTGAAAAATGCAAAAGGCTCAGATGTGCTGCGTTCCTGGGCAGTCTAGATACTACGTGAAAAGTGGAGTGAGATCTCAAAAAAACAAAAGGGCCTCATTAGTGCGGTGAGATGCCCACCTCAGCCCCTAGCAATTACCATTCTGAGAAGCCTGCTGGCTGCAAGGTGCTTTCATTACCGCGGGAGTAAAGGATCACTCACCTCAAGCCCCTATCTTGGGCTAAAACAAGCCATTTTCTGCACTAACGACTCCAGCTTCATTGAAATCTGTAATTGCTTTGATTTCAGGATGTATGGACTGTGGTGGCTTCATGACTAAGAATTATACTAGTCAATAAGTTGACTACATATAGGAGTCATTAGTCAGCCCTCACTTTAGCCAGCCCCACACTGGTCTGAACCAGTGTAACATTTGTTATTTCTACCTGTGGGGAGCAAGTGAAATTTCCCTTCAGGACCACCTGTGCCAGGGATAATTAGCTTCTCTGGGTCACAGAGGTGGGATAAAATCAGCAGATGCAAACAGGGAGGGTTATTCCTGCTCCACACAAAGGGAGGCCAATGCTGGGCACAGGGGAGAATTTACCACAAATTCCTGACATTTGTTTAAAGCTTCCCTGGTGGCTCAGTGGTAAAGAATCCGCCTGCCAATGCAGGAGATGCAGGAGACACGGGTTCGATCCCTGGGTCAGGAAGATCTCCTGGAGGAGGAAATGGCAACCCACTCCAGTGTTCTTGCCTGGAGAATCCCATGGACAGAGGAGCCTGATGGGCCAGAGTCCATGGGGTCACAAAAGAGTTGGACACGACTGAGCACAGCACACACACACATCAGGGCCTTGCTAGGAAAAATCCCAGTGCATGACTCCAGGCACCAGAGAATTAAACATGGCTCATTAGGAGTTTCCTGAGTGACAAAATGGCTTGGAGATTAACAATAGCCTATACGTAACGGAACGGTATTCATCCTCATTGCTCGTCCATGGGGCCCTGATTCCATGAGAAGATGGATCCTGGGACTTCCCGGCAGTCCAGTGGTTAGGACTCCGCACTTCCACTGCTGGGAACACGGGTTCGATCCCTAGTCGGGGAACTAAGATCCCACAAGCCACGCAGCATGGCCAAAAAAATAAAAGAAAGAAGATGAAGCCCGATTGGCGATTTTCTTTGGATTTCCCCATACCTCCTAGGACAGTTCTCTTCACTAAAGACTCACCAACACACATTCACCACCTACCAGCCTTTGAGGCTCCAAAGGGCCTGGCACCCACTCCTACATGAACAGAATACACAAGCTCACTGTAGGGAAAACAATGATAGAAATAAGTGGTGTTGCTGTAGGGACCAATTTCAGGAACATTCCTGGTGGAAACAAATGCAACTGTTCCTTGGTGATACTCAGGGACAAAAAGAACCCTCAACACTGTTGGGAAAAGCCCGAGGAAAACTCAGGCGCTGGGGCCATCAGGAAGCGGAAGGGTTAATGTCTTTCCTCCCAGTCTTCATTTAGGGAATTTGAATTCTTGATCAAGTGATTTGTCAGGATTGTTGTATATTTACTGTAATTACAGAACATCAAGTGTGCATTGACGTAATTACCATAAATATGTGTAAAGACATTATAACGTGTAATTATGTCATATAATTCTTTAATAAAGCATGCAGAGGAAAAATTACTCTGCACATGCTCAATGCCCATCATTTTCTTACTTTTTCTACTGAGGGTTTTGTTCACTCCCCTGCCCCTACTCTCCTCTTTAAAATTACAGAGATGGCTTTTCCCATGTAGGATTAACCAGCAGAAGAGTGAAGTTAGAAAGTGTGTCTGCAAGCTTGTGTGAGTGTGTTTACACACACACACAGGAAAGAAAGGCATTTTCAAACTCTGGAAGAGGTGTCACAGCCCAGGTGTGGATAACAGACACACTCAGGGGTCAGTGGTTTCCATAGCTGATAGCAGAGCATTGCCACCCTCACAGTGAAGAGATCACCCACTTCATTCTCTTTCCCTCTTGTAATTATGTGGGGTGACTTCTGGCCTAGTGGACACTTCAGAGCACAGGCCACCCAGTTTGATGGCACTGGGAGCTCCTGGGAGAGGGGCATTTGGGAAGACGTTGATGTTATTCTGAACCCATGGACCTCGTCTAAAGATTTGGAAGAGGTTAAGTCCACAGGTGAGAGAACTAGGGATGTTCAAGCAGAGTCTGGACTTGTCAGATTGTAACCAGGAGAATAGGACAGCTGTAAATTCCCCTCCTGGCCTTCAGAGATGCTATCAGATGTGGGGTCTGTGTTCAGATCTACACTTTCCATATTCCTCCCTTTTAACCCTGGGAGGAAATGCAGCCCTGAAGGCCAGGATTCTGGTGATAAAATAGCCTGAAGTATTATTTTCCAAGGATTCAGAGAACAAGAAAGAATGTTCTAATGAGTGGCAAAGGTTCTCAATAATAACATGAAAACAGAAATCATAGTGAAAAAAAAGTGATGGAGTAGATTATGCAAAAATGGATAATCCCTCTGCATCAAAAGAAAAGAAAATAAACACTGTTCTGTGGAGCATGGGGGCCCATGTGTTAGAATTCTTTGAGGTGACCAGGGTGGCCTATGATATTCTTTGTTCTTGCTGCTAGTATAACTAAGGAGGGTTCCTCTCTGGCTCCCAGGGAGAAGGCGAAGCTTCAGGTGAACCAACAGACACAGCTATCAAAGCAGGATGGTGTGGGTAAGGAAATGGTGAAAGGAATCATCTAGATTCCTGCATTTCTTCCCACCAAGTTCCTTTCTCAGACGTTGGGCAGCAAAATAGCTGGGGTGTCCAAGGAGCTGAACTGTTTCTAGCACTGTGCCCCAGGAAGGGAATCAGCCTGGCTTTCAATGAATAATCACTCAGGTTAAGGCTTACAGTCAACCTCAGAATAAGAATCTCCTTCTGTTTCCATTTGGTAAACACAGGGATAAGGAGCATACATAATACATATCCACTGGCAAAGGTTTAGTCCCAGCATTCTTGGAGAATGCATAGTATCATGTGTTCACCTTGTCATTCAGATTTCAAAATATGTCATCCATTCATCTTCCGGATATCCTCAGAAAGCAGGAAAGGGATTAGTTGCATTCATTTTTTAGATGAAAAAACTGAGATCTGCTGGAGTAGGAGATGGCAACCCACTCCAGTATTCTCGCCTGGAAAATTCCATGGACAGAGAAGCCTGGCAGGCTGCAGTCCATGGGGTCACAAAGAGTTGGATACGACTGAGCACACTCACACACACACACACACACACACACACACACACACACACACGAGAAGATAACTGAAGCTTTAAAATCTTATGTCAAATAAGTCACAGAGCTACACTGAAAGGGCTGTCTTGAGCCATCCAGGTCACAGCTCCATCTAGAAATCAGCATTGCTCCAGTGTGCCTGTGACATCCAAACACTTAAATATTACAACAAATTAAACTCCAAAATGTTCTAGGTGGGTTCATTTCTACTTTCAACAAGGAAGCCTTTTGTCTTAGAGAAGAGCTCAGCTTACAAAACAAAATTAGGCAGCCTCTCCAGGTAACCTGATTACAAGGCATCGCACTGCCGCCGCCTGCCCTCCCCCCCCCCCCCACCCCACCTCCCTGTGGAGCCAGTGCCATAAGAGGAAGTCAGGGGTGGGAAATTCAAATGTCTTCTGATGCAGAGCCAGGGACAGACCAAGTGTGGTGCCTGCAGCACTGAGGTTGCTTATGAATATTCAATTGGAAAGAAGTCAGCTAAATCTGACTGGGATCTCACTGAGTTTCCATTGGAGCAGCTGGAGCTTAAACACTCCCAAGAGGATCAGTCCAAACCCAAAGCAGCAGAGGAAGCACCCAGAGGCACCTAGGTGCCATGGGGACCCAGGTGAGCTGAGCCTGAGTCTGCTTAGCAAAATAGGTGGGTTAGTGTAGAACTGGGGTAACAGTGTGGCACATGGGCCCATAGAGTCCCATGATGATCTACATGGCAGTCGAGGCTGAAGAGGATATTAGAAGACTCACCTCAGCAGTATATGAAAAGAAAGTCAAAATGTTGGCCTCCATACACCTTGGCATGGCATTCAAAGCACGCATGGCCTCCATCTGAACTCACCTCCTGCCACATCCTTCCTTGAACACATCCTTCACTCTCTGCCTCTACTTTTCCTAACAACTTTGTTCTTACAGGTCCCTTCCCATCTTTCCTTTTTTTCAATTGTGCTAGAACACTTATAACATAAAATTTGCCATCGTAACCATTTTTTTGCTGTTGTTTATTTATTTATTTATGGCTGTGCTGGGTCTTCGTTGCTGTGGGCTTTCTCTAGTTGTGGTGAGCAGGCTTCTCACTGTGGTGGTTTCTCTTATTTTGGAACACAGGCTCTAGGCATACGGGCTTCAGTAGTTGTGGCACATGGGCTTAGTTGCCTGGTGACATGTGGAATCTTCCCAGACCAGGGATCAAACCTGCTTCTCCTGCTTGGCAGGCAGATTTTTTTTTTTTTAACCACTGAGCTATCCAGGAAGCCCAGTAGTTAATAATAGTGGTGGCTAAGATGTATGGTACCCAACTCCAGTACTCTTGCCTGGAAAATCCCATGGATGGAGGAACCTGGTGGGCTGCAGTCCATGGGGTCACTAAGAGTCGGACACAACTGAGCGACTTCACTTTCACTTTTCACTTTCACGCACTGGAGAAGGATACGGCAACTCACTCCAGTGTTCTTGCCTGGAGAATCCCAGGGACGGGGGAGCCTGGTGGGCTGCCATCTATGGGGTTGCACAGAGTCAGACACGACTGAAGCGACTTAGCAGCAGCAGGAGCAGCAAGATGTATGGAGTTCTTTCTATGTGCCAGGCTTTTTCAGTGCTTTCCATAGATGAACTGAATCCCCACCATAAACTCAAGGGATACGTTTTATGTAGGATAAGCAAATATCTATCACTATCCCCATTTTACAAATGATGAAACTGAGGCACAGAGAAGCTAAATACTTTAGCCCATATCCACAAGGAAATGATCAGATTTGCCAGAAACTTGGCTGCAAACCCAGGTAGGCAAATTCTTCACACTACACTGCTGATATGGACATCTTGCTTTGCCAAGATATGGTGCAGATTACAAGGTATCACCTCACACCAGTCAGAATGGCCATCATCAAAAAGTCCACAAATAGTAAATGCAGGAGAGGATGTGGAGAAAAGTCACTCTCCCACACTGTTGGTGGGAATGTAAATTGGTGCAGCCACTATGGAGAACAGTATAGAGGTCCCTTAAAAATCTAAAAATAGAACTACCATATGATCCAGCAATCCCACTCTTGGGCATATATCCAGGGAAAACTATAATTAGCAAAGACATGTGCACCCCAATATTCACTGCAGCGCTATTTACAATAGCTAAGACATGGAAGCAACCTCAGTGTACATCAGCAAATGAATGGACGAAGATGTGGTACATATATACAATGGAATAATGGAATATTATTCAGTCGTAAGGGACAGGCTACCCACTCCAATGTTCTAGGGCTTCCCTGGAGGCTCATCTGGTAAAGAATCTACCCGCAATGAGTGGGGAAGATCCCTTGGAGAAGGGAACAGCTACCCACTCCAGTATTGTAGCTTAGAGAATTGCATGGACTGTATAGTCCATGGGGTCGAAAAGAGGTGGCCACGACTGAGAGACTTTCACTTTCACCTTATACAGTCATAGAAAAGAATGAAATAATGCCATCTATAGCAACATAGATGGACATAAAGCCTATCATACTAACTAAGCCAGAAAGAGAAAGATAAGCATTGTATAAAAATTATACAAATGAACTTATTTACAGAACAGAAATAGACCCACAGCACAGAAAACAAGCTTATGGTTACCAAAGGGGAAGGGGGAAGGAAGGATAAATTAGGAGTTTGGAATTAACATATACACCCGACTATATATAAAACAGTTAACCAACAAGGACCTACTATATAGCACAGGGAACTGTATTAGATATTTTGTAATAGCTTATAAGGGAAAATAATCTGAAAAAAAAAAACCCAGGTATTATGTATGTATAATTGAATAACTTTGCTGTACATCTAAAACTAACATTGTAAATCAACTATGTGAGTGAACTATGTCAGTTGCGGACTCTTTGCGACCCATGGACTCTTTCCATGGACTGTACAGTCCATGGAATTCTCCAGGCCAGAATACTGGAGTGGGTAGCCATTCCCTTTTCCCAGGGATCTTCCCAACCCAGGGATCAAACCCAGGTCTCCCGCATTGCAGGTGGATTCTTTACCAGCTGAGCCACCAGGGAAGCCCCTCAAATCAACTATACTTCAATTAAAAAAAAGATTTTATATAGATTATGTTCAGTAGAATCCACTGGAGAATCTCTTAGAACATTAAAGGAGGTTCTTTCTTATGTCAGGGACCTATTTTCTGTTTTGGCTGGTCCAGAGTCTTGCATTCTGAATTTCCTTACGTCCAAGGGATAGCAACTTGCTTATGACAAAATATCAAGAACTTCTCTTGACAGAAAGGTGTGGGGCAGGCAGTGGGCAGGAGAAATAAGAAATGGAGAGAAAATGGTTTCAGTTGCCGCTTATAATAGCCTGGATCTTAGGAGCAAAACGTTAGGGCTGGACCAGAATGCTGGCTGGTTTGGGAGGAAGGAGGAGCAGTGATAGTGAGCCCCCTCCCCATCTCCCTACCAATTCTGCAGCTGGAATTAATCTCTCCTGCTTGTTTAGCTAAGCAGCAAGTGAGGGCTGCAGAGAACAGATGCCTCTGGCGCTGGAAGGAGAGATGGAAGGGCTGTTGCGGTGATGAGGGGCGTGGATGGGGAGCTTTGTGGCAGGAACCAAACAAAATGGCCTTAAAGGGAGGGGTGGGGCTGGGGCAATGGGAAGCAACTGGATGAGGGAAGGATACAGGGATGGTTATGATTCAGAGGCTAAGTCGACAGGTTCATCTAGAATGGAAGGTTTTAAGTGGGAGGAGAAATGGCAAGTCCACTAGGGGACTGTGGTGGTTGGTGTTGTATCAACTTGGCAAGGCTACAGGCTTCCCTGGTGGCTCAGTGGTACCAAATCCACCTGCCAGTGCAGGAGACGCAGGTTTGATCCCTAGGTTGGGAAGAACCTCTGGAGAAAGAAATGGTAACCCACTCTAGTATTCTTGCCTGGCAGGCTACAGTTCATAGCATCGCAAAAAGTCAGACAGGACTCAGCATGCACAGGCAAGCAGGCAAGACAGGTAGGCAAGGCTACAGAATCCCAGTTACTCAATCAAATATTGGTATTACTGTGAAGGTATTTTGTAGTTGTGATTCATGTCCATAATCAACTGATTTAAGTGAAGGAGAGCATCAGGGATAACCTGAGTGGGCCTGATTCAATCAGTTAAATTATCCTGCAAGAAGAAGAAATTCTACCTCTGAACTCCAGCTTCAGCTCCTGACCAAGAGTTCCCTGCCCACCCTTCCTGATGGCCTACACCACGCATGGGACTTGCCTAGGTGGCTCCACAATTCTGTAAGCCAATTCCTTGCAATAACCCCCCTGCTATATATTTCCTACTGGTTCTATTTCTGTGGTTGAACCCTGACTGACACAGGGACAGACCACTAGTGCGGTCTTAACTAGACAAGAGAAAGCTTGACCAGAGGCAGACAGGAGAGAGGAGAGAGCCAAGGGCAGAAAGATTTGGGCAGCCTGAAGGTGTGGGTGAGAGAGAACCTGGGAAAGCCAGCAGTTATGGTGGGGAAGCAGTGGGATCAGGAAGCCAGGGTTCCCACCCTCCAGCAGTCACTGATTACATGAGTGACTCCATCTTTCTGCATCTCTGAAAAATGTGAGCTTGAATTAGTACCTCCCAGATGGCTTCCACCTTTAACATTCTATGATTCTATATCCCAGTCAATTTTTAAAAGAGTTTCTCATCTTCAGGGGCTTCCCTGGCGGCTCAGTGGTAAAGAATCCACCTGCCAACGCAGAAGACACAGTTTCGATCCCTGGGTTGGGAAGATCCCCTGGAGGAGGGTATGGTAACCCACTCCAATATTCTTGCCCAGAGAATCCCATGGATAGAGAAGCCTGACAGGCTACAGTTCATGGGGTCACAAACAGTTGGGCACAACAACTTAGCAACTAAACAACAACAACAATATCTCATCTTCAATTTAAAAAATGGGTCTTTTCAGGACTTCCCTGGCCATTCAGTGGTTGGGACTCCGCTTCCAAGGCAGGGGGTGTGGAAACTAAAGATCACGCATGCCGTGCATCACTGCTGAAAGAATTAAAAAAATAACAAACAAAAAATATGGGTCTTTTCTACTAATTGAAATGTATTTTCTTGCCCCCAGAAGAGTGATTCAGCAATTACAGAGTCAATGGTTAAGTATCCAGGATTTAAAATAGAAGAAAAGATGGAGGGAAGACTTCAAAAAGAACAACATGGGTTGATCAGCTGGTAAAAGGAGCTGGAAGTACAATCATCTCAGAGAGAGGAGAGAGGACTCTGGCAATATTAATAGGAATTAATATTTACTGAGGGCTTACCATGTACCAGACACTGTTCTAAGCCCTTAAACAGGTGTCAACTCTTTCAAACTTCACAGTAACTCTAACATTATACCTGATCTATCAGATGAGAAAACTGAGGTTTCAAAAGGTTGAGTCACTTAACTTCTCTAGGGGCACATAGCTAGTAGGAGTGGAGGAGATGGAACTGGAGCCTGGACCAGGGTCCACTCTCTTAACTACGATGCTGACCTTTATTGCCACAGCAGACCTCCTGGGATTTAATGTTGGGAAGTGACTGGAGGAAGCTATTTGCAGTGAAAGGCAGCAGTAGGAAGATCCCTTGGAAGAGGTAATGGCAACCCACTCCAGTATTCTTGCCTGGAAAATTCCACAGACAGAAGAACCTGGTAGGCTACAGTCCATGGGGTCACAAAGAGTCGGATACAACTGAGCACGCATGCACAGCAGTAGGACTTTCCAGCACGACACAGACAACATGGAGAATTAAATGAGCAAAGGCCTGTTGCCTTGAACTCCTGCCATCACACCATATAAAACTGCTGATATGGGTAAGTCCCTGCATGACACCCTCCTAGTCTGTGTATCCCCAGGGCCAGCACACAAGCGCATCTTCTGCACAGCCTGCTCCAACAGGAAATACATTTTAGGTGCTCCAAGATTTTTTGGTTGGAAAGGAGGGCCCTGAAACTGGTAAGGAGACTTCCTGCAGTTTCTGAAGCTGCGTTCATAGCAGTTGGCAGCATTTTCTGATTCAGGGTGAAAGCTGGAGAGGGAGGGCGAGCTTTCTGTGGGAGTGTGCTGGTGGCTTGAACTTTAATGAACAGTGGTTAGGGTCCTGTGGTCCTATACCTACTGTTGCAGAGAGGTAATTTCCCACTCCTGTTTACGCTTAACTGATCAAAGCACCAGTCACTGAACCAACATTCAAACACAGGTTTGTCTGCAGCACTGCTAGTTGCCATGGCAGAGACAGAGGGTAGGTCCTGCCCTCTAGGGGGTCCAGACATCCTGCTCAAAAGAGAAGGGTGTCACCTGGGCAGTGACATTTGGTTCAATTCCTGGGGCGATGTTTGCCCTGCCAGTCTAACAGTGGGCCAGAGGGGGAGGAAAAAAAATAAAGATCGTGTCGCCCTGGATTTCTCATTAGGTAACTGTCAAACATGTCTCATGTACCCTGTCTTTTCCACAGCACCTTGGCCGGGCCTTTATCACCTCTAATTAGTCTCCTGGCTTCCACTCTTATCCCATCAAGCTTGCCCTCCTCCAGAACGATGTATTTAAAATTCCAACCTGACCAGGTCCTTCTCCTGTTTGCACCAAGATCCTTTCCAGCATCACCTCCCACCTCAGCACATGGAACATTTCCACCATCAGCAACTCTGATCTGTCTCTTTTTCCACCCTGTGTTTGTTCCCAGAATGCCCTCTTTTTTTTTCTGGATTAACTCCAATTCTCAATTACAGACTCAGCTCAGGGAGTCATCTCCTCCAGGAAGCCTTCCCAGATTATAAAGTGAAGTGAAAGTCGTTCATTCATGTCTGAGTGTTTGTGAGGTTATGGACTGTAGCCCGCCAGGCTCCTCTATCCATTGAATTTCCCAGGCAAGAATACTGCAGTGGGTTGCCATTTTAGATTATAAAATAAGCCACTAACTCCACTAACCCCCGCTACCCTCCTTCCCCATCAGGCTGGGTAAGACTTCTGTGCCCCTACAATGTTCTCTGCAGAAACAACTCTCTGAATCTACCTATTTGTGCTATAGCGATCAACTTCTATGCTCTTCTCTCCCCCTGAACTTTGGTTTACTGAGGACAGGGAATGTCTGATCCCTGAACCTAATCCAAGACCTGGCACTAAATGTGAAGTTTTGTTGTTATTCAGTTGCCAAGTCCTGTCTGATTCTGCGACCCCATAGGCAGCACACCAGGCTTCCCTGTCCTCCACTATCTCCCAGAGTCTGTCCAAACTCACGTCCATTAGTCGGTGGTGCCATCCAACCATCTTATCCTCCGAGTGTGAAGTAAGAGGGGGCAGAATGCACTGGGCAAGGCAGGACCACAGCAGACTACAGGACACTTCCGGTTCTGACCCAGGGTTGAGCATACCTCCGGGACCTAACTCCGGCCTCAATTTACCCCCAGGGAAAGCTTGGGGGTGGGGAAGAGGGAGGAAGACGAATCCAAGTTACTCTGGAGGCAGCAGTTCCCATTCATTAGCATTTGTAAAGGGCTTGGAGAGCTGCAGATGGAAGCTGCACAGGCAGGCAGCTTGTTAGGACTAAAAATAGGCTTGTGTAGCACCTTCCCCGCAGAAGCTCCAGAAAGGGTGGAAGGGGTGAGAACACAGGTAGCCAGAGGTGGAAGAAACTGACCAGGTCATACAGGGCGGTCAGCCCCGCGGTGATCTATCGCAGGAGAGGACACCATGGCCACCACCCAGCCCCTGCTCAGCCTGACACCCGGCAGCGGGAAGGTCAAGGGCAGGTGGCCCGTCTTACTCGGAGGCAGGGGGGCAGCCTGTGACCTTTACACGGTCGGAGGACGGGTCGCTGTCCCTAGAAGAACTGCCTTTGCAGTAACAGGGAAGGAATGGGGTGGAGAGGCGGGCAGGGTGGAGGGCTGGGTCGGGGCGGCGGGGACAGGTATCCCAGACACCGAGAGGAGGCGGCGGTCGGAGGCCGCGGCGTCTGGGGCCCCACCACGGTTGGCATGGTGTGTGTGTGTGTGTGTGTGTGTCTGTGTGTGTGCTGAGAGCGGGGCTGCGAGCGGGACCAGGAAGAATCGCCGGGGAGGGGAGAGGGGGCCCACGTTCTCCTGTGACTCAGGTCTGACTCAATGCCATTTCTGAGACGGGGGGCGGGGGAAGGTGTTTTTTCAAAATGACGAAACAACTCCATGCTCAGGGCAGCCTTGGAAGAGCTGCGGGCGGATGGGAATCACCCCGGGTCTCCCTCCAGCAAGTCTCCCGGCTGCCCACCCACGGGCGCGGCGGCGGCGGCGGCGGCGGGACCCTCGCGCCGTCTCCCGATTTCCACTCGCGCAGCCGGGGCGCCCGGCGGGGTGCGGGGCGGGAATGGCTGGGGGGACGGTCCCCCCACTGCGGGGCGGAGCGCGCCGCCACCCGCCCCGCTCTCCCCCCGCCCCCCGCCGGCCGCTCCAAGAAGGAGCCCCGGGGAAGAGCTAAAAAAAGGGCAGGCGCTGCGGCGGGTGGCTGCGCCTCGCTCGCCGGGAAAGGAATTCCCTCCGCCCCGCGCACACGCGGCCCCCCGCCCCCGCCCCATCCTGCTCAGAAAAGAAGCGGATTTTGCCTGAGAGTAGGAGGCAAAGGAAGACTCAGTTCTAGCCACCGCCACCCTCCCTTCCCCGCCCGGATCCCGGAGAAGGCGCGGGGGGGGGTGCGGGGGTAATAGGATTCCCCCTAGCCGGATCTGGTGGGCGGGGGAGGATGGGTCCTGGGAGAAAGAGGGAGTGGTGAGGAACCGGGGCCCCGAGAGGCGGTGGCGGCCTCCAGATGGGCCCGGCGGGCTCGGGTGCCCCAACACCCACTCCTCCGACTCAGGACCAGAGGATGCGCCCAGGGGCCCGCATGCTGACCTAGGGAGCGGAGAAGCCCTGAGCCGCGGTACGTACAGCCCGCCCTCCTGCTTGTTTCTGAGGACATCGGTCCATGCCAGTCCCCATTAACAGCCGGAGAGGAAATTAAGGGCTCACAACTTCACTAGCAAAGTTCTGCAGTTTGCGGAGCAGGTCTACGAAGTTGTCCTGCTTGTCTCATAATCACCCTGGCGTCTCCATTTGACAAATGATGAAACAACCCTCAGAAAGCAATGTATGGTCCTGCTTTAGCTAAAAGAGATAAGGCCCAGCATCTGCGCCGCCCATCTCGCAGATCTTTGATTCTCTATTTCAGATACTTTTATCTGTCTCCCAGCTCTAAACCTTCTCCTTTGGGGTCTTTCATGCATTTAACCTTTTGGAGATGCTTATTATGTGCGAGCAAGATGCTGGGAACAGAAAAACCAAAGGAAGAGTCGCTCTCTGACCTCAAGGATCTCACAGTGGAGTGAGAAAGCGAGAAAACAAAATTAGAGATTAAAATGCAGTGTAAACCACACTGTTCTAAACACGGAAACAAAGTAACTTGCTCAGGTCTTAGGACTGTAGTTGTGCAGCCAGGATTTGAACCCAGACACTCTGACTCCAGAGCCCACCCACACATAACCACTATACTAAACTGCCCCACCTTTTTTGGTTAACTATGTACCCTTAAGCCAGGAGTGGGGGAAGCAGATCACAAAACAGCATGTACAGGATGCTCCCAATTAGAATACATATAAACACTCGGGGGGAAAAAAAAAAAAAAAAAAGACCAGAAGAATATGTGTCAAAATGATGGGTGATTTTTCTTTTCTTCACTTTTTTTATAAGCTCCATATTTTCTGCACTGAACATGAATTTTATAATAAGAAAAAAAGGCAATAAATGGTATTAAAATACAGCTTGCTTGCAAAGCTTCCAAAAGAGGGTGATGCTTGTGTGGGAAAGAGCACCCCTGGGGAGAGGACAGTGTGCCCCAGGGTTCAAAGGCCTGGCCAGAGGACAGGCTGGCTGAAGAAACTGCCAGGAAGTTTGTGATAAGAGTAAAGAGGGGGCCAGAGTGTGGGAGCTGAGGCCTCAGTCGAATTTCTTGGCAAATCCCTCAAATAGAGAATTCCAAACCCCTAATATTATCCTAAAGGGTTTCCCAGGTGGCTCAGTGGTAAAGAATCTGTCTGCCAATGCAGGAGACTCGGGTTCAATCCCTGGGTTAGGAAGATCCCCTGAAGAAGGAAATGACAACCCACTCCAATATTCTGGCCTGGGAAAATCCCTCGGACAAAGGAGCCTGTCAGGCTCCAATCCATGGGATCACAGAGTTGGACATGACTTAGTGACTAAACTACAACAATATTATCTTAAAACCTTTCCCGAAGGGTTAATTCCTTTGGGGACCTAAGAGAGCAGTCTAGGAGTGGGCTGAGATTCCTGAAGGTTATTGTTGTGTTATAAATCTGTTTCTGTTTTTGGAAGTGAAAAGGCTGGGTGTGGGGCATTAGACTCAGGTCAACATATTTGGGTCAGAAGGTGCCAAAGAGCCAGGTGGAAATCTTGGAGGCTGCATGGCTGTTGCCATGCACATTTTCATTAATCTGGCCCTTTTTCATAACAGTTTTACTCTCGCTCAGATCCAAGCCTGCAAAGACATTACATCAGTAACTACCCCTCACCCTGCACTTGGGTGAACCAGCTCTAATATCAGCCTTGGCTTATTAAAGCACTAGATTTTCAGGTTGTGGATGGCAGGTCTTGTCCTCTGGATCCAGCCCAGGCTGCCCAAAGAGTCCAGGTTCCCCTTTCCCTGCTGGAGAATCTGGGACAAAGGCCAGTTCATTGCTCTTCCCCTTCCTGGCCCCAGTCCTTTCAGACACATCCTAAACCCCTCACCCCCCACCCCAAGAGCTGCAACATTAGGAATACAGGATACAGAGATGCAGGTTCTCTGCAGATTCTGAGTTCCAGGCTGGAAATAGAGGGGCCTTTGCTCACGTCATTGCATGAAATTCACCATCTGCCACTTGAGCAAGAGAGACTCAGGGATGTTTAAAGTGAAAACACGGCTCTTGCTTGGGCGATTGACTATTTCAGGGTGAGGACCACAGCTAGCAGGTTAACCCTGGGACCTGGGTTACTGATATGAGGGATTTGACCTCATACTGGTCTATTGTGGGCTTGAACCCATAGCCACAGCTCTCCTCCCTTTAAACAGCGAGCTCTGTGCATGCACAGGCCACAGATCATAGGACCAAGCCTGGTTTGACACGCAGTGGAGGGCAGAGCTAAGGGAGTTGGAAGGCTAAAGTGACTGCCCCTGAAGCTGGTGGGCCCCCTCTCAGCCTTCCTTCTCTGCCTTTACCTGCCTTGTAGGTGAATGGGAAGGCAGATGAACTAGGAGGAACCCTTATGGTAATCTTCAAATAAAACAAAAAAAATCTGAGGTTACTGCATTTGGGCAAGGTAAAACACCACCCTCATTTCCCTTTCTTGCCAGCTTCTTAGAAATGAGCAGGTAAGGGGTTTGGGGGCTGTCCTTCATCTGATTTGTCTTTAGTATAATCTGGGAGAGCTTGGATTATGTTCACCTGCCTTCAAGCCTCAAGGGGAGCTGGCAGGAGCTGCCTTCCAGGGGTGTGCCTCTTTTATGTGTTGCCCTCCTGTACTCACTCCCACTGTCCAGTGATACCTGGACAGAGGTAGGGGTCGAGGAATTGAGTTTTATTTTTCTTTCTGTCCATCATAGCTCTCAGCCAAGAGTCTTACATACAAACTCTCCTGAACTCCAAGCCCACCTATCCAACAGTCTACCTGACGTCTCCCCCAAGACGTCTAAGAGGACAAACTCATCGTGTCCAAAACAGAATTCCTGATATTTGCTTCCCACCCCTTTTTCACCCCCAGAAACCTGCTCTTCCCCATCTCAGTGAATGATGTCCTTCCAATGGCCTAGGTCAAAAATTTTAATGTTGTCTGCGATTCTCCTTCCTCTCATCCCCACATTGAGTCCATTTGAAGCTCCTCTTCTGATTGCTCCTCTGCTCCACTCCAGCCATGTCCTTGACTTTCTCTCTCATCAGGTGCATGCCTGCCTCATGACCTTTGCACCGACGGGCCCTCCTGCCTGATCTCTCTTGCATCCTCTTTGCTTAAGTGTTCCTTTCCAATGGAGCCCATGCTGACACCTTATTTAGATGGCAAACTTCCCGCATGCCACCACCTCCAACCTCCCTAGTTCTGTTCATCTTCCTTCATATTGTACTTACTTCTGGGAAGCTATATAATATGCTTATGCACATTTTCCAGATACGTCTCTATGTGTATTCTTCAGTACATGTCTTTCCTACCAGAAAGTGAGCTCTGAAAGAATCAGAGCTTTTTCTCTTTCGTTCACTGATACATTCCTGGGACTTAGAACAGTGTCTGGCACAATGTAAGTGTTTAAGGAATGAATAAATATGTGTTAGTTGGAAATGAATGGTGGTGACAGGCTCACCCACTTCCCTAGGAAGCCTTACCCCTCCACAGTTGGTTGGGCTTCCCAGCAGCTCAGAGCTATGGGTTGGCTGGGCACACAGGAAGAGAGAACAAAGCTGAACAAGGTCAAGGGAATGAGAATACAAGTCACAGACTGAGAGAAAATCTTTGTAAAAGTCATAGTTGATACAGGACTGGTATCCAAAATATACGAAAACTCTTAAAACTCAACCGTAAGAAAACAAACAACCTAAGGTCAGGTCAGGGCAAAAGACCTGAAGAGACCCCTCACACATAAGCATATGAAAATATGCAACATCATATCATTTTGGGTTTGCAAATTAAAACTATGAGAAACCACCATATACCTATTAGAATGGCCACAGTCTAGAAGACTGACATCATCAAATGCTGGGGAGGATATGGAGCAACAAGAACTCTCATTTATTGCTGATAGAAATGCAAAATGGTACAACCACTTTGGAAGGCAGTTTGGCAGTTTCTTATAAAAGTAAACATACTCTTACCATAAAATCCAACAATATGCTCCTTAGTATTTACTCAAAGAAGTTGAGAACTATATCCACACAAAAACCTATATATAGATATCTACAGCAGCTATATTTATAACTGTCTAAACTTAGAAACAACCAAGATGTCCTTCAGTAGTTAAAAGGATAAAGAAGTTGTGTTATATCCAGACAATACTATATTATTCAGTGCTAAAAAGAAATGAGCTATCAAGCCATGAAAAGACATGCATATTAATCATGGATAAAGACAAATCCATATGACTAAGTGAAAAAAGCCAATCTTAAAAGGCTATAGACTGTGTGATTCCAAAATGACATTCCGGAAAAGACAAATCTATGGAGACAGCTAAAATAATGAGTGGTTTCCAGAAAGGGAGAGATAAATTTACGAGTGGAGCAAAGAGGATTTTTAGGGCAGTGAAATTCTCCTGTATGATGCTATAACGATGAATACATGTCATTATACATTTGTCCAAACCCATAGAATGTACAACCCCAAGGGTGAACCCTAATGTAAACTATGGGCCCTGGGTGATAGCCGTATCTCCACATATGTTCATTGACTGTACAAAATGCAACATTCTTGTCTAGGATGTTGATGAGGTGAGGTAACACATGTGCCTAGACAGGGGGTATACAGGAACTTTCTGTACTTTCCGCTCAGCGTTGCTTGAACCTAAAACTATTCTAAAAAACAAAGTCTACTAAAAAGCCACAGGTCTTTCCAACATTAGGCCTGCAGGCTCTGAATGGCTTCTTCTCACCTTTCCAAAGAATCCCTTGGCCTCTGCCAGAGATAGGGCTTTTTTCTGGAATGACCCTCACTCAGCTCAAAAGTCTCAGCATACCCATCCCTACTTCCCTAACTATCCCTTCCCCTCAGCCTTCCTCCCTGACAACCATAAGTTTGATCTCCAAGTTTGTGAGTCCATTTCTGTTTTGCAAGTAAGTTCGTTTGTATCATGTTTTTTTTTTTTTTTTTTAGATTCTACATATAAGGGATGCCATAAGATATTTCTCCTCTGTCTTATTCACTTCACTCAGTATGACAACCTCTAGGTCCATCCATGTTGCTGCAAATGGTATTAGTTCATTCTTTTTAATGGCTGATGTGGGCTGGGTGTAAGGGATAGTTAAGGAGCTTGGGATGGACATGTTCTGTTCAGTTCAGTTCAGTTGCTCAGTTGTGTCTGACTCTTTGCAACCCCATGGACTGCAGCATGCCAGGCTTCCCTGTCCATCCCAACTCCTGGCTATATTTAAAATGGATAACCAACAAGGACCTACTATATAGCACAGGGAACTCTGCTCAATGTTGTGTGGCAGCCTGGATGGGAGGGGAGTTTTGCAGAGAATGCATGCATGTATTGTACAACTGAGTCCTTTCATTGTCCACTTGAAATTGTCATAATATTGTTAACTGGCTATGCTGTTTAGTCACTAAGTCATGTCTGATTCTTTGTGACTCCATAGACTGTAGCCCACCAGGCTCC
Source organism: Ovis aries (assembly GCF_016772045.2). NCBI lineage: Eukaryota > Metazoa > Chordata > Mammalia > Artiodactyla > Bovidae > Ovis > Ovis aries. The sequence continues at coordinate 42,762,920 of NC_056055.1, read as the reverse complement.
TCTGTCCATGGGATTTTCCAGGCAAGAATACTGGAATGGGTTGCCATTTCCTTCTCCATAATTGGCTATACCCTCAAAACAAAATAAACAGTTAAAAAAACTCCCAAAACTCAGTTTCAAGAATGGCCTTAGGTAGGGGTATGGGGGGGTTCATCTAGGAAGAGGCTCTACAGATACTTTGGACTTGTCTACTTCCTGCTCAACTAGACAATGAGGGCGGGGACATAAAAGAGACTTTCTGTTGGTGCCCCCACCCCTGGCACCAAAGTTCTTGGAATGCAAGCATTTAAAGTAACCTGTGGATTAAATGTATTACACTCAGTGCAATATTATCATTGCTCCCATTACCCTCTCCCTCCCAAACTTGATTCTTGAGGAAGCAGTGCTGTTTGTAACACACTGATATTTATTTTAATTCCCAGGGATGAGGTCATGTGCAGCCTAAGAGGCAGGTGTACAATGGGGAGCTGCAGCCCTAGATCTTGACCTCAGGGGTGGTAGGGGAGACTTACGTGTTGGCATAGTGCATGACTTTCAGGATTTGGGGGGGAGGTTGAGGCCCTTCTCTGCTCCTCTCTGGGGTCCCCACAGCTGCCTGGTTACCATGTTCGTCCCTCCCTGGGGATGCTCAGCTTGCTAAGCAAATGGAGGTGAAAAGCTAAACCCAGCCCAGAATTCCAGGTCACAGGCCCCTGACTCTCTAGATTTGGAGCCCATCTTGTGGTTATGACCGTGGGGGAAGGATAAAGGCCATCAGAACACACATCCCAGAAACCCAGACTCTGCCTCTCAGGGGCTGGAGGAATTTCAATGGGAAAAAAATAAGGTCAGAGCAGGCGAAAGGGAAAGAAGTCAAAGGCCCCTTTTGAAGTCCCTGGGAAAATGAAGGGGCCAAAAAATTATTATTTCAATTACTATGAAAATGTGTTTTATTAGAAGATGGGGATTCATCACTGACACTCAAAGAGCCTGAAGAGCAATATCCCACACTATAATACCCCTGTCTCCATGCAGGGAGGAGGAGTTATTAAATTGGAAGATGAATGTTTTGCCATTCAGTTAACTGCATCTGCTAAAAAAGAAATAGCTATAAACCTGCTCTGGATCCCCTACCCCTCCCCATGAAAGCTGCCTCTCGCTAGCCCCCAACCCTCCATATCCTCAATGATCTCGACCCCTCCCCCTTTCACACTGTTCTGGCATATGAAGATGCAAGAGGAAGAAAGGGGGAAAAAATCAGCAAATTAAATGCAAACCAGAGTTTTTTTTTATTATTAAAAAAAAAACACAGTTGCATATAGTTCAATTGTCGCAAAGTGCTACGATGTAAATGCGGTGCATTCTTATGTATAACAGCTTTTCCTTCCGCTCCCATGGCAGCCTCAATAACGCTGCGCTTCTGTTCTGCATGAATAAATATGTATAAAATGTAACGCTGCAAAGAAATAAAATCCGATAACTGAAAGATACCATTTCTTGGGTTCTGGGAGCGACATGAGGCACCAGCTTTTCTGATTCTTTGGTATTTATGTGAGGAGCCATTGAAATGATAATGTGGAATTTGTTATTTTTTTTTCCCAGGGGCAAGTAATTTTCAGCTGTTCATTGGGGTTTTAAGAAATGGAGGTTTTGGTGGTCTTTCTCCCCATGTGGTGGTCTACGTGGGGTCTCTGGCTATGTCCCTGCTCCCCAACTCAGGCTATATACCCACAACCTAGAAATCTCTTCTCTTTGCCACCTTGGGAGTCAACCTTGTTAGTAAAATAATGGATTTACCCCTCGGAGCCAGCTGTGCCCAGCCTTTACACCAGGGAGATTCTCCTGCAAAGTGATTCTCAAGCTCTTGCCAGCCCTCCGCCAGGGCACTGGCTAATATGCATATTCTCCTCCCACAAAGGCTAACCCCACCCCTTTTCCTTTCTGGCCAGGAAACCATATTGGATAGTATTTTACTAATAATCTCTAATAGGAGATTATTGGCTTTTAAAAAACTGCTTATGAACTTTGGTATTTTCTTGTCTTTAGCACAGTTTTTGGTATCCCCACTGTTAGTTTGTAGGGGGCTTGCAGGTCATCCCCTTTCCCATCTTTCTTGCTTTTCTCTCCTTCACACTGTCCCGAGACCAGCGTCAAGTCTCATGCTATGCTTTAAAATACTTCCCAAATTTTCCAGATCTTCTTGTCATTGAATTTACTCTTCCCTCCACTCCCTCTAAGTCCCAGAGTTTGGGGATTTCCAGGTGGCTCAGACAATAAAGAATCTGCCTGCAATGCAGGAGGCCAGGGTTCGATTCCTGAGTTGGGAAGGTCTCTTGGAGAAGGAAATGGCAATCCACTCCAATACTATTGCCTGGGAAATAAGAGCTTGGTGGGCTACAGTTCATGGGGTCACAAAAGAGTCAGAGGTGACTGAGTGACTAACACTTCACCTTCCACCTAGAACATTCCTGACCTTTTTAAGACTTGGTCTTAGGTTTCAAGAGTCAGCTCAAATGTTCTCTCCTCTGTAACCCCCTTTTTTCTTTATTATCATGCAGCTCCTCTCATCCCATAAGTACTATGTTGTTTGGTGGCTCAGTTGTGTCTGACTCTTTGTGACTCCTTGGACTGCAGCAATGCCAGGCTTTCCTGTCCTATACCATCTCCCAGAATTTGTTCAAACTCATATCCATTGAGTCGGTGATGCCATCCAACCATTTTGTCCTCTGTTGTCCCCTTTTCTTCCTGCCTTTAATCTTTCCCAGCATCAGGGTCTTTTCCAATGAGTTGGCTCTTCTTATCAGGTGACCAGAGTATTGGGGCTTCAGCATCAGTCCTTCCAAAGAATATTCAGGGTTGATTTCCTTTAGGATTGACATGTTTGATCTCCTTATAGTCCAAGGGACTCTCAAGAGTCTTCTCCAACACCACAGTTTGAACACATCAATTATTCAGCACTCAGTCTTCTTTATGGTCCAACTCTCACATCTGTACCTGACTACTGGAAAAACCATAGCTTTGACTACACGGATATTTGTTGGCAAAGTGATGTCTCTGCTTTTTAATACGCTGTTTAGGTTTGTCATGTGTACTATGGTGATATGTCTGCTGACTCTTTCTGCCAAGTTCCTCCAGGGCAGAGATGGCATCTTAGGACACTATGCGTCACGGGTACATTATGTCCATGGTGAAGTTCTGCTCGGGTTTGTGGAAGGATGGAATGAATGCATTACTCATAAGAGGTGGCATTTGGCTCCTTCCTCAGCTTCTTAGGATTTGTCCCTCTAGATACCATTCCAGGAAAGGATTTGCATGAGATTACCTAGAAGCGCTTGAAAAGCCAGAAACTCAGGGAAGGAGTCACCAGGCAGTGAGGAAATTTTCTGGTGGCAGTGGTGACCCATCCCATCCCGACCTCAGCTTACAACCCAGGGACACGCCACAAACCTGTTTCACTGATGAGTGTGTGTTTATAATGCCTGGCTCATGTAAATGAGCAGTACTTGAAGTATATAAATTAGAAGTTAATGAATGAGCTAGGAATTGTTTCCTCTTCTATTTGAACAAAGCTACTTATCAGGTGGGACATCAGTTTCCCCAAAGCAAAGCCAATACGTTTCCTTGCTGACCCAACCAGGTAAGCACATTTCTGTAATGTGAAGGGTAGAAAAAAAAGACGCTGAGTTTCGATGATCTTCTCTTCAGCCACTGTGTGACCCTGGGCCAGTTACTTAACCTCTCTTGTCTATAAAATGGGAATAATAAGAGTATCTCCTTCATGTAGTCCTTGTGAGGATCTAAATGTAAATTTCATAGCAAGTGTTTGGAACAGAGAAGCTCTTCATAAACATGAGCTATTTTTTTCAAATAATTTATTTATTAATTTTAGACTGTGCTGGGTTTTCACTGCTGCACAGGTTTTTCTCTAGTTGCAGTGAGCAAGGGCCATTCTCGAGTTGAAGTGCTCCAGCCTCTCATTGCAATGGCTTCCTTTGTTGCAGAGCACAGGCTCTAGAGTGCGCAGGCTTCAGTAGTTTTGGCTCCCAGGCTCTAAAGCACAGGCTCAATAGTTCTGGCCCACAAGCTTAGTTGCTCCGGGGCATGTGGGATCTACCTGGAATGGGGACTGAACCCGTGTCTCCTGCATTGGCTGTGGGATTCTTTACCACTGAGCCACTAGGGAAGCCCAACATGAGCTATTTTAATTGTGGTTTGGGTTCAAGGATTTTTTCCTGTTCTTACACCTGTATCAAATGGACATCATTGTTTCAGAATTTTCTTCCCGAACCAGGTTCTCTTATTTAGTCAGAAAACAGCTGAGAACTGACAAGGCTTGATACCTTTATGCTGGTTGGGAATCTTTAAACTGAGCCCTTCAGCCTCAGGGATAAAGTTTCTGAGCCATTTCAACTGTTTTGGTGGCTCATAAACTTTTTTGCTATCTTCCTATCCTTGGACACACGGATGAGGTCAGGCACTTGGGAGGAAAGGGACTATTAGTGTATAATGAACATATCATTAAAGAGTTACTTTTCCTGACGCAGAATCAAACCCTAAGGGACAATGCAGAGCTCATCCTGGCCTGCTGGGTGGGTTAGTTGTCCTAGGGACTGTCATGCCTTCGATAGTCAGGTCTTTTGGCTTTACTTAAGTAGCCTAATACAACCCAGGTACTGGGCTCCAGTGTGTAGCTAGTTAGAGCTGGAAGACACTACAGGAGAGGGGTGGAAGCTCCAGACACCGAGCCAGGAAGCCTGCGGTCCCAACAGGCTGCAGACACATTGTAGGCAGCAGTAGGGAGGCTCTTAGCCCAGTTGTTCAAGTCCAGGGAGCCCACCCATCCTGCTTCCTGGCCTGTTACACAACTGTCAGGGACAACCACATTCATGGGCTTTCCTCAGATTGACAACAACATCCCGTAACCCTGCAGAACACGAGCTGCTTGCATAAACACTGCCTCTGAGACACCAGCAGGAGGGATGCATGGAGTGGGGGAGAGGCAGAAAATGCAGAGAGGACAGCTTCTCCACCCCACTACAGTGTGTGTGTGTGTGTTAGTCACTCAGTCTTGTCTGACTCTTCACGACACCATGGAGTGTAGCCCACCAGGCTCCTCTGTCCATGAGATTTCCCAGGCAAGAATATCGGAGAGGGTTGCCATTTCCTTCTCCAGGGGATCTTCCTGACCCAGGGAATAAATCCAGGTCTCCTATCTTGCAGGCTGATTCTTTACCATCTGAGCCACCAGAAAAGCCCACCCCACTACAGAGGAGATGTCTATCCATCCATCCATGCATCCATCCATCCAAGGCACACATGTATAGGCTTTGTCACCAGCTCAGTAGGAACTGGGAGGCAGGGAAGAAGACAGTAAAATCAAGGGGCCTCAGTGCCCCCATCTCCTCCCACACTCTCCTCCAAACCAGACTTGGCTGGGAAAGGACCTTTTGGGGTCTCTAGTGCTATTGGGTGTTAACCAGTGAATCCATTATAGGCCCAGGAGGCTGACTGCACAGCAACTCCTAGGAAGGGTGAGGTAGAGGGGGGATGAGGATGGCGAGGAAGGAAGGGGCTAAGTCAGTCCCTGGCATGGAAGGCTGGAGAATATAGTACTAAGAGGAGACTTGGGGGCCTCGACCTAAATCCTATACGTGCTGTTCTCAGTTGTGTCCAACTCTTTTTGACCCCATGGACTGTAGCTCACCAGGCTCCTCTGTTCTTGGAGTTTCCCAGGCAAGAATACTGGAGTGGGTTTCCATTTCCTTCTCCAGGGGATCTTCCTGACCCAGGGATCAAGCAAGTCTGCATCTCCTGTGTCTCCTGCATTGGCAGGCAGATACTTTACCACTGAGCCACCAGGGACCCCACATCCTATATAGGTCAAGTCGATATGCAAAATGTGGATGTTCAGGGAGAGGCCTCTGAGAGGTGGCAGAACTGGGTGGTACCACAGAAGGCTGCTGTCCCTGGGTGGAGCTTTTGCACTTTTCTGCTTGTCAGTGTACCTGACACGCCAAATTAGTGCTGTTGCAGCTGCCAGGGGAAGCTCTGAGTCATCTGGTTGCTCAGTTCTGATCACAAAGTAGACAGGAGAGCCCAGTGGTGCTCCTGGAGTCAGAGCCAGCTGGGAAGAGGGTCTCCTGCCTTCCTCTTCCAGGATGCGTACAGGGGTGACATGCCCAACAGGGGTGCATCCATGGTCTCATTAGAGAGCTCAGTGCTCCTCTGGAGTGGAATGGAACAGCAAACTTCAGACCCTAGGTCATGCTGGATGCCAAGGGAAGAATATCCCTCCCATCCTAAGGTTTCTCACTCTTTCACTATAGTGGTCACAGTCAAGTTGCCACAGGCAGATCCCAGGGGCTACCAGGAACATTTAGAATGGTGCTGATCTGATTTCCTAACAGAGAACCATGGGTGAGAGCAAGAGCTACAGATTATGGTTCATGCTCCTGAGTGTGGCTCTGGGTCCATCCATGGTATCTCCTCTGTGTACTCAATCTCTTGCGGAAGGAGGAAAGGATGGGTCCTGTGCCAGGGGAAATGTTCTACTATAAGTTAACATCTATCCAGGTCTTACTACAGCTGAGGGTGCCCTAGGGCAGGCCGGCCACACAGTGAGAGTATGAAAGGCACACAGCATATTTTCTTGTGATGTGTTTGCTTCTGGGCCATCCAGTCCACCAAACTGTGAGCCCCACAGAGTCAGGGGAGACCCTAGGCATCTTTGCGCTTCCAAACCCAGCACGGGGCCTGGCACACACAAGGCATTCATGTGTCAAGGACATGTGAATCAGTAGCAGAGATGAGATTAAAACTCAGAGTGGACATTGGTCAAAATGGCCATCACTGAAAAAATTTTACAAACAGTAAATGCTGGAAAAAGGAGTGTTGAAAAGGGAACACTTTTACACTGTTGGTAGGAATGTAAATTGATATCACCACTATGGAGAACGATATGGAAGTTCCTTTAAAAACTAAAAATAAAACTACCATATGATCCAGCAATCCCACTACTGGACATATACCCTGAGAACTGGACATACACCATAATTCAAAAAGACACATGTACCCCAGTGTTCATGGCAGCACTATTTACAATCGCCAGGACATGGAAGTCAGGTAAAAGTCCATTAACAGAGGAATGGATAAGGAAGATATGGTGCATATACACAATGGAATATTACTCAGCCATAAAAAGGGACAGAACTGATTCCGTTGTAGTGATATGAATAAAACCAGAGTCTGTCACACAGAGTGAAACCAAGTCAGAAAGAGGAAAACAAATATCATATATTAAGGCATATATATGGAATCAGGAAAATTTGCAACAGTGAACCAATTTCCAGGGCAGGAATAGAGACACAGAAGTAGGAAACAGACTTGTGGACCCAAGCTGGGGAAGGAGAGGGTGAGATGAACTGAAAGAGTAGTGTTGACATAAACACACTACCATGTGTGAAATAGACAGCTAGCAGGAACCCAATACATTGCTACAGGGAGCTCAGGTCAGTGTTCTGTGATGGCCTAGAGGGCTGGGGTGGGACAGGGGAGGGAGGGAGGCTCAAGAGGGAGGGAAAAATAAGTCAGTGTAGAGAGATGATTGTAACAAAGAAGAACAAATCTGATGCCATATTGGATTTGTTTTTGTTTTTTTTTTTTTTTTTACCTTAAACTTTGTATGCTATTGCTTTCGCTACAAGAATGCTGCCTATAGCCTGAAATATGCAGCATTGCCCATTCTCAAGGCTCTGACCATTAAAGGCATAACACTTTTCCATTCATATAGAGATAAAAAGTTGCAGAACAAAGAATAAGATTTGTCTTGTTGGAGCTTCATAGGGACGTTATAGCCAGATGTACACAGACAGCCTCAAGGATAAAGGATTCCAGCACCAGAGACTTGCAGCATGAACCACAACCTCTTTCCTTTCAGTACAAAAGAAGTACTAAATTCTAACTTGGGTAAGATGGTTCTTTCGGACAGTGGTCCACCATCTTCTCAGTCTGCTGGCTTTCCAAATAAAGTCCCTATTCCTTGCTCTGACAGCTCATATCTCTTGATTGATTGGCTTACCATGCAGCCAGCAGCTCTCGAGGGGAATGTCAACTCTAGGAAGCATCAAAAGAGGTGTAAAGAACCCTGAGATAACTGAGTTCCAACTCTTCAGTTGATGAAAGAGAAACCTGAGGTACACGGAGGTTAAGCCACATACACAATTCTACACGGCTAATTCAGGGCAGGCCCAGGACTGCCCCCTAAGTGTCACCCTGCACTGGTGGGGGAGGACAGTGAGCATGGCGAAGGGGTGCTTCACACCTCACACAGGGGGAGGTGGGATTCCAGGCCTTGGGGCACACACACCCTTGAAAAACAAAACTGCGTGATTCAACACACATCTGTAGCAGCTGTGCAATTATCTCTGAGATTTAAGCAGTGATCGATGGGAGTTTTAATTACCAAAATCTCTTCATCCTCCCCCATGGAAAGAAAAAAAAAAAAAAATTTCTGGGATGCTTACTTCATTGTAAAATATGGTGAAATTCTACTTCACTCAGATAAGCGTGTTGCATTTGCACAAAAGCAGGGTGCTAAACATCATTTTTTTTGTTCCTGCAGCTGAAAATATTGTTGAAAATATTGTTCTGATTTCTGCATCCACTTAAGTTTGGCTGCAAATTGGAATTAGTTGTACCCAGAATTGGGCTTGAGAAGGGGATTGAGGGGAAAGGTGCCACTAAGCCAGCAGCTGGGCTATGTTTTTCCTGTTTGGACCCAACTGCTGGCTCCCTGAGTTCTGAGGGAAGCTGACCTGGTCACTGAGATCTGGCCTCTGATGAAGGCCTTGTGCCTTCTCTGGTGTCTGGAGTTTTCCAGCTTACAGAGCTTAACATAGGAAGGGTGGGAGCCTGTTAAGCTGGGCCCCTCTACAGCCACTGTATTTATCTATTCGCTTCTCCCATCTTCCTCCTTCCCTCCACCAGGCTGAGTGCTCCCTGTCTCATTCACAGCTATGTATCCTCAATGCCCAGAGCCATGCCAGGTCTCTGAAGGGTACAAAATAGAAAGAACTGGAACCTCCAAGTTCCATTGCCCTCATGGGGCAATGTCTTTCCTTGGGGGTTCATTCTCCCTCTTAGAGGTTCCTCCTCCTGGAATTAGTACCTACTGCTGCTTGGGATGCATCCACTGAGTTCTTTCTGGACCAAGCTGCCCGTGGCAGAGGGAGCGGCGGAGTGCAGTGATGAGGAATGAGGCTCTGGACCTGAGACCTGGCTCTTCACCTACTGCTTGTGAGATGCCCAGCCAGCGACTCTCTACTCCTCAGTTTTCCCCAGCTGTAAAATAGGCTGAGAGGGTCTGCTCCACCTTAGGGCTATTGTAAGAATTAAATAAGGCAGTTTATGTAAAAGCCTGGCTAACCTGCAGGGGCTGAATTCCTGTGATCCTGATTATCATAATAACCATCATCACTGTCACTGTGAAGTGAAGTGAAAGTCGCTCAGCCATGTCCGACTCTTTGCGACCCTATGGACTATATAGTTTATGGAATTCTCCAGGCAAGAACGCTAGAGTGGGTAGCCTATCCCTTCTCCAGCGGATCTTCCCGACCCAGGCATAGAACTGGAGTCTCCTGCATTGCAGGCTGATTCTTTATCAACTGAGCTATGAGGGAAGCCTGTCACTGTCACTGGGAGGATCTCAAATCCACAGAAGGGATGAAGGAGAAGGGCTGAGGGTCCCTGGGCAGTTTCTCTGGTTTTGTGGCCATCACTGATTTTATGTGAGGATTAGAGAACCCCACCCATCTCCTTAGATTTTCTGCTGCATTTCCTCTTCCTTTCCCCTAATTTTCTAGAGAAATGAAGCATTTAGAACTGGGAGTAATCCTGTTTCTCTTTAGGGAAGGAAACTGATAGCCAGAAATGTGAGGCAGACTTGCCATGGCCACACGGGTGGTTACTGGTGGAATTAGGAGGTGTAGGATTTCTGAAATTAAAAGTTGCTTGCTCCTTGGAAGAAAAGCTATGACAAACCTAGACAGCATATTAAAAAGCAGAGACATTACTTTACCAACAAAGGTCCAACTAGTCAAAGCTATGGTTTTTCCAGTGGTCATGTATGGATATTAGAGTTGGACCATAAAGAAGGCTGAGTGCTGAAGAACTGATGGTTTTGGACCGTGGTGTTGGAGAAGACTCTTGAGAGTCCCTTGGATTGCAAGGAGATCAAACCAGTCAATCTTAAAGGAAATCAAACCTGAATATTCATTGGAAGAATTGATGCTGAAGCTGAAGCTCCAATACCTTGGCCATCTGATGCAAAGAATTGACTCCTTAGAAAAGACCCTGATGCTGGGAAAGATTGAAGGCAGGAGAACAAGGGATGACAGAGGATGAGATAGTTGGATGGCATCACTGACTCAATGGACATGAGTTTGAGCAAGCTCTGGGAGACGGTGAAGGACAGGGAAGACTGGTGTGCTGCAATCCATGGGGTCGCAAAGAGTCAGACACAACTGAACAACAACAACAAAGGATTTCTGAGTCACACTCTAAGTCAGCCTGCTGATGTGGCTGCTGCTGTCCACACCCAGATGGCCCCAGAGTGAGGAACGATGGGGAGAAGCCTGGCAAGGGCTCCACTGGTCAAAGGGCGGTGGAAGTCTTCCCTTCATGAGGCCACAGATCCTGGATTGGGGTGGTGTTGACTAACCTACCATGGCTTTCCATTATGTGCAGCTGGTGGTGTCAACAGCTGTGTTTTCATCAGGGGCAAGGGAAGGGGGAGGCCTCAGCCTGGCAGGAAAGAGAAGGAAGCTGATGGTGTATGGTTACAAAAGTGTGTTCATCAACCATGTCTTTTTATTCTGTATTCTGATGTTTTGATATCTTGGCATCTCACCAACCCCAGGGGTGGGGTGGGTGAGTGCTACCCCTCCCAAGGCTAGCTAATTCTACTATTAGGAAAGCATGCCTTTCATATGCTAACCAGACAGCCCTGAGTCCTCTCCTCCTTTATCTACTCCCCAATCCTTTATCTGCTCTCACACTCTGGGCCACTATGCCCTGCCTAATCACCAGTCAACTAGGGAGAGTCCTTATGACCCAGAGCCTGTGAAATTATTCACAATAGCCAACAGGTGAATCCTGATTACCCTGCTTCACCTATTCACCTATGGAAACTACAGTAAAAGCGCTTGCCTACAGTTCCCTTCACTCTCTCACTCCATGACAGGCTCTGGTGCTTCCCTGCATGGCACCCCCGTTTGGTCTGCCTCCAGTTCTGGGAACCAATGAATATAAAAACCTCTTACTTTATGACAGTCATAAAGTGTCTGACCACACCTGCTTCAAATATCCTTAGAGGTATTTGCACAAAGCAGTCATTATGACACATCTATGGAAAGTCAGGATCTGGAAGGATCCTCAGCACCCCCTGGATTACATCCTTAATCCAAACCCTTTCTGATGTGGGAACAGCCCCCCAAGAGGCAGCAGGACACCTCGTAACACTTCTGCATTGAGACTGATCTCAATAGTGTTTGTTACAGTCATCGCCATCAGCTCCGCAGTACACCCTTCAGCACACCCTGATGACACTCAATACTGCCCGCTCAAAAGCTGACAGCAGCAACCTCACTGTGCCCTAGGGGCTATGACCAGATCTCTAGCTCCCACCCCTGCATTTCTTTCCAGGGAAGGCTGTATCTGCACACTTAAAAAAAAAAAGTTGAGCTGAAGATGGCACAAAATTAGTTCCTTCGACAGACAAATTTGCTCCTGAAACACTCTGCCAACCTGCTAATGAGTTGTCTTGAACCTTGTGCGGTGTTACCTCTAATTTTGCAGCCTGGTAGGATTTGAGTTCTGTGGACAGCCTCACATTTGGTTCGGAATTATAGGCTGAATTGCTGCTCACTCCTATTATTGAGCTGTCAATCTTGTATTAGCACATTATAATATGGTACACTGAATGCATCTGTTCTGTATATCACGGGGCCTCATTGTCATTTGTTGAATCATTTTGTCTTATATGATTGTTAAGCAATTATTTCATCTTGGGCAGCTTAAACTTTGATTACTGTATACTATTTACGGGGAATACAAAAAGACGGGGAAAACGCCACCATCAGCTGATTTCACCAGTTTTCTGCTCAGGTGTTCACAAGTATATATGTTGAATTTCAAATGCTCCCCAACACCCGGACACATATCCTTGAAGGAAAGGGGATGGAGTAGACCTATTTTGGCTCAGGGGCTGAAGAGTGAGCAAGTTTGGAGGCAACTGGACAGGTACGCAGCGAATGTCCCTCTGTTTCCCCATCGCAGATGGTTCTCTCGCTCCCGTGCTACAGAGAGGGCTCACACACAGATCTCAAACCCCAAGGTCTCCTTAGAAGGAGGACAAAATGCATGCGGTCCTACCACCTCGTTAGAAGCAGTTATGAAGGTTGAAGAGCTGCTACCTGTGATGCGTCTCCGAATCTGTGAGCTAGGCTCTCCTAATTAACAAGACAAGGAAGACTAGGACGTTGCTAAAGCTACCTGGCAGGCCTGGGAGCCTGCTGTCACCAACACGGATGATAGCATTTCCTTCTCTGCAGAGCCTATTATAATGTCAGCACACGTGTTCTCAGATACCAGTGGGATTGGGGGGCGCACTGGCTATTAGGTGGAAGCAGATACAAAATAGGACTCAGGATCCAGGAGGGAGGTTAATCAAGGAAAGGGCCAATCGACGGACGAGATCCACTCTGTTGACAACTGTTGAGGATACCGGCAGGGGGTGGAGGGAGAAGGTGGGTTGTTCGTTCCGAGGATCAGCATCTGTTCCCTTGACTTGGACATTTCCCTTTCTCTTTTCTCCTCCAAGCCTGCTTCTCACTTATCCCTAGCTTTCACATGACCAGTTCAGTCCATGCTGTCACCATATTCCCCCAGTGTCGTTGTTTAGTCACTCAGCTGGGTCCAACTCTTTGCAACCCTGTGGACTCTAGCCCCCAACCCCGGCTCCTCTGTCTATGGGATTTCCCAGGCAAGAATACCGGAGTGGGTTGCCATTTCCTCCTTCAGGGGACCTACCTGACCCAGGGATCGAACTCAAGTCTCCTGCATTGGCAGGTAGATTCTTTACCACTGAGCCACCTGTGTGCATGGGCCTGCTCAGTTGTGTCTGACTCTTTGTGATCCCATGGACTGTAGCCCACTAGGCTCCTCTGTCCTTACAATTCCCCAGGCAAGGATACTGGAGTGGGCTGTCATCTCCTCCTCTAGGGGATCTTCCCAACCCAGGGATCAAACACGCGTCTCCTGCATTAGCGGACAGATTCTTTACCATTGAGCCATCTGGAAAGGCCAAATCTCCCAATATCTTCTCCTTAATTTTTCCCAGCCCTCCAATGGGAATTTTCGCCTCCATGTCTTGGCTCGTCCTATTCCCTTTTCTCTCTGCTTGTGGAAGTCTTACCCAGGCTCACCTCTTCCAGAAAGCCCCACCCTGCAGTGCTATCTTTGTCTTGAGTCACAGTGGCATTTACTGTTAGATAATCAAGTTACATCTACAGAGTTCATGGCATGCTCCCGGATGAGTGCTCTCACTTCTTGGAAGCGAGAATGGAATGTGACATCTCTGAACGTGGTGGTGCTGTGGGCATTGAGAGTAGAGATGGAGTTAATAGTGTAAGGAGATACCACGCCATCCCAGAAAATGTGTGTTATCCTTGTGTGATGCTTCTCAATAAGATAGCCCTTATATACTGAGAGCTTATAAAAGCTGAGTGCTTCTTACAAATTGTCTCATTGAATCTTTCTGGCAACCCTGTGAGGTGATTTCTCTTATTTCCCCCTTTTAGAGATGAGGAAACTGAGGCTCATTGAGTTTGGGTGACTTGTTCAGGGTTACACAGATAGTAAGGGGCTAAATCAGAATCCGAACTGAGGTCCAGCTGACTCCAGCCACCTCCCTTCTCCTCTGAGACTAAACATGGAAACCAGGCTGGCACTGGTGTCTTCCACCAGATGAGTGTTGAGCTCAGGAATGCCAGCTGCTAGACCCTATTCGTCCACCATCCCAGCCCCAGTCAAGACACAACTGTGATCCCTTCTCTATTCTTCCCCAGGAAGTTGACACCTTCCTTTTTGTTCAAGCAAAGAAGCTGAACTCTCTGGTCTAAGGGTTAAAAAAAATTTTTTTTTCTGAATGAAGTCAGGACTTGTGAATCCAAGTGAACACTCCTCAGTAGTATCCCTGGGTCCTCTGGGTATGTCAGTGCTGTGTCCCAGGCACACCGCCAGGGTGCAAGAGGGTGGGAATGCCTGCATTTGGGAATGGCCTTTTGTGTCCCAGAATCTGCTTTATTTCCTAAGCAGTAAAGAACTCGCCTGACAACACAAGAGACACAGGTGTGATCCCAGGGTTGGGAAGATCCCCAGAGAAGGAAATGGCAACCCTCTCCAGTATTCTTGCCTGGAAAATTCCAGGGACAGAGAAGGCTATGGTCCATGGGGTCACAAATAGTCAGACATGAGTGAGCAACTAACACTCAATTTCATGGCCTTGATCTCCCTGGTTGGTAGTTGGGGAACCCTGAGGGTTTCTTAAATTCCCAGAGCCCAGATTTTCTCATCTTTTAAAAACAATTTTTTTTATTTGGCTGTGCTGGGTCTTAGTTGAGGCATGTGGGATCTAGTTCCCTGATCGGGAATTGAACCCAGGCCCCCTGCATTGGGAGTGTGGAGTCTTAGCCACAGGAAAGTGAAAGTCCCTAATGTTTTCTTAATAAGGAAAACTGGAAGCAGTATAGACATCAATGGAAGAACATTACAGCACATCCTATGCAGTTATTAAATAGATTGAAGTTGGTAAGAATGTACTCATTCATGTGGAATGATGTGCAGGATTTGTTACCAGAAACAAGTAGTATGGGGCTGGCGGTGGCACTCACCACTCTGGTCTTAGATGTTCAGATCCGCTCCTCCTTACCTGAGGGGCAAAAGGAACAACAGCAGAGATCTGACATGGAGGTGCGGGGAGCACTGGGCTGAGATCCTGGAGGAGGGGTCGGCCCAGGGCCACAGCCCCAGCACTGGGCAGTGTACTAGAGTGGGGGCTTGGGCTCCTCAGACGGGGCACGAGTGGGTGGTGGAGAGTGCGGTCAGCCACACTATCTGCTGTGGCAGGAGTCTTATGAGAGGGGCTAGAGGAGGCCAGAGATCCCCCCAAAGTGATCAAATCAGGAAGAGTGAAGTTGGGGTAACTGTTAGTCTAACTGTGACTTGTCTTTCCTATTTTACTCCATGTGACATGTATTTCTTTATTTTATTCCTTCCAGGTTTCTGGGCCCAAAGGAAACTCCATATATATCTGTTGGCTGTGCTGGGTCTCCGCTGCAGCTCTCAGTCTTTCTCTAGTTGCGGCAAGCAGGCTTAGTTGCTCTGAAGCATGTGGGACCTTAGGTCTTTGACCAGGGATGGTCCCCTGCATTGGAAGCTGGATCCTTAACCCCTGGATGGTTAAGGGTGGTTACCAAAGACGGGTAACAGTGGTTGCTTTAGAGATTGAGAGCAGAGGGGGAGAATCACTTTTTACAATGACCTGTATACACCCGCTAACTCAAAACATTTAATAACCGTGACGATGACAATAGAAAGGGAGTGAGTGCTCTAAGTTTGCTTTCTGCTTCTTTACATTTAATTGTCTTCCCCATGCAATAGATCTTCCACTGACATTTCTTAAAAAATGGGCTATGGGGGAAACAAGGGTTAAGAGTCTGCCTTCCAATTCAGGGGAAACAGGTTCAGTCCCTGCTTGGGGAAGATTCCACATGCCGAGGAAAAACTAAGCCTGTGCACTGCAACTATTGCGCTCTTGCTCTAGAGCCCAGGAGCCAGTGATTCGTAACAAAAGAAGCCACTGCCGTGGCTGCAACCAGAGAGTAGCCCCCACTCAGCACAACTAGAGAAAAGTCTGCATAGCAACAAAAATCCAGTGCAGCCAAAAATAAAATTAATTAATAAATTAATTGTTAAAAAATGAGCTATGGAAGAACCGTCAGTCTTGGGCCCTGGCTCTGAGGCTGAGACCTGTCACTGAGGTGAGTACCTACCCAGGTCTGCCCACCTCCTCCCAGCCTGCCTGGGACCCTTCTTGGCAGGGCTATACTGGCTTGAGCAGGGCCATTGGCACAGCTGCAGGCACTTCTCTGAGTCCCTGTATTTCTAACCAGGATCTCATGTATCACTGTGGCCTAAATCTCCCTGCACCTTTATTTCTGAGCTATTCCTACGCCCAGGAACCTACAATGCCTCTGTTTCACTGTTCCATTTAGCTCTCTCCTGGGAGTCAGGGGCCGCCACGCCCTTCATGCACGCCCTTGGCTGATGGCTCACTTCTCTTGGGCATCACTTTGCTGACGTTCATTCCTGCACCTTTATCCTCCCACCACCCACCTGCCGGGAGCACTTTCGTCTCTCCCCTCTCCTGGCTGACCTGGGTCAACCCTGCCATCCCTCCAGGCTGCCTCACTGCTCCAGGAAGCTTCCTTCCCCGACTTCTGCCTGCCTGTCCTGTTCTTCCTCAAACTCCCACGAGCGTCAGTCACTATTCAATCCAACCACAGATAAGTGCCTCCAGTTGCTTATTGGAAAGGACAAGTACACCCGGCTTTACTGTGCTTTGCATTATTGCACTTCGTAGATATGAGACCTTTTTACTAATTGAAAGTCTGTGGCCACCCTGCGTTGAGCAGGTCTCTTGGCGCCATATTCCAAAAGCATTTGCTCACATTGTGTCTCTGTGTCACAATTTGATAATTCTTGAAATATTTCAAACCCTTCTCTAGCAAAAAGATTACAACATCACTCAGTGATGGTTAGCATTTTTAGCAAGAAAGCACTTTTAAATTATGGGATATACATTGTTTTTGTAGACATAATGCTATTGCTCGTAATGCTATGCTATTGCTTAATAGAATACAGTATAGTATGAATGTAACGTATGCGCTGGGAAGCCACGAAGTTTGAGTGGCTCGCTTCACTGTGGTATTCACTTTTTGGTGGTGGTCTGGCTTCCAAGGTGGCACAGTGGTAAAGAATCTGCCTACCAATGCAAGAGACACAGGAGACACAGGTTTGGTCTTGAGTCAGGAAGATCCCCTGGAGAAGGAAATGCAGCCTACTCCAGTATTCCTGTCTAGGAAATCTCATGGACAGAGAAACCTGGTAAGCTACAGTCCAGGGAGTCCCAAAGAGTCAGACACGACTGAGCACAGCTGGAACCAAATCCAGTAACTCCAAAGTCTGCCAGTAGCTTTGATTTGTCTCCTCAACTGGATCACAGTTTCTTGGGTAAGCCAACTCATGCATTAGCCTTCTTCTGTATTCCCACAGCACCGACTTACTGCCATGCACATCTTCCAACCTCAAGAAAGACTTGATTTGAACTTCCCTGGTGGTCCAGTGGTTAAGAATCCACCTGCCAATACAGGGGACAGGAGTTCAATCTGTGCTTCAGGAAGATTCCACATGCCTCAGGGCGACTAAGCCCATGCACCACAACTACTGAGCCCTTGCTCTGCAGCCCTCGCAAGCCGCAACTGCAGAATCCCGAGTGCCCTAGAGGCCATGGTTCCAAGATAAGAGAAACCACTGCAATGAGAAGCCCGCGCACCACAACTAGAGACCAGCTCCTGCTCAGTGCAACCGGAGAAAGCCTGAGTATAGCAATGAAGACCCAGTGCAGCTAAAAATAAATTAATGAATTAAAAAATTACTTAATTTGACTTGGAGTCAGAAGATCTGGGTTTGAGCTCTTTGAGCCTGAGTTGGCACAGCGATAACAGAATGACTGAAATCAGGGCTTGGGGAAAGAGATGTGCTTTTCTCAGAGGGAGAAGGGAGAGAAAGAGGGTCCATGGCAGTGAGAAACAGCAGGAGGAGGAGGCCTGACTACCTGAAGCCCCAGGAGCCCCCTCAAAACCCAGAACAACAGAGGAGGGCTAAGGATAGGAAGGTGGGCTTTGGGGACACACCCCAGTCTCCACTGAGAGAAGACTCTGCTCCTTTCTCCTTTCTGCTCCGAGGCCCTGGGGAGCACAGAGTTTAGGGAGATGATAAGTGGGAGAGAAAATTAAAGGCAAGAGAAGTCTAAGGAAGTCGTCAAAGCACAGCCAGGCAAACAGAATCCTGGAAAAAAAAAGGTAAAAGGTAATGCCGTAAATTACAGCTTAAAAGCCTCGTTTTGGGCAAATTGCTTTTTAACAAGCAGACAAGCTCTATCAATAGCATCTACCGTATGTTTTTATAAAGTGCAGAAATATGTTTTTAAAAGGCCAGTAAATAAAGTTCCTATCGATTTGAACTCAAGTGTAATCTGTTTTTCTGTCTGCCACCAACACTGGTAATAAAGCAGAATCATGTAATACGGTATTTCAGCTAATGTGACTATACATCACCGCAGAGACGCCCTGCTCTGCAGCCATCTATCATTTTCTATTGGTATTGCTTAGCTGCAGAATTTATAAACTTGCTCCAAATTGATGCAATGTTCAATTTTCTTTTCCAATTTATTTTTGGTTGAGCCAAGCAATATTGAGGTCTCTGAGCAAGCAGCTGAGCACTACCAGATGTTACCTGGAAGACCTCACGCTTCTGGGAGGTACAGGGAGATGCCAGCCCTTATGCACTACCCTCAACAGGCAGGGAGACAGAACGCCCTGGCAGGAGATGGCGATGGTGAAGAGGTAGTCTCCTGGCCTGGGAACCCAGCAATGACTGTGCTCTGGAACATCCAGGGGATGAAAGGTGAAGGGTTAGAGAACATCCAGCTACAGCAAAGAGCTCTGGGAATTTTGCTAAGATGTAGATGCTGATTCTGGCTTTCCAGGTGGTGCTAGTGGCAAAGAACCCGCTTGCCAATGCAAGAGACATAACAGACACAGGCTTGATCTCTGGGTCAGGAAGATCCCTTGGAGAAGGGATCCCATGGCAACCCATGGAATGGCAACCCATTCCAGTCTTCTGGCCTGGAGAATCCCACGGACAGAGGAACCTGGTGGGCTACAGTCCATAGGGTCACAAATAGTAGGACACGACTGACGTGACTTAGCATGCATGCAGCAGAGCATGGGTTTGAATTGCGATTCCACCACTTACTGATATCATACTTCATCTCAGGGAAATTACTTTACCTTCTTGAGCCTCAGCTTCCTGGGAATAAAGTTCTGGGAATAAAGTTATTCCTCAAAATCTACCCATCTTATTGAACGGGATAACGTATATAAAGAGCTCGACACAATCAGCTGTTCTAAAAGGGCCAGTTCCCTTTTGTATTTATTCAGCACACACTCACCTAATGAATGGATGGATGAGTACTTAGGAGGCAAACAAAGTGTAAGTGGCTCATCTCAGATCCTACAGTCGGAAGAAGTCAGGGCAGAAGGCTGGGCCATAGGGATGCAGCTTGGCTCCTCCTGCTTTCTCTGATGCCCTACTTGCTCCCCCCTTCCAAAGAAACCCAAGTGGCAGATGCATGAAACACTCACATGGTCTCTTGGTGTGGCAAGAGATAATAAATAACGGTGGCAAGAATAATCTACTGGCGAGAGAGCAAAGCTATTTGGGGGAATAAGGAGTCTGTGTGTGGGGATGGCAATCTGGTGAGGAATGGTATTGCCATGGGGTGTTGCTCATGTGGACTTCAGGGCTATGCAGGCAAATGTTAGAGTCATTTAGAGCAGCAGACCTCAACCTTTTTGGCACCAGGGACCAGTTTCATGGAAGACAATTTTTTCCATTTTTACAAGGACAGGGTTGGGGGAATGGTTCAGGCAGTAATGCAAGTGATGGGAAGTGATGGGGTGGGGGGCAGCAGGTGAGGCTCCACTCACTGGGCAGCCCACCTCCTGTTGTTCCCAATAGGCCATAGACTGGTACCTGTCCACTGCCCCCAGGGGAGTTGGGAGTCCCTGATTTAGAAAGCAGACTCAGGCTTTAATAAAGTCCAGAAAGGTGGGACTGTCTCACACAGCCAAGCAGGATCAAGGCTGGGATTACAATTGGGTCTTTCCATCATCTTTATCCACCATACATTACAGCCTCTCATATCGGAAGAAACCAAGCAAGTAGAAAGTAAGAGTCACAATTAAATCAAAGTGTAATTAGGATTCCCCAGCGGCTCAGTAGATAAAGAATCTGCCTGTAATACAGGAGACATAAGAGACACAGGTATGATCACTGAGTCAGGAAGATACCCTGCAGAAAGAAATGGCAACCACGCCAGTGTTCTTGCCTAGGAAACCCCATGGACAGAGGAGCCTGGCGGGCTACAGTCCAAATGGTTGCAAAGAGTCAGACATGAGACATGATTGAGCAAGGAAGCACGGTACTGTGATCAATGGAAATTAAGCAGTCAGCCTACTTAGTGCTAAAATAGTTAAAAGTTATTTCCCAAGTAACATACTTTCCGAATTATTTCTAAGTGCCATGTATTGGTGATATGTTTTAAAAACAGTGGTAAAATACACCTAACGTAAAAATTGCCATCTTAACTATTTTTTCAGGCTATCATAGTGTTGGGCGCTTTGTTGTGCAGCCAGTCTGCAGAACACTTTTCGTTTTGCAAACCGGAAGTCCAAGCCCATGAAACAAGTTCTTGTTCTCCCATCACCCAACCCCTGGTCAACCACCATCCTGCTTTCTGTCTCTGTGAATTTGACCACTCTAGGTACCTCAGACCTATGAGGTATCCTATGGTATATGTGGAATCCTATGGTATATGTCTTTCTGAGACTGACTGACGTCCATGGACATGGGAGCCTGGTGGGCTACTATGAATGGATGGATGAGTACTTAGGAGACAAACAAAGTACTGGGGTCGCAAAGAGACAGATATGACTGAGTGACTAAGCATGCGTGTCCCTTGGCATAATGTCCTCATCGTTCATCCGTGTTGTCTCCTGGATATCTAACCAAAAGCAGAATTGCTGAATCATATGGCAATTCTATCTTTAATTTTTTGAGGAACCACCATACTGTTTTCTATAGTAGCTGCCCCATTTTACATTTCCACCAAAAATCCATGAAGGTTTCAATTTCTTCACATGCTTGCCAATAATTGTTATCTTCTTTTCTTTTCTCTCTCCCTCTCTCTCTCTCTCTTTTTTAATAGTAGCCATCTTAATAGGTGTGTGGTGGCATCTCATTATGGTTTTCATTTGCATTTACTTAATGATAAGTGATATTGAGCATCTCTTCATGTGCTTGTTTGGTCACTTGTATATCTTTGGAAAAATATCAATTCATTTTTTCATTTTTTAAATTGGACTGTTTTTGTCATTGTTGTTGTTGAGTTGCAGGAGTGTTTTATATGTTCTGGATATTAATCCCTCATTAAGCATATGGCTTACAAATATTTTCTCATTCTTTAGTTGCCTTTTTACCTTGTCGATTATATCCTTTGACAATTAAAAAAGTTTTATATAGTCAAATTTATCTACTTTTTTTGTTGTTGCCTGTGCTCTTGGTGTCATATCCAAGAAATCATAGCCTAAACCCAGCTTTCCCCTGTTTTCTTCTAGGAGTTTTGTAGTTTTGGCTCTTATGTTTTGATCCATGTTGAATTAACTTTTGTATATGGTATAGGGCAAGGGTCCTAGGTTATGGTTTTCTTTCTGCCCACTAGAACATTTATTTCTCAGTGAGAAAATAAGTTTCATAGGTTATGTTTTAATGTAGATGTTTTTCATATTATCTTTACTATTGCTGTGACCACAGCAACGAAATGTCAATCTCAAGTTCCAAAATTTAGGAGGTTACATTTTTAAGAAGAGTGACAAGGGAGGTTAACAGGAATAAAATATTTATTAACATGTAAACAGGTCTATATTTTCTGCATTAAATTTCTGAGGTTTTGTATGTTTTTCTCCCCCACTCCATTTCAGGCTGATGTTTTAATGGATTGTTATCATGATTTGCAAATGTATTGATTCAGACAAGATACTTACCTCTCTGAGCCTCAGTTTCTTGATAAATGAACTGAAGATAATATTTCAGCCTCCTTCTAGGATTGTGATTAGATGACACTAAGGTATACAGTAGGTACTCATGAAATGTTAATTTCCTTCTGTCTCCTCAGCCCCTGAGCCTTGCTCTAGGCCTTCATCTGACTCCTAATGTCACTGCTTGGGGATAAGATAGGAACTCAACAAACGTGTCACTTGAACTCTTTTTGCTGATGGTTGTGGCTGTAGATGCAGTCCCCACTTGTGCTATCACCACTTGAGGACTTGGGGACCACCCCACGGTGGAGGCATGGGGCCCACAGACCTCCTCCATCTCTGGAACATCTCACAGTCAGCAAGAGTCCCACACTCTAGAGCCCAGAGACTTCCTCATCACTGCAGTGAGGATGTACCAGATTATAAACTCCATGCAAAGAGACTATTAAAGGACAAAAGGTAAAAAAGGAATCCAGTTTTGTCTTGATAAATCATAATTCTGTACGTTTCAGTTCAACTTCCCACATTCATCCCATTCCTGAATCAGGCTCTTCTGCACCACATGGGGATTGTCACTTGACGCCCTCTGCAACTTCCTGCAAGTAGACCTTCGGGACTGCAGAGGCTGAAATCTACAAACTACATCTCCCAGACTTCCTTGCAGTTAGGGTTCTGGATGCAAATTTGATTTCACCAATGAGACATGCTCACACAACAAGGTGAGACAGAGGGTCATCTCCTACTTCCTGGGTTGATGTACTGGTAGAGAGAGATGCAGTGACAGAGACCTCCAGACTCACTGTTCTCAAGTCTTGTCACTGACTTCACAGAAGCTAACCGGCCCTTCAGAGATGGAGGGAGCTCCCTGATCCCTGGATGCAGTGGCTGTGGTGTGTGCTGAAGTCAGCAGTTCCAGAGACAACTTCTTGATTCCTCAGCTTCCTCACTGGGGCAGAAAAAGCAGCTTCTCTGGTAGGCCAGCTCAGTGGTTTTATTCCTGGGGGAATCATTCTTGGAGGCTGAAACTAGAGCCCACTCCTCAGACCATCTAACAAAGTTGTAAGCACCCAATTCCTTGTAGTAAGGCCCTCTCTGCTTAAAATAGCTAGAATGTGGTTTCAGTTTTCCACAACTCAACTCTGACAGATGGATGTTAGTGTTCTGGAGCTAGAAGAGGTTGCAGGCAGTGTGTGTTAGTTGCTCAGTCGTGTCCAACTCTATGCAACCCCATGGGCTGTAGCCCACCAGGGTTCCTTATCCATGGGATTCTCCCGGCAAGAATACTGGAGTGGGTAGCCATTCACTTCTCCAGGGAATCTTCTCAACCCAGGGATTGAACCCAGGTCTCCTGCATTGCAGGCAGATTCTTTACTGTCTGAGCCACCAGGGAAGGCCTTGGTTGCAAGCAATAGACCCCCATATTGGGGTTGGTCATCTGTCTGGTTCAGTCAGAAGACAGCAAAAAGTCTTCTGCTTCCAGCCAAGATGGTGTAACAGGGATCAGATTTACCCTATTGCTCCAGACAACTAAAAAATGGAACAAAATATGTGAAACAGTGGTTTTTGGACCTTGAGCATCAGGCAGTGCAGGACAGTGATCAGGGAGAGAGGGGAAGCAGATGAGGAGAATCTTATGATCACCCCCAGTTTACCACCTGAACAGAGTTTCTAGACTGCAGTGCAGGAAAGGGGAACCCAGGTGGAATCTTACAGTTATTCTGAGTTGAGGAGCTAGAGCTGGGAGTCCATGGAGGTCAAGGTGCCCAGAATTCACAGGGCAGAGAGAGAGAGAGCTGTACAGAGAGAGACTTCTGGAAGTTGCAGAGTTGAGTCTTCAGTTGAGTACTGATTAGGACTTGCATGTGAGGAAACTATGTGAGTCCAGGGAAAGAACCCTGAAAAGAACAGAGGGAAACATCTTTGGGGCTCACATAGGATTAAGAATAGTTTAAGAATACCAATCAGATTTTTTTAAAAAAGCCTCACAATTCATGGAGTAGTAGAATACTCAGTAGTAGAGCAAACACAAACCTAAAAAGAGGCTGCTCTGGTCCAGCAAACAAAGCTTAAGAGCAAGCCCCAAAAGGATCAGTCTATTTTCAGTGAACACAGCTACATCCCAGAACAATAATCAGGAGTGTTTATAAGAATATGAAAAAATATTTCACACTCAACAAAGGAAAAGTAGACTTCACAATGTCTAGCACCTAAAAAAGAAAATTATCAGGTATGCAAAGAGGCAAAATGAGGACAAAAATCAATCAATGAAACAGACCCAGAAATGACACAAATAAAAACAGTAGACATTAAAAGTTATTATAATTATATTCCATATGTTCAAGAAGGTAGGGATGCTTAAATATCCCAAGAGAGATGGAGCATATATTTTTTTTTAATTCTTTTTTTTTTTAATTCTAAATTGATTTGGAAGGGCTAAAAACAAAAACCAATGTCTGAGATGAAAAATATACTCCATGAAATTAGCAGAAGCTTAGCCACACTGAATAACATAGTAGTGAGCTTAAAGACATGGCAATAGAAATTATCCAAAATGAAAAATAGAATAAAAAAGACTAAGGGAAAAGACTCAGTAGTTCTCAAGTAATATTGATGTACAGTATATAATGGTTCTCTCTCTCTCTATATATATATGTATATGTATGTATGTATTTATATACACTCACTAGATCAATATAGGGATCTTTATACATGGATAGATATGAAAAAATACATATTTAAATCAAATATCAAACATACTAAATATACTAAAATACATATATTATTATATAGCCTAAATAAATAGACCAAAGCTTAATGTAGGCATTGATAAGGAAAGAAAAAGACTTAAGACAACAAAAGTATGGGATAAAAACTTTGTATTTAGTAAATCCTACATTTTTCTGTGAATTGAGAAAATATAACCCTTTCCCCATCCTTCTTCTCTTTCTCCTCCTCCTTTTCTTTCTCCCTCTTCTTCAAATTTAAGATCAGTTCAGCCTCTTAGCATGCAAAATCCCTTGAGGCAGATAACATTTTAAGCTGCTATCAGTCACCACACTGTGATGTGATGTGTTTGAGAAGAACAGACATAGATGGGGGGTGGGGTGGAGAAAAAGGAGGATGTTGCCATGTCCAAGGGGAAAAAAGATGTGGGAAAGGATACTCGAAGGGTTGAGGTACCAAAGCCAAATCACGTCATGACTTTAGCCAGGCTTGTCTCTGCATTTAACTTCTGAGAATTAGCGCTCTGGCTTCAGCATGCATAGAAACATCCCAAAGCATTTTGTTTTTCTTACTCAAACCTTACAACAACCCTACCAGATGGGAATTATTCACCCCATTTTATAGTTGAGAAAGCTGTAGCTTGGGGAAGTAAGTTTCAAATCCATTTCTATCTCCAGCCTGAACCTCTCCTTTGAACATCAAACTCTTTTGTATAAAAACTCACTTAACATCTCTCCCCAGGACTTTCCTGGTGGTCCAGTGGTTAAGAATCTGCCTGCCAGTGCAGGGGACGTGGGTTTGATCCCTGGTTCAGAAAGATTTCACATGCCTTGGAGCAACTAAGCCCGTGTGCCACAATCACTGAGCCCAAGTACTGCAACTATTGAAGCCTGTGCACCTAGAGCCGATGGTCCACAACAAGAGAAGCCACCGCAGTGAGAAGCTCCCACTCATCGCACCTAGAGAAAGCCTGCACACAGCAATGCAGACACAGTGCAACCAAAAATAAATAAATAAGAAGTGCAAAAAAAGTAAAAAAAAAAAACCCATATCTCCCTGGATGTCTGATAGCACCTCAAACTGAGCATGTTCAGATCAGATCACGAAGTTCTCACACCCATCCTCTAAACGTGCTCTTCCCTTAGTCTTTCCAATTTGCTTTGGACTGAATGTTTGTGGCCACCCCAAATCCATATGTTAAAGCCCTGATTCCCAATGTGATGGTATTTGGAGGTGGGGCCTTTGGGGTGATTAGGTTTAGATGAGGTTTCAAGGGTGGGGCCCTCATGATGGGATTTGTGCCCTTATAAGAAGAGGCTCCAGAGAATTTTCTCTCTTCTTTCCTTCTCCATGTGAGGACACAGAGGAAAGACAGCTGTCTGCAGAAGAGACAAGAGGTCTCTGGACTTCCCTGGTGGTCCAGTGGTTAAGAATCCACCTTGCAATGCAGGAGATGTGGGTTCCATCCCTGGTCAGGGAACTAAGATCCCACATGCTGTGAAGCAACCTAGCCTGAGCAATGCAACTACTGAGCCCACACGCTCTAGAGCCCTTGGGTCACAACTAGAGGGTCTGAGCGCCACAATGAAAGATCCCGCAGGCTGCAACTAAGACCTGATGCAGCTAAATAAAGAAATATTTTAGAAAGAAGAAGAGAGGTCTCACCAGAAACTGAACTGGCTAGCACCTTGATCTTGGACTTTCTACCCTCCAGAACTGTGGAAACAAATTTCTGTTTTTCAGGTCAGTCTATGGTATCCAGTCCTGGCAGCCTAAGCTGACTGACACCCTCTCAGAAAATGGGAAGTATCCACCCAGTCATCAAATAGTTCAATCTAACATGGGGAGCCTCAATCTAAGCGCTCTAACCTCTGGTTTAGGGTAAGTTTTGAAAGACAACCACTGATGTTCTTGTCTGGGGGAATTAGATGTTTCCCTCTTGCTCTGCTTCCCCAGGAGGTAAGCCCTGAGATATCTGTCAGTTCCTCTTTGCCTTTTTTCTTTCTCCTCTGGAGTTACAAAGTCCTCGAGGGTCTAGGGTACATGAGACACTACTTGTAGGGGGAACTTTATGGTTGAAATACAGGAGCCTGAATGAAGGGTGGGGCAGGCTGGAGGTCCTGATGGTAATAAAGGGGCACATATGAGAGCCTGAGCCCTGCGGAGGCTCCCTTCCTCCCCGCAGGGGAGAGGGGAGGAGCTGAGCAAGGCAGAGAGGGGTGGGCCTCACCATGGAAACTAGACGAGGCTTAGAAACCGAACTCTAAGTCTTCCTTTGCTGGCCGCTCCTGTGGATGCTTCCACAGAAATGTGGCTTGGAATTGCAGCCCCCTGGCCCAGACCATCAGTGAAGCATGGTGGTTAATACATGCCTCAAGGGCCAGATCACCAAGTGTGAAGGCCAGCTCTGAAGCCCACCAGCTCGAACCTGCTACACACCTGTTTCCTCATCTGGAAGATGGTGATGATGAGAGCACCCACCTCACAACACTGCCAGGAAGATTAAAGGATGATGGCGGCACATGAAGAACTTAGGACCTCGCCTGACCAGTCAACTCTTATCTCACCCTGCCCTCCGGAGCTGAAAGCTGCCCTCAGCAAGCAGACATGCAAAGCCAAGCACTTCGGCCATCAGTCCCCCTCCCCTGCCCTTCCCCAACTCAAAGCCCTCCAGGCAAGTGCCAGCCCCTTCCTGATTAGCCTCACTCTAGGATGACAGAGAGCAGGGCTCACTCCTCCAGGTCCCTGTCTGAGGGGCCTCAAGGGCTCACAGGAAGTAGCTAGGCCCTCAGAATCAATAATTCTGAAGAGCCCAGAAAGGCATGAGGAAGACTTGCTTTTACAGATGATTAAAAGAAACCAAACAAACTGGTGCTTGTTAGCTTTCTCCTCTGGAAGGTTCTTTGGGTGTACCCTGCCATGTAGGGCCTGGTGCTGAGCCCCTGAGATTTTGGATTCTGTGGAGCGAGACTCCTCTCGGAAAAGCTGCTCTGACTCCTTGTTGTTTTTCCTCTGGGATTGTGGAGGAGGGACAAAGAGAGAGGTGGGGATGGAGGGAAGGAGGAGGGGTGTCAGGCATCTCACCTGCCCAGTGTTATTAGAAAGGGATTACAATATTGCATGAAAATGGCAGAATCCTTGTGTTTACTGCTTTTACTTTTTTCAAAGAGCTTTCTTGGGCATAATGTCTCTTGAAGCACTGGGGGGCCTGGAATAGCATCTAACTCATCCTGGACCCAAGAGACTGCAGGGACAGCCAGGGGGTTTTATGAGCTCCTGCTGCATGTGAGGAAGTAGAAAACTCAGGGAGAAGAACCTCTGGCAACAGGCGGGGCGAGGCACCGAGAAAGCAGGAGAAAGTCAGGAGAGCAGGCTTCTCGTGGGGCTCCATCCCCACCTGCCAAGTGACCTTGGGCAAGATCCTTAACTACCTCTCTTGGCTTCAGGTTTCTCATCTGCAAGCAGAGGATCATGGTACCAACTGAGAGAGCCCCGTGGGACCTCACAATGAGACAAGGATGAGGAATACAAAGAGTATAATAGGCTCCTTAAACGTGAGAGACAATAAAATTGAATTCTAGAGAGATCACCTCTCCCAGGGGCCCAGGTGTCCAGGAAATGGTGGAGCAACAGAAAGAGAAGGATGTTAACAAGCTAGAGGGTTGGGATGGGGTGGGAGGTGGGAGGAAGAGTCAAGAGGGAAGGGATGTATGCATACCTATGGCTGAATTATGTTGATGTATGGCAGAAACCAATACAATATTATAAAGCTATTATCCTACAATTAAAAATAAAATTTAAGAAAAGGAAGGACGAGCGCCTACTGTGGGAAAGTTCCCTGCACTCTAATTGGTTCCTTTGACCATTTTCCCCTTTTACCATTTCAAAGTAGACATTATCATTTGCTTTCACAGATGAGGGAAGTGAGGCTCAGAGGTGGAAAGACTAGTGGAGCTAGTTGGATCCAGAACGGGAATCTGAAAGCATACCTGTCTTTGTGGATCTTAAGCTCATGCGCTGCTCCTGCCCCACCCCCGCCCGCCACCCCGCCAGGCTGCTTTCCTGATTCCCACGCCCCTACCCTCCCCACGCTCGCCTCCAAAAAACGCAGACAGAGGCATCTTACATAGGTCATGGTGGCTCGGAGACCCAAGCCACTTGACTCACGTCTTCACTTTAGCCTGTTTACTCTTGGTTTAGAACTCATCCTGACCTGCTTGGTTATCAGCCTTCCCATCCTGCCACCTATCAGAAAGGACATAAGGATACCAACCATCTTTGACAGGAGCAAGAAATAACAGATGATGGGAGGAAAATAAATTTTAAAAGTAATTTTAGCAGTGTTGGGTGGTTTTGTGTAGAAACAAATAACCCTACAAATTTCTTTGCTCCCTATAGCTATCACTTGTGAGTGATCTAAAAAAAAAAAAAAAAGTCAGCCTTCCTTATGAAAATAAAATAAAATAAAGCCTATATTCCTAAGGCAGAACTGGCTCCAGAGAAAGAAGCTCTGTGTTGGGTGGGGCAGTGGGACCACAAGCAGCTCAGACTCCTGTTTCTCAAGATTCCTGCTCTCCTCTCTGAAGCCCTGTTCTGGTCCTGTTCCACTTTACAGACACAGAACCAAGGCTTTGGTTCTCAGCTCTGTGCTGTGCTGTGCTCAGTCCCTCAGCAGCGTCCAGCTCTTTGCAGTCCCATGGACTGTAGCCTGACAGACTCCTCTGTCCATGGGATTTCTTAGGCAAGAATATTGGAGCAGCTTGCCATTTCCTCCTCCAGGGGATCTTCCCAACCCAGGGATTGAAACGATGTCTCTTACATCTCCTCCCTTGGCAGGCAGATTCTTTGCCACTGCATCACCTGGGAAGCCCTTTGTGCTCAGGACCACTGTGAAATGAGCGATGCAGATTCACTGAAGAGTTGGGGACAGCAAAAGGGAAGCTGATGAAGACGTTAACATGAAACCAGGTGACTGCTGCAAAATAGCCATTTGCTTGTCAATTACATAATTAGTCACTATTGATCAGATACCCGCCAGGTGCCAGGATAGTCCTGGGCTCAGGGCTTTCAGCTGTGAAGTAACTGGCTCACTCTGATCTTTGCCCTCCTGGAGTTGCCTGTGCCATTGGAGGGAGTGTGTCATGTTGATTGGCAGCTTTTGACCCCTGGAGAGGGATGTGTCCGTGTGTGGTCCTGCCTGATTGCATATAAAGTCACCTGCAATACCACTTATCCACTCTACATTGTCAAACACACTGTACCATATAAGAAACACATATTCGGTCTTTTGTCTTTGGTGCCTGGCACTGAGCTCCTAAGACACTTGAAATTGGGACTTCCCTGGCCATCCAGGGGCTTCCCTGGTGGCTCAGATGGTGAAGAATCTGCTTGCAATGTGGGAGACCTGGGTTTAGTCCCTGGGTCGGGAAGATCCCCTGGAGGAGGGCATGGCAACCCACTCTTGCCTGGAGAATCCCCGTGCACAGGGGAGCCTGGTGGGGGCTGGGGGTGAGTCCACAGTTCATGTGGTTGCAAGGAGTCAGACACAACTGAGTGACTAAGCACAGCACAGCTGGCAGTCCAGAGGTTGGGACTCTGCACTTCCACTGCAGGGGGTTAGGGTTCCATCCCTGGTCAGGGAACTAAGATCTGCTGTGCCAGCAGAGAGGCTAAATAAAAAGAAGAAAAAAAGACACTTGGAATCTCCAGAGTGATGAGTGTCTTTTGTGTGTTTATGAGATGACTGGTGGCCAGGGCCCCTAGGTAACTTCAGGATGGGGACTGGTCCCACAAAGACCAAGGTGTGATTAGAGGGTGAGAACTTTCAGCCCCACCCCCAGATCACCAAGGAGGGGAGAGGAGGAGCAGATTGAGTCAATCAGAAATGGCCAATGATTCCACCAATCACGCCTCTGTGATGCAACCTCGGTGAAAACCCTACACGACGGGACCTGGAGATCTTCTGAGTTGATGAGCACATCAAGGGGCTGGGAGGAGGGTGGTGCTCCTGAGGAGGGCATGGAAGCCCCTGGGAAACCCCTGCCTCCCGACTTACTTGCTCTGGGCATCTTGCCCACTGGGCTGTTCCTTGAGTTGTATCCTTTATAATAACTAGCAATAGGAGGAAAACCTGCTCTCCGGAGTTCTGAGAGCTCTCCTAGCAGATTATTGAACATGAAGTGAGGATATGTAGTGGGGACTCTAACTCTCTAGATAAGGTAAAGAGAAGTGTGGGCATCCTTGGTAACAATACTTGTGATGAACGTCTGAAGTGGGAGATAATCTTGCGGACCAAGCCCTTAACCTGTGGAGTCTGATACTAAGTCTGGGTGGTTAGGTGAGTGTTGAATTGAATTGTAGGACTCTATGTTGGATAGATGGAGAGCTGGTTGTCAGTGTGGATAAAATCCCCATGTGCTAAGTTGCTTCAGTCGTGTCTGACTCTTTGTGACCCCATGAACTGTAGCCTACCAGGCTCCTCTTTCCCTGGGTTTCTCCAGGTGAGCATACTGGAGTTGGGTTGCCATGCCTTCCTCCAGGGGATCTTCCTGACCCAAGGATTGAACCTGAGTCTCTTATGTCTCCTGCACTAGCAGGCAGATTCTTTACCACTAGTGCCACCTGGGAAGCCCCCAAACCCCCTATTTGGTGTCAGAAGCACAGGAAAACACTGCCTGGCCATTGGGGCAACTTCCAGGGTTCTAATTTCATGTCCTGGAGGACTGATCATCAGCGCTACCTCCCTGGAAGGGCCAGGCTGGACCTGCCCACAGGGGCATGACCTTAACTGCTAGGATCCTGAACAGCCTTGCTAGGGGCTCAGTAACTTCCTCTGCCACATGGAAGAAAAACTCGTAGGTAGCAGGGGCATCCTCTGTGACAGATGTTCACAATGATGACCTGGAATCATTTAACAGAGGTTAAACTATGTTCGTTACATTGTTTAAGAAAGCAGGGTCAAAAGCAAGAGTTCCCAGAAAACATCTATTTTTTCTACTTTATTGACTATGCCAAAGCTTTTGATTGTGTGAATCACAATAAACTGTGGAAAATTCTGAAAGAGATGGGAATACCAGACCACCTGACCTGCCTCTTGAGAAATCTGTATGCAGGTCAGTAAGCAACAGTTTGAACTGGACATGGAAAAACAGACTGGTTTCAAATAGGAAAAGGAGTACGTCAAGGCTGTATATTGTCACCCTGCTTATTTAACTTCTATGCAGAGTACATCATGAAAAATGCTGGACTGGAAGAAACACAAGCTGGAATCAAGATTGCCGGGAGAAATATCAATAACCTCAGATATGCAGATGACACCAACCTTATGGCAGAAAGTGAAGAGGAACTCAAAAGCCTCCTGATGAAAGTGAAAGAGGAGAGTGAAAAAGTTGGCTTAAAGCTCAACATTCAGAAAACGAAGATCATGGCATCCGGTCTCATCACTTCACAGGAAATAGATGGGGAAACAGTGGAAACAGTGTCAGACTTTATTTTTGGGGGCTCCAAAATCACTGCAGATGGTGATTGCAGCCATGAAATTAAAAGACACTTACTCCTTGGAAGGAAAGTTATGACCAACCTAGATAGCATATTCAAAAGCAGAGACCTTACTTTGCTGACTAAGGTCCGTCTAGTCAAGGCTATGGTTTTTTCTGTGGTCATGTATGGATGTGAGAATTGACTGTGATGCTTTTGAACTGTGGTATTGGGGAGGACTCTTGAGAGTCCCTTGGACTGCAAGGATATCCAACTAGTCCATTCTGAAGGAGATCAGCCCTGGGATTCCTTTGGAAGGAATGATGCTAAAGCTGAAACTCCAGTACTTTGGCCACCTCATGTGAAGAGCTGACTCATTGGATAAGACTCTGATGCTGGAAGGGATTGGGGCAGGAGGAAAAGAGGACGATGGAGGATGAGATGGCTGGATGGCATCACTGACTCGATGGACGTGAGTCTGAGTGAACTCTGGGAGTTGGTGATGGACAGGGAGGCCTGGCGTGCTGCGATTCATGAGGTCACATAGAGTCGGACATGACTGAGCGACTGAACTGAACTGATGGAATCTATTTTAGAAAGACTGCCATACACAATGACTAAAATAAGAAGTTGGAATACGTAAACGGGCAAGATTCAATTATCCAGAAGATGAGCTTAGAAAGAACAGCTCACTCTCAAGTGTGGTACCACTGCAGGGCCATTTTTGGGTTTTTTTTGGTGGCAAGTCACGTGGGATCTTAGCTCCCTGCCCAGGGATCGAACCAGCAGCCACTGCATTGGAAGCACAGAATCTTGATCACTGGATCAGCAGGGAAGTCCCTGTAGTGCCATTAAAAAAAAAAAAAGAAAAGAACTTTACGTTTGGCTGTGCTGGGTCTTGGTTGCTACATGCCGGCTTTTCTCTAGTTGTGGCAAGCGGGGGCTACTGTTGCCATGTGTGAGGTTCTTGTTGCAGTGACTTCTCTTTTTGTGAGCACAGGCTCTAGGGTGCATAGGCTCAGTAGTTGAGACCACCAGGTTCTAGAGCACAGACTCAATAGTTGTGGCACATGGGCTTAGCTGCTCCTTGGCACATGGGATCTTCCCAGATCAGGGATCAAACCCGTGTCTTCTGCATTGGCAGGCGTACTCTTTACCTCTGAGCCACCAGGGAACTGTGCCACCCACCCCCCTCAACTGCGGTGCCATCTTTATCATTGATTCCAAGCCCCACGTCACTTCCTGAGTAGAGCAGTCCCAGTTCCCCAGGTCCCCTGTACCCTCATGGCATGGGGCAGTGTTCCCGAGGGCACTCATAACCCTGATGAGGAGGTGACGAGCCCCACCTGAGGCATTCTTAGCCCCTCCCCAGGCTGCAGTCTCTCCCTACACAGTCTGGATGCTGTGGACACCCATCTCCGACTGCCACTCTGTCACAGCCCCAGT
This sequence comes from Ovis aries, assembly GCF_016772045.2. Taxonomy (NCBI): domain Eukaryota; kingdom Metazoa; phylum Chordata; class Mammalia; order Artiodactyla; family Bovidae; genus Ovis; species Ovis aries. The sequence continues at coordinate 42,729,297 of NC_056055.1, read as the reverse complement.
CTCTGTTCAAGCTCCTGCCTCTGTAGAGGGGGGAGAAAGAACCGTGCGGACTTCCCTAGGGTCAGCTCCGTCTCCTGGGGTTCCAGTCTATCATAAAGGTTCACAGAGCCCTGTGGGTTCTGCTCCATAAACAGGCAAGAGAGTCTGCCCAAAGGCAGACTCCAGGACCTCCGCAGGAGGAAAACTGTTACTGTTATTCAGTCATGTCTGACTCTTTGCGACCCCATGGACTGCAGCACGCCAGGCTTCCCTGTCCTTCACTATCGCCCAGAATTTGCTCAAACTCATGTCCATTGAGTCGGTGATGCCATCCAACCATCTCATTCTCTGTATGAAAAACTGTATGTGACATGAAGTTTTTCCAGCAGGAACTCCGGGCCCCCAGGTCACACTGGGTTCACACAGGCTGCGAGTGGAATGGAGCAGCGCCTGAACCCTGGGACCTCTCATTACATTCCCCGGGCCTCACAGAGAAGAAGAACCAAGGGACAAACCTGAAGGAGCAGCCTGTGAAACAGTGCCTGCCTGGGATGTGAACTCCATCTTTCACTGATGGTGCCTTACGCACTCATAGCTTAAGCAGGAAGAATCACCCCAGGAGCTTCAAACTGTTAAGAGCCAAATCCATTTGCCTGCTATCTGAGAGGCAGCCATGATTTTGTGATTAAATACACAGATTTGGGAACCAGGTAGCTGGGTGTCAGATCCTGGCTTCCTCACTCATCAGCTGTGTGACCTTGGGTGAGTTGCTTAACCCACCTGTGCCTCAGTTTACTCACTTGTAAAGACTGGGATAATAACTACTGAGAAGAGTAAGTGGGTTCATATTTCTAAAGCACTTAGAACAGTGCCTGTCACATGTCATTGTGCTAAATAAAACAAAGTAATCCGGCAAAGGCCAGGGACTGAAAAGATGAGGCATACCCAATAAATGTCTTTGAGGCTCACATGCGTGGATTCTGTCTCATAGCTGACTCCTTGCCCCGGAGGCAGCGACTTCTGAATGGGGCTGCGGAGGAGGGAGTGCATGAAGGGTTAAACCCCCAAGTGAACAGAAAAACAAGTTCCATCTGGTCCCTGGGACAAAGCGACAGCCTGCAAAGCCCCCAGCCCGGGCTCCTGCTCAAAGGACACATTGCTTTTTAAAATTCCAACTTGTGGCTGCCTCGATCTATAAACCAACCAGCTCTCCACACCCTAGAGCTCAGAGCAGGATTCACAAATGGCAGCGAGACATTCGTGTTCCGAGAATAGGCATCTGAGAGTGTCTTTGCACTCGGGGTACCCAGCCCCCCAGCTTCCTGAAAGGCCCTGGGGCTAGTGCTTCATCCTGGACTCCCGCTCAGAACAGGGACTGCCTTCCAGGCAGTAAAGAGAAGGCAGGCAAGAGGGCACACGGTCAAGGCTCTGACTGGGGCTGGGGCTTGGCTTAGATGCCCCACTTCAGCAAATGGTCCCTGGGACTCTGATGCACCAGCTGTTTTTGCCCCACTTCCCCATGCCACTGCTGGGAACCCACCCCTTAGGTGCCGGGCTGCGAGTGGAGAAAGGCTGATTAATGAGAACTATCAACACTCCACAAGGCACTTGGGGACACTTTCAGAGAGGCAGTGGGCTTCTTCTTGGTTCCTGGGCAGGTCTGTCCATGGGGCAGGTTGTGCCCGGCAATCCCCTTGGGACTCCAGGTCCCTCCATACGTGGAAGGGGAGAGAGGGCCAGGATGAAACACAGGGTCCCCTGTGGGCTCTTTCCTGAGGCAGGGCCCCTCAGTTTTACCTCCCCCGTCCCTGGACGCATGCCCACGCCTACCCCGATAATGCTGAATCCAGCCCTAGCTCTAACCCTGCAGAGCAGGGAAGTAATTCACAAAAAGTTGGGCAATTCAAAGTTACAGTTTCCACAGCAACCAGCACTCAGACCATTTGGGTAGCTGAAGCCTTTTCCTCTTAGCATTCACTCTTTTTTCTCCCCAAATAGCTTTTCTCCCCCTTATTATTAAAGTAATACACATTTACTGGAGAACATATGGAAATTACAGACAAGTGTAAAAGAGAAAATAAAAATCACCCTTAATCCCACCACTCAGAGCGAGCCAATGTTAACATTTTGATGTATTCTTCATACGTCTAGTTCTTTTTTTTTTTTTTGCATGCATAAAAAGATATAATTTTTGAAAATTGGGACTATAGTGAAATTACTGTTTTATCATTTGGTTTCTTTCACTTAAAAACATATTGTAAGACTTTCCCATAGCCTTAAATATTCCCGGAGAACATGATTTTTTAATAGCTACATGGTACTCTTTCATATGGATAGAACATATTCTATTTAACCAATCTATTGTTGAACTTTTAGATGGCTTTCCTTTTTTCTTTTGCTATTTTGAACATAACAATGAACATCCTTTTCCATCAATTTGTGTGCATGTCTCATTAATCAGATTAGAATAAATTCATAGAGCTAAAATTATTGTTCAAATGCAATGAACATGTGAATAATTTTAATATGCATTATCAAATCACCCTCCAGAAAGGTTGAAGCAATTTGTATTTCTACCTGAAATGTACACTCTTCTTAAAAAAAAATCCAAAGTGCAAATTTTGGTAGGTTTTAAACAAAATCTATACTGTTTTAAAAAACTATGGGTCTTTAAATTATAAGTAGAATTGAGTTTTCCCCTCACATTTTTAATGAACTTTCTTCTGCCTATAATCATCTATGAACATCCTTTGCCCCCTTTTTCTACACGATATTCATCTTCTCCTTATTGATTTATAAGGGCTTTTTATGCAATAAAGATAATAATCCATTGCCATATTTGTGGCACATATGTTCTCTCAGTTTGTCATTGGATTTTTATTTTGTTTATGGCATTTTTTAAAGTGCAGAAGTTTCAAATATTATTGTAACTCACATCCCTCTTTTTTTCCCCATCTCACTTTGTCTTTATTTTTATGCCTAGGCAGACCCTCCCTAACCTGCAACCCGACAAGCATTTATCTCTATGTTGCTTTCCCAGCCATTTTATGGCTTTGTGGTTTTGATTTCACACTGACTGCTCTAAACCACCTGGATTTCTTGTACAGGTGGGGTTCTGCATTTGCTTGTCTGAGGCTGGAGTTGGCAGGGCCAGGTCAGAGGTTGCTGCCAGGGAGACGTAGGAATTGACCTGCCGCTTCTGCCTTTCAGGAGATCTCAGCCTTGTAGGCACCTTTCCACGGAGCCCTGGTTTTTTGCTAGTGAATGAGAGAAATGAGCGGGGAGGAGGAAATAGCTGTTCCACGATTACATGCTGGAAAAGGTACACACCTCACGTGGCTTTGTTTCCCATCTGAGATGGGGAGGTGGAGGATGGGGAGCGCCAGATGCATGGGAGCTGGTGAGCAGCTTCAGTCTGAGCACGTTAGCAATCGAGGGATTCGACTCCAAACCTGAAATTAACCATCACTCTACTTGAAGAAAGAACTAAAGGCAGTCTCACTGGCATTGTTGTTGTTCAGTCGCTCAGTCGTGTCTGACACTTTGCAAACCCGTGGACTGCAGCACGCCAGGCTTCCCTGTCTTCACCATCTCCCGGAGCTTGCTCAAACTCGTGTCCATTGAGTCAGTGATGCCATCCAACCATCTCATCTTCTGTCACCCACTTGTCCTCCTGCCTTCAATCTCTCCCAGCATCAGGGTCTTGCATTTCACCAAATACCAGGTTTGTGTGAAGAAGAGCTACAGGGTGAGGGTGTGGGGTTTTAACAGGAAGGGGGCACCTGAAACTTCAGTTTCCCAGAGATGTGGCTCTTCTCTTCCAGCAGTCACCCGTAGGGTCCCAGGAGTCAGTGAATACCTACCTGGTGGGACGCCGTGATCCTGAGCAGAGGGATGCCATCCGAGAAGATGCCGTGGCGGACTGCCCATCTCTGTCCAGCCTCAGGAGACTACTGCCTTCCTTCCATTGTCCCTATTTCAGTTCAGCCTCCCCCCCGCCCAAAGTTTTTGCCAAGGCTGCTTGCCCAGCTTCTAAAGTGGTCTCTGCATGTGATGACAAGGCAAAGGATTTACTCATCCATTCCACAGGTTTGCCTGTGTGCTTAGACGCTTCAGTCATGTCTGAGCCTTTGTGACACTATGGACTGTAGTCTGCCACCAGACTCCTCTGCCGATGGGATTCTCCAGGCAGGAATACGGCAGTGGGTTACCATGCCCTCCTCCAGAGGATCTTCCCGACCCAGGGATCGAACCTGCGTCTCCTGTGCCTCCTGCATTGCAGGTGGGTTCTTTACCACTACAGCCACCTGGGAAACCCTTCCAAAGGTTTCCCAGTGTCTGTTCTCTGCATAGCACTGTGTCCAGTCATGGAGCTCTATTCCTTTCCAATGAGGTATAAAACATGTCCCTTCCATCTCTAGCTCTCTTCTGCTATCTCTTCTTAACCCTTAAACCTCCCCTACAACCCTCTGCCTTGTATGCCAAATCTTCTAGATACCGCCTCCACTGACGTGTTGCAGGATGCACTAGGCACCTAGGTGTTGGAGAAGATTATTATAACCACCGTCACCACTACCAGCACCAGCACCACCACCATCACCATCATCATTTTTGGAATGCTTCCTGTGTCGGCACTGACAGGCTTTATATATGTGATCTCTCGCAACCATCATTCAATAATCTTCATTCAGAAAACATCTATTGTGTCTGCAGTGTAGCAGAGAAGGAGAAGAAGGAAGCAGATGATAAGATGGTTAGACAGCATCACTGATTCAATGGACATAAACCTGAGTAAACTCCGGGAGATAGTGAAAGACAGGGAGGCCTGGCATGCTGGAGTCCACGGGGTTGCAAAGAGGTGGACATGACTTGGCAACTGAACAACAACAACAATGTGGCAGACACTGCTAGTGCTTGGGATGCATCCGGGAATAAGCCAAAGACTCTTGCCCTTATGGAGCTTATATTCTAGCTGTGGGGTCAGGGCGGGGACAGGCAAACAAAACGTAAACACAATAACTGAAGAACTGATGTGCAGGTTGGAAGGTGATAAACATGATAGGAAGAAGTAGAGAGGGATAAGGGGCTCGGGGTGCCAGGCCGAGGGGCTGGGAAGGCCTCCTGGAGGTGATGGCATTTAAGCAGAGTCAGAAGCAGGGGAGGATGTGACGATGTGAGGGGGAGAAGAGACACAGGCAGAGGGAAGCACTGCGCAGAGGCCCTGGAGCAGATGAGACGCTAGGAGGCCTGGAGCCAGCGAGCAAGGCGAAAGTAGCAGGACTGAGGTCAGAGGGGTGACAATGGGCCAGGTCACATGGGGTCCTGTAAGCCATTGTGAGCACGCTGGCTCTTACTTTCTGGTGACCTGAGGAGAAACGGAAGGATTCTGGGCAGAGGAGTGAGCTGATCTGACCAGGAGATGTAAAAGCTTGCTCTGGCTGCTCTGTTGAGGACAGGCTGGCTGTTCGGGGTAGCTGTGGTAGCCTGGAGACCAGGTAGGAGGCTGTTGCAATAATTCAGGCAGAGAGGGTGTGGCCCTGGCCGGTGTTAACCGCAGAGGAGAGAGAAGTGGTCAGTGACTGGACAGATTCCCAGCGACTGGGACGCATGTGTGATGGGAGAGAAGGGGCAGTTACTGAAGATGCCAGGATGTCCAGCTGGCACAACTTGGGGCTGGGGCAGCTCTGCCGAGACGGGGATGATGGCAGAAGGTGCGTGTTTGGAGAGGGTGGGGACGGAGCACTGGCATTGGATGTGTTGCCTGTGAGGGTCCATCAGACACCCCCGTGGCCATGTGAGTAGGAGAGCATACAGACGACACTTACAGGCGTGACACTGAGGCCTGGGCTATCCCACAAGAAGAGGCTGGTGGGAGGAGGAGCACCCAGCAGAGGGGCTGAATAAGTGAAGAACTAGAAGCAAGTAGGAGTGTGTGGGTACCTGAAGCCAGGTGAAAACCATCCATCTATCTACGAGGAAGAGGTGACCACCTGGACCAAATGCTACTGATGGACCCGGAAAAGACTGGGACGGATGACTGGTTGCTCATCTTACCAGAAGTGGATCTCATACCCATTTTAAGGTGAGGGAAAGGAATCTCAGTGAGAAGCAACTTGCCCAAGGTCATGGTGTTACGGGCAACAGATTAGGGTGTGAGATGAGGTCTCTGCAAGGCCAGGGAACTGCAAGCTTCTCAGACCAATCCTGGGGCTCCAAGAGCTCTGTGAACGGAAAAACCAACTCTCACAGCCGGTAGCTCTCAGTCCCGCCAGACCATCCTGACTCTGCAGGTCAAGTCTGCAGGCAAGCGAAATGGGATGAACAGAGGACCACCAGCACAATTTAAAATAACTTTTTACTACCAGTTGGGATGTGAGGGCCTGCGTTTGCCCTTCTCGCTTTCCAACCGGTTGTTTCACCCACCAGTCTACCAGCCTGGCCCCTAGGGCATTTCAAGTTAGTGGTGCCTAGTGTCAGCAATTCTACTCCAGGCATATTTGTATTTGAATAGAAGGGTATCCCCACAGCCAGCTGGCCCAGGAGAGGTGAGCAAGGAATGCGGAGGCTTGCACACTCGACACAAATCAGGGACCCTCCGTTTCTCCATTACCAGGTTGTCTCCACCATCCCAAGGCCCTGGCATTGCCTCCCTGTGCCTGAGACCCGGGCCACCCAGCCCGCTCACCTTGATGGGACGGGATGACGGTCGTCTATCTCCCTCTGGTGTCGCCTCTTGGAATTGCAGCCTCGGGAGAGCGAAGAGGCCAGCTCCGCCTTCCAACCCGCGGGGCCTGGAGAGCCGCGCCTACCAGCCGGGCAGGCCCTGCTCCTTCCTGGCCCTCTGGGCCTTGCCCGCCGCTACGGGGGCGTCTAGGGTCTCCGCATGCCCAACGTCACAGGCAGAACTCAGACTTGGGAATCAGAATGTCCCATGTATTCTCTTGACCCTGCCTTAAATTGTCGGGGCAGACCTGCAGGTGGGGAGCAAACCGTCCCTGATTTCTTCACATTTTTGCATGCCCCCTGTGCCCTCTGCTGCTGCTGCTGCTAAGTCGCTACAGTCGTGTCCGACTCTGTGCGGCCCACCAGGCTCCACCGTCCCTGGGATTCTCCAGGCAAGAACACTGGAGTGGGTTGCCATTTCCTTCTCCACCTGTCCTCTCAACCTGTCCCTTTGCTATAAATCACTTGACATTGCCAGGCCCCAACCCCCAGCAGCCACCCCAGCTCCTATTCTTCTCAGGCCCTTGGCCTGGGGAGGGCTCAGACTGCAGTGGGTGCCCCTGCAGACTGCGGTGGGTGCATCCCTCCTAGCAGATGCCCTCCCCACCTCCTCCCCTCACCCCTCAGTCCCCAAGTGTTAAGAAACAGTAAAGGACATTATGCCTTATTTTAAATTCCTCCTGGTCTTTCTCTGAACTCCTCTGTAAAGCCACCTCCCCCTCTCCAGCACGAGCCTACAAAAAGTCACTGCGGGGCGTTCAAAGTTCATGTTTTTGTCCCTCTAAATGGCTCCAATCAAGGCTGTGTAGCAATTTTAAAATCCAAGAGACTTCTGCCCACACTCCCAGCAGACCACCGAGGACAGATCCCAAGGGTGCGGCGACCCCCCACCCTCACCCCACCCTGGACCCCAACACACACTGGCTGAGTGACCTTTATTCTTTAAACCCGGATGTAAACCCACTGAACTGGCCTTTCAGGCCCCATCTGCCCCCTCATTGAAGCAGCCCACACAGTGTTTTCAAAGGAACATTATTTGATCTGAAAAACATCTGGAGCCCGTTTCCCCAGCACTTGACCGGGAGCTCTCAGCAGACATCAGAGGCTCAGTCACTGAACAAACACCCTCTCTGCCGGTGCTCCCAGAAACAGCCCTGTGGACTGGGGATGGGCGGATTTATAGAAAGGTCTGACCAGGGCTTCTGTAAACCCTGGAGCAGAGAGTATGATGATGGAAAAGGTGGTGGGGGATAAAGAGGACTGGAAATGAAGGTCAAGGCCAAGAAGCTCCGAGACGAAGGCGCCTGGGAGCAAAACATCAGCCATGGAAGGGCTCCTCCTGAGGTCATCCTCTTAGCAATGGCTGCAACTTACATTCACACAGCTACAAGATGCCCCTCGTGGGCAGGAATGTATAAGACCCCGATGCCGGGAAAGATTGAAGGCAGGAGGAGAAGCGAACGACGGACGATGAGATGGTTAGATGGCATCACCGACTCAATGCACATGAGTTTGAGCAAACTCCAGGAGATGGCAAAGGACAGGGAAGCCTGGCATGCTGCAGTCCATGGGGTCGCAAAGAGTCAGACACGACTGAGTGACTGAACAACAACAACTGGCTCCTGGGACAGTGTCCTGCAGGGGGCCAGGATCTGCTCCAGGAAATGGATGCGTGCATGACATCCTGAGTCCCGCATGGATATCCAGGACTCTTCTCTGGGACTCGGGGGTGCATTTGAGAAGCAACATCTTGAAGGTGATAGAGCAATGAACTGAGAGGTGGGACACCTGCTATCCAGGGCAGATTCCTCCACTCCCGAGCTTGGGCGAGCTTGACCTTGCCCTTGGGAAGTGTCTCTCATCCTGCAGTTGTGGGGATAATCCCTACTTGGCCTAGCTCCCAGCGTTGCTAGGAGGATCATGTGAAATCCTGCATAGGAAGTTTCTCTATGACCTCAGACTCTGACTGCAAAGATTAGAGACAGCCATGAACATCGTTCTTTTCACCTGGCCCTATTGTGGCCAGAGGCACCCCCCTAAAAGATGGCTGGGTGGCCCCGGGCTGGGGTGGGACAGAGTGGGGTGATTTTAGCAGCCTTCAGCCAAGGACAAAGGATAAAATGACATGTGAGCAGGCTCTCTTCCACACAAGCATCCTTACCTGGGTTCTGGGTGGTCTGCCCACCTGCCTTCCCAGGCTTGTCTCCACCTATCAGCCCCCTTCTCTGTTACCACCTCACCAGCTCCTCTCAGAGCCTCCAGGAGCCCAACCCTTCTTCTGTGCCCTTTACCCTTCAGACTACAAAGCAGTCTTTTATTGTATGACAAGCTATACCATTTATTACGCTTCTGTCATGTGCCTGGCACTGGGTTGCAGTTGCACCTCATTAATTAATTCTTCCCTAAAGCATCACAGGTGTGAAGCATCACGTGGGTGAACCCCCTCCAGTAGACTCTGTACCGTGTCCTGACTTGACCTTCTCCCCAGGCCCACTGCCCTGAAACTCCTCTCCTGCTTGCTGGAGAGCAGTGCCAGGGAATTTGACAAATCTGACAGCTCTTCCCCAGTCTGGCCCTTCAGCAACCTCTCTCTCGCCAGTCTGACCTGACCTCTGCTGGCTGGCTGCTGCTGGCCACTCTGTATCCTCCCCAGTCCCCTGAGGAGCCCAGGCTCCTGGAACACTCCACCCTGTGCCCTCAGATGCCAAGGACCCAAAGCTAGGCCTCCAGCCCTGCCTTCTCTTCCCAGTATTAGACTGATCTGCTCACTGGGTGCACACAGGGGCCTCAGTGATGCAAAGCTGCTGCCACTCACTGTCCGTGGTCCCTGTGGATCCAAACCTTCTCCTGTGTCCCTCGTTTGGTGACAGCACCGCTGTTAGTGACAGTGCCCGATAGTGCCCTTCCTCCCAATTATTATCAACAGTACCTTCCCTTCACTCTCCAAAACGTCTTGTTTTGGGGGATAAATTACATGCCCAGCTTAACCCTCAGCCACCCACCTGCCTGTCGCAGAAACCCAACAGCTGTCCCGGCTGTCTCCTTCTTGGCGATACCCATTCCTCTGCCTTCACCAAGCCCGGTGGACTTGACCGCCTTTATACCTTCAGGCCCCGGCCCCGGTCCATGCCATCACCCTCTGCTTCAGCAGGCTCACCCTGCCTCCAGCCTTGTGTTTCTCCCACCCTCCCACAGGCACCTGGGTGACCTGCCCAAGGGACCTTCTTGAATTGCTAATCTGATCACCTGCACCAGCCTGAAAATCAAATGGTGACCTTCCTGCTTCCCCAGCCTGGCTTCCAGATAAAGACTAGATTCCACACCAGTGCCCATGAAGCAGCATCTGTGACCCCCTCAGAGTGTGGTCCTGCCCCCTCGGGAGCCTCAGCCCTCACCCAGCTGTCCCAGCTTCCTATCTGTCACTGGCACAGCTCAGCTCGGGGTCACCTCCCCCTGGAAGCATCTCCAGACCCCGGCTCAGCCTGGCTGCCCTCCCTGGCCCTCGTGGTGCCTGAGGTCCCTCTCCTGAAGCACTGACACGGTATCCCTGCACTCCATGCATCTGTCCATCTCTCCACCTTAGACTGGGAGCTCAGGGCCGGTGCCCTTTATCTTTGAGTTTGCAGCACTAACAGGGTGCCTGTGGTTCAACAGCTTGTGCACCAGCTGCTGTCCCAGGAGCAACTGCGCTTGGCTGCCCCCTGCATGTGGGCACGGTCCCTCTCAGCATCTTTTCGAAAACGAGCTGGGTGGATCTGCTCATCCATCAGGGGCTGCTCCCGGGTGTTGGAGCCCTGTGTCCTAATCATTTCGTGATGGCAGCAGCTCCCATTTTTCTGCTCTGCGTATAAAAAGGATGGGAGCTCCTGGGGATATATCCAGAGAAAAACAGGATCTGAAAGGATACACACACCCCAGTGCACCATAGCATTGTTTACAATAGCCAAGACACCCGAGCAACCTAAATGTCCGTCGACAGATAAGTGGACAAAGAAGGTGTGGGCCGTTTATGCAATGGAATATTAGCCATTAGAAAGAATGAAATAATGCCGTTTACAACATGGATGGGCCTAGAGATTGTCACACTGAGTGAAGTCAGTCTGATAGAGAAGGAGAAATATGTTATGACATCCGTTATATGTTGAATCTAAAAAGAAATGGTACAAATGAACTTACTTAAAATACAGAGACTCACAGACTTAGGGAATGAACTTACGGTTGCCTGTACACATGGCTACATTTTAAATGGATAACTAACAAGGACCTTCTGGAACAGCACATGGAACTCTGCTCAATGTTATGTGGCAGCCTGGATGGGAGGGGAGTTTGTGAGGAGAGTGGATATATGTGTATGTATGGCTGAGTCCCTTTGCGGTCCACCTGAAACTATCATAACATTGTTCATCGGCTGTATTTCTGTATATAGTAAAAAGTTAGAAAAAGAAGAAGAGTGATAGGCAGTGGGCTGGGGAGCTCCGAGGGCTCGTTCATCGAGAACGGTCTCTGACTCTCCCACATGTGCATGTCTCCAGATTTCCAGGCCTCTATAAGATTTGTGCTGAAACTTGTGTCTCTGCCTTGGGCCGATGAGGGCAAGGAGGTGGTCCCCAAAAGGCAATCACACAGATGCTGTAAGTGCCGTGGGACGTGGGGACATGCCTGCTCAGCCCGGGGAGGGGGACACTCAGGGTCGCTGGCTTGCTGGGGAGGAGAACAGATTGGAAAGCTGAGGACCCGCAGGAAGGACGGCTGCGGTCTGTGTTCCTTCCCTCTAATGCAACGCACACTCCTCACTTAACGGCAATTTCTTCCCTTCAGAATGATTCCAGCTGTTTAAATTCAAGGTGAAGAATAAGCCACAGTCAAGAAGCTTCTCAGGGCCCTTTCAGTCTTCCTTGGCTCGAGAAGGGGATGCGTTTTAAGATGTTTGCCTCCTAATGTCTGTCACAGCCCTGGGGAGGGAAGTTTCTTGTTTCATCGCCTCTCTTGGCTCTCTGCGGCTGTTGGCACTGGGACCAGCCTATTTTCCTGCACTACTCTGCCTTCTAGGGGGCCCACCCTATTTCCTCTTCTCTCTCTGCTTCCTCCTACCCACCTCCAGCCCCGCACCTATCCTGGTAGGGGAGAGACTAATGCTGGTCTGGGGTTCTGCCGAGGCCCCAGGACACCCGGCAGCTTGAAGCACAAACCATGGGGCTCACATGGCTCAGAGCTGCCGCTCCAAGAGGTGTGTCTGCCCACCTGCCACCCATGCCTTCCTTCCTTCATCCACCTGGCCACCTGGCCACCCAGTCAGCCAGCGTGGGGTCTGTGATGCTGGTAGGGGCTGTGGGTAGTTCAAAGAAATACAACACATGGTCTTGTACATGTGTACATGTGTACATGTGTTGTACATGTGTACAACACATGAGCTCTCTGAGAGCTCGTAAATCAGTTGACGCTACAGGAGATATGCAGAAGCAGCCACAGTACAGGACGAAGGGAAGTAAACGCTGGGTTTGGAGGGTAGGGGATATGAAAAATGCTCAGAGAAAGATGAGACCCAACAAAGATTGGGGGGAGGGAAGCGTTACTCAGAGGAAGGCAGTCAGGGAAAGCTTCTCAGAGGAGGAAGCATTTTGGTAGGGGTGGGGAGTACTGGAGTACAGGGTCCAAGTCTGGGGAAGGGGCCTGAGCCGGCAGGAAGACCTCTGCTGGGCACAGAGCCTAGTCCCCCGCCCACTGCACAGCTCCTTCCAGGGCTTCACGGCTTGCTTCGTGGGTGGGCTTCCTGGGCGTGTCCCTTATAAGCTGCTTTGATCACCTTTGAAAGGCAACATCTCCACATAGTCACCAACCTCTTACCCTTTTCCATCAGAGCCTGGGCCCAGAGGAAATGCCTTCGTCTTCTTCTCTCACTAAGGACTCGGGCTTCCCTGTCCCCAATTTAAAGGGACTCTGCACCTTTTCTCTCATGTTTCCTATTCAATATCCTATCTCCCCTCTGAAAACCTGCCCCTTGATGCTCCTTTGTGGGGGGTACCATCCTCTTCTGCTCTCAGCCCTTGTAGAGTAAATGGGGCTGCCCAGCCTCACTGTTTGGGTCAGGGATAAACATGGGATCCAAACAGGACAAATCCAGGGACTTTTAATGGTTGGATGGGGTCAATCCAGTGGGTTAATAAACTAGTAAAACATAACTCTGAAGCTGATAGAGTCATCTTTGTCATTACAGGAAAGAGTGTTCACACACAAAACCAGCACAGAAAAAACAAGTAGAGAAAAGGGACAGATAGCTTCCTGGTGGCGTTGACTGAGCACCTGGATCCAGCTGTGCCTGAAGTTATCCCTGGAGTTTTCAGTTTGTGAACCATTAATGCCTTCCTTCCTTTTTTCTTGTCACAAGCCAGTTTGAGTTGACTTTCGCCTCTTGCCACCGACAACCTCGACTAAATAAATACTTAACTCGAGAGCACATTAAACGAAGCAAGGCATGCACAGTATTCAACATGAAGTGGGTACCACCCACTAAATGGCAGCTTCTGACACTCTAGCTGAACCTGCCTTCTCAGAGGACAGATTTCTGTAAACTTTATAGTTCTACAGCAGTAGAATTCTACTTTTCCTTTCTTTCTTTCCACCACTTTGGCCTGACTATCCTTTGTGAAATTCCTGCTTTCCTTGGATTTCTTATCCACAGCTCTGCATCCTTCGTAAATCTCCAGGTTTTCTCCCCTGCCCCACTCTGGGCTGAGGCAGGGTGGGAGATTTCAGGATCTGGAGGGGGTGATATTTGCTTTGCATTTTGTGTTCATGCCCAAGGACCATCAGTACCAACTAGACCAAGTCAAATGCAAAGGCTTCCCAAACTGGCTTCAAACTTGTTGCGGCCAAGGGCATCAGGGACTCAGGAAAGTCTACACTGCCATCTAGTGGACATATGTGGCAATGTCACACAGAATGGAGCAATATCACTGGGAATGGAGCTCTTGGCTCATACTCCCTCTTGGGACAGTCACTGGGCTCTGAAAGTATTTGGTCCAAACTCCTCACTCCTTAAGGACAAGTGAATTGAGGGTGAAGTCGAGAGTCCTGTCTCGTGGAGTATAAGCATCATACCTTTCCTTGGAGGAACAGGCTCCTGCCCTGAGTTACAGTCACAGAGGCTTATGCTTCCTCCACTTCTTCCACCTATCTGTGTTATGATCCAGGTGGAGGGCTTCTGGCGGGGAGGGCTGACATGAGCATGTGTGTGTGTACATGCACACACGTGTGCGTGTGTGGCAGGCTTGGGAGGGCTGAGGAAGGGGACACCCGGAGTCTCTCATGACTAGCTTGCTCAGCCTCCCAGAGGAAAGGATGTTTGTCAGCGCTGCAGACACAAGCTTCATGTTCTCAGCCTCATAAATTATGAGACAGATCACCATGTATTTGTTCCCTGATAGTGAAAGTCAGTTAAAGAAAGAAAAGACTCTCAGGAATTCTCTGGCGGTCCAGTGGTCAGGTCTCTGTGGTCTCATTGCCAGGGCCCTGGGTTCAATCCCTAAATCGGGGAACTAAGATCCCACAGGCCACAAGCCATGGCTAAAAGAAAAGAAAGAAAATAAAAATCTCCCTCTGTTTCTGAGTAGTCTTCGCAGCCCCACTCGAGAACCTGTCATCTTGTTATCCCTGTGCTGACAGCCCCCAGGCTGGGCCGACGGAGGGGGGGAGCCCTCCGTAGTCCCTCCCTGCCATGATGTGCAGGGGGATCAGAAGGCTGGCAGAGGTGTGCCTGTGGTCACATCCTGGCCATGACCCTTCCGTCTCCACCCACTCGAGTCCTGAACACATCACTGTCCTTGTGCCTAGGTTGACACTGGCACCTTCTGCTACAACCTGCAGACAGAACAAGGATTACCCTCCACCCCCTGACACTCTGGGAGCTCAGCCTGGAGTCAAAGAAGAAAGAAATGGCGACTAAGCCACTGGAGCAGCTTTCCTGACAACTGCAGCTCTATTTCCCCCTCCCATCGCCCTTCCCCAGGCTTGCTACATTCCCAGACCAAGAGAAGCTTCCAGAACAAGATGGTACCGATCATTTTCCAGAAAAAAGAATAGTTCTATACAGTTCCTAGAATGTTTCTCTTTTTTATTTTGGGCAAGTTGGGGCCACCTTCTGAGCGGGTCTCATACTGTGATGCCCAAGAGCCAAGGGCACTGACCTCCACTTGTTCAGCCCACGTGAGAAGCATTGCTCCTTATGAATCGGGTCCTCCCCATCTAGATCACTCTGAAAACCCTGCCACTCTGCATCTTGAGAAAGAGCTCCCCATAGATCCCTCCCTTCTCATTTTCCTTGCCACCCTCTGCATCCCCTGGCCAGTCCCCAGATGGAGCACCCCCTGAACCATGCCAAAGCTCGCAGCCTGCAGCCCCTGCTACCCACCCCAGCCTCCTCCAAGGCGATGGGCCACTCTAAAGGAGGCACACACTCAGGGCAACAAGCCATCTGGTGCCGCCAATCCCGGCTCAGCTGGCTCTGCACATGGTTTCCTGTCACTCAGAGGAACAGACTCAGAGGGAACCCGGATCTCAGAGTGACCCTCCCACTTCAGCCAGGCCAGCTCACTCACCTCCAGGGCCTGAGGGAACTTCACGATTGGTTCGGGCCAGGTAGTGATCTTCTGTCTGTAATTGTTGCATTCAGGAACGATCATGCAGCCGATGTTACCCAACTCTGGGTAGAAAACCTTAAGGCCCCTGTGGAGAGAGGGAGGTGGTTGTCTTGTGTTGGGGTTTTCGGGGAGCTGGGGGGTGCATAAGGCTTCAGTCTGGCCTGTGGAGCTTGAGTTACTTGACTTCTTGTGACTCAGTTTCTCCACCTGTACAGTGGGAATACTAATAATACCTATTTGTAGGGTTGATGAGAGGGGTAAAGTAGTGACTGATGTTTACAACAGGGCCTGGCAGGTTATCGGTGGTCAGAAAGTGTTCACTACTGTCAGTGTTTACTAGTCAAAAAAAAAAAAAAAAAAATCCATAGGCAAACCCAGTCAGTGTCTTTAAAGTAGGGCTGGGTATAGAGGAATGATATTTTTATGTTGCTTTTCTGGAATGTCCTTATTACACAAAGAAAGGTGTAGCAAGTTATCACAGGTGTTCTTCATGGGGACAAACTTCTCTGTCCTTTAAACAATCAAGACCCTCTCCATGCCTGCAAATCCCAGCAGTAGTTGCATAGCTCCCTTCTTTGGGTGACCCGTTGTCCCTGCCCTAGGCTCTCGATATGCCATTCCTTGTGCTTTATTAGCGTTATTATTCATTTACTTTATTTTTGGCTGTGCTCGGTCTTCCGCTGCTTCATGTGGGTTTTTCTCTAGCTGCAGTGATCAGGGGCTCCTCTTGGCTGCGGTGCTCAGCTTTCTTATTGCAGTGACTTCTCTTGCTGTGGAGCGCGGGCTCTAAGGTGTGTGCACTTCAGCAGCTGTAGCACTCGGGTTCAGTAGTTGCAGCTCCTGGGCTTAGTTGCTCCGCAGTATGTGGGATGTTCCCAAGGATAGAAGCCGTGTCCCCTGCATTGGCAAGTGGATTCTTAACCACTGGACCATCTGGGAAGTCCTCAGGTGGTATAGTCTTAATAACTTTTGAAGAAGTTTTAGAGTATGGGTTTTCATCTCTCCTCATGGCAGTATTTTAAGGACTTTTTGGTTTGTTTCTGCCATTACCCCCTGCCACAGCAAACACTGAGATCTAAGGCTGAGAGAGGGGACCTTCTTCTGGCAGAAAGATGGAGACTCAGCCCACAGCCCAGAACTGGAAGGTGGGGGGCAAGGGTGGGGAGGAAGGAAACTGAGGACCAGAAGGAACAAAAGTGTCTCCTTTTCCTATCCCAGTAGAATTGCTGCAAATGTTTATATGTTCTTGTTGTCCGGCCGCTAAGTCGTGTCCAACTCTTTGTGGACTGCAGCGCGCCAGGCTTCCCGGTCCTTCACTATCTCCTGGAATTTGCTCAATTTCATATCCATGGACTCTGTGATGCCAACTAACCATCTCATCCTCTGCCGCCTACTTCTCCTTTTGCCTTCAGTCTTTCTCAGCATCAGGGTCTTTTCAACTGAGTTGGCTCTTCCCATCAGGTGGCCAAAGTACTGGAGCTTCAGCTTCAGGATCAGCCCTTCCAATGAGTATTCAGGGTTGATTTCCTTTAGGATTGATTGGTTTGATCTTATAGTTAAGCAAAATCATCAAACTGACAGGGCCTGAGGCAGGAGATTAACGGGTTTCAGGTGGGACACTTAAGGAGCCTCCTGTTTGCATTTCCTGAGACAGGAAGTAAGTAGGCTCCAGGTTAGGCATTTACAACCATCCTCCTGTTTGTACTTTGAAATAGAAATAAGAACAGAAACAGGGCAAATAGCCAGGCTTTGTCTCTTGTGGATACTTTAAGATAACAGCTATGGCAGGACAGAGAAGGGTTAAACCCTGTTTGAGTAAAAGATCAAGAGGTCACAAACGTCCCCTCCATGGGACAAGGGAGATGCTGCACATGGACAGGAAGCCTCCTTGAGGGTCAAAAAGAAGGCAAAAGCACCCCATAGCAGGTGATGCTGAGGCTCCCCCATAGGCCTCTGGGCTGGAATCCATCTCAGAGAATAGTTGTGCATGGATATTGGGGAGGGTCCTAGGGCAAGTCAATTGTAAAAAAAGAAATCAGATAATTGGCCAAAGATAAACAAAGACCCAGAAGAACTGCCCTATATAAACGACTTAACCGCCTCTTTACTGCATTCCTCACTAGGGGGGACGCCCACACCCTTTCTCTCCGGGTGTGCATCTCTGCCTTGCTTCTGTCTTAACAAACTGTTTATCTGTGCGCTCTCCCAGTTGTCGTGCTGTGTCTCTAATAATAAACTTCATACTCAGTTTTACAGTTTTTGCCTCCTTGAGAATTGCATTTTTCAGTGGAGGGGGGCAAGGGCCAGGGGAATTTTGCTTCTCGCCCCTAGCCTCTGGTGGACTAGCAGCTAGGATTCCTGGTTTTTATCCAGGCTACCCAGGTTCAATTCCTGAGGAGGGAACTAAGATCTCGCTGCAAGCCGCTGCTCTCTGCTGCCTCTCAGATCAGGCCTAAAGCCCCTGAGGGGCTTCCCAGATGGCTCAAGCAATAAAGAATATGCCTGCAATGCATGAGACGCAGGAGACACAGGTTCCATCCTTGGATCAGGAAAATCCCCAGGAGGAGTGAACAGCAATCCACTTCAGTATTCTTGCCTGGAAAATCCCATGGACAGGATTGGCTGGCATGCTACAGCCCATGGGATCACAAAGAGTTGGACATGACTGAGCATGCAAGCAAAGCCCCAGAGGGTGCCAGGGGACCAAGAGTTAGGTCCATCCAGCCAGGCCCCCATCATACCCACAAGGCACTGTCAGCCCAGGGTCTGAAGCCCACATGTTGCCTCCAAGTCTCATTCTTCAGGTGAGGCTATCACCATGGGCCAAGAGCTGGACCACAGCCTCCCAAGAACCTGGCAGAGGGGCCCAGCTGAGCCATGCCCAGAGAAACTGAGGCGATAAACGTGTGCCACTATGAGGTTTGGGGAACTCTGCTGTAAGCAACAGAGAAGGAGTGCATAGGCTTGTCTGCACTTCCCTTGACTGGATGTTCCTGGAGGTCACTCAGCATCATAAGAATCAGATCAGAGAAAAACAGCTCCCTGGGGATGAAAGAAGCTCAGAATCCCAGCTGCCCCCAAAGCAAGGGAGACACAAAGGTCCATGGAGGGAAGGCTTGCCTTCATAGAGGCGCTTGGGGACTCAGGGGACACCCCACCCTCTGCTGCATGGTTCTCAGTGTGGACACGTGGGTCTATCTCCAATCAGTTCTTCCTTAAGGCAGGAGCCCAGAACAAGACCCCCAAGGAGGAATTGAAGGATGAGAGGTGGAGGCTCAGAGGAAAAACACTGCAGGTGAAGGCAGGGGACGGGGGATGGTCATGACATCTGTCTCCAAACATCGGAAGGACCTTCCAGGGACAGAGAGACTAGACTTGTTCGATGCAGGGCCTGGGGCAAAACTAGGAAGAATGGGGGTGAAGTTAAAGAAGGGCAGTCACAAGGGTGACTGTGACAAGTCACAAGCCTTGACACAAGGGTGCCCTCTATGATGTGGGAGGTTTTCAGTACAGAAGAGAGGGCTTTGGGAAGCAGGTTGTATCCCTGTGAGAGTCCACTGGGGCCACTGGGGCCAAGGCAACAAGGAGGGAGGGGCTGAGTGGATTCACCCACTGGACGGCGGTTGGATGACTTTAGTTCTTTCATGTCTGTGACTGAACCTAGAATTCTGACTCTCAGTGGTTTTGTTGGTCTAGTCTGTCTTCCTCAAGAGTGAAGTGAAAGTTGCTCAGTCATGTCTGACTCCTTATGACCCCATGGACTGTAGCCCGCCAGGCTCCTCTGTCCATGGGATTCTCCAGGCAAGAATACTGGAGTGGGTTGCCATTCCCTTCTCTAGGGGATCTTCTCAACCTGGGTCTCCCACCTTGAAGGCAGATTCTTTAACATCTGAGCCACCAGGGAAGCCCCTCAAGCATAGGTAAGGTATTATTCTAGAAGAACTTTTCTCTTAACAATATTTCTCTATTGCTTGTCACAGCACAAGAAATCCCTCCTTTATAGATTAATACTTTCAGGTCCTGAGTGCTAACTTCAAGAATTCCCTGTTAGATTCTAACAATACCCGGGAGAGGAGGCACTTCTCTAGGGGAGTCTCTCAATAAGGTCAGGAGCCTGAACTGAGCAGGATCCTTGGGGATGGGGGGCACAGAACTCAACTTTTTGATCTCAACTTTGGAGTCTGATATATTCCTTTGTGTTCTCATTCTGTGACGATCTTTTAATAAACTTTCCTGGTGGCTCAGATGGTAAGGAATCTGCTTGCAATGCTGGAGACTGAAGTTCAATCCCTGGGTCAGGAAGATCCCCTGGATATTTTACCAAAAAAAATCTTCAGCAGTTATAAAGTCAAAGCTTCCCTCTTGCAATGATGATCTGCAGTCAAAAACTCGTGTCCTAGCATGCAAGCTTAATGCTGGAAGTCCATTAAGTTCTCAAACTGGGGATCTGCTAGTGTCTTCTAAGAAGTCCTGAGAATGACTCCTTGCAATGAACTGAAAATTAATATGCTGAAATCCTAGCCCTAAAGGTAATGAAATTTGGAAGTGGGGCCTCTGGGAGGTGCTCAGGTCATGAGGGTGAGGTTCTCACGAAGATAGAAAAGACTTAACCAGAGAGCTTTCTCACCCCTTCCAGTCTGCAAAGACCCATCAAGGATCCAGCCATCTAGGAGTCAGGAAGTGGGATCTCATCAGACAAACAATCTGCTGGCACATTGACCTTGGACTTCTCAACCTCCAGAATGTGTGTGTTAGTCGCTCAGTTGTGTTTGACTCTTTGAGATCCCATGGACTGTAGCCTGCCAGGCTCTTCTGTCCATGGGATTTCCCAGGCAAGAATACTGGAGTGGGTTGCCATTCCCTTCTCCAGGGTGTCTTCCCGACCAAGGGATCAAACCTGGGTCTTCTGTTTTGCAGGCAGATTCTTTACCATCTGAGCTACCAGGGAAGCACCTCTAGGATCATAAGAAATAATTTTTGTTTTTTATAAGCCACCCAGTCTGTGGCCCTGTGTTGTAGCAGCCCCTTGGACTGCTGTAAGACAGATTCCCCTCACTTGAGATGCTCTGGGCCCTGGACGAGGGTCAGCAGTTGAAGGTGAGTGGCAAAAGAGTAGGAGTGTAGTCAGACGGTGTAGTCAGGGGCAGTGAGGGGAGGGGTTAGCATCACAGCTCTGCCACTGGTCAGGTATATCAGCACCATGGGCAGGTTATTTAATCTCTGGGGATTCCTATCTGCAAAATGGGATGATAATACGTACTTGGTGGGGTCATGGTAGCAATGAAATAGGTCAAGGACTCTAAATCACTGGCAGAACTCCCTACACATACTGGGTGACTGGAGCTCCTGCACGTGCTGTGGTCCCCAGGCCACCAGGAGACCAGCCTATGGATGTCTGCAGCACTGAGCCCAGGGAAGATGGGGTGCCGGTGGGTTCCCTCTGTACATGGTGACTGTACACATAGGATCCATGTGTCCCACAGTGAACATGGGAAGCAAAGAGGTTCTCTGCATGGGGCTGTGATCATGGCTTTGGCCCCGCTGTCTTCCCCAGCTTGGGGGGGCTTGACTGGCCCACCAAAGGGAAAGGCCTGCCTGCCCCCGGGAAGGTCCTGCCCCGCAGAGCACCTTGCATGCATAGGAGCAGCAGCCCTGCCCACCTTTCCTCACACAAAATTTCACCCAGCGCTGTTTCACCAGGGTTACAGCTGTACTGATAGGAACAAAATCTGTGCCATTTTGGGGAAGGGGGAGGTGGCAGAATTCAGCTGCCCAACTTTTTAAGGAAAAAACATATTTATCTCTCTAAAAGTAATGTTAATGTTTGTAAGAATTTGAATGTACTCAAGGAGACAGAGTAAGAAGGGTGAGTCCTTGCTCCCGCTCTTACTTCCGATGGCCTCAGTGTGACGCCAGCATCCTCGGCCACCAGGTTGGCAGAGGGTGTTGGGGGCAGTGGCCTGGGCCGCCCTCGGGATGGCCCATGAGTCCAGGGTGATGAAGACTGGTTCTTCTGACCCACGATGGGTGAGGAGCAACCTGGACTCCGACACAGAGTGAGAGAAGCTTGTGCCCTTGGAAGGGACAGAGCCAGCCTCTGACGCCCAGCCTTCTCTCTGGACAATGTCCAGTGGCCCCACTCCAGCCTTTCCTGACACTTCCAGGGCTTTGTTTGAGAAAAGCAAACAACCACCTCTCACACAGGGAGGGTCTGGTTACACAGCCTCTGTCAAGTGCCACTTTTCTTGAAAGTGCCACTTTGTTGAGGGGAAAGGGAGCCTTCCAGGCTGTAGGGGAGGGATGGTCTCTCTTGGGGTCCCAGCAGGGAGGGTTAAGCCAGCCCCTCAGGTTTGGAGGCCCCAGGGGAGGCGGCCAGATCCAGGTGCCCTCCTGGGGTTGAGAGGACCACCCTCTGGACTGACGGCACAGGCCTATCTCACAGTCCTCTCCTCGATCTCAGTCCAAGTCTCCCTCCACAGACACTGCCGTGGGAGCCAGTGGCCCCTGACTCCCGGAGACCCCCCCTCCCTCTGCACCCAGCCTTACTTGCAAAGGACAGCGTCGTTGTCGGGCAGAGCCTCGTACACACACACGTCATTGTCTTCCTCCTCTCCAGTGACCGCCACCGCGAGGCCCAGGAGCAGGGCTGCTGTGGCCAGCCTCATGGTCCAGCCCATGGGCACCTGGAAAGGAAGGAGTCTTCAGAGCTGCCGGGCCCTCTGCAGGGGGTGCCCTTCCCACCCACAGCCCCTGCCCCAGGGGGCCCACCTGGTGGGGAGAGAGCCCTCTGCTCGCCAGGGAGAAGGGCGGGCAAAGCCTGGGCTCCAGCAGCTAATCCGCCACCCGGACACAAGTCCCTTAGCAGCCCTGGGCCTCCTCCCAGCTGGATTCAATTTACAATCGTGGCCTAGGCCCCTCCTCCGTCTATGCAGGGCTGTGCTCTCACTCGGTCCTGCTGCTGCCCGGGGCACGGAGCAGACTGCAGAGCAAGAGGGCTCATACAAGCCTCTCACACGGCCCACCTCGTCCCGGACACGCCTCCTACCCTGAGTTTCCCCGTGTGCAGTCAGTTGGCCGAGCGCCAGCCTGCCCTTCTGGCTTTAAGGCAAACCCTTTGGAGGCTGGTGGCCCCAGGTTTTGGGGTCTGGGGGTGCTCCTGAGAGCCTGACTTTGCTGGGATTTTGGGAGCAGGAGTGAGGCTGGGCAGTGCCCCCTGCACAGCTCTGCTTCTCCTGCCCACAGCTCCTCTGCTGCCTGTCTAGATGGCCTCAGGGCTGTGGGGTGGGGGTCATGGTTGAACGTGGTGACCTTGTGTAGGAAGGGCCACTGCTCCAGTGGGTGGGGCTGCCTGGCCCAAAGGACAGCTCCGAAGGGCCAGCTGAGGACACCGGGGCGTGTCCAGCTATACCTTGTGGTGGTGCTGAACTCAGCACTCTCCCAAAATAATAGTCCCTGGAGAAGACGGCCAGCAGAACCGCCCAAGATGTGGGTGGCACGCACAGCGCTGTACTGGGAGGAAGGGGGGCCTTGGGGTTGAGCTGCACTGAACAGCTTAGCTGGGACCCCAGGGCAGTCTGCATTCCCTTGGGGAACAGGCCGGCAGGCTGGAGTGTATGGGGCTCTGATTGGAACCAGAGCAGGGCAAAGGAAAGATCAAAGGCAGTTCTCACACATTGAGAGGGGTGTGGGGGACCCAGGGTTCCTGGGCTCTGCTCTGAGCTAAACCACATGACTGGGGGGCCCCATGCCTTTCTAGTGTGTGTGTGTGTGTGTGTGTGTGTGCTCAGTCACTTCAGTCGTGTCTCACTCTTTGTGACCCCATGGACTGTAGCCCACCAGGCTCCTCTGTCCATGGAATTCTCCTGGCAGGAATACTGGAGTGGGTTGCCATGCCCTCTTCCAGAGGATCTTCTCAACCTAGGGATCAAACCTGTGCCTCTTACGCCTCCTGCATTTGAGGCAGATTCTTCACCCCTAGCGCCACCTAGGATGCAGTACCTCTTTTCAAAAACAAGTATGATCGCCTATTCCCTGTGCCTGGCTAAGGAAGGTGAGATCATGGCTCTACAGTCTACGCAGCTAGATCTTTGAGGAAATCATTTTTAGCTGAGCTGGCTTTCTGGTTGAACTCCTACTTCCAGGATCCAACTTCCAGCAAAAAGCCCTTCTTTGGGGCTACAAACTAAACACATTTCTCAGTGATCAGGCTCTCTGAAGTGTGACTCAGGCTCCCCCACAGGAAGATCCTTCCCAAGGCCTCCCCTACTGGAGAGTGTCTCTGAGTAGCTTCTCCATAAGATGGTTGTGAGAATGAAATGAAATGAATTATGTAAGGCACTCAGTAAGGAGTCCGGCACATAGGGAATGCTCAATAGTTAATGGATAGTGTAAATATTCTTCCATAGACCCATCCATCCCTTCATCCATTCGTTCCCAACCCATCTCACCAGCAGGTGTGAGCACCTCCTCTGTGCTGAGCCTTGGGCCTGTGGGGCATAGTCTGAGCATGGTCCCTGCTCTCACGGAGCTCACAGGACAGCCCAAGCCAGAGGATGGTAGTGCCAGAATGATCACCCAAGACCAAGAGGCTCCAGTCTTCAAAGTGACAGTCACTAGAGAAGCCAGAACCCTCCTGGGTGTCAGCAGCCTTTAACCCCAGTAAGGATGAATGGCTGTCTGGAGGTGGGAGTGAGTCCATGGGGCAGGATTGCTCCTGGGGAGACTACTTGAGTCAGCAATTCCTCCTTATTCAGTGAGCACCAGGTTTTCAGCACTGAGTCCTCATGATGATATGTATTTTATTCTGTACTGTGATCCTCATGTGTGCTGTGCTAAGTCGCTTCAGCCGTGTCTGACTCTTTGAGACCCCATGGACTGTAGCCCACCAGGCTCCTCTGTCCATGGCATTCTCCAGGCAAGAATTACTGGAGTGGGTTGCCATGCTCTCCTTTAGGGGATCTTCTGGACCCAAGGATCAAACCCAAATCTCTTTTATCTCCTATATTGGCAGGGGGGTTCTTTACCACTAGCACCATCTGGGAAGCCCCATAATCCTCATGAGGTAGGTACTATTATGATCCCATTGTACAGAGGGGGAGAGTGAGGCACAGAGAGATTTAGCTAGAGAACCTGCACCTGGGTTACATGGGCAGTAGGTGGCTGACCTGAGATTTGATCCCTTGCTTTCTGCTTCTAGACTCCATGCTCCTTAACCATTCAGTCTCCTGACACCTCTTTCAGCTCTGCTGTGCCCTGACTTGTTCCTCTCTAGTCCCTTTGTTCTTAGAATAAAGTCTGGAATCTTCCAGGTATCCCACAATGCCCTGAAAGATCTGGATCTTCCTGCCTCTCTAGCCACCTCTTTCTACTCTCTGCCTGTCCTTCAAACTCCTTCCTGCTCCAGGGCCTTCCAGTACTCCGCTGCCACTTCCCATTTCCCCTTGGGGGATCTGGAAGTGTCATTTCCTCAAAGAAACTTCCTCTGATTCCCAGACTCCATTAGATTGCTGTTATACAGAATCAGAGCAATTTACCCCCTTTCTTATAGTTCTTATATGTTAGTAAAATTATTTTGTGGCTATCTATACTTAGCAGTTTGCTTGTAGTCTCCCCACCCCACAGCCTACCAGTGTCTCAGAGGCAGTGCCTAGTCTGTGTCTAGGTTTCCAAGGCAGCCCTTGGTGGGTCTAGATGCTGTATACATGCTTGTTTGAATGCCCGACAAACTTGCCACTTCTGTTTCTGATGGTCCTCGTGTTCACTCGATAGCTCTTAACTCTCTATAAATATCAGTGGGAAAGTAACCTCTCGTGCTGGCCTTAGGCCCTGGATCCCCATTGCTTATTTATCTAACTTTCTCTGGCTTGTTTTTGTACAGAGAGATCTGACAGAATGCAGTGGTTCCTGGTGTTTTTGAATCTGATCCTTTCCTTGGGGGGATTCACAAGACTTGCCTTTTTGAACTCCAGCCCCCTCAGTGCCCACCTCTGAAGCTGCCTTCTCTTCCTTCAGGCACCTGGGTTTAAGACCACCTCCCAGGACCATCAGTCAGGCCTCACCGTTGGCTTCCTGAGATATCCTGGTTTCTCTAGATACCCAGGTCTGCTGAACCAGTGCTCCTGGAATGCTTTGCCCTCCTCTTCTTCCTCCAGGCCTCCTGTGCCTGACACCCCTATCGCTGCTCAAGTGTCACCTGCTTTTCCTCCCCCCAGACACAGACTCTCATGTTTCCCTTCCCTCCTCAACTTTTCCATCTCTGCCTTCTGGAGTCTCTGTACTGCAGTGACCAAATTCCCCCTCAGTCATTTCTTTCCTTCCTCATTTTTAAAAACATTGAAATATATTCACATACCATAAAATTCACTCATTTAACATGTGCAGTTCAGTGGGGATTTTAGTATAAAAGTCACTAAAGGATGTGCAGCTATCTTCATTATATAATTCCAGAATATGTCCATCACGTCCCAAAGAAGCCTAGAGAATCCATTAGCAGTGACTCCTTATTCCTTCCTCTCTCAGAACCTGGGAACTACTAATCTTTCTCTCTTCATAGGTGTGCTTATTCTGGACATTTCATACAGGTGGAATTATACTGTATGTGTTGTTTTGTGGGACTTCCCAGGTGCCTCATGGTAAAGAATCCTCCAGCCAATGAAGGAGACATAGGAGATATGTTCGATCCCTGGGTCAGGAAGTTCCCTGGGGGAGGAAATAGCAACTCACTCCAGTATTCTTGCCTGGAGAATTCCAAGGACAGAGGAGCCTGGCGGGCCAAATTAAATTATGAGTAAATACCCATAAAGGGCTTCCCAGGTGGCTCAGCTGGTAAAGAATCCACCTGCAACCTGTGACCAATCCCTGGGTTGGGAAGATCCCCTGGAGAAGGGATCAGATACCCTCTCCAGTATTCTGGCCTGGAGAATTCCATGGACTGTATAGTCCATGGGGTCGCAAAGAGTCAGACATGAATGAGCAACTTTCACTTCACTTCACACCCATAAAGGACAATCTAAAGTCCTAAGCAGAAACTAGGGTGAGACTCTCAGGGAAATTAAGACATTCAAAAGTAGCTGTATAAGGGGAAGAATTGAAAAAGCCATATGCAGGTCCAGACAAGACACATGCTCAGAAAATACCCAAGAAGACTATAACCTTTCACCTTGAATTCTAGTTCTCAGGATCATCCTGAGATCCTTCTTTCTCTGGAAGGGGAAATCAGGACTCCACATAGAAAGGAAACTTCCCGAGTCTGTTACTTCCTTCCTTGGTAAGGCCTGTCTGAACCAAATCAGTAATGCTAATCCCATTAGTAATGCCAATTCTCAGCACAGAACTCCAGGAGTGATATATGTACCCAAGAGCCATTTCTGGGAAAGTTAAAGAAATGTTTGATGCTCAGAAACAAGCATAGAAAAGCCACGAATAACAGCCTCAAATCATACTAGAGTGAAGAAATTGAAGATACCACCCTAAACATGAATTTCCTTAAGGCCTCCAGGCCACAGTTCTTATTCTTGAGGTTTCTCTGCCTCTTTGGCTGATCCTTATGGAAAGTCCTGGCCTCACATCTCATACTCCATGCCAAGGAGTAGAGTCCAGCCACTTACCCAGAGCAGTGTGGGAGCTGTGGGGAGGAGGCTGCAGGCAGATGAGAAATCTTGGCAGGTTTCAGGGCTGGAGAAGGTGGGGAGAAAGTTCCCTCCAGGATGCCCCAGAGTCTGGGCCCTTAAGGCCCGATCAGAGTCTGGCAGTGTTGAGCAACGGAGAGTATAGGGAAGGCTCCTGGAGTTGCCAGCAGAGGAGGCAACGGTTGGTCGTTGGGGAGGCAGTTGGAGAAAGTTCTAGGGAGTTCCAGGGAGGAGCTAATATGTAGAGTGGGTGAGAATAGGAAAGAAGACTGGGTGGGTTTTCTGGCATTCCTCCTTCCAAGGGCTCTACAGAAAGCTGCGGGAATCACATAGGCGATTCTCTTACCTTTATACTGTAAAGCCGACTGAAGACGCACTATGAATGTGCAAGAGAGCTGCAGAGGAATGGAGGGAAACCATAGAGACCAGAGTTCCTGAGAGAGACAAATAGCGCCTGACTGCTTTAGAGCAAAAGGCTCATAGACACAGATGGGGGAGAGGTGGGGTTGGGACCCTTGGTTGGGGTGGAGTAAGTGGCCCCTTCCCCAGCAAGCGTGGCCTGGAGCCACAGAAGAACAACACTGGTTCAAGGTCAAGTGCTGCCAGGCCTACCAACTGTGTCCAGCAGGTAATGTTCTACCAAAATGGGCAGTGGATGCTCCTATAACAGGCCAAGTCCCTGGCTTGCAGGACCTGGATTTCTTTCTGTGCTTTAAATGACCACATCTGGGTGGACAGCCTCAGTTTCCTTCTGGAAAATTTCTTCCAGGAAATTCAAGGAATCAGTAGACATTTAAACACTCCAGATGAATTAAGTCAGAATCTTTGAGAGTACATTTTTAAGTGCTGCTTATGGGATTTTAAAGAGCAGCCAGGCACCTGACTGGGGGCAGGTACCCTACAGATGCTGAAGGTACAAAGATGCATGAGATGCAGAGCCTTAACTTGATAAACTCACAGTTGAACAAGGACAATAAACCTCCAAATAAACAACAATCACAAAATTGTCAACAGTGTGATGAATTCAGCCATAGAAGCATCTCTAGGGTAAAGAGGCAGCTATTAATTATATATTTTGTTTTAGGCATTTAAAGATGGTTTGACATCTTATCGGTCTTGCTGGCTGAGGAGAGGTGGATTTGAAGTCAGCCTTGCTGACTCTAGGCCTCTGTTCTTTCCCTTCACAGGCTCCTAACCCATTCTTTCCAAACCTAGGGCCTGGGATTTGGTGTTTTTGTTTGTTAGGTTCTCCTAGACAGCATGTGAGGACAGCTGTGCAGAAGTTCATTGCTTCACCTCCCCTGGCTGAGCTCTGTGTCCCACTCTCAAAGTCCCCTCCAGGGACTCCACTCTCCTCTCTGCTGGGAATGTCTTCCCTTCACCTACTCTCAAATCTGACCTCCCTTTGATGCCCATTGGCCCTTTCCTTCTTTAAGCTTTTCTCAAGTACTCTTTCAGACCTACAAAACTCAAGCTGACATATTTGTTTGATTTTCATTGGTATGATGCCAATGATTTTTTTATGATTTTCATTGGTATGATGCTATAACCAACCTGTCCAGGGGATTTTCCAGGCAAAAAGACTGGAATGGGTTACCATTTCCTACTCCAGAGGATCTCCTCAACTCAGTGATCAAACCCACATCTTTTGTGTCTCCTGAATTGGCAGGTGGGTTCTTTACCACTAGTGCCACCTGGGAAGCCCCTCAGTATCTGCAAAACAGCTCAAAGAGACTGTTATGTGTATCTGTTGATGGAAAATGCCCCAAGGACCTTGCTCCAAAGCTGCTCTTGACAGTTTCTCCCTGGTCTCGCATCCCCTCCCTTCCCTAATTAGCCACTGCTTGCCCCCACTTTTCTTTGGTACTCCCAGTCTTAAGAAGAACAGATGTCGGATGAGAAAAGGAAACAACTATTTTGAATAAAGATGTTAATCATAAGCTCAACTCGGCAGATGAATTATGTTAAGCAGAGTCCTGTGGGGCTCCTAGGCACAAAGCCTTTCTGTGCTGCACCCCCCGCCCATTTCTTTGATTATAAGAAATAGACTTCCTTTAGCCTCCATGACCTTCCCTGAGTCCCAACGGGCAGATCCAAGCAGTTGCTAATTAGGGAAGAGAGGGGATGTAAGACCAGGGAGAAACAAACAGTCTGGAGCTGCAAGGACCTTGGCTGTTGCACAGGGATTTTCTCTAGCTGCAGAGAGGGGCCGTGTGTGTGTGTGTGTGTGTGTGTGTGTGTGTGTGTGTGTGTGTGTGTGTTGTGGGGGGCGGGGGGTACTTTCTAGTCGCAGTGTGCAGGTGTCTCATTGCGTTGGCTTCTCTTGTTGCAGAGCACAAGCTCTAAGCTGTGCAGGTCTCAGTAGCTGCGGCTTGTGGGCTCTAGAGCTCAGGCTCAATAGTTATGGCACACAGGCTTCGTTGCTCCATGGCACGTGGATCTTTCCAGAACATGGATCGAACCCATGTCCCCTGCATTGCAAGGTGGATTCGTAACTACTAGACCACAGGGAAGCCTGGGAAAACTACGTTTTGAGGGGCTTGGGCTCCCTAGGGAAATACCATTTGGTGATGAGACTGTCTTTGGTCACCAAATTATCTCCTAAATCAAGCAGAGGTGCCAAAGAATTGATGCTTTTAAATTGTGATATTGGAGAAGACTCTTGAGAGTGCCTGGGACTTCAAGGAGCTCAAACCAGTTGATCCTAAAGGAACTCAACCCTGAATATTCATTGGAAGGACTGATGCTGAAGCTTCAATCCTTTGGCCATCTGATGCAAAGATCTGACTCATTGGAAAAGACCATGATGCTAGGAAAAATTGAGGGCAGGAGGAGAAGGGGGTAACAGAGGATAAGATGGTTGGATAGCATCATCAACTCAATGGACATGAATCTGAGCAAGCTCCAGGAGGTAGTGGAGAGCAGAGGAGCCTGATCTGCTGCAGTCCATGGGATCGCAGAGAGCTGGACACGACTGAGTGACTGAACAACAATAAGCAGGTGCTAGATGGTAAACAAAGAGAAGGCAATGGCACCCCACTCCAGTATTTGTGCCTGGAAAATCCCATGGAGGGAGGAGCCTAGTGAGTTATAGTCCATGGGGTTGCTACCAGTCAGACACAACTGAGCGACTTCACTTTGACTTTTCACTTTCATGCATTGGAGAAGGAAATGGCAACCCACTCCAGTGTTCTTGCCTGGAGAATCCCAGGGACGGGGGAGCCTGGTGTGCTGCCGTCTCTGGGGTCGCACAGAGTCGGACATGACTGAAGCGACTTAGTAGCAGCAGCAGATGGTAAACAAATGACACCAGGCCTTCCCCAAGGGCCAAGGAAGTAAGTTCCTGGTAGCACAGTCAGTCAGTCACATCCCCAGGAGCCCTCACAGATGACAGAGGTGGAGGTGAGGGGTGGAAAGAACACCAACGCTGCTCTGCCAGCAGGGACCACATGTCCTTGCTCAGAGCGGGAGAGGTACAAGCCCTCACTGTCCCTGCAGCTGGGACAGGAGGCAGCACAACTGGCTCTTTGACCTGCTCAGATCCAAGTCACATCTCTCATGTCCTCTCATGTCATATCTCTTTGTAGAGTTCATGGGTGGGCGGCGGAGGGGGTAAGTTCCACTTCGGATTAGGAAATTAGTTTCAACCCACTGAAAAGACTGTTGCTTCTTGGTTTGTTGCGTTAAGACTGAGCATAGCACTTGTGAGAGGAACAGAGTAAAGGAACAAAGTAGGTGATTAAACAATCCCACTGGGGGATTATAAGTAGAAAAAATATGGGAGACCCTTGTAAGTTAATGATCATTTAAGAAAGCAGGTTGGCTTAACCACAAAACCAAGCAGGCCTGCTTAGAGACAAAACCATTCAACAGAAGCATGAGACGTGCCCCCAAACATTAAAACAATAGTGGCCTGAGATCACATCCTGCCCAGTGAGCTCAGTAAGTTAATGATCCCTAGGACATGCTCTCTGCACACATAAAAATAAATCATTTATGCAAAGGTGAATTTCAAAGTAAAGGCCCTCATTGTACTGAGGCCTGAAATAATATTTCCAGAGTGCCGTGACAGTCTTGTCTTGACCATGTAGGGACAAGAAAACTTCTGCCCAATGAAGGAGGAGCTGATGATGGAGGCATAATATCTACTCAAAAGTGATGGAGAAAGTGGTCTTTCCCCCTGCCCCACTTTTCCTTTGATTATGAAACTTTAGCCCAGTAACTTCTCAGGGGATGGCATCCTCTAGCCCACCCATTTATAAGCCTCACAAATGTCTTAGTCTAATTAATAATTTCTTAGTTATCACTTTTTCTCTCACTGAATTCTCTCTGTGCTGAGGCATAAAGGATTGGAGCGCCTCGGAGTGCCCCCAAAATGCCACCCAACAGTTTCACTGGCAAGTGCTCAGTAAATATTTATTTAGGAATGCATGGGTGATGGAAGCTTCTGGAAACTTCATTATCTTCTGCCTTGTTGAATCAGGCACCTTCATTCCAGATGTTCGGTGTTGATTCTACCATTATTTCAATGTTGGGAAGTTTCCTTGTAAGGCTTATGAGACATATCAGAATATGTGTTCTGTTTGGCTTTTTCCCCTAGTCACCCAGAGCACTGTGTGTGTGCTAAGCTGCTTCAATCCTATCTGGCTCTTTGCGACCCCATGGACTGTAGCCCAGTTTGGGCTCCTCTGTCCATGGGATTTCCCAGGCAGGAATATTGGAGTAGGTTGTCATTTCCTTCTCCAGGGGATCTTCCCAACCCAGAGATCAAACCCGCATCTCTTCTGTCTCCTGCATTGGCAGGAGGATTCTTTGCCACTAGCACCACCTGGGAAGCCCTACCCAAAGCACTGTCATAACCAAAAAACATGTCTCTGAACTTAGGGCTGTGATCCTAAAGAAATGGGTCTAAACACTTATTAATTGTATCCCATTGTAACTGCTCACATGGGAAGAGCTTGTATAAGTGAGTAGTTGCTACCTACCAATGGTTTCTCTTTGGGTTTTATTATTATTATTTTCTTTTGGTCTATGAGTGGCTTCTGGGACCTTATTTCCCCAACCATGAACTGAATCCAGGCCCTTGACTGTGAAAGTATGGAGTCCTAACCACTGGACCACCAGGGAATTCCCATCTTTGGGCTTTCTTAAAGCTATATATCTTGGATATATAAAGAATACTTTTTTAGAAAAGGAAAACCATCACTCTCACACAGATACAAATACATGTTAAAATTTCTATTTTAACTCATTATTAATAAAGAAGTTGATAAGACCTTATAACCAGTTCAAAGGCAAGCCAAAGAATGGATACATCCATAGGTGAGGAATGCTGAAATGAACATGCAGTGGGCAAGGGAAATCAAATGAACTTCCACCATCCAGAATTTATTTCTATGTTTATAGATGAGAATTATTTAGCCTTGTTTTTAGTTATCTACATCATCATCTACAGTTTATGGAGTTCTAAAAATAGCCCAAGTCATGAAAGGGGCAGAATGTCAGAAAACCAAGAGTGTGCTCTAAGAAATCTTCCATGGCAGACACCCAGTAATCTTATTTGCTTATTCAAACATCCTTACATGACAGAAGTGACATTTGGAGTCAATGGAGAAAGAACAGACTATCCAATAAATGCTGCCAGGACAACTGAATTTCCATTTGTAAAAATAAAATTAGATTATGACACTATACTTTACCCAGAACAAAATTCAGGTGGATTAAAAATGAAATTTAAAATTAAAAAGTCTTAAACCTTCAGAAGAAAATACAGGAGACCATCTTTATGATTTAAGATGTGGAAGGAAATAGTACAGAAAAGACACCAACTGTATGAAGAAGATGGATAGACTTGATTATATTTAGAACAAAAAAATCTTTTTTTCATCAAGAGAACCGGATATAAAATATTGCATATAGGCAAAAAAGTCTCCTTACTCAGAATTCATAAAGAGCTTCTAGAAATCAAATGGGCTTTGCCAGTGGTTCCATGGGTAAAGAATCCATCTACAGTGCAGGAAACACAGGAGATGCCAGTTCCATTCCTGGGTTGGGAAGATCCCCTGGGGAAGGGAATGGCAACATGTTCCAGTATTCTTGCCTGGAGAATCCCATGGACAATGGAGGCTATTGGTCTATAGTCCAAACGGTCAGAGTCAGACATGACTGAGCAACTACACACACACACACACACACACACACACAAATCAAATTAAAAAAAAAAAAACAACAAACAATAAGGTAGCAGAGAGGAGGGGGAAACTACAGGAAGAAACTCGGAGCACAGACCTCTAGGGGGCTGTGCTCCAGTGGCCCCTCTGATGTCTTTCAGATGAGCACTAGCTCCTCCAGCCACCCAAAGGAGCCCAGCCGGACAGCATAACCTGGAGATTCATTCAGAACCAATTGCATTTCACTCTGGCTCCATGCCCGGGTTCCTCAGGACACCAGGCTGACCCACCTGGTCAGTTTCTCTGAAGTGGAGGCCAATTCTGCTTCCATTTCAGATACCAGGATCCCATTCAACTCATTCATTCAACACATCTTTGCGTGCCCTTCTGTGCCAGGTACCCAGAATATGGAGGGAGGCCATCCTCCAGAGCTTCCTGCTCTAGGGCTGGTGAAGGAGCCAAACATTAACCATCAAGGCTGGTGCCCTGCCAGATGGAGACAAATGCAAGGAAGGGCTCTGGGGTCCACCAGTGCTCTCCTTTGAGCAGCCCCTCAACCCACCCCTGTGATTTTGCAGGTTGTTTCTAAGTTGAATTTATACTTACAGAAAAGTTACAAAAGTAATACAGAGAATATACTGTCTACCCCACATCCAGCTTCATCTTGCATGGCTATAGAACACTTATTAAAACTAAGAATTAGGACTTCCTTGGTGGTCTAGTGGTTAAGAACAATCTACCTGCCAATGCAGGGGAGTTGAGGTTCAATCCCTGATCTGGGAACATTCCATATGCCTTGGAGCAATTAAGCCCGTGCGCCACAACTACTGTGCTTTCACTCAAGAGCCTGGGAGTCACAGCTACTGAACTCCCTAGAGCCTGTGCTCTGCAACAGAGAAGCCACAGCAATGAGAAGCCCAGGCACTGTAACTAGAGAGTAGCCCCTGCTCAGTGCAACTAGAGAAAGGCCACATGCTGCAATGCAGCCAAAATGAAATTAATTTTTTTAACTCTAGGAATTAGCCTTAGTACTATACTCCTAGACAACAGAATGTATCTGGGTTTTATGAGTTCTCACATGAACCCCCTTTTTCTGTTCCAGGGTCCCATGATGTATTTTGTTGTCATATCTCCTTAGCAACTAAGTTACAGTTGAATAATTGTCTCACTCCAAAATTCATATGTTGAAAATTAATCCCTGAAGTATTTGCAGGTGGAGCCTTTGGTAAGGTGATTAGGTCATGAGGCTGAAGCCCTCATAAATGCAATTAGTACCCTTATGGCAGAAAGTGAAGAGGAACTAAAAAGCCTCTTGATGAAAGTGAAAGTGGAGAGTGAAAAAGAGTTGGCTTAAAGCTCAACACTCAGAAAACGAAGATCATGGCATCGGTCCCATCACTTCATGGGAAATAGATGGGGAAACAGTGGAAACAGTGTCAGACTTTATTTTTTTGGGCCCCAAAATCACTGCAGATGGTGATTGCAGCCATGAAATTAAAAGACACTTACTCCTTGAAAGGAAAGTTATGACCAACCTAGATAGTATATTCAAAAGCAGAGACACTACCTTGCCGACTAAGGTCCATCTAGTCAAGGCTATGGTTTTTCCAGTGGTCATGTATGGATGTGAGAGTTGGACTGTGAAGAAGGCTAAGGGCTGAAGAATTGATGCTTTTGAACTGTGGTGTTGGAGAAGACTCTTGAGAGTCCCTTGGACTACAAGGAGATCCAACCAGTCCATTCTGAAGGAGATCAACCCTGGGATTTCTTTGGAAGGAATGATGCTAAAGCTGAAACTCCAGTACTTTGGCCCCCTCATGCGAAGTGTTGACTCATTGGAAAAGACTCTGATGCTGGGAGGGATTGGGGGCAGGAGGAGAAGGGGACGACAGAGGATGAGATGGCTGGATGGTATCACTGACTCGATGGCCGTGAGTCTGAGTGAACTCCGGGAGTTGGTGATGGACAGGGAGGCCTGGCGTGCTGTGATTCATGGGGTTGCAAAGAGTCGGACACAACTGAGCAACTGAACTGAACTGAACTGAACCCTTATAAAGGAGGCCCCAGAGAACTCCCTCACCCCTTCCGTCATGTGAAGACACAATGAGAAGGCACTTATCATGAACCAGGAAGTGATTCTCACCAGACACCCAATTTGCTGGCAACTTGCCCTTTGACTTCCCAGACTCCAGAACTATGAGGAATAAATGTCTGTTGTTTGTAAGTCACCCAGTCTGGTATTCATCAGCCAGAATGGACTAAGACACTTGGTCTTTCCTTGCCTTTCATGATTTTGATATTTTTTTGAAGCCTACAGGTCAGATATTTTGGCGAGCGTCTTCTTGTGGTTAGACTGAGGCCAACACTATTGAGGAGACGGCAGTGGAGCGCCCCTTCTCAGTGCCTCAGACCAGGGGCATGTGACGGATGTTGATCTGTAACTGCTGATATTGACCTTGATCACTTGGGTAAGGTGGTCTCTGTCAGGATTCTCTACCATGGTGAGAATAGACTCACTATTTTTCCCTTTGTAATTATTACGTCTTTATGAGGAAATACTTAGGGATTTTGCTTTGGCTCTGTCTCTTCATTATTTCTGGAGTTATTTCTCCACTGATCTCCAGTAGCATATTGGGCACCTACCGACCTGGGGAAATCATCTTTCAGCGTCCTATCTTTTTTTCTTTTCATAATGTTCATGGGGTTCTCAAGGCAAGAATACTGGTTTGCCATTCCCATCTCCAATAGACCACATTTTGTCAGTGGATCACGTTTGGTCAGCTCCAGTGGATCACGTTTTGGCTTAAAACTCAACATTCAGAAAATGAAGATCATGGCATCTGGTCCCATCACTTCATGGCAAATAGATGGGGAAACAATTGGAAACAGTGAAAGACTTTATTTTGGGGGGCTCCGAAATCACTGCAGATATTGAGTGACTTGAGCCATGAAATTAAAAGATGCTTGCTCCTTAGAAGAAAAGCTATGACCAACCTAGACAGCATATTAAAAAGTACCATCTAGTCAAAGCTATGGTTTTTCCAGTAGTCATGTATGGATGTGAGAGTTGGACTATGAAGAAAGCTGAATGCCAAAGAGTTGAGGCTTTTGATCTGTGGTGCTGGAGAAGACTCTTGAGAGTCCCTTTCCAACC
This sequence comes from Ovis aries, assembly GCF_016772045.2. NCBI lineage: Eukaryota > Metazoa > Chordata > Mammalia > Artiodactyla > Bovidae > Ovis > Ovis aries. The sequence continues at coordinate 42,693,008 of NC_056055.1, read as the reverse complement.
AGTATATTCTAAAGGAAACAAGTCTTGAATATTCATTGGAAGGACAGATGCTGAAGCTGAAATTCAATACTTTGGCCACCTGATGCGAAGAATTGACTCATTTGAAAATACCCTGATGCTGGGAAAGATTGAAGGCAGGAGGAGAAGGGGATGACAGAGAATGAGGTGGCTGGATGGCATCACTGACTCAATGGATATAAGTTTAAGTAGACTCCAGGAGTCGGTGATGGACAGGGATGCCTGGCATGCTGCAGTCCATGGGGTTGCAAAGAGTTGGACACGACTGAGCAACTGAACTGAACTGACTTAGAGATTATGCAAATATCCTGTTTTTAATTAAGTTTTGCCTGGACTGTTTTTTCAGCGCACACTTGCATTGTCTTCATAAGACTGATAACTTCTGATGGTAAGCATGAGCTCTGCAGGGCAACTCAACTGAGAAAGTACAGTATGTGTTCTTTCCTTTTGTCCACTGCCCACAAGCACAAAGAAGCCAAGCCGTTCTCACCTGGTGCTGCGTGGGTGTCTGCCCCTCACCAAAGGTTGGAGTATCACTGAGGATACTCCAAAGCTCTAGAAAGACAGGCAGCTGGAAATAGAATATATAAAATATGATAAGGACCTGGAAGCAGCTTTAAGTATGAAGATAGCCTGAAGAAGTTAGTCTTCTGTATCTCAGATAAGTGAAAGCTGGGAGGAGGAGAGGATGTATACCAGGGTACATATGAGCTTTTTTGTTTCCTTAAAATGTAGATAAACTGAGGCATAGGGTGGAGAAAGGAGAGTTTGCAACTTGAAGGAGCTCATATGAAAAATCAAAGTAAGGAAGCTGGACTCTGTACCCTGAAATCTGTCACTCAAGGGGCCATAGATTTGAAATACACATGCTTGGAGGCTACGTTTACATTATCTCATTTTTTTAAATTTAATTTTTTAGAAAACTTTATTTATTTTTTTGGGAGGCTAATTAGTTTACAATATTGTATTGGTTTTCTCACACATTGACAGGAATCTGCCACGGGTGTATATGTGTTCCCCATCTGAAGGATAATTGCTTTACAATATTGTGGTGGTTGAGTTTCCCCGGTGGCTCAGCAGTAAAGAATCTGCCTGCAATGCGGAAGATGCAGGAGGCCCAGGGTTTGATCCCTGGGTGGGGAAGATCCCCTGGAGAAGAGCATGGCCATCCATTCTACTGTCCCTGCCTGGAGAATCCCATAGACAGAGGAGCCTGGCAGGCTACAGTCCATAGGGTCACAAAGAGTCGAACATGACAGAAGCAACTGAGCATGCATGTACCCATTGTATTGGTTTCTGCCATACATCAACATGAATCAGCCATCGGTATACATATGCCCCCTCCCTCTTGAACCTCCCTCTCACCTCTCTCCTCATCCCACCCCTCTAGATTGGATGGGCCCCAGTCGGGAAGGCTAACATCCCACAAACCTGGTAACCACACTGACCAGCAGCTAGTGGGGCGTGGTACACATATGTGTGTCTTGAATGGCCTCAGGGTCCAAGCCAGACCAGCAGTGCTCAGTTTTCCATATGAAGAAAATTGAGACCCCGTCAGGCTTCCAGATTTGGGAATCCACCTTTCATCCTTCTTGAGCCCTGTAGGGGAGACATCCAGGCCACCAAGACATGCTTCCTGGGTCTCCACCCTGTTTGTCCAGCCATAATGTATTCTCCCGCTATGCATGAGTCTCCGTCACATAGCCCACATCTTAGGGCCATTTAAACTTTTTATAGAGCAGAATTAAATTAAGGTTTCTCCTACCAAGAAAATAATTCAGTTCCAGGGTGATGTTCAGTCCAGAATTCTGGTTCTTGTTATTAGCTACCGAATGGTCCTGAACTTTTAGGCAACAGCTTGCAAGGACCACCAAGAGCTAGTGGCACATCTCAGTTCTGCTTTGGTCTCTGCAGTTATGTCAGGCCCTGGTCCCCTGCCTTTAAGACTGTTGGTGACCATGGAAACCAGGAACTCAACAGTCTGTTTTCATTCTACCTTGTGCAGTAGACACAATTGAGATGACTCTTACAAAGTGCTTAAAAAGTAGGGTTGAGGGAGAGGGGATACATAATAGGGACTCACTAAGTTCTATGTGTGTCTTTAGAAGTTGTCTTTGAGAGTTCAACCTTAAGTCTATTTCTTCTGTCTTCCCAATTATTCTGTATGCTATGTATCACACTGACATCATTTCCTTTCTGCTTACCCCAGTTAGAAGGACTTTATTTTCTGCATCTGAGCCCTGACAGATGCAGGTCAAAGAGAGAAATGACCAGTTAGTTAAGGAAAGGGATATAATTATACAAAAAGATATTCTTGAAATGAGTAACACATATAAACTGTGTTAATCAATGTGAAAACATTGATAGAACCTATTGCTTTTCAGAATATGTAAGGTGTTCAAATGCACAAAAAATAAAACAGAGACAAATAACAATGGAAACACTGAAAATGTGATCTAAGAATTATCTTTTGGACATTTACTAGATCCAGGTGATTTTATGATGAAATGATTTCTAAAATTGCAGGATATTTTATTTAACATTAAGTGATGCATTTTTTCATTAAAAATAGCTCCTGATTTCTCCTACTGGCCCAGAAACTCAACATCCATCCTTCACCACTTTATGGGTAGAACAAGAAAGTAGAGTTGCTCAGCTTTTGAGTTTCAGGACAGGTTTTACCTTACTGGAAAGACAGAGCCTGAATGCCAAGTGCACGATTTTCAAGAGTCAGATTTTTGAGAAAGAAGTTACCTTCATTTTGCTTTGTATTCAAGAAAACTTTATGAATCAATGAACATAGATGAAACCATGGAGGACACAAAGTTTATGATCTCATATGGTCAAATGACTTTCAATAAGAGTGCTAAGACAACTGAATTGGGGAAAGGACAGTCTTCTCAACCAATGGTGCTGGGAGAACTGGATATCCACATGCAAAAGAATTGAAGTTGGGCTCGTACATAACACCATATAGAAAAATTAACTAAAAAGGGATCAAAGATTTAAATGTAAGCTCAAAAGCTGCAAAACTCTTAAGAGAAAATATAGGTGCAGTTCTTCATGACATTGGATTTGGCAATGATTTCTTAGAAATGATACCAAAGACACAGAAAAATAAAGAAAACATAGACAAAGTGAACTTCCTGGAAATTAAAAAAAAAAAAAAAACTGTTGTGCACCCAAAGAGACTACAAACAATAAAAAGACAACTCACGGAATGGGATAAAACATTTTCAAATCACAAATCTAATAACGAATTCACATCCAGAAAATATAAAGAACTCCTATTCCTCAACAACAAACCTGATTCAAAAATGAGTAAAGGACTTAAGTAGACATTTTTCCAGAGGAGATATATCAATGGCCACTAAGCTAAGCTAAGTCACCTCAGTCGTGTCCGACTCTGTGCGACCCCATAGATGGCAGCCCACCAAGCTCCCCCATCCCTGGGATTCTCCAGGCAAGAACACTGGAGTGGGTTGCCATTTCCTTCTCCATGAAAATATTCCATAAATGAATTTCAGTAACTCTTAAACATTCCACTAAGCACATGAAAATATAGTTAACATCACTAGTGCATCAGAGAATTGCACATCAAAACTAGAATGAGATACCAACTCACCGTTTAGGATGGCTACTACCAAATAATCCAAAAGTAAGTGTTGGTGAAGATGTGGAGAAGCTGGAATCCTAGGGCACTGCTGGTGGGGACATAAAATGGTGCAGCTTTTTATAAAAAAACAGTACAGGGCTCCCCAAAAAATTAAAAATATAATTAACATTTGGTCCAACAACTCCACTTCTGGGTATATGCCCCAAAGAATTGAAAGCAAAACCTTGAAGAGATGTTTGTATACTCATTATTCACAATAGGCAAAAGGTGGAAGCAACCCAGACAGAGTAAATGAATGGATGTCAACAGATAAATGGATGGACAACATACTATACAGATATATATTCTATCATGGGATAGAATATCATTCAGCCTTAAAAAGGAAGGGAACTCTGACACATGCTACAGCACGAATGAACGTTGAAGAAATTGTACTAAGTGAAATAAACCAATCATGAAAGGATAAGCACTGCACGAGTCCACTCATATGAGGTACATAAAATAGTCAAAATCAGTTAGACAGAAAGTAGAAAAGTGGTTGCTGGGGGCTGAGGGGAGGGGAGTATGGGGAACAGAGGTTCCATTTTGCAAAGTGAAAAATGTTCTGGAGATGGGTGATGATAATGGTTGCATGACAGTGTAAATGTACTCAATGGCACAGAACTGTACACTGAAAAATGGCTAAAATGGCAAATTTTATGATACATTATTTTACTACAGTTTAAATAAATTTTTAAAAATTAAAACAACAAAAAAGCACATCAGAGTCAAGGTAAAATAGGAAGCTCTCTCTAAACAAATAAGATCTATATTAACTCAAAGATGTATATGGAGAAAATGATAAAATTTTAATATTGAAGAAATGTCCATTAAAGAAAATGGAATCAATGGAGAGATACCTGTATGTCTAGTTGGGACAATTTAATAGTTTAAAAATATCAATGGTCTTCAAATGAATTTATAGGTATAAAGCAACTCAAATAAAAATTTTTTCATTTTTAATGCAAGTTAAAAAGAAAGTCTAAACTTCATTTGGAAGAATCAGTGTAACTGAATAGGCCAGGAATTCTTTGGAAAGGAAAAGTTAATGGGGTATGGAGGGGAGAAGAGCATGTCCTATTTAATTTTTCCTATAAAACTACTGTAAGTAAAACATTATGGTTCTGTCACAAGAATGTGGCTCCATCACAGCTCAGTAAAACAGAATTGGAAGTCCAGGAACAAATTCAAGTGTGAGTGAAGATTTAATATATGATAAAATTGGGATTTAAGTGAGGAGAGTACAGAGACTAGGACAGTTGATTATTCAGAAAAAAGAAGGTCAGACAATTCAATTAGTTAAATATGAAATGAAAAACTATAAAAGAATGAGAAAATAATATAAAATATTTATATAGTACTGGGGAAAGGCCTTGCTAAGATTAAAAGAAAAGAAAAAATATTAATAAAAAACAAAAAATGCATATTTATTAAGAGATAAAAATCTGAAATTTTTGAATGCACAAGCACAAACATAAAATTATTAAATGCTAACAGACAAGATAAAAGTCAAGCAACAAACTAGGAAATAATATTTATAACAGGTGACAAAAGACCAATATTCACAATTTATAAAGAGCCATTATAAATCAATATAAAAAGTATCATTCCACTGAAAAATGAGTAAAGATCCTGAACAAATAATTCACAAAATAAGAAATAAATATATGATTGAAACAATGTTCTATCTCATTAACAATTGAAGAATGGAAATTGAAACTAGGTGCATTTTAATGCATAAAAACTATCAAAGCCTTAAAAATGTTTGTGCAGTTTAAACCTGAAATTCTGCTAGGAATTTACCTTATGGAAATGCCCATATATTTGCTGTATTATTTCTAATAGTAATAGTCTGGAAATCATATAAGTCTAACAAGAGAAAATTAGATTTTTTAAAATGATAACATTTTATACAGAGGAAACTACCACTAAAATGTAGGTGGCACACTGTTAAAAATATTGTAAAAATGCTAAGTGACATAGAAAGATGTACACAATCATAGCAGTCAGCATTCCTAGAGGAGCTTGATGGTACACTCAACCTGGGATAAACTTATCGGGAAGCAATAAAAGGGCTACCTACAAAGATGAAGGCAGGATGTAGGGAAAAACATTGTTTCTTGTGGTCGCTAAGCCATGTCCAACTCTTTGCATCCCCATGGACTGTAACCTGCCAGGCTCTTCTGTCCATGGGATTTCCCAGCAAGAATACTCTCTGCCATTTCCTTTTTCAAGGGATCTTCCTGACCCAGGGATCGAATCCACGTCTCCTGCATTGGCAGGTGGGCTCTTTACCACTGACTCACCAAGGAAGCCCAGGGAGAAACATTACAGGTAGTGAAATAACCCAGGACTAAAGTCACAGCAAAATGTCTCTATACTTCCAGGCATGCAGTACAGATAGGGCAGAGACTAGGGTGAGATAAGTGAGGCACCTAGATTGAAAAACTTAAGGACCCATTCACTCAGGATTGTGCAAATGAGAGTGAGTGCCTTTATATTTTTGCATTGCAGGCACCTCCCTCCCCATCCTAGCCTTGGCCTTGGGGGAAGAAGCTACTAAGGGAACTTGGAAAGGGAGTCCTACAGAGAAAGCTGTCTGGAGATAGCAGTGATCTTCCATAGGGTACCAGAGGCAGCCCAAGGTGACTCCACAGAAAGACTATCTGAGATAAATGCTCTTTATTCTCTTCCCATCCTCTTATCTCCCACAAGGCTTCCTCTCACCAGATCTACCTGGAAGCCAGAGGGCAAGGCTACTCCACAGTCAGCCCAGCCTCTGGGCCAAACGGCAGGGCAGATAAAGAAAGAGTGAATTTGAAGGGCACAGATCAGACAGGAATGGGGCAGGCCCCAAACTTTAAAGAATGGCATAGCTTGAGGATTAGACATAAACTGATTAAAATCAACCAGATCCAAGACGGCAGACGAGTTGACTTCCTTCCAATGGACCTTGACCCTCAGAGTGTGTATGTGTGTTTGTGCTCAGTTGTGTCTGACTCTTTGCGGCCCCATGGACTGTAGCCCATCAGCCTCCTCTGTTCATGGAATTCTCCAGACAAAAATACTGGAGTGAATTGCCATTTCTTTCTCTAGGGGATCTTCCCCACCCAGGGATCAACCTGAGTCCCCTGTGTCTCAGAGGCTGAATGAAGCCTATTTCTTGCAAACAAGAAACAAGGAACATGGCAAAGATTCATGCATGGAGAGCACCACAGGGTCCTGCTCAGTTTCAGTCTCATGACTACTACTGCAGGTTAAGAGTTCTGATGGGGCTTCCCTGGGGGCTTGGTGGTAAAGAATCCACCTGTAATTCAGGAGTCGTGGGTTCAATCCCTGGGTAGGGAAGATCCCTTGGAGAAAGAAATGGCAACCCACTCCAGTATTCTTGCCTGGAGAATCCCATGGACAGCGAGCATGGCAGGCTACAATCCTTGGGGTCATGAAGACTTGGACATGACTGAAGCAACTTAGTGTGCACAGCCTCTGAGGCCTTCCCTAAATTCCAAAGGACAGATTCATACAGTTGCTAAATAGGGAAAGGAGGGTATGTAGAAACAAAGGAGAAGCAGTCAAGAAACAATAGTGCAGTGATAAAGCAGTATCCTGGCTCCTCTGCAAGGAATACCATAACAATACCTTTGAGTTATTCTGCAGGAATTAAGGCCCCCCACATTAACTAACAGTTTGTTGTTGCTTAGTCACTAAGTTGTATCTGACTCTTTTTTGACCCCGTAGACTGTAGCCCACCAGGCTCCTCTGTCCATGGGATTCTCCAGGCAAGAATACTGGAGTAGGTTGCCATTCCTTTCTCCAGGGGATCTTCCTGACCCAGGGATTGAACCCATGTCTCTTGTGTCTTCTGCATTGACAGGTGGATACTTTACCACTACTGAGCTACCAGTGAAGGATGGTAACTTCATGTTGAGCACAAGATTCCTTGTTACCTCACCACAAACCAATCAGAGAAAATAATCTGCACAAAGTGGAAGATAAGAAAGACTCTCATGTCCTCCTCACATAATTTTCCCTTAAAAAACTTCTGTGATCAAGCATCTTAGGAGTTGGCTTTTGAACATGAGTTCTCCTTCTCTCCAGGTTGCTGCCTTCTGAAAAAAGCAACTTTTCCTTTCCTACTAACGCGTCTCCTGAGTATTGGCTTTTTAACAGTGAGCAACTGAACCTGAGTTTGGTACCAAGATGAGGCAGAAAAATATATGACCTAAATAAGCAACGTAGTGTCAACTACAAATTGGCACCTGCCAAGGGCATTTGCTATATGCTTCTGTGGAGACTGAACCCTGAGCTGCTGCAGCTGTTGACCTTTGACTCCCTTCAGGGAAGGGAGTCCAGAGTGCAGAGTGAGGCACTCTGTGCTCCAGGTAAGCTGGTGGGACAGGTCTTTAGATAGAGATTTTTCAGGAACTGATTTAATGATCCCAAACCTTGCATCTCCTTGTATCTAGAAAAACTAAATCCTTTCATGGTGACATTAGCTCCTCATGACTAACAGAAAACTTTTTATAAAGTCAGTGCTTGATTGTGTTAAACTCTACCTTCACCCAAACCTTACATATTGACCCTCCCCCACTATCTCTTTGGAACAGTCTCTCAGAGCTATCTAAGGTGCTGTCTCCTGTGCTGCAGTCCTCATTTTGTCCCAAATAAAACTTAATTTTTACTCTCACATTGTGTGTTTCTTTAATCAACAGTACAGACATGGAAGGGGACGGGGGAAAGTCAGTTCCTTGCAGGGCATCACAGCTGACTTCTAAGGGTCTTGTTTCAGCCTCGTGACATTCTGCTCTCTGTGCTCCCCCTTGGAGGCCATGTGCTGACCTTCTCGTCACAATTCCTCATTCCCCAAGGGCTTTGAAACCCAGCTCACTGTCTTCTCTGCTCAGGTCTTAATTCCTGTAAGTCAATTTAGCATCACAAGTCTGAGTGATCCAACAAGACGGTTTCTCAATTCTTTGACTATTTTATCTTCTAAGATCTTTAAGTCCATTTTGTTTTTGCTACCTTCTCCCCAGGGCACACTGCTTCAACTTCTTGTTTTTCTCCTTTTCAGAAAGTTTGTTTATTTGTTTTTGACTGCACTCAGTCTTCCTTACTGTGTGCAGGCTTTCTCTAGTTACAGTGACCAGGGGCTACTCTCTCTCTAGTTGTGGTATGTGAGCTTCTCATTGAAGTGGCTTCTCTCATGGCAGCGCACAGGTTCTAGGTGTGTGGGCTGCCGTAGTTGCGGCTCCCAGGCTCCAGAACACAGGCTCAGTAGCTGTGGCTCACCAGCTTCGTTGCCCTGTGGCGCATGGAATTCTCCCGGATCAGGGATCAAAACCGCGTCCTCTGCTTTGGCAGGTGAACTCCCAACCACTGACCACCAGGGAACTCTGCTCCACTTCTGCTATCAGAGATCTCACATCCCTTTTCAGCCCCATGCTTCCAGCTCTCTCGTTCACTGACTTCCTCCCCTTAAAACTATTTCTCAACCACATGAAACCCATCAGTCCCATATAATGATTTTACAGGAAAGCAAACAACCACCAAAAAAGCTATGAGACAAAGACTACCTGAATACCTCTGCTTCCATGTCAGCATAACGGGAAAGGCGTTTCTCGTGAAATCAAAGGCTTATCCCTCTTTCTAGATTTCAGTCTTCTTCCTCTCACCCTCACCCAGCCCATCAGTTGTTCCTTTCCCATTTCTTTAATTCCTCCCCTTCACCTTGATTCTTCCTCCCAGCACCAAAACATGCTTATGTTTCTTCCATCCTTAAAAGATCTCTCTGCAGTAGATGCTGTCGTGCATAACCCAGCTTCCCCTCCTGGACTGAGACATTCATCCTTCCAGCTGCCAGGAGTATTGGCTGCTGACAGCTCACAGCTCAAACCCCCTCTGAGAACTGCCATAGGATACAGTCTTGTCCATAGTGACCCCCATTCTCCAGGACAGGCTACACCCTACGGCTGATTGGCGATGGGGTATTAAAATAAGGGTACTTGGGATTTGTTTTAAGCAGGTATACTAAGACAGGGTTTTCCAGGTGGCTCAGATGGTAAACAACATGACTGCAATTCGGGAGACCTGGGCTCAATCCCTGGGTCAGGAAGATCCTCTGGAGAAGGGAATGGCAACCCACTCCAGTATTCTTGCCTAGAGAATCCCATGGACAGAGGAGCCTGGCAGGCTACAGTCCATTGGGCTGGAAAGAGTCAGACACAACTGAGCAACTACACTACTACTACTACTAAGACACGCAGACCTAGAGATGACTGTCATGAAGCAAGAGGTTTGTGCTCATCAATCCTTAGGAACAGGAGGTATGGCACACCCTGTAGGGACACACCAGGAAGTACCAGCGTTGGTCAGGAGGCAGAGGCAGTGAGGGGAGAATAGGGGAACATGTGAAAACCGTTATAACTTCCACGAGGAAGGCAGTGTAAGCAGGTTTAGGACTGGCCAGTTAGAGCAATTTCATGGGCGCTAGGGTATGTGGCTCTGGTGCCTGACACTTGGATGATTGGGGCAGGTGGCTAGTGACCCAGGTGTAAGATCCTGATAAAGGAGATGGCTGGTGGCGGGTGGGGTAGGGGCTGGGGGTGAATGGACTCTGATTTCCTATTCTGAGTTGCATAGGAAAGTCATGCTTACAGGGGAGTCATTTTCTGTCTCTAGAATTAGCTAGTCCTGGGAGGGACAGACTCTCCAGAATCAGCAAGGCTCCAGATGTCAAAACATCAGAAAATACAGAAGAAAAAATGGCATTAATACAGGGGGTAAAGGGCCAAGCCCCCTTAACTTGATTCTGGGACAATTCAGAAAGGCCATCCTAGCTCCGCATCTCCCTGAGGGCTCTGCCGAGCCTGGATCCTTGCATCACAGTCCAACCTCTCGCTCCACTCCTTCACACGGTGTGCCCCTACCCTCGGGAGTGCTCCTCAAGACACGTCCTGCCTGCAAACCTCCGTCTCAGAATCTGTTTCCCAGGGTCCTGACCCAAGACACTCTGCAAGCCCTGCTAACCATCACCCATCGCTCTCCTTGCCTTCACAGCCAGACTTTCTGGAAGAGCAACCTCTCCTCACTCTCTCCACTGCTGCAAAGACATGCACACCTTTGTCTCTGCTGTTCTCTAACTTCAGGGTGACTCACAATCATGTGAATGTCTTTGTTAAACCACAGATGGAGGGCCTCCAGCTCTGAGCTCCTGATTCTGTAGATCTGAGGCAAGGCCCAACAATCCGCTTTCCAAACTTGCCCACACGTTAAAGAACCCTTGTTTTCACAGTCTCCAGTTCTGTTCGGATGAAGTCTAAGCTTCCTTTCAGGAGCCTCATCTCCCCTTGCACATTTTTTTTTTTCTTTTGGCTGTTATTTGTTTTTTCTTTTGGCCATGCCACGCAGTTTGCAGGATCTTAGTTCTCTGACCAGGGATCGAACCCAAACCCCCTGAAGTGGAAGCATGGAGTCTTGACCACTGGACCACCAGGGAAGTCGCCCCTTGTGCGTTTCTGAATCTGCCGTCCAGTGACTCTGTGGTTTCTCATGGAAATAGGCTCTCCTCTCCCCTGCGGGCCTTTGCTCGCATTTTGTTTGTGCCTGGACACCCTGCACGTCTTTCCCTTGCTTAGGCAGCCCCCTTTTAACCTGCTGTCTCTTCTCAATTCATTTCTTCAAGAAGTCTTGATCTTCTCCCTGGCTCCCTTCACAGGCAGCTCCAATATGTGGATGGGGAAGTGAACAATGGGGGAGATGACTCTCTAATCATAGAAATCCCTCCTCCTGGCTGAGGCAAAATAGCAAACAAAGAGGCCCTGAAGGGGTGAATGGGGCACACTGGCAGCTCGTGTGGACAGAGGTGAAGAGGCTGTGTCTACAGAAGGAGGGGCTCTTCCTGTGGCTCTGAACCCATGAAAGCAGCCACCCCCTGGGGCTGGCAGTCTCATCCTGCTCCCCTCAGCCCAGGCAGCAGCGCCCCCCACCACAACCTCTCTCTGTCCCTCCCCCACTTCACAGCTTGGGTCAGATGAGCCCCACATGCTGCACCAGCTCTCCCAGGGGAGTCACCTCCCCACTCCTGGTGAGGTCACATGATTGCTTTGGTATGCGTGACAAGCTACCCCAGAGTGATGCTTTGAGGGGTGACCTTGTCATCCAGGACACAACCAGCTCCTTTGGAATTTGCTGATGTACAGCTGGGCTGCTTCCTGGGCCTGAAGGGGTTGGGGGGAGGGGAAAGGCAGGGGCAGGGGCACACTGGCTTTTTCTCCGGAGCTATTTGGCCCCAGTTTTCAAGCCCAGGTTACGTAACACCTGAGAAGAACCACGCTCTGCTGTCACCCACGCCTTTCCCTTTCTGTGGAGCCTTTCACAAGTGCAGCTGCTTCTCAGAGAAGGTCTATTTTGGGAGCTGTTTCCATTTGACCTATATTAAGCACAGTCACAAGGCAGAGGCAAGTCGTGGAGTGCAGGGTGGCCTGCTTGCTGTTGGTACTTTTTTAGTGTCACGGGTGAGGGGAGCAGACACGCCAGTGCCTTCGGCCTGGGAGCTGAGCTCAAGCGGCCCATGGGCCTCCCCGGGGCAGCAAGCTACAGAAAGCTCTAGACTCAGAGAGCTCACCTGTAACTAGCACTGCCCCACTTCACAATTCTGATTAGCCTCCCCCTGGAGATCCTGCTGACAGAGAATTCCTGAGTCACCGCAGCTCTGGTCAGGGAGGAACTGAAGTTCCCTGCAGACCTCGAATCTTCCAGGCCAGGCCAGGCTGAGTCCCTGGGCTGGGCCTGTGAAATGCAGTTAGTAGAGTTTTAATTGGCCATCAATTGCCTCCATAGGGAAATGTTTCCTGAGATATTAATTAAATCACATGACCAGCAGGGGGAGAGAAAGGGCTGCTGGGAGCCACTGGCCCAGGTTGTTGTTCAATCGCTCAGTTGTGTCTGACTCTTTTGTGGCCTCATGGACTGTAGCCCGCAAGGCTCCTCTATCCATGGGATTTTCCAGGCAAGAATACTGGCGTGGGTTGCCATCTCCTCCAGGGAATCTTTCCGACCTAGTGATCAAACCTGAGTACCCTGCTTTGGTAGGTGGGCTCTTTACCAGTGAGCCACCTGGGAAGCTCCCCACTGGCCCAGGTACTGTGCATTAACAAGTACTATCCAGAGTTCCCACCACTTAGAAGGCCTGTGGACAGAATGACAACCTGTGGACAAAATGACAAAAGGAGTGATTCACCCATTAAGCACTCCATTTGCCTCTCTTAAGTAGGCTGTCTCTAGGATCCGGCTTCCTAGGTGGCTTGGTGGTAAAGGAATCCGCCTCCCAATGCAGGAGACATGGGTTCAATCCCTGGTCCAGGAGTATCCTTTGGAGGTGGAAATGGCAACCCACTGCAGTATTCTTGCCTGGAGAATCCTGTGGAAAAGGAGCCTGGTGGGCTACAGTCTATGGGGTCACAAAGCGTCAGACATGACTGAATATGCATACACACACATACCAAGGCACTGGGTTTGTTCTGCACATCTGATTCCCACCAGAGCTGGCTGGAAGCATCTGGGAGGAGTCTCCCCTGGGAGCATTGATGCTGCTGTGTTGGTGAGGAGAGGGAAGGTTGGAGAGAGCAAAGAGCAGAAGTGAGAGGAGATTTTAAAAACTTGAATTTGGCCTTGAGGAGTGGTTGGAGGAGAGGATGGGTAGTGCATTCTAGGCAGGGACACAGCCCTAAGAAAGCGAGGAGCAGAGTAAGGCAAAGTACCACTGCCACGCAGTACTGTGGTGAAGGGTGGATTAGGAGAAAAAGACGGAACCAGCCTAAGGTGGTCCTTCCAGCTTGGTGGCCCCCTCCCTTTCTTTGTTTCCTGTTCTTCCCACTCTCTTCAGTGTGACGAGTGCTAGCTGCCCATCACCCTGTGGGGACTCTGGGGGTGGGGGCTGTGGAAGCTGTGAAATACTTGAGACAATGTAGATAGGGCTGCGGACAAGACTCTGGGTCTCCTAGCCAATCAGCAAATCCTAGTCTCCCAGGTCCACCTTCTCCCCCTTTCCCCTACCCTCCCCCCGCAGTAAATGCTTGTGAAAGGCCACCTCCGCTCCAGGGGCAGGCCTGTTCTGAGAGTGAGGATGCTGCAACCAGAGGATCAAAGGAAAGGACCACAGAAACGTAGCAAATAGAGGTAACTGAGGGACCTGGGAAGAAAAATCCACTTTGATCATTAAGCGACAAAGAAAAGGCCATATTGTTTTTTGTTAAAGGAAATAGCAAAACAGAAAACAAATTTTTTAAAAAAGGGAGAAATTGCAAAAGGGTGGATATTGTCATTTCCAGTTGGAGCAAATGACCAAAGCATTGTTTCTGTTCTACCCATCATGAACACATTTTGGTGGGGATTAGGGAAGGGAATGACAATAATATGCATATTAAGATGCAAACTCCCATTGTTTGACTCAGTTTCCCTCCCCCTTTTCTGCTAATTTAGAAATGTTCCAATGAGAGAAAAGCATCCTTGTCCACTGATCATATGCTACCCAAAGGCAGGAAAATGACTTTCAACCCATCATTCTGATAGAGACAAAGTAAAAGGACAAAGCGGACTTCCCAGGTGGTACTATGATAAAGAACCTGCTTGCCAATGCAGGAGTTCAGTTCAGTTCAGTTCAGTCGCTCAGTTGTGTCTGACTCTTTGTGACCCCCTGAACTGCAGCACGCCAGGCCTCCCTGTCCATCACCAACTCCCGGAGTTCACTCAAACTCACGTCCATTGAGTCAGTGATGCCATCCAGCCATCTCATCCTCTGTCATCCCCTTCTCCTCCTGCCCTCAATCCCTCTCAGCATCAAAGTCTTTTCCAATGAGTCAACTCTTCACATGAGGTGGCCAAAGTATTGGAGTTTCAGCTTTAGTATAATTTCTTCCCAACAACACCCAGGGCTGATCTCCTTCAGAATGGACTGGTTGGATCTCCTTGCAGTCCAAGGGACTCTCAAGAGTCTTCTCCAACATCACAGTTCAAAGCATCAATTCTTTGGCGCTCAGCTTTCTTCACAGTCCAACTGTCACATCCATACATGACTCCTGGAAAAACCATAGCCTTGACTAGATGGACCTTTGTTGGCAAAGTAATATCTCTGCTTTTGAATATGCTGTCTAGGTTGGTCATAACTTTCCTTCCAAGGAGTAAGCGTCTTTTAATTTCATGGCTGCAATCACCATCTACAGTGATTTTGGAGGCCCCCCCCCCCAAAAAAAAAAGTCTGACTCTGTTTCCACTGTTTCCCCATCTGCAAGAGACCAGGGTTCAATCCCTGGGTCAGGAAGATCCCCTGGAGGAGGGCATGGAAACCCACTCCAGTATTCTTGCCTGGAAAATCCCATGGACAGAGGAGCCTGGCAGGCTATAGTCCATAGGGTCATAAAGAGTTGGACATGACTGAAGCAAATTAGCACACACACATGCAAAGGGACAAAGTATGTGATTAAATAGTTAATCCCACTATGGGATTGCAAGTAAATAAAAATGTAATGGAGACCCCTATAAGTTAATAATCATTCAAAAAAAAAAAGAAAAAGAAAAAAAGCAGGTTTGCTTAACCATGAAACCAAGCAGCCCTGTTTAGCAAAAAACCATTCAACAAAAGCATGAGACATGCCCCCAAATGCCTGAGACCACACCCTACCTGGTGAGCTCACTCAGTTCATGACTCCTAGGACATGCTCTCTGCACACTTAAAAAACAACCATTTATGCAAAGGTGACATTTCAAAGTAAAGACCCTCTTATACCGAGACCTGAAATAATTTTTCCATAGCGCCATGACAGTCTTAGCCTGACCATGTAGGGATAAGAAAACTCTCTGCCCATCCTGAAGGAGGAGCTGATGATGGAAGTTTGATGGGTACCTAAGAATGAGGATGAAAGTGGTCTTTTTCTCCCTCCCCACTTTTCCTTTGATTATAAAACTGTGCCTCACTAAGTTCTCAGGAAGTTCTCAGGAAGTTCTCTGGTCCACCCGACTGTAAGCCGTCAAGCAACCTATTCTAACAAATCACTTCTTACCTATCACTTTGCCGCTTACTGAATTCTTTCGGTGCTGAGACATGAGACCAGAGTTCCCCAGAGTCCCCAAGATGCCACTTTGTGACTTTAATTCCAGCATTTAGCACTTTGCTGTGCATGGTAGGTACTCAATAAGGGAGTGAAGTGAAAGCCGCTCAGTAGTATCCAACTCTTTGCGACCCCATGCTCTACACAGTCCATGGAATTCTCCAGGCCAGAATACTGGAGTGGGCAGCCTTTCCCTTCTCCAGGGGTCTTCCCAGCCTAGCAATCGAACCCAGGTCTCCCGCGTTGCTGGCAGATTCTTTACCAGCTGAGCCACAAGGGAAACCAATAGGTATTCAATAAATACTTATTCAAAGAACAGCTTTGCAAAGAAAGAAGCTCCTTGATAACTGCAGTTCAACTCTAGAAGAAATAGTGAATTTCATCCTGTGATGGTAATATTAGGAAACTGTTCAAAGATCTGAATAAGAAAATAAGTGTAAAAGATATTGGAAACAATTTGGGAAATATGATAACAACTATGTACTATGTGATATTAGGAAACTTTTATTAATTTACTTAAGGGTGACGATGCTTTTGTGGTTGTGAAAAAAAATGTCCTTCTTGAGGGAATGCATTTAAAATTATTTAGGAGTAAAGAGCCATAACATCTACAAGTAATTTTGAAAACGTTTAGTGGAAAAGAAAAGCATACAAGAAGAATGTTAACAATTGTTAAGTCTAGGTAATGAGATTATGAGATTATGATTTCACTATTTAAAAAAATTTTTTCTGTGTGTTTGCAAGTATTTATATGTTGCAAGCATTTGTTAAAAAGTTTGAAAACATAATGGATACCATACAACAGGAGGCTAGAAGAAAGATAAGAAAATGTAATATCTTTTATGATTGGTAAATAAAAAAGCAAAAAACGTATAAAAATGTATAGCATGGAGATAAAGAACTGAAAATAATTGCCAGTCTGATGTTGAAATCATGGAAGAAGACAGTTTAAAAGCTATTTACAATAAGCAATTCACTGCTTAACTTTGTATATCTTTTGTGCATTTTTATGATATATACACATATATGTATGTATCTTTACCTTATTAGAGTCTTTTATGCCAAATTGTTTAACATACCAAATTTCAACTCTATGTTTCAACTTGAGTTACATTACATTTTCTTTTATCACTGACCTATGGGATGCAATAAAACAATTAAAATACTAATTGTACCTTAAGGAAAAAAATTCACTCAAATGTATTGCTTTAGTGACATTTTAAAATTGAAAAAAAAAAAGACCTGGCAAAACATTTCCTTTCTTGTTTCTTTCCTTCCTTTCAAATTAAATTATTATCTTGGTAAATAATTACCTTTTGTGCTTCTCTTCCCTCCATCCCCCATCAAAAGATATCACATATGTTAAAAATCTAGAAGGTATTAAAATAAAGAGAAAGAAAATTTTAAGACCTTTATCTTCAACATTTAGAAAAAAACCAGCTTACAATTTGTGATATTTCTTAATCTTTTATCTCATGTGTGAGTTTTTCTCAATTGAGGTCATACTGATAAGCAATCATGTATTATGTGTGTGTGTGAGAGAGAGAGAGAGAAAGAGAGAGCATGCTACATACGTTCCATCTTACGGATACACCAGCATGTATTTAAACCTTCCACTATTGTTGGACACTTGGTGCAATAGACTGAATGTCTGAAACCTAATCCCCAATGTGATGGTGTGTGAAGGTGGGGTGTTTGGATGGTGATTAGGTCATGAGGATGGAGCCTCCTTGAACAAGATTAGTATCCTTATAGAAGAGATCTCAGGGGTTTCCACTCTTTTTGCCATATGAGGACACAGGAAAAGACAGTTGTCTATAAACTAGGATATAGGCTCTCACCAGGTATTGAATATGCCAGGACCTTGATCTCCCAGTCTCCAGACTGTCAGAAATATTTTTCTGTTGCTTATAAGCCATCTAGTTTATGATGTTCTGTTATAGCAACCTGAATAGACAAAGATACTTAGTGTTTTTTTCTTCATTTCTCCCCTATTTCCAGTGTCGTGAACATCCTATATGTATATCTTTTCCTGACTCTTTTTGCCCTTATATTTTCTTGGATCAAAGTATATTAATCCTTCTTTCCTCTTGGTATATATGTAGGTTCATTAAATGGTAAAAGTTAAAGGGTTATGTACCTAACTTAGTAGGGGACAGGAAGAGAGGAGTCAAATATTTCTATGGGAAGAGTAAATAGGCTTCTTTTGGGTAGGATAAATGGATTTTCAGAACAAACAAGAGATAAAGTTTGTGATGATATTTGTCTATACAGGTAGATGAAAATTCAATTAACTATCAAGAAGGAAAAAAAGGGAATTTTGTTTGAGCCATACTGAAGATTAGAACCCAGGGAGCAGATTCTTAGAAAGCTCTGAGAGTTGTTGTGCCTGTCAGAAGTCAAAGGTATAGTCATATATATTTTTGAGACAAAGAATCATACATCAAAATGATATACCGGTACTTTACATGAAGTTCACCAAGGATAGGTAAACAGGTACCAAGTGAACAGTAAGTCACCATGATCCCCTACAAAGCCCGAAAAGAACAGTCTTTTTTTCCCTAATTGGAATATAATTGCTTTACAATGTTGTGTTACTTTCTGCCGTACAACATCATGAATCGGCCATATGTATACATATATCCCCTCCCTCTTGACCCTCCCACTCCCCTATTGTACCCCTCCAGGTCATCACAGGGCACTCGGCTGAGCTTCCGGTGCTATCACAGCAGGTTCTCACCAACAACCATCTCACACGCGGCAGCGTATGCATGTCAATGCTACTCTCTTAAGAAGTTCCACTGGTAGCCTCAGAAGAAAGAAAAAAAATGATCCTTATGGAAGAAATATCAATAACCTCAGATATGCAGATGACACCACCCTTATGGCAGAAAGTGAAGAGGAACTAAAAAGCCTCTTGATGAAAGTGAAAGTGGAGAGTGAAAAAGTTGGCTTAAAGCTCAACATTCAGAAAACGAAGATCATGGCATCCAGTCCCATCACTTCATGGCAGATAGATGGGGAAACAGTGGAAACAGTGGCAGACTTTATTTTGGGGGGCTCCAAAATCACTGCAGATGGTGATTGCAGCCATGAAATTAAAAGACGCTTACTCCTTGGAAGGAAAGTTATGACCAACCTAGATAGCATATTCAAAAGCAGAGATATTACTTTGCTGACTAAGATCTGTCTAGTCAAGGCTATGGTTTTTCCTGTGGTCATGTATGGATGTGAGAGTTGGACTGTGAAGAAGGCTGGCGCCGAAGAATCGATGCTTTTGAACTGTGGTGTTGGAGAAGACTCTTGAGAGTCCCCTGGACTGCAAGGAGATCCAACCAGTCCATTCTGAAGGAAATCAACCCTGAGATTTCTTTGGAAGGAATGATGCTAAAGCTGAAACTCCAATACTTTGGCCACCTCATGTGAAGAGTTGACCCATTGGAAAAGACGCTGATGCTGGGAGGGATTGGGGGCAGGAGGAGAAGGGGACGACCGAGGATGAGATGGCTGGATGGCATCACTGACTCGATGGCCGTGAGTCTGAGTGAACTCCGGGAGTTGGTGATGGACAGGGAGGCCTGGCGTGCTGCGATTCATGGGGTCACAAAGAGCTGGACACAACTGAGCGACTGAACTGAACTGATGGTTGAGCAGGCACTGCCATCTTTGAGGAGCTCTGGTTAATGTGTAATGCAGGCGTGTTAGGGAGAGAAAGAGGAGGCCCAAACAACATGCAGGGAGAATTTTATGTTCAGTTTTTCTTGTCCTGCCTTAAAATATAAATTTTATTTCATCAGATGTATTTCTGTTTCCTTCAAGGCCATACAGATTCCCCAGAAAAGGGATTTGGGGTAAGTTTTATTATTTGATCTCTTTGGGGAATAAGTCTACCTTGAAGAAATAATTTATGGTAGACTTATTTCCCAGAAATCTCTGCTTTTAGTCAGATCAGGGATCTCCAAGAGGCTTCTTTCTACATCTGTTGCATTTTAAATGCCTTCAGCTTAAAATAATTTTTATATCAACTCCTGGATTCTGAATGGGTCCTCATGTGTATTATCTGATTATTTTCCAGGACTCTTTTACTAATTTATGCTTTTACAAAGCAAACAGAGTCAAATATTAAAATTTTTAGAAATCATTACTGATTTGATAAGTTAAAATTGGTCTAATTTTCAATTTTTTAAAATCACTGAGCTTAAGTCTTTGAAAAAATTGGTTGCTTCCCTATTTATTTCCTTTTTGAATGAATTATATTTGCATGCTCTTTTACCTACTTTTATTTGCTAAAAAATTTACTAATGCATTAAAATCCTTCAGATCTTAAATACTCAGTTGTGACATTAGAATATTTATGTGAGTGGACTGAAAAAATTGTGCGTTTATCTTACCAGCATGAAGAGAAATAAGAATTCATTTAATCATCAAATTCCTTATTAATTTTGAAAAACAGAAGGGTCAGGTTATTTAATCAGGACAATTTTGATTGTTATCCTAGATATCTTCAAAGTGAAAGTCTGGACTGAAGTCTAACACCAAGTTTTTTTAAAAAACAAACTCTGTGGGCATTTAAAATTAATGCTCCAAATTCCATGGAAGCTAATCTTCCAATGACTTTGTGTGGTGTCTCAAATACCTCAGCAATCCCAAATTACAACTTTGTGTTTTCACTTGATTACACTAAGTGCACTTCATTCCATAGCTATGACTCCAAAATAATGTTTTCTAATTTGGTCAAATCTCCTATATTTAACTTTCCTGTTTAGCCATAGCCAATCAAAAGAAAACACTGTACCACTCTAAGCTGCTTCTTTCAAGGGTGATCCATTGTCTGTTTGTAGAGATTAAAGCAGAAGAACTTGGTCACAATTTTTCCAATTCTAAACCACCTACCGACCTTCCTCTAAGATTTATAAATGTGTTTTCCGGAATTCTACTGCAGTATCTATAAAAGCAGGTCTGCTTGTCAGAATATATTTTTTTCCTTACAATCTCATTTCCTATCTTAAAGGCAAATTGTCAGTGCTTGGCACAGTGCCTGCTATAACTAGTTCCATAAATGTTTGATCATGTTGACTGGAACCGACTCAACCATTGGTAAAAGTAAAATGTCTCTGTAACTTGGTTGGCGGAGATGATTGTTTTCAAAATTATGCTGAATTATATCACTGACAGAAACAAAGGGATCTTCGGACAAACCTGGTGGCGCTACCTGCTGCTTTCCCGGTAGCGTCCTCCTGAGCTGTAGTGGCCACTCTTCCCCCGCCTTCACGCCTTACTTTGTTGGGGCCACGAGACGCTCTCCTAGGGTTGACCCCTTGAGATGATTCCATGTAGGCTAGGACTTCCCAGGTTCCACGCTAGTGGTAAAGAACCCACCAGCCAATGAAGGAGACTTGAGAGACTCAGGTTTGATCCCTGGGTTGGGAAGATCCCCTGGAGGAAGGCAGGGCGACCCACTCCAGTATTCTTGCCTGGAGAATCCCATGGACACAGGAGCCTGGAGGGCTGCAGCCCATAGGGTCACAAAGAGTCAGACATGACTAAAGCAACTTAGCATGCATGCATGCAGTCTGGTTGTGAGATCTGAGCTTTGAGAATAAGCTGCCACATCCCTGCCAGGAATTCACAGCTGGCACAGCAGGTTCTTCCTCTCAAATTGGGGTGGGGGTGAGGGGCGATAAGGGTGAAAGGCGACAGAAGAGATGTACCCTCTGCAGACCTTTCCTCCTCCTATCTGCCCCTGAAGCAACACCATCTGTCTTCCAAGGGGTACAAAATGAGCAGTGAGCCCCTCTTGCCAGAATGTCCTTACAGGGCAATGCTGGCTTCTGCAGGGGAGTGTAGGGCCTAAACTTGGCCTCCAGCCCAGTCAGCTGAGCTCCACTGCAGTGGCACCATGCTGCTCAGCCCCGGAGGCCGCAGAGCCAGACCACTTCACACTCAGGTGCAGCTAGCCCCTTCCCCCACACCCCAACCCCAAGCCTCCCCACCGGGATCTCAGGCCCCAGTCTATAAAAGGTGATGTCTGTCTCTCGGCTAAAGCACCAGGATCTGCCCAGACATTTCCAGCAGAACTAGAAGGGAGAAACCTTCCACTGCCCCTAGCTCTGTCCTCTCACCGTTCCACCCAACCTACCTGCAGGAAAAATGTGAGGCCACAGCCTGGAGGCAGCCTGTTTCCATCATGCATGCCTAGGGCAGGCTTCCCTGGTGGCTCAGCGGCAAAGAAGTTGCCTTCAATGCAGGAGATCCAGGTTTGACCCCTGGGTTGGGAAGATCCCCTGGAGGAGGGAGTGGCAACCCACTCCACTTCAGTATTCTTGCCTGGGAAATTCCAGACTGGAGCCTGGTGGGCTGCAGTCCATGGGGTGGCAGAGTCAGACACTACTGAAGGGACTAGGTAGAGGCACCAGCAGCAGTAGGTCTAGAGCAACATCTAGACAAATGGCGACCTCTGTTTGGAACCACCCCAGTCTCCTGGCCTTTCCATCTGCCAGGGAGGGCTCTGCTCTCCTCCGAGCTGCCTGCTGCTTCCTCCTTCTCTTTCTTGAGTCTTTCTAGTGTACCAAAGTGGAACTACCTAGCAAACCAGACTTCAGATTTTGGGGCCAAGTACAAGCCATGGTTAAAGGGAGTCTTTCTTGTGGATTGCAAGGCACTTTCTGGCCTCATGGTTGGTGCATGGCTGATTAGCTGCTCTGCCTGCCACAAGCCTAGGTGGGAATAAAGCTGACACATAGCATTTTGAACCATTATGGACACTACTTTGTATACCAGTCCAGTGAAATCGAGTTCAAAGGGCTAAACATGGCTGAAAGTCCAAGGCTGAGACTTTTGGCCATAATAAAGCATGAGTAAAAGGTGGTGGTGGGAAAAATACTTGGTTTTGGGGGTGTTGATCATAATCCATGTTTTTATTTTCTACCTTAAGGAAAAAGACATGTTTTTGGTAGAGGCCTGACTTATTTATTATTTAAATAACTGATTTCACATACTTTGGATGGTTTCATTACATATTCAAAAGTACAGTTTGTTTTTGTGGAATTTGAGTGGGCCCATTTCAAATTATGTTGGGTTGCTGATGGTCCCCCTCACAATATGCTTGTTCCAGGAGCTGCACATGAGTCTCTTCCTGATGAAGGATGAGGCTAGAAAGTCTGTTCATGTGGGAGTGATGGCCATGATCTGGAATCTTCTCACCAGTGGAGAACTCTGCTGCTGAATAACCAGTCGGGATGTTGAGAGGCACATCAAATATTTTCAAAGTGGGGGAAACACGTACTAGTTTTTCCTCTATTTATTTTCTACTTTTTAAATGAACCTGTATGATTAGAAAACATAAGACATAAAAAGTAATATAATGCTATATACCTAGAGTTATACTTTCTATAGTTATATCTACTGGTAGTTTAAATTTTAGTGGCTTTACATTTTTCATGTTTTCCAAGTTTTCTGAAATTATTATGTATTCATGAGAATTTGTTAATTATAGAACCAGGAATTTTTTAATAAAATTTCTTTCTTAACAAAACAAGCAAAAAAATCCATTTGACAAAAATGAATTACAGATGGATATGCAAAAAGGAAACGAAGTTTAACATGTTTGAGAAAAAAAATACAGATGACTTTATTCATTACCTTAAGCTAGGGAAGTGCTTCTAAATCAAGACATAATGTACACTAGCTGTGAAAGTAAACTTGATAACTTCCACTGCAATGTAATTAAGAATGCATGTTCACCCAAAGCCACCATAAAAAGACTCATAGAATAAGAAATATTTCTGGAAAAAATAATTGTCACATATACAGCTGAAAAAGTTGTTAGAAATATTTTTTTCTACATTGAAGATATATACTACTGTATGATATATAATGTTTATATTACTAAAAATATTAATTCCAGAATCTATAAATAACTCAAACAAATCACTCATGATAAAAAAAAAAATGATGGGGGGGGGGGGCTTCTCTGGTGGCTCAGTGGTGAAGAGTCTGCCTGCTAACGCAGGGGACTCTGGTTAGATTCCTGGTCCATACAGGAAGATCCCACATGCCTAACAGCAACCAAGCCCGTTTTCCACAACTATTAAGCCTGTGCTCTAAAGCCTGGAAACTGCAACAACTGAAGCCTAAGAGCCTAGAGCCTGTGATCCGCAAGAGGAGAGACCACTGTAAGGAGAAGTCCAAGCACCCCAGCTAGAGAAAAGCCCATGCAGCAGCAAAGACCCAGCACAGCCAAAAAAATAAACAAAAAAAAATGTTAATGATGGTGTCCCCCAAATGGGCAAAGGACATGACTGGGCACCTCAGAGAAGAAAGATAAACATACCGAAATGTTTGAAGATAACTGCTCAACTTCGTTAGTAATCAGAGCAACACAGAGATACCATCATGCATCCAACAAAGAAGAGCCGAAGGTCAAGTCTGAAAAGGCAAGTGGTGATGAGAATGTGAGTTACTAAGAACTTTCCTACACTGCTGGTGTTTCAGCCACTTGGGAAAACACTTGGTGTGATCTTGTCAAGTTCAGCGTGTGCATACACTATAAGCCAGCAATTCCAATTCTACTTATCTACCCAATGAGAAGTGCTCAAACGTGTGAATGAAATAACAAGTGCAAGAATACTCAGAGGTGGTTTTTATAATAGCGAGAAATTAGACAGGAGAAAAATATGCTGTAGCCCTGGAAATGACGCTGCAGTGAAAAAGGTGGAACCCAGCTACACACACACCAGTATGGCTATGTCTTAGTAACATAAGTAAAAGTGAAGTCGCTCGGTCATGTCCGACTCTTTGCGATCCCATGGACTGTAGTCTACCAGGCTTCTCTGTCCATTGGATTTTCTAGGCAAGAGTACTGGAGTGGGTTGCCATTTCCTTCTCCAAGGGATCTTCCCAACCCAGGGGTGGAACCCAGGTCTCCTGCATTGCAGGCAGATGCTTTACCCTCTAAGCCACCAGGGAAGCCCCTTAGTAACATAATGCTGAGAAAAACACCAGCCCAACAAGACGATATATGCACAATATAACACCACTTCCCAAAGTTTTGAAACAAGCAAACCCGAGCAGCATATTATTTAGGAATGCCCACACAATACGATAGAAAATTTTTAAAATCATCCAGAAAATGACAAACACAAAATGGATATTAGGGGTACTCTGTTGAAAAGACAGGTAGTGGGACTGGGGAGTTACACATCTGTAGCTTCAACCATGCAATGTATTGGTTGTATTATAGTCTTTAACTTTGGTAAGGGGTTCACAGTTGTCTTGGTCCTTACTGTATCTTATAACTTGGCTATATGTACCATTTTGTTCTGCTATTGTTGTTTAGTCACTATGTCATGTCTGACTCTTTTGTGACCCCAAGGACTGTAGCCTGCCATGCTCCCTGTCCATGGGATTCTCCAGGCAAGAATACTGGAGTAGGTTGCCATTTCCTTCTCCAGGGGATCTTCCCCACACAGGAATCAAACGCGTGTCTCCTGCATTGGCAGACAGGTTCTTTACCACTGAACCACCAGGGAAGCCATGTAACATTTCAATATATTGTATATTACATCATTTAAAAATATCGCAACTATAGAAGGAAACATGTAGCATGTCCAAAGCCTCTAAGTGGAACTCCTTTGATACGAATTGAGTTTTGACTCAGGATTTCAAACTTATTTTTTGGCTGTGCTGGGTCTTTATTGTGGTGCACAAGCTCTTAGTTGCTGCAAGTGGGCTTTCTCCAGTTGTGGCACTTGATGGCTTCTTTCGCTGTGGAGCTCAGGCTTCCCTTATTGCAGAGTACAGGCTCTAGAGTCATCAGGCTCAGCAGGTAGGGCTTGCGGGCTTAGTTGCCAAGTGGGAGTTTAGTTCCCCAACCAAGGACCTAACCTGCATCCCCTGCCTCTTGGAAGATGGATTCTCAACCACTGGACCACCAGGGGAAGTCCCTGGGATCACAAACTCTTAGATCCGTCTGGTCATGATGTATTGTTGTCTTATTAAAGGTGCTTTTAATTTGAAAACAGAAAAAAAAATCCTGGTTATAATCAATGGTATGGGGATTGAGGCGCAGATTTATTTCCTTATTCCCTCTCTCTGCTCCTTAGCATCTTCCTAAATGATCATGTCCCTGAGGGTGGTTAAGAGGGAGGAGGTGGAATGAGAGTTGATGGCCTGCTTTTTTAGGGCTCCCTGCAGACCAGACCTACCCTACCACAGTAGGGTATTGGACAGACCTCTGGGCATCCCAGGTGGCACTACTGGTAAAAAACCCACCTGCCAGTGCAGGAGACTTAAGAGACATAGGTTCAATCCCTGGGTGGGGAAGATCCCCTGGAGGAGGACATGGCAACCCACTCCAATATTTTTGCCTGGAGAATCCCATAGAGGAGCCTGGTGGGCTACAGTTCACGGGTTGCACAGAGTCGGACACGACTGAAGCAACTTCGCACGCATGCACTGGGTATCATTTTCACTGACAGGGCAACCCTCTGAACCTGAAGTCATTCTTTGAGGGTGAACAACAGGGTGAGGGCTTTGTTTCCTGAGTATACTGAGGACCTCCTCTGGCCTTGCACTCCTCCCAGGGGTCAGGTTATTAGACTGACACACAATCCTTTACTTCTCAGCAGAACTGCTGGAAGAGCCAGGGTGGCAAAGTGATTCCTGGGGCAGTGAGGGGAGATTGGAGGTCAGGGCAGTCTAGTGAGGGGATGGGAAAAGCAAGTGCCTTATGGAGGAGTGGAGGTAAGAGAGATACACAAAATCAAGGGGCCACTGTGAGCTCCTGCCACACACAAGAGGGACTCCCAGGAGGGGAGTGCTGTCACCATGGGAATCCTCTCCTTTTTCCTTCATGGGGTGATGGCTGACCTGGAAATGAATCCAGATCTTCAGTTTCCAGCCCAGGGCACTGTCATGACAACCTTTCCTTTTCTTCTCTGCAATCCCACCCACAGACAACCTTTTACATAGTATTCAAAGTGGGGGAGGTAAGGGAGTTCAAGCTGTCGGGAGTCACATGGACCTTCCATCAAAGAAGTAACCAGGCTGTTGTGCTTAGCATTTAAAGTCAGGGGCTGTCAAACCTTTCTGGCAGCGGTTTAGTTGCTCAGTCGTGTCCAACGTTTTGAGATCCCATGAACGGTAACCGGCCAGGCTCCTCTGTCCATGGGATTTTCCAGGCAAGAATACTGGAGTGGGTTGCCATTTCCTTCTCCAGGGGATCTTCCTGACCCAGTGATCGAACCCATGGCTCCTGCATCTCATTGCAGGCAGATTCTTTACCACTAAGCCACCAGAGAAGCTCAAACCTTTAAGACTCACAAAAGTGTAAACTGAGATCCAGAAATCCAAAAGGGTTTCCCAGGTGGCACTAGTGGGTAAAGAACCCACCTGCTAATGAAGAAGACATAAAAGTTCAATCCCTGGGTTGGGAAGATCCCCTGGAGGAGAGCATGGCAACCCACTCCAGTATTCTTGCCTAGAGAATCCCATGTAGCCTGGTGGGCTACAGTCCATGAGGTCTCACAGAGTCAGACACTAGTGAAGCAATTTCGGATGTATGCAGAAATCTAAAAAGCACAGAGGTCAGTCCAGGTTTTAAACTTTCTTACTCCATCTTCTTGAGTTTCCTGGCTGCCCAGCTGGGTATGTCTGAACATGACAAGCCCACAGCTTTCCTGTTGTTTGTGTTCTACCTGTATGCAGATGAGCAGAAACAGGAAGAAAGCCTTTCTGTTTAGCAGCAACACTGCCCCCCGCCCCCAAATCTCCCCTTCCCCACCCTGCTTCTCCAGCCTGGCTTCCCTTACCACAAATCTATATAGCCTTTAGCTCAAGGAGCCAACATTAATCACCAGTGGGGTTGGAGCAATAGTGTTGTTCCTTGGCTCCAAGCCAGACTCCCAGGATGTGCGTCAGAAAAAGCCAGTGAGTGAAATTCCAAAGCAGTGTGAGTCACCGTGGGGGAGAAGGAGAGACCAGAGAGAAATCAGAATGACAGTCTGAGGGCAGACCCACACAGAGCCCTGGGGTCAGGGGCTGGGTGAGGGATCTGGAATGCTCACCTGCCCAAAGATGGGATCATGCATTCCTGGCCAAGTAGCTTCTCTCTGAAGTCTGGGCAGGGCGGGAACTGACCAGGAGGCCTGCCAGTAAGTCCCACCCCTGGATACAGTGACCATGCCCCTCACCTGGCTCCCCATAGGCTGGCCTTTGGATCCCAGCCCCGAAAAATCCCTCTGGTTGTTTCTTCACTCATTCCCTCCCTCCCACTGACCTGGCCCAGGACACTGCTTCCAGACGGGGAATAGTGACAAGCCAGCCAGGCCCCAGAGAAGAGGCGGCAGGTAAGTCCATCACTCACATCTCACTGGCCTCGAGACCATCCTGGGCATCTTTCTCTGTGCTTGGGGGAAAAGACAAGAGTTGTGTCAAGCCCCATCTTTCCCTATCTGTGCTCACCTGTCCCAATCTCAGGACAATGTGGGGTTCTCACGATGCGATCTTGCGGAAGAGCTGTGAAGGCAGCTCGAAGGGCAGGTGGGTTAGGAATCTTACCCATTAAGGCGCAGTAGCCCCTTGACTGTGTGTGGCCCAAAAACCTGAGGCAGCCAGTGTCAGGGCAGGAAGTGGGGGGAATGTCTGCAGGTGGCCTGGATCCTACTCTCTCCTTGTGAACCTAGCCAGGAGGGAAAGGGAAGCAGGGAAGGCAAGCCCCCGCAACAGCCCATTTCATGCTTATCAATCAAAGCGGCCACTGGCCAGTATGGCTATAACAGCCTATGATTCTGGGGCCACTGTGGCCCTTAGGCTTACTCTGTCTCTGCCCCTCTCCTACCTGAAAGGTCGCTGCTGATACCAGAAACGCCTCCAGTTACACTGAGCCTGGCCTTTCCTTCCATCTCAGCCCAGTCCCTCTGTGACCCCTTCATGGCCTCCTCCCCACTCCAGGAGCACCCCAGTTTTTTAGGCAGTGGGATCCATTTCTCCAAAAACAAACCAAACACATCCCTAACCCCATTTTCATCCTCTCAGACTTCTACCTCACCCAATTTGGCTCTTTTTTTCTAGTTGCCCATGAATAAGAAATCTCAGGCTTGCTCTAGGAATTGCTTCAGGGCAGCAGAGATCCCTGGGCTAACCTGCTGTTGCTTCCTTGCAAAGGAGCAGAAGAGTGAGGGAGACCTTTTGTCTTAGGAACCAGCCTAAGACCATGGGTGTGTGGGCTGTGGTGACTCAGGCAAGGGGCTAGGTCTTCCATGGGTGGCCATGAGCCTTGGTAAGCTGGAAAGGTGGAGGTGAGCACAGCTTGGGTTTCCCTGGTGGCTTAGCAGTAAAGAACCTGCCTGCCAATGCAGGAGATGCAGGTTCCACCCTTGGGTTGGGAAGATCCCCTGGAGAAAGAAATGGCAACCCACTCCAGAAGTTTTGCCTGAGAAATCCCATGGACAGAGGAAACTGGCAGGCTACAGTCCAAGGGGTCACAAAGAGTCAGACTCGACTGAGCACGTATGAGCACAGCTTGGCTAAGAGGAGCTATGTGAGGTAACCATTCAAGGATTCAGCTGATCATCTTTAGAGTTAACCTTTGTCCGAGGTTCTAAGGCATAGTAATTTTAGGTCTTCTCTGTGTTACCAGACCTTTAGGCTTCAGGGCATACTTACTCATCTCTAGCTGTTAAAACCTGTCAGTTCTGCTGTTGGAGATTATATACATATATATATATTTATACACATACATGTGCATCCCATCAGCTGAGTTAAAAACCCATGCCTTGAGGCATGAAAATGTCTCCATATTGTTGACACCCTATAGGGCAATCTGGGATAAGTATGGGCTGGAGGAGGACTTTGAGACAAGTTTCAGCTGGCCCATTCCTGCTTCTCTGCTTTCTGTCTCCCTAAAAACATCATGTGATAACAAAACACAGAGTTTCCAAACTGGGGAACCTCATCTCACAGCCCCAACTAGTCTCCCGCACAGGAGGAGACTGAAGCCCAGAGATGAAAGCATGGTGCAGGGGCCAGAGCCTGGTGTGGCCACAAGCTCTCTGGGTGACTTTCCTGGGCTGTTTTCTGCTCTGGGCCTCAGTTTTCACATCTGTAAGTGAGGAGGATTATTTGTAAGTGAAAGAAGAATGTGTTAATGCTCTAATATCAGGGAATGAGGGGACTTCCCTGGTGGTCCAGTGGCTAAGACTTTCTGATCCCAATGCGGGGGGCCTGGGTTCAATCTCTGGTCAGGGAACTAGATCCCTCATGCCACAACTAAGAGCTGGTGTGGCCAAATAAATAAATATGAAAGTAAAATAAAATCAGGGCATGAGGTTGTAAGGGGCTCAGGGGCTGTGCCATCTCCTCTCAGAGGCCCCAAGCTAGCTTCCAGAATAGAATTCTTGTTCTGTGCTGCCCTGACAATTCACGTCACTCCTTGATGCTTTAATGTCCTCATCTACCAAGTGGGGATAATAATAGTACCTCCTTACAGGATGGTTTTGAAGTTTAAATGAAGTAGCAGATGTAGCCCAATAGTGGGCATGTAATAAACTCTCCATAAATTATTATTGGGACTTCCCTGGTGACCCAGTGGTTAGGAGTCCCAGCTTACATTGCAGGGGCCACTGGTTCAATCCCTGGTTGAGAAACTAAGATCCTATATGCTGTGTGGTATGGCCAATAAACAAAATTTTAAAAATAAATTATTATTATTAATCATTATAATTAAACTTAAATCCCTTGATGGCATCACTATCATTTTATAATCCTCACAATCTCTAGCAATGTCTGGCACTATGTGTGAGTGCTCAGTTGCTCTGACTCTGTAGCCCTCCAGGCTCCTCTGTCCATAGAATTTTCCAGGCAAGAATACTAGAGTGGGTTGCCATTTCCTTCTCCAGGGGATCTTCCTGATCTGGAATTGAACCCTCATCTCCTGCATTGCAGGCAGACCTTCCACCACTGAGTCACCAGAACCCCAACGGCATGGGAATCCAGCTTTGGCCTCCACCCGATTCTCTTTCTTGCCTTGTGGGAGTCTGAGCGCCAAGAAGACTCCAGGGCCGGGGCAAAAGATGCAGGGTGCCTCTGGAGGAAACTCAGGGTGCAAAGGAGGACTAGGTCAGTCCCTTCCTGAATAGCCCTGCACAATCCTTTAACCTTGGTCAAGAGCAGCTCCAACCCCAGACTCAAGTCTGGCTACCAACATGCAGCAATGGCCAAGGCAGATTACAAGTTTAGGCTAAACTGACCTTGAGGAGAAGAAGGGGACGACAGAGGATGAGATGGTTGGATGGCATCACTGACTCAATGGACATGAGTTTGAGTAAACTCTGGGAGTTGGTGATGGACAGGCAGGCCTGGCACACTGCAGTCCATGGGGTCGCAAAGTGTCAGACAAGACTGAGCGACTGAACTAAACTGAAATGCCCTTGAGGAGAACACTGAGCCTTCAGAGTGTTTACTAAACAAACCCTGTACTCTGAGTGTGTGTTAGTTGCTCAGTCGTGTCCAACTCCGTGGACAGACACAGACTACCCCGGGGAACTGTAGCCCACCAATTTCCTCATGGAAATCTCTAGGCAAGAGTACTGGAGTGGGTTGCCATTCCCTTCTCCAATGGTGCTCTGAGTAGGGCAGCCAAATTTAACCCAGCTTTATTGCCACACGATTATGTTTTCAAGACGCTCCATTCTGTGCCATGCGTTCCTTTATCTGGAGGCAGTAATACACGCTCACAGTGGACCACTCCTGAGGGGCAATAGAAAACGTTCCCATCCCTACCATCAGTTATTATCTCTATAAGCTCTAGCACAAGAAGATACCGAGGGAGAAAACTGGGTCAGAAGATAGGAGATTGGGGCCCTCTGGATGCACACTTTCCATGCCCTCTCTCCCTCTCTCAAATACCGCAGCCACATGGAAACTCATGGGGGAACAGTTGGGGCTTTTTATAATTTTATTTGTTAACAGTTGGGGCTATTTTTTATGTGTGTGCTGCAATGCCTCATGAAAAAGTTGTGAAAAAAACAAGTCTATTTTGGGGTGATCAGCCTCCTCAGAGCTTCTCACTTGCAGCTCCACAGGCTCCAGGAATGGGCCAGCCCTCTCTCAGAAGTACTGTAGCTTACCTAAAGTGTGGAATTCTGGGCCCAGATGCACTGGCTAGGGGATGCATTTATATATGTGTGTGTGTGCATGCATGCTAAGCTGCTTTAGTTATGTCGCTTTAGTCATGTCTGACTCTTTGCAACACCATGGACTTCAGCTTACCAGGCTCCTCTGTCCATGGGGATTCTCCAGGTAAGAATATTGGAGTGGGTTGCCATTTCCTCCTCCAGGGGACCTTCCTGATGCAGGGATCGAACCTGTGTCTCTTATGTCTCCTGCATTGGCAGGCAGCTTCTTTACCACTAATGCCACATGGGAAGCCCCATATTTATATTTATATTTATATGCACATGTTTATATATTTGTTTTTGGCTGTGGTGGGTTTCATCCTTGCAGCATGCAGGATCTTTCATCGTGATGCTCAGGTTCCATAGTATATGGACTCAATAGTTGCCCCATGGCACATGGGATCCTAGTTCCCTGAGCAGGGATTGAACCTGCATCCCCTGCATTGGAAGGTGGATTCTTAACCACTGGACCACCAAAGAAGTCTGTAGGGGATGCATCTTTGTACTCTTCTTGTCACTTTTTTGCCTAGAAAGCAGGGCAGAAGTAACACCATCTAGTTTCTTTCTGCTTCTGGCTGTTCTAGCAGTGACTTCCAGTACACTGTCCTGAGAAATAAACATCCCAGAATACTCAGCGTAGATCATTGCATTCATGCTGATGGTCCTTGCAGCTCTTTGAAAACTTAAACCTATGAGTGCTCAAGTTTCCCTACTGAATGAAGAACCATTTCAAAGCTGCAGTGTATGTTTTGTAGTGGCCTCAGCCAGCTGTGGTTGTGCAGGAGACAGGGTTTGGGTAGGGGGCTTGGGTGGATGGGCAGAGAGGTCTGCATGCTCAGATGTCCACCAACAAAGCTGTAGCCTAGCCTGACCCAAAAGGGAGGGGACTCTAGTTCCTGCTGGATGCAGCCCTGCCACTCCACAGTGTGGCTGTAGGAAAGCTGCAAGAGCTGTCTGGGCTTGGAGGATCCTGGGCAGAATTCACTACCCACCTACTTTGTTCATTTTCTCATGATCTTCCTGCGCATCCTCCCAATCCCTGCCTCCCCCCACTCCCATGGGCCACCAGGCGCTGGGCTATGGTAGACTTGAAATTTTCCAACTCTGGTAGGTCAGATTATCAGAATTCCAGCCCCCAACCCCCACTCCGCCACCCCCGCCCATCCAAACCTCATGCTCCTGTGCTGTCTGCACTCTATAGGCAGCCCGGGGCATATGGGTGTACATGTGACTGCCCCTCCTTTCCAGCATAGGGCCGTGATGGGGAGCAGGCAAAAGTGGAGGAAGAGTTGGAGGGGTCACACAGTCTCTGATCTCAGCCCAGGAAGACGAGATCATCTAGCAACCCCTTGACTTTGGGCAAGAAACATTGTTGTCCTCGATGGGAGATCAGAGAGATATGTTCCTTGCTCAAAGTCACACAGCCATGATGGAGGGGCTACCAGAACTGAGTTCAGCTCCTTCTCTGTTTTGGTTTCATTCACTCTGGGCTCTTGGGGATGCTGTGGTCCACATATCTGCCCTCAGTGGGCTTTGTGGGGGGCCCTCCTCTTCCCTTGGCTTCTTCTGTCTTGACACCCCTGCCCCTGGGGAGTCATCCCAGAGATGCCCTTCCATTATCCTTTAAAGACACTTCCGGAGGTCTATGGCTGGCCTCTCCAAACCACCTCCTCCTCACGCCCGACTTTTTTTCTTTTCTTTTAAAAAATTTTTACTTATTTATTTATTTTTGGCTGTGTTGGGTCTTCATTGCTTTTGCATGGGCTTTCTCTAGTTGTGGGGAGCAGGGATGACTCTCTAGTTGTGGAGCATGGGCTTCTCAATGCAGTGGTTTCTCTTGCTGCTGAGCACCAGCTCTCAGGTGCTCAGGCTTCAGTAGTTGGTGGCTCCTGGGCTCTAGAGCACAGCTCAATAGTTGTGGTGCATGGGCTTAGTTGCCCTGCAGCATGTGAGATCTGCCCAGACCAGGGATTGAATCCATGTCTCCTGCACTGGCAGGCAGACCCTTTACTGCTGAGCCAACCAGGGAGGCCTTCCAACCCCTTTTCTCATCATTCCCTATTTCTCCAGAAGTTCTCAAATTTTCTTTGACTGAACTGGCTCCAGATGATGACAGCTCATTTAAAAAAAGCTGCAAGTGGGGATGATGGCAGAATGGGGTTCTCTCTCTGCCTCTTACCATGTGTCTAATTCCTCTGCCCTCCTCTTCAAAAAGCTTCCTTCCGTACTTGGCCTTGGCAGCCATCAACTAATATTTTACTGAGTCCCAATTTGGGTCAGGAGCTGCTCCAGTGAAAAGAACAGCTAATAAAATATAGGCCGTCCATGCTAGGAACTCATATCAGATGTCAGTGCTGGAATGAGCGTCGAAGGCCACCTGATCCAATCCCTGTACAAGAGGAAGCTGAATCTCAGAGAGGCCCAGGAACTGTCTGTCTCACGGCTGCGTAGGAACAGATTCCAGGCCTCTGGATGGCCAGTGGATCCCTCTTTCCAAATCACCAAACTAGAACGTGCAGATGCCTGCAGCATGGGATGGCCCATGACCCCAGTACTTGCCCTTCAAGTAGCCCCTTGACTCTCTGAGATGGCCTCTCTCTTGGCCCTGGGGCTGAGTGTCTAAGCCTACTGGGCTTGGGCAACAGAAGCCACGCTGTGGCCCTGAGAAGGATCCTCTGTTTGGGCTGACTGACCTGGTGGTGCCTCTTTGCTTTCCTCACTGTGTGCTCATTCCTTTCCCCTCTCTTTCCCCCTTCCCATCCAGCCCAACTGTGAGCTTGGAGCAAGCACCCAGCAATGGCAGCTGGAAGAAAAGGCCAGTATGACCTGAGGAGGTCCTCTATGGACAGCCTGTGAGTAGCCACTGGGTGATGTCAACTCCTTCCCCATTGTTTTCCTCACCCTAAGCATTTATTTACCTGTCAAGGATTTATAGAGTATCTTGAGTATCTGTTGCCTGGTGCTAGATGAGCATGACGGGTCCTCTTTTGATTAGGCACAGTTAAAGACCCTGATGCTGGGAAAGATTGAGGGCAAGAGGAAAAGGGGGTGACTGAGGATGAGATGGTTGGATGGCATCACCAACTCAATGGACATGAGTTTGAGCAAACTCTGGGGATGGTGATGGACAGGGAAGCCTAGCGTGCTGCAGTCCATGGAGTCGCAAAGAGTCTGACATAACTGAGAGACTGAACAACAACTTCCCGTAAGAGTCCTCAGTACTGTGAGGGACAGAGAGAACCAATGATACAGCAGGGTGACTGATAATATTAGGGGAGTCTAGAGGAAGGGTTGGGAATGTAGATTTTGTAGGGGATACTC
The DNA here is from genome assembly GCF_016772045.2 of Ovis aries. Taxonomy (NCBI): domain Eukaryota; kingdom Metazoa; phylum Chordata; class Mammalia; order Artiodactyla; family Bovidae; genus Ovis; species Ovis aries. The sequence continues at coordinate 42,657,735 of NC_056055.1, read as the reverse complement.
ACTGAAGACTTCCTGGAGGAAGTGACATCAAAGCTGAGACTGGAAGGATGAGTGAGTAATATCCAAATGAAGAGGGTGGAAAGAGAAAGGGTGCTCAGGCTTAGGGAATCCCTTGAGCAAAGGCCCAGAAGATTCCTGTTTCCTAGTGGGGACCTGGAGGTACCTCCTGAGCCTTGGGCAAGAAGACTGAGAGACTCCAGGCTTCCGGATTCAGCTCCTTCACCCTGCAGGGGCTCTGCATCTTGAGAAGCCTGTTTTTGCTCTCCTACAGAGACATTACTTTGCCAACAAAGGTCCATCTAGTCAAGGCTATGGTTTTTACTGTGGTCGTGTATGGATGTGAGAGTTGGACTGTGAAGAAAGCTGAGTGCCGAAGAATTGATGCTTTTGAACTGTGGTGTTGGAGAAGACTCTTGAGAGTCCTTTGGACTGCAAGGAGATCCAACCAGTCCATTCTGAAGGAGATCAGCCCTGGTTGTTCTTTGGAAGCAATGATGCTAAAGCTGAAACTCCAGTACTTTGGCCACCTCGTGCAAAGAGTTGACTCATTGGAAAAGACTCTGATGCTGGGAGGGATTGGGGGCAGGAGGAGAAGGGGATGACAGAGGATGAGATGGCTGGATGGCATCACTGACTCGATAGACGTGAGTTTGAGTGAGTTGGCAGTTGGTGATGGACAGGGAGGCCTGGCGTGCTGTGATTCATGGGGTCACAAAGAGTCGGACACGACTGAGCGACTGAACTGAACTGAACTGAACAGGGTGGCAATGGCACAGGCCCACTGAACACTGCTGGGGAGAGAGTCATACTATGCTTAGAAGGTTCAGTTGTGTCCAACTCTTTGCAGCCCCATAGACTGCAGCCTACCAGGCTCCTCTGTCCATGAGATTTTCCAGGCGAGAGTACTGGAGGGGGCTGCATTTCCTTCTCCAGGGGATCTTCCCAACCCAGGAATCAAACCCAGGTCTCCCGCATTGCAGACAGGCGCTTTACCATCTGAGCCACCAGGAAAGCTCCAAGAATACTTGGAGTGGGTTGCAATTCCCTTCTCCAATGGATCTTCCTGACCCAGGGATCAAACCCACATCTCTTCATCTCCTGCATGGAGAAGCAGGTTCTTTACCACTAGCGCCACTTGGGAAGCCCGGGAAGAGAGTCATCCCAAGTCAAAAAGTCTGTGAGGTGGGCCTCACAAAGGCTTGAGTGTTCCAGGCGAGGGCTGAAGAGAAGCAAGGCTAGTAGCCAGCAAGCAGTTGAAGGGCTGAAGCTGCCTGGGAAGCAAATGGAACATGCAAGCTGGAGAAGGGCACAGTGGGTGGGGTCTGCCTAGCTTGGGCTGGCACAGGGGAGGGACCTTCAGAGCCACAGGGAGAGGAGGGTTTGGTGCTTCAGGGGTGCCTACCTGAGAAGTGATGGAGAGTTCTCTCCCCAGACCAGCCTCCTGCTGCTGAGCTTCAGGAAAACAGCAGAGCAGGGTGTCCTGGAGGAGGGTGGTTAAAGAGATAGATGGTGGAGGGTGACTTTGGGGGACAAGTTCAAGGGGTTTATGTCACCAGGCAGGAGGAATCACAAGGGGGCTGTGGTAAGGGAAGAGACGATGGCGAGGCAGGAAGCTAGAATGGAACCTACCTCCAAGCTGCTAGCAGCCCCTCAGGCTGTGGCCAGGCGGTGTCCCCACAGGGTGAGTAAGCCCAGTGATGCACGTCCTTGCTTGGGCCACCAGCAGAAAGGCAGTGCTGACATGCAGCCAGCCAGTGATGTAGGGCAGTCAACAGCCCATTCTGAAGTGCTCTGAAGAGACAAACAGTGGTTCCAAGCTGCAGGAACTAGGCAGAGGGGGGCAGTGTGTATGTGTAACAGAAGAAAGGAAAAGGCAGAGAGAAAAAGAGGCCAGGAACCTTAGCAGAAAAACTTCCCACTCAGGCTTGACTGGAAAAATACCACTGACCCTTTAACAACAAGAGCTTCAACTGTGCAGGTCCACTTAAAGGCAGATTTTTTCCCCCAATAAACATGTACACAGTTGGGGCTCCCTACTCACGGGTTTCTGCATCCGTGTGCATGCATGCATGTTAAGTCGCTTTAGTCATGTTAGACTCTTTGCAACCCTATGAACTGTAGCCCACCAGGCTCCTCTGTCCATGGAATTCCCCAGGCAAGAACACTGCAGGGAAACCTGAGAACAGGAAGGAACAACTGTATTCATTGAACTTCATCATTTTATATAAGAGACTTCAGCATCTGAGGGTTTTGCTCTTCCAGGGGGGCTCCCAAAACCAATCTCTGGTGGATCCAAAGGAATGATTGTAATCCGAAGTCAGGAAAATGGTCTATCTAGGGCTAGGGTGGGCAGGATGCAAGGGGAGGGGGAGGGGAAGGGGGAGGCGGCCTGTGTATGAAATGCTGCCAAGGGCCAGGAGCTGGGGCCTGGGACAGGGCTCAAAGTAAGCCGCTGACAACTCCTTGGTTGCTGGCGAGGGGACCCAGCCTCAGGGAATGGCTCTGTTTTCCAGGATTCTGGCATTGGCAGGCTGTGTAAAGATGAAGCAAACTTGGTAGCCAGACCCTTGGCCTGGGAACCAACATCTCGAGGCTGTCTTGAGTAGCTGCGAGGTGTGAACTGAGGGCCAGGGTTGGGTGGGAAGATCTGGCATTGGCCAGTTAAGGCAGAGGCTGAAGGCCGGGACTTGGTAGTGAACTACCTCTCAAGCTGAGAATCTTCAACTGCCCTGATGAGGAGAAGAAGCTGGGATCTGGTACCTCTTTCTCCAAAAAGGGAAAGGGCATTGGTTCTATAGCTGCTGGCCCTGTAGCACCTTGACTTTGAGTAGAGGTCAGTTCTGTTTTCCTGCTCTGTGCTGCACTGGGGCTGTCCCTGCTGCCGGGATGTGTGAAACGTGAAGCCAACAGGCTGGTGCTCTGAAATGGCTGCTCTGAAAGGGACTAGGGTGTCAGATACCCTGCTTCCCACCCCCTACATGGCACCCATACTGAGATCCCATGCTTTGCTCTTTTGTGATAGTGACCTCTGACACAGCACCCTCGATCATCCTTAATCTCTAATCCAGCTCTAAGTGAAAGTCGCTCAGTCGTTACCAACTCTTTGCGACCCCATGGACTATATAGTCCATGAAATTCTCCAGGCAAGAATACTGGAGTGGGTAGCCTTTCCCCTCTCCAGGGAATCTTCCAATCCAGGGACTGAACCCAGGTCTCCCACATTGCAAGCGGATTCTTTACCAGATGAGCCACAAGGGCAATCCACCTCTAGGTAGATTCAGAGGAGGGGTAGACTAACGCATTTACTGAACATGGACTAGGCCAGAAAGCAGGAACATCTTGGTGGGCACCTTCTAATTATAAGCATTCATGGATGGGAAGCATGCTTTAGGCAATAAAAGATTAATTTTTTCTTTGCCTTTATTTTTTGGCAATTATATGTTGCAGAAACTATTATAAAGCATATGTGCATTTTGAGAGGATAAGTTGGAGGTGTGATGGAATGGGATTAAGTGGGAGACATGTCAGTCTGGGCTTTTAAAAAATTGTCCAGAGGTAATCCACAAAATGGATAAAACCAGATTGAGCTGACTATTGTAATCACTCGCAGTCAAGATCCTCATAATTAAGGATGAGGATCCTTGAACACGGGAAACTTCCTTTAAGGACGACTCATATTACAGATGTCATCCCTTGTAATCTGTTATTTTCCAGAATTTTGAGAAGAGGGCCCAAAGGTGCCATAGATAACGCCACCATGGCTAGTGTCTTCGTGGCATTTCTTTAAGAGGGCATTAGATACAGGTGAAAGCCAGGTGGCAATAGATTGAATATGGGATGGAAGAGGAGCCTGCTGGACAAAAGGGAGAGGGGAGAAGGCCTACATGGTAAACAGGTGCAGGTGATACAGGGACCCACCCTGAAACTCATAATTGGAGACATAGTCTGTAGCTGCAGGGGCGGTGATGGAGGGAGGAAGGCCCCCAAACACCAGAAAAAAGCGTCCCTTTTGGTAGAGGAAACGCTGTCTTCCTCTTCCCCTGGGCAAGCGGTGGAGGCGCGGAGTTAAGGGACAAAGCAAAAATGTCGAAATCCCCTTCCCTAACTCGCATCCCTTCCAGGGCTGACTAGGATCTTGTAGGAGTTCTTTCTCAGCCTCCCGGAGAAAGGAGGGTGACCCTGAGTGAGTTTAGTGAGGTTTTGGAGCTTCGCCAGGTAGAGGGACGCAACCCCGGCCCCCGTAGGCGAGCCTAGAGCCTCTCTCTACTCGGCGTCCCTCTGGGTGAAGGCGAGGTAAGCGAAAGCGGAGAGGAAACAAGCGACGTCGCGAGGCGGGGCCTCCGGGACACCCAATCCCCTTCTTTCCCCGCCCCTTCCCCGCCCCCTCAACTGATTTCGACCAACGGAACGCCGCGAAGGGCGGTACCTGTCACGGCTGGCGTTCTGGGTGAGATTTTGCCCCCACCTTTTTTCCCTCCCTCCCTTCTTTTTTTTCAATCCCCTTTCTCTTTTTTTGTGAATGAAAAAAGGAGGTCGCGAGCGGTCCCTGGGACTGCAGCGCTAGGCGTCTTGGTGGCCGCGCCTTCGGAGCGGGCCCAGGCGCGTAGCACCGGCGGCCTCGCCCCTCTCGCCCACTCCTGATCGCCGCCTCCGGCCTCCTCAGCCAGAGAGGACCGTTGGCGGCGGCGCGGCCCAGCCGCGGAGGTCTGAGCGGCCTCCCGCTGCCCGGCTCCGGCGCGCCTCCGTGACATTGGGCGCCGGGAGATGCTGATCCGGAAGAGGCAGTGGCCGCAGTGCCGCGCTCGCGGCCGCTCCCGGCCCGCCGTCCGGCCTGGGCTGCTCTGTCAGAGTTTCTGATGTAACGCGACCCGGGCCCGGAGCCTGAGCGGCGGCAGCAGCAGCAGCAGCAGCAGCGCGGAGGCACCGGTATCGTCCTAACTTGCACCCGCGGAGTGACCCCAGCCATTTCACTAAAATGAGCGTGCTTAGCAGGAAGAGATGTGTTCCTTACACTAGAAATCACTCCGTCACATGTAGCGGTGTAAGTAAATGATTAATTTGTATTATGGCCGGGTTGCGAGCAGCCTCTGGAAACGCGCCTCTTCCCCGTTCTGCGTCCTCCCGGGGGCCGTGTCTGCGCCCGTCCTGATTTCCCTCGGGGGCGTCCTCTCGTCCCTGGACTAGAGCTTCGGCTGCTGGGGTCTTAGCGGTCGGGGGACTAACCTTTTCTGGGTTTATCTAGGGAAAGGAAAAGGAAAAGAACTTGATTGCCGTGGCATGCAGTGGCCTTCCCCTTCCCCCATTTAAATAAAAAAATTTATTTTGTATGTGTGTGCAGAACAGCATGTCAAGAGAAAAGGTCCAGAGTAGTGGAAATATTTCCGTTAAAAATATTTAATGGAATGTGGGGTTTTTGTTTGTTTCTGCCATTCTGGATATGTTACTTTCAACCCGTTCCATTGCAGTCTGTGCATCTGAGTTCTGGCAAACTAAGGGGAGAAATCCTTAAGGTTGTTTGTTGATGTTTGAAGAGGCTTATTCTGTGTTTAGGCTTGCATTTTTGTTTAACATGACTATTCAGCATCTTTTTGGGCCTTGATGCCCATCGGATCTGTGGAGGGATTCATCTCTCTGCTCCCCCGAACCCCAGTGTTACAGTGTCAGTGACCCAGTGGGAGCCTCCTTTAATTGGAAGGGTCTTCTCTTCCTCATCCTGCCAATCCTCCTTGATCTTTACCTTCATTTTCAAGACATTCTTCCCTTTTGTATTTTGTAAGATGCAGGATGTGGGATATTGGTTGCTAGGAGACAAAGCAGGCTCCCAGGGAGATTCTGTTGTTTCCTTGACAACCAGACTAGGGCAGCTACAGATGAGCAAGCCTCCTATCGGCTGTGGGAGGGAAATGGGGGGCTTTTCTGGGCTTTGCAAAGAGTGTGTGTAGGGGTATGGAGGTGGGTCTGGGAGCCTATAAGGGTTGTAGCTAATTTGAGCATACGCCTTTTGTTCTGACCTGGCCTGAGTACAAAGACCTGGGACGTTGGTGGGCAGGAGGCTGTCTTTGGAGAAGGGGACAGGGATTGTGGGATGGAGTATGAAGGGAGCATCTGGGTGACTCTGGAATCATTGAGGAAGAGGAGTGGCCTGGGGGTCTTGATAGCCAGTGCAAGGTGGCAAGGAAACCATAGTGTGTGGAAGTTAATCAGGAGGCTCAGAAGGAATGGGGATGAGGCAATTGTGTGGAAAAGTCTAGAGTCATTGAAGGTGAGAGTGCCAGAAGGAAAGGGGAAGTTGAGAGGCTTATTGAGGGGGTTGTGCCATTGTATACCAGCACCATTATTGTGAAGTAGCAATATTCTAGAGCAAAAATTACATTACTGTTGACAATGGCATCATATCTCCAGGACAGGATCCTTCTAAAAACAGGCCTGATTAGACTAAGAGTTCTGCTCGCTTAATTGGGCCAGTGTGTATCTTAAAAGAGAGGTATAATTACACATAGAGATATGTAATCTGGCATTATATAATACCATGTTACATAAGAAGGCAAATACCTCCTTTTGGCCCAGGCTGTCTTGGCACAGATTCATCAAGATTCAAGATTTGCGTCTGATGCCCTCATACCCATTTTCCAGAAGAGTAGACCATGGCACAGAGAAATGAAGTGATTTGCCCTTTCCCAGATTAGATGGTGAATGAAGTTTGCCAGTCAGGCAGTTGGGATGGGGGTGGAGTGGGTAAGAATGATCAAAATTGGGAGGAAGTCAAAGGACAAGTAAGAGAAGACTGCAGGGGAGCTGGGGAAATGGATGGGGAGGGGCCGCTCAGCCAGAGGAACACCCAACAGGTCTGCTGTCTAAACTCCCAGCGGAGTGTCGCTCTTCTGCTTGTTGGTTGGCTGTCCCCTGCTTAAGCCTAGAGGTGCATAGGGTGTGCACTGAGTGTTTGAATTGTAGACTCAGCAATCTTGGACCAGCACTGAACCACTCTGCTGGTGTTCTGACATCCTCCTCACCATCCAGCTGCTCCTGGGTGTGAGAGCTGACTTGTCGCCTCAATTTCTCATCCCCTCTTCTGTCTACACAGCTCCATGGTGCTAGGACCTCAATTTGAGAAAGAAGCTCTGTTGGCTAGTAGGTTTTTTTCTTTCTCCTACATCTGTGTATATTTGTATTGGGGATTCTATCTGTTTTGTTCCTCAACTAATAAAACAGAAATCACAACTCAGATGCCTCCCAGTGCCAACACATCCTTCCCGCTGTCTGCCTTGAGATGAGGAACTGTCAGAGTGGGGCTCCTGCTCTTCATCAGGAGAGTGAACTTGGGGGGAGGCAAGATGGTGGGCAGAATAATGGTTGCTTGCTGGAGAGGGTGAGAAGGGGCAGAGGAAGGAGAAGGAATGAGGCAGACGATTGCACTGGAAACGAGGGAGGGACCTGCACAGAGACCCCTGGTTGTTTAGATCCTGTAAAATTCCAAGAAAGAGGAGGCGGGTGTCTCATTGGAAAGTCCTTGCTGTAATTTTTGCTAAGGTGGCTGAGATGCAGATGCATCCACTTGAGCAAAATCCCAGTTGCCATCGTTGGATATTTCAGGTCTGCATTCCTGCATGCTGGCATCTAGTTACAGCCCTGCAGGAGCTGAGCTCCTCTGTTGCTGCTGGTGGCCAGGCTCTTGGGCTGGATGGCTCAGCAGTGAGAGCTCCTGGGAAGCCTCCAGGACTCCTCTGGGCTCAGCCTTCCTTGGCCTAGGAAGGAGTCCTTCAAATTGCTCCAACCCCCAGCTGACTTCAGGCACTCGGGGAATGTGAGCAGGGGCAGGTCAGTGACCCTGGTGAAACCAAGCTTGCTAATAATGCCTGCACTACCCCTACCTTCTCTCTTCAACCCTTCCAGAGGGGAGTGGATGCCAACTGTGAGGCTGTCAGCAAAAACCCCTAAAAGCCCAGGGCCCCCTCCTGGAGATAGCTTTTTAAACACTGACATGACATTTTCACTACAGAAGGACCTTCTGTTTGTTCATTTGAGCCATCCCTCTCTGTGGGTGGATGAGCCGCTTCTCTACATAACACAGAAGGAAACTGAGGCAAACATTTGTTCAGAAATTCAGGCCCGAGTTTCTGACTCTCTGCTTTCCCATTACCGGTGCAGCCAGTTTAATGAGCATCCTTCCAGGAGTGCTGGTATCTGGGGTCTTCCAGCTTGAGACTCCTCCTCCCTAGGAAGGAGAAATGTGGAAGGGAGTGTATCTCATTTTCCCTGAAACTGGATGCAGGATACTTGGAGGGCAGGCCTGCGTAGGGGATGGGAAGGCTCACTGGCCATGGGATGTATTGTCCCAGATTTCCCAGGTGGCTCAGTGGTAAAAAATCCACCTGTCAGTGCAGGAGACGTGAGTTGGATCCCTGGGTCAGGAAGATCCCCTGCAACCCACTCCAGTATTCTTGCCTGGAGATGGACTACAGTCCATGGGGTCGCAAAGAATTGGATACGATTGAGTGACTGAGTGTGTGCACACACACGTATTGCCCCAGGCCACTGCTTACCCCCACTACCACCATCTCAATACTGAGTGAGCCCCTTAGGCAATGGGACGATCCCACAAGAGGAGAGGAGAGGCCTGTGGACTGCTCAGGTGCACCCAGAAGTCGCCTCAGCTTGGAGAATCTGGGACAAAAAACTTCAGCGTCTCTGTAATGGGGCTGGGGTTGAAGGACAGCCACAGGCAGGCCGGGGTTTGGAAATGGACAGCCAGAGAAGCAGAGAGGCAAAGGTCACGGCCAGGAGGGCCACTGCCCAGTCTGACAAGTCCATTAAATCTTAATTTAATTTTTTCATTTAAATTTTTAAGTTTTAATTTAATTTCATCTTAATTTTCTCAGCGGCCCTGCCCTCAGGCATGCTGGGAAGAAGGGGTGGGGACCTGGCGCTGACTCCCTCCTCTCACTGTTTGTTCTGCTCTCACAGCCCTGCGGGCTGGAGGAGGAGAGCAGATGATAAATGAACTTCCTAGGCAGACACCTCTCTTCCCAGGAGAGTGGGGACCAGCCCCCGAGCAGACTCTGCCTTGGGATCTCTCTCTGGCATTCCCCAACCAGAAGCCCTGCTGCTGGAGGATGGAGACAACAGGAAGAAGACCAGAGATTTACCCAGTGGAGCTGTGCCTCTCAGCCTGAAGGGACTCCTGTCTCCTCGGGCCCCTGTGGAGTCTGTGCCCGGAAAGCTACCCACTCCCTTGTCCTTCTCTCTGCTCAGATGCTCAGAGAGGCCACAGCCCCGGCAGAGAAGAGCTGCTGGCCCTGGCCCTCAGGGGCTGGTGTGTGAAGTTGTCTTGACTGCTTCTCTTCTCTCCCTCAGGTCCCAATTAATGGATTCTGACATGGATTATGAAAGGCCAAACGTAGAGACCATCAAGTGCGTGGTGGTGGGGGACAACGCTGTGGGCAAGACCAGGCTTATCTGTGCCCGGGCCTGCAATGCCACCCTCACCCAGTACCAGTTGCTTGCCACCCATGTGCCCACGGTTTGGGCCATTGACCAGTACCGGGTATGCCAAGAGGTAAGGTTGCAAATCTATGGCCTCACTTATCTGGGCTTCTTCCCCAGGAATCTCTCCAGAGGGGGCCTATGCTGAGCTCACGGAAGCCCTTTAAAGGTTGAGTAGGGGCAGCTGAAGAGCACAGATCCCTGGGAGAGGCCTGAGGGGAGCCCACCCCAGGGGAGGGGTCCCCAGCCCTTTTTGTTTGTCTGAGCAGAAGCCTGGGGCATTTGTATAACATAGCCCCCAGTAATGGGAAGCCCTGGAGCTGGGAAAGGGGTGGTGCTTTGGAGAGATGAGAGCTGCTGGGAGAAAAGGAATTGCTGGCTAATGATACCAGAAGACCCAAGGCTGGGAAACATCTGATTGGCAGGTACAGCTGGGAACAAGGACGGGCTCCTTGGGAGATCGCATCACTCCCATGACTATCTGCTCTCTGGAGTCTCTTCTGTCCTGGCCAGCTCTTGTTAGGGGACTCAGGTGTTCTAGGACACACAGAGGGAGACACTAGTTGTCCCTCCAGCCCCAATGCTGTGGCACCCAGGTGTGAGCTGACCCCACCCCGAGTTGGCATGCAGGGCCCCCAGGAACCATTGTCTTTGCTTCCCTCCTCTCTCCCTGTCCCACCCCGTCTCCTCCCTACCCCCTGCCAGGTGCTAGAACGTTCCCGAGACGTGGTAGATGATGTGAGCGTTTCTCTCCGCCTCTGGGACACCTTTGGAGACCACCACAAAGACCGTCGCTTTGCTTATGGGAGGTAGGGAAGGCCCCTGCTGCCTGCAGGGAGCCAAGTGGATGGGGTTTTTCCCTGAGGTATGAGGACATTCTGTGAAACTGAGTAGAAGGAGTTTCACTCTGTGAAACTGGGAGGAAGGAATGGAGAAAACTACTGTGGGAGACCCTTGATGGGAAGGAAGCCCGGGCTGGGCAGGGAGCCGGCTTTGCAGTTGGGAGGCCTAATTTCAGTTCTCCCCTGTTAACCAGTAATGCTGGGACTTTGAGCAATTAGGAAGGCCATTCTGAGATGAGTTTTTTCAGATGAGATGGTAAAAGTGGTCATGTCTAAATCAAGAGAACTGTGAGGTCAACCCAAGAGTCTTCGAAAGCTCTCAAGTGCTAACTTGGGGGTACAGAAATAGGAGGTGCTGTGATTAAATGTTTTGGGTGAGATCATGTGAGCTGATATGACAGTCGTGGGACTGCAGTGTAGGGGTGCCGTTGGGTATGTGTCCTCCCTTGTTCCAGCAGCAGGGAACATCACTAGCTTTTACTGCCTATAACCTCACTCTTTCCCACCCCCAGATCTGATGTGGTGGTTCTGTGCTTCTCCATTGCCAACCCCAACTCCCTCCACCATGTCAAGACCATGTGGTACCCAGAAATCAAGCACTTCTGCCCCCGAGCACCTGTCATCTTGGTGGGCTGCCAGCTGGACCTGCGTTACGCCGACCTGGATGCTGTCAATAGGGCCAGGAGACCCTTGGCTAGGTAGGGAGTCCTGGTGCCTAGGGAGGGGAAGGTGGCAGATGGGGAAAGGGAAGAAGGGGTGGGGGGAAGTTGTGTGTCTCTCAACTCCCTGCTCAGCCCTGAGAGAATGCACAGGGCCTCACTTCTCTCCCTCCATTTGAACCAGACTCACATAGGGGGCCAGTAAGAATAGTCATTCTTTTATCCATCCATCCATCCATACATTACGCACTGAGTGGGCAATACTGGGCTAAGCATCATGAGGAGAGAAGGAGAAGGAGAGGTCATCTTTGTATGAAAGGAGCTTATAATCTTGCTGGGAGATGAACTGGAGAGGTGAATATGTTAAAAACCAGCATACTAATTGCCAGAGAGGTAGTCGGCCCTCCCACTACTTTGAGCCGGGGAGATCACCCAGGCCTACCATAGATAATGGAGGGCTTCCTGGAAGAAGAAGGGATTAGAAGTGAGCCTTGAAAGAATGGTAGGATCTGGCCAAACAGAGGAGAAAGGGAGTGGAAATGAGCAGGGCAGGAACAGGGCTTAGCCCCAGATTCTCAGCAGGGACTCCCCCAGTCAGGTGAAAAACACACAGGATCGGGGGAATGCATCTCCCTGCCCCCGGCCCTTCCACCACTGACATGAATTTGGCTTCCCTTCTTGAACGTGCCAGGCCCATCAAGCCCAATGAGATCCTTCCCCCGGAGAAGGGCCGAGAGGTGGCCAAGGAGCTGGGTATCCCCTACTATGAGACGAGCGTGGTGGCGCAGTTCGGTATTAAGGATGTCTTCGACAACGCAATCCGGGCAGCGCTCATCTCCCGCCGGCACCTGCAGTTCTGGAAGTCCCACCTCCGCAATGTGCAGCGGCCCCTATTGCAGGCGCCTTTCCTGCCCCCCAAGCCGCCGCCCCCGCTCATTGTGGTGCCCGACCCCCCCTCCAGCAGCGAGGAGTGCCCTGCCCACCTCCTGGAGGACCCGCTGTGTGCAGACGTCATCCTTGTGCTTCAGGAGCGGGTGCGCATCTTCGCCCACAAGATCTACCTCTCCACGTCCTCCTCCAAGTTCTACGACCTGTTCCTCATGGACCTGAGTGAGGGGGAGCTGGGGGGACCCTCGGGGTCAGGGGGCCCCCGCTCAGAGGACCACCGGGGTCACCCTGATCAACACCACCACCATCACCACCACCACCACCACCACGGCCGGGACTTCCTGCTCCGGGCAGCCAGCTTTGACGTGTGTGAGAGCGTGGAGGAGGGCGGGGGCTCTGGGCCTGTTGGGCTCCGGGCATCCACCAGCGATGGGATCTTACGAGGCAATGGGACAGGGTACCTGCCTGGGCGGGGTCGAGTGCTGTCTTCCTGGAGCCGAGCTTTTGTGAGCATCCAGGAAGAGATGACAGAAGACCCACTGACTTACAAATCCCGGCTGATGGTGGTGGTGAAAATGGACAACTCCATCCAGCCAGGGCCCTTCCGGGCTGTTCTCAAGTACCTGTACACAGGGGAGCTGGATGAGAATGAGCGAGACCTCATGCACATCGCCCACATCGCTGAGCTGCTTGAGGTCTTTGATCTGCGCATGATGGTGGCCAACATCCTCAACAATGAGGGCTTCATGAACCAGGAGATCACCAAGGCCTTCCATGTCCGCCGGACCAACCGGGTTAAGGAGTGCTTGGCCAAAGGCACCTTCTCAGGTATGAAACAGGCTTAGGAGCTGGTGTCCCAAAGGCAGGAGAGTTCCCTTCAGGAGCCTTCTGCAGAATCTGGGTCTGTCTGAGAAGCATTCTGAGTCATCTCAGCCACAGATGTCCTGGAGATACCGTGGCTCTGCTCCTGAAACCTAGAGCCCCCAGCCTGAGATTGTGGTCATGTGGTGCTCACAGACTGTGGCTTCAGGAGGAAGCAGTCATCTGGGAGCAGTGTCGACCTGTGGGTTGGTTGTCCCATATTCTTTCACCCCATCCTCATGTGATGCATCTTCTCTCACCCAACAGATGTGACCTTCATCCTGGATGATGGCACCATCAGCGCCCACAAGCCCCTGTTGATTTCTAGCTGTGACTGGATGGCTGCCATGTTTGGGGGGCCATTTGTGGAGAGTTCCACCAGGGAGGTAAGGCTAGGATGGAAATGGCTGGGAGGGAGAGAGGTTTACTCCCTTTCCATCCGAGGCATCTGTCTCTTCACGGTACTTCCTTCAGCCTTGACTCTGTCCAAACCACCAAGTGATGGGCCCAAGAGACGTTTATGAGATGCCTCCTGTAGCCAAGGACTTTGCAATATACCAAGATGGGGAATTATGGTCACATCCTAGCTCTATAGTTTAGAAAAAAACTTTTTTCTTAAAGCAGTAAGAACAGATTTTTATTCAGAAACTATTGCAATAGGGGAAAAGAGATCTCAGTATAGAACTGGTTTTAATTCTTAATTGAGCATGATCAAGTGGGGTTTATAGTCAAGGTGTAGGGTGGGAGTCAGTGGGTAGAAAATTACTAAGAGTAAACATCAGGAGTCAGTTGGAGTTCTAGCCAAATCAAGACTGGAGTTCAAGTCTGACCTCCTTTCTACCCTTCTCTGAACTGTGACACTGACTGTCCATCCCTCAGCCTTGTAGTTAACAGTGTCCTCCTTTGTGAATCTGCTTAAAGTTCCAAGGGTCCACACCAAGTTTCCCCAGCTGATCTGAGGTTTCCCTTGAGTATGGGGATGAGGTCTTTTATTTCTGCTGAGTACCCTTCTCAGCTCTGGGCCCTTAGTCAGTGCTCAGCAAACACTTGAATGAAAGGCTGAACAAAGAATGCTAGAGCATAGCATCCTCTAACCCAGAGAAGGGATTTCCTACGATTTCTGGGTCAGGAAGATCCTTTGGAGGAGAGAAGGGCACCCCTCTCCAGTATTCTTCCCTGGAGAATCCCATGGACAGAGGAGACTGGTGGGCTACAGTCCATAGGGTCGCACAGAGTCGGACATGACTTACGTGACTTAGCACACACTAGAAAGGGAGTCCTTCTGGGAGGTGAAGAGGAGAGTTTGAGATTTGAGTTGCCTCTGCTCCCTGAAGCATGAGTGTGTGAGATGGGAACTCTCCAGAGCCACAGAAGCAGCTGTAAAGTTCCAGCCAATTCCCAGTGCAGCCTAGAGAGGCTGGCGGCTGATGAGAAAGCAGTTTTTGTGTTGGTCTTGCTCTGGAGAGATCCCAGAGGCCCAGAGCAGTAGCTTCGAGCAGCCCAGAGAGACCAGCTGGTGTTTGCTCCGTTCATCCACATCCCACTTGGCACTGCTCCCTGAAGGATAGAGTGGGGCCGGGTGCAGGTGACCGGAAGGACTCCTTCATGCTTCCTCCAAACCAGAAGGATGCTAATGGGAGTCCAGGTCCTTGTAAAAGCTGTTGGAGCCCTGCTCACAGGTGCTCAGTGGATGGGTTCATTGCAGGCTGTTGGTGTGGGAGATTAGCCTTTGGGGAAGGAGGGGTTCTGAGCAGGTCCAGGGACTGCAGAGGGGTGGTGGCCTGTCTATGGGAGACCAACTGTCCAGGCCAGAGCCTTCTGAGTTCTTCAGAACTGCTGCTCTTTCCCGAAAGCTGGACCTTGCTGCAGCCTGCTCCATTCCTTCCCACCCGCAGGTGGTATTCCCTTACACAAGCAAGAGCTGCATGCGGGCCGTGCTGGAGTACCTGTACACTGGCATGTTCACCTCCAGCCCCGACCTGGACGACATGAAACTCATCATCCTGGCCAACCGCCTCTGCCTGCCGCACTTGGTCGCCCTCACAGGTAGCTAAGCCCAGGGGAGGGTTCTCCAGGGAGGAGGAGGAGTCAGGGGACCCCCTGGGAGACGTGATTTCTTCTCTCACCTGTCTCCTCCTAGGGGACAGGCCGCCAGCACCAAGGGGATACGTTTACATAGCGTGAGATACGTCGGTGCGTATTGGGGTTGCGGTGAGGATGTGGATGTAAAGAAATGTGTGAGAGGGGTGCTTGGTGGGGTCACCTTATAGGTCTCTCTAGAGGTTATTGCAGCACAGCAAGTGGGCACCAGTAGATGCCAGGGCTCGAGGTTCTCAGCTTGGCCACGCTCAGGCAAGCTGAAGAAGTCAGAAAGAACAGAACACCGTTCCTCACTCCTACCCTTGCATCTCCTCCTTCCTCTCCTTTTTCTTCCCCTTTCTCATTTCCTTCTTCTCTTCCACCTTCACTTTCTCTTTCTTCTTCTAGAAACACAGTAAACATTGACTTAATTGTTGGTCACTCCTAATTCTTTGATTCCTGGAAGATCCTACGAGCTAGAGGTCAGGTTTCAGGATGGACCAACCCCAGAGGCTTGGGTGGAGCAGGGACTGGGGCAGGAGGGAGACCAAGGAGCAGCGCTTGGGGTCCCAGGGCAGGAGGAGAGCTGGTGTAGTGCAGATGAGAAGTCGTCTGGAGCCGGTCGTGCCCGCCGACAGGTGGCACTCCTGAGCTGGAGTCAGCATGTGCGTTCCATTGATGTTGGTGTTGGTACCTGTACTGGCATTGATGTCCAGATTAATGTCCTTGGGTGGGTTGGCGGCAGAGAGCAAGGCCTCAGATACTGAGTTGAGGTTCAGGGAAGGACCTGGTGTTAGAGATGCTGTGGCCCTCGGCAGATGATCAAGATTGGGACTTGCTATGAGGGAAGCAGCGATCCTATGATGAGAAATGAGTTGAAAGGTGGTGCTTGGTCCCTGGAAGAGGTGGAAATGATTGACCAGAATCAAATGTTAAGAGCTGAGCCTGCAGAGGCAGGCCAGGGGACACTGAGGGCTTTAGGGCAGAGAGTAAGAGGCTTCTAAAGATTTCAACTGCAGAATTCCCTGGTGGTCTGGTGGTAAAGTCTGTGCTTCCACTGCAGGGGCCAGGGTTCAATCCCTGGTCAGGGAACTAAGATCCCTGAGAGGTGGGACCAGTAAATAAATAAATGATAAATAAGACCACAGCTGCAACAATTTGAAAAAGTGGTGCAGCATTCCCAGAACACAGAAAACAGTCCAAACTCTTAGACTAAATAACTTTTGAAAGACTTGCTACAAAGAAATGGCCCAAATGAAAAAAAAAATGTATTCAGGTGTTTCTTTAAGTTTGTTTCATGATAGCAAGCAATCAGAAACAAGTCAAACAGGCACCCTGGTTAAGCACGCGTGGATGGATTTTGCAAGGTAGCCATTAAAAATGTTACCTCTCACTGCTGCATAGAAAGGCTTATAGAATATAACACTGAATGGCCTTTCCTGTGAAATGCTTCATAATTGCTAAAAAACACATTTAAAAAATATGTTTCTATGTACCTTGTTAAGGAACAGTGGAAAATGCCAAGTGTTGCATAATAAGTGACATGTTTTGTGATATAAGCTTACTATGAAGTTATTAATTTAAGCTTAATTTAAAAAATGTTAAATATTGCACAAGAACATGTAATATGTGTTCATCTTAATAAATTATTACAAACCAAAGTGGCCCTTGCTTGCCACACCAGAGCCCCCAGTCTGTCCCTCTCAACAACAGGCTCTCCCCACCCCAAAAGTAACCATTCTGCCTATTGCTCTAAGATTTTATGATCGCTCTTCCTTACTCTTCCTCATAGTTTTATCATCCAAGTGTTCATCCTGAAACACTACAGCATGATTTTATTTTTTATATATCTTTTAAGGTTTTTGTAATCTGTAAGTACCTTGTCTGTTAAAAACAAAAACAAAACTTTCCCTTGCGATATGTTGGAACAATCCTCTGATCTAGGGAACCTAGATTTTTCTACTGATTGCCTTTCTGTAGTATAACATATTTCCTTCCTATCAACTGGCCTTCAGGTCTAGAGGCGAGATTAGATCCAGTCTTCTTTTGGTGAGACTACATTTTGTAGGTTGTTTCTGCTTTTCATCAAGAAGCATAGATCATCTGCTTTTCTCTCTTTTTGTGGTGTTAGCAGCCATTGAGTTTTATTGCCATTCATTTATTAAGTGTTGTGAAATGGTAATATTCCAGTTCAGTCTATTTTTTTTTTTTAATCTGTTGGAATACTTTCAAAAGGAGAGAAACTTGCCCTCACCTATGGTTTGTTTTCCCAGTGGAATAGTTCATGTAGGAAAGGCAGGTGAATAAGTGGTATTTTAATTTACCAGTTGTTTTCCTTTCTCGTATATTTAGGTACTTATTTGGCTGCAGTGGAGTCTTAGTGGTGGCATGAAGGCTCTTTAGTTGCAGCATGTGGGATCTAGCTCCCTTCCCAGGGGTTGGTCCTGGGTCCCCTGCATTGGAAGTGTAGAGTTTTAGCCACTGGACCACCAGGGAAGTCCCGATTTACCAGGTTTCAAGATACACATTGGTTTCCTATCATCCTTTGAGAGTGACCAGTTGATTTTTTGTTATTAATATTACATGTGATTATGAATTTTTGGACTTGAACATACTCTATTGGTTTTTAGTTCAGTTCAGTTGCTCAGTCGTGTTCGACTCTTTGCGACCCCATGGACTGCAGCATGCCAGGCATCCCTGTCCATCACCAACTCCTAGAGCTTACTCAAACTCATGTCCATCGCGTCAGTGATGCCATCCACCCATCTCAACCTCTGTTGTCCCCTTCTCCTCCTGCCTTCAATCTTTCTCAGCATCAGGATCTTTTCAAATGAGTTGGTTCTTCACATCAAGGGGCCAAAGTATTGGAGTCTCAGGTTCAGCATCCATCCTTCCAAAGAATATTCAGAACTTATTTCCTTTAAGATTGACTGGTTTGATCTCCTTGCAGTCCAAGGGACTCTCAAGAGTCTTCAACACCATAGTTCAAAAGCGTCAATTCTTTAGCACTCAGCCTTCTTTATAGTTCAACTCTCACATCCATACATGACTACTGGAAAAACCGTAGCTTTGACTAGATGGACCTTTGTTGGTAAAGTAATGTCTCTGCTTTTTAATATGCTGTCTAGGTTGGTCATAGCTTTTCTTCCAAGGAGCAAGCATCTTTTAATTTCACAGCATCAGTCACCATCTGCAGTGATTTTGGAGCCCCCCAAAATAAAGTCTCTCAGTATTTCCATTGTTTCCCCAACTGTTTGCCATGAAGTGATGGGACCAGATGCCACGATCTTAGTTTTCAGAATGTTGAGTTTTAAGCCAACTTGTTCACTCTCCTCTTTCACTTTCATCAAGAGGTTCTTTAGTTCTTCTTCGCTTTCTGCCATAATGGTGGTGCCATCTGCGTATCTGAGGTTATTGATGTTTCTCCGGCAATCTTGATTCCAGCTATCGGTTTTAAATAATTGCAATTAGCTTTATGGAAACTCAGATACTCTACTGTTCCTTTAACCTGTAGAAGTCTCTTCAAGTTGGCTGTGGAGTCTCTAGAGGAGCTTTCTGATGCTCTGGAATGACAAGATGTGCCCGGTTCATCATGTACACTTCTTGCCCCATACCTGGAATCAGCCATTTCTCTGAGAAGTCTTGGCTTCCTGTAGTTGGAAATGGGATGTCAAGGCCACAGTATCTGCATTAGCAATGCTTTTGCTATTGGGATGGCTGTTGTTTCTAGGTCTTTTTCTATGAACTCAGCTGAGACATATTACTTTTAAAGATAAAATACTTTATCAGTTTATACTGATACAGTTAAAATTCAGAACTAAAAGTATTTACTTCTTCCCTAGAAAGGTCTTAACATGAAATGCAAAGTTAGTACACAATTTGTTACAAAATTTAAGTTAATATGAACGACTTGATTTAATCCTTAGTTCTAATCCATAGTTCTCAGCAAATTTGAGATTTAATACCCTCTCCCATCAGTATCAATGGCTGATTCTCAGGGGTGGGGACTTTCACCCCACCTGTGTAACTCCTTGCTGCAACATATGTAGCTTAAAAAACTTCATAGGTTATTCCAGTCCCCTCCTTCCTGGTTTCCTCACTGGTGGGAGCAGACTTAAATCTCCTGTGGCCTTTCCTGGTCTGTTGGGACTTACCCCGGAGCTCTCTTTGCCCTGCTGTGGGCCCCTGCTGGGGTCGGGGAGGGGATGAACAAGAGCCTGTCCACTCCTGTGGTTCTTCAGCCCCTTCCTGGCTGTGTGTGTGTCACAGAGCAGTACACAGTGACTGGGCTGATGGAAGCAACTCAGATGATGGTGGACATCGATGGGGACGTCCTGGTGTTCCTGGAACTGGCTCAGGTAGGATGACAGGGAAGGCATCTCTCCAACATTCTCAGCTCTGGGCTCTGCCTGTTGGCAGCAAATGGGAGGGTTCGGGAGGTGGTGGGTAGGAAGGAAACCCACTGACAGACTTGTTCCCCCAGTGGGCAGACCCGACTTATCCTCCAGCCAGAGGATGCACCTCAGCATGCCGAGAGGAGAGGCTGGCTGTGGCAGGAAGGGACGGAGACTTCAGGCCACCGTTGGGCAGGGGAGGGAAGCCCAGAGCCCTGCATAGACGCGGTTGCCGCCTGCTGAGGTCATTTAAGGCACACTGGGGACTCTCCATCTAAGATGAACATCCTACCTGCATTTTCCCAAGTGATAGTGTTAGTTGCTCAGTCATGTCTGGCTCTCAGTGACCCCATGCACTTTAGCCTGCCAGGCTCCTCTGTCTATGGGATTCTCCAGGCAAGAATACTGAAGTGGGTTGGCATTTCCTCCTCAAGGGGATCCTGCTGACCCAGGGATCAAACCCAGGTGTCCTGCATTGCGGGCAGATTCTTTACTGTCTGAGCCACCCAAAACAGGCAAGCAAAATCTCTCCTACCAGCCCTCAGGGTGCCAAAAATTCTAAAGATTAGTTTATGAAGCTAAAATATGCCTGGGAGGTCAGCTCTCTAAGCCCGCTTGTCAGCAGCTTAGTGCAGGCTGCTCAGGTCCAGCATGGAGGATGAGGGGTCATTCTGAGGAGGGCAGACCCAGTAAGAGGCTACCTCATAGGATTGTGGGTTTCTGGGGCTGTTGGGGGCAGGTCACAGGTGAGGTGGGGATGGTGCCAAGGAGCAAATGCATGTCATTCCGTCATGGTTTTGTGTGGCCTTGCCTCTCGAGGTGGGTTCTTTGTGACTCAGGGCCTTTGCCCAGCTGCAGCAAAGCTCTGGCTCTGAAGGCAAAAGTAGACATCTGTGTGCAGACCTTGGCCCAGGGGTCCCAGCACAGACATGCTCCTGTCTGTTCCCAGTTCCACTGTGCGTACCAGTTGGCTGACTGGTGTCTTCACCACATCTGCACCAACTACAACAATGTGTGTCGCAAGTTCCCCCGAGACATGAAGGCCATGTCCCCAGGTGAGCATCCCCAGCGGCATTTGTCGCCTCCCTCTCCTTGGGTCCAAGCCTCTGACCTGACCCCAGGGCGCCCAGAGGCTGCCAAAGACCCCTGTGGGTGGGGAGTAGCCTGCAAACATGCACCCAGCCCAGCGGAGGGGGTCCTGGAAAAGGCGCTGGTGTGGAGGGCGGCCCCCCCACCCCGGCCCGCCAGAGACCTTGGGCAATTCATTCTGCCCCTCTGAGCTTCTGCTTTTCACAGGTACAGACTAGAGGTGGTATTTTTTTAGATGTTTGTGGACCAAACTCCACAATAAGAAATACATTTTTGTTTGTTAATTTTTATAGTGTTGGTTGGTTTCTGCCAAACAACAATACAAATCAGCTGCAATTATACATATATCCCCTCCCTCTTGAGTCTCCCTCCAATCCCATCCCTCTAGGTTATCAAGAATTACATTTTATCTTGTGACCTAGTCCACATATTGAAAAAGTTATCAATTGTTTTTAATACTGTTCATGACTCATGACATTAAGTTCATAACCTAGGAATGGCACAAGTCACAGCTTGGACAACACAGATCTGGGTATCCTCTGGGGTCCCTGAAGCTTGGTCTCTGCTTAATTGATGTCTCAGGTCCTGGGGCCTGACAGGAGTCCAGGGATCCGGGACTCATGGGATCCAGGGAGAGGTGTGGCTGTCCTCCCCCGCTTGGCCTTCACTGGGCACCGTCTGCGTTGCTGTGACCCTCCTCCCACCAGTGCTCCACCAGTTCTCCCACTCCTGCTCTCTCCTCATCACCCTTCTAGCATTTTCTTTCTAAAGCACAGCTCCAACTGCCTCACTTCCCTGGTGCCAAACTTCCGTGGAGCCCACACACCTTCTAGAATAAGTCCAAAGCCCTCAGCCTAGCCTTCCCTCCCATCTGACCTCCTGCACACCCCCACCCCCGCACCTCCCCTCTCAGAACCTCAGCTCTGCCAGCTGCATCTGCTGTCCCCCCAGCCAGGCCGAGCATCTTCTTGCCCACAGCTCTTCTCGCCATTTCTCCCTCATCCCTTGTTGCAGCCTGCTTTATTCTCTGAGCCTTGATAGGATCTTCCCTCTGACTTGAAGAAAAACACAAGTGGAAATGCCTTTCCCCAGTGTGGACCGTCAGCTCCACTCCCTGGGCAACTGACTCTCTTTAGGGGCTCAGTGAAGGCAGGGCTTCTGTTTCTGGTCCCAGGACCAGAGGCATGTTCCAGGGCAGCAGGGCAGGGGTGGGAGTCCCTCTGCCCTCCTCCTGCATCTTCCTCACCCAGCCCTACTGCCGTTCTGCCCCAGAAAACCAGCAGTATTTTGAGAAACACCGGTGGCCACCCGTCTGGTACCTGAAGGAGGAAGACCACTACCAGCGGGCCCGGAAGGAGCGCGAGAAGGAGGACTATCTGCACCTGAAGCGGCAGCCCAAGCGGCGCTGGCTGTTCTGGAATAGTCCGTCCTCGGCGTCCTCTTCGGCCGCCTCCTCGGCATCCCCATCCTCCTCCTCGGCTGTGGTCTGAGATGCTGCCACCCTCTTCTGACCCTGCTGCTGTTGTCCCCACTTGTCTTTGCCCCTCTGCTCCTCCGCATCGCCCCCTCCACCTCCCAGGGACAGAGGACTCGCATAACCAAGACTCTTTGGGTGGAGCTGCTCTCACCAGCCAACATAGCTCGGCACAGAGAGGAGGGAGCCTGGCCTCGTGGACCAGAGCAGTGGCCCTGTGCAGAGGTCCTGATTCCCTGGCCGGCCGGGAGACAACTCCTGGGAGGCGGGCATTGGGGAGAGAGCTGAGGACCGTGACATCTTGTCTGTGGGTCGGAGAACCCTAACATCAAAGGGGAAACTCTCCTGCTGGGAAGCTGTGTGTCCTGGTCTGCGCAAGCAGCCCCCTCCCAGGGAGCAGCAGTGGGCAGGCAGGGTCCTACCTCTGTTGGCCCCATGTCTCCATCTATGGACTTGAAGGGTTACAGAGGCTTTGTGGGCCTTTCCACGTGGAGCCTACTCAAATCCTCAGTGGAAAAGTCAGGGTAGAAATTAAGCCTTCAGAGCCCAACTCCAGGCTTCCACTCCTGTGGTGCAGTTGCCAGAAGCCGCCTCTGCCGGCATTGCTTCCGGGGCTGTGGGCAACCAGGCCTGAGAAGGTGGCAGAGGTTTTTCAGAGCTGCAGCCCTGGAAGCAGTGCTTCTTGGTGCAATGAGAAACTCCTCTTTCCCCCCATCCTTTACCGCTCAGGTTTGAAGATGGAAACCCAAGGAAACACTGGAACAGGGGGAGAGAGAGTAGAGGGTGATGGGACCAGAGTACAGCAATCCCATGCTCCTTTGGGCTCCTCCCCCCGCTGCTGGCAGCACAGCTTCTTATGGGAAGAGGGTAAATTTTGCAAAAAAATGCAGACAATAATGAACAAAATCACCACTGACAAAAACATTGTGGCCTCTATCCCCTCAAAGGAAGAAAAGCAGAAAAAGACCCTGGATGGCTCTCATTTTTATAAAGCCAAGCAGGGGTCCCATGTGGATGAGGAAACGGTCGAGGTGGTAGAATTGACTCCGATGCTTTTCAGGAAAGCAGTGTCACAGGCTGTGACCGAGGACGTCCTGGCCCCACTGACTGACTCTGGAGGGCACAGTGCGTGCCTTCAGCATGCTGGGGATGAGGTTGCAGGGGTGGGGAGGGTGGGCTCGGGAATCATCATGGTGTTGGACCCGTCATGAGAATCAGACTGTTCTCACCTTCAGCAGGTAACTCCATAGGATATGACCGTGTTGAAGGGGTGGGATGTGGTAGGGGTCAAAGGTCAGGGAAAAGGGCCCTGACATGGAGAATAGGAGTCCTTGTCAAGAAGGATCGTAATGAAGCACGTGACCTTACTGAGTGCTGGTTGGTGATAACAGGGAAGAATGGGGGAATTGAACAGGAGCAGAACCAAGGTCAGTCCAGAGAAGAGGAGGGAGGAGCCTGGAGGATGGTGGCGGATTAAGACAGCATCTGGCAGCCCCATGGGGGAAAGCTGGGCCACAGCTGACCCTCTCCCCCTTTCTAATTCTGATTTGTATCTCACTCCACACACCCTTCTTAGATTCAGAACACAGGGTCCCTCTGAAGAAGCTGGAGCCAGAGAGACTGAGCTCCTGTCCTCAGCACTCAGGACTCATCTCATCTAAGAAAGATGCTTTAGGGAGAGGGACTGGGTTTTGGTCCCAGGGCCCGGTGCGGGGGGCTCCACCCCCAATAATCTGGCATAGAGCAAACCCCGCACAAATGGAACCTCTGCATCCATTATGTGGTGCCAAGACCTAGAGATTTGAGGTCAAGGCCTTGTCAAGAGAAGGAGCAGGAGGTGGCAGGTCAAGTGCATCTTGAGTGGCTGTGAGCCATGGTGTCCGAGCCCTAGACTTCAAGGCCATGGCTGCCTCCCCTCCAAGTCCTCCAGATGGCAGCCTTGGAAACCGGACATGTGCTGCCCTCTCCTGGCTGGTCAGCTCACTTCTGCTGAGCTCAGGGTGAGGGTGAGGTGAAGGGGAGCCTCCGAGGTAGGGTGTGCTGCTCTGCACCAGCACCTTCACTCTGGGAAGGGTGTAGGAGGGGCCATGGGGGCCTCCCAAGAATTCTAGGGGGATGGGAGAGCCAGGACCTGAAATCCAAAGGCAGGGGAATTAGGTCTCCATGAGGTTGCAGGCCTGAGTCATCTGGCCCACTGATGAGGATGCAGAAAGGCCAGCAGGGACAGAAAAGGAGGGTGGCTCAGCAGTGGCAGGAGGCTCACATTTGAGAGACCACAGAAGGATCCCAGCAAGCAGGGTCTCACCACCCCTTCCCAATAGCTCTGTCAGAGCCAGTCCATACCTCCAGGGAGCCCAGCAAGCCCAGGTGGGACTTAGATATCACCTGGGGAGGCTATGGGGGACCTGGGCCATCCCAGTCAGGGAGGAGAGGGATGGAGGAGGGGCTGAATTCCAGTCCCCCAGGAACCTGGTGCCCAGAAATTGAGTCAGAGCAGGAGACACAGTCACGCAGGGCAAGCTTGAGCCTGAGGCATAAAAGCGAGAAGGAAGGAGTGGGTCACACAGCAAGAACACACTCCTGCACCCGTGTCACTCAGAAGTACTCTAGAGGAGAGTGGGAGGATGGGGGAGAAAAACACACACATGCCTCTCTTTATATAAAATTGCATATTTAATTTGGTCATGAATTCATAAACACATGAGTATTTTGTACCTAATGGCCTTTCTTGTACTGTTTGATGTTTCCAGCTGATGTTTCCAGCTCTTCTAAGGTGAGAACTTCCAATGGAGAGAAGAGTGAAAAGATAAGCAACCACTAGTGAAACACTTAATCAAGTGCCTATCGTGGGTCAGGTGCTCTTTGGATTGGACATAAAACAAGGCAACTTCATGCTCTCATCAAGCTTACCTTAAATAAACATGATGAACACTGACAAGGCTAATACTTTAGGTGGGCACTAAGGAAGTCCTCTGAGAAAGGGATAAGTGACCTGACACTTGACTGACAAGAATTCATTTCTATCTTCCTCTGAAGATGAAGGCAGACTGTCCTCCACAAAAGGAACAGCAAAAGCAAGAAACAGGTGACTTCCAGGGAACAGAGGGGCAGTAGGGCAGGACCTCTGAAAGGGAAGAGGAAAGGGCTATTGCACCAAGGCCACTGAGGTAGGACCCCTACCAAACTCCACTGGAGCACCATACCCTGAAGGTCCCTAAATACTCAGCCAATTCTAGTTTGGGTCCAGCCTTGGGCGCACAAAGTTTTGAGATGAAAAAGATAGACTGAGGAGTACTGCTTTCCTAACATCATCCTGCCACGACTGGAATACTGCAGAGGCAGGTGTGGTGGAAGGAGGGCTGAAGGGCCTACAAAGTATTTTTTAAAGTAAGAAGAAGTGATCTGCCCTCCCTGGACTGAGGGTGCTGGGGTGCATCTTCCACACTAAGAGTGGTCAAGCAAGGAAACCTCCCACTAAGAACTGGGAAGGGCAAATGGAGGAGGAGCCAGAGAAGGGGAGGAGACACCAGGAGAGGCCCCCTTGCATGTCGTTATTCTGAGAAGAAGATCACAATACAGACTGGGCAAGATGGCAGAGCAGAAAGACCCTGAGCTTGGGTCCTCTCACGGGCAGCCCAAATTACAACTATTTGCAGAACAAGCACTGATAAAAAAGACAGGACCCCAGCAGCATAGGTCTTCTACAACTACAGACAGAAAGCAGGAACCACACTGAGATGGCTGGAGCAGGCAGACTCACAGTCTCATCAAGCACCATACTCCTGGGTGAACCACCCACAAAGTAGAGGATTATATTGCAGGGCTTTTCCACAGGAGAGTTCTGACCCCCGAGTTGGGCCTTCCAGCCCAGGGATCCTGCATCAGCAAGATGAACCCCCAGAGCATTTGGCTTTTAAAGCAAGCAGGGTCCTAATTTTGCATGTCCCACAGAACTGGAGCAAACAGAGACTTCAGTCTTAAAGAGCACACACGTACACTGGGAGCTAGGGCAAAAGTGGTCACTTGATGGAAACCTGGGTTAGAGCTGCCTGCTGGTCTGAAAGAGTGTCTCAGAGAGGCAGTGGGTGGGTGCGGCTCAGGCTGTGGGTATAGACACTGGTAACAGCTATGCTTTTCACACTGTCCATGGGATTCTCATGGCAAGAATACTGGAGTGGGTTGCCATTTCCTTTTCCATGTTTTGTCAGAACTCTTCATCATGACTCATGTTTTGTCAGAACTCTTCATCATGACCCACCCATCTTGGGTGGCACTGCACAGCATAGCTCATAGCTTCACTGAATTATGCAAGCCCCTTTGCCACGACAAGACTGTGATCCATAATGGGGATTGACAGAGGGGCCTGGCAGGCTAGTCTATGGGGTCACAAAGAGTTGGACACAACTTGGCGACTGAACAGTAACAGCCATACTTGGAAGCTTCTACTGGTGGACACGGGCGCTGACAGGCACTACTGTGGGATCTGCCCTCTAGTTCATTAGCCCCAGGAGCTAATGAGTTGGGTGGGGGTCATCAGCCCCACCCAACAGCCTGTAGGCACCAGTGCTGGGATGGTGTTGTTATTGTTGTTCAGTCGCCAAGTCATGTCTGACGCTTGGCAGCATGCAAATGGACTGCAGCATGCCAGGCTTCCCTGTCCTTCACTATCTCCCAGAATTTGTTCAAACGCATGTCCATTGAGTCAGTGATGCCATCCAACCATTTCACTCTTTGTTGCCCCCTTCTCCTTCTGCACTCAATCTTTCCTAGCATCAGGGTCTTTTCCAATAAGTCAGCTCTTTGCATCAGGTGGCCAAAGTATTGGAGCTTCAGCTTCAGCTTCAGCATCAGTCCTTTCAATGAATGTTCAGGATTGATTTACTTTAGGATTGACTGGTTTGGTCTTCTTGCTGTCCAAGGGACTCTTAAGAGTCTTCTCCAGCACCACAGTTCAAAAGCATCAATTCTCAGCCTTTTTGGTTCAACTCTCACATCTGTTCATGACTACTGGAAAAATAGCTTTGATTATACAGACCTTTATCGGAAAGTAATGTCTCTGCTTTTTAACACACTGTCTAGGTTTGTCACAGCTTTTCTTCCAAAAAACAAGTGTCTTTTAATTTCATGATTGCAATCACTGTCCACAGTGCTGGGATGCTTCAGCCCAAACAACTAACAGCCCCACCCATCATCAGACAGCTGAGTAAAGACGTCCTGAGTCCACCGCCACCTCTAGGCATGCCTCTAGACATGGCACTGCCCACCAGTGGGCCAAGACCCAGCCTCCCCTGCCAGTGGGCAGGTAAGGGCTCTGCCCTCCAGGAAACCTTCGCTGGCCTCTGGACAGCCTCACCCACCAGGGGGCAGAATGCAAGAAAACCACAGTTCTGCAGACTGTGGACACAACCTGTATACAGCAGGTGACACCCTGTCCTAGGACCAACTGGGCCCCATCCCTGCCTATTAGCAGGCCAATACAAGCTTCAGGACATGCCAGATTCGATCCCCAACTGTGTCAGGAACTACCCCCCTACCCTCACCCTGCACCAGTGATCTGACACCAACTCGGGATACCTGGGCCCTGTGGCCAGACTCCAGGGCATGGCTCTGCCTGCCAGTCATCTGGCACTAAGCACAGGACCTGGCTTCACCCACCAGTGGGTGGGCAACAGCCCTGGAGTTTTCTGGACCCTGGCCATGCCCACCAGTGAGCCAGCACTAGCTCCAGGTCCCATGGGGGTCTGCAGCCAGCTTCCTTGTGACCAGGTACCACTAATGAACAGCTGGCAGCCTCCACACAAGGTAGGCCCTAGCAACCAGGCCTATGACACCGCCTACATAGTCCACCCGCAACAGTAAAGGGAACACCCCCTAGAGCAGGGGTCCCCAACCTCCAGCATCTAATGCCTGATGATCTGAGGTGGAGCTGATGTAATTATAGCCAAAATAAAGTGCATAGAATTGCCAATAAGATACTGAGTAGAAGTAGTAAACAAGGCATCCTGGTCTTATTCTTGATTTTACAGGAAAAGGTTTTTGTCTCACTACTGGATAAACTCTTTGAAAAGGCCCTTTGATTTGTGTGTGTGTGTGTGTGTGTGAGATGATTATGTTGTCCTTCTAAAACCCAGGAACAATATGAAGCAAAATGAAGAGGCTAAGACTCAGAGAAACGTGGCTCAGTATTTTAAGAAGTATGGAGATACATTTGGTCCCTCAGAGGATTTACAGAACAAAGAATTTGGACAACAGCTTAGTTTGCCACTTCAAGCAGAGCTGTATTGGAGAAGCCTAGAAGCTTTAAAAGCAGATAAGTTTTCTCGACTCTTGGACTATCTTGCCAAAACTTTGAGATCAGCTTCGAGAAGTCTTATAAGTAGGATGGCTTGTCAATATTACAAAACTTATTTCCTAGCTTCCCTTTTATTCTGGTGAGAAAACCAATAGCCAGGTCAAGAGTCTAAAGTAATGGAAAAGTATATTTAGTCACTGGAAACTTCTTTCAGGGGCAATATGAGCATATGTATCCTACAAAGCAACCAATTGTCTATTTCTTTCTTGGGAAAGGTAATAATATGAACAGACTTGTTCACAAAGGAAAAATTGATCAATGTTTTAAAAAGACAGCTGATATTAATTCCTTGGGGCAGAGTGGAGATGCACAGGAGGGAAAAGCCCAAGAACTTTTGCTTTGGTTAAAGAGACGAGTTGAAAATAATTATTTGTGCAAGGATATAGATCAGTGAAAAAAATTACAATACCCATCATACCTGCTTTTTTGGATCAACATAGAAGTGGTAGAAGCATAGAAAAAATAATCTTTTTATAATACCTGGGGTTTTCCATTGGAGACCCACAGGCTTTTGACAGGTTATGTGAAAGTCTAATCTTCTCCCTCCAGTTATGTGAACACAATAGCACTTAATGCTTTTTAGACCCAAGATCTAGACTTTTTTTTTTTAATTTTAAAATCTTTAATTCTTACATGCGTTCCCAAACATGAATCCCCCTCCCACCTCCCTCAAGATCTAGACTTTAATTGGACAGATTTATAGATACAGCCTCTGACTTTGGCCCTGTATGTGCAATATTTATATTTCTTCTCAAGCATGCTGTGAGTCCCATATGGACTGTGGTGAAAAAGGAAGGAATGAGAGATGTGGAAGGTATCAAATATCTTCCTTGGTTTGGACAACATCACTGAAGGCAAACTAAGGGGGAGTTATGGATGGAATTGAGCTTCCCAGGTGGCTCAGATGGTACAGAATTGGCCTGCAGGGCAGGGGACCTGGGTTTGATCCCTGGGTCAGGAAGATCCCCTGGAGGAGGAAATGGCAACCCATTCCAGTATTCATGACTGGGAAATTCCATGGACAGAGGAGCCTGGTGGGCTACAGTCCATGGGGTCACAAAGAGTTGGACATGAATTAGTGACTAAAACAAGCTCTTCATATCCAGACACCATGTCAAGCCCACATTGTACATGAAAAGGAAAGGCACAAGAACCTTTCCTGTGATGTGAATGGAAATTAAAACCACAATACTGTGGTGCCCCATTTTTACTTCTTAGACTAGCAAAGAATTTAAGTTCAATGTGGCGAGGGTTAGGAAAACAAGGAAACTTGTTTACTCTTCACTTCAGTTCACTTGCTCACTCGTGTCCAACTCTTTGCGACCCCATGAACTGCAGCACACCAGGCTTCTCTGTCCATCACCAACTCCCAGAGTTCACTCAGACTCATGTCCATTGAGTCAGTGATGCCATCCAACCATCTCATCCTCTGTCATCCCTTCTCCTCCTGCCCTCAATCTTTCCCAGCATCAGGGTCTTTTCAAATGAGTCAGCTCTTCGCATCAGGTGGCTGAAGTATTGGAGTTTCAGCTTCAGCATCAGTCCTTCCAATGAACACTCAGGACTGATCTCCTTTAGGATGGACTGGTTGGATCTCCTTGCAGTCCAAGGGACTCTTAAGAGTCTTCACCGAGAGCACAGTTTAAAAGCATCAATTCTTCAGTGCTCAGCTTTCTTTATAGTCCAACTCTCACATCCATACATGACTACTGGAAAAACCATAGCCTTAACTAGATAGACCTTTGTGGACAAAGTAATGTCTCTGCTTTTTAATATGCTGTCTAGTTTGGTCATAACTTTCCTTCCAAAGAGTAAGCATCTTTTAATTTTCATGGCTGCAGTTACCATCTGCACTGATTTTGGAGTCCAAAAAAATAAAATCTTTCACTGTTCCCCCATCTATTTGCCGTGAAGTGATGGGACCGGATGCCATGATATTAGTTTTCCGAATGTTTACTCTTAGCATGAGTTAAAATGGTCCAGCCTTTTTTTTGAGGGCTCTGTCAATATCTGAGCAAAAGTATAAAATTCTCTAACCCACTAACACAACAATTTCACTTCTAAGGATTTACCCAATAGACAATACACATACATGTATGACTCATACAAGTATGCTACCCACTCCAGTATTCTTGCCTAGGAAATCTCATGGGCAGAGGAGCTTGGTGGGCTACAGTCCATCGGGTCACAAAGAGTTCGACACGACTGAGCAACTAACACACACACATACGAACACACACAACATACACACACACAACCGCTATTCTCTCCCCTGCTCACTTGACAAAAGCATGTACTGTTGTTGCTGTTGTTCAGTTGCTCAGCTGTGGGCAACTCTGTGACCCCACGTCCTGCAGCACACCAGGCTTCTCTGTCCTTCACTATCTCCTGGAGTTTCCTAAGACTCACGCCCATTGGGTCAATGATGTCATCCAACCGTGCATTACCTTCTATTTTATTTTTGTTTTGTAGACTGCTTGTATTCTGACCAGACAATCCTGTTAATATAATAGCATTCTTATTCTCCCTTCCCATTTTTTACCTCAGAAGTCTTTTTCTTTTCCATACTGTGTCTTACATATGTTGTCTAACACAGAGTTTGTTCAGTGGTCATGGATCTTGATTTTATGGAGACATTTTTCATTTCCTGGGTCTATTTAAGCTTCCCATGTGGCTATTATTGGGCTTCCCGGGCTGAGGCAGCTGGGGGCTGTGTCTGCCCTGCAGAGAGGACAGTAAACCGGAGCAGGTGCGCTGCGTCTGCAGGGAAGCGGGTGCGCATTTCCCAGGCTGGGTAACTTGAGAGGTCTGCCTTTACTCTTTTGAGGTATCAGCTGGGGTCGGCTTCCTCTGTAATTCCGCCCCGTCCCCCTTGTGCCCAGATCGGCCTCAGCCCAGAATGACAGGGCTTGTCACACTCGTAGGCCAGCACCTGCTTGAGAGAGGGGCGCCCCCACGACCAGAGTGTCATCACTGCTTCCTGCAGTGCTCTGCCTGGTGCTGACTGTCTAATAACGAATAGAGTCTCGTCAGTGTAGGACCAAGGCCAGTCTAGGGGAGAAAGCTGCTTTGATCAGAAAGTTGGGAGAATCGCTAAGCTTTCACTCTGGCCATATTTTTGGAACAGTTCTCTCTGACTTAGTGGTGAAGAGTCACGCTGGGGGATCCTTTGGGCATGCTGCTGCCTCCGTGTTCCCTTGTTGATGTTTTCTGGGTGAGACCCCTGAATCTGCAGATGGGTGGTCTCTGCCTCAGGTTTTTGGAGGCCACGGTGCTCTGGATCAGCTGTTAGTTAACTGTGGACATCGGATCCAGCCTGGGAGGGAGAGAAAGGAACAGCTCCAGACTGGAAAGTAAAACCTGCTTTGCTCCCCGGCTGTGGAAGAACGCGCGCCCTGAGCTGCCTGCAGAGTTGTCAGAGGTGGTGGTGACCCGGTGGGGGTTGGACCCTAAGCTGCCCCTGAAGTTCCAGATAAATAAGTGGGAGAGGAGTTGGTAGTGCGCCGGCAGGCCCCTCACTTTATTGGAGGAGGGAGCCAAGGTGGGGGTGACTCCCTGAGTAGGAACTAGGCTTTGGACGAGCCGCCTCCTCACCCGGCATCGGGTCCTGTGTCAGTCATCTGTCCTGTGTCCTCAGTGTCCACAAAGAGGACCAGGACCACTCTCCATTCTGCCGAGGGAGCCTGGTGCCTTCCTCTAAGGGTCAGGCCTGGGCGACTAGAGCAGCACGGGGCCGCTCAGAATTCGGGGTGTAAATATTTTTAGCTCCCTGGCCACCACAGGGTCTCGAGCAGCTTCTGAACTAGCTGTATTGTGTTGACACAAAGTTAGGCATAGATTTTCTGTAAATGAACAGATGTTCTCAAACATCTGTATGTTCCAGAAAGCTTTATTTACAAAGAACCTCGGTACTGGATGTGGGCCTTGGGCCATGGCTTGCTGACCACACAGCGGAAAGCTCGGGGTGGACTGCTCGGATAGCGTGTGGCCTTGAGAGGTCACCAGACCCACTTCCCTGACTGGGGGGTGATGAGGCGGTGGCAGGCCCCACCGCACACCTGGGTGGGCTGGATGTGTGGCCAGTGTTGACACTGATGGTGCCGTGTGCCTCAAGCATGCCATCTGTGTTCCAGCGTGTGCCCTGATTCCTGGGTCGCGTGCTTTGACAGTGTCCCACCTGAAGAGGGTGATCACTGCCAGCAGTCTTCCTGGAAGTGGGCTTAGGAGTCGTTGGCAGGCTGCTGGCTCTGTGGTTCTGGTTGGGGGCTGGCCTCCTGTTTCTTCAAGCCCAGGCACCTCAGAAGGCCCCCTATGGCTGGGGTTCTTGAGAGACTTCCAGGGAGCCTGGTGTGGACAGGGTTCAGGAACACCCGACTTGGGGGGGCCTGGTGTTGTGATGCCCCCTGGAGTTACTTCCCTCTGGGCCGGCTTCCACATTGAGTGATCTTGTTTGCATCACCCACACTGAGCAGAAGTGCAGGCTGCCTCAGGGTCAGGGCGCAGGGTGGCGGGGCGTCCAGTGTGGCAGTGCTGGTGGGTGTCTGATGCTTCCCTTTTGCCCCTGTTCCATCAGCTGTCGGCCACGAGTATCAGTCAAAGCTCTCCAAGCACTGTTTGCTGGTTGACTCTGTCTGGGGGTTCGGAGGCAAGTTTGGTGTCCAGGGGACAGAGTGGTCCAGGGGAGTGAAGTGTTGTGAGCAGACAAGAATTGGGGTAGTGGTTTCCCCTTGGGGGTCAGGAAGGGGGCTCCTGGGTGCTGGCCACATGCAAGTGCTTCATTACCAAAAAGGTGTCATGCGTGCCTGTCTCTGGCATGTGTGTGAAGCTCCCACGAGATGGTTTTAAGACATCAGGAGAGGGCAGTGCTGGAACCCATCCCTGCTTCAAGCTACCTCAGCATTCTCGCCAACCACATAATCCCACCATGGAATTATCCATGACATGGCTTCTGTCTACATGGGGTATCCTGTGTTGAGCTTGCCACCAAACCCTATAGGATGGATGTCAGGCAGCTTCTGGGGTCTTCTCCGGCAGAGGTCCGTAGAAGAGCCTTGGTCAGAGACCTGCTTCTCAGGAACAACACCAGTCTCAGAAACCCAAACTCACTCTTTATCAAGCAAAGAGTTGGCATACATTTTAAGTAGGGTATCCAGTAAACTGAGAGGTCTATTCAGATGCTTATATCTTTCCTTTTCTCCTTTGCTTTTTGCTTCTCTTCTTTTCACAGCTATTTGTAAGGCCTCCCCAGACAGCCATTTTGCTTTTTTGCATTTTTTTTCCATGGCGATGGTCTTGATCCCTGTCTCCTATACAATGTCACGAACCCCATTCCATACTTCATCAGGCACTCTATCTATCAGATCTAGGCCCTTCAATCTATTTCTCACTTCCACTGTATCATCATAAGGGATTTGATTTAGGTCATACCTGAATGGTCTAGCGGTTTTCCCTACTTTCTTCCATTTAAGTCTGAATTTGGTAATAAGGAGCTCATGATCTGAGCCACAGTCAGCTCCAGGTCTTGTTTTTGTTGACTCTATAGAGCTTCTCCATCTTTGAATGCAAAGAATATAATCAATCTGATTCGGTGTTGACCATCTGGTGATGTCCATGCATAGAGTCTTCTCTTCTGTTGTTGGAAGAGGGTGTTTGCTATGACCAGTGCCTTTTCTTGGCAAAACTCTATTAGTCTTTGCCCTGCTTCATTCCACATTCCAAGGCCAAATTGGCCTGTTACTCCAGGTGTTTCTTGACTTCCTACTTTTGCATTCCAGTCCCCTATAATGAAAAGGACATCTTTTTTGGGTGTTAGTTCTAAAAGGTCTTGTAGGTCTTCGTAGAACCATTCAACTTCAGCTTCTTCAGCATTACTGGTTGGGGCATAGACTTGGATAACTGTGATATTGAATGGTTTGCCTTGGAGATGAACAGAGATCATTCTGTCGTTTTTGAGATTGCATCCAAGTACTGCATTTCGGACTCTTTTGTTGACCATGATGGCTACTCCATTTCTTCTGAGGGATTCCTGCCCGCAGTAGTAGATATAATGGTCATCTGAATTAAATTCACCCATTCCAGTCCATTTTAGTTCGCTGATTCCTAGAATGTCAACGTTCACCCTTGCCATCTCTTGTTTGACCACTTCCAATTTGCCTTGATTCATGGACCTGACATTCCAGGTTCCTATGCAATATTGCTCTTTACAGCATCGGATCTTGCTTCTATCACCAGTCACATCCGCAACTGGGTATTGTTTTTGCTTTCTTTCTGGAGTTATTTCTCCACTGATCTCCAGTAGCATATTGGGCACCTAATGACTTGGGGAGTTCCTCTTTTGGTATCCTATCAGTTTGCCTTTTCCTACTGTTCATGGGGTTCTCAAGGCAAGGATACTGAAGTGGCTTGCCATTCCCTTCTCCAGTGGACCACATTCTGTCAGGCCTCTCCACCATGACCCGCCCGTCTTGGGTTGCCCCGCAGGCATGGCGTGGTTTCATTGATACCAAGGGAACATTTCATGCAAAGATGGGCTTGATAAAGGACAGAAATGGTATGGACCTAACAGAAGCAGAAGATATTAAGAAGAAGTGGCACGAATACACAGAAGAACTGTAGAAAAAAAGATCTTCATGACCCAGATAATCATCATGATGTGATCACTAATCTAGAGCCAGACATCTTGGAATGTGAGGTCAAGTGGGCCTTAGAAAACATCACTATGAACAAAGCTAGTGGAGGTGATGGAATTCCAGTGGAGCTGTTTCAAATCCTGAAAGATGATGCTGTGAAAGTGCTGCACTCAATATGCCAGCAAATTTGGAAATCTCAGCAGTGGCCACAGGACTGGAAAAGGTCAGTTTTCATTCCAATTCCAAACAAAGGCAATGCCAAAGAATGCTCAAACTACCGCACAATTGCACTCATCTCACATGCTAGTAAAGTAATGCTCAAAATTCTCCAAGCCAGACTTCAGCAATACATGAACCGTGAACTCCCTGATGTTCAAGCTGGTTTTAGAAAAGGCAGAGGAACCAGAGATCAAATTGCCAACATCCGCTGGATCATGGGAAAAGGCAAGAGAGTTCCAGAAAAACATCTATTTCTGCTTTATTGACTATGCCAAAGCCTTTGACTGTGTGGATAACAATAAACTGGAAAATTCTGAAAGAGATGGGAATACCAGACCACCTAATCTGCCTCTTGAGAAATCTGTATGCAGGTCAGGAAGCAACAGTTAGAACTGGACATGGAAAAACAGACTGGTTCCAAATAGGAAAAGGAGTACATCAAGGCTGTGTATTGTCACCCTCCTTATTTAACTTCTATGCAGAGTACATCATGAGAAACGTTGGACTGGAAGAAACACAAGCTGGAATCAAGATTGCCGGGAGAAATATCAATCACCTCAGATATGCAGATGACACCACCCTTATGGCAGAAAGTGAAGAGGAGCTAAAAAGCCTCTTGATGAAAGTGAAAGAGGAGAGCGAAAAAGTTGGCTTAAAGCTCAACATTCAGAAAACAAAGATCATGGCATCCAGTCCCATCACTTCATGGGAAATAGAAGGGGAAACAGTAGAAACAGTGTCAGACTTTATTTTTTGGGCTCCAAAATCACTGCAGATGGTGACTGCAGCCATGAAATTAAAAGATGCTTACACCTTGGAAGAAAAGTTATGACCAACCTGGATAGTATATTCAAAAGCAGAGACCTTACTTTGCCGACTAAGGTCTGTCTAGTCAAGGCTATGGTTTTTCCAATGGTCATGTATGGATGTGAGAGTTGGACTTTGAATAAGGCTGAGCACTGAAGAATCGATGCTTTTGAACTGTGGTGTTGGAGAAGACTCTTGAGAGTCCCTTGGACTGCAAGGAGATCCAACCAGTCCATTCTGAAGGAGATCAGCCCTGGGATTTCTTTGGAAGGAATGATACTAAAGCTGAAGCTCCAGTACATTGGCCACCTCATGCCAAGAGTTGACTCATTGGAAAAGACTCTGATGCTGGGAGGAATTGGGGGCAGGAGGAGAAGGGGACGATGGAGGATGAGATGGCTGGATGGCATCACCGACTCGATGGCCGTGAGTCTGAGTGAACTCCGGGAGATGGTGATGGACAGGGAGGCCTGGAGTGCTGCGATTCATGGGGTCGCAAAGAGTCGGACATGACTGAGCGACTGAACTGAACCGATCTGATGAGGTCTATGCTAGAGTGTCTTAGAGTGGAGAAAACCGTGCCAGAACCTTGAGTCCATGAAAGAGAACAAGTTGACATGGATGAACTCACCACCCAGAGCCACCATAAGAAGTATATTAGTTAGCTTGTGCTGTGTAACAAACAACCTCAGAGCCTAGTGGCTTAAAATGATGTGTATTTATTATTCCAGGTTCTTTTGGTGGGGTCAGAAATTCAGAAATGGCTTAGCTGTGTGATTCTGGCTTGGGAGTCCGTCATGAGGTTATCGTCAAGATGTCATGTAGGGCTGCAGGGATCTGGAGGTTGTTCTGGGGCTGGAAGACCAGCCTGCCAGACGGCACACTCACAGGGCTGTTGGTGGAGCCTCAGCTCCTCACCACATGGACCTCTCCTCAGGCTGCCTGAGCGTCCTCACAACACGGCAGCTGGCTTCACCCAGGGCAGGAAGTCCAGGAGAGAGTGAGCAAGAGTCTGAAATGCCTCTGACGGCCCTCTTTTCAGTAGTTCCATGCTGTCATTTCTACCTATGCTATTCATTAGAAGCGAGTCACTAAGCTCGGTCCATACTTAAGGGGAGGCAGATTGGGTTCCCTTCTGAGCAGAGGAATACCCCCAAACTTGAGGACATAATTTAAAATCACCACAGCAAAACCCCAGGGACAGTAGTATTCTGGGAGCTTCTTTCAGCTTAGACTTTGTGACCAACTATGGGATGGTACCAACTGTCGCTAGCCCCCCCCTACCTCCCCAGTCAGAAAGTGGCCTCAGCTGGTTGTGTCTATGGGGCCTAAGACCTCTGGGTGTCGGCCACTGTGTCCTCACTCTGGAGATCACACTCATTCTTCTCTAAGCATCACACACCTGGAACCCAGCATCCTGGGCAACCCAGGGACCACACCCCATCCTCTCCCACAAGTTGACTCCAGCACCAGTTTTTAAATACTTATTTATTTGGCCATGCTGGGTCTGAGCTGCATTGTGCTGGATCTTCTAGTCACAGCACGTGGGATCTTTAGTTGTGGCACGTGGGATCTAATTCCCTGAGCAGGGGTCAAAGCCAGGCCCTCTGCATTGGGCGCATGGGGTCTTAGCCACTGGAGCATCAGGGAAATCCCAGTAGCAGCATTTTTTGAAGCAATAAGACAAAATGAGCCTTCGATTTTATAAAGTCTCAGCCAATTCTGATCAAGAGTGCCTGGTCACATTTGCTGAGTTTTTGGCAACTCGGCAGCATGTCCAAAAATTGGGCCCAATCACACATACAGGCTCATTGTATGTTTTCCAGGACACAACAGAAACATCAGTTCATGTTCAACAGGCCAAAAGAGAGCAGCCATTGTGTGATTATCTACTGTTGCACAGTGAACCACCCAGAACTTAGTGGCTGCAAACAGCCACCCATTATCTTTCATCAGGCTGTGGGTCGGGGAGCTGATTGGGGCCAGATGTGTGGCCGATCTCCAGTGGGGACACTCCTGCATGTACAGTCAGCTGGTGGGTCAGCTGAGCTTGGCTGCT
This sequence comes from Ovis aries, assembly GCF_016772045.2. Taxonomy (NCBI): domain Eukaryota; kingdom Metazoa; phylum Chordata; class Mammalia; order Artiodactyla; family Bovidae; genus Ovis; species Ovis aries. Next base: position 42,619,900 of record NC_056055.1, on the reverse strand, counting down.
CAAGGGTAGGCACGGTTCATGATGGACAAGCTGGCTGTTGGCAGGGGTGACGATGGGAGTCTTGTCCTCCAGCAGGCTGGCCTGGGCTTGTTCACAGGGAAGTGGCCAGAGAGCAATGCTCTCAAGGCCCTGTGAAGCTTGTCACTTTGCCTCTTTCTGTTGGCCTAGCCAAGTCACAAGGCCAGCCCAGAAGCTGCAGAAATACGCTGTGCCTCGTAACGGGAAACGTTGCAAAGTAGTGTGGCAAAGGGGGCAGTTACAGGCCAGGGCAGGAGAGTCAGGGCCTCCCACAGTCTACTCCCCGTGTGGTCTTCCTGACTTGATGCTGAAGAAGAGATTCCATAGACCTCAGCACCTTCCCGCTGTTGTTACTGTTGTTCTGTTGCTAAGTCTTGTCTTACTCTTTGCAACCCCATGAACTGCAGCACCCCAGGCTTCCCTGTCCTTCACCATCCTGGAGTTTGCTCAAACTCATGTCCACTGAGTGTGTGATGCCAGCTGACCATCTCATCCTCTGTCGCCCACTTCAATGGATAGAACTGAACATCTTCCCACTAAAAACTCTTTAAAAACATCTATAGAAACATCTATTTCAAGCCAAGGGCCAAAATCACACTGAATCGTGATGTGTTCCAAGTGGTCTCATTAAAGTCAGGGACAAGTCAAGGATGCTGTGATCACCTCCATTAATTATCAGTGCTCTGAAAGTTCTAGCACGTGTTATCAGACAAGAAAATTCCATAATAATTGTGGTTGCTGAAAGAGGGAAATAAAATAGCCACTGATTAAGGATGATACGATGGCCTACCTAAACCACCCAAGAGTGTCAGCTGAAACAGGGTGATAATAGAACAGCTCTGCCAGGGGGTCAGATACTGTCACTCTCCAGAGTCACTGTTGGCAAGAGAATCACATAACTGCTGGAAAGGGCACTGGAGAAAGGATGCAATCCCAAAGAGCAAGGTGGTAGGGGAACAGAGATACCCTATGATTAAACTTAAGAGGAATAAAATACCAATCTGCACAAAAACGTAAAGTTCTACTGAGGAACGGAGGATGGAAGGAAGGGATTGGGGGAGGGAGGAAGGAATTTGTATAGATGGATGGATGGATGGATAAATGAGTGGATGGGTGGGTGGATGAGTGGGTGGATGGATGCATAGGTGGTTGGATAGATGCATGGACAGATGGGTGGTTGGATAGATGGAAGATGGATGGATAGGTGGATGAATGGATTAGTGAGTAGATAGATGGATGGACAGATGACTGGCTGACTGCATGGACAGGTGGATGGATGGATGGATGGGTGGATGGATGGATGAATTAGTGAGTGGATGGGTGGGTGGATGGATGAATTAGTGAGTGGTCGGATGCATGAACAGATGGCTGGCTGGGTGGGTGGATGAACAGAGGATGGAATGAATAAAGCAGATGTTTCCACTCCAATTCTAGAAACATATTCTACAAAATTGAGTAGGAGCTGGGCAATGATTGTGTTCTCCGGAACAGTGGCAAGTGTTTGGAAACGGTCTAAGTGCCCATCTGTGAGGGGTGAGGTACAATCTGTGGACACCCCACAAGGAACAGCCCTCCCCCTCTTTCCTGCCACCTTCCCCATCCCCAGGAGCTCATCAGGGGTTCTGCCCATTCCCCTCCCCCAACACCATCCTCACAGCAAGGGCCGGAGAGGGGGATGCTGCTTGAGTTCACCACCCATTAAACTCAATTCATAAAACGCTCCCTTTACCGAGATACTTTAAGAAAACCTCCGGGGAACCCTCAGCACTTTCATTTCTAAAAAGATGGCTCTAGTGAACCCTCTGGGGCACAGAGAGCAGAGCAGATAATGCTGAGAACAAGTGCATCAGTAAGGGGTGAGCTGACCACCCTCACGCTCACACTTAGAAACAAGGAAGACAAACGGACGAGAAAGCCTTCACGCTTTTTCTGTAAAATAACCATGAGCCTGAGTCAGGCTCCACCTGCTCCTCAGGGCAGGTACATCGGGGAGGTCACGTCTCCTCCCCAGGGTTCCTCTCCAGAGTGGACACATCTAGCGTAGGGACTGAGCTGTGTCCTGAGTCTGCACTCGAGAAATGAGGAGCTGGCCGGCCCTGATCTCCTGGCAACAATCCACATTTCCACCAGATGCGTTTTAATTTTTCCACCTGGGAGGACCCTCTTACAGGACTTTCAAGGTCTTCCCACGTGGAGGAAACTTGGATGAGCACGATACGACTTGGTGTGACCTGGCAGACGTATGGACTCTTAAAACCCTGAGAGCCCAGGGTCTACAGCTCCCGAAAAGGAAACTGCTGAAGAGGACAGACCCGACAAGGCAAATAAGGGAAAAGCAATGCAGCCTGGGGGCTAAGCCTTTTCTCTTTCACTTTCTTGACATTTGTATTTACATTTCTTATAATACATTTTCAAAAACTTCCTTTTTTTATATAATTTTCACATTTTCAAAAGTCCCTTTTTATGTTTTCAAAAACTCCCATTTCTCTATTAACAGCAGCCCAGCTGTTACAAAAATAACCTGTCTGGAGTATTCACTCACCTATCTTGTAACAACACCACTGCCGCAAATGAAAAGCTGTCACGGCTTTGAATGCTAGAACTTTAAGCTGGGACAGTGGATGTCTGTATAGAGAACCCCGGAAGCGACACAACCCAGGGGCCAACTCTCCCTAGGGAAGGAGGGAGGCGTACCCTTCTGGACGGGGCGGAGCACCCTGTCAGGGACATGCTCTCCTGGATCCCCAGCCTCAGCTTCAGCTGGTGCAGTGGGTTGCTGATGCCAGTCTCACGCTGGATCTCCGTGTCCAACAGGGTGACAGGGTGGACATGATGGCGCTGCTCTTTACGTTGGCTCGGCAAGCAGCCACCTACCAGGCCGACATCCTGACCCAGAGCTGGGGACAGGAGACAGGAGGTCGGAGGTTATGTGTGGCTGTGGAGGGACTGACACACCCAGCCCAGGACTGGGGTGCCGGTGGGGGTGGGGGTGGGGGTGGGGCGCATACACACCTCCAGCCAGACCACAACAGTTGGCCCATCCCACTGTGCCAAGGCACGCCTTGGCTCCCGGCTTCCTCCAGCAACTCATGCCTACAAGTAATGAAACATTCAAAATTCAAGAATCACTACTACACACGGGTATAAAACAAGTTAACCTTAGTATTTATTCTCTTTATAAATTTGAAAAGTGAAATAGTGTGTATCTCACCATTTTCCTTAAATCTTCTAAACCATCTGCTTAATGAGAGTTCAGACATATTGCAAAGAATACCTGAGTTATGAAATGCTGAATGAGTCCCTGCAATTCCTTATAGAATCACTTCCTTCCCGATGAAAGAGTTATGCCCAACCTTAAAGGATTCAGAAGTCTGCACATCCAAGAGAGGAGTGTAGTCAAGGAAAACCATCCACTCTTCCCTTTCTAAACAGTGAGGACAGATACGTAGAAGAGGAAACCACACTGAGATCTGAGCAGAGGACTCTGTCCCTGAGAGAGCTTCAGGAATGCACACCATTTCACAGCAGACACACAAAGAGCAACACAGACTTTCAACACAGAACACTACAACACAGCAAGCAAGGAGAAGGCTGGATGGGGGCTGTTTCTATCCTACACTGCTGCTCAGCTAACTAGCTATGTGCTAAATTAAGGTACTGGTTATTCTTTTTTGACTAGGCTACTCTGTGGCTTGCAGGACCCTCATTCTCCAACCAGGAATCAAACCCTTGGCCTCCTGCAGTGGAAGTGCAGAGTTCTAGCTACTGGACTGCTAGGCAATTCCCTAAAGATACACAGTGGCTTTTCAATACACTCAAATAGCATCACACTTTACTTAAGACTGTGAAGTCTATGTATGGTTAAAGCTCGAAATGCTTCACATCAAATTTCAAGTAACTGTTCCTTTAAGTCAACCTTAGGTTTCCTACAATAGGAAATATTCTATTTTCTAGGAAGAATTATAGCAGAAAACACAACATGTATCTTAATAGCTCAAAAAGTGAAAGTGAAAGGGAAAGTGAATTTGCTCAGTCATGTCCAACTTTTTGCAACCCCATGGACTGTAGCCTAGCAGGCTCCTCTGTCCATGGAAGTTTCCAGGCAAGAGTACTAGAGCGGGTTACCATTTCTATCTCCAGGGGATCTTGGATCTTCCAGGGATCAAACCCAGATTTCCCACACTGCAGGCAGATGCTTTACCATCTGAGCTACCAGGGAAGCCCCTTAATAGATCAAGGAGAGTTTTTAAAAAGGCAAACTTTTAAAATTCCTGTATCCCAGGGGAACGAGGCATCTATCACGTGCCTGGAGTCTGCATCCTAACCACAGCCACCATCCAGAAGCAAATGGAAGACTCACCTGGCTTCTGCTGGGGTTTATTTCCTTCCTCGGCTATAAGACATCGCATCACTCTGCTGTCAATGGCTCACTCTCCGCTGAAACCTCTCTTTACAGAGACAGCTTCAGAGATGAGCCTGGGGGGCTGCCTGCTCTGCTGCGACGACCCTGCTGAGCCCCGCCCTGCAGGGCTACTTAGCTAGGAGCGTCTCTGCTCCCTCGAGGATCAAATTTGAGTCCCCAAGTGCAATTCGTTAAAACACTTGCTTAGCAGTAAACTGACGTGGCATGCTTCCTCGCCTTCAAATTAGAGTCACAGGAGAAAGACATTTGGAAATACAGTGAATTCTATGGGGAACAGACACGCCCAAGAGAAAGCCACACCATCTGTGGATGACCACGGGCACTTTGAAGCAGGACATGAGCACCACGGTCAAGCTGTCTTTCCTAACAAGATGGCTGTGTGAGCTTCTTCCCATCAAATGCTACACATGTGGCACCACCCAGACGACAGGTGTGGCCTTGTTTTCTGAGACTGACCGTCCGCACAGCCCACCACCTCCTACGAGGGTTCGCTGGGCTCCCCTTCACCAACACTGTGCCCTACTCCTGCAGCGCTGCTCAGCTCAGAGCCTGGAGCTGGGGACAAGCCCCACGGGGAGGCTTCAGGACACACACAGCTCAGCAAACCTGCTGACTCAGCTTCCCCTGCAAGCTGGCACATGACAGTGTCCACCAAGGGGAAGAGGAAAGACAGCATTTAGAGCAGGAGGCACATGATGCCCGAGGGGAGTCCCCGCACGCCCAGGACACTGCGATGACCAAAAGGGACGTGGATGGTCCCGGCGGCCTCGGCCTCCACTCCTCATGGAGCACGTCCAGCACCTGCGGGGTGAGCCCGCAGTGCTCTCCCTGGGAGTTTCCACAGAACGTGAAAATCTGAGATTCACCAACCCACAAAAATTCTCTGAAAGTTGGTGCATTGGCTGCGTAAATTTAGCAATTAAAAGAATACCTTTGAGACAAATTGGGGCTTAATAGAAAGAAAATAGTTTTGAGAAACAAGCTGATTCTCTCATCTATAATACCATAAATGTTAAACTATATTCAACTGAAATTTTTTCTGGAATGCTAAAATATTTTTTCACGTTTGATAGATAAGGCATTTTCCCTGTAGTCAATGTTGTTTCTGGTTGACTGACAGAACTGTGATTACCCACTGCAGTCAGAAAATCCTCGAACTTTGAATTGTTCTCTAGGAAGCCACCAGAACATCCTAGAATTTGCCACGCGTAGCAACAGAGCAAAGAAAAACCCACTTGTGCACGCGCGCACACGAACACACACACACAGAGTTAGATGTCCACCTTAACACCAGATCCAGAGAAACCTGCCTACCAGAAAACACACGCACACACACACACACAGACACACACACACACACACACACACACATCCGTAAACACAGGAACCAAATCCACTGGGATTCCTTTAAAATTATCCTCCCATCACTTTCAAGACCAGAGGCACAGGGCTCCTGAAACTGATGACGATGTGCGCAGGCTCCTTACTTGCGGGCGTCCCTCATGTCCTCGTGGCTGGCCATGCACAGCACCCCATCTGCAGCTGGTCCAGCTGAAGGGACCGCAGAGAGGTGGGGGTCGAGGTTTCACATTTGATGGTGGTCTTGTCATCTCGTACCTCTTCTCATAAAGCTGGCAGCTGAGGGAATGAGGTAAGTGTAAAACTGGGTAACAACAGACTGTGTCGAATATGTGAATCTGGAGCTCTGTGAAGAGCTGAGTAGCTGTGGAGTCGCTGTCCCCATGTTGGCGTTTCTGTCATCGAATGTGCCATTGATGCTCTAGTGTGACTGTCCTGCTCCCCTCCCAAACCCGGGTGGCAGGGACCCCCACGTGGCAGCCCCCAGGCTCACTCTCTCCAGCTCATCCACCCTCTGGAAGTTTCCCCAGACCCTCAGTAGGAGTGGGGGCTGCAGGTGTGTGTGTGTCCTCGTGCCCCGTGTGATGTTGCACGACTAACCTCAGTCTGTGTTTCCACACTTCCTCCCGCACTCGTGGGACCAGGCAGCAAGGTGGGAATGCAGAGGCTGGATTCTGCTACAGTCAGGACTTACTCCTGCTGAGCTTAGGGGTGAGTACAGGCCGGCCTGGTCCCGCGGGGGCACGGAGGCCACTCCCTAGGAGTGGAGGGTCAGCAGGTCTCCGAAGGTCGCGCCAGGGAGAGCCCTCAGCAGCAGAGAACGTGACCTTGGCGCCCGGCTGCCGCCTGAGTGGTCAGAGCACGGCCCGAGTCTCCCTCGCGTCCGTGCACACAGGTGTCCCTCCCACAGCAGCAGTGCTGCTGGCCATGCCCTGTGTGCACGTTCTCGGAGGGAACAGGGCCCAGATCATCAGGGTTCACAAGGCTGCCCTGCCCTGGCCTCTCCATCCGGAGGCCAGTGTTTAACACAGAAGTGCACCGGTATCTGGGGGTCGGCTGCCGCTGAGGGGCCACCCTCCCTTGCAGGTGCTGCTCTTGGGGGTCCTCTGATGGGTCCAAGCTGGGAGCCCAGCCCTGCTTGTGCCGCTCTGAGAGCAGGAGGCTGTCTGCTCTGTCCTGTTCACATCTCAGCTAGAAAGCTGGATTGGGTTTTAAGTCTTTTTACCAGCAGCTTTTAGCTATATGTCAGAATGAAGTCAGCCACAGAGTTCTCTCCTTGATCTACTTGGTCCTTCACGTTTCTCTGAATTCTCAAAGCAGCTGAAGCCCAGAACGGGGTGGGGGTAGGGTTTCTGGAGGGGAGGGGCTCGGGCACCAGCCACCGTCCCAGGACTGACTTGTCTGTGTGTTTGTTTCCAGTTTACCCACACTACTTCTGCAGGTGATTATACAGCATCCAGGATACGATAAAGACTACATTTTGAACTTAATGCAATCTTTAATCTGTTAATGCTTTTTATATGGACCTAAGATATTTTATTACAGAGTTTTTAATTAGTGAAAAATTCATGAATACCTAGAGAAAATATTTTAAAATTTAATGTTTCTTATATTTATGTAAACTTATGACTTCATTTTGGAGAAGGAAATGGCAACCCACTCCAGTGTTCTTGCCTGGAGAATCCCAGGGACGAGGGAGCCTGGTGGGCTGCCATCTATGGGGTCGCACAGGGTCGGACACGACTGAAGTGACTAGAAGTAGCAGCAGCATGACTTCATTTATACACTTACTTTTTCCTGTATATCCAGGCTATGAATATCCTTTCAGATCAGTTCATCTTCTGATACCTGATTTTAGTCTTCAAATGATTGTACTGTAATACTTGTCTGTATAAATCCTATGAACAAATATAGGGCTTTTGCAAATGATGCATTGATTGTAATTATTCTTGTGTAATTTTTAAATGTTAAACCATGAGAGAAGGGGTTTTACTGCGATTGTAAAATCATCATGACACGGTGTGCATTATCCTTCCAGAATGTAACCAAGCTCTCCAACAATCACTCTGAAATGAGCGAACTAATTTCAACCAGTTGTTGTAATTTAACGACTGACCTAAACTGTACTTTTTTTCTAGGAGGAAATGCTTTTTGTGTAAAGCATGAAGCGATTTAATAGTACTGGGTGTTAAGTGTGAGCTTCTGATGAAGTTTGGGCTGAAAGGAGGACTAGAAGACGACTATGAAAATCTCTCCTGTAATCTAGTCTCTGGACCCAGATCCCTCCTCTCTCGTGAGACTCTTCGAGGACCAATCGCGATGCCCTGTACCTGCTGCGGAGCCACTGAGTTGGACAGTGAGCGCGCCACATCCCCGACAGACAGACAGACTAGTGCAGCTCTGACAAAGGCCTTATTTTTCTGATGTAAATCATCCTTTTACATCTGTTTGTAAACATGTTTAAAGAATGGACCTAGGCATACATTTTTAGATTTTGATGACATAGCCATTTTGGATAGTATAAGTAGCAAATGTAACTTTTACTTTTTCAGTAGCACATTAAAAAAGCCAGCAAGAGATGCGTTCAAATCTGGTGCCTTATTGTGCAGCTGATATCTTGGTAGACAGAGAGGGCATGTCTCTTTACATGTGCGTTCTGCCTTTAATTTCCTTGTACAATTCATTGTTACCATTCTGTGTTTCTATTAATCTTTTGTGAACTTCCCGAATATGTGACAAAGTATGTACACTCTACTTTTGAACTATTTTTATCACAGTATTATTTACTGCTTTCTTTCAAAACAGTACTGAAGCCAAATTTCCACTGCCAATAAAGAGTGCCGAGGGTAAGCTGTATTCTCAATGAGAACAGACCAGAGCTGGTCATGGGAGCCCGTGTCATCACACGGACATTCTGTTAAGAGAAACGGATGGGTACAATGCAAAGGCTAGAAGGTGGAAGTACAGGCGTCCCCAAAGGACGACCGGCCTGGTATTCATGTCCTTGGCTCCGGAGAGGATAGGGCCCCTCTGCTGCTGAGGCGTGGGCAGCGGGCCGAGGGTGGGAACAAAGTGCAGGTGTCGAGGCTCAGCGTGGATCCCAGGGCGGGGTGGCCGAGGGCAACCCTGACGCGGACCCGAATGATGTACTACGGAGTGTGCGTGTGCACGCTTGTGTGTGGGAGCTTTTTATATTACTTTAGTCAACAGTCTTTATTATTCATACATCCATAGAAACAAGAATGTAGCAGGGGGAGGCGGGAGGGAGATTCAAGAGGGAGGGGACACGCGTACACCTATGGCTAATCCATGCTGATGTATGGCAGAAATCAAACCAATATTGCACAGCAATTATACTTCAGAAAAAGGAACACAGCAAGGTGGTCAGAAAAGTATGAAAAAAAGATTTCTCATATTTATAATCACAACTCTGTGTACATCTGGGAGCAGGCTGCCCACCATCATCAGACCTCCCCACCAGCATCAGACGTTTAACTCCCAGCATCAGGCCCTAGTTGAGCATCAGGACCTCCCCCAGCATCAGACCCTAGTCCAGCATCAGATGTTCCCGCCCCAGCATCAGGGCCCTCCTCCAGCATCAGACCCTCCCCTAGCATCAGGCCATCCTCCAGCATCAGACCTTCCCCCAGCATCAGGACCTCCTCCAGCATCACATCCTCCCCAGCATCAAGGCCCCAGTCCAGCATCAGGCCCTCCCCCAGCATCAAGGCCTCTCCCAGCATCAGGCCCCAGTCCAGCATCAGGCCCTCCTTCAGCATCAGGCCCTAGCCCAGCATCATACATTCCTGCCCCAGGATCAGGGCCCTCTTCCAGCATCAGGCTCTCCTCTAGCATCAGGCCCTCGTCCAGCATCAGACATTCCCACCCCAGCATCAGGGCCCTCCTGCAGCATCAGACCCTCCCCCAGCATCAGGCCTTCCCCCAGCATCAGGACCTCCTCCAGCAGTAGCCCCTCATCCAGCATCTGGCCCTCCCCCAGCATCACACCCTTCCCCAGCATCAGGCCCTAGACCAGCATCAGGCCCTCCCCCAGCATCAGGCCCTAGTCCAGCATCAGACCCTCCCACAGCAAAGGGCCTTAGTCCAGAACCAGACCTTCCCCAATCATCAGACCCTAGTTCGCCATCAGGCCCTCCCCCAGCATCAGGCCCTAGTCCAGCATCAGACATTCCCACCCTAGCATCAGGGCCCTCCTGCAGCATCAGGCCCTCCCCTAGCATCAGGCACTCCTCCAGCATTAGGCCCTCTTCCAGCATCACACCCTCCCCCAGCATCAGGCTCTACTACAGCATCAGGCCCTCCCCCAGCATTAGGCCCTAGTCCAGCATCAGGCCCACCTCCAGCATCAGACTCTCCCCCAGCAAAGGGCCTTAGTCCAGAACCAGACCTTCCCCAACCATCAGACCCTAGTTCGCCATCAGGCCCTCCCCCAACATCAGGCCCTAGTCCAGCATCAGACATTCCCCCATCATCAGACCCTAGTCCAGCATTAGGCCCTCCTCCAGCATCAGGCTCTCCCCCAGCATCAGGCCCTCGTTCAACATCAGGCCCTCCTCCAGCATCAGACCCTCCCCCAGCAAAGGGCCTTAGTCCAGAACCAGACCTTCCACCCCATCAGACCCTAGTTCACCATCAGGCCCTAGCCCAGCATCAGGCCCTACCCCAGCATCAGGCATGGCAGCCCCTCTTGTCGGAGGCTCCTGAGCACACTTAGGCAGCCTCAGAGCAGCAGGACAATAGCTCTTGCAGGATGTGCATCTTTAGCAATCACCTGCGGATCACCAGCAGCTGGAGTCTATTTCAGGCCAAGGAGAGGCAAAGAATAGGCTCTTGTGCCGGAGGCAGCGCTGGGTGTGGGCACGTTCCCCAGCTCTGCTTCCTCCCTGAGGGGGCTTTGCTCTCCTGCTCTTCTCACATGGTCAGTCGAGGACCCCAGGGCTGTGTCCTCCCAGATTCACGGTCTCCTTGATATCTCAAGCCCAAGTCCGGAGTTGCGTCCCAGTCTGGCGTGGCAGAGGGCTGGGAACACCCAAGCTCAAGGGCTGAAAGGATCCCAGGGGGACAGCTGGGCTCCAGCAGGTGGCAGAGCAGGGGATGAGGGTGGCCGCCCACAGAGGGTCCCGCAGCAGCACTGGAAGGACAGCAGGGATGCCTTAGCTCACTCGGGGACGTTGCCCGGCCTCAGCACTCAGATGTCACCCCCAGCAGCTCTGGGACGCAGGAAGCTGGTGAGTGACACCACGGCACTCGGGCCGTGTGGGTGGGCATTGCTGACCATGGCCTCGGTTTTCATTCCGGTTCCATCTGTCCCTCTGACGGCTGACGGGCTCCTCTTCCGAATGGCACAGATATTTTCTTTGTGGGGGAACACATCCCGGCTTGTTTCTGTCAGCACTGTTGTCGCTCATCGTGTGTTTTCCTCTTTTCAACCTGTGCTTGCTGCTCTTCCAGTTTAACTTAGGAGCAGCCCTTATTTTCTGCATTTCCTAGTTGTCAGCGTTCCCTGGGGCTCTCCAGGTGGCGCTAGTGGTGAAGATCCTGCCTGCCACTGCAAGAGATAACAAGAGATGTGGCTTCAATCCCTGGTTTGAGAAGATGCCCTGGAGAAGGGCATGGCAACCCACTCCAGTATTCTTGCCTGGAGAATCCCATGGACAGAGGAGCTAGTGGCCTGCAGTCCCTCGGGTCACAACGACTCAGACACGACTGAAGCAGTTTAGCACACACTCAGGTTTTAGTTCAGTCACTCAGTTGTGTCTGACTCTTTGCCACTCCGTGGACTGCAGCACTCCAGGCTTTCCTGTAATTCACCATCTCCTGGAGTTTGCTCAAACTCACGTCCATCGAATCAGTGATGCCATAGAACCATCTCATTCCTGTTGCATCCACCAGAGAGGTGGCTGGGGCTCGGCAAAGTGCATGGTCCCACTACGTGGGTGTCAACCTGCCCTCACACCTCCCTAACTGCGTGACCATCACTGTCTCCTCCTCTGTAAATCTGGAGGCGGCAGCACCTGCTTGGTAAGGGGCACACACAGCATCTGGTATATAATCAATGCACCATCCATCGCAGTGTTGTATTTATTACTAATAGGAATAGCATGTAATAATCTGCTCCTTTTTCTCTCTTCTCACTTCACTGTGCTCCAGACCACATCTGTTTTACTTACCCTGTAAATCCCACACCCAGCAAAAAGAAGACATTCAACAAATATCTGGCTGAAGAGACAGGAACATACCATGTCCTTAACGAGATGAAGCCGAGCGAGATGGGGGCCTGATGATAACACTGTGTGATGAGGAGACCCCAGGAGGACCTGCGTGGCTATGGGCTGGGGTGGGGGGCATGGGCAGAACCCTTGATGAGCTCCTGGGGATGGGGAAAGTGGCAGGAAGGAGGGGGTGCTGTTCCTTGTGGGGTGTCCACAGATTGTACTTCACTCCTCACTGATGAGCACTTAGACCATTTCCAAATGCCTGTCGCTGTTATAGAGGAAACAATCATTGCCCAGCTCCTACTCAGTCAATTTCGTAGAGTATGTTTCTAGCAGTGGAGTACAAACATATGCTTTATTCATTCCACGCTCAGTTTATCCACCCATCCAGCCAGCCATCTGTTCATGCATCCATCCACTCACCAGTCCATCCATCCATCACTCTTAATTCACCCATCCAGCCACCCAGCCACTCATCAACTGATCTGATCATCTCAGACCCTAAAGAAGACAGACGCTTCCTCCGCTCCTTCCAGGAGGACACCCAGCCTGAGTGACAGGAGCCTCGTGGGGACAGCGGGGCACACAGAAGGGACATGCATGCAGACCCTCCTCGCTCTGAACGGTGAAGCACCCACCTGGTCCTAAGGCCTCCTTGCTGCTGTGTCCAGGCCGGCCCTTTTCCTTTTTGCCAAGCAAACGACCGATGGAGGACTTGATGCCCTTCTTCTTCGGGGCTTTCTGCAGCGAGTCCTGGCTGCTGTTGCTGTTGCTGGGCTTGCCCCCGGGGCCGTCCTGAGAGCCTGTCGGGCTTCGGGGAGAGAAAAAGACCTTTAACCGGCACCCTCGTGCAAACACACACCCCTCCATAAGACCTACTGATAGAACTGGCCACCCAGCAGCACCCACGCCTCAACCTCGCAGCAGACAGTGGAGTCTCCTTCACCAACCACGCTCCACACGAGCAATGCAGACTTCCAGCCATAAACCTTGGCCCCGGGAAGCTGAGATTCTCTGACTGGAGCTCTTCCCCAAGGAGGGCTTCACCCCAGACGATCTGGTGCAGAGGGCGCTCCGACTCTCCCTAGGGTTGCTGCTCGGCAGGTGACGATGCTCCCAGTGAAGGGGAGCTCCTCAGTTCTGGGCAGTTCCCCCCGCCTCCTGCAGGATGACCGTCCTTGGACATTGCAGGAAAGCGAAGGTCACTGTGCAGGGCTACTAGTCAGGTGACCACATGTGCCCTCCATCGAGTGCTGCCTGGCTCACGTCGGGAGTTCAGCAGGTGGGGGTTTGAATGAGGACAGAGTCAGTCACAGGAGGGGACAGACAGTCTCCTGAGAGGAGACCCCTGAGGAAAAGGGAGGGACCATAAGAACAAATCCGAGAGGCACAGAGCCGTAACCCTCAGGAACGCGCCCCAGGCCGGGCAGACCTCTAGCAAGAGCAGGAAGAAATCTCCCACAGGAGTCAATACGTAGAGACAGATGCTTTCTAAAATCACTGAGGTCACTGAGCTCTTCTACCCCAGCACCTGAAGTTCACCACTAAACACAGGCACCGAATCCAGTGGGATTCCTTTACAATCATCCTTGCAACTCTTTCAAGACAAGAGGCGCAGGACTCCTGAAACTGACAACGAGGAGAGCAGGCCCCTTACTTGCGGGCGTCTCCGATGTCCTCGTCGCTGGCTGTGCGCAGTGACCCCATGAGCCGGTCCAGCCGAAGAGACCGCAGCAAGGTGGAGGTCGAGGTTTCACCTTTGATGGTGGTCTTCTCATCTTCTACCTCTTCCTGTACCGCTGGCAGCTGAAGGAGTGAGGTAAGTGTAAAATTGGCTAACAATAGACTGTGTCGAAAAAGGCAATCACACGGGCTTTACATTATAACCAGAAACTTATATGAAAATATATTAGCTATGCTATCCGCCAAGTACCAAAAAAAATGCCTTGTTCTAGCTTAATGCCATCTTAAAGGACTGTTTGTTCAAGAGAAGCGGGGCCGTGGAGCAGTGAGAGCACCCCACTGAGTGCAGAGACCCCAGCCGGGAGCCTCCCTGCAGCCAGGCTCCGCACTCCCTGGAATCCAGCGACCAGATGGCCCTGCCAGGCAGGACAGCAGAGCCACGCCAGCACCGTGAACCCTGCATGGCATGAACTGCCCTGATGAAAGGACTGTGTTCATCACCAGATGCTGCTCAGAAGCACCACCAGCAAGAGTAAGAAACCTCTCAGCAAAGCTGTCCAGACCTTTCTATTTGAAGGAGAAAAGGAAACAGCTTGTACCACCACCCAAGATCATTTGTAGTGATGATGCAGGTTACTGACCCCATGACAACAAGTGAAACACACAAAAGGTACCTAAGCCCTCCGTACGAACACCATGTGTCTGGCTTGTATTTCTCAGTAACATACAGACTGGGGGCTACACACTGAAGTGCTTACACCCAGTTTGAGTGTCATTTGCTCACTGGGGTTTATATAAAGCTCTCCTAGGTCTTCACTAAGAAATAATCTTGTATCAACCTAGAGGGGTGGGATGGGGAGGGAGATGGGAGGGAGGTTCGAAAGGGAAGGGATGTATATGTACCTATGGATGGTTCATGTTGAGGTTTGACAGAAAAGAAGAAAATTCTGTAAAGCAATTATCCTTCCATTAAAAAATAAACTAATTAAAAAAAAAAAAAAGATCTCGCCTGGACCCCCAGCTTTTCTGCTAGTCCCGGGTCTGAAGATAGGAAAGACACCGGTGGCAACAGTGTGGGGAACAGATGAACCCCTTCGGGGTCCAGACAGGTCTCACTTATACATTTGGGTGTGTGGTTAAGCAGGGGAGGTTTGAGGAAACACGCATGGCAAGTATTTTTATAAACAATGAGTGTGTTGTTTTAACCTACTAACCAGTCTTTTTTTAATGGGATTCTGTAAAGAATACTGATCCAGTGCAGCCCCACAGGAGCTTGGTGACAACAAAGTAATTTAGTGCAAAATACAGCTGAACTCGCTTAACAGCAGCTGGATAAACTGGGCACCCTCCCCTTATCTCTACCAAGAAACCTCAGACAACAGAAGGCTACAAAGGCTAGAAATTACCACCATGGAACTGAACAGGGATCAATCTCAAACTTAAGTTAAAATAAGCATTTATAAAAATCAGAAAACAACAAAGAACAGAGCAGGGAAGTGACACACCTGGGGTGACTATGGACGCAATGGAGACAAACACCTGCCTCAGAGTCAGGGACCACGGCCAGCTCCTTCCCCCAGGCCTCCTCCAAAGAAAGGCCTCTGGGTCCCCAGCCTGTCTGCCCTCCCCCAGGATGGGAGCCGCCCCACTGGTGCCCACGTGCCTAGGATGGGCAGTGCCGTGTCCTCACTTAACAGGAGGGCAAAGCGGGCCACAGAGCGGGCGAGCAGCACAGCCAGGTCACCAACCCCAGGGTGATGGCGCTGCTCTGCTCTGCCCAGCAGAAGGGCTCCCGGGCAGAGCTGCCTGAACTGGAGCACAGCTGCCCGAGTCCTGGAGGAAGGCCCCAGGAGTGCTCGATCAGCAGGCTGGGAGTGGGAGAGGGACAAGGAAGGCCAGCCCTCGGGGAACTGGACTCCAACAACAGGGGCTCAACCAAGTGACCAAAGGGGAGAGGCAGCGAGCTCCCTCTTGATGCTCCCTCCATCAGGGATGCCGTGATGGATACGAGAGCCTCTGGAGCAAAGCGGGCTGGACGGCACCACAGTAAGTGTCCAGGCTCTGATCAGACCAGTCTGAACCACACTGCTGGGTGTGGGAGCCTGGGCATGGTGCTCGGCCTCTCTAAGCCTCAGTGTTCCTGTCTGCTGAATGGGGTTAACAGCAGCCTGGACCTCACCTGGGCATCTGCGGGATTAGATGACAGACTCGGGAAGCACTCGACACGGTGTCTGGCACACAGAGTCTCCTGCACACTGCTACCCACCGTCATTAAATTGGCTTCCCCCAAATCTAACTTCTCTGGCTCTGATTCAGTCATTTGTTTCAAAAAAAAAAAACACTAAGCAGAAACTCCATGGTGGTCCAGACGTTAGGACTTGGCACGTTCACTGCCAGGACACCGGTCTGATCCTTGGTTGGGGAACTAAGATCCCATAAGCTGTGCAGCACAGCCAAAAAAAATAAGTAAAGAAAAATTTTAAAATAATAAATACTATTTCTATTATAAATAAGCCTGGGATGATTAGAAGGCAAACAAGTGGGAGACAGGCAAACTGTTACAATTGTCCCAACAAATGACCTATTTCCAACAGAACCATCAGCATAGTTTCAGTGGTGGGTGAGTTTCATTACTTCCACTAAAATGTCAATTATTCACCAGTACATAACCACACAGTGTTCATTCATGTAAAATGATAAGGACTCTCAAATACTTCACAGAGAAACAAAGGCATGCTAAATTACTAAATAGTTTACCTTTCGACAATGCTTCCTTAAATCACTAGGCTGATAGATGCATGCAAAGAAATGAAGAGAAACCAGATTTATTGAGATTTTGAAGCTAAATATTCAAGAATCAGTACAGACAAACACAGTATAGCAAAAATGATGGCAAACATATAAGTGAGATGAAGATTTAGAGAACATGTAACTGGAAACAGAACATTTTTTTTGACCACAGAAATTAAATAAGCTATTCAAGATGTACTAGAGAAACACTATAAATTATTACTCAGGAAGATACAGTTCTATTACAACATCATGATTTATTAAAGCACAGCATTCTGTACAAAAAAGGCCCTTAACAGTTGTCTAGTCTCAGCCAAACTTATCTGTAAGTTAGTTTCTCTTCATAAAACACATGTTATACTTTAAAATAGTAACTTAACTGATGAGGAAGTTACCATAATACCTATTTGAACACTGAACAAATCGAACCACCTATTGGACATTAACATAAAATGCTTACTTAGAATTTGATTTAAAATTTCTCAAAATAAATTGATGAAAGCAGGTTCCCTGTGAAAACATGTAAGAATGAAAGCTAGCATAATAGCAGGGGCAGTCTTTACATTTTATTAACCATAGAAGATGCTTTTTTAAAGAGTCTAGTAGAGACATTAACTGTGCAAAAGCTGATGAGATTTATAGTCTTCAATACAAGCACCAACACAGAAAGGATATTGTGTCAAAAGTCCATTCATTCTACACTTAAGATCATTTCTCTATGTAAGGATAATCTCATTGATGAATTACACACGATATGTGGTTTAGGATCCATCTACATTATGCTTGTATCTGCATAGTGATATGCTAATTCAAAGTTACTGCTGTGGGGGAAAAACACCATGTGATGAGACATGAAGACAAAGCACAAACCCGACTAAGGGCACACCTGCTGTGGACCACAGCACTGCTATGACCAGAGCAGGTGGGAGGACGGGGAAGTGGAGATGGATGGGTCAACTGCAGCCTTGGGGCGAAGCGGGGCAGTGGTGGGAAGCTGGGGTCTGGACTGACAACCACTAAGCAGACAACAGGATGAGCCAGGAAATCAAAACCAATGATGAGAGCAGACACACCGTCAGAGAACTCCAACAGCAGGACAGAGTATACAGAACTGCTCTTTCCCAAACACGCAGAAAAGCAGTCGTGAAACCACAGAGAAATCGTCAAGATTTTTAAGTATCAACTAATTAGCCAATGATGCAAATTATAAAAACAGTGTCTCAAAAGACCACAAAATGGACTAGTTACCACTTCACATGCCGCTAAATGGTTCACAGTTAATTTAATTCTATGCCGACTAACAATGCAGCTAACATGAAACGGTCGTAACCGAAAGAAAGTGATAATACAAGTGCAGTTACAAAGCAGAGTGTTGTAAACATGATTTCATGGGGTAAACGGCGATGCACTCACAAAACCTAAGCTAAACATGGAAGAAAGCTGGAACATGTGCTTTAGAGCCGCACACTCTGTCACCAATAGCCCTAGGTCGTCATATCATTTTCAGACTCGGAAGACTGAGGAAGCCCGACTTCTTCACTGGGGCCCTGGGGCACCGGGCTTTTAACCTGGTTTCACATGCAGAGCTGGCCTGAGCACGCGGCCAGGCCCATCAGCGAGCAGACCAGTTGAGATTCCTAAGCCAGGGGTCCAGATATCAAGACTAATTTGTCGCTGTGCGATTATGGAATGATTTCGCTCAGTCGTGTCTGACTCTTTGCGACCCCATGGACAGTGGCCTTCCAGGCTCCGAGGTCCATGGGATTTTCCAGGCAAGAATACCGGAGTGGGCTGCCATTTCCTTCTCCAGGGGATCTTCCCAACCCAGGGATCGAACCCGGGTCTCCTGCATTGCAGACAGACGCTTTACCGTCTGAGGCACTAGGGAAGCCCGATTCAAGACTAGGCAGTTTTAAAAATCTTAGACCTCTGAGCGTAGCAAATGTACCTGATTTTCTTCTGGGTTAAAAGAGAAAAAACAAACAAAAGAAAACCTATGTGCTCGGGAGGGACGCGGCAGGAATGAGGCAGACACATACCACAGTCATGAAGCCCAGCTTGCTTACGTCCCGCGCAGGGCTGTGACGCCTCCTTCGGGGCTTGGAGCGCCCTCTGCTGGGCGGGCAGGAGCCGGCATGCGAGGAGGCGGGATTCAGCTTGAGGGAGTTCGAGGACTGAGAACGACGAAGGTTGCTGAAGCTCCCCCTGCCCACCCTGCTCTCAATCCCCTCAGCCCGCTGATCCGTGTTCTCCTTTTCTTGGATAAACCTAAAATAGAATAAACTCATCACCTGCCTTTGTCAGCAGAGGAACGTGTCTGGACAATAAATTTGGGCTTGCATTCTGTGTCACAAGTAGCAAATTCCAGGAACAGTTGCTCAATTAACATCTCAGCAAAAAGGTTCAGCTTTCCCTCTTTTGAATAGTCTCAAACTCAGAATAACTTATCATGGAGTCTTACAAAGTGGCCCCTGATCCTTCACGTTTGATTTGACTTATTTACTCTAACATTCTGATGGGGCCTGGGGGGTGACTCTCCCTGTGAGGAGATGCCTGAAGTTGACAAGCTTTACCTCCCCTGCTCTCAGGGCAGAGATGCACGTCAGTGCCTCAAATCTTTTCCACTGGGAATCGGGAACTCCGTATAACCAAAACAGCCATTCACGAGCAAGCTGGGGTTTCCAAACACAAGTCTCCAGACCAGATGAGTGCTGAGTTGAACTTTTCATTTCTTTTTAAGCTTGTATATGTACAAACGCATCACTTGATGAAGTTCTCCACCAGCTCTGTGTGAGTTTCTGGATTAATGAGCTGTATTAACCTAGAATTCACAGTTGCTGCTCTTCTCCCCTACTGTGTCATGGATGATTCCATATACAGATTACATACATGATTATGCAAATAAAATGATTTTCAAATTAAAAGACAAGATCCTTAGAGGTAGTAAACTCTCCAGTTTCACTTCTACTTATACATCTTGAAAGTTTTTCACTGTTGACAAGTTGATGGACAGAATTTACCATTTACATCAAGTCAACTTGTTGCATAAGGAAAATCACTTTTACCTGACAACGTGCTGTAAAAATAAAAATATTAATATATAACTGTCCTAAATTTCCTACGGGAATGAGAAAAGACAATATTTCTGAGCTTGTTTGTGCTCAAACACGGCCCACAAAGCAGTCTGTCTCAGCATCAAAAGTGCAGGCGGCATCATCGGTGTTTGCTGGTTGTGCCATTCACCCCTGCCTTTTCCCGAGCCCCGCACTCGACCAGCAGGAACGGGCACCTCGGCCAGGGGTGAAGAGGATGAGAACAAGTGAGCGGCAGCTCTGCCAGGTCCTGTGCAGGGTCACCGGCCTGCGGCCACTCTGAACGTGGACTCGGGACAGGAGGCACAGCTGTGCGGGTATGGCACCAGGCAGGCCTCAGGGCCCCTAGCACCCGGCCGCATCCAGACACAGGGCCCCCTGCTCACCAAGAGGTGGGCCTTTGGGTTCTATCCTGTTTTGTAAACTGTTATAACTGCCAAGACTGGGTCTAAAGAAAACATTTTAAATATACTGATGAGATGAGAAAAACTCAAACACATTTCCTTGGATCACTGTCTTACAACAAGCCAATCTTCACAATGTATTAAGTTAAAAGGAAAATGCAGATCTGAGTGGGAATTTGCCAACCCCAGAACCCTAGCTTTTCTGTTCCAGGAAGCTTTTCACCAGGACCTGGAAGGCTCCGAGGGACACACGAAGGCGAACCCTCAGTGCTGGAGGGTGCACGGGCCACAGGGGACACTGCCTCGGCACCTCACCCACCTTGGGGCCCAGAGCTGAGGGGAACACCCCACAACGGCCCCCCACAGAGTGCTGACACCACACTGTGGACAGAATGTCCTGGCTGACTGAGCTCTATAATCAAGGGCAATCTCAGAACTGAAAATTCTCGAAGCAGACCTGAAGTCAGTGTTCTCACTATGGAACACTCAGACATCTCTAAGCAGAAGACAGCTCCTCAGAGAAACCGAGTTTCCGGGGAGCTGGGCTCTAAGCACACCCACCGTATCTGTTCGTTGATTTTGTCCAGCTGCTCCTGAATCCTCACCGCCAGACTCTTGGCATCGGCCTGCCCGCTGGGCGACAGCAGAGCGGGGCGCACTGAAGAGGTGACCCGTCGCCCTCGCCGTCAGACACGCCCTCGTCCCTCTCCAACACCTGGGCCACGTTGGCCAGCACGCTGGCTTGCTGCCTGCGCTCCTGGTCCAGATCTTTCAGGGGCTGCACCTGGGCACGAGAGGACCATGTCTCGTCAGCAACATTCCGGACAGCTCAAGTCTGTCAGGAACTGAACACAGTTTTACATGGAAGCCCTGACTTTGGACAAGTGGGCCCTGCTTATGAGACACTACCATCTCTTAAGCGAGCAGTACTGAAGAAACGGGCAGGAGGAGAATCCAGTTCCTAGATGGCCTGGTGACATTCAGGTCTCAGCGTGGATGGAAGGCAATCCTAGGAGGTTATTCACAAGGGTGGGCTGATGGAGTCAGACACAAAAACCGAAAATTACAAAAATACATCCTTGCTTCCATTAGCGTGGCTGAAGGAAAATTTGAAAAAAAAAAAAATCCTTCAGGTCCACAGCCGCTGGGTCCACCCCACCGGTCATCACTGGTACTAGTTTGCTGAGGAGTGCCGTCCTCGCGGGTTCCCAGCCCTCCGTTTCCCAGGCTGGTCTGAAGACGCACAGACAGGAGTGAGCAGGGGCAGCCAGGGGACGGGAGGGCCAGCCTCCCGTGGCTCTCCTCTCAGGGCACAGGCCCTCAGGCTGTTCTGGGGATGGCCCCTCACACCGCAAGGGCGACTCTGTCATCTGAGATGCACGGGAGAGTGCCTGCTGGGCCCCGTGCTGCCCTCCCGCTCTTACACCTCACACCCTTCTCTCCATAAATCTCCCCCCTGCCCTACTCTCACCCAGGTCCTGCCTTGTTTGCCCAGACATGACCTCAAAGCAATGGCGGGGCAGCCTCGAGGTGCTGGCTTGCCGGCTCCCTGTCCCCCGTGGCCAGTACCCTCACTGTCTGTCTTCATCACGACCCCACCCCAGGGCTGGGCCACCCCTTTTCCTGGCTCCAGGACCACCTGCCATCATGCCTGCTCCACTCCAGTGAACTAGCTGCCTATGGGTTCACCCCCATCAGCCCAATCAGCACATCCTCTCCATTCTCTCGCCTTAAAATCACACATTTTTGAACAGTTTAATTCTGAGAAACTGTACTCTAAGTGTTCCATAGCAAAGATAAACACTCAGAACAATACTAACCCTTATAAACCATAATGAAGAAGTTACATCTCAGGTGTAGAAAAGCTTCTGGAGGAAACATGGCAAGCCATCGACAACAATGAAGTCTGTAGAGAGAAGCTGGACTTGGGGTCGGGGTTCGGGTGGTGGGGGACAGGACTCACTCTATCGCCCTTGCTCCTCTCATGGCTTTAAACTGTCTCCCCCTCACATTCATTCCTGGGCATTCCTCACATTCATTCCTCTACACCCCACTTCACTTCCTCACGGGCTTAAACAAGTCAAACGGGCCGAGTTTCCGAGTCACTCGACTCAACCTGGCAGCTCTGTGCTGTTGGCCACGGCAGTCACTCGCCTTGTGCAGCCACTGACGATGTGACGCAGGCCGGTGCAGAGCTCGATGTGGAATCACACAGATTCAAGACTCGCAGTGAAAAAAGCATGTAAAGCTGCCCGTTCATTTTTAGGAAATTTTAGATTGTGTATGTGGCTCGTATTATCTTTCTGACGGAGAGCACTGCCCACATGAAAGGCTCATGCTTTGTCTCAGCTTTCGGGTGAACCCAGAAAGGACTACTCAGAATTCTGAACCACACACAACAGCCACACACTCTAAATCCACCTACAACAAATCACACTCAATGTTCAAAACCAGAAATGCTATACACGTTACAGCAGCGGACTAGCCATAAGGAAAATGTAACTCCACTTCCGCTAAGCATCTGCAGTAACTGTAACAATGAACCCAGGTCAGTTCAGCTCTTAACGCATTTCTAAAGGATTTAGAGATTTAAGGACCTTGTCGTTTTGCATTTGTTCTAAATGCTTTTTTGCATTGTCAACTTCCCATAGGAGAGAATTCTGAAGAAGAGACACACAGTGCTTTAGAGTCAATTCTTAACAGACGTTGTGTGGACTGCGGGATGGCTACTCTCCTGAGTGAAAGCATAAAGCACCTCGGGATGAGGGGCAGACCTCGCGCCCAGAGTGAAGTGTCGGCACGAAGCGGGATGACAACTGTTAACACTAACTTGTACACAGAAAAACTCCTCCTTTCCCAACTGATCTTCTAGATCCAAGGAGGCCAGGTCCCTGGGGTAAGTGAAACTGCTTTATACTTGCTTTTAGCTTTTGCAGTTCAGTGCTCACTCAAGAAACTGGCTCAGGTTTCACATGCAAAATTCAACCCTGAGACAAAACTATCCCCACCTCAGGGCCAGCCCACAGGTCAGGGTGAAGTGAGGTCTCTAGTGAGGTGTGGGTGTCATCTTGGGTTTTGTGGGGAAAAATGTGCACAGAACTTGTAGTGACCATGGGTCTCTCTCGGACAAGCGTCAGCGCTGACCTCGGCGAAGGCTCTGGGCCTCATCTTTAGGGCACTGGTGCAGCTGGGACAGCTTTTCACGGAACCTGAACAAGACTGTTGCCCACTGAGCTGCTCTGATAGAGGTTCTCAGACAGTTTCCAAAGCAAATCAAATGAGAGATGGCTGGAGTTGGAATATGAGAACGCTTGCTTTTACTTGCTTCAATCTTTACTATCACGTTATATAAAAGATCCTGAACTAAACTTACTGATTTGGCTGCATCGGGCCTTAGCTCCATCATGCGAGATTCCTTTGATGTGATTGCCGCGTGGCAGGTGGGATCTTAGCTCACCAACCAGGGATCGAACCTGCGTCCCTGACCTTGCAAGGCAGGCTCCCAGCCACTGGACTGCCAGCAAAGCCCCAGAAATAAACTTCTAAGGAAGAAACGAAGGGGTGAAGGTGGACCTAGAAGAATGTTCTAGCACAGCGGCTGGTGCCATCGGGGCCACTGGTGGATCCGCCTCACTGATGCTTTCTGTAAGGGTTTCGGGCACTCATCCATGTCTGTTCCTTTACACACTGCCTGTGGAGGCTGTCACGCTTAGTGACTAGCATGAAATGCTGCTACTCTAACCAGTAAAGACACTCTGTCTGGCGCCCTCTCTGGGAGTTTTCCAACTCCTGTCCTGGAGGTTTCCCCCACACACAGACCGGGCCGAGCCAGGCCAGGCCACATGCGCCTCTTGTAAAGGGGCCGTGAAGCTGGCTCACCTTATCCTCCAGAGCAGCCGTTCTCTCCTGCAGGTGAAGCTGAAGCCTCTCATCTGAAACAGACAGACGCTTGTCCACGGTGTCTGATGAGTGTTCATGGTGTTCTCCATTCATTTCCTCTCCTTGCCTCGCCTAAAACAGGAAAAACGAAAACCCGTAAACTTCAACAGCAAGTATAGTCGTTCTTTTAAAAGCACCGGGGAGCCGCGACGTGAGCGGACTGTGCCCTGGTTCCCGAGGCGGTCCCCTCCCACGGCCAGCTCTGGTGGGCTCTTGAGCATCCCCAGAGCAGACGGGCAGGTGCAGAGGGAGGCAGGGACTTCACTGGTCAAAGGTCACTTCCAACACTTCTCTTTGGCAGAGCACCTGGGGGACCTTAGTGTCACCAGCCATTTCCTGTCGAAGGCGCTCGAGGAGCAAGCAGATTTACACTCAGAAACAAGTACACTTGAAAGGGGATCGGCTTACACACACGGCAGTGGAGGAATTTCCCAGTATGTAAACAGAAGCTTGATTCTGGATTAAGGGTGTAACATGAATTCAATTTATAAAGCAAAAAGTGAGAAAATTCATTTTGGAAGAAAAGCCAGTGGAGACAGACTTTCCCATATTTTTCTTTACATGAAACATCACTTGAATTCTTTGTAACGATTGCTCTTGTTCAGTCACTCAGTCGTGTCTGACTCTTTGTGACCCCATGGCCTGCAGCATACCAGGCTTCCCTGTCCTTCACTGTCTCCCAGAAGTTGCTCAAACTCACGTCCATCGAGTCAGTGATGACATCCAACCATCTCGTCCTCGGTTGCACCTTCTTCCCCTGTCTTCAATCTTTCCCAGCATCAGGGTGTTTTCCAATGAGTCAGTTCTTCGCATCAGGTGGCCAAAGTATTGAAGCTTCAGCCTCAGTATCAGTCCCTCCAATGAATAGTCAGGACTGATTTCCTTTAGGATTGATTGGTTTGATCTCCTTGCAGTCCAGTGGACTCTCAAGAGTCTTCTCCAACACCTCAGTTCAAAAGCATCGATTCTTTGGTGCTCAGCCTTCTTTACGGTCCAACTCTCACATCCATACATGACTACTGGGAAAACCATAGCTTTAACTAAGTGTTCCTTTGATGGCAAAGTAATGTCTCTGCTTTTTAATATGCTTTCTAGGTTGGTCATAGCTTTTCTTCCAATGATAATTCATATTCAGTTCAGTTCAGTTGCTCAGTCGTGTTTGACTGTACGACCCCATGGACTGCAGCATGCCAGGCTTCCCTGCCCATCACCAACTCCCAGAACTGCCATCCAACTGTCTTATCCTCTGTCATCCATTCTCTTCCTGCCTTCAATCTTTCCCAGCATCAGGGTCTTTTCCAATATGAAAGTTCATATGAAAACACTGGAAATCACTACCTCAAGGAATTTTAAAATGTAATAACAAAGTTGGAAAGTCTGTGTTTTATAAAACGAGCATCAATTTCATGGTTGAAAAAGATGTTTTAGGACCTATTGTATAAAAAATAAATGGAAAGAAGACAAAAGAATGATATATTTGAGATTGGCCCTGTGTGAGAAATTGCTTAGGCTAATTGATTGGTCATGGGTATTTATTATACTACTCCGTCCACTTTGTGCATGTTTGAAATATTCCATCATAAAAAATTAAAAAACAGGTTGCTGCTGCTGCTGCTGCTAAGTTGCTTCAGTCGTGTCTGACTCTGTGCGACCCCACAGATGGCAGCCCACCAGGCTCCGCAGTCCGTGGGATTCTCCAGGCAAGAACACTGGAGTGGGTTGCCATTTTCTTCTCCAGTGCATGAAAGTGAAAAGGAAAGTGAAGTTGCTCAGTCGTGTCCGACTCTTAGCGGCCCCATGGACTGCAGCCCACCAGGCTCCTCCGTCCATGGAATTTTCCAGGCAAGAGTACTGGAGTGGGTTGAGAGGTTACTTTCTGTTAAATATTTTCTGTTAAAACAGAGTCTTCTCCAGCAACACAATGCAAAAGCATCAGTTCTTCAGTGTTCAGCCTTCTTTATGGTCCAACTCTCACATCCATACGTGACTATTGGAAAAACAATAGCTTCGACTATATGGACCTTTGTCGGCAAAGCGATGTCTCTACTTTGCAATATGCTGTCTAGGTTTGTCGTGGCTTTCCAAGGAGCAAGCATTTTTTAATCTCATGGCTGCAGTCACCATCTGCAGTGATTTTTGAGCCCAAGGAAATAAAACCTGTCACAGCTTCCCCAATAAGGCATCGGCATTCAAATATTTTTAAAGCAAAACAAAAGTTTACTTTGAATTGGCTTAGTCATAAACAGCATCCCAATCTCAAGAGCCTCTGAGTAGCAGTTCTGAAAGTAAGGCAGTGCACCCCGATCGGGAGACACTGAGCTCTCTGCCTAAGCAGGGAGGAGCCTCACCGAGGCCTCATGATGGGAGTCAGAACCACAGCCCCCGGGAGCCGGCATGTGAGGCTCCGCAGTCCAGGCCCAAGAACACAGCTATGGTGGGGACAGTACTGACCCTGAGGCTGGACCTGGGATCCCCACTCCATTTCCTGGATGGTCTGTAGCACTGTGTGGCCAGTCCTTCCGGGAAACCTCTCTCAGGGCTCTCTGAGGCGAGCCTCCACCATCGCCCTTTTCTAGCGGGCCTTCTGTCGCAGCCCACCGACGGTTCTCCTCCTGCCTAGGAGCAGCCATCCTACACACACACACCACGTCTGGACCAGCAGTTTGGCATGTGGGACCTCAGCGCCACGTCCGAGGCAAGCACCTCCACACCTGGGCACCATGCCTTCCGTTTCACGGGCCTCAGGCTGGCACCTCAGGTTTGTTTGAGGGGCACTCGTAAGGTCCAACTGTATCCTGAGCAGCTCCCCGGCCTGGCTGGTCAGAGCAACAAATGTCCTCCTTGAACGTGGGGACCCACTGGCCCCTGCCCACCACCCACGGGCGACCACATCTGGCCCTGCTCCCGAGGTTGGGTGCCTGGATCAGCAGACAGGGCCACACACGCACACTCCACGGCAGAGACTGGAGCGGCAGAGAAAGGCAGCGGCCCCGCCCAGCCGCGTCTCCGGCCCACAGGCACCCAAGGCAGCTCCTTGCTCTTCTCCTCCAGTGGGGCCTCTATCTGGCGCTCCCTCTCCTCGATGCTGCTGTGTCTCTCTCCCGCCTGTCGGCCAAGAACAGCCTCAGCTCCGCTCACAACGACCCTGTCCTGACGGCACGCGGGCTGTGACCGCAGGGTCGGCAAGCGGGCCGCGCTCTGTGCGGACCACTGGCCCCGGGTTCGCGGGGGCCACACCCGAGCGCCTGCGCAAGCAGCCAGCGCGGCTTCGTGTGTGACACGTGGGTGACGGAGAGTGCTGGTGACCGGCTCCTGAGAGGAGAGGTGCCCCCCACCGCCCCAGGCCTCACAGCTGCAGCCGATGCACCCCCTCCTCAGACTGCCTGTGGCGAGCCAGCACGGGCAGCAGGCAGTGGCAAGCACGGGACACGCGGGGGCACACGTTCTTCCTTCCTAAGCTGGGAGGCAAGTTCAAACAGTTTAGCCTCCTTAGTGGCAGAGCTTCCAGAAGACAACAGTTCAGAGTAGAAGGCCGACCTGGGACAGACAGCGAAGATGCCAGGGGAGAGAAGAAACCAACCCTTGAGAGGAAGATCCCAGGCAGAAGGGCGCCCCCTGGCGGCTGTTAGTGACCCTGCTCTGGGAGGGTTTGAGCATCCTACACTACCTGCCTCCCACCGGATACCACCAGCCTCCGGAGACAGGCCAGCCCATCAGCTGCTCACTGAGCTCCAGGCAACACTCCGACAGCCGGGTCAGCACAGGCCCGGGCCGCCTCTCCATGCCCAGCCAGTGCCCACCAGCAGTGCGGCGCAACACCTTTCTCACCAGAAGGACGGGGTGGCTGGCTGGCTGTGGGGACCATGCTCCGGCAGCACCACGTTTCCAGAACGCCACCTCCCACCCATGGGCTCCGGGGACTGCAAGCTGGGAGTGGGGCCCCGGGTCTGCACAGTGCCCTGCTGTGACTTAGTCAACAATGTATGAATAAAGACTTAAAACTGTGTTCATGACAGAGCTATTTTGGCCATCTCTTAAATGAGAATGGGATTTTTCTCGTTCTTTATCCTGCTAGGCTTTGAGTTGCTCACTGAACTCTGAGCAGCAGTGACTCGGAGCTGAAGCACCTGGGGACACACAGAGCACAGGACAAAACTGGAGGGAAACTAACGCGGGGTGACACGGGAGCGGGGACTGTCTGACACTCAGGGAGCGCTCCCATCTCAGATGGGCAGCAGGACCTGTGTCTGCGCTGTTCCTGGACTGAGCAGCACAGGAACAGGCCCTCCCCAAGCCCGCCCCTCGGGGACCAACAGCAGCACCTTGGAGAGCACAGCCACCCGCTGAGCCAGCTCAGCCTCCACTTCCAGCAGCATCTGCTGCAGCTTCTGCTCTGCCAGCTCCAGGCACTCCTGCAACTGTCGGTCTTTATCCTCCTTCTCCAAAGGGAGACCAGAACATCAAGACGGGCCAAGTGGTGTAGCCTCTGCCATTTTAGTAAGCTGAGGCAAAACCTAAATGCATGTGTCTACAGGATTAGTTCTGTTTCAGAAGCTGCATCACGGTAATTGTTCTCTCAGTGTTCCTGGGCGTGGTCTCAGTGGGCAGAACACCTCCTGCCAGAGTATTTGCTTTTCCTAAACATCTCCAAAGAAGTCTTTTGATAAAAAAGTTCTTATAGATTAAAGAAGATCAGGTTTCTGTAGAAGCTTATTCATTCTTATTGACAAGTTAAGGGTCAGTACTGACCCTTCTTAAAACATCACCAGAATCATCATTTGAAGGGAACCCTACCGACCGCAGACGGCCATGGGCTTGTAAGCCAAAATATGGCTTTCATCTCCTCTGAAATACAGACCTGATCAGAGTGTGCCTGGGGAAATGCCAGTCAACTAATATTTGTAAATACATGATTATTCTTTTAACAGATCTTCTTACTCTGAAAAGTTTCAGTGTAGAACAATTAGACAGATTCTTTTTGAAAAAGAAAAAGAATGAAATGATCTATATGCTCGGGTTCCTGAGAGGTTAGCATTTATTTCTAAGCTGCTTTCTTATATTTTCTGTGTGCGTATTACTCTATCTACATACATAAACAATAAGAGATGCTTTAAAACCCTCAGAGAACAATAGCACATGGTACGTAGTCTTCTCTGATCTGCCTTTTACAGCCATTCTTTTGTATATCGTAATGCTCTAAATTAGCATTCCACATCAGACATTTCAATGGCTTTCTAGGATTTTATTTTTGTAGTGGGGCCAATGATACACTTTGTCACACACCAGACTGACTCACTTTGTTTTGGAGAAGCCAGATTTGGTTTTCCTGGTTAAGTCCTGATTATCTGAGACCACACAGGAACAGGAGCAAGTAAAGCTCACCAAATCACAGGACGTACAAAGCCTAACCAGACTGGAGCTCGAACCCTGCCTTTTGTCACAGTGACCCCAGTTCCCAACAGGCAGCCAGCTGCTGTGAAGTTCCCTGCTGCTCTCTGCTCTTTCAGTAAAAATGCTACCAAGCCAACAGATTCAAGGCAAGTAAAACAAGAGTCAGGAGTGGAAGTCCACAAAATGCTTAAACCAAATCCCAAATAACTCAAACCTGTAAGTTGCAGTCACCCTCAATTTTTTAAAAAATGTATTTTCTTTCAGTACAGCTGATGTATCATGATGTACATCCACATTTATGAACTCAGTTATAGGGTCCTGGGAACTTTCCATTGGGACTTGATTTCCAACATGGGAGTCACATGGAAAGGTCTGTACCTTCCTTCCTCAGTATTCACTACTAGAAAAGTCAGACACAGTTCAGTAAAAGCCACTACCTGTCGATGCACAGAATCCTTATTTGCGATTTCATTTTCAAGGTTATCTTCGAGGTTGTGCACAGAGATGGCTTCGCGCTGTGCAGCGAGGTAGCGTTTCTCAAGTTTAGTGATTCTCTTCTCCATGTCCTCCTTCTGGGCCATAGCCTACACCAGGCATTGCAGAGGAGAAAAGGTAAGTCATTATCATAGAATACTCCGATACACTTAAGAGTAAAATAGCGGGACTAAATCCTAAGTTTCAAATCAAACATAAAATTAGCGTCCTCAAAATTAAAGTCCTAGACATGGCAGTTTTCTGAGATGTGAGCAAAACCACGCCTACCT
This sequence comes from Ovis aries, assembly GCF_016772045.2. Taxonomy (NCBI): domain Eukaryota; kingdom Metazoa; phylum Chordata; class Mammalia; order Artiodactyla; family Bovidae; genus Ovis; species Ovis aries. The sequence goes on along the minus strand of NC_056055.1, from coordinate 42,589,801 downwards.
CACACATCACATTTGCCACGATGGCACCCATCTGTCTTAACATCGGTTTGGCCACTCGATTTACCAAGCTTCTTTTCTACATCATAAACCCAAACAGCAAACAAAAAGTACACTAAACTACTCTGTCATTGCAAGAATTCCCAGAGGGAAGGTATCTGGCATGAAATGAGCACCTCTGTCTCCTACACCATACAGGCCGTCTTGACCCAGAACAGGCAGGGACCTTCAACAGATCCAACAGAGAGCTCTGGCCTCATCTCCTTGGGGAAAAGTTGGAAAACTCTCATGCAATTTCCTCAAAATTAAATAAGAATATGAATGAGTGGAAACAGAAGTCAAAGTGTAACACAACTGGGAGCAGCCTTCTCAAGCCGAGTTCTTCTAACGCAGTTACAGCACATGTAGGAAACGCTCAAACCAGGAGCAGAGCTTGCTGCTGGTGCGACTCCTGTCCTCCGGCTAAAATCCATTTCAGGTCCCTCTGTGCTCACTAAGTAACCGATGTTGTCCTAACATTAAAAGTGAAAGGTCTTAAAAATGCTTTTTCCAGAATTCTCTACATATTAACCTCTGCCACCTAATTTTCTCCTGTGGCCAAGAGTAGTGTGAACAGGCTATACAAACATGTGCAAATATTTCTGTTTTGTGTTCTCACACAGAATTACTCACACCGAGCTACTAAACAAGTTCACCTGCTGTACCACATGTTGGAGGGGTGCTCTCTGAGACGGCCTCACGGGGGAGGGGTGGGGCAGGATGGGCGCTGTCTGTGTGCGCACAAAGGAGAGGTGAGGCTCACAGGAGGGGGCCTGAGCCCCCAGCTCTCTTCTGTTTTCACAGTGACTGTTAGGGAGTTTCTCATAAATCACGACATCCGCAGACACGACCGCCAGAAACATCCTGATTCTGCATGATCACACAGCACGAGCCTGAGGGGAACTGAGCACCCCTGGCTGACACCCCCCACGCCCCAAGGCTGCAGAGTCAGGGTGTCTCAAAGAGTAAGGACAGGGCCAGCGCTGCCAACCAGCCTTAGGCCTGCTCTCAGCAGGCCAGTCTCCCTCCTACATTTAGCCTAGAACCCCCAGGCCAGTTGAGAGAGTCAGAGATAACAGCACAGGACAAACCGGGGACCCCGTCCACCCTGGGCATTGTTGTGGGGGCAGAAGCAGTTACTGAGGGTCTGATGCTGCCAGATGCTAGAGAAACCAATCACCTTGCGCCAGCACTCATCAAAGAGACCTAGAAGAGAAGAGACAACCACTGAGTGGTGGGGAGGGCCCTCTTGCCGCACCTCCCATCCTAGGGACAGGGTGCAGGGTGGGGGCTCAGACACAGAACAAAGAGCCCCAGGCCTGTGACTGCAAGTGGGACATTCTGAATCTGGAGAACCCACAGGGAGGAGAGAAGGGAGAATATGAAGTAAAATGAAACCCATGTAAAATCTCTGTGCAGTGCTACTGAACCACCCTCTTCTCCTGCCTCCTCCCACCAGACTCGGCCAGGGGAAGAGGGACCATCAGCTGAGCTGGGGCCCGATATGATCACGGTTTTGTAGGACCAGGTGAGGTGGGAGGGGTTTCCTTGGGAACAAGATCAGAGACAAGCCAGGAGGAACAGGAGGATTGGGGAGATGGAGGAGGAGCCAGCCCCTCCTCCTTCCCTTCTAGAACCTCACCTTTCAAGAAGCACCACACCCATCCGATTAGGACAATGGCGTTTCAAGTCCAGTTACAACTCCAATCCCCTGCCCTGAAGGGCCTGAGGAGGAGAGGGGGTGACGGGAGTGTCTAGCTCAGTAGCTGCTGGCTCTCCAGGAACTGGGGCTTCTCCATGGGCCAGGGCAACTGATTCTTGGTCCACACATTTGATGTCGCTCCAGGGGGTACAGTCCTTGACCATGACCTTCCCATCAGGGCACCTGGGTACAGACACAGGGGTGATGTAGGGGACCCATCAGGGCCAGCTGCCTGGATGAGGAGAAAGAGGGGGCAGCCTCCCATCCTGGGTCCCCTGACAAGACAGTGGATGGGGGCCAGGCTCTTGCTGTCTGCAGGGGAGGGTCCCCTCTCCCCCTCACTGGGCGGGAGAAGGATCCAGGATTGTGTACTGCGGCCCCAGGCTCCTACTGAGTGTGCAGAGCTGTCCTTCAGGAGCTGGGCTTCCTCTGCCAGGCCCGCCTGGCCTCCCTGGGCTGCACGGGAAGCTCTGTGAGGTGGGGGCCTCATCCAGGTCAAGGGTCAGAAGGGTGTGGGCACAAGTCTGACTCATCCTCCAGTCAAACTTGAACATGAGGCCCTCTCATCCACCTGTTGACTCTTCCTACCAATCTCAGCCAACACTGGAGCATCAGAGGATAGTGAATTACTGTTGGCCCCTGAGTCACCAAATAGGAAACATTCAGGTGCTACTGGGGAACAAGGGGCTGGGTGTGAGGCCTGTCGAGTTGGCTCCGGTTTTATGGGAACCTTGAAGAAGCACACATGTGGCCTCAACATGACTTCTGTCTGCTGTGAGCACTTTGGTCTTTCTAGGCCCCTCCCGAGGAGACATGGGAAGGGCCACAGGGTAAGCCATGCAGGACAAACGGTGGTGGTAGGGAGCGCTGCTGCAGGCTCAGGAGACCCCACAGGCACAAGGGAGCTCTGAGAGGTGGGATGAGCTTCACGGAAGCAGGAGAGAGAAATGGGTACAAGGAAACTGGGGTCTCCTGTGGTTTGGAAGCCCTGCAGGCTCCTGTGTCTCACCCGGTGCTGGAGTTTTGACAGAATTCAAGTGCATCTTCATGGAAAGTGCCAGGTTTGCACTGACACTCAGTGTCCTTGGTGGGTGTGCAGCGATTTTTTTCTTCTTCTCCTAGAGACCAAATAAGGTTCTGAGGATGTGTTTCCCTCATATGTCTCTCAACCCTTCTTCAACACCCAGATCTCCATCCACTCAGTTCAAGAAGTGGCTGCTCCAGTGGTTAAGAATCCGCCTGACAAGGCAGGGGATGCAGGGTGCATCCCTGGTCTGGGAAGGTCCCACATGTTGCGGGGCAGCTAAGCCTGTGGCCACAGCTACTGCTCCTGTGCGCTAGGGCCTGTGCACCACGGTGAGAAGCAGCAAGAGTAGCCCCCCTCCACAACGAGAGAAAGCCCTTGTTCCGCAGCAAAGACCCAGAACAGCCAAAAATAAACGAATTAATCTTTTTTAAAGTAATTTTGGGGTCATTTTCTGTGGCAACACACATAGACCATCCATAGAACAGCCACTGTTCACGTGTCACCAACAGAGGCATACAAAAGGGACTGTGCATCATTACGGATCGCACCAGGGTTGGGAAGAAAAATGTTTTAGATCACAACTGAGGAGCAAGAAGTGGGGTGGGGTGAGGTGTAAGCTGAGGCGCTGTGGATGGAGAGGAACCCTTGGGTGATGTCCCAGTGGGTGATGCCCTGCTGGAGAGGCAGAGGGACCTCAGGTCATGCAGGCTGAGAGAGGCTGAGACCCCAGAGCAGAGGGCATGGCGCCCACAGGAGCCTGGCCCAGGATCAGACATCACACAGCTCAAACCCAGCCCTGCCCCACTCCCCCAGGCCTTCTGCACTCTTACCATCCAGCCCCTCCATCAAGGGACACGTTATTCCCCTCTTTCCAGCTGATATTCTGAAAGACTCCCTACCAGTTGGCATGTGTTATGCAAATAACGTCTGTTTTCATTTATTTTACTGACCTAGGACAGGTTGAAGACCTAGCTGGGCTGGAAATCAGCTTTCTGACCCCTCGTCCCATTTAAATCCCATCTCATCACCCAGCACCCTAACTGCAGGCACAGGGGACCACAGGTTCTGTACCTGATTTGCAAGTCGTGCAAGGTAAGCAAGAAGGGAGGGTGTTTGAATGACTGGTGTCCTCTGTCCCATCGGTGCGTGGGGCACAACCTCCACTGGCTTCTTCCATATAGAATCCTGGGAAGGAAGGGAAAAGCAGGTGAGTAAACCCACAGGATTCCCTGAGGCTGGCAGTGTGGCTGGGAGGCCTCTTTTGGCCATCTGTGGAATCCACAAGGGGAACTCTCCTCAACCGGGCTTTCATCTTTTGATTCTTCATCTACCACATACCTAGACAGACCCTAGACCAGTACTGCCAACAGAAATATATTACAAGCCACATCCAAGTCACATTCATAGCTGGCACAGGAAACAGTAAAAGAAAGGTCAGGGGCTTCCCTGGTGGCTCAGAGGAAGAATCTGCCTGCCTATGCAGAATACATGGGTTCGATCCCTGTCTCGGAAGATCCCACATGCTGCGGAGCAGCTGAGCCAGGTGTCACAACTGCTGAGCCTGTGCTCTGCAGCTCGGGAGCCACAGCTACTGAGCACACCTGCCGACTCCTGACCCATGCGCCCGAGAGCCTCTGTTCTGCAACAAGAGAAGCCACCCCAGTGTGATGCTCACTACAACTGGAGAGGAGGCCCCACTCTCACAACTAGAGAGAGCCCATGCAGCAGCAAAGCCCCAGCACAGCCAAAAATAAATTCATAGACAGGAAGACAAGGGCTGGAGACCAGTCTTAGAATCTACCTGGTGACATAAGTTCTGTTGGGGCTCCCTTCCAGTGGGGCTGGCGACTGCGGGTGAATTTCATCCTTCCTTACAGACATGGCTGAAGCAGGTTTGACCTATGGGGACAAAGCAGGGACAGGCATGAGTGGCTTCCACACTCTCACCCCTTCTAGGATCCACCCCACATTTCCTTGACGACTGCCTGCAAATGAGACAGAACTGGGACCTTTCTTCCCAGCTCTAAACTCGCATTCTTTTCATGTTTGTCCTTTGGCCTTTTGTGCTAGCAGCAACTTTCACTTCAGTTTTGCCCTGTATTCTTTCCTCCAACATATGTTTATTCCAGAAAGTATGTGCTCAGATGTGCCCAACTCTTTGCGACCCCATGGACTGCTGCCCATCAGGCTCCTCTGTCCATGCGATTCTCTCAGGAAGAATTTTGGAGTGAGCTGCCATTTCCTCCTCTAGGGGGATCTTCCTGACCCAGGGAATCAAACTTCAGTCTCTTGCATCTCCTG